>NC_085136.1:173399129-174848052 GCF_035046485.1 Aedes albopictus | reverse complement strand
GAGCACCATTGATCTAGAGGAATTCCTGCAGGAGCTCCTGCGGGCACTTCTAGACACTTCTTGTTTGAACTCTGTGAGGGAAATTCTGCCGGAATGCCAAGTGAAACTCCTATAGCAATAATCGTGGGAGCTCCCGAAGGATTTTTTTTTATTTTCACCGGAGATGAAGAAGGCCGCTGGAATAGAGCAATTTTCAATAATCCTTCCTCCAATAGGTATGAAACCTCCTCATTTCTTCATCTTTGAAATTTTATAATTTGCAGTAACAATTTTTGAGTTCATTTTCAATGAGAGTGCACTCATTGATAGTTAGATCACAGACAAACAGACGTAACACTTCGAACATTTTTCGATTCAAATCATAGTCACGGAAACAAATTCGCCCAATGCTAAAAGGACTAAGTTTGGCCGACCATCAACTAGGTGGCGGTAGTGAGCAAACGTCATACTCGAACAAAACCTATGCGAGCGCCACGGATGGGCAGTTGGCCAACTATCATATTTTGAAAAAGACCGATAAATCGATGTACGATGGGAATTATCAGAGTGTTACGTCTGTTTGTCTGTGGTTAGATTGTTGCATCTACAGTAATTGTTGTTGTGAGAATACTAACAAAACATTACAAATCTATACATTTAGGGCTGATTTCTTCACCTACCCGGCTTAACGACGTAAGCCTGGTTTATCTTAAACCACACTTAAAGTTAAGCCAAATTATTAAGCCAGGTTTAAATATTTGCATTTCTTCACACCGGTTTAGCAAATAAAGGCGACGGCTTACGCTAAGCCAAGCTTAACGAAATTTCCCATATCATTCCAGTTAGTAATCCTACATTATAGAGATCTGCGGAGGCGGCCATTGTAAGCCAATCGTGCAGAAAGAACTGTCAAAGTGTGAGCTAAATGAACAGGCTGATCGTTCGTAAGAAGGCGTCGATTGAACGGTATTGCAATCCGAACTAAATAAATTAAAATTATTTATTTTTAATATCGAGAAATTGACGGTATATGTAAGTTTAGTAAAAAGATAGAATTTCATTAATTCTGCTTTCAAAAGCTCAAGCTTATGACGAAACTTTTGTTGCTGCACTTCTCGAAAAAACTTTCATTGCTGCTTCTTGCTTTAGTTCTGCCGATATGTTTAGCTTAACACTTTGCAATAAATTTCAGATTTCATCGATTGCTCCGCTATTTTTTTCAAAATTTTGAAAAAAAAAAAAATTCTATCATAATTAGAAAATGTAAACAAAACAACTTGAACCACTACGAAGTCACGCACAAAGTTTGAACATCTAGCTTTGCAGCAAGTGTTGGCAGCTGATGCAAACAAAATGAACAGCGTTGCCGAATCGACATATGTAACTTCCGCTTATCTCTATGTAGAGGATTTCTAGTTTAGATGTTAATTGACCAATTTATCCTTTGATTGGTTAAAAAAAATATTTCCATGCCTAATGGCTTGCAGTCAAAAAAGCCCAAAATCGTATATTTAGCCCTATAAATTGAGGTATAGCTCAAAATTGCTGGAGCAAATCTAAGCCCGGATTCAGATCCAGCGGCCCAAAATCTGTCAGACACATAAGTTTGCTCTTGAGACAGACCAAAAGTTAATTTTTGTTACGCTGTGTAATTTGCACATTATGGTGGTTACATGTTTTACTTGCGTTGCCTATAAATTAGAAATAACTAGAAATCCTCTACATAGAGATAAGCGGAAGTTACATATGTCGATTCGGCACCGCTGTTCATTTTGTTTGCATCAGCTGCCAACACTTGCTGCAAAGCTAGATCTTCAAACTTTGTGCGTGACTTCGTAGTGGTTCAAGTTGTTTTGTTTACATTTTCTAATTATGATAGAATTTTTTTTTTCAAAATTTTGAAAAAAATAGCGGAGCAATCGATGAAATCTGAAATTTATTGCAAAGTGTTAAGCTAAACATATCGGCAGAACTAAAGCAAGAAGCAGCAATGAAAGTTTTTTCGAGAAGTGCAGCAACAAAAGTTTCGTCATAAGCTTGAGCTTTTGAAAGCAGAATTAATTAAATTCTATCTTTTTACTAAACTTACATATACCGTCAATTTCTCGATATTAAAAATAAATAATTTTAATTTATTTAGTTCGGATTGCAATACCGTTCAATCGACGCCTTCTTACGAACGATCAGCCTGTTCATTTGGCTCACACTTTGACAGTTCTTTCTGCACGATTGGCTTACAATGGCCGCCTCCGCAGATCTCTATAATGTAGGATTACTAACCATTACTTGTCCTATCTATTTGCACAGTACGTACGAAGTGGAAACTAGCCATTAAGGAATAATGTTTAATATTCAACATTGGTTTATCATCCCTGGCCAAGTTCGCAGGGGTTGACGGTATTAAAGTGAAGGAGTTTCATTTTGATTATTGTAATGTAGTGTTCTTTAGTGAAACATATCACCTTTTTAACACTTTAATGCGCCTCCAACGGTTCATCACGAACCGGCTGCTGCAGATGGAGTATGACTGATCATATGCATCAGACATGCTCGATAAACACGGAGGATCCGCCAGGGCTCAGTAGAGTCTATTCCCAAGCAATAGTTCCAAGTCGGTTGGATTTGAGAAGGTGTTGATGATCGTTACAAATCCTAATGAAAGTAATATAGGATTTTTTTTAATCTAGTACCTACTTCACCAATTGCTCCTTTTGCACTTTGAGAATAAGTGGAGTTTCCCAGCCCCTGTTCAGATCAATCATGGGGGAGCAACTATTGACATTTACAGTCAATCTAAGCTATGCTATGCTCATCCATAATCTGCATAATCAAGCTAATGTCGACCAAATGAAAATGAAACGTTGTGGGCCCAAAAGTAATCAACTTCACCCCATGGTGGCGTGTCCACTACTGTTAAAATTAGGCTCCCCTGCGTGGCGTTCTTTCGATTATCAGTTAAACTTAATAGAATTTTTTAGTTATTAATCCCTGTTAATAATAAAATGTGTGTGTTTTTGTTTGCTTTCAGGAGATCATTTGAGTCGCGCTATCGGAAGATTAGCTGGAAAAGGAGGACGAACTAAGTTTACCCTGGAAAACTCAACTAAAACTAGAATTGTTTTACAGGACTCTAAAATTCATATTTTGGGAAATTACAAAAATATACAACAAGCAAAGCGTGCAGTAAGCCATCTAGTTTTAGGATCACCTGCCAGCAAAGTGTATGGGAACTTGCGAACAGTTGCTGGTAAAATGTCTGAAAGAATGTAATATTTTTCAAACCTAAATTTAATGTGTATATATTATGTTAAGTTATATCCATTGAATAAAATTGCGTTTCCTTTTTTGTCAATTTATTTTATCTTACTTAATTAGGGGTTGTGTGCTAGTAGTGGACCCTGCGCCTATAGTGGACCCCCTTCAGAAAAACTCAAATATAAATGCCCAAATAAACTGTTTTCAGGCAACTTCCACCGGGGGAACATCAATTACATTGCTACACAGCAATTCCTGGCAAACACATGACCCAGTAGCCGCAACACTCGATTATTTTAATTATTTAACCCTAAAAGGGATACCTCTATGGCATTAGTTTCGTCACCTCGCTGGGTGTGTTCCATCAAAGACAATGGACCCCAGGTATCCCTTTTAGGGTTAATGAATGTAAACACTCAAAAGGGTCCATTATACGCACACTCAGGGAGGGTCCACTAGTTATCCTACATTATAGAGATCTGCGGAGGCGGCCATTGTAAGCCAATCGTGCAGAAAGAACTGTCAAAGTGTGAGCTAAATGAACAGGCTGATCGTTCGTAAGAAGGCGTCGATTGAACGGTATTGCAATCCGAACTAAATAAATTAAAATTATTTATTTTTAATATCGAGAAATTGACGGTATATGTAAGTTTAGTAAAAAGATAGAATTTAATTAATTCTGCTTTCAAAAGCTCAAGCTAATGACGAAACTTTTGTTGCTGCACTTCTCAAAAAAACTTTCATTGCTGCTTCTTGCTTTAGTTCTGCCGATATGTTTAGCTTAACACTTTGCAATAAATTTCAGATTTCATCGATTGCTCCGCTATTTTTTTCAAAATTTTGAAAAAAAAATTCTATCATAATTAGAAAATGTAAACAAAACAACTTGAACCACTACGAAGTCACGCACAAAGTTTGAACATCTAGCTTTGCAGCAAGTGTTGGCAGCTGATGCAAACAAAATGAACAGCGTTGCCGAATCGACATATGTAACTTCCGCTTATCTCTATGTAGAGGATTTCTAGGGTCCACTATAGGCACAGTCGGCGGCGTGACAGCTAACATGGAAATCAAATGGGGGTGTAGTGTACACCACTGTACAATGTACATACTACCTTTGAACGATAGTGAGTGGTACCCAACCATCATCTGTGTACTCACAATAAGACAAATAAACCTCTGTTCTAGTTTGACTGTTAACTGAAATAGTTGTGGCATCTATGTCGTCCGAGTCCGAAAATCTTGAATATTACAGTGGCTCGAGGATGAACTGGTTTTTGTTTTTAGTTTTGTCGGATGGTTTTTGGTTATTTTCCGACTAGTGATTTTTTTGTGAAAGCGTGCAAATTTTGTAGAATTAGGGAATCGCGCCACTTGGGCAGTGGCTTCTATATTCGTCTGTTTTCCACTATAACTCAGTCAAATTTTAACCAATTGACACAACTTTTGGAATGTGGTGAGATAGGTATTGTAGATACCCGTGTACAACATTTCAAGTCGATTGGTTTAAAATTGACTGAGTTATAGTGGCAAACAGACGAATATAGAAGCCACCGCCCAAGTGGCGCGATACCCTATGTGTACACCTCGTGAATTGTGTGTCGTAATTTTTTGTTTGACTCGGCGGCGACTTTTGAGGCACAGATTTTTGGTGATTGTTTTTGGCGGGATGACGTTTTTTTATTTCAACACTTCAACTTTTGCCCTGGATGATTAGGTGGTTGAATTTGCGAAGCATATTCATTTTTCCAATCGAACAGTGTGCGTATTTTTTAATTTTGTTGTAAGTGTTCGCTGTTTTCAATCAGTTTTATGAATTTGACGTCATTTTGAATCTCGAGTAACGATTCTTTTGCCAAAAAGCCCATTGTGTGCTCAGATTTTGTGCCATTTTGCTTATGGGAATCGACATGGTGCAATAAATAATGAGTGTCGTACTTCGGCCTTTCATCGTGTTTCAGTACCGATCAGCTAGAATGAACTAGATGAATCTTGAGGACCTTGCTGGATTTAGATGTTCAACGATATAGCAGCAGAATGATCATCGTTTGATGTAAGCGCTCCTGTATTATACTTCTACTTATTTCAGTCCCCGTTGTACTGCAGCTAGGGTGGTTTCACCAGCTACGGAGGAAGTGCAGTGCAAAACAATATACAATATACTTTTGTTAATTTTGTTTGTTTAGTACCACCTTAAAAAGTGCATATAGAAATCAATCGGTCATGTTAAGAAATCAATTTAAAAAAAAAAACACATCTACAAAAAAGGCATAGTTAATGTCGTTATTTTTTATATAGAGTTTCAATGTTCATGCATTTGTATTTTTGTAAATATTTGCAAGTCAAAGATGATTTTGCTATCCGAATAATAAGCTTAGTATTTTTTACGTTCTGAATAAAGAGATAGATGTTTTTAATCTTAAGGGTATAGGAGTTGTAGTGTACACCACTGTACAATGTACATACTACCTTTGAACGATAGTGAGTGGTACCCAACCATCATCTGTGTACTCACAATAAGACAAATAAACCTCTGTTCTAGTTTGACTGTTAACTGAAATAGTTGTGGCATCTATGTCGTCCGTGTCCGAAAATCTTGAATATTACAGGGGGGTTCACTATAGGCACCAAGATATTTGTAAATAATCCTATAATGGACCCTGGTGGTGTCCATTGTAGGCAACATCGATGTGTATTTTCAAATGCCTTGAAATAATTTATTAATGTTGTATGTTTGACGGTCTTAACGTAAAGAGGGGCGACGCGATGCAACGACGAACCAAGACAGACTGAAATGTCATCCGCCGCTGCTGGCATCACACGACCGACTCGCTCGAAAACTAGTTTTTTTTTTCTTTAAAAGCACACACATAGGGTAGGTAATCAAAATTTGAACCAAATTGCGGCTTTCTGAAGCAGTGCAAGTTTTAAGTGATTTTTTCTCCCACATGGAAATAATTTACTACGGCAAAATAGTATGTACATGAAAGCCACGGGTATAAGCTTTCTGTTAAATGGTAAAAAGTTTGTATTTGCACCGAATTTCATTGAAATATTTGATGTTTCATCAACAATGGTTTTAATTTTAATTTGAACCATCGTAATCATAATTTGAACCAATTTTAATCTTAATTTGAACTACTGGCGGCAGCAGCTCGAGCAACTCACAAAACAGCCAATTCCATGCTAAACAATGAAAAATCACATGAATCTGCTAATTCTCATACCTATTTTTCATTAGGCAGTGGAATCCCAACTCAGAATGTTCGAAATTCTTTAGGAATTTGGAATTTTTCATCCCCCAAGAGTAGACAAAGCAACCACTAGCGCAATCTACAGGCCAACACTGGAAGCTCACCCCCGTTTACTAGTTCAAATTTAGATTACAAATGGTTCAACTTAAGATAACATTCTCCAAGTAAGAATCACTTAAATTTGATAATTTTATGACAAATTATGCGAAATATTATTCGGTTGATCGATTCTACGATAAATAAGCTTTCATTTGACGTGTTCACATTCTGCGTGTGATACAATGCATGAGCTGTACGAGTGCACCGAAAATGTGCTTTCTGTTGGGGGAAATGGGTGAAATTACAGTGATTTTTCAATTGCCTGTTTTCCATGACAAAAACGCTTTTTTAAATGCTTTCAAAATCCATGTTATCAGGTTCTATTACGGAAAGTTGTTCAACATCTTTTTCGGGACAACATTTGCCTGCGTTTTAATGAATTTTGAAATGGTTCAAATTAAGATTACAATTTGACTAGTTCAAAGTTTGATTTCTTACCCTACACGAAAAGAAATTTAATAATTTTCTTCATAAGTTTCGATTTATCTTTTTCATTAGATACGCCTTCATTACTTTTATAACATCATCTTATTGCACTCATTTTAGAACTTAATATCATTATTAACATATCCTTATACTGCCGTGAATCGCAAGTCAGTCCCATCTGCAATTTGGGCAAAAAAGAGTTGATGGCCGTTTTCGAGCTTTCTTCGGATGATCTTTCAGCTGCGTGCAAAAAAATATATGATTTGTTCAGTAAAATTGAAAAACAACACCAAGTCAGATTGTCCCATAATGAAATGTAATCGCAAGTCAGTCCCATTACGAACTTGTGCACCCTCCAGTACAAAACCTAACACTATATTATCCAGTTTTATTTTTTTCACTGTTACGTTTTCACGTTTGAAACAATATGTGACAGTTTCATGATGATCGCAGAAGTTTTCAATTCATGGCGATTTTTTTGAGTTTCGCATAGAAATCAAATTTGAAAACTTCAGAGGCCATTTTCTCAATGCCTACTTTTTACATATGGGACTGACTTGCGATTCACGGCAGTATACCATGTATAAGTTTTGTGTTATGGTCAAAATGTATAAGTTTTAACTAATAATTTTGTTAAGATCGGGCTTTGAATAATCCCTTCATAAACAAAACAGTATCGTCGTATTTTCGAACGGAGGAAGCCATTGTGGCTCGTTTTCTTTCGGCCAAGCTTTCGGCACTAGCAAATAAAAGTGATTTAGAGGTGTGTAGCGACATCAAAGGCCGACTCCGTTCATTCTACCGACGAGAAGGCATCAAGGCACAATTCACGGCGGCCTACAGTCCGCAACAAAACGGTGTAGCAGAGCGACGGAACCGTTACCTCGTCGAGATGAGCAGGTGCCTGCTATTCGATGCCGGACTGGAACAATGCTACTGGGCGGAAGCGGTGAGCACTGCGGTATACCTGCAGAACATTTCCCTATCACGATCCGTTACTGTCACGCCGTACGAATTATGGTACAACCAGAAGCCGGACGTAAGCCATCTCCAAGTTTTCGGATCCCGTGCATGGGTGCACATTCCGAAGCAGAAGAGGAAGAAGTTCCACCCGACGGCTCAGAAGCTGATATTCGTCGGATATTCCCAAGAGCACAAGGCCTACCGGTTCCTGGACAAGACGACGCGGATGGTGTACATCAGCCGGGATGCAAGGTTTGTCGGGGGCGAACAAGAAGAGCCCGCCGAAAACGTCCAGGAGGAGAATACGGTCGAGTTCCAATCGACACTAAAACCCAGCGTAGTGAATACACCAGCGAAGGAGGTCACTGGTCCCGATCAAAATGAAGACGACGACGGCGACGGCTACGATACTGCTGCTGGCGGTACAGATGATGAGTTCACTGACAGCGACGACGAAGCGACTGTGGACATTGAAACGCCGATTGAACCGCGAAGATCCACAAGAACCACGAAGGGAATCCTGCCGGAGCGTTACCGAGAAGTCACCAGCGTGACGAGTAATTCCGTAGCTGAACCCCGAAGCTACACCGAAGCGATCCAATGTCCGGAGAAGGAAGCATGGCAGGAAGCGATGAAGGAAGAAATCCAATCGTTGGAGGAGCACCAAACGTGGGAGCTGGTTCCACTGCCACCCGGAAGGAAGACCGTTGGATGCAAGTGGACATTCAAAAAGAAGCAGGACGAAAGCGGAAACACGGTGCGGTACAAGGCCAGGTTGGTCGCACAAGGTTTCACCCAACAGTACGGCACGGACTACGATGAGGTGTTTGCGCCTGTCGCGCGGCAAACCACCCTTCGCACGCTGCTGACCATCGCCAGTCGTGACGACATGTTGGTACAGCACTTGGACATCAAGACCGCCTATCTGTACGCCGATCTGAAGGAAGAAGTGTACATGCGACCACCACCAGGACTCAAAACGGGCGAGAAGGTATGCCGGTTGAAACGCAGCATCTACGGGCTGAAGCAGTCGGCTCGTGTCTGGAACCGGAAAATAGACGACACGTTCAAGAGAATGGGGTTCCATCCGTCGTCGTCCGACCCCTGCCTGTACGTGAAGGAGAGCAACGGCAAGCGAAGCTACATTTTAATATACGTCGACGACATGTTGGTATGCTGCCATTCGAAGCGTGAATTTGAAGCGATTACCAAGGCACTGGCGAAGCAGTTCAAGTTTTCGAGTCTGGGAGAACTACGGCTGTTTCTTGGAATCCGCATCGACAAGCAAGACGGGCACTACACCCTCAATCAAGCCGGGTACATCGACAGAATCGTGGAGCGGTTCGGGCACGAAAACGCAAAACCGTCCAAAATTCCACTCGACCCTGCTTACGTAAAGCAAAAGGAGGAGGAAGAGCTGCCTACCAACGAATCTTACCGCAGCTTGGTGGGCAGTTTGCTCTACGTTGCGGTTAACTCTCGACCGGACATCTGCCTCAGCACATCGCTTCTCGGCAGAAAGGTATCCAAGCCAACCAATCGAGACTGGACCGAGGCGAAACGGGTATTGAGGTACCTCAAATCGACGAAGGACTTGTGTCTTCACTTGGGATCCGGAAACGAAGATCTGGAGTGTTTCGTCGATGCTGATTGGGCCGGTGATGAAGCGGACCGAAAATCCAACTCCGGATTCCTGATCAAGTTCGGCGGCGGGCTGGTAAGTTGGGGCACTCGCAAGCAAACCTGCGTTGCACTTTCTTCCACAGAAGCCGAGTTTGTGGCTCTCGCCGAGGGATGCCAGGAATTGTTGTGGATGCGGAAGCTTCTGGACGAACTCAACGAGAAACCAGCTTCTCCGACCGTTGTGTGGGAGGACAACCAATCCTGTATCAAGATGGTCGACCGGCTGAATCGCTGCTGTCTCCCATCTCCATAGTTCCGTCTTCTTCTCGGTCTTAGTGGTCAGCATAAGGAACCCTACACACCAGTCAAACGGTTTGACCAACATTGACTCCGCCCCCAGGTTGGTGTTGAAGTTGGTGCTAAGTTTGACCGTGTGTGATGCTGTTTGACGAACCGATTTGGCAGTTCGTCAAACCGATTTGACGGTTGATGGTTTGGTCGGCAAAAATCAAACCAGTTTGATTTTACTCAAACCAACGGTGGGCGGAGCCAATGTTTGACGAACCGATCGTACCGTGTGTAGCGTTGTTGCACAAACATAGTGCGATTTCAAATGGGAGAAGATGTTGGTGCAACCAAAGTGACATGTTGGTGCAACACGATTTGGCAGTTCGACATACGGTTTCAGAAACATTCGCTGGTTCGACCAACCTGGGGGCGGTGGCAATGTTGGTCAAACGGTTTGAGTGGTGTGTAGGGTGCCTAATACACGTTCCCCAGAATTTCTTGAACGCTTGCGGCATTGTACGTCCGTCGCTGTCTGAGTGGATCAGGCAAGAGCTCAAACCACCGACGAACCGACGTGACAGTGGCGATCCAAAACTGTACGACCAACCCCCCCCCCCCCTAATTTATCGGTCGACCAGCGAAGCGAGCGATCGCTTCTGTCAAATCAGCGCAGACGCGAACCGTTTCCTATATAAACTAGAAATCCTCTACATGTAGGATTACTAATGTAAACAACATGCCGGCCGCAGCTGCTGTTAAATTTCTATTACTTAAAATTTCTGCCGGAATCTAATCATAACTTCCCGATGGTGATCAAAGGAGCAATCACAGGAACTCTGCCGTGAGCTGTTGCCGGAATCTACCGCTGTATCGGATGTCGGGACTTGTAACAATCAAGGAAAATAAGTGTGGAGAAAAATTGTTTTATGTCGTTTTCGTTTTTGCGGCGGTGCTACACCGCTTCGTGCTACACTTTTCGCTGAATAAACGAACATTGTTAGTGCTGTTGCATTGGTGTGTGTGTATAAACACCAAAATATTGACAACTTTGCAAACGCTGATTGGTGGACACGGTGTGCACCAGCTACACTCCCGATTTTTTGAGTGCTACACTATCATGCGCGGTGCAGAAAAAGTGCTGCACCGGTGTAGCACGAAAATCAAAAACGAACATTTTCGGTGCAAATGTGCTACACCGGTGTAGCTCCTCCGCAAAAACGAAAACGACATTAGAAAGATGTCTCAATTTGTTAAATCGTGGATTCTCCAGGAATTCATTCGGTGATTTTTCCAGCGATTCCTTCGGGGATTCCTCCAGGAAATCTTTCGGGGATTCTTCCAGGAATTCATTCGGTGATTTCTCCAGGAATTTCATCGGGATTCTTCCAGGATTTACATAAGGAATTACGAATTACTCTAGCAGATTTTTCGATTCCTCCATTATTTCCATCGGGGATTTCTGCAGGAATTCCTTCGACGAATCCTCCAGGAATTCGGGGATTCCTCCTGGAATTCCATCGGGGATTCTTCCAAGATTTCTTTCGGGAATTCCTCAAGCAGTTTCTTCGATTCATCAAGGATTTCTCCAGGAATTTATTCGGGGATTCCTCCAGGTATTCCGTCGGGGATTCTTTTAGGATTTCCTTCGGGAATTTCTCTAGAAATTTCTTCGATTGTTCTTGGAATTCCTTCGAAGATTCCTTCGGGGATTCCTCCAGAAATTCCTTCGGTGATCCAGGAATTCTTCCGGGAATTCCTCCAGGAATTCAATCGGGGATTCCTCCAGGATTTTTTTCCAGAGATTCCTCCAGAAATTCCTTCAGGGATTCCTCCAGGATTTTTTTCAGAGATTCCTCCAGGATTTCTTACAGAGATACTTCTAATTTTTTTTTCAGGGATTCTTTCAGCGTTTCCTTCAGTGATTCCTCGATTAATTCAAGGATTCCTCCAGGAATTCCTTTAGGGATTCCTCCGAGAATTCCTTCAGTGATTCCACCAGGAATCAAGGGATTCCTTCAGTGATTCCTCCAGGAACTCCTTCAAGAATTGTTCCAGGAATTCCTTCAGGGATTGTTCCAGGAATTCCGTCAGGGATTCAATCGGAGATTCCTCAAGAAATTCCATCAGAAATACTTCCAGGATTTTTTCATGGATTCCTCCAGGAATTCCTCCGGTGATTTATCCAGGGATTTCTTCAGGAATTCCTTCGGGGAGTACTTCGGGAATTGTTCCAGAAATTCCTTAGGGAATTGCTGCAGAAATTCCTCCGGGTATTCATCCAGAAATTCCTTCGGGGATTCCTCCGGGAGTTGCTCCGGGGATTCCTCCAGGGGTTCCTCCGGGGATTCCTCCAAGAGTTCCTCCGGGGATTCATCTAGGAGTTCCTCCGGGGATTCCACCATGAGTTCCTCAGGGGATTCCTCCAGGAATTCCTCCGGGGATTCCTTCAGGAGTTCCACCGAGGATTCCTGCAGGAGTTGCTCCGGGAAATCTTCCAGAAGTTCCTCCAGGAGTTCCTCCGGGGATTAATCCTTCAGGAGTTCCACCGAGTAAACCTCCAGAAGTTGCTCCGAGAATTCCTCCAGGAATTCCTTCATGGATTTCTCTTCAGGAATTTATTCGGAGATTTCTCGGGGAATTCTATCCGGGATTTTTAGCAGGATTCCTCTAAGAATTCCTTCGGGGATTCCTCCAGGAGCTCCTTCAGGGATTCCTCCAAGAATTCCTTCGGAGATTCTTCCGGAAATTCCTCCAGGATATTTTTCAGAGATTCTTCCAGAAATTTCTACACCGATTCCTCCAGAAATTCCTTCAGGGATTCCTCAAGGATTTTTTTTTTCAGGGATTCCTCCAGGATTGCCTTCAAGGACAGGATTTTTTTCAGGGATTTCTTCAATGATTTCTCGAGGAATTCCTTCAGGGATACCTCCGGGAATTCCTTCAGTAAATCTTTCAAGAATTCCTTCAGTGTTTCCTCCAGGAATTCAGGGATTCCTCCAGAAATTCCTTCAGGGATTCCTCCGGGATTTCCTTCAGGGATTGTTCCAGGAATTCCTTCAGGGATTCCTCCAGAAATTCAATCGCAGATTCCTCCAGGAATTTCTCCAGCAATTCATTCGTGGATTGCTCCAGAAATTTCTCCGGGAATTGCTCCAGAAATTCCTTCGGGGATTGCTCCAGGAATTTCTCTGGGGATTCCTCCAGAAAATGCTCCGGGGATTCCTCCAGGAGTTGATCCGGGGATTCCTCCAGGAGTTGTTTCGGGGATTCCTCCAGGAGTTCCAGCGAGGATTCCTTCAGGAAATCTTCCGGGGACTCCTTAAGGAGTTCCTCCGGGGATTCTTTCAGGAGTTCCTCCGGGGATTAATCCAGGAATTCCTCCGGAGATTACTCGAGGAATTCAGGGATTCCTCCAGGAACTCCTCCACGAATTCCTTCAGGGATTTCTCCGAGATTTTCATCAGTGATTGCACCAGGAATTCAGGGAATCCTCCAGGAATTCCTTCAGAGGTTAATCCGGGAATTCCTTCAGGGATTGTTCCAAGAATTCAGGGATTGCTCTAGGAATTCCTTCACAGATTGCTACAAAAATTCCTTCAGAGATTTTTCAGGAATTCCTCCAGAAATTCATTCGTGGATACTTCCAGAAATTTCCTCAGAGACACCTGATTCTTCCAGAAATTCCTCCAGGAATTCTTCCGGAAATTCCTCCAGGAATTCTTCCGGAAATTCCTCCAGGAATTCTTCCAGAAATTCCTCCAGGAATTCTTCCAGAAATTCCTCCAGGAATTCTTCCAGAAATTCCTCCTGGAATTCTTCCAGAAATTCATCCAGGAATTCAGTTACCACCATCCATGCCCAACAGTTAGACCCGTAGCAACACCAACGCCATGCAGCCAGCATAATAGCCAGTATCAACCGGATTCCCAGTAATTGGATCCACGCGCCAAGTAGCAGATACGGATAGACATACCGTTAGACCAGACAGTCAACAAACCCATCTTCCATAGACGCATAAAGGTTATCACCCGCGACCCAGACTTAATAAGAAATCCATATTCATCGGAAACATAAAATAGTCGTAAAAGATAGTATTCGCGAAACAGCAACATCAGCAGAGTCACAACAGCAGATAACCGCATACCGATCTTTTGTATAAATACCCCAGTAGGAAGCTAGGTAGGCCAGTTGCAGTTGCTTTGATTCAGTGTTCAGTTCTAATATCATCTCATCCGGTAGACTAGCTACCATACGCTAGAAATAATAGATCAAGTGTAAATGTATTAAGATTAGTAAGTGTAATAAAATATTTTTTTTCCCTTAACGGAACTGAAATATAATAACTGGCGCCCGAATTAGGCGAATAGCAGTGAAGTTTAGTAGGGCAGTTTTCTTACAACCGCGAAGTTGTATTACAGTGATTGGGCCAAAGAGAGGTGCGACGTGAAGTGCGGCACACCTTTGGGATTTAGTAGGGACTAATCTCTCAAGTGAATTGTCAGAGAAAGTTCAGAAAACCGTCCGAAACAGTTCTAATCACAAAGATTTTGTAGCCGTGTGGAGTGATTCCAGTAGTACGATCACAAAATCGAAAGAGGACAACAATCGCCACACCGAGAGGAACTGGAACATCATTGCCCCATTCTCCCGCAGAACCAATCACAGCTTTTCCCGGAGCTTTCTGTGAAAAAAACTGGACAATAGGAATCGATGGGCTGCAAAACAGTGAGTCGATAAGGAGAGCGTTCAATATTGCTCTGGTCCTCACAAGTTCCTACCTCATGCTTCCACGGGTCAAGCGATGACAAAGACCGCCAGCTAAGAGTTGTGTGCTTAGCTGGTAGTGCAGCCTGGGCACTGTTGTCCTTCTGACTTCAGCTAGATTGAGGAGGTACGATCCGAGTGTCTGTTCACCAAGGAGGTGCGGCTCAAACAGCGTCTGTTCTGGCATCCAGCGGCTGAGTAAGAAACGCTGCACCACGCCCAGCTAGATCCAAGGTGGTAGCCCCATCAGCGTGGTCGTCCCAGTGTTGGTTAGGACGTTAAACAGAACTGGCACGATGGCCCTCCGGCGAGACAGGAGTGTTGGCGTAGGCCCAATAAGCCACCCGTAAAAATCCCCATTGCGAATAACATAGGAGAAAATACGACTCGATACAATCGGCAAAGACCCACGCGACGAAATAAGGACTACGATTGGAAACTTGGAACATGGAATTGCAAGTCACTAGGTTTCGCAGGATGTGACAGGATAATCTACGACGAACTACATCCCCGCAACTTCGACATCGTGGCGTTGCAGGAACTTTGTTGGACTGGACAGAAAGTGTGGAAAAGCGGGCATCGAGCGGCTACCTTCTACCAAAGCTGTGGCACCACCAATGAACTGGGAACAGGATTTATAGTGTTGGGCAAGATGCGACAACGTGTGATCGGGTGGCAGCCGATCAACGCAAGGATGTGCATGTTGAGAGTTAAGGGCCGTTTCTTCAACTACAGCATCATCAACGTCCACTGCCCACACGAAGGGAGACCCGATGACGAGAAAGAAGCGTTCTACGCGCAGTTAGAGCAAACATACGATGGTTGCTCGCCGCGTGACGTGAAAATCGTTGTCGGCGACATGAACGCGCAGGTAGGACGGGAGGAAATGTACAGACCGGTAATCGGGCGAAACAGCCTGCACACCGTATCGAATGATAACGGCCAGCGATGCGTAAACTTTGCAGCCTCCCGTGGTATGGTAGTCCGAAGCACCTTCTTCCCCCGCAAAGATATCCACAAAGCCACCTGGAGATCACCCGACCACCAAACAGAAAACCAAATCGACCACGTTCTAATCGACGGTAAATTCTTCTCAGATATAACCAACGTCCGCACATACCGCAGTGCGAATATAGATTCGGATCACTACTTAGTCGCTGTATGCATGCGCTCAAAACTTTCGACAGTTATCACCACGCGTCGAAGTCGAACGCCGCGGCTCAACATCGAGCAACTTCGTAACGTAGAAGTGGCTCAAGACTACGCGCAGCAGTTAGCAGTGGCCCTACCAACGGAAGAGCAGCTTGGCGCAGCTACACTTGAAGATGGCTGGAGGGACATCCGATCCGCCATAGGTAGTACCTCGGCTACAGCACTAGGCTTCGCGACTCCGAATCACAGAAACGACTGGTACGACGGCGAATGTGAACAGTTGAAAAACGAGAAGAATGCAGCATGGGCGAGAATGCTGCAACACCGTACGAGAGCGAATGAGGCACGTTACAAACAGGCGCGGAACAGGCAGAACTCAGTCTTCCGGATGAAGAAGCGCCAGCAGGAAGAACGAGATCGCGAAGCGATGGAAGAGCTGTACCGCGCTAAGGACACACGAAAGTTCTACGAGAAGCTGAACCGCTCGCGCAGAGGCTTTGTGCCACAAGCCGACATGTGCCGAGATAATCACGGGAATATTCTCACGAGCGAGCGTGAGGTGGTCGAGAGGTGGCGGCAGCATTACGATGAGCACCTCAATGGCGACGTTGCAAGTACCGAAGGTGGCGTGGTAACCGATCTAGGAGTATGTGCACAGGACGAAAGACTTCCGGTCCCTGACCTTCAAGAGATTGAGGAGGAGGTTGGCCGGTTGAAAAACAACAAAGCCGCTGGAGCAGATCAACTACCAAGCGAGCTTCTAAAATACGGTGGAGAAGCACTGGTGAGAGCACTACACTGGGTCATTACCAAGATTTGGGAGGAGGAAGTATTACCGGAGGAATGGATGGAAGGTATCGTGTGTCCCATCTACAAAAAGGGCGACAAGTTGGATTGCGGGAACTACCGCGCGATCACACTACTGAGCGCTGCCTACAAGATACTCTCTCAAATTTTATGCCGCCGACTATCACCGATTGCAAGAGAGTTCGTGGGGCAATATCAGGCTGGATTTATGGGTGAACGTGCTACAACGGACCAGATGTTCGCCATCCGCCAGGTGTTGCAGAAATGCCGCGAATACAACGTGCCCACACATCACTTGTTCATCGATTTCAAATCGGCGTATGATACAATCGATCGAGAACAGCTATGGCAGATTATGCACGAATACGGATTCCCGGATAAACTGATACGGTTGATCAAGGCGACGATGGATCGAGTGATGTGCGTAGTTCGAGTATCAGGGACACTCTCGAGTCCCTTCGAATCTCGCAGAGGGTTACGGCAAGGTGATGGTCTTTCGTGCTTGCTGTTCAACATTGCTTTGGAGGGTGTAATAAGAAGAGCGGGGATAAACACGAGTGGGACGATTTTCACGAAGTCCGTTCAGCTGCTTGGTTTCGCCGATGATATTGATATTATTGCTCGTAAATTTGAGACGATGACGGAAACGTACATCCGACTAAAGAGTGAAGCCAGGCGAATCGGATTAGTCATTAATGTGTCGAAGACAAAGTACATGATGGCAAAGGGCTCCAGGGAGGAATCACCGCGCCCGCCACCCCGAATTCATATCGACGGTGATGAAATCGAGGCGGTTGAAGAATTCGTGTACTTGGGCTCACTGGTGACCGACGACAACGACACCAGCAGAGAAATTCAGAGGCGCATTGTGGCAGGAAATCGTGCCTACTTTGGACTCCGCAGAACTCTACGATCGAATAAAGTTCGCCGTAACACGAAGTTAACTATCTACAAAACGCTGATTAGACCGGTCGTCCTCTATGGGCACGAAACATGGACCCTACGTGCAGAGGACCAACGCGCCCTTGGAGTTTTCGAACGGAAGGTGTTGCGTACCATCTACGGCGGAGTGCAGATGGAAGACGGGACCTGGAGAAGGCGAATGAACCACGAACTGCATCAGCTGCTGGGAGAACCAACCATCGTCCATATCGCGAAAATCGGGAGGCTACGGTGGGCGGGTCACGTCATCAGGATGTCGGATAGCAACCCGACTAAAATGGTTCTCGAGAGTCATCCGACCGGTACAAGAAGACGTGGAGCGCAGCGAGCTAGGTGGGTCGACCAAGTGGAGGACGATCTGCGGACCCTACGCAGAGTGCGGAACTGGAGGCAAACAGCCGTGGACCGAGTGGAATGGAGGCGGCTACTATGTACAGCAGAGGCCACCCCGGCCTTAGCCTGACCGGTAAGGTAAGTAAGGAATCGATAACGAACGACCAGCGCCAGGACCTGCTGAGAACGGCACTGTTAGAGGATTGACGGCCAGCAGTCACGGTTCCCGCAGTTGTGAGCGTACCTCATAATGGTCGAGATTAAATTGTAAGTACAAGAATTTTTCTTTCCTAAGTGAAAAGTGAACAAACAAATCAAAAAGTGAATAGACAAGAAGAGTCAAAAATCTATAACAAGTGAATTTAAATAACAAAAATAAAACAAGTAAAAACTACAACCAAATCATCAAGTAAAATACAAAAGTTCAACATAAAACAAAAACCCCTAACAAATTAAAAAAGCAATACGCCAACTAACGCGATAAAACTCATATAAATTTCATCAAGCATAACAAAGAATTCAACGCAACTCAATTCAAACCAGCACTCATTATCATCAACTTCATTAAATCATCAAATTTTTCTTTCACAAATACACAAAAAATTGATCTATTAACAGAAAAGTTCGGAAATCTCTCACTAGAAATGGCGCAACAAGTGCAAGCGCAAGAAATATTGAATAGATTAGCCGCGTTAGAAAATTTAAATCGCGACGGCAATCTATTAGCAAGAATTAGAAATCTCGAAACACTTAATGCCAACGCAATTGCGTCAGTACCCAGGTAACCACTAAGCACTGTTCTGAGCATTATAACAGCCATATAACAGCTTTTCAGTGCTAAATAGCTCTATATAAGCATTCCTAATGCTTATGGGCACTATAACCAGTAAGAACTAAATTAAGCCCTGTAAGCCTATATAAAGCCTACAAGCTGTAAAGAAGTTTGTCAGTGCTGTCACAGGGCTTGGAGCACATGACGTTTATATCAATCAAAATAGATTTCGACCAAAACAGACTCGAGTCGGTCATGATCAATACATTTTAAACATCCATGTGGGAATGTTTATCGGAATGGTGTTGTTAAATAGATAATAGAATCTGGTTATGTTAATTATTCCATTTTTTTTTCAATCAAGACAAACTCCAGCTCGTTTCCCTATTCTTCTGAAACGTTTCCCGAAAATTTATATAAACATTGCATCTCCTGCTTCATTTCCTGCGTTCGTCACCACCAAGCTTACCACTGAATCATCCTCATCCCATATCATTTTCAACCCTCGAAATGCCCAAACTGTTTTGTTTTTCATGGTTTAAATACTAGTTTGATCACACCATTCCCATGGTGCATTGGTGGAGCAGATGAGAAAGGGAACAGACTTGGACTTGATCAGGAACCCGGAGGACAACAGCTAGAATCTGGATGAAGTAGCAAAAAAGCAACTTCAATGGAAGCGAAGGAAGTTAGAAAAGAACAGGAGATAAACAAAATATTTTTTTTCTTTTTTCTTTGTCTCACTTTTGACAACTTTCGCTCCAGAGACTTGGTACGATATTTCAAAGTTGGCCGTATATCAGCCGAATAATTCGCCAAAAGTGGCTTTTGAGCAGCTCTATAAGAGGATATAGAACCAATTAGCTCTGTTAGCCAGGTTCTACATTCGACTATAGAGCCGATTTAATGCCATTTTTACGGCTTAATGGTTACTTGGGTAGAGGATCTTACCCAAGTAACCATTAAGCCGTAAAAATGGCATTAAATCGGCTCTATAGTCGAATGTAGAACCTGGCTAACAGAGCTAATTGGTTCTATATCCTCTTATAGAGCTGCTCAAAAGCCACTTTTGGCGAATTATTCGGCTGATATACGGCCAACTTTGAAATATCGTACCAAGTCTCTGGAGCGAAAGTTGTCAAAAGTGAGACAAAGAAAAAAGAAAAAAAATATTTTGTTTATCTCCTGTTCTTTTCTAACTTCCTTCGCTTCCATTGAAGTTGCTTTTTTGCTACTTCATCCAGATTCTAGCTGTTGTCCTCCGGGTTCCTGATCAAGTCCAAGTCTGTTCCCTTTCTCATCTGCTCCACCAATGCACCATGGGAATGGTGTGATCAAACTAGTATTTAAACCATGAAAAACAAAACAGTTTGGGCATTTCGAGGGTTGAAAATGATATGGGATGAGGATGATTCAGTGGTAAGCTTGGTGGTGACGAACGCAGGAAATGAAGCAGGAGATGCAATGTTTATATAAATTTTCGGGAAACGTTTCAGAAGAATAGGGAAACGAGCTGGAGTTTGTCTTGATTGAAAAAAAAATGGAATAATTAACATAACCAGATTCTATTATCTATTTAACAACACCATTCCGATAAACATTCCCACATGGATGTTTAAAATGTATTGATCATGACCGACTCGAGTCTGTTTTGGTCGAAATCTATTTTGATTGATATAAACGTCATGTGCTCCAAGCCCTGTGACAGCACTGACAAACTTCTTTACAGCTTGTAGGCTTTATATAGGCTTACAGGGCTTAATTTAGTTCTTACTGGTTATAGTGCCCATAAGCATTAGGAATGCTTATATAGAGCTATTTAGCACTGAAAAGCTGTTATATGGCTGTTATAATGCTCAGAACAGTGCTTAGTGGTTACCTGGGTACTGATCCACCACTTATTCTGCATCACCCCGATGGTACACCAGTATCAATCGATACAATTGAAAAAATCCCAGATCACGTTCGAGATCTTCCAGCCTTCTCTGGAGATCCGAATGAAGTCAGTACATGGATTACTGATGTCGAGGACATCATTAATTCATATAAGCCAACCAATATTAGTACAATTGACCAGAAAAATAAATTTCACATTATTTGCAAGACTATTAGACGAAAAATAAAAGGAGAAGCAAACGACGCTTTGGTATCTTCAAACGTTAATATAAATTGGACAGCAATAAAGAAAACATTGTTAACTTATTATGGTGAAAAACGAGATATTACATCTCTGGACTACCAGATGATGAATAGCCAACAAAAAGGCAAATCTCTAGAAGATTACTTTGATGAAATAAATAAATATCTGTCATTAATAGTAAATCAAATAAAAACTAGTGATAAAATCACCCACCCAGAAGCAGTTAAGGCCCTCATCGAAACATACAACGAGAAGGCTTTAGATGCTTTCATGCGTGGACTAGACGGAGATCTACTTGGACAGTTCCTGAAAAATTATCGACCCGAGTCACTGGCACAAGCCTATGCATATTGTATAAGCTTCCAGAACGTGGAGTTTAGAAAAAAGATGACGAGAGCAAAATTACCAGACACACCTCAAGGACCAAGAAATCTAATTCCCAGTAGTTCATTATTCAGAACACCTCCGAAATTACCCCCAAAACCACCAAGATATTTTCCCATCAATTTTCCTCAACAATATAGGCAACCATCGAATCCATTTGGACAACCACCAGCAATTCCTTTCAGGCAATCACCAAATCCCTTTGGACAACCACCACCAATTCCTTTTAGGCAACCAACACAAGTCTTTGGACAACCACCAGCAATTCCTCCCGAATAGAAATTCTAATGTGGAAAACATCAGCATACATCTATAAAACCTCAACATTTAATGTATATCGTTGTTCTCCTAATGTACTCAGACTTCAATGTAACATCTAAATACACAGTAATACATATGATTTACATGTAACATTGAAGTCAAACTTCAATGTGATGTTGAATTTAACATCATATAACATCCAAAGACCAAATCTTCAAATGTTACGTCAATATCAAATGTCATATCAATGTCAACTGTTGCTCGCTTGAAACATCAGGCTACATCTAACGACAGATAAATGTATTGTAACATTAGAATTAAACATCATATTGGTGTCGAGTGTTGCTCACTTGAAACATCAGAAAACATTTAACGACGGATGATTGTAATGTTACATTAGAATTTAATGTCATATTGTTGTCAACTGTTGCTCTCTTGAAACATCAGACTACATCTAACGACAGATGAATGTAATGTAACATTAGAATCAAACATCATATTAATGTCGAGTGTTGCTCACTTGAAACATCAGAAAACATGTAACCACATCAGAATTAAACGTTACATTAGAATTAAATTTCATTTTGATGTAAAGTGTTGCTAGCTTGAAACATCAGCATACATCTGATGACAGATGAAAGTAATGTTACATTAGAATCAAACATCATGATTATGTAAAGTATTACTCATTTGAAACATCAGAAAACATCTAACGACAGATGAATGTAATGTTACATTAGAATCAATCATCATATTGATGTCTACCGAAGTAGGGAAGATTCAAATATTACGTCCATCATTTTTGGGATTTCTAAATCCCCTCCCCCCTCTGTCTCGCTAATTTCCTATACCTAATACACGTTCTGTCACGCTTTTCTAGACACCCCCTCTCCCCCAAATGATGGACGTACTTTTTGAACGTTCCCTAACCACGATGCTGAAGCCTATGTGTATATGTGTATTGTCGGGCCGCCACCAAACCGGACTTCGCACAATCAAGTCGCGATGCGACCCAATTCGCGACGTTTTTTAATCATGTCAAAAGTAGTGCGCATCCTTCCCGTTGTTGTCAGCAACACAGCGCACTAGATGCGAAACAGTTGCGACACTTGTGGACCAAGAAAATGGCAATTTTTGATTGAATGTCGGTCTTGATTCCAACCGGATAGACAATACATCATGCAGTGTACCTCTCACGCCTCTCACCAATACATATGCATGAATGAGTAAAAAATGAAGAAATGTCAAAGCTTGCCGCGCGGGTGCTGAGAAAAAATGAAAAAAAAAATTCAGCTCCAAAAACAAAATTAAGTTAGGTTCGAGTGATGAATTTTGTTACAAAATCGTGCTAAATAAGGTAAGTAATAAAAAAAATATCATTTGTTATTCATTTACATCTTCAGCTGCCTGTGGCCAGTACGATGACTATGAATTTGTATTATTTTTCGTTATTTTAATGAGTTCTGCCACCACTTAGCACTAGCAGCCAGATTCTTATAACCCAAGCACCCCGACCGTTTTCATTCCAGGCGAATCGAACCACACGGAACATGTTGGATACGGAGGAACAGTGCTTCCATAAGAGCCGAAAACGACAAGTAGTGGTAGGTTTGGAGATGCAGAACGACTTCCCCCGATGTCGGCCCCCAACGCATCGATCTTTAGCTCTTCCGGATGCCCGGTGTGTGCGGTGTGGCGTGCAACTTGAAGGGGTTTTTGTTGATCATGTCCGGATGCATCATTCGTCTCATCACCAACACCCGGACAAGTGCTGGCACAAGAGCAAGATGGTGAGACGGTGGGACCAGGTGTGATGCTGGCCGTGCTTCAGTCCATGCTGGTGAATGCGAGGGTGATTGAACATGAGTGAGTAATAAACTAATAACTTATCTCATTCTCTAGTTAAAAATTCATACGGATATCAAATCCTATATTTTTATATCATTATTTTAATAAAATTTTTCGGGGTTTTAGCATGGAAGTTTGCAATACTCCTCCAGGGCAAATTTCTTCACCAAGAATTCCTCCCTGAAATCTCTTCCGGGATTGCTTATTCCTACCGAGATACCTCTAGGAACTCCTTCCGGGATATCACCAGGTATCCATTCCGGGATTCATAGGAATTTCTTCTTTTTTTTGCATTTTTATTCGGTCGGCTTTCGTGGCGTCAGTTAGTTTACCGGTTCTCGGAGGCCATCAGCTCTTGTTTTGTGTGGGAGTGTCTTCTCCAATGCCGGAAGTGCGATGACTGGACCGGAACGGAAAATCAGGTGAGGATGAGTGCAATTATTTTTTTTCCTGAAGTGGCGGAACAACATCGGCAGTGGTAGAAGTTGCGGATGTTGACCAGGAGAACGATTGTGTATCGCTCCCTGGTATTTTGAGTGAAATTAAAAGTGCTGTGATGGATTAGTGGCTGAAAATTAGTGTTTCGGTGCGTTGCGGGCTATTCCGAGTAGCAGCTGGATGTTGTGTCTACCGTGTGTGGAGGTGCCGCCGGCGTCCGGATGTTTAATGTTCAATGATATATCTACTATAAGACATTATGTTGGAATTTTTTGGATCATCTGGTGAATATAAAAAATGATTTATTTATATTTCGGTGTATGACAGCCATTTGTGCAATCATATGCATGCAGTTGTGTATATTATTCTTGCGTAGAAAAATCGTATTTAAATCATACATGAATGATGCTGCAAATAGTTAATACCTGATTTGAAGTCAACGAATAATTTAGACCAAACAGCGGATCGTTTTTGATTATGCGGGCTATCATTTATGTTTGTTTCTATTTTGCTATATTTTTGAAACAGAAAAATCTTTGAGATGTCTGTGATAGATTTTATTGCCAATAAATATCCATTATTATTTCTATTTTATTGAAGTTTGTAGAATCTACAATATTATTGTGTCACTGGCGCCATTTTGTATTTATGAAGCAAACAAACATTTGTTTTTGTTTTTCAAAGCGTGAGAATCTCTAAAAGAAAAGTGCATAATATACATGATGATTATTTTAATTAATCAGGAAGCTGCCGTTTTCATCGTACTGCTGTTAATGAAGGTAATTTAAAATTTCAGTATAGTAATAATGTGTACTAATACTCTTGGTAATTTCAGGTTTTTTTCTTGGAAAAAAAAATCGTATTTACGACAAAAAATTGCACGAAGGAAGTAGAAGGTAATTTTTACACGGTAGATTGAAAAAATAATACGCGTATGTTAATTAATCATATTTATTTATTGCAGAATTTCTACATTGAATGATTCATTCAAAGGAACAGCACCACATTATGAAATCCTTGAAATCAATATTTACCGTCAGTGTACCAGTAGCCGCTTGTGTTCCAATAGCCAATAGCAGCATTTAGGAAAATAAATCAAATTTAAATTCTGTAGATTAACTTTTGCTGGTTTTTCTATACGATGAACATAATATCAGAGCAGATATCAGAGGAAGGTTCTGTGCTATGTAGTTAAAGGTGTAGACAACAGAAGGTATATTGATGAGAAGTTATTAACTATTCGAATTTCTCTGCTTGTCCCATAGAATGTCTACTAAAATGCTACAAAAATTATCTAGCACGCCGTAAAATTCGTCACCCATGATTTGGCGCCTACATCAGTGGTCTAACAACTCTTCGCGCGTTCGGCACTGGTTCCAATATACCGCTTAAAGAGTTGCCACATATGATGTTAGGTAAGCTAAGGTCAGTAAGCTGACCGATGGGGCACGGGAGCTATTGCTATGATCAAAATGTACGCGTTACATAGACATATTCTAGACGGGCTATCAGAAGAAAAACGAGTATTTAAGAATATAACACCAATCTATCATGTCGGAAGTAAGGTACTGTGCTATGTAGTTAAAGGTATAGACAACAACGAGTGCATTGATAAGACATTAGGTATTATTAACTATTCGATTCTCTCTACTTGTCCCATAGAATGTCTGAAATATTACAAAAATGATCGAGCACGCCGTAAAATAAATAAAATTTATCAAAGGCTATCCAGGAAAAAAATACAAGCATTAAAACATTGAAAATATTTAAAAAAAAATAAAAAAAACTTCGGGAATAGGTAGTATGTTTGCAGTAAAAAGTATAGATGTTCGCAGTGAAAAGTGTAGATAATAAAAAATGTGTAGATGAGAAGTTATTATTATTAACTATTCGATTTTCTCTACTTGACCAATTGAATGTCTGAAATGCTACAAAAATGATCAAGCACGCCGTAAAATTCGTCACCCATGATTTGGCGCCTATATCAGTGGTCTAACAACTCTTCGCGCGTTCGGCACTGGTTCCAATATACCGCTTAAAGAGTTGCCACATATGATGTTAGGTAAGCTAAGGTCAGTAAGCTGACTGATGGGGCACGGGAGCTATTGCTATGATCAAAATGTACGCGTTATATAGACATATTCTAGACGGGCTATCAGGAGAAAAACGAGTATTTAAGAATATAACACCAATCTATCATGTCGGAAGTAAGGTACTGTGCTATGTAGTTAGAGGTGTAGACAACAACAAGTGTATTGAGATAAGACGTTAGGTATTATTAGTTATTCGATTCTCTCTACTTGTCCCATAGAATATCTGAAATGCTACAAAAATGATCAAGCACGCCGTAAAATTCGTCACCCATGATTTGGCGCCTATATCAGTGGTCTAACAACTCTTCGCGCGTTCGGCACTGGTTCCAATATACCGCTTAAAGAGTTGCCACATATGATGTTAGGTAAGCTGAGGTCAGTTAGCTGACTGATGGGGCACGGGAGCTATTGATGATCAAAATGTACGCGTTATATAGACATATTCTAGACGGGCTATCAGGAGGGAAACGAATATTTAAGAATATAGCGTTAATCAATCATGTCGAAAGTAAGGCAATAATGTGTTATTTATGTAGTTTGAGGTGTAAACATTTTTTTTCTGCGAACATCAAAAACACGTTTAAATCTAGGGGTAGCGACACTAGTTTTGCCAAGCCAAAAAACCTCAAAAAAGCTGAAAAAAGACCAAAAAAGTCGCTAAAACCCGCAAAAGTTTTTCGGCTTGGCAAAACTAGTGTCGCTCCCCTGTTTAAATCTAACGTTTTCATAAATTCACATACACCAGAAAACGTTTAAATCTTATATATTTTGGAAACATGAGAATCAAATGTTTCTGTGCATCAAAGAACATGAAAACGTCTATGTTTAACGTACTGTACATCGCAAAACATCAGGAAACCGTTTCATACATCAAAATACATTAGGAAACGTTTGAATCTAATGTTTGTACATTAACATACATCAGAAAAACGGTTGAATCTGATGTTTTGCACATCATAAAACATCTGAAATCATCTAAAATTTATGTCTGAATTAACGTCAACATACATCAGGAAACGTCTGAATCTTATGTTTTTAACATCAACATACATCAGAAAAACGGTTGAATCTAATGTTTTGTACATCATAAAACATCTAAAAACGTCTAAAACTGATGTCTGAATTAACGTCAACATACATCACTAAACATTTGAACCCCATGTTTTTTACATCAACATACATCAGAAAACCGTTTGAATCTAATGTTTTCTACATCAACATACATCAGAAAACCGTTTGAATCTAATGTTTTGCACATCATAATACGTCTAAAACTGATGTCTGAATCAACGTCAACATACATCACTAAACATCTGAATCTCATGTATTTTACATCAACATACATCAGAAAAACGTTTGAATCTAATGTTTTTGCACATCATAAAACATCTGAAAACGTCTAAATCCAATGTTTTTTTTACATCAACATACATAAGAAAAACGTTTGAATTTCATGTTTTTTGCACAGCAAAAAACATTTGACAACGTCAGGTTTTGATGTTTCGGATTATATCATTGACATCTAAAAAACGTTTGATTTCCTGATGTATACATTATGTTACCTTGCATAAACACATCTGAATCGTAATGTTTACTAATGTTCAACATCAGAAGTACATCAAATCTTGATGTTGATGTATACATCGAAATATAATGTCAGGCTAATGTAAATTTTTATTCGGGCTTTCAGGCAACCACCGAAACCCTTCGGACATCAACAATCAAATCCTTTCAGACCATCACAAGGAAACCCGTTCAAGCAGAACAAACCAGAACCAATGGAAGTCGATACATCTATTAGATCCAGACAGGTAAATTATGGTAACAGACCTAACTCTAATCAATACTTACCTCCACAGAAACGACAAAAAGTTTTCTTCACTCAGGGAGAACCTGAAGACGATACACAAAACACTCAAGAACAAGAATACCAGATGGACAATAACGAAGAAGATAATATGATTGATTTCGAAACTTACATGAGAGAATATAATAATCAAGAAATAGAAACAGATGATTATGAAGCAGCAGAATTAAATTTTTTAGGGTAGACTCTAGTTTACCATACTTTTTGTACTATGGTAAATTAGAAAAACCATTGAAAATATTAGTTGACACAGGGTCCAACAAAAATTTCATACATCCTAAATTTACGGACATTTATCACTCTGTAAAGAAACCTTTCATAGTATCATCCGTAGGCGGAGAAATAAAAATAGACCGTTACTCCCAAGGTAAATTTTTTCTACCATACTCAGACATAAATGTGAAATTCTACCACATGGAACAATTAAAAACCTTCGATGCTATCGTCGGTCATGACACCTTAAAGGAACTAAAAGCAATTATAAATGTTCCTAAAGGACTAATTATTTTACCAAACAATTTCGAAATTCCTCTACTCCAATATAAACTTCAGCAAATCAATCAAATTCAAATAAGGGATGATCATTTAAACAAAAATGAGAAAAAACAATTAAAATCCTTCCTAGAAAACTTTCAAGATTTATTCCAACCTCCAGATGAAAAATTACCGTTCACAACTCGAATTGAAGCTACAATAAGGACAACGGATGAAAATCCAGTATATAGCAAAAGTTATCCTTATCCGCAAGCACTTAAACAAGAAGTTACTAAACAAATAGACAAACTTTTAAATGATGGAATTATACGACCTTCACACTCACCGTATAACTCACCAGTATGGATAGTACCAAAAAAGTTAGACGCTTCTGGACAAAAGAAATTCAGAATGGTTATTGACTACAGAAAAAATAACTCTAAAACAATTAGCGACAGATATCCAATACCCGACACTTCCGCTGTACTATCTAATTTAGGGAAAAATAGATACTTTACAACATTAGATTTTGCATCAGGATTTCACCAAATTCCTATGACAGAAAAATAGGGTGGGGCGGGGCAAGATGGGTCGCGGGGCAAGATGGGTCAGTGCCATTTTCGGGCGCATTACTCATGTTTTGATTATATTAATAATTTTGTTAGATGACCAGCATGAATATACAAAAGTTTGGGGCATTGATTGAAAAATTATTCACTCTCATTGGGAATAAAAAATAAAATGGTTTTTTGCCATTTTTCTTATGCGATACATTCCATATATTCTCCATATAAACGGCCGCGGGGCAAGATGGGTCACCTTCAATTTTGAACGTATTTTTGGAGCATTCAAAAGTTATTTATTTTTTATTACAAGACTATCTCATAAATGACTTCAATCAAGCGGAATGAACGCTCAAAATTATAACATAAAATTATGATAATTTTTTAGTAAAAACATCGATTTTCAAGTCGCCTCAGTACCACTCAAATCGTAAAGTTTTTTATGTTCCAAATAAATTTATAAAATGTTTACTAGTAGCTTTTGTTTACTCAGTATGGATATGGAGCATATTTGAATGCGGAACAAACCTTATATTTTGACGTTTTTCGTTGAGAAAATGTTAATTACTTAAAAGGTGACCCATCTTGCCCCGCACTTTTTTCACGGCACAAAATCGATCACTTTTTAAAACTGCTTGTTTAACATCATATTTTGTATTTAATGAACTTTTTATCGACTTTTAGCATAGCTAACTAGTGTATTAAAGAGTAGCGGACGAATGCAAACCAATCCGATTTGTATTTACGAAGTTATGGTGATCCATCCTTATGCGACCCATCTTGCCCCGCCCCACCCTACATTGAAAAAACCGCTTTTTCTGTGAACAATGGCAAATATGAATTTGTTAGATTACCTTTTGGTTTGAAAAATGCACCATCGATATTTCAACGAGTTATGGATGATGTATTAAGAGAACATATCGGAAAAATATGCTACGTATACATCGACGACGTTATAATCTTTAGTGAAACCCTTGAAGAACACTTTAGAAACCTTAAAACAATATTGGAAACATTGCGTAAAGCTAATTTTAAAATTCAACCCGACAAGTCCGAATTTCTTAAAAGCGAAGTAGAATTCTTAGGATTCATAGTATCAGAAAATGGTCTTAAATCAAATGTTAAGAAAATCGAAGCAATACAGAAATATCCAGAACCTACAAACTTAAAGGAACTTCGAGCATTCCTTGGACTCTCTGGCTATTATCGACGTTTTGTCAAGAACTATGCCAAACTTGCAAAACCGTTGACAAAACTTTTAAGAGGGGAGGAATGTCACCATGGACATAATAATTGTAAAGAATGTAAAACGAAAAAAGTTACGAAATTCAATTCCAAATCATTTTCAATCAAACTCGACGAAGAAGCAAAACAATCCTTTTCACTATTAAAACAAATCCTTACATCCGAAGACGTTTTATCTTTTCCAAATTTTGAAAAACCTTTTATTTTAACGACAGACGCTTCTGATAAAGCTAGTGGAGCAGTCTTATCTCAGCAATTTCCTGATGGAGAGAGACCAATAACATTTATTTCTCGCACTCTATCAAAAACTGAAGAAAACTACGCAACAAACGAAAAAGAAATGTTAGCTGTAGTTTGGGCCTTAGGTTCCCTTAGAAATTTCATATACGGAGCAAAGATCAAAATTTACACAGATCACATGCCCCTTACATTCACAATTTCACCTAAAAATAATAACGCAAAATTAAAACGATGGAAAGCATACATCGAAGAACATGACTACGAGATGTTGTATAAACCAGGAAAATCTAATGTAGTAGCAGACGCTCTATCCAGAATTCAAATAAATTCCTTGACACCCACTAGACATTCAGCAGACAATGACGACAATTGTTATATACCTTCAACCGAATCTCCCATTAATGTTTTCAAAAACCAATTAATATTTAAAATTGGAAGAAATTCCCAATATAACTTTGACACTCCTTTTCAAGGATATAAACGCCACACTTTTACCGAACCAATATTTACTGAAGAATTTTTGAAAAATAAATTCAAACAATTTTTCAATCCTCGCGTAGTAAATGGAATTTATACCAGCGAACCAATTATGGGAACAATTCAAGAGATTTACAAAGAACACTTTAATCCTAGAATTGTCAAAGCAAGATTTTCACAAAAACAAGTAACCGACCTTAACGATGAAGAACAACAACTTAAAGAAACAAAAAAGATCCATTTATTTGCTCATCGTAACGCAAAAGAAAACACATTACAATTGTTGAAAAATTTTTACTTCCCTAGGATGCATAAAATTGTTCAACAATTTGTCAAAACATGCGAAACATGCAAAACTGAAAAGTACGAAAGAAATCCGCAAAAATACATTCACGTAAAAACACCTATTCCAAATTACCCGTGTGAAATAATTCATATCGATATCTTTGTTTATGATCAGAATAACCTTTATATTTCATCAATAGATAAATTCTCCAAATTCCTGAAAATCAGACCTATCAAATCTAAATCAATTTTGGACGTTCAAGAAGTTTTGATGCAATTATTATTTGATTGGGATGTACCCGCACAAATAATAATGGATAACGAAAGCTCATTCACCTCAAACGTTGTTGAACAAAGAATCAAAAATCTAGGAATACGAATTTTCAAAACACCCATACACAGATCAGAAACAAACGGTCAGATAGAAAGATGTCACTCTACTTTACGAGAAATAATAAGATGCATAAAATCAGAAAATGAAGAACTAAGCACAAACGAAATTATTCAGTTAGCAGCACACAAATATAATAACAGCATACACTCATTTACCAAACATACCCCACATGATATCTTAATGGGTCCAAACGAAGAAAATTTAACCTACGCAGAAAGATCAAGACAAATAACCGATAACAACAACAAGATAGCAAAAATATTCAGAAACAAAGATGAGAATATAAATCAGGAAACTCAGTACCAACTATACGATCCAGGATCAATTGCTTATGAGAAAATGCACGAATTATCAAAAAAGAAGAGTCGTTATAAGAAAATCATTGTAAAAGAAAATCATGACACTTACATAATTGATAGCATGGACCGAAAAATACATAAGTGTGACTTAAGAAAAACCTTATGATTTTTCTCATTTCAGACTAATTCTTCTCAACATACTTCTTGCAAAATCTAATTGCTTAATGCACATTCACGACTTAAACAACAGTCCCCTTGCAGTTATACCACTAGGAGAAGCTAAATTAAAAATAGGATTCATTAGAATACTACATCCGATAGATCTGAACGACATTCATAATATCATTGTCAAAGTCAACAAAGACGTTAACGATAAAACACAATGCAACGCCTTACAAGATCTGATCACTATTAAGAATAGGAAACTTTATGAAACATTCTTGAAGATAAAGCCATTCGTTAATAGATACAAAAGATGGGATGCGATTGGAACGACGTGGAAATGGATAGCAGGATCACCAGATGCTGAAGACTTAAAAATCATCAACACGTCAATGAATTCACTAATTGACAACAACAACAAACAAGTTATGATTAACAGGGCTATCAATCATCAAATTCAAGGACTTACGGATCTAACCAACGGACTACTTAAGAACCAGTACGAGAGCGCACAGAACCATTCCATTGAAATTAACCAGTTGATTATTCTTTCAAACTTGGACATACTACAAACACAAATGGAGACATTGGAAGAAGCAATCCTTCTAGCAAAACACGGAATACCAAGCAGTAAGTTATTATCAATTCATACCTTCAATCAAATCGCAACACAATTGGCAAATCACGATATATACCTCTCATCATTCGAAGAACTATTAAGCCGATCAACAGCACAAGTTATATTTAACGTAACTCACATCGCCTACATATTAGAGATTCCCCAACTTTCACAAAATACATATGAATATGATTACATTGACTCAACTATCAAAAACAACAGACGAATCATAGTTGAACGAAACTTCCTATTGAAAAATGAAACACACGTATATGAATTGGAAAACTCATGTGACCAGCAAACCGATTACTACCTATGCGACACTACATCTCTAAGACACACCACTGATTGCGTAGAACAACTTATAAGAGGTCAACATTCGAATTGCAATTTTGAAAAAGTTTACTCCAACGGATTAATCAAACGAGTGAACGACGGAACCATCTTTATAAACAACGCAATAGCAGATGTTACATCAAATTGCAGTAATTCTAACCAACGGTTAAATGGAACATTCTTAATACAATTTGAACAATGCAGTTTACATATAAACGGTGAACTATATTCCAATTTTGAAATAACCATAGGAGGACGACCATATCTACCAACAACAGGACAACTGGTACAGGAAATCAACATCATAGATACCCCACCACCAGAATACCTTCGGAATCTCACCCTAGAACATCGAGAAAGATTAAACCAAATCCACCTTCAAAACCATTCACTAAATTGGAAGTTAAAAGTTTTTGGATCTATAGGATTATCAACAACAATAATCATATTTTCGATAATCGGAATCTTATTTTATCTTTCAAGGACATCATTTACCAAAATCAAACTAGAGTTACCAAAATATTCTGTGAATATTCCCTTGTCAAATTTCAAAGCCACAGCACCCAACGACGAGATCAACGAATCATCAGACGAGCTATCAGACGAAAGGAAGAAACAGATCGAACAATTTGTCAACACGCCATCATTGTACAGACCAGTCACCACAACTTTGGAACAACTTTGCGGACAAAGTTAATTAAGAGGGGAGGAGTTACCACCATCCATGCCAAACAGTTAGACCCGTAGCAACACCAACGCCATGCAGCCAGCATAATAGCCAGTATCAACCGGATTCCCAGTAATTGGATCCACGCGCCAAGTAGCAGATACGGATAGACATACCGTTAGACCAGACAGTCAACAAACCCATCTTCCATAGACGCATAAAGGTTATCACCCGCGACCCAGAAATCCATATTCATCGGAAACATAAAATAGTCGTAAAAGATAGTATTCGCGAAACAGCAACATCAGCAGAGTCACAACAGCAGATAACCGCATACCGATCTTTTGTATAAATACCCCAGTAGGAAGCTAGGTAGGCCAGTTGCAGTTGCTTTGATTCAGTGTTCAGTTCTAATATCATCTCATCCGGTAGACTAGCTACCATACGCTAGAAATAATAGATCAAGTGTAAATGTATTAAGATTAGTAAGTGTAATAAAATATTTTTTTTCCCTTAACGGAACTGAAATATAATAACTATTCTTCCAGAAATTCCTCCAGGAATTCTTCCAGAAATTCCTCCAGGAATTCTTCCAGAAATTCCTCCACGAATTCTTCCAGGAATTCTTCCAAGAATTCCTCCAGGAATTCTTTCAGAAATTCCTCCAGGAATTCTTTCAGGAATTCCTCCAGGAATTCTTCCAGGAATTCCTCCAGGAATTCTTCCAGGAATTCCTCCAGGAACTCTTCCAGGAATTCCTCCAGGAATTCTTCCAGGAATCCCTCCAGGAATTCTTCCAGGAATTCCTCCAGGAATTCTTCTGGAATTCCTCCAGGAATTCTTCTGGAATTCCTCCAGGAATTCTTCCAGAAATTCCTCCAGGATGTCTTCCAGAAATTCCTCCAGAAATTCTTCCAGGAATTCCTCCAGGATTTCTTCCAGGAATTCCTCCAGGAATTCTTCCAGGAATTCCTCCAGGAATTCTTCCAGGAACTCCTCCAGGAATTCTTTCAGGAACTCCTCCAGGAATTCTTCCAGGAATACCTCCAGGAATTCCTCCAGGAATTCTTCCAGGAATTCCTCCAGGAATTGCTCCAGGAATTCCTCCAGGAATTCTTCCAGGAAATTCTCCAGGAATTCTTCCAGGAATTCCTCCAGGAATTCTTCCAGGAATTCTTCTAGGAATTCCTCCAGGAATTCCTCCAGAAATTCGTCCAGGAATTCCTCCAGAAATTCCTCCAGGGATTCCTCTAGGAATTCTTCCAGGAATTCCTCCAGGAATTCTTCCATGAATTCCACCAGTAATTCTTCCAGGAATTCCTGTAGAAATTCCTCCGGGAATCGCTCCACGAATTCTTCCAGGAATTTCTTCAAGAATTCCTCCAGGGATACCTCCAGTAATTCGTTAAGGAATTCCTTCAGCAACTCTTCCAGCAATTCCTCCAGGAATTCTTCCAGATATTCCTCCAGGAACTCTTCCAGGAATTCCTCAAGGAGTTCTTTCAGGAATTCCTTCAGGAATTTTTCCAGGTCTTCCTCCAGGAAATCTTTCAGGAATTCTTCTAAGAATTCTTCCAGGAATTCTTCCAGGAAATTCTCAAGGAATTCTTCCGGGAATTCCTCCAGGAATTCTTCCAGGAATTCCTCCAGGAGTTCTTCCAGGAATTCCTCCAGGAATTCTTCCAGGAATTCTTCCAGGGATTCCTCCAGGAATTCTTCCAGAAATTCCTCCAGGAATTCCTTAAGAAATTCCTCCAGGAATTCCTGCAGAAATTCCTCCAGGAATTCTTCAAGGAATTCCTCCAGGAATTCTTCAAGGAATTCCTCCAGGAATTCATCCAGGAATTCCTCCAAGAATTCTTTCAGGAATTTTTCCATGAATTCCACCAGGAATTCTTCCAGGAATTGCTCCGGGAATTGCTCCACGAATTCTTCCAGGAATTTCTTCAAGAATTCCTCCAGGGATACCTCCAGTAATTCGTTAAGGAATTCCTTCAGCAACTCTTCCAGCAATTCCTCCAGGAATTCTTCCAGATATTCCTCCAGGAACTCTTCCAGGAATTCCTCAAGGAGTTCTTTCAGGAATTCCTTCAGGAATTTTTCCAGGTCTTCCTCCAGGAAATCTTTCAGGAATTCCTCTAAGAATTCTTCCAGGAATTCTTCCAGGAAATTCTCAAGGAATTCTTCCGGGAATTCCTCCAGGAATTCTTCCAGGAATTCCTCCAGGAGTTCTTCCAGGAATTCCTCCAGGAATTCTTCCAGGAATTCCTCCAGGAATTCTTCCAGGGATTTTCCCAGAAATTCCTCCAGGAATTCCTTAAGAAATTCCTCCAGGAATTCCTGGAGGAATTTCTGCAGGAATTCCTGGAGGAATTTCTTAAGGAATTCCTGGAGGAATTTCTGGGAAAATCCCTGGAAGAATTCCTGGAGGAATTCCTGGAAGAATTCCTGGAGGAATTCCTGGAAGAACTCCTGGAGGAATTCCTGGAAGAATTCCTGGAGGAATTCCCGGAAGAATTCCTTGAGAATTTCCTGGAAGAATTCCTCCAGGAATTCTTCAAGGAATTCCTCCAGGAATTCTTCCAGGAATTCCTCCAGGAATTCATCCAGGAATTCCTCCAAGAATTCTTCCGGGAATTTTTCCATGAATTCCACCAGGAATTCTTCCAGGAATTCCTCTAGAAATTCCTCCAGAAATTCCTCCACGAATTCTTCCAGGAATTCCTCCAGGAATTCTTCCAGAAATTCCTACACGAATTCTTCCAGGAATTCCTCCCAGAATTCCTCCAGGAATTCTTCCAGGAATACCTCCAGTAATTCGTTAAGGAATTCCTCCAGCAATTCTTCCAGATATTCCTCCAGGAATTCTTCCAGGTCTTCCTCCAGGAACATTTTCAGGAATTCTTCCAGGAATTCCTCCAGGAATTCTTCCATGAAATTCTCCAGGAATTCTTCCAGAAATCCGTCCAGGAATTCGTCTAGGAATTCTTCCAGGAATTACTCCAGGAATTCTTCCATGAATTCCACCAGTAATTCTTCCAGGAATTCCTCTAGAAATTCCTCCGGGAATTGCTCCACGAATTCTTCCAGGAATTCCTTCAAGAATTCCTCCAGGGATACCTCCAGTAATTCGTTAAGGAATTCCTTCAGCAATTCTTCCAGCAATTCCTCTAGGAATTCTTCCAGATATTCCTCCAGGAACTCTTCCAAGAATTCGTCAAGGAGTTCTTTCAGGAATTCCTTCAGGAATTTTTCCAGGTCTTCCTCCAGGAAATCTTTCAGGAATTCCTCCAAGAATTCTTCCCAGAATTCTTCCAGGAAATTCTCAAGGAATTCTTCCGGGAATTCTTCCAGGAATTTTTCCAGCAATTCCTCCAGGAATTCTTCCAGGGATTCCTCCAGGAATTCTTCCAGAAATTCCTCCAGGAATTCCTCCAGAAATTCCTCCAGAAATTCCTCCAGAAATTCCTCCAGGAATTCCTCCAGAAATTCCTCCAGAAATTCCTCCAGAAATTCCTCCAGAAATTCCTCCAGGAATTCCTCCAGAAATTCCTCCAGGAATTCCTCCAGAAATTCCTCCAGGAATTCCTGCAGAAATTCCTCCAGGAATTCCTGCAAAAATTCCTCCAGGAATTCCTCCAGGAATTCCTCCAGAAATTCCTCCAGGAATTCTTCTAAGAATTCCTTCAGGAACTCTTCCAGGAATTCCTCCAAGAATTCCCCCAGGAATTCTTCCATGAAATCCATTAGTAATTTTTCCAGGAATTCCTCCAGAAATTCCTCCCTCCGTGAATTGCTCCTCGAATTCTTCCAGAAATTCCTCCAGGAATTCTTCCAGAAATCTCTCCAGGAATTCCTCCAGGAATTCTTAAAGGAATTCCTGCAGGAGTTCTTCCAGGAATTCCTTCAGGAATTCCTCCAGGAATTCCTCCAGGAATTCCTCCAGATATTCCTCTAGGAATTCTTCCAGGAATTCCTCCAGGAATTCCTCCAGAAATTCTTCAAGGAATTCCTCCAGGAATTCTTCCAGGAATTCCTCCAGGAATTCTTCCAGGAATTCCTCCAGGAATTCATCCAGGAATTCCTCCAAGAATTCTTCCAGGAATTTTTCCATGAATTCCACCAGTAATTCTTCCAGGAATTCCTCTAGAAATTCCTCCAGAAATTCCTCCACCTAATTCTTCCAGGAATTCCTCCCAGAATTCCTCCAGGAATTCTTCCAGGGATACCTCCAGTAATTCGTTAAGGAATTCCTCCAGCAATTCTTCCAGAAATTCCTCCAGGAATTCTTCCAGGAATTCCTCCAGGAATTCTTCCAGAAATTTGTCCAGGAATTCCTCCAGGAATTCCTCCAGGAATTCTTCCAGGAATTACTCCAGGAATTCTTCCATGAATTCCACCAGTAATTCTTCCAGGAATTCCTCTAGAAATTCCTGCGGGAATTGCTCCACGAATTCTTCCAGAAATTCCTTCAAGAATTCCTCCAGGGATACCTCCAGTAATTCGTTAAGGAATTCCTTCAGCAATTCTTCCAGCAATTCCTCCAGGAATTCTTCCAGATATTCCTCCAGGAACTCTTCCAAGAATTCCTCAAGGAGTTCTTTCAGGAATTCCTTCAAGAATTTTTCCAGGTCTTCCTCCAGGAAATCTTTTAGGAATTCCTCCAAGAATTCTTCCAGGAATTCTTCCAGGAAATTCTTCCAGGAAATTCTCAAGGAATTCTTCCACGAATTCCTCCAGGAATTCTTCCAGGAAATTCTCCAGGAATTCTTCCAGAAATTCCTCCAGAAATTCCTCCAGGAATTCCTCCAGAAATTCCTCCAGGAATTCCTCTAGGAATTCTTCCAGGAATTCTTCCAGGAATTCCTCCAGAAATTCCTCCAGGAATTCCTCTAGGAATTCTTCCAGGAATTCCTCCAGGAGTTCTTCTAAGAATTCCTTCAGGAATTCTTCCAGGAATTCCTCCTGGAATTCTTCCAGGAATTCAGAAATTCTTCCAGGAATTCTTCCAGGAAATTCTCAAGCAATTCTTCCAGGAATTCCTCCAGGAATTCTTCCAGGAAATTCTCCAGGAATTCTTCCAGAAATTCCTCCAGAAATTCCTCCAGGAATTCCTCCAGAAATTCCTCCAGGATTTCCTCCAGAAATTCCTCCATTAATTCCTCTAGGAATTCCTCCAGGAGTTCTTCTAAGAATTCCTCCAGGAACTCTTCCAGGAATTCCTCCAGGAATTCCTCCAGAAATTCCTCCAGGAATTCCTCTAGGAATTCTTCCAGGAATTCCTCCAGGAATTCTTCCAGGAATTCCTCCAGGAGTTCTTCTAAGAATTCCTCCAGGAACTCTTTCAGGAATTCCTCCAAGAATTATTCCAGGGATACCGCCAGTAATTCGTTAAGGAATTCCACCAGCAATTCTTCCAGCAATTCCTCCTGGAATTCTTCCAGGTCTTCCTCCAGAAACTGTTTCAGGAATTCCTCCAGGAATTTTTTCAGGAATTCTTCCAGGAATTCCTTCAGGAATTCTTCTAGGTCTTGCAGCAAGTGTTGACCAGGGGACTGTTATGGTCTTCTTGTTTTCTTACCCAGCATTAAAATTATGCTGCTGTGTTGAAAGATAGGTTGTCAGCTTGAGCCCTACGCTTGAGCCGCTGTTATGCTGGCTACGAAAACATTGCATTGGTGGGATAGGGATGCCAATTCCTTGGTGTTGACAGCTGATGCAAACAAAATGAACAGCGTTGCCGAATCGACATATGTAACTTCCGCTTATCTCTATGTAGAGGATTTCTAGTAGGTATCTACTAGACAAAATAAAATATCTAGTAGACATTTAAGCAGATATCTACTACAGTCATGACACGCTGCGGTTGGGGGCTTAATAGGGTAACCAATATAATTTGGACCCCCATATATTTTGGACCCCCTGTGTCCTGTTATCACAACTTACATAGGTTTAATGATGAGATGACGGAAATTTTTAGAATCATTCGCTAAATAAGATCGCTCTGCACGGACAGCAATCATTTCCTCACTGGAAATATCCTTATTTGCCTTGAAATTATTTTTTTCCAATCTCGTCATCCGTGCGAGTGTCGCATCTGTAGTAGGTCACTCTGGATGACAAATAAATAAGTTTACAACTTTATTTCACTTGTATAACTTTGCTTTTATTCTGACTTCGATCTTCACGCGTTTTACACATCACCGTCCCTCCAACGATCTCTTCTCTCTCTGTCTATCTCCCATTTCCCAAGGCGCCATCCCTAAAGGTACAAACAATGCTACTTCTTCTCTGTTGTAGGACCCTACATCCCACCTTACTTCTATTTTTTTAGAAAGGAACGTAGTCCTGAAATTTCTTGGGAGCTACACGTCTCCGTTTCTCTGATTCTGTAGCTTCTGTATCTGATTTAGCCTCTTCCGATCTTAGATTGTTTTGTCCAGAGTCCTCCGATGTATGATCTGTTGCCTGAGCTTGGTTTTCCGCTTTCTTCAAATGTGATACACAGCGTTTATATTCATTTCCTGAACTTAACGACCTAACGATAACCTCCAACCCTGTTCTTCTAATAACCTTGAACATCTCTGAAGAAAACTCTGTGCTCAATTTATTATCTTTTCTTTGACGCTTGACATACACAAAATCTCCTTCCTCAATATCATTCCTACGAGCCTTCCGTTTGTTATCCGCGTATTGCTTCCCTTTTTCTTTAACGATTCTGTCGCTATCCCTAACCTCCTCGTCTTCCTTGTATTCTGGTATCGATGGCAGTTTATTCCTCATTTTGCGCCCGAACATCAGCTCACCCGGGGATCTTCCTGTTGCTGAGTGACTTGTGGAGTGGTACGCCAGCAGGAATTTCCTTAACTCCAACCGCCAATCCTTGCCTAATTCCTGCGCGATTCGCAAACGTTTCAAAATGCTTCGATTCTGACGCTCTACCTCACCGTTTGCTTGAGGCCAGTACGGGATGGTGTTAACAAGCTGGATGTTGAATTCTTCACAGAACTGTGAGAGCTCCCTACACTCTTTGCTCAACTGAGGGCCGTTATCTGCTCTCATAGTGGTGGGAACTCCGAATCTGCTGAAGATGGTTGCTAATTCCCGTATTGTGTCAGCAGCAGATATGGACTTCATCTCGACGACTTCTACAAAACGGCTATAATAATCAACCACGACAAAAAGCCATTGACCTTCTGGGAGAGGCCCCAAAAAATCTACCGCTATTTCCTGCCATGGTCCGGCTGGCATTCGCTTCCTAGTCATGGGCTCTGGTGCGTCAGGTGCCGAGACTAATATGCAACCGCGACAGTTTCGCACAAAATCTTCAACCTCTCTGTCCATTTTGGGCCACCATACCGAAGAACGTAAAGCTGACTTCATCATCGAAGTTCCCAAGTGACCCTCGTGAGCTATTTGAAGAATCCGATTTCGAAGCGCACCAGGAGCTACAATACGGTCTCCACGTAAAAGGATGTCTCCAACCCTACACAGCTCATTACTGAAAACCCGAAATTCAACAGGAAGTTCATGGCGTTTATCCTGATCAATTGATTCCAAAATCTTTTGTAATTCCGCGTCCCGTCGGGTTGCTTCTACAATTTCCTCCCAAGAAACAGCCATAGCGTATGCTGCGAAATCCGTAATCTCTCTAATCATCAATTCTTCTCGCTGGTCAAACGGAACTGGTTGCAGTGTGGACAATCTCGATAATACATCAGCTTGGTTTTCGGTTCCTGGTATATGCAGTATCGAATAATCAAATCCCTGCAGACGTAGCACCCATCTTTCGATGCGGGCACATGGTCTCGAACGTGGGGTGAACAGGTAAATCAAGGCTTTGCAATCAGTTAAAATCTCAAACTCCTTGCCATACAGGTAAATATAAAACTTTTCAACACACCATACTAAAGCCAGTGCCTCCTTTTCCGTATGACAATAACGCCTCTCCGTATCAGTCAAGGATTTTGAGACAAAACTGACTACCCGATGTTGTCCTTGCTTGTCTACCTGAATAAGCATGCCTCCCAGCCCTATTGGACTGGCGTCAGCCATCACCAATGTTCTGTCTTTCCGTTGGTAGAATCCCAAAGTAGACGACTTAGACAGCCTTGTCTTGATTTCACGGAAAGCATTTTCGTGTTCAGCTAGCCATTGGAAAGTGATACCTTTCTTCATCAGGTTTCTTAGCGGTTCATCCACTGTCGCCAAGTTCGGTATGAACCGGTTCAAATAGTTGGCTAGCCCTAAAAATCTTCGTACCTCGTTAGCATTTTCCGGCCTACGAAACGCAACCAGAGCTTCTGTCTTTGCCTCAGATGGTATTATTCCTGAACTTGTTATTTTATGCCCAATAAATTCCAGCTCATCGACCCCAAATACACATTTCTTCCAATTTAGCTGCACATTCCAGGCCTTCAGTCTTTCCAGTACCTATATAAATTAAGTATAAAGATAGAAACAGCATTTTTTTTTTTACCAGTTACAATCATTTTAACTTCTTTTATTTAAACTTCAGAAAAAATCAAGAAAATAAGAGAATGATCTGCCCCCCGTGAGACATAATTAAACAAGACAAAACCTACATTACCTTTGCAACCCGTTCGTCATGCTCTTTTTTGTCCTTGCCTTCGATGTACACATCGTCAATGTACCACCAAGTACCCTCACAGCCGGCAAGAATCGCGTCCATCGTCTTCTGGAAAACTTCCGGGGCCGACACTAGCCCGAACGGCATACGCTTAAATCTGTAGAGTCCACGAGCTGTCAGGAATACCATCGCATCTCTAGAAGCTTCATCTAACTCAAGCTGCAAGAATGAATCTTTGACGTCCAGTTTGCTGCGAATCATGTTTGGTCCGATTCTGGCAAGAAAGTCGTCAACCATCGGCATTGGGTGTCGCTCTCGCAAAACAGCTTCGTTTACCCTTCTCAGATCAAGGCATATCCTGGGTTCACCGTTCGCCTTCCCAACGACTACCAATGGCGAAACCCAAGTCACCGGGCCCTTCTTTTCTTCGATGATGTCCCTCGCCATTAGCTCTGAAAGTTTGTTGTTAACCGCCACCGGAACTCTCCTCATTGGTTGGAAAATTGGCTTAACATCTGGATCTAGGTGGATATGCACCGAAATTCCTTTAACCTTAGAAAGTGGTTCCGCATTTACAGCGACCTGGTCTATCTCTAGGCCAACCTTTAAGACTCCTAACTGCTTAGCTGTTCCATCTCCCAAAAGAGATCGCTGACCACTCTTCACTACGAAAAACTCGGCCTCCACAGATCTTATTCCCACGGCAACCACACATTTGAACGTTCCCAGTACTGTTAGAGGAGTCTCGTTTGCGTAGCTTTTCAGCACCCGATCGCTTCCCTTTTCGCAGCTGATCACAGCGATTCCCGCAGACTTGAACTTTTCCCATGCTTCATCAGTAATCAAATTTACCTCAGCTCCCGAGTCTATCAGCATAGGGTGCATTACTCCGCCGATCATGCAGTTCACTGTATTTGACTCGTTTCCCGAATAGAAAGCGTAGTAGGTTTTCGGAGGGTCTTTTGCCAACGGTTCGCTGACATCAACCACATTTAGTTCTCGAACCTGATCCTGTACCGCTGCACGTTCAACCGCTCGTACCTTCTTCGGTACTTTCGTCTCCTCTTTCCAGGAAAATTTTCCACTGGATGGCCTTCGGCACCGGGCTTCGAAATGTCCTACCCTTTTACAACGCTTGCATGGTTTTCCTCTGGCCGGGCATCGTGAGTCAGTCGAAATATGTCCAAACAGCCCACACTTGAAACATCTCGCCTCCGAATGATTTACCTTTGGTTGGAAATCTGGGAACCCGCCAAGACGTGATTTGATAGGCGGATGTTGTCGTTTGGACTGAACGCCGTAAACTCGCTCATTTTGTCTCAATTCATCGCGCCCCGAGCCAAAATCCTTCATTTGCTTTTGAACCCCCTCTAAGGACTTGCCAATCTCCTCAATCTCCTCAACCGTACGATCCTTTTGCAAAATCTGCCTTCGCAGCTCGTCCGACCGGCAACCCTCCACAATGGTGTCCGTCAACATAATATCCGTAAGAACCTTACAAACATTCGATTCGTATTTGTCCACGCCGCATTCGTTTATCTGCTGTCTGATTCTGATCACGAACTCTGCAAAACGTTCACCTTCCTGTTGTTTCATCCTCCTTAGATTATGCCGTTCCAAGACGTCTTGCCGTCCGGGTTGGAAAAACTCATCGAACGCTTGAACCGCTACGTCATAATACGCCTTCTCTATTGATACCACTGGAAATTTTTCGCTGTTAGGTAGCGATTGAAACAATGCTTGTAATTGTGGCCCGCCCAAATGCAAGAGTTTCGCTCGTCTTCGTTTTTGGTCAGTAATATCCTCGGCTTCAAAATAATATTCCAGCGACCGTTTCCACACCTGCCACTCTTTATGCAATTTGGTCTTTTCAATGTCATTGCACCTGAAGGGTGGTATGGCACGCGTCAAATCCATCTGGAAACATTATAAGCAAGTACGAAAACAACTTAAATTATGACACCCTAATCTTTTATATTCCGAAATATCAAATATTTAAGAAACTGCATGGGTTTATTCATTTATTTAACTTTAGAAAATAAGCATTTATTTGATGGCAGATGAGTGAATGTATGTGTGAACAGAAAGCATTTCTATCCCCCCCCTGAAAAAAAAAACCTTTATTATCAGTCATAATTTTGTTTTATAGTTGGTGTCTTCATTGCAATCGAGATAATCTCAGTCACAACCTAAAAAAATCATATGTTGTAAACTTTGCAAATACTGAAGAACCATTACTGAAAGAAATCTGCACGTATTCATTGGTAACAATCCACGCATTCTATCTACATGCGCACAAAAACGTTGTCTACACCAGGTTGCAAATAAAAACCAACAGCTAGATGTTGAGCATGTGCAACGGCCTATATACCCGAAATGAGTCACCTGAATAACCTATATGCAACGCACGTATATTATAACTACGAAGCTTGATTGCAACAATCTACATGTGGGTGACTAGATGTGGATTTTACTTGGTGTAATCATAAAACGTCGAATGATGTTCAACTCTGAAAAAAAAACAATTTTACTCACCATTCATCTCTTCCGATTCCCAAATCGGGTTGTTTCTACGAGTCCTCAAATCTGGTAACCAGTAGCCACAACATGAACACTACCAAACGTCTGATTCCCGAATCAGAACATACGCACTACACCCTGCTTCAACATATCTTTCCAACTCAATCACCAATCGTATGCGTATGCTCTGCATTTTCATTTTGCGTTACACAAAACCCGATTCCCAAATCGGATTGCCCAACAGCTTCTCGAGTTTCTCGAAACCGAGAGCTTTTTTCCACCACGATGATACCAATCATTTTCACCATTAGCACCAATATTCTGATTCCCAAATCAGATACCATATTTATCACTCATTCATCATTCGATGCCGATTCCCAAATCGGTTTGTATAATCAACACCTCCTGATTCCCAAATCAGGAAACAAAAACACCGCAAGACCAGTTCCCAAACTGGATCGTTTCACTATCACTAGCTTTATCAGATTTTCTGGGCTCTCCGATTTTCATCAATGATTCAACCGCATTCTTTATTGTTCCCGTTATTTGTAGGTAAACAACTCGTATTCCCAACACCAATAACAAACTTCCTTTCTCTGTATCCATCTATTTCGTCATCACACCATAGCATTTACCTTTCATTATTCCCCGCTTCCCAGGAGAAGTGACACACATACACTCACCCATCTCATTGCGGTTGTCGTCATTAATCACGATTCACATCTCTTTTCTTCTACAGTTTTTTTCTCGAATCATTTCAGCCATCTTAAATTTCCAGGCAAAACTCACACCGATTCCAATCACCTTTTTCCTTTTAAAAAGAACATTTTTCAACATACCGTGGTACTTCTCCTCGTCGCCAATTGTAGTAGGTCACTCTGGATGACAAATAAATAAGTTTACAACTTTATTTCACTTGTATAACTTTGCTTTTATTCTGACTTCGATCTTCACGCGTTTTACACATCACCGTCCCTCCAACGATCTCTTCTCTCTCTGTCTATCTCCCATTTCCCAAGGCGCCATCCCTAAAGGTACAAACAATGCTACTTCTTCTCTGTTGTAGGACCCTACAGCATCATGTTTACAAAAAGAGATTGCGAAGCTGAGGAAACTTGCAGATGTAAACAAAAACGTTTATCATTCTAGCGCATTAAATTCGCAAAGTTCGTCTAATCAGCCTTTGTCAATCAAGTAATTAGGATGTGATCCAGCATATTCAAGCGGCAAATTCTTCCAAAATAATTCCAAACGAGTTTAAACACCGGGTGTCCAAAATATATACTGAAGAGGGTCCAAAATATATTGGGGTGTCCAAAACAGTGAAAACTGATGCTTCAAAAATCAGTTATTTTCATCAAATTTTCAGCCAGAAATGACCTTGTAGGTATTTTTAACGGACAGTGGAGGCTTTTACGAACATACTAACATCATCATTATGTGTAAATACCCTCTGAATCTGATTGATTTTAAATTAAATTCAAACCAATGTCCTCTAGGGGTCCAAAATTCAACCGTTACCCTAGTTGGGTGGCTTTTTAGTTGGGGCTCCGTTAGTTGAGCTGTCAGCCAACTAAAAAGCAGTCCCAGCGTAAAGACACTATATGCAAAGACACGAAATGTTCCAATTGGAATTCCAAATTTTCTGTCAATGTCATTCCAATCGAGCAGGAGACCTGTCAAACGTGCTTTAAAGCATTGCTCGTCGGCATCATCGTCATGATTGGATGATCATCATCGACAACAACAATCATCACACTTCGTATCTTTGCTTATAGTATCTTTATCCCAGCGTTGCCGAATCGACCGGGTACTGCATTGTTTTGATTTTGCAAGGAGTTTTGACATTTCGTGGCCTTGTTGTTTACAAAATCTCAATAGGAGTAGAAGAGAGGGAGAGACTTTCGTGCAGAGCCCTATGTAACTTCCGCTTATCTCTATGTAGAGGATTTCTAGGTTAGATCTGGGACGGGACCCGTCAGGTACTAGTGCAAATACGAAACCCAGAGAAAATAGGTAGAGAAGCGAAGAGTGTGAAGTCAAAAAAACCTTGTCGAACCGTCAAACTGGTATCCTATCGAACAAAATCAACAAACCTTGACGATTGCCGCATAATTCATGATAAGTATTGCGATTATTCGAAACATTTATTTACCAATATTTTTAAATATCAAGGATATTACTGTAAATAACATTGATTCCTTAAATTGACGAAAATTTATCCTTTTTGGTATACAATTTAGATGATTTCTTGTTAATAAATCAACAGCATAAATCATTTTCTAATGCAGTGCACGAGAAAGATACTACCCTCGATAGGTGGATTAATCTGTTTTTCGGCAGTTGCCAACATCCGAGTTACGAAATCAAAACAGAAAAAGTGTTGCCGTTCTGACGGCTGTTCACTCTTCGCTTCTCTACCTATTTTCTCTGACGAAACCATTTGCCTGTCAGAAAAGACCACTTCTGATTGGTCGATTTGACAAAAGCGCCGTTGCGTTCCGTTACGCTCGTTTACAAAAGGGCACTTTGTTGTTAAGTTTCCTGTGTTGCTAGTTGTCATTGATTTTTCAAAATGATTTTATTGACTGCCAAGATTTATCATTTATCTCACTTTCTGTGCTGTTGACATTCCGAACTTGATACGAAAATATTATGAAATGAAATACAAAGCGATAAATTATGAGCGGAGTGAAGTGTATACCCCGGTCACAATTTTTACTCGTTTTCGAAGGATCCAAAGGCACGCCGGCACTGGGTGGAAGTCTGTGTGGAGAATGCAAACGAGGAAGACCAATTTGTTTTAAAATTTATACTCTCAGAAGCAAAATTGAAAAAGGAAAATAGTCAACGAGTGTTGATTGATTTGCACATGAATATTAATGGCAGCACTGCCCAAGTAACCACTAAGCCCTGTCGTAAGCTGTCTAAAGGTCATAAAAAAGCTTTTCCGTGTCAATAGGCTCTATAGAAAATTTTCAAATGTTCTCAGGCATTATAAATAGTAAGCACTGAAATAAGCCGTATATTAGTATATGACGCTATGCTATAGTGCTTGTAAACCCAGTGTCTATGAGCCGAATAAGAAGCCTCACAGTGCTGTTAAAAGGCTTGGCCTGCATGACGTTTATATCAATCAAAGCTGATTTCAAGCAAAACAAAAATAAACCACCGACTGATCCGGAGCAAGACGATCAAATATCCTCGGAAATTTCTTCCGATCAATAGGGTGTTTGAAGCTTGTTATCAGACACTTTAAGCATTGAATTGATACAGAAAATGTATAACTACTTTCTCGATTATATTATTAATGCATCGGATGTTAATCTGTGGAGTATCAATCGTTTTATCCACATCCACAGACGAACACCAAAACTAATCGATGAGCGATGAGCCCCATTTTGATTATCCTGTTATTGAACCTCGTCAACCTCCCAAACTTCCCTAGCTGCATCTCCTACAAATCTCTCTCAGCCATCCATAAAACCATTTTATACATCGAATGCGGACACTTTGTGCCCGATTTCCGATCTGAACATCGGATCGTCCGGAACATCAACGCTGTACCAACTTGTCTGCTTTTCTTTAAATACGGTGCTGAGCCAACCGATCTGTTGGTTCATCGATGGAGCAGATGGGAAATGTGATGAAATCCACTTAGAAATAACAATCCCGAGGATATCAGATCGAATCTGGGTCAGGCCGTAAAAATCGAAAAAAAACTTCAATGGAAAAAACATCCAGAACAAAAAAAAAGAAGGTAAATAACTTTCTTTTTTTTGCTTTTTTTCTGACTCTCATTTGACAACTCTTCCACCAGAGACTTGGTACGCAGATTGAAGCTGGCCGTATATCAGCCGAATATTTCGCCAAAATTGGCTTTTAAGCAGATCTATTATAGGATGTAGTTCTGGTAAGCTCTGTTAACATTGCTCTTCATGTGAATATAGAACCAACTTGGTGCCAATTTTTACGGCTTAGTGGTTACTTGGGTGGAGCAGCCCCCGTATCAACTCTGACAAAAAGAATAAAAGGGCTTCTATCAATGAGCTGACTTGTCCCGTCCCAGTGCTTTTTAGTTGGCTGACAGCTCAACTAACGGAGCCCCAACTAAAAAGCCACCCAACTATTAAGCCCCCAACCGCAGCGGGTCATGACTGTAGTAGATATCTGCTTAAATGTCTACTAGATATTTTATTTTGTCTAGTAGATACTAAAGTATCTAGTATTTAGTAGATACCTACTAGAAATCCTCTACATAGAGATAAGCGGAAGTTACATATGTCGATTCGGCAACGCTGTTCATTTTGTTTGCATCAGCTGCCAACACTTGCTGCAAAGCTAGATGTTCAAACTTTGTGCGTGACTTCGTAGTGGTTCAAGTTGTTTTGTTTACATTTTCTAATTATGATAGAATTTTTTTTTCAAAATTTTGAAAAAAATAGCGGAGCAATCGATGAAATCTGAAATTTATTGCAAAGTGTTAAGCTAAACATATCGGCAGAACTAAAGCAAGAAGCAGCAATGAAAGTTTTTTCAAGAAGTGCAGCAACAAAAGTTTCGTCATAAGCTTGAGCTTTTGAAAGCAGAATTAATTAAATTCTATCTTTTTACTAAACTTACATATACCGTCAATTTCTCGATATTAAAAATAAATAATTTTAATTTATTTAGTTCGGATTGCAATAAGGCATTTTATGAGACGTTTCAAATCAGCTGTTTTTTGAATGTTTACCCAGGGGACCCGCATGCGGCAAGGTAGGCCTACTGCTCATCTTTTGCGAGTGTGTTAGTGTGACTGGCAACGCGATCAGAAGCCTGGTCGAATCCTGCTTGGAAATCGGTTTGTTTTGTCGATGGGGATGGCCCGCGAAATCGCATTGTGTTGTTTGGGAAGGCCCGCTCGATGCATGTTAGGTAGGCGTAGTTTGTTCGAGTTTGACGTGCCTGCACCCTCCCTGTGTTTACCAGCTTTGAAGCCCACCCGGTGGGCCCATTTATTTACATTTTCGTTAGCATAACATGTGATACGGACCCATCCAATAAACGGGGTTCATTTATCTGCAAAAATGCGTCAATCCGCCCACTATAATTAATATCCGTAGACCGTGAGAATGTTTTTTCATCTGCTAGTGACATCATACAGCTCGGGGGATTGATACATGCCGCATTAGAAACCGAAACATCTCTGCCAGCAAAAATCTGATTGGCGCTCACCACATGTTATGCTACTTTTTGCGAAAACAAAAACATCAAATGTAAACAATAACATTGAGCGGCCCACCGGTAGAACGTCTCGTAAAATAGCTTATACCGTTCAATCGACGCCTTCTTACGAACGATCAGCCTGTTCATTTGGCTCACACTTTGACAGTTCTTTCTGCACGGATTGGCTTACAATGGCCGCCTCCGCAGATCTCTATAATGTAGGATTACTAATCTAACCTCACTTTGTCTGACAGTTCAGCGAGCTTGTTTACAAGGTGTTAGAAATTTTAACGAGCGGCGAAAATTAAATTTTCGTTTTCCGTCCCGAAACCATTATGATACGGAAATATCTATTATATTCAACTCTACTAGTACAAAATCAATCGTCTAATTACCGTTTCACTGAAATTGTATCGAAAAACAGTTTTGCCCAAGGGGAACGACATATCCTTTTCTAACCGGAATATCCGCATTTATCCGTTTCTAACCGTCGCTAACCGTGTCTAACCGCTGCTCACTTAGCAGCTCGCTTAGCAACGGTTAGCGACGGTTAGAAACGGATAAATGCGGATATTCCGGTTAGAAAAGGATATGTCATTCCCCTTGGTTTTGCCGGATCTCCGCCAGAGACTAAGTCCATGTAAACAAGCTCGCTGAACTGTCAGTGCACGGCTTCGTGACGTCATCTTGCAGTATCCTACACGCTAACCCTCAGCTACCCAGATTGATGTCAAAGCGACCCAGATCGAGCAAAACTGCAGTTACTCTAAAGTGGGTAAAGGTACCTTTACTTAAATCTGGGTTACCGGTATAAGCTATTTTACGAGACGTTCTACCGGTGGGCCGCTCAATGTTATTGTTTACATTTGATGTTTTTGTTTTCGCAAAAAGTAGCATAACATGTGGTGAGCGCCAATCAGATTTTTGCTGGCAGAGATGTTTCGGTTTCTAATGCGGCATGTATCAATCCCCCGAGCTGTATGATGTCACTAGCAGATGAAAAAACATTCTCACAGTCTACGGATATTAATTATAGTGGGCGGATTGACGCATTTTTGCAGATAAATGAACCCCGTTTATTGGATGGGTCCGTATCACATGTTATGCTAACGAAAATGTAAATAAATGGGCCCACCGGGTGGGCTTCAAAGCTGGTAAACATTCAAAAAACAGCTGATTTGAAACGTCTCATAAAATGCCTTATTGGCTGCAAAATCTGGGTAACGGTTACCCTGATTTAGACGTTTCTCATCAGGGTATTCTCTACCCATTTTTACATAAATGAGTAAGCGTACGCGAAACGGATCTTTCATAGAATTGTTGTTTTATCGGTTGAAAAATAGTCACAAAATAAAACAGATAGTATTTATTTACGTCTAAATAAGTAAAATAACATTAAAAGTATAGGGTAACGGTCGAATTTTGGACCCCTAGAGGACATTAGTTTGAATTTAAGCTAGAATCAAACAGATTCAGAGGGTGTTACACATAATGATGATGTTGGTATGACCGTAAAAGCCGCCACTGTCCGTCAAAAATACCCACAAGGTCATTTCTGGCCGAAAATGTGATGAAAATAACTGATTTTTGAAGCATCAGTTTTCACTATTTTGGACACCCCAATTTATTTTGGACCCCCTAAAGTATATATTTTGGACACCCGGTGTTTAAACCAACATGAAACTATTTTCGAAGAATCTGCCACTTGGATATGCTCGATCATATCTTAATTACTTGATTGACAAAGGCTGATTAGACGAACTTTGCAAATTTAATGCGCTAGAATGATAAAAGTTTTTGTTTACATCTGCAAGTTTCCCCGGCACCACTTTCTCTTTTCGTAAACATGCCGCGACACTCGCTCGGATGACGAGATTAATAAAATATAATTTCAAGGCAAATAATGATATTTCCAGTGAGCAAATGATTGCTGCTCGTGCAGAACAATCTAATTTAACGAATGATTCTAAAAATGTTCGTCATCTCTTCATTACATCTGCGAAAATTATGATAATACGACCCAGGGGGTCCAAAATACATGGGGGTCCAAATTATATTGGTTACCCTATTCATAATGATAAAAAGGCTCCAGATTTCAAAGGGCAGTCCCAAGTTTCGTTCCGCGCGCCTACATCGGGCTCCTTTGCTGAAGATGTTGTAGCCGGGAATGTTGCAAAAATATCTGGATGATAAATTTTATGATAAGTAAACACATAATATCATGAAGAATACGAATTACTTACCTGTTTGCAGCTTTCGCGATCCATTTTCTCCGGAGCTTTACCACAGCCTCTAACTTTTTGGAATACACGCCGCGAACAATGTTAATGTTTTTGACAAATCCCGCTTACCCAGATGTTTACCCAGATTTTGACATCAATATACAACCAGGATAAACTGAGTATCGGAATTTTCGCAAAGACCCGTTTACCCATAATCAGAGTAAAGCTTACTCTTCTGTTGCAAGATCGGTTACCCGGATTTTGACAACTTCTAATAACATGAAAATCCGGGTAAAATCGACCCATTCGATGGGTAGTTTCAGGTAAGCGTGTATTGTAAGCCATTCGTGCAGAAAGGGAACGTTCAAAAATTACGTCCATGATTTGGGGGAGGGGGGGGGTCTAGAAAAGTGTGACAGTACGTGTATTAGGTATAGGAAAATAGCGTGACAGAGGGGGGAGGGGGGTCTAAAAATGCCGAAAAACGATGGACGTAATAAATGAACCTTCCCAAAGAACTGTCAAAGTGTGAGCCACACGCTAGTTTGGAAATACCCATTAAATGGGTCTTAGGTACCCATTTTTTACTTCGGTACTAAGCTGTCAAATAATGGGTGTTTTCCGAGCTTCAAATAATGGGTGTTTTTGACACATTTTGGAATACTTCCTGGCTAGTAATCCTACATTATAGAGATCTGCGGAGGCGGCCATTGTAAGCCAATCCGTGCAGAAAGAACTGTCAAAGTGTGAGCCAAATGAACAGGCTGATCGTTCGTAAGAAGGCGTCGATTGAACGGTATTGCAATCCGAACTAAATAAATTAAAATTATTTATTTTTAATATCGAGAAATTGACGGTATATGTAAGTTTAGTAAAAAGCAAGGGGAATGACATATCCTTTTCTAACCGGAATATCCGCATTTATCCGTTTCTAACCGTCGCTAACCGTTGCTAAGCGAGCTGCTAAGTGAGCAGCGGTTAGACACGGTTAGCGACGGTTAGAAACGGATAAATGCGGATATTCCGGTTAGAAAAGGATATGTCATTCCCCTTGGTAAAAAGATAGAATTTAATGAATTCTGCTTTCAAAAGCTCAAGCTTATGACGAAACTTTTGTTGCTGCACTTCTCGAAAAAACTTTCATTGCTGCTTCTTGCTTTAGTTCTGCCGATATGTTTAGCTTAACACTTTGCAATAAATTTCAGATTTCATCGATTGCTCCGCTATTTTTTTCAAAATTTTGAAAAAAAAATTCTATCATAATTAGAAAATGTAAACAAAACAACTTGAACCACTACGAAGTCACGCACAAAGTTTGAACATCTAGCTTTGCAGCAAGTGTTGGCAGCTGATGCAAACAAAATGAACAGCGTTGCCGAATCGACATATGTAACTTCCGCTTATCTCTATGTAGAGGATTTCTATTCCTGGCCAACCTTACAATGGGTAAATAACACCCATGTATAAGTTTGTCAAATAACGTCGCCATCTTCAAAATCATGTTGGACTTTTCGTTTTTCACAAGAAGAATATTTAGTTTAGTGAAGAATTGTGCCATCAGAAAACTACAACGGAGCCCCGGAAGATAGTGTAAATCACTCGGTAATATGTACACTCAGAAACCGGGAAAGTCACTGAATGACTTTATTTTATACATTTGCTAACTAAATTCAATTTATGCATATCAAATGCTGAAAATTATGCATTGAGCAACTGCACGGAACTACAAATGAACCCAAATTTAAGTTGATGATTAACCTGGGCTTGTTAGGGGAATATCTGTAAATAAAAGAAAATCGGGTTAAGTACGGTTCCTTTGAATTCCACTAAGAATTTGCATCCTTTGACAGATACGTATTTCGACCTCAACTGTAAGGTCGTCTTCAGTGTCTTGTCGAGTCAAGTACAAGACACTGAAGACGACCTTACAGTTGAGGTCGAAATACGTATCTGTCAAAGGATGCAAATTCTTAGTGGAATTCAAAGGAACCGTACTTAACCCGATTTTCTTCCAAATTTAAGTTGTTTTGACGCAATCCCGGTCTTCCGTGGAATTACTCAAATTTGCGTCAAACAGCGATAGTGGCGAGTGAGTAGTTCTCGTTTGAGAGCGGCAAAAAAATTAACCCAGTGGTAAGTTATTTTCACCCAACGGAGGCCTCAATTGACGCAAATTTGGGTTAACTCAAGAAAACCCAAATTTGGCTTCTTCCACGGAAGAGCAGCGGATGCGTCGGTGCTTCTCTCTTTGTTTTCGAAAACATTGCGGTGGGGCGAGGGAGAAAACAACCCAACTTTGAGTTAAAACTTTAAGCAGTTTAGTCAAATTTGAGTTTTTAAAACTTATTCTTTGGGTTATAATATTTTTCCGTGTGAATTTCAGCCACGTAAGGGAAGATTCAAAAATTACGTCCATCGTTTTTCGGGATTTCTAGACCCCCCCTCCCCCCTCTGTCACGCAATTTCCCTATACCCAATACACGTACTGTCACACTTTTCTAGACCCCCCCCCTCCCCCAAATGTTGGACGTAATTTTTGAACGTTCCCTAATGAATAACTTGCGTTAAGTTTCCAGTAATGAATATGTTTTAGAACTTATGCCCACCGACTTTCGAAGTTTTGTTGTGTAAAAGAAACTGTTGAAAAAGTAAGTAAATGTAAGACATTTTTTATCAATTCTAGTAAATAACTATATTTTATATTCATCTCAGAATAAAGCCGACAGATTGAGATCGCCACGGACAACGCCCCAGACCCAATATCCGTTTGAAATGCGCGGTGCTACGCTTTCCTCCTTGCTTTCCTCGACTGCTGGCGCAACCGTGGTCAATCAACTTTAGCTGCACCTGGCCACCATATTTCGTGACAATATTATAGAGAGATAATGTAATTTAAGATTTGTAGTTTTGAAGAATAAATAATCTCAAAATACGGTGTCTTTAATCTATAAAATAATTACTAACTTTAAAACAAGCCAATCATGAAAGTTTTTTAATGCTAGAAAGTAGTTGGAAAAATCTAAAAAGTAGTCATTATAAAACTAAACTGATTTTAGTTCAGCTAGAACTTTTCGCGCTTTAGTCATTTTATGCATGAACCCCGAGGGGGGCGACACATCTAAATCGTCCAATAGATGCCGACATAGATGCATCTACTTTTTTAGATCAGTGTGCAACTATCAGATTTTTTTGCACTGCATCCACTTCCAAATCCTGCGAGCGCTGCTTTGATATGGAAGGAGATGTGAATGGATAGAACAGATGTGCGGAGGCCAGTCCAGTAAAAAATGTGAAAAGGGTGTAATTGATTTTTACAAACAAATACGTTAACAACTGCTTCGACTATGTTCACGCAACTGAGTCCAGTAAAATATGGATTACATAGTTATCTAAGCATTTATTTACCTTGTATTTGAGTTAATTGGCGTAATAATATTGAATTAGACCGAGAAATGTCGTCAAATAAAGCGTGAGTGTGAGCTGGTACAAAAAAAAATAGTTGGCCTTTTTTCACATAGTATGTCAGAACTAGTCACTTTGTTTTCGTTAGAAAAAAACAAAACCTGAAGTTCCTCTGGGAGAGTGGAGAATACATGCTCCAGTAATTTTACCGCAATTTTTCAGCAGCTCCGTCCGGAAAATACTCCAGCTGGTTTTTCTCGAAAAATGTCCAGCGATTTCTTCTGTGGCACCCTCCAACGAGTCCTCCAGCAAATCTTTCTATCAGGCAGTGTAAATAATTCAGGACGACAATGAGTTGTTCGTTTATCAGGACGATTGTCTGAATCTTTTGATGACGGAACTCCAGGATTTGTTCCAGCTGAAGCGACCGTCGGTAAGGGTTAGGAGTCCAAGTAGGAGTCTGTCCTACCGAACCGGAGCAACCACAGAAGCTGGCCAAGGCCGTAGAACACAGCGAAGAGGAAGCCGAACACGCTCAGTTGGATCGCGAGGCGAGCAACATGCGACGATGTGCCCAGTGCTTCCAGCTGACGGAGAGGACACTTCAGTGGGAGATGATGGACTTTTGTAACGACAACTAGAAATGTCTTGGGGTTTATCAGAACTCGGTGCGTGCCAATTGTGCCATGTGTAGCAACGCCGTTTCAGTATCCAGCAGGGGCAAGCTTTGCGTCCGGTTTGGATTCGACAGGGCTTACTTGTTTCAAAATGTGCATGGTGAATCTCTATATATATATATAATCACGAGTGTTATCACTAACAGGAACATCGTGTCGGGAAACTGTAAAGTGATGTAAAGTGAAAAGCCCAACTTTGATATGATCCAAAAGGTGATCGGAAACATGGTCAGGTGTTTGCTGAATTGTCTTACCCTGAGCGAAAGTCCGGCAACGCAACGCTCTCTGGGTGAAGCAGATCCCTTGTGACTACTGCAAGCTGCCAAAAACTCCACAGTATCACTTGATCATGAGCGATGCCAGAGTCTAGACCTTCTATACCTATCAGTGCGTGATATCGTTTTAAAGCCAGTTCACCAAAACTCAGTTGACCGAGGAAAGCCGTAATAAATCCGGTGCCCACAGGACTGCCGAAACTAAAAGTGCTCTTCTAAGAGTAGTTTATAAATTGGTCCTATTGTAAAATTTTACGAAGTGGTACATTTCAAAAAGATAGGTATTTTGTACTGATTGTGTATACATATTGATGACCGCCCTTCCCATCCCATTATAGGTTCTGTTTCCCTCTTCAATAACAATAACTACTATTTTTTGAAAGCAACTCATTTCTTGCAAACGACATGAAAATTGTCAAATCTGCACTGCCTATGATCGCATAATTGCCCCACATGTATAGGAAAGCCAGCAAATATAGGACGGATATGCGAACATAGGCAGTACATAGGAATCTAAGCTAAATTGAATGACAGACTTAGTCTATTGCCAGAAATGTTTCTGATTTGAAGTAACGAATCAGTTTCATCTTACGAGCAATATTTAATTCAGCTCGGTGCATTTGATCATCACCAGTTCCAAAGGATCCAGAACATGTATGCCGCCCGGCTTCATTCGTTTCGCGCCATACCACCGCGCACTAACAACTATGGGTGTTTTTTGGTTCTGAACTGTTGTAAAGCTGATGGTTTAGCAAATATTTTATGAAATAACCAAGAGCTGAACCTATGCAAAAATATTGTGGGTTAGCCTTACTGCCCCTATTCGCATAACCGTCCCATGTTTGCTGGGTTTCCTATTCACATGGGACTGTTGTGCCAATGGGGGCAGCTTAGTCCACTTGAAAAGCCCTTCGGGCTTTTTGGCATATCCAAGATAAACAAAGTACCCAAATGGGCAGTGGCAAGATTTTTACACCCACGCTGGTGGCCTAAACGACCAGTAGCAACTATTTTGCCTCCTAGATTTTTGAGAATCTCTTTCAAACAAAATTATTTCCATAATAGTAAACTCTGACACCTCGTCTAATTTCCACGGCTTAATGGGTTAAAATAGGGCACTGATTTATAATCGGGCTGGATTGGGTAGCCTATCAAGTTGCTAGAAATGATTGTGTGTAGCGGAATGAAGCATCCGATTGAAGAGGTAAACCATATCGGTGGCCGTGGGATGAAGGAGTGCTGAATGCTTAGGATGCATGGCAGCCGCTGCGAGGAACAGCAATGTCACTAAAGGAGCAGCAATCGTGGAAACGGGGTCTGATCCCGAGAGAGCATCATGTCCCGAAAGCCTTTAGTAGACCGACTATTACTGGTATCAAATTAGGTACCTGTCACCGATCCTCGAATTCCTCACTGAGTGAATGCAGACGGCGGTGCCTAAAAAATATTAATAGTAATCAGTTTCTAAACGTTAGTTAAGATTCGGACATACTTTTTTCGCTTCATTCCGCCTAGCAGACCAGCAATGCAAAGGGAGTGGCCGACAATCTCGACGACCAGAACCATCACTCACCAGTCTCGGAAGCGGAATACGGCCCTAGCTCTGGCTGCAAACGGTGGAGATACATTGCCTGTGTCAACTGCTTTGCTCCACTCGCTTTTCACACGGCCGGGTTGCTCCGGTTCCTTTCCTTCGGGATACGGTAGGCGGAGATCCTGTTTCCTCCCGACGATCAACTTTAATTGCGCGATTCACTGCAAGGGTTGCGATCTGTTTTGACGTTTGGCAACAAAATCGCTTGCTTTGTTTACGTCGATCGCATTAGATTGAAGAGATGTGAATAGCTTGAAAAAAGGATTTGAGATAGATTTTGGATGGAAAGCAGATGTCAAGATGGAAACGGATAATGCACAGTGCAAAAGATGCGTAAGATTTTTGGTAAAAATGTGATAATCTGGATGTGTCGCCCCCCTCGGCCAGAAGTGAAGGATAATTAAGTAATCTAAAAATGCAGTGGCATACGTAGGACCGCGCATAACTTGCAAACCGAGGGTACGATTTTGGTCGTCTTAGTTTTGTTCTGTTAGTTTTCACCCAAGGAAGGTTTATGCTTGGGTTTATGAGGCAAAAAACATGGAAAAATAGAGAGTTTTTGAAAATCGATCCATACATTTTGACCAGGGATTTGGTCTTGCCTAGAAACTTGAAACGACAAAAAACGCAGTAGGCAAGACAAAGTTTGCTGGGTACAGCTAGTAAGTAGAGTCAGTCTAGTTAGAGTCTGGCGGACTGTCACTTTCGATCGGAGCCAATCGAGCATGACGTCACGGTGTAGCATTTATCGGTGAGGACACTATGACGTCATGCTCGATTGGCTCCGGTCGAAAGTGACAGTCCGCCAGACTCTAATTATAGGGACTCTACTAGTAAGATATAAATTGACTTGTACCTTATATTACGAAATAAATATACAGTTTCAATACTACAGTTGTTTATCTTTTCTGCTTTTCATCTTTAAAAAGTTTTGCCGAATGCCCTAACCTCAACCTGCAATATAGTCACAGAAATAATGAGGTTTAATTACCCATTTTTTAGATGGATATCAAGTGTAAAAAATACCCATTTTATGGAGTTCGGGCTCAACACCCATTAATGGGTAAACGGCAAATACCCATTTAATGGGTTAAGCCACTTTAGTTTGAAATGGGTACTAAAGTACCCATTAATGGGTATTTTCAAACTAGCGTGAGGATTTCTAGGCAAGTGTTGCCACATTTTTATCTGTACCGGAGGCTCAAAAATCTTTTTTATCTGTACCAGACATTCCAAAAATCTGAACCCAAAATCTGTACCAAATTTGTACCACATTTGATTTAAAATCGCTTAAAATCTATGAAAAATACTTAGTTTGAGTATACTGTTACCAATAGGCTAATCCAGATTACCCCCCAATTGTAGAGGCGCTTGGTGAGATGAGGAGAAAATCGTTTGTTTACATAAAAAGGTCAATTTTTTGTCGTCAAATTTTACTCATTCTTGGCTCTAGAAGTTGCTATTTTCCATTTGCAATGGCTTCCATTATCATCATTCTTGATGCCCATGCCGACAGATACCGGATTGGCCAGCTAACAAAAAATCCGGAAGATCGCCCGCCGGAGGCATAGCAAGAGCTCCTCAAATTAATCACATAAATTATAAATTGTTCGTAAGTACCTACACTGCAAAAACTGCAAATATTTATTTTATGTGAAATTACACATCAATCCAATCGACCATCCCACACATATATTTTATTACCCAAAATATAACTAACATGGTTATTGTTTATTCTTTTGATTAGTTTCACAAATCATTGGTATATGTGATCAAGGGGAATGACATATCCTTTTCTAACCGGAATATCCGCATTTATCCGTTTCTAACCGTCGCTAACCGTTGCTAAGCGAGCTGCTAAGTGAGCAGCGGTTAGACACGGTTAGCGACGGTTAGAAACGGATAAATGCGGATATTCCGGTTAGAAAAGGATATGTCATTCCCCTTGTATGTGATCACCCATAGCAAAAAAATATGTGTGTACACACATAATAACAATGTATAGCGAAACCGTGCTTGCATCAGTGTCTGTGTCAGCCGCCGGCCAAGCCGCCGGCGATGCTCAAAGTGAAAAGATGGCGATTAAAACACGTTCACAGAATAATGTGCTGCTGGAGTTGCAGTTCGTAGTGGAGTAATTTCTTCCGAAATCATCTCGACCCTTTTCTTTGGAGCATGAAATAGTGGTTGTCAATAGCTTGAAATTGGAAAATCTATGGAAACTCGAAAATTCCAAGGAAAATTCTCAGGAGAACAACTTTAAAACATCATCAGAAACTTGGTTCGGAACTGAAAAGTTGATCGATTGGTTACTCATTGGGGGTCAATCGATCAACTTTTTAGTGCAATACGGTGTTTGACTCTTTCCAAATGAGCTAAATCCATGTTAAAGGCTAGGATGTTAAAAGCTTTTTAAATCAAATTTATAACATTAATCCCCGATAAAGTTATATTCTCTAATATAAAAACCATTTGAGCACATCCATCAAATATATAAGTAATGTAATAAGCCATTTTACGAGACGTTTCAGAACAGCTGATCGCAGCAGCGGCGTCAACTGACAGAATTCCACGCACGTTTGTTTTGCTGGAATATCGTGTAATTTTTGAAAAGGTACTTGTTCGATAAATTGGAGATATGAGAAATTTGAGCCAAAATAGGCTCAAAAGCTGTCGTAAAAGCAATACAAAACTCAATAATTAATCAGGTATTTTTTTCGTTGCGATTCACTCGTTAACTTGCGAAAAGAAATTAAATAAAAATTTCAAATTATTGTTTTAGCCAGTTTCAAAAACTACGCTTGACTTGCGCGCAGTCATTAACCATCATCAACCGGATGATGATTGAAAACGTAAACATCAGAGCGCGGAGTTCTGTCGTTTGACTAGCCTCATAAAATAGACTATTGATTTTATTTGTCATTCTGCATTGTTTTTATGTGTGGTCCACATCAAAACGATATATACCAAAAAATAATTCGTTATGTGTGTCACCCATAAACATCTTGTCCAGACAAATTACAAAAATATATGTGTGCAAAACATAAAATAATTGTTTGCAGTTTTTGCAGTGTACATAATCTGTACACTGAAATAAATTTTGTTGTGGAAACTACCGATTCCATAGTAAAATTACTAACCGTACCTACACTGAAATAATTCTAAGAGCCTATTTTATCAGACACCACACATAAATTGTACCCCTAGAGTGACACGTTCACTTCAAATGAATCGTTATACGTATCATTTCATAAACAGTTCCGATTGATAAACCTCCTAGTAAAACTAAATGACACTTGCGCATATCGGAGTTATATGCACATAAAACGATCGATACATTAGCTGTGCATATAACTTTGGCCAGGTGGAAAAGCAACATTGGCAGATAAAGTGGAACACGTTTTGCAGAATTCCGCAATCCCAGTAAGTGAGCTTCGTGGTCGTGCGGCTAGCGGCGTCGGTCATTTAGGCGTTGTGAGTTCGATTCCCGCTCCAGCCTAAGGAAACTTTTTTTCAACATATGAAGGATATTATTGGAGTTGCATATACATTGGCGCACTCAGCCCACAGGATAGAAGCAAAATGCATGGCATATAACAATATCATGGCCATCTGAGAGTCATACCACATGCGTCACATATACCTCTCACTTCCCATTTTCAACCTTAGATTAGATTCATATGATATTCCAATAGTGCAGTAATATAAGAGTGACATATAACTACGATCGAGAGAGTTGGCTCAGTGTATGATTCTCAACCGACAACAATTTCCAGTTAACTCCACTAAAACACTGTCAACTTAACTAGCAGTGCAGTTAACATTACCAAAAATAATCTTAATTTAACAAATGAGCATTGTATTTTTAACCATACTGTGTTGTAAAATGCGTGTCCTGGAAAAAATAACAATGTTTTGTTGTTGAGACGACTATGCTTTTAGTTGAATTTACTACAATGCATTGTAATTTCAAGCATAATTCAGTTGCCTTAACAGATTTTGTTGTCGGTTGAGAATCATAGGTACGGTTAGTAATTTTACTATGGAATCGGTAGTTTCCACAACAAAATTTATTTCAGTGTACCAAAAAGTTGAAAAAAAATCTGTACTTTTACAGAATAATCTGTACCTGTGGCAACACTGGTGGGCAGCCTGCTGTCAGGATTTTGCCTCACGCAAAAACGGCTACGCTCAAAAATGTGTTTGACCTGCACATTTTTAGTAAACATCCATGCCGCACATGACTGTGTTGGAAACACACATTTTTTAAAAATTGCTCGTACGCTCACATGAGCATGTATTTTGCAATAATTTCGACATGGCAGCTCACTGGGTTTATAAACCACCTTCAAATACCGAAAAATATTGATATTTTGCAAAAATGTGAGCGTACGAGCAATTTAAAAAAATGTGTGTTTCCAACACAGTCCCTGTGCGGCATGGGCGCTACTCAAAAATGAGCGTTTTTATTTTAGAGAGCTCTGTTAGTGAAGACGGTACTCCGCGAATAGAGGTAATCACGTTCAAATGTATGCGTGCCTTTTTTGTGGATGTAGTTGTGAAACTGCGAGGAAAATATTTGCACTCTTGCCCCGGACGTTAGTTTTATCATTATTTACCCGTTTTACCCAATTCGATTGGGTAATATTTGCATATGCAATCTGAATAGCCTTTCAATCGGCGTGCACTTTTGTGTGAGGAAAAATTTGCGCTAGTGTTCGTGTGTTGAAATGTCACTTATCTCTATGGTTGTGACTTGTTGTGACATTTTTTTAATTGTGATTCACAAAATTGTAGCGAACGAATTTTCCGCGGCAAATATTTTTATTTGAGCGAGTTTTTCTTCAAGATGTTGGCTAACACTTCCAAAATTTTCTCCAAGGTTCGTTTAACTAAAACTCAATATATTATTATCATTGAAATAAGCGATTTCTAACATTTCTGCAAAGTTCGTCAGTTTAAGCCTATTATATAAGTTTTCCTAATGTCCAACTTGTTTTATTTTAGTGTTTTTTTTTTGGGGGGCGACACTAGTTTCGTAAAGCCGAAAAAACCGGTAAACCCCGCAAAACTTTTGCGCTAAAACACTTTTTAGGGATTTTTCAGCTTTTGTTGAGGTTTTTTGGCTTGGCAAAAAGTGTTGCCCCCCCCCCCTGGTTTTTGCGTTATCACTCATAAAATTACAAACTAAGCTGTCATTGTTATTATTTGCAGATGAGTTATCTCCGTGGATTCAGCAGTTCTGCTGTAAGATACAGCGATAATCTTTTTGTGCATCGAGATACGGAAAAAGATAATCCCAGTATTCCATTTGAATTTACCGAAGAGAACAAAAAGGTAAGGTTAACATATGCCGTTTTTCTTTTTGATCCAGTTCCAACCTGGGTTGAAACTGGATGAGATCATAATTTCAACCCCAACCCGACTTCGGTTTCGCTTGTTCTAAAGTCGCCAAAAATTGCCATGGCACAGTGCACTTTTTTCACTTTTTCGTATCGAATTCAGTGTTGGCACATTTAAATCTGTATTTTGCCTTTCAAAAATCTTTATAATCTGTATCACAATTTTTTGTCAAAAATCTGTAAGAAATGGTAGCCAGGCTTACCAGGGATTTCCCACATAGGGTAAGTGTGCCCATCGTTGTGGTATTAAGGTAAATTCATTTTAAAAACAATGATCGTACCATCTACACACTCAGACTCGTTTTCGCTGTTCGGTAAAAATTTCGCAGGAAAAATTCGGTAAAGTGAAAAAGAACAGTTTTTCGGTAATAATCGTTTATTTTACAAGAGTTCGGAAATATAATTACTGACCTGTTTGTAATTTTTTGCAATTTCGCATCGTAATAGGCTGTTTTACCTCATGCCAATCTGCCAGGAAAAGGCCTACTTTCCCACACTAAATTAGCAGTGCTGTAATGTGATGGACTTATCCACCCGCAGAGTCCGTGGGATCACGTGGAAAATGGAAAAAGCCACCAGAAAACCAATCAACGCGAAATTCACAGAGAGAAGTATTTATTTGCGTCTTCGTTTGAATTCAGTACAACGTAGTAATAAAAAGTAAACAAAAGAACTTGTGCCGTTATAATAATTAATGAACTCCAGTGTTGGCAGATCGGTCGGTGAGTCCGCCAGCCGAATAGGGTAGTCCTTTCACTCCAACACTCCTCCTGAAAGACTACTAGGTCTTCAAGCCGATAGCCCTACTCGTTCCACGAACTTCTGCAGCAATGACGGACCCAAAGGTTTAGTTAAGGCGTCCGCCACCATCTCAGCTGTCGGACAGTAGATTAGCTGTATGATCTTCCGCTCGCAAAGCTCTCGGATGTAGTGGCCCTTTGTATCGATGTGCTTAACGCGGCCACTGGCACGTTCCGCTCTGGCAAATGAGAGGCATCCTTGATTATCTTCAAAAATTGTTGTAGGACTTGATTGATGCTCTTCCATGTCCGCCAGCAAACGTCGTAACCATACAGCTTCCTGACAAGAGACCGTAAGCGCGTTGTACTCTGCTTCGAGTGACGATAGGGCCACGCAGTCCTGGCCCTTGCTGTTCCAGCAGATCGGTGCTCCACCATAAAAGAAAACGTACCCGGTTGTTGATCGTCGTGTACGCTGATCACCGGCCCAGTCCGAGTCGGAATATCCGATTAAGTTCCAACCATTGCCCGGACCAAACTTCAATTTATACAGCTTTGTCGTCTTCACGTATTGCAAAACGCGCTTCGCCGCACTCCAGTCGCTCTGGTTCGGGTCGGATACTTTTCTTCCGAGCAGCCCCACGCTAATCGACAGATCTGGACGAGCGTTCACCGCCAGGTAGAGCAGCGCCCCAATCAAGCTCCGGTAAACCGTTTTATCGGTAAACGGTTTACTCCCTTCGTTTGCAGTTGTATATCCTGGATCCATTGGTGTGCGCACTGGATGTGCATCTTCCATACCAAACTTCCTTACCAGATAGTCGATGTATGCAGTCAACCGCAACGTGTAGTAGGTACCATCTCTTCCGATTTCATGGCCCAGGAAGTGCCGAACCAATCCGAGTGACGTAATGTCAAATTTCTCTCGTAGTCTACGGAAGATTTCGTCCATCTCCGCTTCGTCCGTGCTCCCCATCAACAGATCATCAACGTAAACGAGTAAATAGATGGTCGCTCGTCCCGATCGACGGATGTACAGACAGGGGTCCGAATTACATTGCGTAAATCCAAGTTCTATAAGCACAGAGTGAAGTGCTTTATTCCAGCATCTAGCTGACTGTTTTAAACCGTAGATGCTCTTTTGTAGCTTGCATACCATGTCGCTTTCGGCCGTCTGGAATCCCGGCGGCTGTCGCATGTATAGCTCCTCGTCGATCGTCCCGTTGAGATACGCAGTCTTTACATCATACTGTTTTAGCAGCAGACCTTTCTTACCGGCCACTGCCAACATTGCCCTCAGCGTCGTCTGTCGAGTTACTGGAGCAAACACTTCAGAATAATCAATTCCGAACGTCTGCGTGTAGCCTTGCGCTACGATCCGGGCCTTATGTTTAACTGCTTCGCCAGCCTCGTTCCTCTTCAACTTGAACACCCACTTAGCTCCAATGATCTTTTTACCGACAGGCAGTTTCACAAGGTTCCAGGTTTCATTCACTTTATGGGCATCCATTTCTTCACGCATAGCTTTGCGCCACTCCGGTATGCGCAACGCTTCACGGTAGTCACTTGGTTCTTCTTCGTGAAAAACTTGACCCACAACATAATCACCGAATCGAGGAGGCAGCACGCCCCGGTTGCGCCGATCTTCTCTTCTCAAAGGACGCATTTCTGCCTCTTCGAAACCATAAAAGTCATCGTCTTCTTCTTCGTGAAGTTCGTGCGCATCCGCATCTTCGTACACTGATTCTACTTCTTCAGGCTCTTCGACCGCTTCTTTTTCCACACTTTGCTCAAAGATCACTTCGCATTCCGGCTCCACTGATTGCTCCCTTTCAGCTACTTCCGGATCCACAGACATTTCCGGTGGTGTCACCTGCTCCTCCTGTTGTTCTGATCCGTTGCCTAGCTCTATAAACCGCGCATCCCGACTCACAGTGATTCGGTTAGTCTCGCGGTCGACGAATCGGTAGCCTTTGTGGTTATCCGAATAACCCACGAAAGTAAGCTTCTTCGATTTAGCGTCGAATTTCTTCCTCTTGGCGTCGGGAACGTAGACATACGCCTCGCAGCCAAATACACGGAACCTCGAGAAATCAGGCTTTGATCCAGTCCACAACTCAAATGGCGTTCGATCGGTGGCTCTCGACGGCAGTCGATTCTGGATGAATGCGGCCGTCATGATAGCCTCTCCCCAGTAACGCTTTGGGAGTCCCGCGTCCAGCAACATACAATTCGCCATCTCTTGCAACGTCCTATTCTTTCTCTCCGCTATGCCATTGGACTGTGGCGAATAGGGAGTTGAGAATTGCGTTCGAATACCTTCGGCCCTGTAGAAATCTTGCAGACTCTCAGCGATGTATTCTCCGCCGCCATCTGATCGGACGACTCGGACCTTCCGACCAAAAATGTTTTCCGTCCAACGAACATACTCCTCGATCTTGCTAGCAGCCTCGCTCTTTGACTTGAGCAAGAAAACCACACAAAATCGACTATAATCGTCGATCATAGTCATAAAGTATTTGTTGCCGCTCGGTGTAGGGTTCTCCATCGGCCCACAAAGATCGGTGTGGACGATGTCGAGTGGCTGCTTAGATTTTCTTTCGGTAACTTGCGGAAAAGGACTACGGGCTAGCTTCCCCTTAAGGCAGCACTCGCAGATAATCCGTTCGCCGCAATCCTTGATGTCCAAACCATCCGCCAACCCTTTTGATTTAATAACATTCATGGCATCCATATCACGGTGGCCGACTCTCCGGTGCCAAGTATGTTGACACTGCGCGGTGTGATTTCCGGTTGCTACCATACTCGCCTCAGCCATCTTCAGGACGTATTGATTGCCGCGCGTTTCACCAACGGCCACGACAACACCAGACACAGACTGAACTTCGCAGTGGTCCTCCTTGAAAATGACGTCGAATCCCTTTAGCGCAAGCTTGCGAACCGAAATCAACCCGCCCTCCAAGGCAGGAACATACAGGACGTAATCTAACGTAATCGCCATACGTTTGCCTTCTGCGTCCACGCCAAACAGAACTCCGCTTCCGCAACCCGCCGATTTTGTCGTTGTGCCATCCGCCAATGTCACCTGAATCACCACATCCTTCTTGAATTCGGTGAAAAATCCACGGTCGTTTGTCATGTGGCACGTACAGCCACTGTCCACTACCCAAGCACCACGAATCGTATCGCCGGCTGCAAAGCAAACCGCTCCACAAACAGCACTATTCTTCGTTTTCGGTTGCTTCGCAAATTGTTCCGTTTCCGCCTGCTTCGCTTGCTGCTCCGGGGTCGCTTTTTTTGATTCTTTCGAACTCTCGTTCCTGCTTGCTTCTCGAAATTTGCGGCAGTTGCGACGAAAATGTCCCGGTTGATGACAGAAAAAACACTTCTTTTCAGTCTTTGCTCGGACGTCCGTGCGCAGCGCTGTCTCGTCCCTCGAATAACTCTTCTGCAGACCTCCACGCTTCTGGCATTCATCCCGGAGCCGTGCCACTACTAGCTCCATCGTTAGGTCCTCCTGAGGACGATTTTCCAGCGAGGTCACGAAGCTGCTGAATGACGGTGGCAAACTACGCAGCAACATGACTATTCGCAGCAACTCGCTCAACTCGATGCCGGCATTATCAAGCCGTTCGTAAAGACTGTCTATCTGATCGAGATGCTTTTCAACGTCGCCCCTTTCTGCCAAATTCAACGCACACAACTGCTGAAGCAGCATCGCCTGATTCCCGATCGACGCTTTTTCGTGATAGACTTGGAGATTTCGCCACATCTCTTGCGCCGTCGTCGCCTTCTTCACGAACCGCAGCTGGCTGTCCTCCACAAAGAGAGCAATCGTCGTACGTGCGTTTCGGTCGTCCTTAACCCATTGCGCCAGTCCATCCTCGTCGGTCTCGTCCGGCTTCGGCTGGTCAACAGCGTCCCAAACTTCTTCCCGTTCAAGTAGCGTTTTCATCCGGTACTTCCAGGATACGTAGTTCGTGTTGTTAAGTTTGGCGAACGATACTTTCAAACTTTCCGCCATGTTTTCTTCTCACTTTCTTCGCACCACTCGGGGTCGTCGGAAATTTTTCCGGAACACAGTTTTCTCACTAAAGTCCACTTTTTCACAAATTCCACCACTGGGTCCGATAACCTGATGGACTTATCCACCCGCAGAGTCCGTGGGATCACGTGGAAAATGGAAAAAGCCACCAGAAAACCAATCAACGCGAAATTCACAGAGAGAAGTATTTATTTGCGTCTTCGTTTGAATTCAGTACAACGTAGTAATAAAAAGTAAACAAAAGAACTTGTGCCGTTATAATAATTAATGAACTCCAGTGTTGGCAGATCGGTCGGTGAGTCCGCCAGCCGAATAGGGTAGTCCTTTCACTCCAACATAATGAACCATTACATTTGCGTTGCGTAATGAACCATTACAGCACTGTTTTCAGTTTTGATCAAATTGTTGATGGTTTCTGGACGCAGTTTTGAAAAAAATGTGACAACTGCACAGTATAACCTGCAATGATCAGATTTTCTTAAACATGACTATGAACATCGGTGTGCAGTTTGGTGAACAATTTTTGATAAAAACTATCCTGAAGTGGTAGTTTATGAAATTGCAAAAAACGTTGTACGAAACGCGGTGCAGAACTCGATTTTTACAGCACTCGTCGTAATTATCCAACTCGGCAAGCCTCGTTGGATAAATGTACGACTCGTGCTGTAAAAATCTTCATTCTGCACCTTGTTGCGTAAACTACTATATAATTTAGACAGCATCTGCTGTCAAATATATTACAGTATTTACTGTAAAATCGAGAAACCACCGCACACTCAATCCTGAATTGCCTGTCCGGTACTTTTTGACGAAAATAGAACAGCAGAACTTTTTCGGTAGCTTCGGTAATCGATTTTACTGAGGCTCAGTACACCAACTGTCAAAAACGGGTGCAAAAGGTAAACAATCCGTTATAGCTGTATTCAGCTGTTTTATTTTCGTCAAAAATTTACCGAACACGGTACACAAAATTAAGGAAAATATTTTTTTTAAATAGGTTTTTGGGCAAATCTTAAGCACACAAATGGTGCAATCTCATAATTTAAGCGAAATACATCTATTAAAATGCCTTTTGGTAACATTTCAGTCGAAAAAGTGCTCAATTGCCACTACCGCAACATTAGGTACTACCACAACGAAGGGAACAATTACCCTAGTTAAACCTGGTTTAACGCTTAAGCCCGGGTGAAGAAATTGCCCCTTAGTGTATGGGAATGCCATTGAAGGTTTGTAATATGCTCCGAGGCTTTCGAAATCCAACAGGGCGCGTCCCCGGGTTGCGGATAGGGGGAAAAGGGAGATTTTTCGCATTTGTATTGGGTTTCTCATTAATGTTTAGACTACTGTGTTAATTTGAGAATCCACTGAATCATCATTTCCCAGCGAAATTTCACACTAATCAAACTTATTTTGTTTACCTGTTGTGCATCCGACGCCCCTGTCATGAACTCAACCGAACTTGTGTATGCCAGCCGCTGCGAAGTCGTGTGCGAAATTCGACTGTGATGATAATGAATTTCGGCCGAGTCTAAATGGGTGCAAATGTCGCAACTGTAGTCAGCCAATGTGATATTATCTCCTATGGTGTTGTAGTGCGAATGAATGATCTCATTCTATGGGAATTCGAACCTTGTAATGTATTGTTTATTAACTCCAATTTTCTAAGCTTGGCAAGGTTTTGAAGACATACATGTGATGAGAGAATTGCCTAATAGGAAAGTCACATCAGCAAAGCTTTTACATGTGCAAATGCTATCCATGGGGTCATGTCTAGCATTTAATACCCGAGCAGGGAATGAGAACAAACCTATAACAAATTGATAACTCATTTTGTTATTGATAACAAAATGAAATCAAAACAAGTTTTCGTTCCAAATTGTTTTTATTTAATATCAAATTGAGATATCATTTTGTTATCATTTCAAAAACTCAATGATAACAAAATTTGATTTCAAAAATCCAAAATAGGTATAATAAGCCTTATTAACAATCATTATAGGTGTTCACAAAACGTTTGTTAAATCTACCTGAGTATTGTACTTACATGTTGACACAAAATTTATCTGATTCTGGGTAATGGTCATGCTATTGATTTATATTGGCTTGTACTTTAATAAATCTTTTTAGTGTGACTGGTTATTTTTGGAAGGGTTGTTCTCTTCGTTATGAGGGGTTTTCATTGCCCAAATTGTCTAAAACTTGGTCGTATAGCTCAGCTTGGTTGGGAAAGATTTGAGATCAACGTTGAATTCAACAGGTTTCAAGCCTTCCATGACGAAAAGAACAAAACTGCCCAGAATACAAAAGTTCCCCTATAAGTTATTCAAAACAGTTTCAATCTAAACATATTGCCATATATTTTGAAATTTGAACTATTCGCACTTTCGTAAAAAATAACGAGAGTTCCACACTTCCACAGTACTACAGGTATTCTTAGATATAACATACCCTCGATATAGCGAATCCGATATAACGTACATTTTGCTTCGATATAACGTACAACATTGAAATTTTTTATTTTTTCCCAGGAATAATCCTCTGACAAACTACGAAATCACTCAAATCAATGTTTTGTTGCAGCATTAGCCTTTTTACCCAAAATTAGCGCAGTTTGGGGAAAACATTGGTGTAGCAAAATGTACGTTATATCGGAGCACAAAAAACGAAATGAGTTTTTCATGAAAACTTATGTTTTCATTATTAGTTTTGTGAATTTCACCGAAATCATTAATTGGGGTTAATTTCACGTCGAAAACATCAATACTAGCATAAAAAATATTAAATTTTTCTCTGCTTCGATATAACGTACACTTCGATATAACGTACAAAGAGAATTATTTTTTGTACGTTATATCGAAGAGTATCTGTATAAATTTTCTCACATTTTAGGTCGTTTGGTATAAAGTCATTTGGTAGGGGTAGGCGGGGCAATATGGACACCCTAAGGTTTTTGCCAACTTTACCTGGCAAGATGTCATAAAAGTTTAGTTTTTTGATACATGTATCCTTATAAAGTCTATTTAGCATCTATTGCATAAGAATGATCACGAAGAAAAAATATTTATCCACTTCAAAAAATGTTTTGAAAAATGTTAGTTTTTCATGACCGTCTTCAAGCATACGGGGCAGAATGGACACCCCCATGGGGCAATATGGACACCATGAGACTTTTACGAATTTCGTACATTATTTACACCTATAAAGTCATTTCATTACAAAACAACTATTATGGATGAATGATACGCCGAAGTAAAAGTTCATTTTTGTTCAGTTAATTAAAATTCAGGCTGTTTTGGATAAAGCTTCGTTTTTATCGGCATGTTCAGCTGTGCCTAGAAAAACTATTTTCCACTGCTGTCGTTTTTTGACCAATTTGGTTCACCCTATGTCTACTATAGTGAACATTTACCCGAAAATATACTGAAATCGAAGAATTGGGTTGATTTGTGATTTAGGTTATATTTTTCCCTTGCCGCTTCTTTCAAAAAGGTGAGTGTCCATTTTGCCCCGGCAGCAGAAGATATTTCCAAACTTGATTTTTGATATAATAAAGAAGAAAATATAAACATGTTAAGCATGAAGATACAGCAAAACTACTTGCATGTGTTCTAGAAATATCAGGTTTTAATCGACCTGCAATAAATTAATCACTAAATCTTATTTTAGATGGTGTAAAAATTATAATTTCCATGCACAAAAAATGGAGGACGCAACTTTTTCGTGTAAAATCAAGTATAATTTTAATTTCGAATGTTTCTTTCCTGAAACTACGTTTTAGACAAATGGACTATATTCTCTATTCATTAAAAGTTCAAAAAAGTTCGCATATTTAAAAATATTGAGGGTGTCCATTCTGCCCCGGGTGTCCATATTGCCCCGCCTACCCCTATCTCCAAAAATAAAATTATGTTTATTTCGAATAGATTATTTTTTAGGTAGTGGTGAACGTTTATAGTTAATTTCCGATACAGTCCTTAACCCACACTGTTTGCACCACTCCATTGCAGAAATGGAGATTTGATCATATCACCATACAAAAATCCAGCACACTACTTTCAATCTAGTACTTCACTGATTGCGTCCTGTTAGTTGAATCATGGTATAGCTATGCTGCATATCTATGAGGATATCATATCCGATTTCCATACAATTTTTCTTCGTGTAGGCTCCAAGTTAAAAATGACTGTTTATGAAATGTTAATGTTACAATCGATAATACTACGCCATTAATAGGGTTCATATTCTGATGATATCGTATCAAGCAAAACAAGTTTTTAATCACGAGTTTCTTCTAAATTTAAAATAAATTCTCATTTAAATTTTTACTTATTTATGTAAATTAATGTCCAATAAAATATCAAAATGAATACTAAATTTGTAAATTTTTAGTTATTACCCTATAGATATGATAACTCTCTGAGAACTGCATATGATATCAAGTCGTAAAATGTGGATAACGAAATGAGATATCAATTTGTTATCAATGAGAACTCATTCTGTTTTCAATTAGATATTCCAGTACATTATTTTGTTTTCATTTTTGTTATGTTAACACTTAAGTCATACAAAATGAAAACTCACTTTGTTATCAAAATTCGTGATATCTAAATAACTCAATTTGTTTTCAATTAGTTCTCATTCCCTGCTCGGGTATATATGGCAATGACTGGTTCTTACCTAGCAGGGGTACTAAAAGACCACGCTGACAACGCGGACAATTCGATTAAAGGCTTAATTGGGGATAATATATTTTCCAGAACTGAAGGGACATTTTTTCCGGGATGACTGGCGAGTCGGAGAGGGTAGAAGTTTCCGTTTGTTAGAATTGACAAAACAAACAATCGGGCGCTTTTTCTTTCTTTGACTTGCTTGGTATTTTGTGGATTATTGTTTTTTGGTTTTGGAAGCTATGCGATTCACTATTGAGCCTTAAAATTATTTTGCATCTGAATAGCATTGATATTGTCAAGTCTGTACCAACACCCTAATCCCACACCAAAATATCCTTTTCTTACCCCATGGCGTTTATGTGGTCAGCAAAGACTACCCCTCCTTATCATCGGCTTTGGACTGACTTGCGCTCTCATTGCCCCACCAAATGCTGCAAAATGAAAATGAAATGAAATCTTTTTAGTCTCGAATGCATATTTTTCGATATTGGAATGAAATAGAGATTACATTTTGTTTGTTATGCATGCGATTTAATATGCGGTTCGGAGCTGTTCTAAAAAAATGTAATTTAAGTTGTCCAAGATGCTAATAATATTCAAAACAATGAATGTAGTGTAGTTTTTCATTACTTTATTTATTTTTGATCATCACATTTATAATGAACAAAAATATCAAAATTCTCACAGATGGACTTTTAGCCTAGCATTCAACATTGTGTTTAACACTTTGCTTTCCGAATATATGTAGCACGGTTCTCCATTAACCCTTACGTGGCCGGCAGGGTACCCGGGTACCCAGCACCCATTTAAAATACACGGTGTAGAAAAAAGCAAAAAATTTGCCGGCCACATAACGCTTAAAATAATACGGCAAATCTCGTATGTCCTCCGGGAAAAACACAATTGCGGATTATCCTCCTGAAATCTTCATCAAATTGCTGCCGGCTATGGAGATACTGTAATAAACACACAAATAGAAGTTTCTAATCTCTTGAAATTTATGAGCAACTTACCTTAAATCTTTTTAGTGCACTGAATTTGATCAAAACTTTTAAGAAAAACAGAAAAGTGACAGAAATCCACAACTGCGCAATAAGGCATTTTATGAGACGTTTCAAATCAGCTGTTTTTTGAATGTTTACCAGCTTTGAAGCCCACCCGGTGGGCCCATTTATTTACATTTTCGTTAGCATAACATGTGATACGGACCCATCCAATAAACGGGGTTCATTTATCTGCAAAAATGCGTCAATCCGCCCACTATAATTAATATCCGTAGACCGTGAGAATGTTTTTTCATCTGCTAGTGACATCATACAGCTCGGGGGATTGATACATGCCGCATTAGAAACCGAAACATCTCTGCCAGCAAAAATCTGATTGGCGCTCACCACATGTTATGCTACTTTTTGCGAAAACAAAAACATCAAATGTAAACAATAACATTGAGCGGCCCACCGGTAGAACGTCTCGTAAAATAGCCTTTTCATTTGACGTCTTAAATCAGCTGATTCTGGAGCTCGATTTGAATAGGTCGTATGTGCTTTCGTCGATATAAAATTCGATCAGTTTATTTTAGCAATAGTAAAAATATGGATGATATTTCAGTGGCTTTTAATGATAAAACCGAAAGCCTGTTTTGTAAGGAATCGCTTGTATGTATTAATTTTGTTAAATTTCAACAGTTTCCGCCATACGAAGTGAATCCAACTGATCGAATTTTATATCGATGAAAGTACATACGACCTATTCAAATCGAGCTCCAGGATGGTTCAGGCGTTTGACAGTTCTTCTATGAAGATAACACGTTCTTGTTAGGGTGCTATTAATACACTCTTTGCCCAGACGCCAAATAAATATTTGACCACTTTTGACAGATAAATTTTGGCAGGTTGTTTGGCTCTGTTTGTCCCTATTCGTTTTTCGAGAGTGACAAATATTTTTGTTTGCCATGTACACCTTGGTCAAAATTTAACTGTCAAAAATGGTCAAATATTTGGCATTGGTCAAAGAGTGTCATACTAGCTTTAGCAGCTGTTGTTCAAGCTTTGTAAACAAATGCATGCACGGATCTGTCACATGAAAAGGCCTATTAATTTTCTCCGGCCAACAATGGCTGCTGCTTTGCAATGAAACTTGTTGGAAATATTCTTCATGCACCCTCGTCGGAGGTACAGTCTGTTTATAACATATACACAGAGAAATATTTCTACTCAGTGGCTGAGTTGGTCTTACTCAGAAATCGAAAAATCCTTTGTTTTCTTACTCAGTTTCCGATAAAAGTGGGACAACCTACAGAGTGTATATATAAAGACACGCAAAGACAACTTCTTTTGAGTGTTGTTCTTCTTCTTCGCCCGACTTTGTTTTCACAATTTTGCTGGCGTGCTCGATAGGTAGCCGATTTGACAGTTCGATAGGTAGATTTGGTTTCACTCTTTGCGGGACTGTGTTATAAACAGACTGTAGGACAACCCATTGCCAATGGGTTGTCCCACTTTTAGCCTTACTCAGAAATCGAAAAATCCTTTGTTTTCTTACTCATGTCGTTTTTGTTTTTGCGGTGGAGCTACACCCAGCGGAGTCATGGTCACGATTTTTTCACTCAGCGAAAAAAACTGACGAAGTTCATAATAATACCTTATGTTTTTTTGCTATAGGTGAATTCGGATGACTCCCAATTGTAGAGGCGCTAAGTGAGATAAGGTGAAAATCGTTTGTTTACATCAAAAATTCAATTTTTCGTTTTCAAAATTAACTCATATTTTGCCTTGGTGGTTGCTATTTTCCATTGGTAATGGCTTCTATTATCATCAATCTCGACGCCCACGGCGACAGACACCGGATTGGCCAGCTAACAAAAAATCCGGAAGATTGCCCGCCGGAGGCATAGCAAGAGCTCCTCAAATTAATCACATAAGTTGTTCGTAAGTACCTACCGGATCTAAGCGCATCTGAAAGAGAATTAAATTTTCTTTTCAAAAAGTCCTCGTTTGTTTCTCTACGATGCGGAATTCGATATGAAAAAGTGAAAAAAGTGCACTTTGCCTATGATACGCCATGTGAAATTTTGGAGGAGCCCCGTTTTTCATAAGGTTCTCATTCCTGCCACCAGATGCGGAAGGATCGTTAGCTTCCGTTGCATTTACCTATAGGCTAATCCAGATTACCCCCAATTGTAGAGGCGCTTGGTGAGATGAGGAGAAAATCGTTTGTTTACATAAAAAGGTCAATTTTTTGTCGTCAAATTTTACTCATTCTTGGCTCTAGAAGTTGCTATTTTCCATTTGCAATGGCTTCCATTATCATCATTCTTGATGCCCATGCCGACAGATACCGGATTGGCCAGCTAACAAAAAATCCGGAAGATCGCCCGCCGGAGGCATAGCAAGAGCTCTTCAAATTAATCACATAAATTGTTCGTAAGTACCTACCGGATCTAGGCGCATCTGAAAGAGAATTAAATTTTCTTTCCAAAAAGTGCTCGTTTGTTTCTCTACGATGCGGAATTCGATATGAAAAAGTGAAAAAAGTGCAGTTTGCCTATGCTGCGCCATGTTAAATTTTGGCGGAGCCCCGTTTTTCATAGGGTTCTCATTCCTGCCACCAGATGCGGAGGGATCGTTAGCTTCCGTTGGATTTACCTATAAGTAAAAATTATGGATGTCATAAGAAAACCTTATGAAAATTGATCGTGCTTGTTATGACAAATTTCATAAGATAGACTTATGAAAAGAGCAAAAAAAATCTAAAAATGAAGCAGACTGGATTCGATCCATGAACGTCGGGATCACTCCCGGTCAACCATTTCTTTAAAAATCTTTACATTTCTTTATAACGATCTTTAAAGACGTACATATCAAAAATCGATAGCGATCGTCATCGTTTCTTAAAGAAATTTAAATAAAAACAAAGTCACTTCGTTATCGATTGATAAAGATTTTTGAAGATACATCGATTTGAAAATAGTGGGTTCTGCTTTATCGATACGTCATCGTCACAAAAAAAACTAGAAATAACAGCCACTTTACCGCCACCCCACCCTTGCTGTTCATGTTTATTTTTTTGCAATCATTTCCTAAATTGGGAATTGAACTTACATTTTTAGAAACATAGACATTTTATGTTGATACTTACTTACTGAGTCACACGCAATTATAATAATCATGAGTGACAAAATGTATTCAAATATGTATCCAACAAATATCATCTAGTCTTCAGTCTAGCCTTTAGCAGTTTTCAAAATCACAACCGAATTGTTTGCAATCTCTCCTGCATTGACGAATTGCAGCAATATTGAGAAACCATAATTTAGCAAGTAAAACACGGTCCACATAACATCTCACAAGGTTCCCGTCGCAGGAGTGAGTTTTACTGGTTTTACTTGACGGCGGAAATCACGCAACTGGGGGTGTTGGTGGCTTCATACGGCCAACGAAATATCTAAAATACCTACCAATTGCATGAGTTTCTGCTTATGTTGGTATCCTGAGGAGCAATCCTGCGAGCTACGGCGTAATCCGGACCTTGGCATCATTTTTGCGGTCGGAGAAATCCAAGGAGAAACCGTCTCGGTTTAATAAGGATTTCATTTTTTTTTCTAATTCAAGACAAAACCAAAACATTGCTCCTGTCATATGAGATATCAGAACATCTTTACTCAGCTTCACCTAACGACACCGAAAATAACGATAAAGGAGTATCGTGACTAATCTTTGCGCTTCGATATCAATAGGCAAAGTTACGTTGATATCGAAAATTGAATATTTTCCGATAAATGCTCATGAAGAAATCCAAAGTTTCAACGACAACATGGATTTTAACGAAATTAAGTTACTTTTCGGTAAAGATTTATATCTTATCACCGATAAAGGACATATTTCAAGTTTGGTTATCGATCGATGAAGTTGTTTGAATATATGTAACGTAATAATCAGTAAAGAACAGTCTACATTAATATTTATATATTGATAAAGATCTTTAACGTAGTTTGTGAAATGGTTGACCGGGAAGCCATTGCAAATGGAAAATAGCAACTTCTAGAGCCAAGAATGAGTAAAATTTGACGACAAAAAATTGACCTTTTTATGTAAACAAACGATTTTCTCCTCATCTCACCAAGCGCCTCTACAATTGGGGGTAATCTGGATTAGCCTATAAGTCAATGTTATAGTCAAAAATAAGTTCTTTTATGAACACAATAAGTTTATGTTATGAAATTAATTACAGCGTATCTAATGTTTAACATAAATTAATCTTTATGAAGAATATCATTAAATTTCTTTTCGTGCTTAGATCCGGTAGGTAAATACTTACGAGCAATTTATGTGATTAACCCTTAAAGGATGTGGACAACTTTTTTGCATAGTTATACTTATAGCTTTTGACCCAGTGGGTGGATTTCCAAAACCAAAATGTTTTTATCAAGGGGATTAGTTGTGCTATCATATGCATATATGGAGATTGTGTTATGCTAGAACATTTTGGAGATATAGCTGCAAATGTAGTGTACACCACTTGTTATTCGATCGATTTCGGTTAATATTTCTATGCAAATGTGATATATTTTAGTGAAAATTGCCCAAAACTCCTTGTTAGGGTTGTACCTGTTAGATAGAAATGAGTTATGTCATTTTACAGCTGTAACATAGATCTCCAGGTTATCCAAAACGTCCAGAAGTTTTGAACTCTGTCTACTAATTACAAATAGTTATGTTTACTTTTTAAATCACTTGAACTTGAAGAATTACATTCAAATATACATTTTAAAAAGAGAAATGATGGTATTCATGACCTGGTGATGTTCTAGGCAACTTAAAAAATCTCTGAAGTTGTGATTGTAAGGCCTTTACCTGTAATAGTATATCAAACTAATGTATGCATGTCAGAACTGATTCCATTAGATCCATACATGTAAATTAGAGTATGATAGACTAACTGCACATCAATGGCGATACCTTGGGCCATCCAAATCATTCTGGAGTTAAGGCCTTTATATCTACACCCGTAATAACGCATCGGATGCATTTCAAACTTAGTATAGTGTGTTTTGGTAGTCATAGAAGATCAGTTGAATCACATGATACTTGTATACACATCATACAGGCATCCTGGATCATCCGAACTATTCTGAAGTTGAGAAATATGGTTTGAATTTGAAATGGTATACCAACAGAAGTGCACAAACATCAGATTTTGCCCATTTGATTCATACACATAGTGCAAGCCATGGGAGGGAAGTTTCCAGATCATCAGGGATATCTGAGGTCACCTTTCAGTATTATGTGGTTAAGGCCTTCAAATCTACACTCGTAACAAAGCATCCTGCACGTTCAAAACTTGGTGTAGTGTGTTTTAGTAGACATAGATGATGAGTTCAACAATATATCATATAACCTAAAGCTGATCTAGATCATCCAAACCATTCTGAAGGTAAGATATACGGTTTTCATTTGTAATGACATATCAATACAATCGCACTAATAAAAGCATTTATCTCATTTGATTCAAACATATAATACAAGTCTTCTTCTTCTTGGCGTAACGTCCTCATTGGGACAAAGCCTGCTTCTCAGCATAGTGTTCTATGAGCACTTCCACAGTTATTAACTGAGAGCTTCCAATGACCATTTTGCATGCGTATATCGTGTGGCAAGCTCGAAGATACTCTATGCCCAAGGAAGTCAAGGAAATTTCCTTTACGAAAAGATCCTGGACCGACCGGGAATCGAACCCGTCACCCTCAGCATGGTCATGCTGAATACCCGTGCGTTTACCGCCTCGGCTATATGGGCCCTATAATACAAGTCGTTGGAGACAAATTCCCAGTACATCAGCAATATCTGAAGCATATTTTTGTTCGTGAGAACTTTCTTCAGGGAGGAGATGCTTATCCCCTAACGCGGGTTTCACGCAAATATCTCTGCTTGCGGGTCTGCGCAAACCCTTTTTGGCCCATCATAGAGGAGAATAACTGATCATTAACAACAGTACATCTCGCTTTTCAGATTATGCCAGTGGTATAGGCAGATACCTTGCTATAGCATTGTATACAATACAGTCTAAGATAGTTTAGACATGATGTGCAAGATTTTTTTAATTGTTTCTAATCTTAAGTTACAACATTTACAAAAAAAAACTATGTAAACCATATGTCACATGTTCAGCATAGTTTGGATGATTCGGGAAGCTTCTAAAATGTACATTCAAGTATCACGTGAATAAACTGATTTTCTATGACTTCCAAAACGCGTTATAGTGAGTTTGACGTGTAGCCGATGCCTTCAGAATGGTTTGAATGATCTAGAACAGCTTTAGGTTATATGATATATTGTTGAACTCATCATCTATGTCTACTAAAACACACTATACCAAGTTTTGAACGTGCAGGATGCTTTGTTACGAGTGTAGATTTGAAGGCCTTAACCACATAATACTGAAAGGTGACCTCAGATATCCCTGATGATCTGGAAACTTCCCTCCCATGGCTTGCACTATGTGTATGATTCAAATGGGCAAAATCTGATGTTTGTGCACTTCTGTTGGTATACCATTTCAAATTCAAACCATATTTCTCAACCTCAGAATAGTTCGGACGATCCAGGATGCCTCTATGATGTGTACACAAGTATCATATGATTAAACTGATCTTCTATGACTACCAAAACACACTATACTAAGTTTGAAATGCATCCGATGCGTTATTACGGGTGTAGATATAAAGGCTTTAACTCCAGAATGATTTGAATGGCCTAAGGTATCGCCATTGATGTGCAGTTAGTCTATCATACTCTAATTTACATGTATGGATCTAATGGAATCAGTTCTGACATGCATACATTAGTTTGATATACTATTACAGGTAAAGGCCTTACAATCACAACTTCAGAGATTTTTTAAGTTGCCTAGAACATCACCAGGTCATGACTACCATCATTTCTTGTTTTAAAATGTATATTTGAATGTTATTCTTCAAGTTCAAGTGATTTAAACAGTAAACATAACTATTTGTATTCAGTAGACAGAGTTCAAAACTTCTGGACGTTTTGGATAACCTGGAGGTCTATGTTACAGCTGTAAAATGACATAACTCATTTCTATCTAACAGGTACAACCCAAACAAGGAGTTTTGGGCAATTTTCACTAAAATATATCACATTTGCATAGAAATATTACCCGAAATCAATCGAAAAACAAGTGATGTACACTACATTTGCAGCTATATCTCCAAAATGTTCTAGCATAACACAATCTCCATATATGCATATGATAGCACAACTAATCCCCTTGATAAAAACATTTTGGTTTTGAAAATCCACCCACCGGGTCAAAAGCTATAAGTATAACTATGCAAAAAAGTTGTCCACATCTTTTAAGGGTTAATTCAGCTCTACTAGGGTATTTTCTCAGAGTTCTACCCGGAACTTCCGCAATTATCGCCATCCTGAAAATCTAATGTCATAAAACAACACGTCTTCCTTTGTTTTTTGCAGAGAGTGAAGGCTATTCTCAACATTTATCCGGAAGGCCACAAACGCGGAGCCATGATCCCTTTGCTGGATCTGGCACAACGACAGCACGGTTGGTTGCCGATCTCAGCTATGCATAAGGTGGCGGAAGTTCTTGGTCTCCCTAATATGCGAGTGTACGAAGTAGCAACATTCTACACCATGTTTATGCGAAAACCTACCGGTACTTACCACATACAAGTATGCACTACCACTCCATGCTGGTTGCGTGGATCCGATGAAGTAATGAACGCTTGCAAAGTAAGTACAATTTACTGTTTTTATACATAATATATTTTATGCAATTCAGTGTCATAAGCCTACTTTTTCTTAAGGTACATTGGGCAAATGGGACCTAAAAAGTGTTAATTTGGTTTTGTCATGCAAATAATTTCAGAACACACATTCTTTAATAATTCCAATTAATCCAAAATACATTGTTGGTTTATTTCTACTTATAAGAGCATCGCCACGGGCGTCCCTATCTGGGTCCCTATCCCTATTTCCGGGCCCTGAATAGGGACCCATGTTCACACCGGTGGTATCTAAACGGGAATGAAAAATAAGGACGCGGCATGGGATTAGCGATGGGTTTCCACATTTGGGGACCCACTCAAATCTTGCACTGAGTTGCTATTCCGATGGTTTGTGTGACGTCACTTTCTTTATTTACATTTTGCGGTGAAGTGAGCTGAGCAGTGGTGTGGAAAATGAACAGAAGTGGATAAATAAGGCAAGAGGTGAATATTGACGTAAGGTAACGAACCACTTGGGCAGCGGCCGGTATTTTGGGCACTCTTCGCTATAACTAGTCAATTCCAAACCAATTGACTTGAAATTTTGTACACGGCTAGATAATATACGTATCTCATCGCGTTCCAAAAACTGTGAATTGAAACTGAGCCGAAATCCAAATTTTCACGAATTTTGGTGCCCGGGATCTTATTTAAAAATCAATTTGAAGTTTGTATGGGAGCGATTTGTCAAATCACCCATCGTCGCATTTTGTACTGGGTGGAGCTGTCAAACAGTTACTCAGCTGTCAAAAGGTGATTTCAAAAAATCTCTTTGAAATTGATTTTAGGTACCAAAATAAAGTTCTAAATAAAATCATAGTGGCTCAGAAAAAGGTGCTCTTTCGTATAATATCAAAAAATCGTTACATTTTTCTTAATTTAAAAACCCAATTGGCTGAGTTATAGCTGAAAAGTGCCCAAAATAGGACCCCTGCCGAGATGGTTCCACTTCCCTACTTTGTCTTACGTGACTAGATGTTTTCCAGAACCCTATCACAAACAAACAGACGCAGTACCGTGGGGTGCCCTAATTTCGTGCGGGCCCAAACTTCGTTAACTTCTGACATCTGAGAGCATTATTATCTAAATAACAGCGGAATCATCCAAAATTTGCTATAACCTCAAAACTGCATTTGATCTCAATACAATTCACAAAAAAAGAAATGAAAAATTTGATTTATGTCAAAGATTGAAAAATAAATTGCAAATGTATGCAAATAGCAGATGCCATATTCAGAGATACGAGAAAATCAACACTCACGGAAGTTAACAAATATTTCGATCTCTATCAAAGGTAAATATTTCAATTTATGCTTGATTATTTCAATTCAATATGTTTTATTTAAATACGCAATAAAATCACTTAAAAATGGTATTTTCTTATTTTGTTTAAACATTTTTGTTGTTGGCGAAATTAGGAACCCACAATTTGTACGGGTCCCTAATTTCGTGCACTCGTTTTCATAACTTTGTTTTAAAGGTTCATGTGTACACAAATGGCTACAAAGCCATCGTATGATTCGGTTATTAATAATAGTTCTAATTACTATTTTAATTGGTTTAAAATTAGCTAGGGACTGCTCATACACTACGTAGAAAAAAAATAAACAAATTTATAAATGTGGAAATACTAAGTAAGCTCGGGATGATTTTATTTACCCAAACATTGGGAGTAGTAGCTTACAGCCGCTAGTTTCATTCAAGCAAATTATTGCCGTAAGCTTTATTGCCAGAACACAAGTTTGGAAGACGACACTTTACTAGAACTAACCTCCCGAGGAATGTGCCTATTAATGGCACATAATAGAGACGTAAAAAGCTACATTTAAAAAAAAATGAATTAATTCACATTACTGACCATCAGTAAAGTTAGTGAACATTTGATTCAAATAGCAAACAATATATTGTTTTATCAAGATTTCAATAAAAGAGTCAAAATAATATCTTCTTAATCTACAGAAGGATTTTGGAAATCTTAACGTAAACATCCGGGACGAACATGGTAAACAGTAAATATTCACTCATATTTCGTCACAGACAACGATTTTATCTACACTTTATGGTTTCATTGGTATTCTACGAGTATGCTAAGTTTTAAAAATTAACATATTTAAGCGAATTCTACGTCTTTTAGAGTGAGCGAAATTTGGACCCATTTTGAACGAAATTTGGAACCCGTGCACGAAATTTGGCAATTTTAAACAAATCAAAACTAATGCTATATCTATCTTGTATAATGTGAAGATGCCTTATTTATATTTTTCTTGGGAGCTACAGTGCCAGCACTAAATATTATCGAAGAAATTAATCTGATACCGTGTGCGCACCTAACTTTGCGCAGGTCCAAACTTTGCGCATTCTTGTAAAATAATTAAAAAAATAACTAAATGTCAACATTTTCACCAGTTTAATCATTGCACTAGCATTGTGTAAACATAAACATTATTTGACGAAAATTATATTACCATAAAATCTTTGTTTATGTTGAATAATAAATAAAAAATACACAAAACGTCAAAATTTGCCTCGCCTTAACACGGCTGCCAAGAAGTAACTCTACTAAAAATCAACATTTTCCTCGATAAAACTGTGCAATGATGATTAATTTTGCAGTTAATTGACAAAAAAGGTGATATTCTAGTAATATCAATCACAGTTCGTAATATTTTTTTCAATTTAACTAGTAAATAGTGGTGCGCAATGTTTGGAACCAATATTTGCACTGTGTTCTTAATTTTTGCGCACTTTCAGTAAATGCATGATGAACGTGAATACATGACTTATGAACCATTTAAATATTATGTAACAATTGTATTGACAATTTCAGGCCTGCCTCCACCATGTAGCAAATTTTGTATGGAAATTAGTAGAAAATTGTATGAACCGTAGCACTACGGCAGGCACTCTTGGTCTGGCTACAATGTTACGTGATTTGTGAACTTTGACTTTTCCGGCGGTCAATGTTAGGGACGATTCAAATATGACGTCCACCATTTTTTTTGAATTTTAGAACCCCCTCCTCCCCCGGGTTACCCCGTCACGCTTCATAGTACCTATACCTAATACATGGCATATCACACTTTTTCAGACAACTCCAACCCCACCCCCTCCCACCAAAGATGGACGTCATATTTAAATGATCCCTTATTGTTCCTATCCGTAACGATCACTCCATTTATCAGGAAGCTTTTACCTTTGATCTCTACCCACTGGAAAACCCCTCATGAATTTTGGATTGTTCACAGGGTAGGTGCCTAGTACGAACCGCAGACGAATTCAAAAACTGCCGGAGGCCTCCGTCGCCCCTGTCTCGTAGGACAAAGTATTTCAACAAAGATCAGTTAAGAGCACATTACCTGAATAACTTTAGTTCAATGGGGAAACATTAAATAATAGTATTTTTGATGACTTTTTCAAGCAATCCATAGCATGCGCAAAGTTAGGCACACCATGCGCAAAGTTAGGAACAATCGAAGATTTTGTGCGCAAAGTTAGGAACAAGGCAATGAAATAGTTTTTCTATTTTAAGTATTTTTTGGTTCATATTATGATTTTTTAAATATTGCAGACTCAAAGAAGGATCATTAGTCTATCGTATGAGCATGTTGTTCATGATATTATTTGTTTATTTGTATTTTTTATAACGATTAGAAATTTGATTTTTCTTAACTGCGCAAAGTTTGGTGCATACACGGTATACTTTATGGTAAAATTTCAGTCGTTTATCTAACTTTGAGAATTCTTAAGTGCACGAAATATGGGCACCTCACGGTACTAAAAATTCCCACGTATACCGATTCACGTTTTTTTTTTAAATTTCATAGTTGGCCAACTGCCCATCTGTGGCGTTCGCAGCGTTTTTGTTCAAGTTTTACATTCGCTCACTATTGTCACCTAGCTTATGATTGGCCACTCTATTGGCCAAACTCAGTCCTTTTAGATTGGGCTATGACTATGACTTTGAATAGCAAACGTATCACTTGAAAAAAAAACTACTATTAAAATCATCGTCATGTAAACATAATCCCCAATGCCAAACACACTATTTCACAAAACGCTCAGTGGGTGCCGGTAGTGAGCAAACGTCAAGCAGGAGCAAAAATTATGTGAGCGCCGTCTGTGAACAATTTGCAAACTACAGAATATTTGGTTTAAATTTTCTTTAAAAAATAAAACGATAAGAGATGACTAGAGGGAGACCGGAGACGTCTGCTTGTCTGTGACAAAGTGTTAGAAGTGTTACGTGTGCTTGTTTCTATTTTGGGTTTAGGGACTTCAAAAACATATTGATTTTCCACCGTGCGTTGCTAAAAGTGGTCCTTAGAGCAACATTAACGGCGGCTACTATTCGAGCAACCCCCGCAGCGCTACCATTTTGACTTAACCACCCTTTTCCACAACGGTAGCAATCAAATAAGTCACCTTGATTCGTATCGGCAGGGCTGTCATATTTCCATAACATTTTTAGCAGCGCAACTGTCCCGCTACTATATTTGGTCACCCACCCATAGCGCTACTATTTTGCGAGCGCATCCAGCAGCGACCGGTAAAGTTTGCTGCAATGATGGAGGGCTGCCAAACGGGCTATAGAAGCGCACCGTTAAAGGTGCTCTTACTTTTTATCAGATGTAGTACAAACTTAAACATTAAATATATCCAAACTTTTGACGAATCCTGCATAAAATGGCATAAAGGGAACCCTTTATGCCATTTTATGCAGGATTCGTCAAAAGTTTGGATATATTTAATGTTTAAGTTTGTACTACATCTGATAAAAAGTAAGGACCACTTTTAGCAACGCACGGTGGAAAATCAATATGTTTTTGAAGTCCCTAAACCCAAAATAGAAACCACTGCAGTGCACTGGTGGGGAGGTGGGGTGCTATCCTAAAATAGCACCCGAAAAGAAGTGGTATAATAGGGATAGCGATGAGGACTCCCGTGGCGATGCTCTTAACGTGCATTACCTAAAACTGTTTCAAAATATTTACATTCCATATATTATGCATATAATGAAAAGTGTAGCAGTTAGTTATTTACTGCGTTTGATGGGGCAAGTGGGACTTATTCTGTGCTACTGTTCAAATGGCTTAACCCTCTACTTCCCATGGTTGCTCAAGAGCACCATCGGTTTTCGGAAAATTTGAAGAATGTCGCTATTGCTTTTTTCACTGAAAATTTTCCTTGCTTCGCTGAACAACATGACGTTTTCTTCCAGCGAAGGCTTACGCGATACAGAAAATCGCTGAATTTCACACTAACACTGCAGAAAATCTGTCGACAATAACTCAATACACATGCATTTTCAGCGAAAAATTCTATTAGCGTGACAACAATCCACTCCCATGACTACCGGGCGGCCGCCGTCAAATATCAGGTTTGCCAACTGTCCGGCGACTGCTGTCAGTTTTCTTTGTCGCCGAATCTGGCGCTGGGTCTTCGGCGCGGAAACCCAAAGGTGGGAATAAAATTTTGGGGTTTGCGCGCAATATTTTTTCATGGACGATTTTCGAATGCTCCGATGAATTAATTTTGCAGCGAAAGAAGGAAAAAAACCGGGGGACTGTTATGGTCTTCTTGTTTTCTTAGGTACCCCGCATTAAAACTATGCTGCTAGGTGGGATAGGGATGCCACTTCCTTGAAAAAAACAATGGAAGATATTTAGAGAAAAGAGAAACATGAAAAATACACGCTTTAAAAAAAAGGTTTTACCCAAGGTTCTGCCATTTTAAACAAGAACTTCATTATCTAAATAGGCAAATCTGACGAAAGCTAACGATCCCTCCGTATCTGGTGGCAGGAGTGAGAACCCTCCGAAAAGAGTGACTCCGCCAAAAAATGCCATGGGGCAGCATTGGCAAAGCGCACTTTTTTCACTTTTTCGTATCGAATTCCGCATCGTAGAGAAACAAACGAGCACTTTTTGGAAAGAAAATTTAATTCTCTTTCAGATGCGCTTAGATCCGGTAGGTATGTAATTACGAACAATTTATGTGATTAATTTGAGGAGCTCTTGTTATGCCTCCGGCGGGCGATCTTCCGATTTTTTTGTTTGCTAACCAATCTGATGTCCGTCGGCATGGACACCGAGAATGATGATATTAGAAGCTATTTAAAATGGAAAATAGCAACTTCTAGAGCAAAAAATTAGTAAAATTTGACGACAATATTTTTTTATGTAAACAAATGGTTTTCTCCTTATCTCACCAAGCGGCTCTGCGATTGGGAGTCATCCGAATTGGCCTATAAGGTGAATCCAACGGACGCTAACGATCCCTCCGCATCTGGTGGCAGGCCTATGAAAAACGTGACGCCGCCAAAATTTCGCATGGCGCAGCATAGGCAAAGTGTACTTTTTTCACTTTTTCATATCGAATTCCGCATCGTAGGGAAACAAACGAGCACTTTTTGGAAAGTGCCTCCGGCGGGCGATCTTTCGGATTTTTTGTTAGCTGGCAAATCCGGTGTCTGTCGCCGTGGGCATCGAGATTGATGATAATAGAAGCCATTACCAATGGAAAATAGCAACTACCAAGGCAAAATATTAGTTAATTTTGAAGACGAAAAATTGCATTTTGGATGTAAAACGATTTTCTCCACATCTCACCTAGCGCCTCTACAATTGGGGGTCATCCGGATTCGCCTATTGTCATAGGTCTCACTTGCCCCAGATAGAGAAATGCACTGAGGCAAGTGAGAGCAATAAACTAGAAGTAATAAAAAAAATAAATATGTACAGCTTTTTCGTTTAAAATCATTTGCAAGAACTCCAAATATTATTCTGAAATCGAAAAAAGTATTTGTAGAATAACAAATCTATTTTTAAACGTCGAAAGAAGTAAATTAAAAATTACATAGGATAAAGTGACCAGATATCACGGTGTGCCAAAAACCGTTATTAACAAATAAAAATGTCCACCAATTTGGCACCCGTCATTCGAAAGATATACTATCCTAGTATATACTCTGAAAATTTGAAAATCTTTCATCGAGGGAAATTGAAGTTTTTGTCATTTGAGCATATTGCGTTATTTCTATAGGATTTTCTTACATGAGTAAATATGCACATATCGTAGTTCTACGGCCTTGTCTACGGCCATTTATAATTTCAACCCAAATAAATATTCGTTTTTCAAATACTATCCAACGTGTATGATTCCTCCCAAGTTACAGTTATTTGAATAATTTACTCTATTTCCCTAAATTTTACTTATAATCGGTATAATCCAATTATTTCCATGCGACTATCAAACCCGTATATGTCATCAGAGCAAAAATGTTATCCTTTTCAGAAATAAGTATTTAATATGCGTGATTTTTGATCCAATTTGCGATAAGTTGCAGCCACTCTATTGATGGTTTGATAATCACAATGGTATGGGAGCTTAAGACGTTTATAAAATAATCCAATCTAATCTAATCTAATACAAACGCAGCCAGTACGAGAAAGCATCCTGGAAAGTAATCAGGTTAGATTAGGCCCAAAAAAAAAAAAAAATTGCTTTTCTTGTCAATATTGAGGCTTGCCACATATCAAAGATATGATGCAAGCGTCAAAGCGGCCAGGCCTACTGCGTTGTATTTGACGCGAAGATGATTCTTAGAATTGTCTCGAGTTTAAACGATTGTTTTCCTTCGAAGCAATTCTAGAATCTACAGGGGAGGAGGGATGCGTGGACATACCGTACCAAACGCTCCACATATGTATTGAATATGGTTAAAATATTCCCTGGCCAAGTTCGCAGGGGTTGACGGTATTAAAGTGAAGGAGTTTCATTTTGATTATTGTAATGTAGTGTTCTTTAGTGAACCATATCACCTTTTTAACACTTTAATGCGCCTCCAACGGTTCATCACGAACCGGCTGCTGCAGATGGAGTATGGCTGATCATATGCATCAGACATGCTCGATAAACATGGAGGATCCGCCAGGGCTCATTAGAGTCTATTCCCAAGCAATAGTTCCAAGTCGGTTGGATTTAAGAAGGTTTTGATGATCGTTACAAATCCTAATAAAAGTCTTGTAGGATTTGTGACAGGTTTTGGAACCTTTTACAGCCAGCTGACTTCAAAATGTTGTTTGGGCTCTATTTCTCACGTTTCTCGGTTGATTTGGATTAGTAATTTATTAATGTCATAGTCGCTTTTTCGAATTTTTAGAATGTTAGTTGGTCATATTTTCTTGAAATAATGCAATTAAAATCGACCTAAGAATTAATGGGAAGGAGATTTGCAGCACTTAATTGTGCTGATAGATTCGAAGCTAACGTGCGAACACTTAAACGCATTGTTGACGTCAATGCGTTCGACGTGACATTTTGGACAAAAACTGACTGCTTTTTATTAACTGAACAACGTTACTTGTGTATGACTAGGTTGACATTTCTAGGCTACGCTTGAGAAAATGACATGGTTTATCTAGGTAGGACCGATAGGACAATTGAACGAATTTGAATATTTTTCATAGTATTTGTAGGGAGATGAATACATAATAGTTGGCAAGCAATCTGTATTATTTTTTTTTTAATTTTATTGCAATCAACTGACTGGCGTATTTTTGTTTATCTCTTAGCTGGTATTATGACACCAACAGAAATTCAGTTACATGTTTCTGTGGGTTTTGGACCGATGACAATTTAAGGACACAAGAGATGAACACAGAGAAGCAGAAAACGATTAGCGAAATCAAGAAATCAATTTGACACAGGATCGACTATTGTTGGAGAAGGTTCGTGATTTCCGGAGAAATTGCTTCGGAATGAAAATCGGACACTGGCTGTTGGGTAGCCTTACACCGTGCGGAGGTGGTGTTATCGGCTAAAGCACTATTTCACTGTCCACAAAGTTCAACTAACCGCCACTAGGAGATTTTCTTCTTGGATAACGGAAACTTCTGGAGCTTTAACTGTTACTTTATTTTACTTTGGAGATTACGTTGGATACAATTTTGGACCACTTTATTCGTTGGGATTTCAACTTGGAATGAATTTATTTTATAATTTATAATTCTAGGAAAGCTAGCTACTTACTACTACTTTCAAGTATTCAATATATGCTACTCTTTTCAAGTACTACTACTACCATCTAGCACTCAATTGCAGTACTAGAACAAGGTGGGTTCGGCGCGAATCTATAGAGAATTTATTGAGAACTTATTGAGAACAAACATCGCCGCCACCTGAAATTTCTAATTTCATTTCTGACTTTTGTACTGTCAAAACAATTCAATTGTCTGGTCATCTCAACTCACGACAGCGTGCATGCGGAATATGATCAAATTTTAGCAAAATTTTCTACATTTTTTAACAATTTTCTTCGCTTTCAGGTTCACAAACATCGTAGGGTAGTAGGCACACTTTCGTGATAGGTCTTCGGATGGTCCCTCTATTGGTTTGCAGTGTTACGACGCGAATCAATCCGTCGCTCCCTGGATGTGCTTCGATGATCCTCGCTAGCGGCCATCTTACAGGTTGCAGTGATTCATCGACGAGAATAACCATTCTTCCCGTCTGGAAAGCGTTGTTTGGTGTTGTTCGCTTGGCCTCCTTCTGTAGTTCCTGCAGGTAGTCCGTCTGCCACAGATGCCAGAATCGTTGCACTCTCTCCTGGAGCTTCTGGTAGTGGTCCAGCCGGTGGAGTGGAATTGTCGTGACGTCAGTTTCTGGTAGTGTGGAGAGCGAAGAGCCGACGAGGAAGTGCGCTGGTGTAAGGATCGCCAGATCGTCCGGGTTCTCGGTCATCGGTGTGAGAGGCCTTGAGTTCATGCAGGCCTCGATCTGCGTCAGGATCGTTGACATGTCCTCGTAGGATACGGTGATGTTGCCTAGCTGCCGGTGAAGGTGCTTCTTCGCCGTTTTAACCGCAGCTTCCCATAGCCCTCCGAAGTGAGGGGCTTTCGGTGGTATCATATGCCACTGGATTCCATCGGTCGCGCAGACAGTGGCGATCTCTTCTGCTGATTGGTCGCGGTGCAACATCTGATGTAGTAGTTGCAGTTCATTCCGTGCTCCTTCAAAATTCTTGCCGTTATCGGAGTATATGTGCGCTGGGCGACCACGGCGAGACACAAATCGGCGAAGAGCGGCAATGAAAGCAGCGGTGGAGAGATTGCTTACCAGCTCGATATGTACCGCTTTCGTCGCAAAGCAAACAAATATGCTAACGTAGGCCTTGATCGTGGATGCTCGCTTGTGTGGTGGCTTCAGGTACAGTGGACCAGCGTAGTCGACGCCAGTCACGGTGAATGGTCTGCTCGGTGTTATTCTCCGCTGTGGTAGTTGCCCTGTTTGCTGCGTTGCCGGTGTTGGAGATGCGCGTGTGCATCGAAAGCAGCGTCGCAGGATGGTGTTGAGCAGTCGTCGCCCTTGGATAGGCCAGTATTCTTGCCGCATTGTTGCCAATGCTACACGGCCGCCACCGTGCAGCAGTTTGAGGTGATAGTAGGTAGCAACAGAACGTGTGAATGGATGGGAACTGGGGAGTAGGATTGGATGCTTGGTGTGGTATGGCTGCTCTGAAAGGTTTAGTCTTCCCCCGACTCGAATGATTCCGTCAGAATCAAGAAATGGACTCAACAAGCGCAAATTGGACCGTTTAGAAACTGGCTTCCCTTTACCCAAATCCCTAAATTCCTCCGCGAACGAATCCTCTTGGGCTAGCTTTACCAGCTTTAGGCGAGATTGCGCCAGTTCCTCCACGGTGAGTACGGTGCTTCCTTCTGGTTGATCGGATGACCTTCGTCGTCTGCAAGCGTTGATGAACCGTAGGCAATAGGCAGTTACCCGTTGCAGTCGCAGGTAGGATGATGTTCGAAGGAAAATTTCGTTGACTGTTGGCCTGGTTTGGACGGCCGCCACCGTTACTCGCCTCTCCAGAATGTCGTCAGGAAGGTTGCCCGTTTTTGATGACATTGGCCACTGTTCTCTTCGAAGACGCAGCCAGGATGGACCGTAGTGCCACAGATCACTGCTCAGAAACTCCACCTTCATTCCTCTCGTAATTAGGTTTGCCGGGTTGTGGATTCCTGCAACATGGTTCCATTCCGATCCTTGGGTCGTAGTTTGGATTTCCGATACTCGATTGGCGATGAATGTTTTCCAAACATGTGGAGGGGAGCGCAACCATTCGAGTGTGACTGACGAGTCGGACCAAAAGTAGGAAGAATCGATGGACATGTCGAGTGCTTCGAGGATTTTAGCGTGTAGTCGAGCAGCAAGCACGGCGGCTGATAGTTCCAAGCGTGGAATTGAAAGGCGTTTGAGTGGGGCAACTCTTGATTTGGCCGCTATTAGTTGGACGTGAACTTGGCCATTGGGATCGGTGGATCTTGCGTAGGTGCAAGCTCCGTATGCTTGCTCGGAAGCGTCGGCAAACGTGTGGAGTTCTACTGTGGAGTTTGGACGGAAAACGTAGCGATCAACAGTGTAGGTGGACAGTTTTACCAGGTCGGAGCAGTAGGACTTCCATTTCTCGTTGATGACATCGGGAACTTCGTCATCCCACCCACATGGTTGTAGCCACAGTTCCTGCAGCAGCATTTTGGCTCGAATAACGACTGGAGCGGTAATGCCGAGAGGGTCAAAGTGCTTGGACACGCCGGACAAAATCGCTCTCTTGGTTGATGGACCATTAATTTCGACGGAGGCTGTGTCGAAGCGAAGCTTGTCAGTCAGGGGTTCCCAACCTACTCCAAGTGCTTTGATCGGTTTGTCGGCGTCGAGTTTCAGGAATGATTGGGTTTCGATTTGGGATGGATCGAGGCCTTCAAGCACCCGTGGATCATTCGATGACCATTTTTGCAGCTTGAATCCTCCTTTGGATAACAGCTCATCCAACTCCTGCCGTGTTTGGATTGCTTCACAGACGGATTGGGCGCCTCCTATATAATTGAATACCACTCGGACCTTTGTAGTGGTACTTGATTCCTTCACCACTGGATGATGGGGAATGTAGGAGGACTGCGGAGGTTCAGGGTCGTTCGAAGGAACAATGCGTAGGTGACCCAAGGATTTATACTCGGAGAGGAAATTCTGGTACTCCTGCTGCAGATCGGGATCTCGTTCTAATCGTCTCTCGAGTGAAAGATACTGGCGCATGGCGACTTGCTTTGTGTCACCGAGCAGGTGATCAAAATCAGGGTGACGTGGAAGGCGAACCATGTATCGACCTTCGGTGGTGCGGGTGACATTTTCGGAGAAATGCGACTCACATTGTTGCTCTTCGACGGAGTAGTTGGGCGTGTTACTAATTTCCTCAATTTTCCAGAAACGTTCAACGGCGTCATGGAGGGGATCTGATACGGACACATGGCATACGGTGGGCTGTGGGGCGGACGCAAATTGGTTTCTTCCGACGACAATCCATCCAAAGACACTCTCGACAAGCAGATGCTTCTGATCCTGTTCGATTTTTGTCCCAGGGTTGACAAAATTATAGAAATGTTCCGCTCCCAGAAGCAAATCAATTGCTCCGGTTTTGTTGAAGCTGGGGTCGGCTAGGAACAAATCTTTTGGAATTCGCCAGTTGCTGGCTGGAAATGTCACAGCGGGCAGGTCTATTGTGACACGAGGGAGGACTAGAAAATCGAGGTCGATTTGGAAATCATTCCTTCTGGAGCGAATGGAAGAGTGGACGCTGTGCTTCACATTAGAGGCTGATTCACCTACACCATGGACGGGGATGTTTACGACACGTCGTTTCAATTTCAGCATCTGGCACAGCCTCTCGCTCATTATGTTAGATTGAGAGCCGCTATCCAACAATGCTCGTGCAGGATGAGCATCACCATTCGAATCGATGACCAACAGAACGACGGTGGAAAGCAGAACGTTGGAATTCGATATCGGCGCGGGATCGTTTGCATGCGAGGTGTTGCTCGCGCATGTGTAGGTAGTGGATGGAGCATTGTTTCGATTCGACGATGGCTTGGGTGCATGAATGGGTTGATTGGCGAATCGCGACGATGATGCTTGGAGAGTGGATTCATTGAAGCTGTTAGTGTGGTGCAACAGGGTGTGGTGTCTTCTTTGGCAGTGTCGGCAGGAATATTTTGACTGGCAGTTTCGAGCAAAGTGATCGTGGCGGAAACAATTCTGACAAAGACGATTGTTGTCGACTAGTCTCATACGGTCAGACACGTTCATTTTCTCGAAGCGGGGACATTTAATGAGGAAGTGATACTGATTGCAAGCGTAGCATTTGGGCTGTTCTTCTGCGACGGCGTGGGTGGCAACTTTGTGGAACAATGGCTTTCGATGGAGAGGGACTTGATTGACTGGCGTTTGCGAGTTATGCGACTGGTGGTTGACGGACATCGATTCTAGAACACGGATCCTACGTTGTAGAAAATATACGAGACAGGTGTAGTTTGGGTTAGCGACGGTAGTAGCATAATCCTCCCAGGCCTTGAGGGTACCATCGTCAAGGCGGATGCAGAGCAGATGCTCCAGCATTGTGCTCCATTGATCAACGGGTTCTTGGAGTTGGTGGAGAATTTTTGTATGGCGTTGGTACTCATCAACAAGACTATGCAGGGCTTCGGCGGATTCTCTTTTCATGCGGGGACAATCTAGGAGGGCTTGCAAATGGCGCTTTTTGAGCAGGTAGTCGTTGGCGTAGCGGGTAGTCAGCGTCTGCCAGGCGACGGTATAATTGGCAGAGCTAATTGCGATCGATTCGATCAGCTGAGCAGCTTCACCTTTCAAGGCGGCGCGGAGATAATGGAATTTTTGCACTTCGGGGACGTCAGCGTTAGAGTGTATCAAGGCAACAAACGTGTCATGAAAAGCCAGCCATTGATTATAGTCGCCATCGAACTCTGGCAACGAAATGGTCGGAAGCTTGATGCCAGAAAGCAAATTGGTGGGAGGGTTAGGGATTGCGCTTGGAGTTTGGATTGGATTAGCGGGTAAGAGGGAATTTAGAGCAGCCTTCACTTTGAAGTAAACGGATTCGAATTTGGAACGGATTTGATTGTTCTGTTCCCTACCTTCTTCGGTGACCTCCAGTTCCTCGAGTTGCGTTTGAACATCCTCCAGTCCCATCCACACGTTGTCGATGTTCTCGATGCGTAGCGGCACTTGGGCTTGATCACGGTCGGCTTGATAGTTGGACACAAACTGCTCGGCTCTCCCCAGTGAAGCCATGAGGGTCGTGCGGCGGTTGGTTAGCTGAAGCTGGCGTTGTTCCTCCATGACGGAACGGTTGGGGTACGGCGTAACAAAATGGCGGTTCTCTTCAAGGCTAGGATAATGCCTTGTATTTTTTATAAAACACCTCTGGATACTGCAGATTCTCGGCGATGGAGGGTTGGCCAGATTAGCGAAAATGGTGACGGAATGGCCTCTGGGTATTCGGTAGCACTCTCGAGGGCGGAAAACGGGAAACGGCACTTCTATTCACCGGCGGGAGTGGGCCGGAAACGGGCAAAGCTCTTGCGTTCACTGGCGGGAATTCTCGATGGACGGATGTTGAAAGCGTGGAAAGAAAATCGAAAAATCTCAAGGCACCCGCGGATAATAACTGCGCACTGTGGAATCACACGTACCGTGTGCCTAATTTCAATAGGCCTTGTATTAATCTTCTGGAACACTCGGGAATCTTCTTCGGAGGAATGGCGGTTGATCGGTAGAAAATGATGGCGGAATTTCAATAGCGATGTCTTCTCGCGATGGCGGTTGAAGGTCACTCGGATCACGGACACAATGGCGAAACGGAAACCGAATCCTGGTCACGGCACCAAATATGTTGGAGCAGGTTCGTGATTTCCGGAGAAATTGCTTCGGAATGAAAATCGGACACTGGCTGTTGGGTAGCCTTACACCGTGCGGAGGTGGTGTTATCGGCTAAAGCACTATTTCACTGTCCACAAAGTTCAACTAACCGCCACTAGGAGATTTTCTTCTTGGATAACGGAAACTTCTGGAGCTTTAACTGTTACTTTATTTTACTTTGGAGATTACGTTGGATACAATTTTGGACCACTTTATTCGTTGGGATTTCAACTTGGAATGAATTTATTTTATAATTTATAATTCTAGGAAAGCTAGCTACTTACTACTACTTTCAAGTATTCAATATATGCTACTCTTTTCAAGTACTACTACTACCATCTAGCACTCAATTGCAGTACTAGAACAAGGTGGGTTCGGCGCGAATCTATAGAGAATTTATTGAGAACTTATTGAGAACAAACAACTATATTTTAGCATACGGGGTTCGATTGATTCGATGAAAAAAAAAAACAAACATACTACAACTGACTTAACGAGGAGAAATACATATTGAACGGAACCATTCCACAAAATCAAACAAGAAGACAAACACAAACCGTGTGACCATAACACTACTTTGGCAAATCCTAACTGACCGACCAATTGAAAACTTTCCAATCTTCTACCGTAACTTTCTGAGTCAGTTGCAACAGTGTCTTAATGGATATCATTTTCCGCGTACGGCTGGCAAACTGCTTCTGAAAGATTACGTACTCTTTTCTATCTTCGAGTCTAGTGTAGAGGTTTCAACTCTATTCAGAATGCAGCTAGAAACCTAGCAAAAAAAAAAATAAAATTAAAATATTATACGCATATGATATTGCGCGCAAACCCCAAAATTTTATTCCCACCTTTGGGTTTCCGCGTCGAAGACCCAGCGCCAGATTCGGCGACAAAGAAAACTGACAGCAGTCGCCGGACAGTTGGCAAACCTGATATTTGACGGCGGCCGCCCGGTAGTCATGGGAGTGGATTGTTGTCACGCTAATAGAATTTTTCGCTGAAAATGCATGTGTATTGCGCGCAAACCCCAAAATTTTATTCCCACCTTTGGGTTTCCGCGCCGAAGACCCAGCGCCAGATTCGGCGACAAAGAAAACTGACAGCAGTCGCCGGACAGTTGGCAAACCTGATATTTGACGGCGGCCGCCCGGTAGTCATGGGAGTGGATTGTTGTCACGCTAATAGAATTTTTCGCTGAAAATGCATGTGTATTGAGTTATTGTCGACAGATTTTCTGCAGTGTTAGTGTGAAATTCAGCGATTTTCTGTATCGCGTAAGCCTTCGCTGGAAGAAAACGTCATGTTGTTCAGCGAAGCAAGGAAAATTTTCAGTGAAAAAAGCAATATTGAGTTATTGTCGACAGACTTTCTGCAGTGTTAGTGTGAAATTCAGCGATTTTCTGTATCGCGTAAGCCTTCGCTGGAAGAAAACGTCATGTTGTTCAGCGAAGCAAGGAAAATTTTCAGTGAAAAAAGCAATAATGATGAATATTGGAAAGCTCTCACCCATATCGTTTGTTTGGTCCGAAGTTGATCATCCATACTTCACGCAAGACCGCGAGTCAGGACAAGCAAAGTATGGCCGTTCAGCATTCTTTCTTCCTTTGCAAATCACACGGTTATATGGGAAAAAATGGTAAAACTCTTGTTCCTGTATACTTTTTGAGTGCCATTTTGCCCTCATATCAACTGTACAAAATTTCAGCTCAATCAAAGATTTGGCGATTTGTCTTTGAAAAGGTGATTTTTTCCATAGTAAATTGTATGAAAACTTAAAATGGCTGGCGCTAAAATATAGTTTCTCCGATCGTGCTGAAATTTTGCACAGTTTATATGGGGCCAAAATGGAACTCAAAAAGTGTGCAGGAGTGAAATGTCTATTTCTACCCATGCACAATGGTCGGAAAAAAATAAAGTTCGGCCAAAACTCTTTTTATGTGTTTAATCGAAGTTATAGGTTGTCTAGATATGTTATATAGTATTTTTTTGTGTTCAAAAAGGGGTATTCAAAAATTACGTAACTTCAATAATTTCAAAAACGGTAAAAATCGGTTTACTCCACATTTTTTGCGTTTTTTGTTAGGAAACCAATTTGAATTTAATTAAATGATCATCTTTCGATCAAATCCAATCAAGTTTGTTCAAAACGTGTGAAAAATGTTGGAAGATAAATTTTATTTCAGTTAAAAATGGAAAAATAACGTAAAATATATGAAAAAACATGACTTTTTTAAATAGCTCTAATTTGAAAAACTGCAAATTTCTGCAAAAAGTTTAAACGTTTTTATGCAGCCCTAAGCATGATGTTTAAGATGTACTATTCGAAATTGCGGCGACACGTGACGACGCGAACCGTTTTTTAACTTGAATATTACCAAAATTCCCAAGGTACAATATATGAAAATTTGAAAAGTGTTGTGACATATTAATTTTGCACCATACGTGCATTAAAACAGTCCAATAACAAGCTTTCATATGCTGGATAACATAAAACATACATTCCATTCTCAAATATTATTATTTTACTTTTTTCGAATAATTCATTTTTCAATTTTATGACTTAGGCCACTTTGGCAGTGAAAATGTCATTGAAATACAAAAGCTGGTATGCTTTTATTTAAGAAACATAAAACTACAATACATTATCTTTGTTATAAGGTGAAAAAAAGTTTAAAAATATGAATTCCGTTTTTTGAGAGTTTTGGCCGCCCCTTTGTATGGAGCCCGACCAATGTGCCATGCTATTATATATATATTGTTATTGCTACAATTTGTAACAACAATGTGTTAATATGATAATCTCATAATCTCACTTAATTTTTGATAAATTGGAGTTGATACCCAATACCATAAGCTATAACTCCAATTATCTGATGGAATATATTTTTTTATTTTTAAAAAAGATCGGTTATCCATGTTAAAGACACATTTTTACTCCTTTATGGTAGACTAGAAAATATTTTAAACAAGTGGTAGATTTTCTTCCTAACACTTTTTCAAATTATTTTATAAATGTCTTAAACTCTTAAGCCAGCGTGCCTATCAAACCCAGCAATATAATGGTTCAAAATTTATCGCATTTATGCCCAACAATCACGTATATTCATTACAAATTGCTAAAAAAATGTTTTGATGACGTATACGGGTTTGAAACTTATATGTAAGTAACTGAATTATAGGTAACATATTAGGGAAATATGTTGGGATATCAGAGTAAACTATTCAAATTACTGTAACTTGTGATTCCTCTAACAAAATGTTGTCAAATTTGCAGAAACTATGCTTGGATATCATACATGTTGATAGATATTTGAAAAACTAATGTACATATATTTGTTGAAATCACAAATAGCCGTAGAACCACGATATGTTCATATTTACTCATATATGAAAATTGTATAGAAATAACGCAATATGCTCAAATGGCGAAAACTTCAAATTCCCTCGATGGAAGATTTTCAAATTTTCAGAGTAGATACTAGGATAGTATATCTTTCGAATGACGGGTGCCAAATTGGTGGACATTTTTATTTGATAATGTTAATACCGGCTAGCCCCGCGGCTACACCCCTCAGGGTCGGCGACTGCTTGCCTCGAGAAACTCACTTACCGTTAGGTCGGAACAGAGCGGACGATACAAAATGAAAGTAGACCCACTAATAGGGAAACCAAGGCGGTCATAGAAAAAAAAAAATTTGTACTGTTTTTTACAAAACTTAGGCTTAAACATATTTATTAATTAAATTGTGTGAATGTGTGTGGGGGTGGGTGTGTATGTGTAAAACGTTGCGGCCGTGCAGATGCAATATTGAGAGATAGAGAGAAGATGTTGATGGAGGGTTACTTGCCACTGTGACCTGCTGGGGCACCTTAGCAGCCATATCGAGGCATCCTCCTTTGCTGACGTTGGTGGTTTCTGTGGAACTCCATGCCGGATGTCCAGGGTATTTCCTCAGAGGTGATTCCGGGTGGACGACTCTCGGACCAGCTGGGCTCAATAGCGGCTTCCCAGAGCGGAGATGGTTGGCGGCAGTTCAATGGCGGCTTCGCAGCGTGGAGATAGATGGCACAGTTCAATGGCGACTTTCCGGAGCAGAGATGGCTGGCGGGGGTTTTACGGCGACTTTCATCGGTAGGGGATGGCTGAGGGGCTTCGGAGCTGCTCTACAACCTTCGTCGACGTCCCAGCGCCCGCCAACGGGGTGGTGACTCATAGGATTTTGAGCGGCGGCAAGCGGGGCAAGCCCACGGACCTCACCGTCGCCCTCACCGCAAAGACGTCCGTCGCCGGGCCCTCGTGGCGTGTGAAGCAGCAATGGCACTACTCACCGATCACCGGCGCTGAGCTCGCCGACCCTCCTACACGATTCCTCGTGGCTGACCGACCAAAATGGCTACTCTTCGGGGTCGAGATCTCCAATCGCCCCGGTCCTGTCACTTCCGGATTTGGCGTCACGTTCGTCCACGACTAGCTCCTCGATTCGGCTCCCGGGCTCACACTTGGCCGGAAAAACTTCACGTTTGGTCACTATTCGATCCTTTCTTCTTGGGCACTCTACGCGTTCCTTCGCAGGCACTTTCTCTGGAGCAATTTTCGTTTTCCAACCGTTGCGCTCGAGTATCAAAACCTTTCTCCTCGTTTATCGTCTCCGTCCTTCCTCTTTCCTCTCCTTTTTCCACTCCTCTTCCTTTTCTCTTCTCCACTTTCCAGTCACTTTCAGGAGTTGTCATTTGGGGCAGGGTTGCCACTCTCGTAGACTCCAATTATAGAGTAAAGATGTGAGGCGTGCTCATCCATCATGGGTGTAGTAAGGGTAAGTGTTATAATGTCCGGTGTGTTATCTAGCTATTTTTCCCTTTCGTAAACAATCATTGGGCAATACTCCTATCCTTGAGAACTAGTAGGGGAAGACGGGGTAAGAAGGCCCGCCGGGGTAAGACGGACCACCTGCTGTTCAACATGAAAATGCCGTTTTCTTTAAACTTTCACCCAGTACTCTGGTCAAGTACAGGATATTTGTCATTTTGAGCCATTTTTTGCAATGTTTACATTGAGAATTTCAAAACAAATAATCAAAACAAAAATTTTGCTTCATGATGATGTTTTTGATCTAAATTTGTCGCATATAACCTTAAGGTTTTTTATTCGGAAAACGTTTTCAAACCAAAAAAATAACCAGCTCATAACTTACCAGGAATGTAACCAAAGCATAAGAGGAGCGGGATTGAGATTGAAAAAAAAAATCGTTAGGAACTAGCTTCATAAGTAAAATCTGCCCATGTGGGGTAAAAGCGTCCACCTTGAACGGGGTAAGACGGCCACCCCCCAGTTCATAGAACAAAATAGCTGCAACCCAATATAACGAAAATTGTTTGTGAAAAATATGCCATTGCACAAAAATAAACTCATGTTTGAGTTGTTTGTGCTGAACGTGACCAGAAACAACATTTTTGTGATAATAATGGGTGCTGGAGCATTCATATTTACAGTGTCCCAATAAAAACAATAAATGGTAGCATAGGCGCCAACTTGTGACGTAGTTGGGGGGGCGAAGCTCTCCAAAATTGGTCAAAATTCAGCTTTTTTCAGCTCACGGTTTTCACGTAAATATGCCTAAACTTGGTGAACTGCGTCGATACTTTCCGAATTTGATTGATTTTGAGAGGCCCCGCCCCCCCAACTACGTCACAAGTTGGCGCGTATGAATGGTAGCCTTTAAACAATTATGTGAACCAATTTCCCATGTGAAGAACTTAAGGGAGTCATATCTCATTACAACGTATGGAATTCAAACATTTCTAATCAGAATTATTTAAAAAAACGTGATGGTCCTTCTTACCCCTTTGGTGGGCCGTCTTACCCCGCCGTCAAAAAATTAAGCGCTTTTTAATCACATTTTCAAATGGCTCAAAATTATAAAAGTTTCAACAGCACGAATCGTAAGATAATTTTCTTGCATACCTAACACTTTGAAAAAAGATATGCTGTGTTAAAACTAGTGTAATTCATTGTCAGTTTCAAGTTATGATTTTTTTGGCTTAGGGTGGCGGTCTTACCCCGTCTTCCCCTAAAACCTTCTTGGTGTCCATAATGTGGGTTATATTATATTGTTCAGATTGGTCGGTAACAATCATCCCTCCTCCCAAGGAAAATTGCCAAGCTAGAAGTACTTGATTGGTAATTTTTCTTGGATTCATCCTTTTACGAGTCGTAGTGTTCGAATTGTAGTATGCTCTGAGTAAGTAGTTCTCCGGATCCATTGGCTTTTATTTTATTTTATTTTATTTTTGTTTTCAATTATAGACACTTATTGATTGATTTGTGACGTTTACTTTTGTGTTGCTGTATTTCGATTTAACTGTTTTTTTTTTCCTTTTTAATGTCTTGATTCTTAATTCCATATTCTTATTCCATTACTTAGATTATTTCCTATTATTATCTACCTTATCTTCATTCACACTCTCAAACATTTGGGTACCCTTTAATCACTTACATTCTTTCATTCATTTATCATTCATTCATACTGGCTTACTCAATCTTACTTTAATCTACTTTATCTTGAAGATTTATTTTCTCTTCAGAGATGGTTTATATTGGAAGACAATTGTTCTCTTCCAATATGACGACCAGGCTAATTATTTGTCTACCTCATCGTTAGTTTCAAGGTAGGAAAACATTTCGTCTTTCTCTTGGAAAGAGAAAGTTTTCCATCTTTCATTTATCTGTGACCGCGTCATTTTCGTCAAAACGACGGGTCCCTCGTATTTCCCTTTTTTTAAGAGAAGATGTGAACCGTAATGCTAGTGGTTCATTTTTTTGTGAACGCGCACGAAACGGGGAATTTCCAACAAAACGAAAACGCGGAACAAAACAAAATATGAACAAAAACAACAGTCTATTCCAGCTTCATCGATTCATCAGCAACTAAATTTAGCATCCGCAGCAGCAGCCGCCGTGGATCTTTATTTTGCTGTTTTTCCTACCGAAACTGGCCTATTTTGGAGAATGAAGAACTACTATTCGCAGGAGCAACTTGGTAGAGCACCAACCGACGTCTATGAGCGATCCTGTTGTGATGCTACAAGGAAATCCGGGAGTGAAAGCGATTGAAACCCGACAACCTAGTGCTGTTGTTTATTTTTTTTTTAAGGTCAATGAACTCCGGCCGAGTAGCCGGGCTGGGTTCGAGTATAAACAAGGAGGACAATGACCTACATCAGCTAAGTGGAAGCCATTTGTAGGTAAACAGCTACAGCATTATATTGCAATAGTGGTCTGTACCAGAGTGGCTGTGATGAGACAATGAGAGACTGTACACTGTTGTTTTCGTGTGCGCTCTTCAATTCGCCTCTACTGCGTGTACCTACTTACAGAGGAACGCGTATCAGGGTGATATTGTGTTGTAATACAACTGTGCAAGCAATTGTACAGTTGTTTTGCAATTATGGGTCATTTACAATTATGGGTCATTTCCAATAGTATAGTGAATTGGCTGACTAATATTTGTGGATGAATCACGTATAACTGTGATACGAGTGTATCGCAAATCATGTTAACGTATTTATATATATCTAAATATATATGTGAAAAACACGGACACGTTATTTGGAAGAGTGAAATACCTTTGTGAACCTTTGATTTGCATGGGGTTTTTTTTTCTGGGTGTATGTAATATGTGCATCAGGAAATATCCCTGTATTTTTCAAATTGTTCACTATTTGGAATTTCTCCTTCATACATTCATGGGAGAAATGGCAATGGAGGTTTGCTCATTTGTTTGCAATATGAGAGTTCGATCGATTGCTTGTATTGTCAATTATTTCAATCCTAATATGAAAGGGTAAAGGTTCTATACAATGTGTGATAATTTGCGTGCATGGGGTATCTTATGGGCGTATGGCATATGTACGCCAAAAATATCCCTGTATTGCATATTGTTCATAATGGTGTATTTATGGACCTTTTTTTCGCTTTTGGTGCTCAAATTCTCTCCAAAAGTTAGTGTGTTGGTGAGCCAACTACTGATATAGAACCCTACAGAGCGGTTTGACTGAAGTTGATCATTCTTTTGATCCTGGACGTCATTCGTTGTGGTTCGATATTTCTAGCTAAGCGGTGATTTTATTTGAAAACATGGCTGAGCTTTCAGGTAAGCCCTCTGGTAGTTTCGTGCAGCATTCGGAGGATTCTTCGAATGCATTTACTGGACGTGCTGAAGAAGAAACTCTATGTGCTGGACATAAACTTCCGAGTGCGGAGCCATCGACCACAAATAGTGGTGATCCTGGTTTTGCCGCGATAGTGAAAGGCAAAAATTATGCGAGAAACCAGAGAAAGAAGCAAAACCGCAAAACTGCTTTGATCGGTAAAACTTCTATCTCTGGGGAAGCAAACAGTTCTAAACCTTCGTTGCGTTTGCAAATTAGGCTTGAAAAAGGCTATTTTACGAATGCACTGAAGGATGAACTAATGAAGGGTTTGAACACTCTTTTATATCAAACGCCGCCTAATTCATTCATCCCAACATTCCTCGGTTCCGGGCTCAGATACGGCAAAATCTGGTTTTCTCCGGAAAATCAAGAAAGCTATGACTGGCTGAAACAGAGCTTGTTGTTGATCAATGAGAAGGCGGTGGTTGATTTCAAGTTCGCGATTGAACAGTACGATCTTCACCGAAACAGCATTTGCTTGCGCATTCCTTGGAATGCGTCTGAAGATTTGAAACGGAACGATGTATTAAACCGTTTAGTTTTTCAGAATCCCAATATTCTGGCGAACTTCTGGGGGATCAATAAAGTCATACCGAGTGAAAAAGGACATCACCTGTTCTTTTTTAACATTGGTGATGATTCGTTGGTCCTTCTCAAAAAACAAAACTTTTTGGTAAACTATGGTTTCCAGAAAGTTTTTGTTCGTGTTTTATCGAATAAAACAGAATCTAATACTCGAAATGGCGCATCGTCTTCTACTGTGGTAGATAATGTGATGTCATCATAGAGTGTTGGGATTTGTTTATGAATCATTTTCAGTATCCCTTCGGGGGTGCAGAAGTGAATCGTTCTGGAAGGATTAAACGCGATTTTCACTTTGATTGTTGTGTTCGAATCCTTGTTTATTCTAACAAGTAACTCTTCGGGGGTGCTTGTATGAATTTAATCATCCCTTTCCCACTTCCCCTTCCTTTCTCCAAAATCCCTTTTCCCTCAGGTAAGTGATGATCGGCTATGACGTGCGAGGCACAAATCTCCCATTTGATGGAGAACGTGCCGCCTGAGCCAATATTCTGATACCTGAATACCCCTTTGGTGGGCCGTCTTACCCCGCCGTCAAAAAATTAAGCGCTTTTTAATCACATTTTCAAATGGCTCAAAATTATAAAAGTTTCAACAGCACGAATCGTAAGATAATTTTCTTGCATACCTAACACTTTGAAAAAAGATATGCTGTGTTAAAACTAGTGTAATTCATTGTCAGTTTCAAGTTATGATTTTTTTGGCTTAGGGTGGCGGTCTTACCCCGTCTTCCCCTAAAACCTTCTTGGTGTCCATAATGTGGGTTATATTATATTGTTCAGATTGGTCGGTAACAATCATCCCTCCTCCCAAGGAAAATTGCCAAGCTAGAAGTACTTGATTGGTAATTTTTCTTGGATTCATCCTTTTACGAGTCGTAGTGTTCGAATTGTAGTATGCTCTGAGTAAGTAGTTCTCCGGATCCATTGGCTTTTATTTTATTTTATTTTATTTTTGTTTTCAATTATAGACACTTATTGATTGATTTGTGACGTTTACTTTTGTGTTGCTGTATTTCGATTTAACTGTTTTTTTTTTCCTTTTTAATGTCTTGATTCTTAATTCCATATTCTTATTCCATTACTTAGATTATTTCCTATTATTATCTACCTTATCTTCATTCACACTCTCAAACATTTGGGTACCCTTTAATCACTTACATTCTTTCATTCATTTATCATTCATTCATACTGGCTTACTCAATCTTACTTTAATCTACTTTATCTTGAAGATTTATTTTCTCTTCAGAGATGGTTTATATTGGAAGACAATTGTTCTCTTCCAATATGACGACCAGGCTAATTATTTGTCTACCTCATCGTTAGTTTCAAGGTAGGAAAACATTTCGTCTTTCTCTTGGAAAGAGAAAGTTTTCCATCTTTCATTTATCTGTGACCGCGTCATTTTCGTCAAAACGACGGGTCCCTCGTATTTCCCTTTTTTTAAGAGAAGATGTGAACCGTAATGCTAGTGGTTCATTTTTTTGTGAACGCGCACGAAACGGGGAATTTCCAACAAAACGAAAACGCGGAACAAAACAAAATATGAACAAAAACAACAGTCTATTCCAGCTTCATCGATTCATCAGCAACTAAATTTAGCATCCGCAGCAGCAGCCGCCGTGGATCTTTATTTTGCTGTTTTTCCTACCGAAACTGGCCTATTTTGGAGAATGAAGAACTACTATTCGCAGGAGCAACTTGGTAGAGCACCAACCGACGTCTATGAGCGATCCTGTTGTGATGCTACAAGGAAATCCGGGAGTGAAAGCGATTGAAACCCGACAACCTAGTGCTGTTGTTTATTTTTTTTTTAAGGTCAATGAACTCCGGCCGAGTAGCCGGGCTGGGTTCGAGTATAAACAAGGAGGACAATGACCTACATCAGCTAAGTGGAAGCCATTTGTAGGTAAACAGCTACAGCATTATATTGCAATAGTGGTCTGTACCAGAGTGGCTGTGATGAGACAATGAGAGACTGTACACTGTTGTTTTCGTGTGCGCTCTTCAATTCGCCTCTACTGCGTGTACCTACTTACAGAGGAACGCGTATCAGGGTGATATTGTGTTGTAATACAACTGTGCAAGCAATTGTACAGTTGTTTTGCAATTATGGGTCATTTACAATTATGGGTCATTTCCAATAGTATAGTGAATTGGCTGACTAATATTTGTGGATGAATCACGTATAACTGTGATACGAGTGTATCGCAAATCATGTTAACGTATTTATATATATCTAAATATATATGTGAAAAACACGGACACGTTATTTGGAAGAGTGAAATACCTTTGTGAACCTTTGATTTGCATGGGGTTTTTTTTTCTGGGTGTATGTAATATGTGCATCAGGAAATATCCCTGTATTTTTCAAATTGTTCACTATTTGGAATTTCTCCTTCATACATTCATGGGAGAAATGGCAATGGAGGTTTGCTCATTTGTTTGCAATATGAGAGTTCGATCGATTGCTTGTATTGTCAATTATTTCAATCCTAATATGAAAGGGTAAAGGTTCTATACAATGTGTGATAATTTGCGTGCATGGGGTATCTTATGGGCGTATGGCATATGTACGCCAAAAATATCCCTGTATTGCATATTGTTCATAATGGTGTATTTATGGACCTTTTTTTCGCTTTTGGTGCTCAAATTCTCTCCAAAAGTTAGTGTGTTGGTGAGCCAACTACTGATATAGAACCCTACAGAGCGGTTTGACTGAAGTTGATCATTCTTTTGATCCTGGACGTCATTCGTTGTGGTTCGATATTTCTAGCTAAGCGGTGATTTTATTTGAAAACATGGCTGAGCTTTCAGGTAAGCCCTCTGGTAGTTTCGTGCAGCATTCGGAGGATTCTTCGAATGCATTTACTGGACGTGCTGAAGAAGAAACTCTATGTGCTGGACATAAACTTCCGAGTGCGGAGCCATCGACCACAAATAGTGGTGATCCTGGTTTTGCCGCGATAGTGAAAGGCAAAAATTATGCGAGAAACCAGAGAAAGAAGCAAAACCGCAAAACTGCTTTGATCGGTAAAACTTCTATCTCTGGGGAAGCAAACAGTTCTAAACCTTCGTTGCGTTTGCAAATTAGGCTTGAAAAAGGCTATTTTACGAATGCACTGAAGGATGAACTAATGAAGGGTTTGAACACTCTTTTATATCAAACGCCGCCTAATTCATTCATCCCAACATTCCTCGGTTCCGGGCTCAGATACGGCAAAATCTGGTTTTCTCCGGAAAATCAAGAAAGCTATGACTGGCTGAAACAGAGCTTGTTGTTGATCAATGAGAAGGCGGTGGTTGATTTCAAGTTCGCGATTGAACAGTACGATCTTCACCGAAACAGCATTTGCTTGCGCATTCCTTGGAATGCGTCTGAAGATTTGAAACGGAACGATGTATTAAACCGTTTAGTTTTTCAGAATCCCAATATTCTGGCGAACTTCTGGGGGATCAATAAAGTCATACCGAGTGAAAAAGGACATCACCTGTTCTTTTTTAACATTGGTGATGATTCGTTGGTCCTTCTCAAAAAACAAAACTTTTTGGTAAACTATGGTTTCCAGAAAGTTTTTGTTCGTGTTTTATCGAATAAAACAGAATCTAATACTCGAAATGGCGCATCGTCTTCTACTGTGGTAGATAATGTGATGTCATCATAGAGTGTTGGGATTTGTTTATGAATCATTTTCAGTATCCCTTCGGGGGTGCAGAAGTGAATCGTTCTGGAAGGATTAAACGCGATTTTCACTTTGATTGTTGTGTTCGAATCCTTGTTTATTCTAACAAGTAACTCTTCGGGGGTGCTTGTATGAATTTAATCATCCCTTTCCCACTTCCCCTTCCTTTCTCCAAAATCCCTTTTCCCTCAGGTAAGTGATGATCGGCTATGACGTGCGAGGCACAAATCTCCCATTTGATGGAGAACGTGCCGCCTGAGCCAATATTCTGATACCTGAATACCCCTTTGGTGGGCCGTCTTACCCCGCCGTCAAAAAATTAAGCGCTTTTTAATCACATTTTCAAATGGCTCAAAATTATAAAAGTTTCAACAGCACGAATCGTAAGATAATTTTCTTGCATACCTAACACTTTGAAAAAAGATATGCTGTGTTAAAACTAGTGTAATTCATTGTCAGTTTCAAGTTATGATTTTTTTGGCTTAGGGTGGCGGTCTTACCCCGTCTTCCCCTAAAACCTTCTTGGTGTCCATAATGTGGGTTATATTATATTGTTCAGATTGGTCGGTAACAATCATCCCTCCTCCCAAGGAAAATTGCCAAGCTAGAAGTACTTGATTGGTAATTTTTCTTGGATTCATCCTTTTACGAGTCGTAGTGTTCGAATTGTAGTATGCTCTGAGTAAGTAGTTCTCCGGATCCATTGGCTTTTATTTTATTTTATTTTATTTTTGTTTTCAATTATAGACACTTATTGATTGATTTGTGACGTTTACTTTTGTGTTGCTGTATTTCGATTTAACTGTTTTTTTTCCTTTTTAATGTCTTGATTCTTAATTCCATATTCTTATTCCATTACTTAGATTATTTCCTATTATTATCTACCTTATCTTCATTCACACTCTCAAACATTTGGGTACCCTTTAATCACTTACATTCTTTCATTCATTTATCATTCATTCATACTGGCTTACTCAATCTTACTTTAATCTACTTTATCTTGAAGATTTATTTTCTCTTCAGAGATGGTTTATATTGGAAGACAATTGTTCTCTTCCAATATGACGACCAGGCTAATTATTTGTCTACCTCATCGTTAGTTTCAAGGTAGGAAAACATTTCGTCTTTCTCTTGGAAAGAGAAAGTTTTCCATCTTTCATTTATCTGTGACCGCGTCATTTTCGTCAAAACGACGGGTCCCTCGTATTTCCCTTTTTTTAAGAGAAGATGTGAACCGTAATGCTAGTGGTTCATTTTTTTGTGAACGCGCACGAAACGGGGAATTTCCAACAAAACGAAAACGCGGAACAAAACAAAATATGAACAAAAACAACAGTCTATTCCAGCTTCATCGATTCATCAGCAACTAAATTTAGCATCCGCAGCAGCAGCCGCCGTGGATCTTTATTTTGCTGTTTTTCCTACCGAAACTGGCCTATTTTGGAGAATGAAGAACTACTATTCGCAGGAGCAACTTGGTAGAGCACCAACCGACGTCTATGAGCGATCCTGTTGTGATGCTACAAGGAAATCCGGGAGTGAAAGCGATTGAAACCCGACAACCTAGTGCTGTTGTTTATTTTTTTTTAAGGTCAATGAACTCCGGCCGAGTAGCCGGGCTGGGTTCGAGTATAAACAAGGAGGACAATGACCTACATCAGCTAAGTGGATTGATTCGGCGAATTAGTGTTATGCAGGTTTCAGGTGAACGGCCGGCCATACGCCCAGAGATTTACCATCCAGATCCTCGATTTCGTAGGAAGATGAACCAATTTTACGGACTACTTTCGCAGGGAGATACTGCGGGCCAAATTTCGCGTTATATTCCTCTAAAGCACTCGATTGCTTCATGTGGCGCCGATACACCATTTGGCCGACCTGTAAAGCTTTTCCATAGAAGCGATGACGAAGATCGTACCGTTTGTGGCTTTCTTGATGGGCTTTTTCAAGCCTATCCTGTATTAGATTCTTGATATCGCCAAACATTTCTGCCTGGCGTCTTCCTCGCTCGGCGGAGGAAATTTGTGGATCATCATCGCCAAAATTATGGTCAGACCCTTTTAAAAACATCTCATGTCCGTGAGTAGCGAAGAAGGGGGAAATCAGTGGCCGAGTGTTCTGAGGTGTTCAGGACGGCCTCTACTTCGGACAATCTTGTGTCCCAGAGTTTCTGGTCGCTTTTCACATAGGTTCGTATCGCGACATTGACCGTTCTATTCACTCGCTCCACAGGGTTGGCTTGGGAGTGATATTTAGAGTTCAGCCAATGTCGGATATCGAACCTCGTAAAAAGCGAACGAAATTCATGGGACAAGAAACAGGAAGCGTTATTCGTAATTAGTACTTCTGGCACTGAATTACGGTAGAACCACTGGTCCCTCAAAGCTTTACAAAGGCTTTTGCTTTCTATTTTTTGGAAGGGAATCAGCATAATCCACTTGCTGAAAAGGTCAACGACGGATAGAATATACTGATTCTGGTTCCGGCTTTTGGGTAGGGGGCCTATAAAGTCTAGCGCGATGATCTGCCACGGGTGTGACGTCACGCGTTGTTCACCTAGCTGAGGTGCTAGAGCTATGTTTGCGGCTTTCGCTTCCTTACACGTAGTGCATTTACCCACGTATTCTCGCACATCTAGTACCATCTTCTGTCGGTGCCAGGATGCATCGAACCATCGTGGCATTCTTGGATAATGTCATTCCGTTGGGCTGGATGAGGAACAATTTTCCAGTCAAATCGATTATCGTGTGGCTCACTGGTATTGGCCACGTATTTATACGTGGTATATTGTAAGTCTAAACACCAACGACTACAACGGGAGGATGTTTTCCACTTCGCCGTCATAATGTGTGTTAGAGCTGAGGAATCCGTAATGACCGTGAAATGAGAACCCTCTATATATCCCCGGAAAGCCTCGATGGATAAAAGAACAGCTAATGCTTCCTTTTCGCAAGCGTGGTAGTTCTTTTGCGGTGTTGTCAACTTATGCGAATAGAATGCGATGACTCTCTCATATCCCTCTTGGATTTGAGTTAGAATCCCCGCGACTGCAACGTCGCTCGCATCGGTCTGCAAAGTGAACTCCTTCGTAAAATCTGGACATGCGAGGACTGGGGCTGAGATGAGTTTCTCCTTGATAAGATTGAAGGAATCTTCGGCAGACTCATTCCACCTCAAAATCTTGGACTTTGTTTTTAGCAAGTCGGTGAGAGCGGATGTGATCCCACTGAAGTCCTCTATAAAACGGCGATAGTAATTTGCCATTCCTAGGAACCGTCTTAGTTTGGTGACCGTGGTAGGCCGTTCATATTCCACAATGGAGCGGACTTTCTCAGGATTGGCCCTTAGGCCATCTGTTGACAGAAGGTATCCTAGGAACGGCAATTCACTAACGCCGAATTTGGATTTCTCAATGTTGGTAGAAAGGTTCGCTTCTGCCAGACGTCTCGCTACTTCCTGAAGGAGCTGCACGTGACGCTCGAACGTCTCCGATACAATGACTATGTCGTCAAGGTATACGAAGACGTTCGGTTCCAATTCACCATGTCCTAAAACTCTATCCATGAGTCGGGACAGGGTTGCTGGACTGTTCACTAATTCGAACGGCAACCTGGTGAATTGGAACATACCCTTGCCCTGAATACTAAATGCTGTGTATCGTCGGGAAGCTTTCTCCAACGGGATTTGGAGAAAGGCTTCTGATAAATCTATTGTATTCAGATATTTGGCTCTGGGCAACTGATCAAGAATGCGGCCGTGGTGGGGCATGGGATAAGCGTCACGTACAGTCCTTTCATTTATTTTGCGAGCATCTAGGCAGAGTCGAACCTTTCCGGTGGGTTTAATTACCGGTACCACGTTCGAACACCAATCGGAGTTTGCTCTCTCGATAATACCGATGGACTCCATCCGTTCCAACTCATCCGCTACTTTCTGCTGAACTTTTGGAGAAAGGGTGTAGGGGTATTGCCCTTACCGGTGGTTTGCCTTTCCACTCTTCGGCTATTTCAATCCGGTGATCTATTAGAGGTGTGATAGTTAACCTATCCGGACGAGCCGGTAGAAATAACTTTTTAATCTCCTCCAACTGAGAACGCTCTGATTCTGTGAACGGATTTTGGTCTAGTTCGTCTGTAGGTGAGTTGCTTACTTCCACGGTAGCGCAGTCCTTTACGGTGGGCCAGATTTGAAATTTCTGCCAAAAATCCATACCAAGTATGCATTCGGCCGAAAGGGTTTTCACTACTAGGGTAGGAATTATTTTGATTCGCCCTGCGAAGTTAAAAGGGATCGAGAGTTGACCCAGGACTTCTAGTTCTGACCCGTTTGCGGACTTAACAACTACCGGTTGGCTACATGGACGCAATCTTTGGTGATTGAGTTTGCTTTAGACACCTTCGCTTATCAACGTTAGCTGACTTCCAGAGTCTAAAAGACCATTAGACGGTCGACCATAAATTTTTATTCGAGCGTAAGGCCGGTTATCGTGAGTGTCACCAATACAAATGTTGAGAACCTGGGACTCATCACTTGAGTAAAACTCTTCCCGAACTGATTCCCAAAATTCGGCAAGGGTGATTCCTTTTGGAACCTGATTTACGCGCTTGGGGTCGACGGTTGGCGTTTTTGAACCGTCTGCAAGCCGTTTTTTTGACAATAGGGACAATTTTGGGTTTCAAAACCTTTGAACCCACAAACCATACAAATAGAGCCTCTGTAGTTTCTACATTGCTCTAAGGCGTGGTTTGTCTGCCGACAATATAGGCACTCGTAACTCCGCGGAGGCCTATGTGCTTCAATAAGCGTCGCCAAAGTCCTCGTCGGTTTGGACGGACCCTCTTTTGGATCCTGTTCTTTCGACTTATTTGGTTGAGGAGGATGAGGAGCAGGTTTCTTGTTCTCCGTTTCATCCTTTTTCTTCGGGTAAGCTTCTTTGGCCCTTTGGTTAAAATTGGATCCCTGACTTTGACCTGGTTTAAAGGGTGGCCTGCTATTCTGCCCTTTAAAATCACCTCTCTCTGGTTTCGACTCTGAAATCGCATTCGCGGATTTTTCATTTCCGAAAACCTTAGCAAATAAAGAAAAATTGGAAGCGTCAATCATGTGTCCCGCTTCTAACAAATCCGGTAGACTGAGAATCGGCTTCCAGAGAAGCGTCTTCTTGTAATCCGCTCTCATATTCCTTTTCAGGATATCGAGTTGTTCATGATCACTCATGGGGACTATCATGGATCGAAACATACTCTCCATGTCATAATAATATTCCTGAAATGTCTCATTCCTTTGTTGGCGCCTTTGGTAAACCCTAGTGCGAACCAGTGAATCGAGTTCGGGATGTGCGAACGTTTTTCGGAGTTCACTGACCAAATGTAGCCAGTTGACAAGCCGTCCCGATGCGCGCATTGTCATGTACCAGTTTAGGGCTGGACCCGTAAATAAATGGAACGCCGAATCAAATAACTCGGCTTCGGAATTTCGCTCCGATAGGGCTAACTGGGACACAAGGACCAGAAACTCATTCAGTTTGAGCCCCTGATCGGTCCCAGCGTACTTGTATAGCTTCCACTTCGATACCGGTAACGATTTGTGGCCATATTGACCCCGAATAGGTTCCGCTGCACTCACGTACTGATGTGAGACCGGGGCATGGCCTTGATAAGGCTGATTGGGGAGAGTCTGAGGAATTTGAACATTCCTCGCACCCGGAAGGATCGCTGTGCTCACAGGCGGTCCCGGCAGAGGGTGAAAACTCTCCGATGAAGGCACCGGGCTTCTCCAAGGGTAGCCGATAGATGGCCATCCTTGATTGCTGTGTCCCGGCTCCCCTTGTATAGAAGGAGCGCTGCTCAAAAATGAGGTAGTTGGCCCCACGTAAGGGACGTGTCCCTCAGGCGTGTACCCCACACCGTATGGGTGGGAATACACAGATGTCGTGACACGTGGGAACGGGTTTGTGGTTGTAGTCGACGTTTGAAACTGAATCGTCGGGTATGCTACTGGGACTCTGTGATTAATACCAGCAGCATTTGTGGTGATTTCTGAATTGTTCGGAATTGTACCAGGAAGGCTTGAAACGCTCAATGAACTTTGGACACATGAGAACGGTTGAGAAAAGGTATTCGAAAGGACTGGGACTGCTGTACTAAGTTCTGGGTTGGCTGCCTTTTATGGCAAGGTCCAACCCGAGCTTCCGACCTGCGGTACCGATTGCTTGGGTATTGTCCCCATATAAGTAGTACGGTTCGGAAGTGAAGAAGTAGCCATAGAAGTCTCACTTATTGAACCCGAATCAATTGGTAAAGTTGAGTGTAGCTCCGAAGCAGATACAGTTCATGCTCCAGAGTTAGCAGTGCTTCTTTTATATTTGTCGACCCTGCCGCCTGCAAGTTCCCTTCCAACAATCCTAATCTTCTTAACCGTAGTGTGGCCAGCAAAAAAAACACCCGTAGAAGGCCGGCAGGGTACCCGGGTACCCACGCAAATGATCATATCTCAGCGATTTTTCCACCGATTTTTAAAGTTTTTGCCTCATTCAACTCAGAAACTCATTATCTATCGAGATCGTATTTGGTTAGACCGGTCCGATCACCATAGGTACCGGAAAATCCGGATTTCCGGATCCGTGTTTTTATACAATAGAATATACGGGATTTTCGGTAGGTTAGTAGCAATTTCGGTACCAAGCATCGTAAAATTGCTTTGGCATATTGTATCTGACCGGCAGGGAATCATAAAACGTGTTGACTTTTAAACTGTGATTTCGGAACACGCTTCCCGTGAGGCCATGGTTGACCATAAATACTTTAAGGTATCCTAGCCTTAACAATGTGGGTTTCAATATGGTATAAGGACATGCTCCCAAAAATATGGATTTTCCGAAAACCACGGTGATTAGATCGGTCTAACCAAATATTTTCCCGATAGATGATGAGTTTCTGAATTGAATGAGCTAAAAATTTCCAAAATCGATGAAAAATTGACGGAGATATGATCATTTCAATTTCGTGGGTACCCGGGTACCCTGCCGGCCTTCCACGTAATAAAAAAATGCAGGAGCCCCTCCCCCTGCCCATCCTCACTTTAAAATTTGGTCAACCCCAGTAATAGATGTATATTCACGAGTTCTAAGATCTAACAGAGTTCCAACATCCTAGTCTCAATAACCATTAAAATATCGAGATTTGAAATTGAAAAAGGTACCCGGGTACCCTGCCGGCCACATAAGTGTTAAGGATTCCGTAATATCCGTGTCGTTCCCTGATAATGATTCCTGTTCGTTTAAACCTGGGTTCGATGATATTTCCCCAGGATTCCTACCTACCATTGGTGCTGCCGAGCTTTCCGTGCTCCTAAACAATCTGTCTAATCCTGCATCCTCATGTTCGGCTAGCGAAACTGCCCGTTTCCCGTAGAAGCATTCGTTCAAACGAGCTAAAACTGCTTCTTGCAAGTTGATTACTTCTACTTTCCCTTCTACTGTCGCATGTTTTTCGAGGAGAATCAATCTATTTCCTAGGTGCAACAATCTAGATTGGTACCTAGGTGGTACTGCTTTTCCTGATAATCTAATTGTACCGTCTACTTCCGCGAGCTTGTTCCTACACACCTCGCATTCTTCGGTAGGATCGCGCCTGAAATCTAGGAATGGCTCATCAACTGTCCTTTCAGCTTTCAGCGCTTCACGAAGAGCCCGTCTCTTCCTCGCCATCGCCTTGTTATCGCTGAAAACGATTTTCCTCACCTCCAGCTCATAATCAAGTTCATCTTCGGCTAAGTGGTCCACCCTAATATCATAGAATAGTTGTTGGAGCTTCTTCGCAACTAAATTTTGACCAAATGCCATTTTTCTTTAATCTTCCACTCGATTCACCAAACAAAAGTTCACTTTCAAATTCAAAACATTACCTAATCCTATGTTATAGTTTCAATTCAATTTCGTATTTCTAAATTCATATTCAAGTAATCCTATTCAATTCAATTAGATAAATATAATATTTAATTCACTTAATTTTACCTTAATCAGTAATGTTCAATAGAAAAATAGTACAGCTATGGAAAAATAAACTCGATAATCAAAAAAAGCATCTATAATTGATTTAATTTACTAATTTGGATCAAACAGATAGTTTATCTTACCTTTTTGCTACTATTTTGACGAAACACAACGAAACATTCACGATGAATAGAGGAACGAATCGTGAGTCTCCCGGAGCAAGCAGAAACAATGTTCTTGGAACAAGGAGATTTTTTTAGTTGGATCGCCAATTGTTAATACCGGCTAGCCCCGCGGCTACACCCCTCAGGGTCGGCGACTGCTTGCCTCGAGAAACTCACTTACCGTTTGGTCGGCACAGAGCGGACGATACAAAATGAAAGTAGACCCACTAATAGGGAAACCAAGGCGGTCATAGAAAAAAAAACAGTACAAAACAATACAAAACTTAGGCTTAAACATATTTATTAATTAAATTGTGTGAATGTGTGTGGGGGTGGGTGTGTATGTGTAAAACGTTGCGGCCGTGCAGATGCAATATTGAGAGATAGAGAGAAGATGTTGATGGAGGGTTACTTGCCACTGTGACCTGCTGGGGCACCTTAGCAGCCATATCGAGGCATCCTCCTTTGCTGACGTTGGTGGTTTCTGTGGAACTCCATGCCGGATGTCCAGGGTATTTCTTCAGAGGTGATTCCGGGTGGACGACTCTCGGACCAGCTGGGCTCAATAGCGGCTTCCCAGAGCGGAGATGGTTGGCGGCAGTTCAATGGCGGCTTCGCAGCGTGGAGATAGATGGCACAGTTCAATGGCGACTTTCCGGAGCAGAGATGGCTGGCGGGGGTTTTACGGCGACTTTCATCGGTAGGGGATGGCTGAGGGGCTTCGGAGCTGCTCTACAACCTTCGTCGACGTCCCAGCGCCCGCCAACGGGGTGGTGACTCATAGGATTTTGAGCGGCGGCAAGCGGGGCAAGCCCACGGACATCACCGTCGCCCTCACCGCAAAGACGTCCGTCGCCGGGCCCTCGTGGCGTGTGAAGCAGCAATGGCACTACTCACCGATCACCGGCGCTGAGCTCGCCGACCCTCCTACACGATTCCTCGTGGCTGACCGACCAAAATGGCTACTCTTCGGGGTCGAGATCTCCAATCGCCCCGGTCCTGTCACTTCCGGATTTGGCGTCACGTTCGTCCACGACTAGCTCCTCGATTCGGCTCCCGGGCTCACACTTGGCCGGAAAAACTTCACGTTTGGTCACTATTCGATCCTTTCTTCTTGGGCACTCTACGCGTTCCTTCGCAGGCACTTTCTCTGGAGCAATTTTCGTTTTCCAACCGTTGCGCTCGAGTATCAAAACCTTTCTCCTCGTTTATCGTCTCCGTCCTTCCTCTTTCCTCTCCTTTTTCCACTCCTCTTCCTTTTCTCTTCTCCACTTTCCAGTCACTTTCAGGAGTTGTCATTTGGGGCAGGGTTGCCACTCTCGTAGACTCCAATTATAGAGTAAAGATGTGAAGCGTGCTCATCCATCATGGGTGTAGTAAGGGTAAGTGTTATAATGTCCGGTGTGTTATCTAGCTATTTTTCCCTTTCGTAAACAATCATTGGGCAATACTCCTATCCTTGAGAACTAGTAAAACCTTCTTGGTGTCCATAATGTGGGTTATATTATATTGTTCAGATTGGTCGGTAACAATAATAACGGTTTTTGGCACACCGTGCGATATATTTTGCTCTGATGCGGGACATAGTTTTACTAAACCAGGATGTCGATTACCTGGAGAGCCAGGGACTGTTAGGGAGTTTATTTCTGGGCTTGGAAAATTTGAGAAAGTCAGAGAATTTCACGGGGAATTTGGTTGAAGATCAGGGAACAAAGTATCAGATCTCAACAAGGAAATTATGGAATTTGGAAAACTAGCTTAATATTTTTTTTTTCTAAATGTCTGGATTTTTTCATGAAAAATTTCTGCCAAAACATTGAAGAGATAGCTGGAGAAAATCCAGGAATGAGTTTTTGACAAAACTATGGGAATTTTTTAGTTGCATTCAAACGTAAAGTACTGGTGGACATTTTCCAAAACATTGCTTGACAAAACTATGGGAATTTTTTAGCTGCATTCAAATGTAAAGTACTGGAGAACATTTTCCAAAACATTTCTTGGAAAGTATTCTGAAACAATTCTTCAATATTTTCATCATAAACATGAAGTGTATCTTTATCAAACTTTATAAGAATATACGTTTCTAAAAAAGATATTTGTTTCCTGAAATTATTTCCATTTGTAGCTAAAAAAATCTACCACCGGTGGAGTTTGCAGAGTGATCCACCATATACTTATATAGAACTCCTTCGATCATTTCCGAAAACCCCCGGGAAAATCTGACAAGGGGAATCCTGTATGTAACCTTCCACGAATCAATTAGCCATGTAGGCATTTTTCTCTTAGGAGTTTATCTGACGGGTTCTAACAGATATTTCTATGAGAAAGCCCTGTGGATTGTTACTAGAAATTCATTTGAAATTTTTGAAAAAAAAAATATGAACAAAAGTTCTGGTGAGACACTTCTAAATTCACTTGCAGATCAAGGCAGAGATTCAAAAATGTTCAGTCAACTCCAAGGGGTTGGTCATTCAGCACACTTCGTTTGTACCATTATTTTTGAGCATGTGCCAAAACTGTGCCGGATGATTTTCATTGTGTGCCGGACGTGCCGAAGGTGTGCCGCACGTTCCCAGTGGGGTTTTTTCTTTGAATGTTTTTGCGCTAATGAAGAACCCTGCCAATTTTTGGCGAATGTTGTTTATCTGATTGCTTTCGGGCCCGTATGAAGTTGATCACCAATATTAACTTCTTTTCCCGATCAGCCTAGATAGCTGTGTAGTGTCGGTAGCGGTTAGTTCAACTGGCTAAGAATAGCACTACGGACCGCCTGTTCCAGTGGTAGGAATCCACTAATCAGGTGACCCCTAATTCATGGTGTTATGCGGCTTTACGCTTACCATGCCTAGGAATGAATGGTTAGGGGGGTCTTATAAAAACCCAATCGCAAACGGAGCCTGTGGAGTACCAGGGCACCCTCCACAGTATTTGCCCTTACTGTGCTAACCGGAGCAATAGCGCGGTGGACCTTGTGTTTCTCCGAGACAATCAGCTGCCCTTCTTCAATCTCATACTTGAGGCTGAATAAGGGCGGGATTATGAAGATGTTATTAATTAGTTTAGATTTTCACCTTTATGGTTTCGCATTATGCGTTTTACACAGTGTATTCTGTGCATCCTCGCCTTTGGCGCACTCAAATCGATACCGATCTGGCTTTATTGTTGCTGTTCTTTTTTGTGCTGTGATTGTTAAGAGTTTAATCTTGCCTAGTTTGGGTAGTGGCTACGGTTAGGATAGCTCAGATCAATCTTCAGCACAAAAGAACAGCAACGATCAATCTTTGTAGACTTATGCAAAATGGTACAGCCCAAGTGGCGTTAGTCCAAGAACCTTACTTTCGTAAGGGGAATTTCTATTTAGGAAACCTTGTGAATCCGGTGTTTGCTACTTTCAGTAAAAATGAAATGGCAAACACACGTGTCATGCCTCGAGCATGTGTGCTTGTCAACAACGCAATCGTTGCTACACTCATCTATGAACTAAGTACCAGAGATGTATGTGCTATCACAATAGATGTATCTGTTGGAAACCTCAACAGGAAATACGTTTATTGTTCGGTTTATTTACCGCATGATGAACCATCCCCTACGGATGCTTTCAAGCAAGTCATTGCATACTGCACTTCAAAAGGCCTTCCGCTAATTGTTGGTAGTGATGCTAATGCACACCATATAATCTGGGGCAGCTCAGACATCAATTTGAGAGGCTCCAGTTTGATGGAATACTTAAGTAGTACAGATCTTGGATTACTTAACATAGGCAACCGCCCAACCTTCATGGTATCTGGTAGAGAGGAAGTGTTAGACATAACGCTTTGCTCTAGCAGAATTAGTCATGAGCTGACCAATTGGCATGTGTCACACGGTGTGTCTGGTGGACAACATTAATTTAAAAAAATCGGTATCGCTAAGACACCCACCAAACGAAAGCTAAGGGTCCCCCCTTTCATTTGAGACTTAAAGGAGAAAGTTCTATCGGCGGGTCTAGAACAATTTTTTTTTTGAAAAAAATTTGATATTTTTTCATTTTTTTCGAAGAACACATTTATGACAAAACACTGTTTTTCCATTGCAAGCATGATTTTCCGACGATATATTTTTATATTATGTTTATTATTCTTCACATAAAAGCACAATAGTACCATGTGAATGGAAAATCCAGGCGATGACAGTTTTGTGTTTATGGACAGTGTGGTGAAAGTACTAGAACATTGAGTATAAAATCGAGTGATATGCAGTTCCTTTGATTTCCAATCTAGATTCCAATAATGTGTTTGCATCCTATGACAGATGCATATACGTCTTTAGGGTCTCGTATTTGACTGGCACCAGCAGGTCACAAATCGAACACCTTACAGCATATACCGTCATTTGGTTCTTCAGATTTGTGCTCTTGAAATTTCGGGGTGTGACTTCGTCATATATGCTCCTAAAACAGCTTCTCAACTTCAATGCGCGTCTGGTACTCAAGACACATGTTTTCTTTCGTCTTCTTCTTCTTCTTCTTCTTCTTCTTGGCGAAACGTCCCTACAGGGACAACGCATGCTTCTTAGCTTGTTCTATGAGCACTGTAGGAGATGTAATAAGAATAAATGAAATTGTTTGATTTGTTTGAAATTTTCTTTTTTTATCTTCTACAAGCACTTTCACAGTTTTTAACTAAAAACTTCTTTTGCCAATTACTTTTGTGTGACTTGCTCGAAAATACTACATGCTCATTTAAGTCAAGGAAATTTCCTTCACGAAAAGGCCCTGGACTGACCGGGAATCGAACCCGTCATCCTCAGCATGGTTGTGCTGGGTACTCACGCCTTTGCAGATGTGGCTTTATGGACACTTTTCGTTATCAAAAACAAATCATCGGTGAACAAAATCGGTTTACTGTTCAGGTCACTCGTTGACGCCGGTTTCTATCTGGATGGTAGTTCATGAATATTTGAGAGCTTCATCTGATCTGCCTGATCTCTGGGTTTAACCCGCAAATATTCAGCAACCGCAGCAACTTTATGAGAAGTCTGAATGATGTTCAACCTGTTTCAATGTACTTCAGCTTCAGTGCAAACAAGCTGCTTGCCTTTGATCATTTTCCTGTAGCATCTAGAACACAACCGCAACGAGAAATTTCTTTCTGCGTCATCGGTAGTAGCGCTAGATCTGCCACGTTTGCCCATTATGAGAAGTAGTAGTTCTTGCAGAACTACATATTTCACAAATAAGGGCCGCAACTCCATGTAGAAGGTTTCAAATAATATGTAAGCTCATAGAGAGTAAATCTAATGGGTATATTCGCCACCATTGAATGGGATAAATTTAAAAGAGCAAGTTCGAACTTTTTTGTGGGGTAGTACTAACTGCTATCTCTGATATCTTTCAGAAAAAAAGTTTTCATAATATCAACAACCTGCAAGTAGAAACAAGAACAAGTTATGACATTTTCAATCCGTTATGATTAATATGTATGTGCTCAGACATATGTACTTTAATGTAAAACATGTATATATGTCAATAAAGCTGTAGAAATGAATGAAAAGTTGCTAACTCGTCTATTATGCCATGATGCTAGCAGAAGATGTGGAGCGGACCTGGTGTGATGGTTAGAACACTTGACTATATTTTTTACTGAACAAATCTAAAACAGTAAACATCAACTGCTTTCGATGATAATTGTGGCGGAAAAACATTTCTTCAAACACAAAACGTACTCTTTGGTTTGGTTTTCCTCGTCACTTAGGGGGTTCTTGTCGTAGTTGTATCTTTAAAAGTAAGGAGCTATACCTAACTGCAATAACTGCAGGAGCTATACCTAACTGCAATTAACTAAAAATGTTTAAGTCTTAGGTACCATAAAGGTGCACAAATTGAACAAATACCGGCATGTGATAATTCTAACCGAACCACGGCATACAAGGATATAAGACGATCACATTGATAAAATTGATGTGGAGTTCTAGATCGTTTTATTCATGCTTTTGAACGATTTAAATTGCATCATCAAGAAACTTTAAGTTTTCCGAAATGGATTACCTTCCAAATGTTGTGCCCCGTTATCCGAGCTACTTTGATGTATGTTCTATTTTTGTTGACATTACTCGGCCTACTTTGATCGTTAAACTGTTAAATCATAAGACACTGTCAATAAAATGGGGGTGGAAGCTCAGGTAAAATATTATCTCCTGGGCGCCCATTAAAAACACCACCCCCGGCGAAGACTGGCGCTCGAGCCTAGCTATTTAGCACTGTAGTTGGAGGAAATGCCAATGCAGAACCCGTAGCTTCCGGGAAGGTAAGCCCAGCTCCCTGGGTTAGTGGGTTGGTGTCAGGCCCTGCGAGCCAGCCGTAAAAAAGACTAGCACCGGAAAATCAACAAGAGATCCAGTTAGTAGTCAAGATCTGGGAAACCGAACAGCTACCGGAGGAGTGGAAGGAAGGGATAATCTGTCCCATCCACAAGAAAGGCGACAAGTTAATGTGTGAGAACTTTCGAGCGATCACCGTTTTGAATGCCGCCTACAAAGTGCTATCCCAGATCATCTTCCGTCGTCTTTCACCTAAAGTAAATGAGTTCGTGGGAAGTTACCAAGCCGGTTTCATCGACGGCCGGTCGACAACGGACCAGATCTTCACCGTACGGCAAATCCTCCAGAAATGCCGTGAATACCAGGTCCCAACGCACCACCTGTTCATCGACTTCAAAGCGGCATACGACAGTATCGACCGCACAGAGCTATGGAAAATTATGGACGAGAACAGCTTTCCCGGGAAGCTGACTAGACTGATAAGAGCAACGATGGACGGTGTGCAGAACAGCGTAAGGATTTCGGGTGAGCTATCCAGTTCATTTGAATCTCGACGGGGACTACGACAAGGTGATGGACTTTCCTGCCTACTATTCAACATCGCCCTGGAAGGTGTTATGCGACGAGCCGGGCTCAACAGCCGGGGTACGATCTTCACGAAATCCAGCCAATTTGTCTGTTTTGCGGATGACATGGATATTATTGCCAGAACATTTGGAACGGTGGCAGAACTGTACACCCGCCTGAAACGTGAAGCAGCAAAGGTCGGACTGGTGGTGAATGCGGCTAAGACAAAGTACATGCTGGTAGGTGGGACTGAACGAGACAGGACAAGCCTTGGCAGCAATGTTACGATAGACGGGAATACTTTCGAGGTGGTAGAAGAATTCGTCTACCTCGGTTCCTTGCTAACGGCTGACAATAACGTGAGCCGTGAAATACGAAGGCGCATCATCAGTGGTAGTCGTGCCTACTATGGGCTCCAGAAGAAACTGCGGTCAAAAAAGATTCACCCCCGCACCAAATGTACCATGTACAAGACGTTAATAAGACCGGTGGTTCTCTACGGACACGAGACATGGACGATGCTCGAGGAGGACCTGCAAGCACTCGGAGTTTTCGAGCGACGGGTGCTAAGGACGATCTTCGGCGGTGTGCAGGAGAACGGTGTGTGGCGGAGAAGAATGAACCACGAGCTCGCTGCACTCTACGGCGAACCCAGTATCCAGAAGGTGGCCAAAGCCGGAAGGATACGGTGGGCAGGGCATGTTGCAAGAATGCCGGACAACAACCCTGCAAAGCTGGTGTTTGCAACTGATCCGGTTGGCACAAGAAGGCGTGGAGCGCAGAGAGCACGATGGGCGGACCAGGTGGAGCGTGATCTGGCGAGTGTTGGGCGTGACCGAGGATGGAGAGCTGCAGCTGCAAATCGAGTATTATGGCGGCGAATTGTTGATTCAGTATTATCATGAATTTGATGTGAACTAAATAAATGAATGAATGAACTGTCAATAAAAAATAAGAAAATTGCAGCCGAAATAACTACTTCCCCATGTATAAAAGGCGAAGTTTATTTGTATACGTGTATGCCCAGATACTGCTGAAATTCTATTCAACTGCCTTAAATATTTTTTTTTGCACTTTATGTTTAAGCAATATTTTGTAAGGAAAATTTTTAATTTTTGATTTGACCCGTTTACTCTTTTAAAAGGACACGTTACTAATGGGCGACCTCATACAAGCCCATTTGGCTACAATCAAGGTTGAAAAAAGAAAAAACACAAGCCTCAATGATAATAATATTTGAAAAAAAAAATGTTCTAGACCCGCCGATAGAACTTTCTTCTTTTAGGCTCAAATGAAAGAGGGGACCTTCAGCTTTCGTTTGGTGAGTGTTTTAGCGATACCGATTTTTTTTAAATAATTTTGTTCTACCAGACACACCGTGGTCAGATGAAGAATCTTTATCTGACCATCGTTACATCTTGTTTGAACATGTGAATGTTACTTCGCAAACTTTGAGTTTCAGGAATCCCCGGTCAACCAACTGGGATCTCTTTACCGATTTGGTTGCAGCCAAATTTCATGGCCGGCCCATGTGTTGATGGGTTCGATATGTAGGGTCCTCAGGTGTGGTGGCTGTCTCCCTGGGGCGTCGAAATTTAAGGCTTAGCTCCTAGACCCAGCCGACGTAAAAAACACAACTGGCGCCGAACGGTGCTAGTTGGCCATAAAAAAGGAAGATGATTGTTGTGCCCATGTGAGCCGAATTGTGCCGAGATGTGTCGGCATGTGTGCCGGGCACAATGTGCCAAGTGACCAATCCCTTGGTCAGCTCTCAATTAGTCCACTTCAGTGCGAAGTGCTTATGAAAACCAAATTTTACCTTCATCCTTCTCCCAACAACCCTGCCTTTACTTTATACAATGTCAGATTAAAATCCTCAAAATTCTAAAACAATTGTAAGCCTGGTTAAACTGTTTTTGCTATTTACATTTGTCTAAATGTTGATTTTCAGAAGAACAGAAACACTTCAACATGTTTGTCAAGAAAACGACATTTTAACGACATTTTAATTGTTGAAATCCGGGACATTTCCGGGACACTTTGCAGTGCGGGACGACTAGCTTGAATCCGGGTCTGTCCAGCACACTCCGGGACGTCTGGTCACTTTCACATAGGGGGATTAGGGGCATAATGGACATCCTAAGCAAAGCCTGTATAACAGACAAAAACTTAACATATTATCAGTTGGCTTACAACTTTAACTTGTTTCTTACGTATTTCAATCATTTACAGCAGGTAGAATGTCTTTATTGTGAAGAAATAATGAATTGTAAACCGTATGTTATTTAGGGTTGGCAGGAATGGTACGGCGACACCCATCGGGGCATAATGGACACCCCTGCATATTTTATGCTAATTCTTTGATTACATCGACCATTTAAGTAATTTGCCTACGGAGATCAATACCACAGATGCTCCATCTTAGACGAGTTTACTTAACATCAAAGTTAATTAAATAAACTTTAGGTTAAAATAATCGGAATGATTTTTCTAAACTCTCTAAAATGCCTAACAGTATGCAACGCGCATACATCCTTTCATAATTGCCAGTGTTCATTTCGCTTCGAATCGACTACAGCATTAAAATTGCTATTTTGAGTAAATTCTGATCAAAAATATAAATCTGCGTATACATGTAGATAAGGTAACAATTGTAGTGCATAAATTAGTTGAGTTGCATATTGCCAACAGATGTGGCACAGCAACAATAATTCCCATCGTCAAGGTCTTGTCACGTTGCAAGAACTCCCAAGTGCAATAGCCCATGTTGCAACCGCCAACGATGCTCTTTTCCCAAGCTCAATATTCCCAGGCTAAATGATTCTCGAATTTCACTTATCGACGGGTTGTCAACTGCAATATAATTTTAACGCATATCGATTATCGATGTTACCATACGCCTCCTATTTACCGATTCTCTCATTCTCTCGATTTGTCTCTGTGAAACCAATTATGTAGCTTAGAATTAAGGCTCAATAGATTTCTTAGACTTGAATAAAATACATTCGTATCGCAACCACGGAGTTGAACACTTCGGATGACCTCCTCGATAACATACTGCCCCCACTCGCATAACAGTCCCATTTGCAAAAAGTAGGAATTGAGAAAACAGCATTTGAAGTTTGAAAACTTGTTTCCATATAAAACTTTGAAAAATCGCCAAACTTTGAAGAATATTTCGATCATCTCGAAACTTTCACAGATTGCTTTGCACATGAATATATAACTGTAAAAAATATTACAATCACTACAAAGTTGTTCAGTTTTGTGTTACGTGACACAAAAATCCATGATGGGACTGTTATGCGGGTACTTTTGATATGGGACGCTCATGACTTGGTATTTTAATCACATATTGACATAAAAATTCATAATTTTTATTATTGTTTTTGGAAGTACATCGAAAATGATGACTATTCATAACGTTAACTCAAAAGTGATGAAAAGTCAAATGAGACAGTAATGCGAGTGGGGGCAGCATAGTTAGTACACAATTCACTAGTTTTTATGGTGTACACACACAAACACTCGTAATACTTTATTTGCTGCTGCTTCGAAATTATAAGAATTCCACCATATGAAAAACATATTTCAATTTCAATGATATTTTGGAGAAATATAAATGGTACTTTTAAAAAATAGAACTGTTGCGGACCCCTCGACGCCGATGCCATGTCAGCCCAACATGGAGACAGATGTCAATTTAGTAGTTAGGGTGACAGGTGAAATTGCGAATCAGACTGTCACGTAGAATGATTCGAGAGGATTCTCTCCAAGCTAGTTGATCGGTTCGGACGGTCTTTGACGAGGATTGTGGAACGCGTTTCGCGAGCGAGTGAAAAAAGGAATAATATTACAACTGACTAATCTTTAGTATAACCCTGGCCAAGATCACAGGGTTCGACGGTATTAAAGTGAAGGATGTTAATTGTAATTCTTGTAATGAAAATATCACCTTTAACACTTTAATGCGCCTCCAACGGTTCATTGCGAACCGGCTGCTACAAATGGAATATGGCTGATTTATCAGAAATGCTCGATAAACAGGAGGGACCTGCTGGGGCCTAGTAGTTTCTATACCCAGAAAACAGTTCTGGTCTATTGAGTCTGGGAAGGTTTCGAGAGTCGTTGTGAATCATAATGCAATTTTTTGTGTTTTGTGACGAGTCTCGGAATCTTTTTTGAGTCAGCAGGCTTTGAACTGTTTCCTGGGCTTCCCACTGTTCGGTTAATTTTAACAAATACACTATACAAATACAAATTTAATTCAAACATGAAATAATTAGTAGTATCTCGCGTATTTAATTTGCTAATACATAGTCCTCAACATTTGATGTGCTTTCGTGATTCAATTTTCTCTATAATTTTCAATATCAATTTAGAATAACTAAGTAACTAATAATGGGAAGTGCAGCATTTAACAGTGCTTGCTTATAGATTCGAAGCTAACGTGTGATCAAGACGAAATCGAAAAAACTGACTACTTCGACTTTGACTAACGTAGACTATTTATGACAAATTAGATTTTTCGACTGAGTGTATGAAAGGTTTTCTTTAATATGGACTTATTTGGACCGATGCTGATAGTGCTGATAGGGATGTGGACGAAAGACAACTTTCAAAGATAATAAAAACAATACTAAAATGAGGATCAACGAAAATGGACATAACAAACACATCGACTATCTAACAGATCATAGGCACACCAAAGATTACTGAATTATAGGGCACAGCATAAATATGAACAATAACATTCTTTAAAGCTTAACATGACAAAAAAAAAACAAATACAAAATTGACCATATGACAAAACCGAAACTTTCACACCTACTACCGTAACCTTCTGAGTCAGTACGCAACAGTGTCTTACTGGACGACATGTTCCGTGCACGGCTGGTGAACTGCTTCTGAAGGATTTACGTACTCTATCCTATCTGTAGTAAATATCTTGGTAAATATATAATATTACTGTACTCGGACGGACTTAACAGATTTAGATGATTGTAAGCAGGCCATGACTTTAGAAATAACGGAAATAAAGATCATTCTGTCAGAAACTGTAAAACTGAGCACCCCTATTATCTCTACAAACTCAGAAGTGGGATACGTTCCGGAATAAGCGATTTTTTTTCCAAAGAAGAGGCCCGGTGATCAAATGTTTCAGAGGAAGGTCGTTATGGATGGCGTTTTCTTCAATGAAATATCAAGAGCTGCGGGTATCGATGCAATTGGCACAATGAATGCTGCAGCGAGTCCCAGGTCAAAAGTCTCCGATGTATATTGCTCCAGTTCGTCAAATTAACCATCAGTTCATGCAAATGGTGTGGATGTCTTTCCGAGTGTTCCAGTAACCAGTGGAAGTGCGGAGCGATATTGTCAAGAATCGATCAAAGGTGGTTCAAGTATTCGGCTTAATGAAATTTCAACACTTCTACCGACATTCAGTGGAAGCAGTAACGAAGACGTGGATCATTTCATTAACACTGTTGAATTCACGAAGCGTGTTTTGAATGTGAGCGATGATATTATGAAGTTACTTTTGATGAAGCAATTTGATGGGAAAGCAAGATTATGGATGTCTACCTGTTCGGAGTTCGTTATGAAAAGTTATTAAGAAATACTTGGAGAAATTCGTGAGATGTTCGGAGTAGCAGAAAACAAGATTGAATTGTGGAAAACCTTGGAAAATATCAAGTGGAATGGTCGTCAACCTTTTGAAGAATATTGTTTTCTCAAGAAACTCGTTGCGCAAAAACTGAAGATATCTGAAATGGAGTTGGTCGAGTATGTGGTGGAAGGGATTGCAGATGACGTTATCAGAAATCAGGCCCGGATGCAAAACTTCAAAACGATGGCGGATGTTCTTCAAGCATTTCGACTGATCAGGCGCTCCGATGTTCAATGTTCCAGGAGAAGTTCAATAATATGTTATGCATGCAATCAAGAAGGACACAAAGCAGTTGACTGTTTTAATCGAAGATATGAAAATAGAAAACATCAGACCAGACCGATGAAATATTCAAACAATGAAACTATCAAGGAAACTGTAGTAAACATAGTATCGACAAAAGACAGTATTTTGACCAACAGACCATTAGAAAAGTTAGAAGGAAAAGACGGACTCATTGACTTTAAATTTTTGAATAATAATTGTAATTTCAAAGGACTTTTCGACACAGGTAGCCCCATCTCATTGATACGCCGAGGTTTAGTAGAAAAAAAAGATATTGATGAACACATTAATTGTAAAAAATATCGGTGTATCGGTGGGAAGAGGCTAAAAATTTTAGGAACATGCAATAATATTATATTAATTCAAAATCTTCGTTTCAGCATTGAATTTTATGTTGTACCAGACTCAACATTGGGCCTATTCGATGCCATTATAGGAAGAGACGTTATTATGCGCCCCGGGATTCGAACAGTAATTGAACGAAGTATTAAGATTTGTCCGGTAAATGAAAATTTGAAGCTTAGCAATCCATCAATTAACAAGGTAAAGTACAAAACGCTTTTTCATATTAGCTCGGATCTTTTAAACCAAATCAAAGAGAATACAGATAACATATCTTCGGATCAAATGGCAAAATTTTTAGAAATTTTCAAAAAGTATTATTTGTTTTATGAAAAACCTTCGAACCCAGAGATAAATTATGAAATGATAATTTCGTTAAAAAAAGGCGAACCATTCCATTATAAACCAAGAAGGCTATCATACGATCAAAAGAAAAAAGTAGATGCTAAAATTGCAGGAGTAATAAGAGAAAGTGATTCCCCATTTGCGAGTCCTATTGTTCTAATTCCTAAAAAAGGCAATGACTTTAGAATGTGTGTTGACTATAGAAAACTAAACAAGGATACAGTACGAGATAACTATCCATTACCGGTAATCGATGAGTTGTTTGATAATCTTAGAAATAAAAAAATATTTTCAATTTTGGATCTTAAATCAGGATTTCATCAAATTAGAATATCAGAAAATTCAACAAAATATACTTCTTTTGTAACTCATCGAGGACAGTATGAATATGTTAGAGTTCCATTTGGTTTATGCAATGCACCGGCAGTTTTTCAACGTTTTGTGAACAAAATTTTTAAACATTTGATTGATGAGGGTAAAGTTTGTATTTATATTGACGATATTCTTATAATAAGTGAAAGTTTTGAAGAGCATTTGGAAATCTTGCAGGAAGTCTTGACCATTTTAAGCAAAAACTTGTTAGAGTTAAATTTGGAAAAATGTAAATTTTTATTTCGAGAAATTGATTATTTAGGGTATACTGTGAACGAACAAGGTCGTAAACCAAACAAAACTCATATAGAGAGTATTTCTAATTTTCCCGAACCAAAAAATTGTAAAGATGTGCAGCGTTTTCTTGGATTAACTAGTTATTTTCGAAAGTTCATTAAGAATTTTGCAATATTAGCTAGACCGCTTTATAATTTAATTAAAAAAGATGCAGTATTCATTTTTGAAAGGGAACAAAAGGAATCTTTTCTTCTTCTAAAACAAAAACTAATAACTTCCCCAATTTTGGCTATTTTTGACCCCCATGCTGAAACTCAGCTACATTGCGATGCCAGCTCATATGGTTTTGGAGCAATGTTACTTCAAAAACAAGCTGATTGTAACTTTCATCCCATTAGTTTTTTCAGTAAAAAAACAGATGAATTTGAAGCAAAGCTCCATAGTTTTGAGTTAGAAACACTAGCTGTAGTTCATCCCTGGCCAAGTTCGCAGGGGTTGACGGTATTAAAGTGAAGGAGTTTCATTTTGATTATTGTAATGTAGTGTTCTTTAGTGAAACATATCACCTTTTTAACACTTTAATGCGCCTCCAACGGTTCATCACGAACCGGCTGCTGCAGATGGAGTATGACTGATCATATGCATCAGACATGCTCGATAAACACGGAGGATCCGCCAGGGCTCAGTAGAGTCTATTCCCAAGCAATAGTTCCAAGTCGGTTGGATTTGAGAAGGTTTTGATGATCGTTACAAATCCTAATGAAGGTAATATAGGATTTGTGACAGGTTTTGGAACCTTTAACAGCCAGCTGACTTCAAAATGTTGTTTGGGCTCTATTTCCCACGTTTCTCGGTTGATTTTGATTAGTAATTTATTAATGTCATAGTCGCTTTGTCGATTTTTTACCATGTTAGTTGGTCATATTTTCTTTAAATAATGCAATTAAAATCAACCGACGTATTAATAGTGGGAAGGAGATTTGCAGCACTTAATTGTGCTGATGGATTCGAAGCTAACGTGCGAACATTTAAACGCATTGTTGACATCAATGCGTTCGACGTGACATTTTGGACAAAAACTGACTGCTTTTTATTAACTGATCAACGTTACTTGTGTTGACATTTCTAGGCTACGCTTGAGAAAATGATATGGTTTATCGAGGTAGGACCGATAGGACAGAACGAATTTGAATATTTTTCATAGTATTTGTAGGGGGATGAATACATAATAGTTGACAAGCAATTTTTGTTTTATTACAATCAACTGACCAACTTGGCGAGGCTTGCTTACATAACAACTGACAATAAAGAAACCTATTTTCCTTGACTTTCTACGCAATGGACATCTGACCGAACACACGTGTTTTCGTTAATCTCCTAGGCATTATTAAGACATGACGTATGTGCATGACGGAACAACTAGCAGGACACAGTTCCAGACGTCTCTTTTTAATAACGATATTCAGCATATTTCCAATAAAACTACACTTCAATAAAGCAAAGACTAAAGCTGCTATGATAGAACAGATCAGAATGACTTAATTGACTTATTGACTACATATTGGAGATCTACTTCGAATAACTGACAAATTGATCAGAACCTAAATAAATACATGGACCATACTACAAAAAAAAAACAATTGACAAAAAGAAAAAAGGGGAAACTTTTATTAAAACTATTTTTGTTCAACGCAGGCCAAAACAGTGTCGACTTGGGCCACGATATGCCTACGTACTTCTGTGTGTTGAAACAAAAATAGAGGCTCATAGAAGCAAACGTAGGGAAAGGGTGCGGTGTTAGAACATAAGCACAGTGTGCTACCGCCGTAATCACTATGAAAAAAAAAAAAAAAAAAAAAAAAAAAAAAAAAAAAAAGAAACACTAGCTGTAGTTCACGCTATAAAAAGATTTCATGTTTATTTGGCCGGTTCTCATTTCAAAATTTTCACTGATTGTAGTGCTCTTGTCAAAACATTGTCTAAAAAAGATATTAATCCTAAAATTAGTAGATGGGCAATGTTTTTGGAAAATTACAATTTTGATTTGGAGTATAGGGAAGAAAGTAAAATGCGACATGTTGATGCTCTAAGTAGGATAGATATGAGTTCAAAATCCAACCATGAATCAAATATTGTTTCAAAAATAAAAGAATCTGTTGAAATTGATAATCATGAAGTTGAAACTATAGGATTGCTTGATACTTCGGATATAGAACATAATATAGTAGTTGCACAAGAACAAGATGGTAAGATTTTGAACATAAAACAACTATTAGAGAGATCGAGTTTTCCAAATTTTAGTCTAATTAATGGTGTGTTATTCAGAAAAGAACAGAATAAAAATTTATTAGTCGTTCCGAAGTCTATGATAGACAACGTTATACGATTATATCATGATAACTGTGGGCATATAGGAATTGAAAAAACAATTCATGAAATTAAAAAATGTATTGGTTTAGTAGTATGAAAAAGATTGTCAAAAGCTATATAAAAAATTGCCTTATTTGTATTTTTTACAGTCCAACTAATAAAAAAGAGGGATTTCTTAAAATAGTTGATAAGGGAAGTCAACCATTTGATACATTACACATAGACCACTATGGGCCAATAAAGCTAGCATCGTCGAATAAATCTAAATTCATTTTGGTCATAGTTGATGCTTTTACAAAATATACAAAATTTTATGCTACTAGATCCACAGGTTCAGAAGAGGTTATCAATCATCTTGATAGTTATATACAATATTATAGTAAACCGAATAAGATTATTTCTGATAGAGGCACGTGTTTTACATCAGAAAAATTCGATGAATTTATAAAGAAGAATAACATAGAACATATTAAAACTGCTGTAAGAACACCAGAGGCAAATGGACAAGTTGAACGTATCAACAAAACTCTCACCCCAATGCTTGCAAAAATGTGTAGTGAAAATTCGTTGAAATGGGATAAACTGTTACCAAAGATTGAGTATGTATTCAATAACACTTACCATAGGTCGATTAATAACTATCCTAGTGTTTTGCTTTTCGGAGTTCAGCAAAAATCTTCAGACATAGAAAAACATAACATTGAAAGTTTTATTCAAAACAATCAACCTGCTATTCCTGCTCAAAATATACAATGCATTCGTGAAAATGCTCGTCGAAAGAATTTAGAAGCTCAAAATTATAATAAGAGCATCACGGACAAGAAAAGATTAAAATGTCCTGATTATAAGATAGGCGATTTTATAGTATTAAAAACAATTGAGTCTCATAAATTATCTCCAAAGTTCAAAGGACCATATACTATTAAAAAAGTTTTGCCAAATCAAAGATATGTTGTATCCGATATAGATGGACTGCAAGTTTCAAGTGTTCCTTTTGAATCGGTTTGTTCTCCGCAAAATATGAGAAAATGGGTGCACAGTGACGTAGACCAAAATGGTATCGATGAGGACATCGCGGAGATCAGGATGGCCGAATTGTAGTAAATATCTTGGTAAATATATAATATTACTGTACTCGGACGGACTTAACAGATTTAGATGATTGTAAGCAGGCCATGACTTTAGAAATAACGGAAATAAAGATCATTCTGTCAGAAACTGTAAAACTGAGCACCCCTATTATCTCTACACTATCCAAAGGCTTAGTGAACTGTCATTGTCCGCGCAAACGCGAGACGCTTGTGCGTACAGTGATGGGAGAGGTTTCTACGTCCGTCGGCGTGCCGCTAGGAACCTTTCAAAAAAAAAAAAAAATATTACAACTGACTAATCTTTAGTATAAATTTGTACATATTAGTGATAAGATTACATTTTATTTATTATTGTAAGTATACTCCATTACGTTAATTTTATTGCTTGAAACTTTTTGGTTATTTTCTGGGGAAATTGTTTAATTTTGGGGAGAAGGGAACCCTAATGTGGGAACAAAATGGCGGCGGGCGGTGGAGACATGTTAGAGGATGAAGACTGGACAAAGGTTTTATCGCGAAAATCTAAAACAAGACACAAGGGATCGGACGAGGACAGTGATTATGACAAAGGAATACGAAGAAACAAGAACACTTTCAAACTAGACAAATACCAAGCTACTCGGCAGCTGGATGACGATGCAGTCAAACAAACGGCGACAAACGGGAACGAACAAAAACAAAATGGCTATATCAGATTGGAATACACACTCACAAAATCAAGTACCGGAACACACACAGAGACCAACAGGAACAACACACAAATACATGACAAGATTGAACAAAGATAAAACGGATGGAACTTACAACGACGGATGGGTTAAGAACCCTCACTACAAGACTTTCATTATCGAAAAGGAAATGAGTGACGAAAATAAAGCGAATCGTGTTAAATACCCACATCCTATGGAGGTGGCAAAAATGCTCAAAAATATCGGGGTGACAAACTACATCGAAATGAAAGGAGTTGGCAGAGGAAAATTCCAAATAAGCTTTGACAAACCCAGACACGCGGAACAGTTGTTGCACTAACAACTGCTGAAGGAAACTTTCAGATATACGATATTTGTTCCAACGAGATTCATGGAAAGTGTAGGAGTAGTTAGTGACGTACCACCATCCATAACGGTAGAAGAGATTCTTGAGAATATTGAAAGCGATAACAACACTAATGTAGTTAAGGCAGAAAGGATAATGAAAAAGGTCGGCGAAGGCAAATTTGCTCCAACGTACTCGGTCAAACTGTTTGTGAAGGGAGAAAATCTACCTAATTCGGTGAAAATTTATGGAACAAACAGATTTGTTGAACCATACATTTTCCCGTTAAAGATATGTTCGAAATGCTGGCGTTATGGAAACAGGGAAAAGTTTTGTAAAGCGAAGGAGGCAAGGTGCTGTAATTGTGGACAAGAGCATACAGAAGATAAGTGTGAAGTAACAGAGGTGAAATGTCTAAACTGCGCAGGAAATCACAAAGCCATAAGTATGGAATGCTCAGAACGAGTAAGGCAGAATCAGATCAGGGAAGACATGACAGTTAACAAAACATCATTCTTTGAGGCAGCGGAAAAGTACCCTAAAAAAACCAAAAAATGATCTGCAAGGTAGGCTAGAGTCAGTCAGGGATTATACACAGCTAGGAGACGGAAACAGGACAGATAATACACCGCAACCAAAATAACGCAGAATAAGGATAGTAAGTCTCCAACCAAACTTTCCAACTCCACAGAACTGGTTCAACTCACAAAACCAAACCACAGAATTTCTCCCAAATCCATACAGAACTACCGAAATTGAAAGAATCACTCAAACAATAAAAGATGACCTAATTCGACCGTTTAACCTTAACGACATTTTTTGGAAAAATCAAAGCAAAACTGAAACAATTGAACAAGACCTACTACTAATTAACATCAGCAATGATTTGAATAAGATAATACATCCGGAAGTAAACACCCCAACTGAAATACCGATAGTAAACAACTAAAAAGGCATCAATTAAGAAAACTGAAAATAATCCAAAGCAATGTTACTAGCTTACGTCCAATAGACACAAGAGAATCCATAAAAAACTTCCTTTCAAATAATAAAACCGACATAGTAATTTTGAGTGAAATCTGGCTTAAACCAGATGAAAATTACAAATTTCCAGGCTATAAATTATTATCTGAGACCCGAACCACTGGTTACGGTGGAGTAGGGTTTTTTAACAGAAACGAGATAGAAATTAAACCTTTTAAACTACCCAAATTATCCCCAATAGAAGCAATAGCAATAGTTACACAGAATACAGAACCTAAAATACTGTTAATTTCAGTTTATATACCACCTTTACCAGTAAACAATAGCGAAATTAGAGAACCACTTAACAAACTACTAGACACAATTGACAAATTTGAAGGAGCAGTACTATTGGCAGGCGATTTTAATGCCCATAATAAACTTTGGAATACATTACAAGAAAATTGTCCCAGAGGTGAACTTCTTGAACATTTAATAGACAACTGTAACCTGGTATTAATTAATGATGGCTCTAGTACTCTAATTAAACCGCCTAATACAATTCCTTCTTCCATATACCTGACATTTGCAACACCGGAGTTAGCTAGTAAAATTGTTTGAAAAGTAATTAACGAGGATTTTTTCAGTAACCATAGAATAATAGAAATTGAAATAGACAATACAGCAACTAAGTACATATATCATTCAGAATATTTTAATAAAAAACAAGTAATAGAAAAACTGAACAAACTACAACCACAAGCATTTCACACACCACAAGACATTAACGAAATAATTCAAGAAACATTTAAAGAATGTACATACAAAACAAACAATAATAATAAAAAATGCCCTAAAAGTGGTGGGCTAACAGAACTAAACAATTATTAGACATTAAAAATAAAAATCTTAAAAACTTCTACAGAAATCAAACAGAGAGCCATTTTACAGAATTCAAAAGAAGCATTTCTTAAAAAAGAAATTAGAAAAGTGAAAAGAAAATGTTGGAAAGAACTAATAGACGCTATAGACAATAATATGAACAGCAAAACACTTTGGAATACAATAAAAATCATCAGCGGCGGAAAACCATCAAAGGATAATATGCACCTCTTAAATAACAGAACCTTTTCACAACAGTTCATGAATCTAAATTTTCCTCAAATAACAGATACAATAAACTATTCACCTAAACTAGGAAACTTCATCAAAATAGACCACATAGAAATAATAAAAACAATAAAATCTAAAAAGGACCACTCAACACCAGGCATTGATAAACTATCTTTTTTCATATAAAAAAATCTGAATGAATTCATATAAAAAAATCTGAATAATAAGATTTTCAGAGCTTATGAATGAAGTACTTATATCCGGTAACATTCTTAGTGATTGGAGGACAATGAAAATAATACCCCTATTTAAACCAACAAAAGACTCCGATAATCCGCAATCCTACAGACCATTGGCAATGCTAAATGTGTTGATCAAATTAATTAACATCGTTGTAAAGAATAGACTAAATAATTTCACAGAAAGTTAAAACTTAATTCCCATAAATTTATTTGGTTTCAAAAAGCAAACATCAGCCATGAACTGTGTAAATACACTAATTGCAAAAGTTAATGAAGCTAAGAGGGAAGGAATGGTTCTAGCGGCCACATTCCTTGATCTCACTAAAGCTTTTGACAATGTTAACATAAATAAATTGTTGGCTATAATGGAACAACTAGAAATACCAACAGCAACAGTAAACTGGGTCTACAATTATCTGAAAGAAAGGAAAATGATATTGATATTAAATGATGGTACACAGATAGTTCAAATAACTAATAAAGGGTTACCGCAAGGTTGCCCTTTATCTCCCATACTCTTTAACATTTACACAAAATTGATCCACGATATAGTTAGAAACGATGAAATACTACCCAGGTAACCACTAAGCACTGTTCTGAGCATTATAACGGCCATTTAACAGCTTTTCAGTGCTAAGTAGGGTCTGGGAGCATTTGGGCAGGAGCACCTATTTTGGGCACTTGCTGCTATAACTCAGTTAATTTTGAACCGATTGACTTGAATTTTTGAACATGACTAGATATTGTGCGTTACTGATCGTGTCTCAAAAATCAAGTCAATCGGTTTAAAATTAACTGAGTTATAGCAGCAAGTGCCCAAAATAGGTGCTCCTGCCCAAATGGTCCCAGACCCTAGCTCTATATAAGCATTCCTAATGCTTATAGGCACTATAACCAGTAAGAACTAAATTAAGCCCTGTAAGCCTATATAAAGCCTACAAGCTGTAAAGAAGTTTGTCAGTGCTGTCACAGGGCTTGGAGCACATGACGTTTATATCAATCAAATAGATTTAGACCAAAACAGACTCGAGTCGGTCATGATCGATACATTTTAAACATCCATGTCGGACGGGATTGACGAAACGGGATTTTTTTGTTGTTGGCATGTTTATCGGAATGGTGTTGTTAAATAGATAATGGAATTTGGTTATCTTGATTATTCCATATTTTTCAATCAAGACAAACTCCAGCTCGTTTCCCTCTTCTTGTGAAACGTTTCCCGACCATTTATATAAACATTGCTTCTCCCGCTTCATTTCCTGCGTTCGTCACCACCAACCTTACCACTGAATCATCCTCATCCCATATCATTTTCAACCCTCGAAATGCCCAAACTATTTTGTTTTTCATGGTTTAAATACTAGTTTGATCACACCATTCCCATGGTGCATTGGTGGAGCAGATGAGAAAGGCAGACTTGGACTTGATCAGGAACTCGGAGGACAACAGCTAGAATCTGGATGAAGTAGCAAAAAAGCAACTTCAATGGAAGCGAAGGAAGTTAGAAAAGAACAGGAGATAAACAAAATATTTTTTTTTCTTTTTTCTTTGTCTCACTTTTGACAACTTTCGCTCCAGAGACTTGGTACGATATTTTAAAGTTGGCCGTATATCAGCCGAATAATTCGCCAAAAGTGGCTTTTGAGCAGCTCTATAAGAGGATATAGAACCAATTAGCTCTGTTAGCCAGGTTCTACATTCGACTATAGAGCCGACTTAATGCCATTTTTACGGCTTAATGGTTACTTGCAAGTATACAAGTATACAACACACCTTGGATAACTTCTGGCGACGCTGGCTGAATGTGCACCAGCCAACCATAACGCGGCGAACTAAATGTTTCTACGATGTTCGTCATGTACGAGAGGGTGATTTGGTAGTGATTGATGATGAGGGGGTGAGGAACCGGTGGATCCGGGGTAAAATAGTGAAGACCTACCCGGGAAAAGAAGGTGTACCGAGACGGGCGGACGTGAGAATTCCACCAGATCGACCGAGATCGACCAGTGACCAAATTGGCCCTACTGGAAATTGGAACAGGAAGTGACGCCGAACCGGAAGTTCTAGCGACACGTTGGGGAGAATGTTGCGGACCCCTCGACTCCGGTGCCATATGATATGGTGGCTGACAGATGTCAATTTATGTAGTAGTTAGGGTGACATGTGACATTTCGAATCAGACTGTCACGTAGAATGATTCGTGAAATTGAATTGTAGCAAGCAGCAGATTTTCGTAGAAGTAATTTTTTTTCTTTGCGTATTTGTAATATTCACTACTAGCTGACCCGGCAAACCTTGTATTGCCCATTTAAAATGTGCTGGTGTAGTTTTTTTTACAATTATCAACCGCATTTAATATTTAATAATTTTATTGTGTTGTTTTTGAAATTCTTCGCATCCCATGCATATTTTAGTAATGTCAGTTTTTTTTTTTAAATAACCTATGTAGTTGATTTTCCCAACTTTTTCTACATCTAAACATAGCCACCCTGAAGTCGAATTGAACCGTGCAAAAATCACGCCGATCGTTCTAATATTTCATCGACTACAAAGGGTATGCAAAGTCAGTTATAATAGGACATCGTGTATGTATAGAACATAATATAACAGAACATGCTTTTCACCTGTGAAATAAACAGTTTGTGTTTAAATTGTCCAAACAAATTTTATCTATGGTTTCATTTTTTCTCTTAACAGCCTTTCATAACAGTGTACAACTCCTGGAGAAATCTCTGGAGGAATCCTTGGAAGAATCCCTGGGTTCTTGAAATAATTCGTGTATACACTCCGGGAGGATGATTTCCTGGAGAAATTTCTGAATAAATTGCCGTTGTAATTTCTGAACGATTTACTGGATTAATTTTTGCAAGAATTCCTGAGGTAATTTCTGCAGGAGTTCCTAGGGTAATTCCTGGTGGAATTCTTAAAGGTATTCCTGGAGGAGTCCCAGAATCAAATCCTGAAGAAATGCCTGGAGGAATCACTATGAACATCCTTGGAAGAACTCCTGTAGGCATTCCTAATAGAATTCCTGGAGGAAATCCTAGAGCGATCCCTAAAGGATTCCCTAGCGAAGCTCTGGAAGATTTTCTTGAAGAATTGCTGGAAAACCTTCAGGTATAATCCCTGGAGGAAGAATTTCTGGAGAAATTCTTCGAGGAATCCCTAGTGGAATTTCATGAGGTATCTCTAGAGAAATACCTGCAGGAATTCCTCGAGAAATCCTTAAGGAATCTCCAGAGGAACTCCTGGAGGAATCCCTGCAGAGATTCCATTAGGAATTTCCAGAGGAATTTCTGGAGGAATTCCAGGAAAAATTCTTGGAGGAATATCTGGATGAATTATTGGAGGAATCATTATAGGAATTTCTGGAGGAATCTCTGGAAGAATCTTTAGAGGAATCCCTGATGGAATTTGTGGTAAATACCTGGACCAATTCCTGATGGAATTCCTGGCGGAAATGCTGGTGGTATTCCTGGAGGGATCCCCTGAACCAATCTCTGGAGGAATCCTTGGAGGAAAAGCTCGAGGAGAAATTTCTGGAAAAAATTCGCAAGGAAACCCTGGATGAATTCCCGGAAAAATTCCTTGAAAAACTCATGCAGGAACTACTGAAAAAAATTCTTGAAAGAATTTCAAAAAGGAATCCCTGGAGGGTTTTCTGGATCAATTCCTGGATCAATTCTTAGGGTAATTCCTGGAGGTATTCTTGGTGATAATCCTGGAGGAAATGCCTGGATGAAATCCAGAATTCTTGAGGTAAATTCTGCAGGATTTCCTGGTGGAATTCTTAAAGGTATTCCTGGAGGAGTCCCAGAATTAAATCCTGAAGGAATGTCTGGATGAATCCCTGGAGGAATCCCTATACAAATCCCTGGAGGTATTTCTAAAAGAATTCCTGGAGGAATTCCTAAAAGAATTCATGGAGGAATTCCATAAGCAATCCCTAGAGGAGTTTCTGAAGGAATTCCAGTAGACATACCTGAGAGATTTTCTGGAGCAACCTGTAGAGAAATTCCCTAAGCTATCTTCTAAGGAACTCCTGGAGGAATCTCTAGAGTAATCCCTAGAGGAATTTCTTGAGGATTTTCTTGAAGAATCACTGGTGAACTTTCAGGAAGAATCTCTGGAGGAGTTCTTGGACAAATACTTGAAAGAATTCCTGGAGGAGTTCCTGGATGAACCCCTGGTGGAATCTCTGGAGGAATTGCTTGAGGTATATCTAGAGGAATACCTGGATGAATTTCTAGAGGAATCTCTGGCGGACTTTATAGAGGAATTCCTGAACGAATCGCTGTAGAAATTTTTAGATGAATCCCTGAAGGAATTCACAGAGGAATCCTGGAACAACTCCTGAAGGAATTTCTGGTGGAATCCCAAGAAGAATGCTTGGATTCATTTTAAAATAATTCCGAAAGTTGTTCCTGAAAAAAAAAACACAGAAGGAATTACCGGGTGAATTTCGTTGCGTTGCGTTGCGTTGTAACGGAGTAATTCGTTGATTGCATACTGAAAGTTGTCATGTTGAAACTTGAATACTCCTATTCTAATTGCTTATGGAATGCTATTTGGGAAGGATCAGCTATCCAATCAGAGGTTGAAGTAAAAAAGACATGAGAACTTCCATTGCCGGCCACGCCCATCTTCTCCGTTACGAGGATAGGAAAGGATGTGATGATATGACACCAACTTTACAAGAGGTCAGCGACTCACCGACACTCCCATAGGTGTCAAGGAGTTGGATACAGTAGACGTTCGGTCGGTGCAAACGGTTTAACTGCAATGCTTTTTAACTGCAAGTCCGGTAAGTGCAACAAATTTGCAGTTATCGCACCGCTATCCATCAAAATGGTGCGCCAAGTTAGCCCAAATGAACAATTGAATGAATTATTCGTTCATTTAACGTCAATTGATGGGTTGTTGATGCCTATCTGACGTTGCAGTTATCGAATTTTGTTCGCTAACTGAAACGTAAACATGTTGCAGTTATCGAACGTCTACTGTATTTGGAAAGGGTTGATTGGGGATTCACTATAAGCGAGTGGTGCGGCAAGATTCAGATTCTGTAAGTGTATTTGAGTTGATCTTGTAGATGTTTTGATGTGAGTGTGAGTGATTTTTTAAACACCAACGTTGGGAGTGACATATATGAATAGGCTCGTGTTCATGGCGATGGCACAAATTTCCCAAATGGAGGAGAACGTGCCTCTAGAGCCGACCTACTGATACCTGATACCTGGGAGTGACATAGCTAAGAAATGTGTCACTCCATGGGCCTTTTTGCTTCCGGGATGGGGCACAGGCATTTGGACCATGTGTCCTGGCTAACAAGCCTAGGCTTAAGCGCCATTGATCGCTCTCTGAAACGATAAGAAACACGTTATGTGGATGGGAAGGGGTAATAGGGAAGGGAGGATGTCTATTTATCGAGATGCCAGCGACTCACCGACGCTCTCGTAAATAGAAAGGAAATAGGATTTTGGTACTGGAATTTATTATGATTAAGCTATGCTGGAATTTGAATGAGATGTAAATATAAATCATGACAAACCTTATACTTATGTCGACCTGTTGCGACAAATATTTGTCTAGGTCCCAATAATATTTGATTTTTTTGTGAGATGACGTTATTGACATAATTGGTGTAAAAACCTGGTCTAGAATCGAGGGTTGTAAGTTGTACGGTACCGACGCCTGCCAAAGTTGCCATTGCGCAGTATCTTACTAACTTAGGTTGTGGTTCATGAAGTCTCTTTCGAAGATCGCTGGAGCGCTGTAAATCAGTTTTCAACGAAGTGTACATGATGTGAAGATAAGGAAACGATTAGTTTGACGGCCTGCAACGCTGCAGCACGAGACGTGACAGAACGTGGAACAATTCAAAAGAAAACAGAAAATTCTTCAAAAACTCGGCGGTTACAAAGGCAGGCACGAAAACGGGGAAGTGTTAAGATCTGAGGACATGTTTTGTGACCTTTCATAAATCATATCTGGAATATTTTCCGACGTCATCTTTAAAATCGTGCTTTAAACCGTTTTTGCCCACTGTTCCTCTCCTCAAGCACTAAAATTTAGCCGATAGGCAGAAGTATCTAATGCGTACTCGCCACGAACCGTGAATTGAATCGTACATCCCCCAATCTCGTCAAAAAACTATGATAGTTGAAAAATTTTGCGCACCATACGATGCGATCCACCTACCAACCTACCTTGGTTATAATGCTCCGCAGGTCGTGGAAGTGGCTGTCGACGTCCTTCTTGATAACGTCCGGCCAGCCTTCTGGATTGCGCGGGTTGCTGATGATCGGATAGAAGATTCCATCCACTACCGCGGCAAGGGCATCGATCGGATTCGCCGACAGATCTACCGTACTTACATGATTTGCTCCCGAGAACAATCCACATCCAGAACGATTTTCCGGATTTCGATGAAAAAGCACCGCTTGCACCGACATTGTCCAGCGTAACGATCAGCCACCGGACGTTTGCCCGCTTGACACAATCCATGGCAATAAGTTGGAGCTCTTTTGGCATTTTTCGTCCTTTAGACGATGCTTCAGGATGTACCAACACGGATCTTCTGTTTCTTCCTTCTTCTTATCGTCGGATATCGTTGCACACCCCGAAATGGTCCAAGTTGATCGGAATCTTACAAAGTTCCTAATTCTTCCTAACACTTGAAAATAGGGAAAATTCAAACGCGAAAGTTTTCGTGACAGGCACAAATTTGCGACCTCAGGAATTACCGGGTGAATTTCTGAAGAAAACCCATGAGGAATTCCTAAGGGAATCACAGGATAGTTTTATTAGCGAATTCCTAGATGAATTTCTGTACGAATCGCTGGATAAAAAAATCTAAAGAAATACATGTATGCTATAATTTCCAGATGAATGATTTAAGAAACAATTGGATGGACTCCTATAGGAAAACATGAGTGTAAGGTTAGCGTAAGGCAAACCCAGTTAACATCCAAATGATCCCAGTTAACATCCGGTGCAATTTTCCCGGAAATTTTTTAGATACGTTGATCAGGATTTCCTGAAAGATTCTGATATGCATACTCTCAGATTCAGATGTTACTATATAGAGTCTTTCATAAGTCTTCATTTGAGAAGTTATGGATTCCCCAATGAATGTTCCGCTCATTCATTATCTTCCATTTTGGGCATTAGTTCCCATTTGTTATCATAATCCCACATGCTTGACTAATGAAAAGTTTAAGCTTCTATTAAAACATGCTTCTTATCTGAGAAACACACCGTTCGTGTTTTATTTGCCTGTATAAATTTAATTTTGGGTTGATTTTTATGTGACGGTCTACTCTTTCGTAATAGTTTAATGCGAAAGAATAGCCTATTTTTAAAAGAAGGAAAAATCTTTGATGAACTATGCACTAACTGATTAAAAGCTGATGCTATGCTGATTAAAAGAAGGGAACATTTCTGTTTTCATTTTCAGTATTTGAACCACAAATGTAACAGTGTGACTTGAAATAGCAGCCTATTCCTAAAAAAAGGTAAAAATCTGGCAATTAGGGCATGATGATCATTCTGCCTGATGGCCTTTTGGTTCAATCGCCATTCTGCTTAGTATTCATTCGGGATATTGTGCATTTGGTTGTATGACGTTTTGCCTAATGGCTGCCCGCCGGACACCATTTCCAAATTATGCCTTCATGGATTATGGATATTTTTAGCCTTCAAAACCTCCAGATGCCAATTTTAGTTACCTTTACTTTTGTACTGCTCAGGTTATTCATTACCCTTATAAAATAAAACTTCCAATAAAGCTACACCACCTTACACGTTCAGTGAGCACAGTTGCTCTTTTAAGGAAGCGTCAAAAACTTATCTAACTAATTACTAATAGCGTTGCTCAGGGAATTGTTAGAAGATACGTTAGGTCAGCCTGCTGATCTCCACTGCGTTGCCTGCGTTCGCCACTTTTTATATCACACGGCTGTTATCAGTTGACAGGTTGCCTGTGAAGAGACCTTCATCACAAATTTAACCGACGGGCTGGCATTGACTTAACGGTGTCTTGGGTGTGGAAATGTTAGAATGGTCCAGAGTTAGCAGGTATCACATTTTCCGGAATACAACTTCCCGGAATGCCATTTCCCGGAGTGACATTTCCGGGAGTAACATTTCCCGGAATGATACATTTCCGGAAATCATTAGTTTCGCGGTATGAATGTATAAAAGACGCTACGATAAGCTCATGTGTATACAAGCATAGTGATTTCGGGCGTTAATGTTCGAGATAATTTTGTGTGTTATACAGTTTGTTAAACCACCCACGCGTTGTTCTTGAGTTCTGTGTTTGTTTCGCTAATCGTATTTACTTGTGATCGTTTGATTCGCCGCGCCCTAGTGAGAATATCTCCAAATCAGTTTTTGGGTTTTAGAAGTGTTTTTTTGTTGTTTTGCTGAGTAATTCTTCTACCCCTACCTACTCCCCTCGCCGATTTTTTCGATCGCAGTGACATCTGGCGGATTCCAAAGCAACCTTTATACGAGCTTTACCACACGCGTAACGCAGTTGCAAGCATACAGCAAAAAAGTTCATATACTGTCCCTCTACCGGTTAGTAGCGAAAATGGATTCAAATTGCAATCAATGCTCCGGAGCGATCAAAACGATTGAGCTTGTGCAATGTGGATATTGCCATCAATCAGCGCATTTGAAATGTGTTGGTTTGAAAAGACCGAGCATGGAAGTAGTGAATGAGAACAGAAACATTCTATGGTTCTGCGACCAATGCATGATCAGAATCGAGTACTTAAGCAATAATCCAATTCAGTCGACGCAAGAAGTTGTGGAAGCTGTTTCTAATGCTTTTCGTGATACATTCGATGAATTGAAGGTTGAGGTCAAGGAAAATCTTTGGCTGAAAGACAAAATTCCAATGATCCGTCTGGCATTGAGCGAGGTCGTACTGCTTGGCCTAGTATTAAACGATCCCGAGACATTGCTGAAAAGAGCACTCCAAAATCATGACCCGACTCTAAGCTGATTGGAGGTACAAAAGAAATCGAGAATAGGCACCTTACTGTGGAGACTGTTGCAAAGCCACCCGAAAAGTTCTGGTTGTATTTATCAAGGATTGCTCGTCATGTTACCGAGGACGATGTGTCTGAGCTCGTAAAAAAATGCCTTCAAACCCAGCAGCCTATTGATGTTCGGAACAGGGGCCTACATCGTCGAAACCAAAACATGACGCTGAAAGCGAGCGCCCATCAGCATCGGACGGACGCCGACGACGGGAGCATTCAAAACAATATGCTGCGCTTCGCTTCATCCGCACTTCTTATCACTTTCTTCGACGCAACGACGGGTGGCGGCTCATTTTCACACCGACTGGGATTCAATTGAAATTTTCAAATTGTCTAAAATGTATGTTTGCTTAATATTTTTATGGGTAATAAACTATTTTAGTAAAATATGCATAGCAAACATTAACATTACACAGATTGGACGGTTGTTACACTCATTAATTGAGTTATAACAGAGAAATTCGTTCGAAGTCGAACGAGCGTGCGTGAGCTTGTGAGTGCGAAACAAAGTGGCATCTGCGACGTCGCAGCAGCGTCGGTTCATCGGTGACGATGACAGTCGGGCTGAGCGACGACGACGGCGCCTTGTTTCCATTGACGATTGAAAACATTGTTTACAAACTTCGCCTGAAAATTTCAATTGAAATTGAAAATGTAGGGCCCTGGTTCGGAAGCTTGTGGCGTAGAGACGCCGATTTGAAGCAGTTCGCTTGCATCTCTTTCAAGGTGGGTGTCGAAAAGAGCCTTAAGGATAAAGCGCTCGACCCATCAGTTTGGCCAAAAGGGATTCTCTTCAGGGAGTTTGAGAACCTTCAAACTGACCGGGATTTTTGGGGACCAACGAAAATACCTCGAATGGACACTGGGACACCATCGATGATTACTCCTTCTCCAATCGTCGATTTAACCCCAATGCAATAAGCAACCACCACAGATATTTATTGTTTGACCGATGCATTGTTAATCATCATGATTTTGGACCTGACCACCAATCGAGACGCACCGTTGAAAGCTTTTTGGAAGCCCCTGATCTCCTCAACTCAGTCCTGCCTATTGCTGCCAGCGATCATCACAGTCGTCTCGATCCTGCAGTTGAGGAATGTGACGGGGTCTTCCAAAAAGCTTGCATAGGCAAGTATAATGTTGAGTTGAATGTTGGAGAACGTACTCTGTGTGATGTTTCCTCACATCTCTATAGACCATCAGCTAAACGCCGACATTCCGTTGGTAATCGCTCGGTATCCTGCAACCATCATTCACCACCGGAACGCACAAATTCGACAAGCATTATGGAAGCCCCTAGTCCCTCCATCACGGTTGCGCACTCGCCGCCAGCGTTCAACAGTCGTTCCGGACCTGTGTGTGGAAAGGACGATGGGGTCTTCCAAACACCGATTGAAGGCAAGTTCGATCTGATGTGGACTTCGACCCTGCCTGAAAATGCTTTGATTCCCGCAGTCATTACTGGCCCATTAGCCGAAGAGAGCAGTTTGTTCAACGACAGTAGCCAGTACGTATCCATCTCTAGAACAGCTCAGTGGAATCATGAGCATCACCCGAGACGCACCGTGGAAAGCTTTTTCGAAGCCCCTGATCTCCTCAACGCAGTCCTGCCAAATGCTGCCAGTGATCATCACAGTCGTCTCGGTCCTGCAGTTGAGGAACGTGACGGGGTCTTCCAAGAAGCTTGCGTAGGCAAGACTCGATTGTCGAAGAACGTACTCTGTGTGAGGTTTCCTCCCCTATCTACAGATCATCAACTAGTCACAGCATCAACGGGAATGAAAGATGTCAGCATTCATCACCGGAACGCACGATTTCAACCAGCATTGTGGAAGCCCCTAGTCTCCCCATCACAGTCGAGCTGTCGCAGCCAGCGCACAACAGTCGTTCCGGCCCTGTGTATGGCGTAGATGACGGGGTCTTCTAAACACCGATTGAAGGCAAGTACGATCAGCTTTGGACATTAAACCTGCCTGAAATAAGTTCGCTTTCCAGTTTCGATGTAATCTCGTCCGACCGACTACTACCGAGCTTGGTCGACAACGTTGAACTGACACAACGGGTTGATGGGACACACATTCCTGAGCCTCAAGCCTACGTCATCAAGTCCACGATCAACTGTCGCAGCGCAGAAGCTTGTGTTCCACCGCTATCATCGCTCGGCCCTGACTCCGCTGGACAATTTTCCCTACCAGCTCCTTTTGTCAGTAACACGTCTCCTACGCACTGCTTGCCAGCTGGTCTCCGAGTTTTTTACCCAAATGTACGGGGTTTAAGGACGAAAATCGACGACTTCTTCGTAGCTGTTGCAGATATTGTGGATTTACCGGCTACTTGTATTCTACCGGTTACTTAAGTATCCGTTACAAAGTAGCCGTTTTCATATAAAAATCAACTTAATTGTCAAAAAATGAATGTCGCTGAGTAGCTAGTGACAACGAGGAATAGCGCATACAATAAAAATGTTTAAAATCATTTTTAAATTACTCTTTTTATAAAACGGCTACTTTGGAGGCCATACTGAAGCGACCGGTAGAATACAAGTAGCCGGTAAATCCACAATACTGTCTACGACGTTGTAGTACTTACCGAAACGCGGCTAGACGACCGGATCTTTTCATCTCAATTGTTTGGTAACCGGTTTACCGTATTCCGGAATGACCGCAATTCCTCAACTAGTAATAAACTACGAGGCGGTGGAGTGCTGATTGCGGTTTGTAAGCGCTTTAGCTGTTTCCTTGACTTCCTTTCCTTTCCTTGTTAGCGCCTCGGTTGAGCAACTATGGGTTAAAATCAAGCTATCTGGTCGAAATGTAAGTGTTGGTGCCCTGTATTTACCGCCAGATCGTAAAACTGGCATGGTATACGTTGACAACCACATCAACTCCATTGGTGCTGTGTTGTCTAGACTGGACAACAATGACTTGGCTCTTCTCTGTGGCGATTACAACCAATCTGGCTTAGTGTGGATCGTGCAGGAAAATGAAGTACCATGCATCGACGTACTCCGTTCCAGTATGCCAGTATCAACTTGCACCCTTTTGGATGGTTTAGACTTCCACGGCTTGGTCCAGATCAACACAGTTTTGAATCGCAATTCTCGGATGCTTGACTTGCTACTGATGAATGAAGCTGCTCTCTCTGACTGTTCTGTTTCTGAAGCGCTGGTGCCCTTGGTCAATCTCGATGCTGATCATCCCGCCTTAGAAATAGCGATTAATATCTCTGTTCCCATTCTCTACGAAAATATTGAAGATGCGTTGGCTCTGGACTTCTCCAGAGCGGATTTTGATTCTATAACGCAAGCACTCACACAAGTTGACTGGAATTTTCTCGACACGTGTTCTTGTGTTAATGAGGCTGTTGACGAATTTACTCATACAATGAGTCAGATAATTGCAGATCATGTTTTTCAACGACGTCCAACTCCCAAGCCAGTATGGGGTAATGGACATTTGCGAAAGTTGAAACGGTTAAGGCCAAAGTCAGTCGAGCACCCGAAAATAATCTGTGATTAACCGCCGATTCGAAATTTCAAGAGTGAATCTGCTTGAAAAATGAACTAGCCACTACTACATAAGCGATGATAAAAGACTACTGTTCCTTTTGCGGGAAAAGTATAGAGATAAGTGACATTTCAACACACGAACACTAGCGCAAATTTTTCCTCACACAAAAGTGCACGCCGATTGAAAGGCTACTCAGATTGCATATGCAAATATTCCCAATCGATTTGGGTAAAACGGGTAAATAATGATAAAACTAACGTCCGGGGCAAGAGTGCAAATATTTTCCTCGCAGTTTCACAACTACATCTACAAAAAAGGCACGCATACTTTTGAACGTGATTACCTCTATTGCTATTCGCATGTGAAAATAATCATAATAGCAAATACCGATGTTTGAGTATATGAGTAATGATTAAAAACATATTATATAATATCAAGTATTTTGACAAATGATCTAAAAGTCATATGTTACCAAAAACTCACTTTACAATAAAATAAGTTGAAATAATCAAACGTGAACAAATTCAAAATCCTGATAAACCTAAGGTATTTGAATCAACTCACACCATCGAGCAACATGATATCAGCAGATAAGCTAAAAAAATACCAGTAGTACAAATTTCGATTATAACTTACTCTTTTGAGCTTCAGCTATCTGCTAGAGGGTAATAAAATAGCAGTCATAACTTACACAATTACAATGAGAAGCTTATGCAATATATGAAACTGATGGCATATTTGTATTCAATGAGCTGATGAAATAGCAGAATATTCAAAACTAATTCCTTGTAGTTATAATCATCTTTCGAAGAATATGCGTTCCAGATCACTTCTGTTATGATTTAGGATACAAGAGTCCATCCGACCACAAGCGCACCCTAGTCGTAGAAGAAATGAACTCAAACGTTATAGAGATAAGTCAGTGACATTTCAACACACGAACACTAGCGCAAATTTTTCCTCACACAAAAGTGCACGCCGATTGAAAGGCTGTTCAGTTTGCATATGCAAATATTACCCGATCGAATTGGGTAAAACGGGTAAATAATGATAAAACTAACGTCCGGGGCAAGAGTGCAAATATTTTCCTCGCAGTTTCACAACTACATCTACAAAAAAGGCACGCATACATTTGAACGTGATTACCTCTATGAACGCAGCGTAATATGCCACTGGCTTGTATGTATTGTTGCGCATGGAATCATTGCACCTAGGATTTCTCAACATTTTTATATGAAAGTATGATATTTTGTATACACCAAAAGATTGCTGAGAAAATTTGCAATCCAATGGTGTAATTTATTCTACTGAAATGTAAACTTCATAGCATACTTTTTCTATTTCCATTCCATGCGTAAATATTCCTCGCTGTAGCCGCAGCGCACGGTGTGAGGTAGAAATACGAAAACAGCCAGCAGCAGCGAAAGCATTTATTGATCATCTAACTGTATTCATTCCACCAACAATGCGGACAGGACCGGGGATTTGATGTTTTCAATTTTGCTAACACGTTGTGGTTATTTGGAGCCGTTGGAACCAAGTAGGAAATAATGATTATATTCTTCGCGGCTATTCGGAAACATTTAGATATTTTTACATACAATTCTTACTAAACGATAGCTTCTTTGCGAGTTATTTCGGAAAATTCCTAGGAAATTTCTTCAGCATCCCCTCTGGAATTCTTCCTGGAGATTATACTAGGCACTGCATTTGGGGATTCCATCAGGAATTATATTCCACCGGAAATACCCGCTGAGGATTTCATCAGGGATTGATTCTGCGATTTTCGCCAGGGTTTTCCTTTGAAGATTTAGCCAGGGATGTCTTCTGGGCATTCCACCAAAAATTACTTTTGGAAATTCCGCCAGGAATTCTCTATGGAGATTGTATGGGTTTCCCCTGGAGATTCTGCCTGATTTTCTCTGGAGATACCGGCAAGGATTTCCAGAGGAAATTCCATCATAGGTTTTCTCTGGGAGTCTCGCAAATGATTTCCGTATGCGCCAGGGATTTCTGCAGAGGATTTCACCAGAGGCTCCCTCGGGCGATTCCATTTGCGCTGGGATTCTCTCAGGAGATAACGGCAAGGTTTTTCATGGGAAATTACGTCAGGAATTTTCAGAGGAAATTCCTGGTAAAATCCCGGAAGGAATTCCTAGTGGAATATTCGGAGGAAATTTTTGGTGGAATTCCGTGGTGGAATCCCCAGAGGATTCCTGCTTGAATCCCCACACGCAGAAAAAAGCATGGTAAAATCAAAAATATTTCAGGTAAACTCAAATAAATTGTCAATTTGTTCTGGCAACAAAAATAAAACTGTTTGGAGCAAATCGAACGTCACATTTGAAGCAAATTCAATCCATTTTTGAAACAAACATGTATCTTCAGACTGGTTATGTTAGAAACAAATGTAAATTTTTTTGTTTTTTTTGTGGCAGGTCGGCCCTACGAAAATATTTGTTTTCCAATTAAATTTACAAAACTATTTCCTTCTCTAGGAAAATCCACTTCCCGCGTGGCACTTTCAATGCCAACATCATGTAGATAACATACGCTCCCGAAATCAATGGGATTTCGTGGAAACTTTTGGTGAAACTTGCCTTTTTTGCAAGAGGAAAACTTGTTTGGTGATGCAGCTGGAACTTGAGAGTTTTGTTTATGTTCTCGACGGCGGAACGGGGGGCTCTTCAATGGGTATTGTAGAAATCAATATGTAATTGAGTTTGTTTTAAAAATTAATATTTTAGTTTTAAATATTTTATCAGTTTACCGAATAAACATGAATTTTTTTGGTTTCAAACGAACGAAATTTGTCTCCGTGCAGAGGATATTCCTGCTGGGATCCCCAGAGGAAATTCCTGCTGGAATCTCCAGAGGATATTCCTGCTGGAATCCCCAGAGGATATTCCTGCTGGAATCCCCAGAGGATATTCCTGCTGGAATCCCCAGAGGATATTCCTGCTGTAATCCCCAGAGGATATTCCTGCTGTAATCCCCAGAGGATATTCCTGCTGGAATCCCCAGAGGATATTCCTACTGGAATCCCCAGCGGATATTCCTGCTGGAATCCCCAGAGGATATTCCTGCTGGAATCCCCAGAGGATATTCCTGCTGGAATCCCCAGAGGATATTCCTGCTGGAATCCCCAGAGGATATTCCTGCTGGAATCCCCAGAGGATATTCCTGCTGGAATCCCCAGAGGATATTCCTGCTGGAATCCCCAGAGGATATTCCTGCTGGAATCCCCAGAGGATATTCCTGCTGGAATCCCCAGAGGATATTCCTGCTGGAATCCCCAGAGGATATTCCTGCTGGAATCCCCAGAGGATATTCCTGCTGGAATCCCCAGAGGATATTCCTGCTGGAATCCCCAGAGGATATTCCTGCTGGAATCCCCAGAGGATATTCCTGCTGGAATCCCCAGAGGATATTCCTGCTGGAATCCCCAGAGGATATTCCTGCTGGAATCCCCAGAGGATATTCCTGCTGGAATCCCCAGAGGATATTCCTGCTGGAATCCCCAGAGGATATTCCTGCTGGAATCCCCAGAGGATATTCCTGCTGGAATCCCCAGAGGATATTCCTGCTGGAATCCCCAGAGGATATTCCTGCTGGAATCCCCAGAGGATATTCCTGCTGGAATCCCCAGAGGATATTCCTGCTGGAATCCCCAGAGGATATTCCTGCTGGAATCCCCAGAGGATATTCCTGCTGGAATCCCCAGAGGATATTCCTGCTGGAATCCCCAGAGGATATTCCTGCTGGAATCCTCAGAGGATATTCCTGCTGGAATCCCCAGAGGATATTCCTGCTGGAATCCCCAGAGGATATTCCTGCTGGAATCCCCAGAGGATATTCCTGGTGGAATCCCCGGAGGATATTCCTGGTGGAATCCCCGGAGGATATTCCTGGTGGAATATCCGGAGGTAACTCCCTGTGGAATCCCCGGAGGAAATCCTGGTGGAATCCCCGGAGGATATTCCTGGTGGAATCCCCGGAGGATATTCCTGGTGGAATCCCCGGAAGATATTCCTGGTGGAATATCCGGAGGTAATTCGCTGTGGAATCCCCGGAGAAAGTTCATGTTGGAATTTCCTGAGGAAATTCCTGGTGAAATCCCCGGAAGGAATTCCTAGTGGAATCCCCGGAAGGAATTCCTAGTGGAATAGCCGGAGGAAATTCCTGGAGGAATCCCCGAAGAAAATCCCTGATGGAAATCGCGGAGAAAATTCCTGGTGCAATATCCGGGGATAGTTCCTGTCGGTATTTCCTGAGGAAAATGCTGGCGAAAATCCCAGAGGAAATACCTGGTGGAATTCCCTTAGCAAATCCCTGGAGAACTACACTGAGGAAATTCCTGGTGATATCCCCAGAGGAACCTCCTGATGGAATCCCCGGAGAAAATTCCTGTCGGAATCCCCGGAGTATATTCCTAGTTGAATTCCCTGAGGAAATTCCTGGTGGAATCCGCGGTGGGAATGCCTGGAGGAATTTCCTGGTGAAATACCTGGTGGAAATCCCTGAGGATATACCTGGTGGAAGTCCCTAAGGAAATTCCTGGAGGAATCTCCGTAGAAAATCCCTGGTAGAAAGTCCGGAGAAAGTTTCTGGTGGAATATCCGGAGGAAATTTCTGATGGAATCCCCGGAGGATATTCCTGGTGGAATCCCCGGAGGATATTCCTGGTGGAATCCCCGGAGGATATTCCTGGTGGAATCCCCGGAGGATATTCCTGGTGGAATCCCCGGAGGATATTCCTGGTGGAATCCCCGGAGGATATTCCTGGTGGAATCCCCGGAGGATATTCCTGGTGGAATCCCCGGAGGATATTCCTGGTGGAATCCCCGGAGGATATTCCTGGTGGAATCCCCGGAGGATATTCCTGGTGGAATCCCCGGAGGATATTCCTGGTGGAATCCCCGGAGGATATTCCTGGTGGAATCCCCGGAGGATATTCCTGGTGGAATCCCCGGAGGATATTCCTGGTGGAATCCCCGGAGGATATTCCTGGTGGAATCCCCGGAGGATATTCCTGGTGGAATCCCCGGAGGATATTCCTGGTGGAATCCCCGGAGGATATTCCTGGTGGAATCCCCGGAGGATATTCCTGGTGGAATCCCCGGAGGATATTCCTGGTGGAATCCCCGGAGGATATTCCTGGTGGAATCCCCGGAGGATATTCCTGGTGGAATCCCCGGAGGATATTCCTGGTGGAATCCCCGGAGGATATTCCTGGTGGAATCCCCGGAGGATATTCCTGGTGGAATCCCCGGAGGATATTCCTGGTGGAATCCCCGGAGGATATTCCTGGTGGAATCCCCGGAGGATATTCCTGGTGGAATCCCCGGAGGATATTCCTGGTGGAATCACGGAGGATATTCCTGGTGGAATCCCCGGAGGATATTCCTGGTGGAATCCCCGGAGGATATTCCTGGTGGAATCCCCGGAGGATATTCCTGGTGGAATCCCCGGAGGATATTCCTGGTGGAATCCCCGGAGGATATTCCTGGTGGAATCCCCGGAGGATATTCCTGGTGGAATCCCCGGAGGATATTCCTGGTGGAATCCCCGGAGGATATTCCTGGTGGAATCCCCGGAGGATATTCCTGGTGGAATCCCCGGAGGATATTCCTGGTGGAATCCCCGGAGGATATTCCTGGTGGAATCCCCGGAGGATATTCCTGGTGGAATCCCCGGAGGATATTCCTGGTGGAATCCCCGGAGGATATTCCTGGTGGAATCCCCGGAGGATATTCCTGGTGGAATCCCCGGAGGATATTCCTGGTGGAATCCCCGGAGGATATTCCTGGTGGAATCCCTGGAGGATATTCCTGGTGGAATCCCCGGAGGATATTCCTGGTGGAATCCCCGGAGGATATTCCTGGTGGAATCCCCGGAGGATATTCCTGGTGGAATCTCCGGAGGATATTCCTGGTGGAATCCCCGGAGGATATTCCTGGTGGAATCCCCGGAGGATATTCCTGGTGGAATCCCCGGAGGATATTCCTGGTGGAATCCCCGGAGGATATTCCTGGTGGAATCCCCGGAGGATATTCCTGGTGGAATCCCCGGAGGATATTCCTGGTGGAATCCCCGGAGGATATTCCTGGTGGAATCCCCGGAGGATATTCCTGGTGGAATCCCCGGAGGATATTCCTGGTGGAATCCCCGGAGGATATTCCTGGTGGAATCCCCGGAGGATATTCCTGGTGGAATCCCCGGAGGATATTCCTGGTGGAATCCCCGGAGGATATTCCTGGTGGAATCCCCGGAGGATATTCCTGGTGGAATCCCCGGAGGATATTCCTGGTGGAATCCCCGGAGGATATTCCTGGTGGAATCCCCGGAGGATATTCCTGGTGGAATCCCCGGAGGATATTCCTGGTGGAATCCCCGGAGGATATTCCTGGTGGAATCCCCGGAGGATATTCCTGGTGGAATCCCCGGAGGATATTCCTGGTGGAATCCCCGGAGGATATTCCTGGTGGAATCCCCGGAGGATATTCCTGGTGGAATCCCCGGAGGATATTCCTGGTGGAATCCCCGGAGGATATTCCTGGTGGAATCTCCGGAGGATATTCCTGGTGGAATCCCCGGAGGATATTCCTGGTGGAATCCCCGGAGGATATTCCTGGTGGAATCCCCGGAGGATATTCCTGGTGGAATCCCCGGAGGATATTCCTGGTGGAATCCCCGGAGGATATTCCTGGTGGAATCCCCGGAGGATATTCCTGGTGGAATCCCCGGAGGATATTCCTGGTGGAATCCCCGGAGGATATTCCTGGTGGAATCCCCGGAGGATATTCCTGGTGGAATCCCCGGAGGATATTCCTGGTGGAATCCCCGGAGGATATTCCTGGTGGAATCCCCGGAGGATATTCCTGGTGGAATCCCCGGAGGATATTCCTGGTGGAATCCCCGGAGGATATTCCTGGTGGAATCCCCGGAGGATATTCCTGGTGGAATCCCCGGAGGATATTCCTGGTGGAATCCCCGGAGGATATTCCTGGTGGAATCCCCGGAGGATATTCCTGGTGGAATCCCCGGAGGATATTCCTGGTGGAATCCCCGGAGGATATTCCTGGTGGAATCCCCGGAGGATATTCCTGGTGGAATCCCCGGAGGATATTCCTGGTGGAATCCCCGGAGGATATTCCTGGTGGAATCCCCGGAGGATATTCCTGGTGGAATCCCCGGAGGATATTCCTGGTGGAATCCCCGGAGGATATTCCTGGTGGAATCCCCGGAGGATATTCCTGGTGGAATCCCCGGAGGATATTCCTGGTGGAATCCCCGGAGGATATTCCTGGTGGAATCCCCGGAGGATATTCCTGGTGGAATCCCCGGAGGATATTCCTGGTGGAATCCCCGGAGGATATTCCTGGTGGAATCCCCGGAGGATATTCCTGGTGGAATCCCCGGAGGATATTCCTGGTGGAATCCCCGGAGGATATTCCTGGTGGAATCCCCGGAGGATATTCCTGGTGGAATCCCCGGAGGATATTCCTGGTGGAATCCCCGGAGGATATTCCTGGTGGAATCCCCGGAGGATATTCCTGGTGGAATCCCCGGAGGATATTCCTGGTGGAATCCCCGGAGGATATTCCTGGTGGAATCCCCGGAGGATATTCCTGGTGGAATCTCCGGAGGATATTCCTGGTGGAATCCCCGGAGGAGATTCCTGGTGGAATCCCCGGAGGAGATTCCTGGTGGAATCCCCGGAGGAGATTCCTGGTGGAATCCCCGGAGGAGATTCCTGGTGGAATCCCCGGAGGAGATTCCTGGTGGAATCCCCGGAGGAGATTCCTGGTGGAATCCCCGGAGGAGATTCCTGGTGGAATCCCCGGAGGAGATTCCTGGTGGAATCCCCGGAAGATATTCCTGGTGGAATCCCCGGAGGAAATTCCTGGTGGAATCCCCGGAGGATATTCCTGGTGGAATCCCCGGAGGATATTCCTGGTGGAATCCCCGGAGGATATTCCTGGTGGAATCCCCGGAGGATATTCCTGGTGGAATCCCCGGAGGATATTCCTGGTGGAATCCCCGGAGGATAATCCCCGGAGGATATTCCTGGTGGAATCCCCGGAGGATAATCCCCGGAGGATATTCCTGGTGGAATCCCCGGAGGATAATCCCCGGAGGATAATCCCCGGAGGATATTCCTGGTGGAATCCCCGGAGGGTATTCCTGGTGGAATCCTCGGAGGATATTCCTGGTGGAATCCCCGGAGGATATTCCTGGTGGAATCCCCGGAGGATATTCCTGGTGGAATCCCCGGAGGATATTCCTGGTGGAATCCCCGGAGGATATTCCTGGTGGAATCCCCGGAGGATATTCCTGGTGGAATCCCCGGAGGATATTCCTGGTGGAATCCCCGGAGGATATTCCTGGTGGAATCCCCGGAGGATATTCCTGGTGGAATCCCCGGAGGATATTCCTGGCGGAATCCTCGGAGGATATTCCTGGTGGAATCCCCGGAGGATATTCCTGGTGGAATCCCCGGAGGATAATCCCCGGAGGATATTCCTGGTGGAATCCCCGGAGGGTATTCCTGGTGGAATCCTCGGAGGATATTCCTGGTGGAATCCCCGGAGGATATTCCTGGTGGAATCCCCGGAGGATATTCCTGGTGGAATCCCCGGAGGATATTCCTGGTGGAATCCCCGGAGGATATTCCTGGTGGAATCCCCGGAGGATATTCCTGGTGGAATCCCCGGAGGATATTCCTGGTAAAATCCCCGGAGGATATTCCTGGTGGAATCCCCGGAGGATATTCCTGGTGGAATAGCCGGAGGAAATTCCTGGAGGAATCCCCGAAGAAAATCCCTGATGGAAATCGCGGAGAAAATTCCTGGTGCAATATCCAGGGATAGTTCCTGTCGGTATTTCCTGAGGAAAATGCTGGCGAAAATCCCAGAGGAAATACCTGGTGGAATTCCCTTAGCAAATCCCTGGAGAACTACACTGAGGAAATTCCTGGTGATATCCCCAGAGGAACCTCCTGATGGAATCCCCGGAGAAAATTCCTGTCGGAATCCCCGGAGTATATTCCTAGTTGAATTCCCTGAGGAAATTCCTGGTGGAATCCGCGGTGGGAATGCCTGGAGGAATTTCCTGGTGAAATACCTGGTGGAAATCCCTGAGGATATACCTGGTGGAAGTCCCTAAGGAAATTCCTGGAGGAATCTCCGTAGAAAATCCCTGGTAGAAAGTCCGGAGAAAGTTTCTGGTGGAATATCCGGAGGAAATTTCTGATGGAATCCCCGGAGGATATTCCTGGTGGAATCCCCGGAGGATATTCCTGGTGGAATCCCCGGAGGATATTCCTGGTGGAATCCCCGGAGGATATTCCTGGTGGAATCCCCGGAGGATATTCCTGGTGGAATCCCCGGAGGATATTCCTGGTGGAATCCCCGGAGGATATTCCTGGTGGAATCCCCGGAGGATATTCCTGGTGGAATCCCCGGAGGATATTCCTGGTGGAATCCCCGGAGGATATTCCTGGTGGAATCCCCGGAGGATATTCCTGGTGGAATCCCCGGAGGATATTCCTGGTGGAATCCCCGGAGGATATTCCTGGTGGAATCCCCGGAGGATATTCCTGGTGGAATCCCCGGAGGATATTCCTGGTGGAATCCCCGGAGGATATTCCTGGTGGAATCCCCGGAGGATATTCCTGGTGGAATCCCCGGAGGATATTCCTGGTGGAATCCCCGGAGGATATTCCTGGTGGAATCCCCGGAGGATATTCCTGGTGGAATCCCCGGAGGATATTCCTGGTGGAATCCCCGGAGGATATTCCTGATGGAATCCCCGGAGGATATTCCTGATGGAATCCCCGGAGGATATTCCTGGTGGAATCCCCGGAGGATATTCCTGGTGGAATCCCCGGAGGATATTCCTGGTGGAATCCCCGGAGGATATTCCTGGTGGAATCCCCGGAGGATATTCCTGGTGGAATCCCCGGAGGATATTCCTGGTGGAATCCCCGGAGGATATTCCTGGTGGAATCCCCGGAGGATATTCCTGGTGGAATCCCCGGAGGATATTCCTGGTGGAATCCCCGGAGGATATTCCTGGTGGAATCCCCGGAGGATATTCCTGGTGGAATCCCCGGAGGATATTCCTGGTGGAATCCCCGGAGGATATTCCTGGTGGAATCCCCGGAGGATATTCCTGGTGGAATCCTCGGAGGATATTCCTGGTGGAATCTCCGGAGGATATTCCTGGTGGAATCCCCGGAGGATAATCCTGGTGGAATCCCCGGAGGATAATCCCCGGAGGGTATTCCTGGTGGAATCCTCGGAGGATATTCCAGGTGGAATCCCCGGAGGATATTCCTGGTGGAATCCCCGGAGGATATTCCTGGTGGAATCCCCGGAGGATATTCCTGGTGGAATCCCCGGAGGATATTCCTGGTGGAATCCCCGGAGGATATTCCTGGTGGAATCCCCGGAGGATATTCCTGGTGGAATCCCCGGAGGATATTCCTGGTGGAATCCCCGGAGGATATTCCTGGTGGAATCCCCGGAGGATATTCTTGGTGGAATCCCCGGAGGATATTCCTGGTGGAATCCCCGGAGGATATTCCTGGTGGATTCCCCGGAGGATATCCCTGGTGGAATCCCCGGAGGATATTCCTGGTGGAATCCCCGGAGGATATTCCTGGTGGAATCCCCGGAGGATATTCCTGGTGGAATCCCCGGAGGATATTCCTGGTGGAATCCCCGGAGGATATTCCTGGTGGAATCCCCGGAGGATATTCCTGGTGGAATCCCCGGAGGATATTCCTGGTGGAATCCCCGGAGGATATTCCTGGTGGAATCCCCGGAGGATATTCCTGGTGGAATCCCCGGAGGATATTCCTGGTGGAATCCCCGGAGGATATTCCTGGTGGAATCCCCGGAGGATATTCCTGGTGGAATCCCCGGAGGATATTCCTGGTGGAATCCCCGGAGGATATTCCTGGTGGAATCCCCGGAGGATATTCCTGGTGGAATCCCCGGAGGATATTCCTGGTGGAATCCCCGGAGGATATTCCTGGTGGAATCCCCGGAGGATATTCCTGGTGGAATCCCCGGAGGATATTCCTGGTGGAATCCCCGGAGGATATTCCTGGTGGAATCCCCGGAGGATATTCCTGGTGGAATCCCCGGAGGATATTCCTGGTGGAATCCCCGGAGGATATTCCTGGTGGAATCCCCGGAGGATATTCCTGGTGGAATCCCCGGAGGATATTCCTGGTGGAATCCCCGGAGGATATTCCTGGTGGAATCCCCGGAGGATATTCCTGGTGGAATCCCCGGAGGATATTCCTGGTGGAATCCCCGGAGGATATTCCTGGTGGAATCCCCGGAGGATATTCCTGGTGGAATCCCCGGAGGTTATTCCTGGTGGAATCCCCGGAGGATATTCCTGGTGGAATCCCCGGAGGATATTCCTGGTGGAATCCCCGGAGGATATTCCTGGTGGAATCCCCGGAGGATATTCCTGGTGGAATCCCCGGAGGATATTCCTGGTGGAATCCCCGGAGGATATTCCTGGTGGAATCCCCGGAGGATATTCCTGGTGGAATCCCCGGAGGATATTCCTGGTGGAATCCCCGGAGGATATTCCTGGTGGAATCCCCGGAGGATATTCCTGGTGGAATCCCCGGAGGATATTCCTGGTGGAATCCCCGGAGGATATTCCTGGTGGAATCCCCGGAGGATATTCCTGGTGGAATCCCCGGAGGATATTCCTGGTGGAATCCCCGGAGGATATTCCTGGTGGAATCCCCGGAGGATATTCCTGGTGGAATCCCCGGAGGATATTCCTGGTGGAATCCCCGGAGGATATTCCTGGTGGAATCCCCGGAGGATATTCCTGGTGGAATCCCCGGAGGATATTCCTGGTGGAATCCCCGGAGGATATTCCTGGTGGAATCCCCGGAGGATATTCCTGGTGGAATCCCCGGAGGATATTCCTGGTGGAATCCCCGGAGGATATTCCTGGTGGAGTCCCCGGAGGATATTCCTGGTGGAATCCCCGGAGGATATTCCTGATGGAATCCACAGACGGAATTCCAGAGCAATCCAAAGACAGAAACTGCAGATGAAATCCAAAATCGCAACTCCAGGAGGAATTCATAGGAGGAATTTCTGGAGAATCTTCGAAGGAAATTCCTGGTGGAATCCATAGACGGCATTCCTGGTGGAGGGGAGCGGACCTGGTATGATGGTTAGAACACTTGACTATAACGCCGAGGACCTGTGATCGAATCCCACTCCCGACAACCTCGCAAAATGGGAGTTCTTCCTTCGGAAGGGAAGTAAACCGTGGGTCCCGAAATAAATTAGACTAGGGCTAAAAATCTCGTTAATACAGATTAAAAAAATCCTGGTGGAATCCACAGACGGAATTCCTGGTGGCATCCTCGAAGGTAATTCCTGGTAAAATCCATAGACGGAACCCCTGGTGGAATCCAAAGACGGAATTCCTGGTGGAATCCACAGACGGAATTCCTGGAGGAATTCACAGAGGAAATTTCTGGTAAATTCTTGGAGGAAAGTCCTAGTGGAATCCTCGATGGGAGTTCCTGGTGGAGTCCACAGACGGAATTCCTGGTGAACCCTCGGAGGAAATTCCTGGTTCAATCCACACACTGAATTCCCGGTGAATCTTCGGAAGGAATGCCTGATGGAATCAACAAACGGAATTTTTGGTGGAATTCCTTATTGAATCCACAGATGGAATTCCTGGTGGAATGCACAGAGGAATTCCTGGTGGAATCCTCGGGGGGATTACCTAATGGAATCCTTGGACAGAATTCTCGATGGAATCGACAGATAGAATTTCTGGTGGAATCCACAGAGGGAATTCCTGGTTTGATTCACAGTTGGAATTCCTGGTGGAATTCAGAGAGGGATTTCCTGGTGGAATCCTCGGAGGGAATTCCAAGTCGATTCCTCGGAAGAAATTCCTGCTGAAATTCACAGACGGAATTCCTGGTGGAATCCTCGGAGGATTCCCATCAGGATTACCATCAGGAATCCTCGAAGGGATTTTCTAATGCAGGGGTTCTCAAACTTTTTCAGCTTGCGACCCACTTTTGATTGTTATTGAATTCGGCGACCCACCAGCACATATTTTCAAAATATACGTCATTTAGAAAATTTGGGTTGACTTTTTTGATAAACCTACGTTACATAGCCTTACATCTTTAAAATTTTAAGTTTTTTTTAAATCTACTGTGTGCTTTTTTTTGGAAACGTCAAAATAAAGTAAACGTGATTAGTTTCAGTTAGTTAGTTTCCTTGTTTTAAGAATTTAAAATGTTTGCAAGGAATCCCCGGAGGATATTCCTGATGGAATCCACAGACGGAATTCCAGAGCAATCCAAAGACAGAAACTGCAGATGAAATCCAAAATCGCAACTCCAGGAGGAATTCATAGGAGGAATTTCTGGAGAATCTTCGAAGGAAATTCCTGGTGGAATCCATAGACGGCATTCCTGGTGGAGGGGAGCGGACCTGGTATGATGGTTAGAACACTTGACTATAACGCCGAGGACCTGTGATCGAATCCCACTCCCGACAACCTCGCAAAATGGGAGTTCTTCCTTCGGAAGGGAAGTAAACCGTGGGTCCCGAAATAAATTAGACTAGGGCTAAAAATCTCGTTAATACAGATTGAAAAAATCCTGGTGGAATCCACAGACGGAATTCCTGGTGGCATCCTCGAAGGTAATTCCTGGTAAAATCCATAGACGGAACCCCTGGTGGAATCCAAAGACGGAATTCCTGGTGGAATCCACAGACGGAATTCCTGGAGGAATTCACAGAGGAAATTTCTGGTAAATTCTTGGAGGAAAGTCCTAGTGGAATCCTCGGAGGGAGTTCCTGGTGGAGTCCACAGACGGAATTCCTGGTGAACCCTCGGAGGAAATTCCTGGTTCAATCCACACACTGAATTCCCGGTGAATCTTCGGAAGGAATGCCTGATGGAATCAACAAACGGAATTTTTGGTGGAATTCCTTATTGAATCCACAGATGGAATTCCTGGTGGAATGCACAGAGGAATTCCTGGTGGAATCCTCGGGGGGATTACCTAATGAAATCCTTGGACAGAATTCTCGATGGAATCGACAGATAGAATTTCTGGTGGAATCCACAGAGGGAATTCCTGGTTTGATTCACAGTTGGAATTCCTGGTGGAATTCAGAGAGGGATTTCCTGGTGGAATCCTCGGAGGGAATTCCAAGTCGATTCCTCGGAAGAAATTCCTGCTGAAATTCACAGACGGAATTCCTGGTGGAATCCTCGGAGGATTCCCATCAGGATTACCATCAGGAATCCTCGAAGGGATTTTCTAATGCAGGGGTTCTCAAACTTTTTCAGCTTGCGACCCACTTTTGATTGTTATTGAATTCGGCGACCCACCAGCACATATTTTCAAAATATACGTCATTTAGAAAATTTGGGTTGACTTTTTTGATAAACCTACGTTACATAGCCTTACATCTTTAAAATTTTAAGTTTTTTTAAATCTACTGTGTGCTTTTTTTTGGAAACGTCAAAATAAAGTAAACGTGATTAGTTTCAGTTAGTTAGTTTCCTTGTTTTAAGAATTTAAAATGTTTGCAAGTTTCTGTTACAAACTCAACTAGTCTGGTTTATTTTAACATAAACATCACTTTTTTTTGGAATTTCAATAAAGAACACATAAAAATTACACAGAGTCGTTGAAAATATAATGATAGTGAAACGCATTGGGGAACTTTAAATGTGGCCTTCAAATCGTGGCCTTCAAATCGTGATTAATAGGGCAAACAAATAAATCCTTCAAACAGATCGAGTTGAAAGTACTTTTCTACATATACGGTGTTTATTTAAACCACTTTTTTCAAACCTGTTCAGCTGTTTTGATTTCTGTAAAAAATCAGATTATTAAAATTGATCCAATCAGAATTTTACAGAAGTTAAACTTTATCGAAAAAAAAACAAAAAAAAACAGTGAAGATTAACAAACGTTCGTTGGTTTCTTGTCGAAATTTGTTGAACTTTTGGTATTTCAAAAATTTTCTGGAATTTTTACTGCTGAACTTGATGTGTAAATTTAACGGAAAATGCTAACTGTAAACAACATCTTTAACCCATTTTTAGAGAACGCATAAAAGTTATTATTAGGGAAACCTTATTTCTAGAAATAACTCAGGCGATTCTACAAGAGAGTATATGCAAATTTGAAAATGGCCAAAAAAGGTTTTGGGATAAGTTAATTTATACATTTTTATTATGATATCGACAAAGGTTTCGCGACCCACCAAAAATCAGCCCGCGACCCACCAGTGGGTCGCGTTCCATAGTTTGAGAAACGCTGTTCTAATGGATTCCTCGGAGAAAATTCCTGATAGAATTCAAAAACAAAATTCCTGGTACAATCCACAGAGTGAATTTCACCAGGATTTTCTCCGGGGATTCCACCAAAAATTTCCTCCAGGGATTCCTCCAGGAATTTCCTCAGGGAATTCCACCAGAAATTTGCTCCGGGGACTCCACCAGGAATTTCATCTGTGGATTTCACCAGGATTTTCTCCAGGGATTCCACCAAAAATTTCCTCCGGGGATTCCACCGAAATTCCTGGGATTACACCAGGAATTGTATCCGGGGATACCACTAGGAATTTCATCTGTGGATTTCACCAGATATTTTCTCCGGGGATTCCACCAAATAAGAAGAAATAAGTAGCATATCATCAACCGACAAACTTCCGGAAACTTGTTCGCATTTTAAACAGAATGTGACCGAAGTTTTGATATTGACAAAATTTCAATCGCATGAAAAGCCCAGCCAAAATGAAGGAAATTTATAAAAACATACTAAGCTCATCCTTCTCGGCTATTCTGGGAACTGAAACGAGCTGGGATGAAAGTGTAAAAAGCGAGGAAGTTTTCGGAAGCAGCTTTAATGTATTTAGAGGCGACCGTAATTTTCTGGAGTCTCAGAAAAAGTCTGGCGGTGGAGTTTTAATTGCTATTTCGGCAAATCATAATTCTGAATTAATAAGCACTTCAAAATTCAAAACGTTTGAGCATATCTGGGTGAAATCACACATAGCAGGTGAAACGCACGTGTTTGCCTCAGTGTATTTTCCTCCAGACCATGCTCATAAAAGCACATACGAAAGTTTTTTCCAATGTGCTGAACAAATTTTATCACAGCTTCCTCTTGAGGTTATAGTTCACATCTATGGAGACTTTAATCAACGCCATGCTGACTTCATTCTGGACTCAGAAAATGAAAGCATCTTACTCCCAGTCGTTGGGGATAATGAAACATTGCAGTTTATTTTTGAAAAATCCGCAAATTTAGGACTGAACCAAATTAATCACATTAAAAACCAACAGAACTGCTATCTGGACTTTTTATTAACAAATATTAACGAAGATTTCTGTGTGACCGAATCATTAACTCCATTGTGGAAAAATGAGGCTTTGGGGCCATCCATAAACCACGTGGTAATGTGGGGGGGGGGGGGGGGGGGGTCAAAATACCACGGTCCATACAAAGTTAATTTTTTTTGTATGAACGACAAACCACGCAGGGGGGGGGGGGTTCAGAATCCCCCAAAAAATGACCACGTGGTTTATGGACAGCCCCTTTCCATACAGCAATCAATATTCTTTATTCATACATAAAAACCAAAGACCCAATGACTGTGAATACGAGGTAATCTTTGAATACCAATTGGCGAACTATAAAAATATTAAACGTAGGTTAAGTAGTGTGAATTGGCAAGTAGTTTTAAGAAACGAAAGAAATGTCGATACTGCTGTAGACGTATTTTACAAAATTTTATCGGAAATAATTATCCAAGGAATTCCTTCAAGGAAAAAACGTCGTAGCAGAAATTTTAAAAACCCAATCTGGTATAATACCCAAGTAACCATTAAGCCGTAAAAATGGCATTAAGTCGGCTCTATAGTCGAATGTAGAACCTGGCTAACAGAGCTAATTGGTTCTATATCCTCTTATAGAGCTGCTTAAAAGCCACTTTTGGCGAATTATTCGGCTGATATACGGCCAACTTTAAAATATCGTACCAAGTCTCTGGAGCGAACGTTGTCAAAAGTGAGACAAAGAAAAAAGAAAAAAAATATTTTGTTTATCTCCTGTTCTTTTCTAACTTCCTTCGCTTCCATTGAAGTTGCTTTTTTGCTACTTCATCCAGATTCTAGCTGTTGTCCTCCGGGTTCCTGATCAAGTCCAGGTCTGTTCCCTTTCTCATCTGCTCCACCAGTGCACCATGGGAATGGTGTGATCAAACTAGTATTTAAACCATGAAAAACAAAACAGTTTGGGCATTTCGAGGGTTGAAAATGATATGGGATGAGGATGATTCAGTGGTAAGCTTGGTGGTGACGAACGCAGGAAATGAAGCAGGAGAAGCAATGTTTATATAAATTTTCGGGAAACGTTTCAGAAGAATAGGGAAACGAGCTGGTGTTTGTCTTGATTGAAAAAAATGGAATAATTAACATAACCAGATTCCATTATCTATTTAACAACACCATTCCGATAAACATTCCAACAACAAAAATAATCCCGTTCCGCCAATCCCGTCCGACATGGATGTTTAAAATGTATTGATCATGGCCGACTCGAGTCTGTTTTGGTCGAAATCTATTTTGATTGATATAAACGTCATGTGCTCCAAGCCCTGTGACAGCACTGACAAACTTCTTTACAGCTTGTAGGCTTTATATAGGCTTACAGGGCTTAATTTAGTTCTTCTGGTTATAGTGCCCATAAGCATTAGGAATGCTTATATAGAGCTATTTAGCACTGAAAAGCTGTTTAATGGCTGTTATAATGCTCAGAACAGTGCTTAGTGGTTACCTGGGTAGACAGATAAAAAATTTGAAGAACCGCAAACAAAACCCGATCAGAAAGGCATAACAAAAATGTAACAGAATTATATAAGCGGTTGATAGATATATCAACGTTTGATATATTTAGATATATTTGACAAAAATGATTTGAAAACCTGATTTAATTATATCAGAATTATAACAAGGTCAGTTATAATACAAAAAAAAATATATTTTGATCATCTTTATAGGAACATTATAACAAACTCAGTTATAGTTTTGAAAATGCAGTTTGTGTCAAATGAATATTTTACAGGTGGTGTTTGGTACGCAATTACACCGCTGTGTGGCGGTACTGCAGTTGTCATTGTAGGTGAGCCACACTAGAGTATCTAGTAAAATTTAATGCCCAACGTATGCAATGATTTAACCCTCCTAATATGTTAGTGTTTACGCGTATGTCCTTCCCCTCAACAATTGGAACTGGTCCTGTCCTTCCCCCCAACGATTTCAAGCTAGTCGAATGTCAACAACATCCGCCTCCGTTCGAGCATAGTCGACGGCGAAAACCCAGAGGAAAAATTTTGTTAGTTTTAAGCGCAGCCATTGTAGAGAAACGATGCAATAAAACTACAGTCCGCAAAATCGAGTGTTATTCCACTTTTTATTTCGTTTTCCGACTCGGATTTCGGTTTCCTCCGTTTCCTGCTACGGTGTTCGAGTTTCGTGTTTGGCATTCCCGCGTACAGTTAGGCTTTTGCACCACGAAGGCGTAGCGTACGTTCAGCGTGCTTGTCTGGGTCATATTGACCCCAACTTCCTACTAGGGTTGATGCAACTCTCAAACGATCACATGAAGCTATGATAAGTGAGGCAACAAAATGGATATTAAAAGGATGACTTTCATTGAAACTGTTAACACTCATGAAGTAAGTTTTAAGTTTCACAAACCTCCATAGGTTTTGCAGTATGTGGTCCCATTCAAGATTATTCTAATAAATTATTCGGAAATTAGAAGTTTTACCATTAACATGATACAACTGGAACAATAAGTCGTCTGAAAATGAAAATCACCTTAGTTTTTGAAGAATTGATTATTATCTAAATAATTTGTGGAGCTTTGAAATTTATATATAATTTGGTCGCGCCATGTCGTTAGTCACGTTTCATTGCCATGCAATTAACGTCCATATCAATTCAGTAGAAATACAGCTTCTTATTATCTGCAAACATGTGGTGTGGATGTTACATACTCAAAGATGAAGGAAGGCCGTTGATAAATAAGGCTAACATCAATGGTCCTAAAACCGATCTTTGTGGCACGCTCGATAGAGTACCGATCGGGCTTCAATGATTTCCTTTAACTTCCATAATTTTAAAGCGGTTATTCAAATAGGATTTACTTAATGAAACAGAATCTCAACTGAAATCGAATAGATGTGATAATCTGTGCAGTAGTTCAAAATGAGAAACACTGTTGAAAGCTTTTAAAAAACCAATCAATAGCAGAAGGTTATTTCTTTTTTACCGATGTGTTGATGGACATCGTCATGCATGCCGAAGCAAATGCCGAACACGTGCTTTCAACTAGTGGAGGAATTTCTTGTTTAAACTATTTTTGCTGAAAATTAAAACATTGATATCACGAGGCAAAGCAAACGCCATAGTTTGTCAATTCTTGTACCATGTAATGTTGAATTGTGCTTTAAACACTGCATTTTTTTAATTTTATAAGCCATCTAAAACTGACAATCTTCAGAAATGCACACTAACGCCACGATGCGGTGAAATTTTAAACCACCAGACTACTGCATAACTTTGCCATAGGCAGGAACTTTCTTGATGGTGAGGAACATTAGATAATTATTTAATAACACATGTCGAAATGTTCTGATTTAATTGCTCGCTAGGGGCTGTCCATTGATTACGTAAGGGTTTTTGGGGGGAGGGGGGTTTGATAAATCTTACGCTACATAAAAAATATTTGGTTTCTCATACAAAAAATCTTACAAGAGGGGGAGGGGAGTTAAAAAATCGTAAAAAATCCCTTACGTAATAAATGTACAGCCCCCTAGCACCGAGAGAAGGTGAAATTTAATACCACTCTTTTCACTGTTTAGCCATTAACTATCTCTACAACTTTGATGAATATACGACATGTATTTCGGGTCTGAATCATGAGATAAAGCATGCCAAAATGCAGAGCAAATTATTGAGTTACAATTATAACCAAATTATATCCACTTTTGTTATATTCTAAGATGACGTAATTGCGATCAACTGTATCAAGAACACTTTTATGTGACGTTATATTTTCTCTCCTGTACGTTGGACAAATGAGTCTATTTATAGACCAGCCGCCAAAACGAAGAACCACTTGATCGTATACCGCCTTTCACTTCAAGTGCTGCAATGGTCTCATTGATAAAGGCGCCGGATTGCAGTTAAAGGCTGGCGTCCTTGATTCGATTCCCGTCTGGGTGAGGGTTTTTTTTATATACTACGTAGGGCAAGTTTTTTATACAAAAAACTTTTCGCTAAAAATAAATAACACTCTTAATAAAAATTACCCAAAAAATGAGTTAAAATTTACTCAACTCAATTTTTACCCAATATATTTATATCTAATTTATAACAACATGTGTTAAAACTTTTTGATCATTCCAATATTTATTATATCTCACGTTGTTATAAATTTGTTAAAATTGTATCAACACCTGTTATAATTATGTTATGGCTAGAGCAATTTTAGTTATATTTTTGGTTGTTTTAACACCTAACCGGCGAATTTTATAACTCATTCTGTTATGAAAAATCTTTGAAATAAATAACTCAATCGGTTATAATTTTGTTATGCCTTTCTGATCGGGAAAGCCCATAAAAATTACAAGACACACAATACCAATGAAAATCTAGCAAATTATTTGGATATATGCGAGCAACTGAACTTAGCCATCAGTAATGCATTTGAAGAATAAAAAAAAAAACCATCCGTTATGCATCTTGGTGATAACTCGGAAAAAATTTGCAATCTTTTTGCAAATTTCTTCCAAGAAATCTATACAACATTTTCTCAAGAAGATCGTGACCGCGATTATTTTGCATTTTACCCAGAATTCCCTAGGGACATTGGCGTAAACCAACTCCAAGTGCAGGATATTTTACATGCTCTTAAGAATCTAGACGCCTCAAAAGGTCCTGGTCCTGACGGGATCCCCCCAGTATTCATGAAAACTTTAGCACAGGAACTGACTGCACCTTTGTTTTGGCTTTTTAATATGTCGCTGGAATCTGGTAATTTCCCATAGTTTTGAGTACTAGAAAAGCTCTTTTCTAGTACCTATTTTCAAATCTGGCCGAAAATCAGACGTACGTAATTATCGTGGTATAGGGCACTGCATGAAATTATCTCCTTCTCTTTCAGTCTTACAGAAATTTTGTAAACAACAAGGCCAAGAAACGTCAAAATCCCATACAAAATCAAAACAGTGCGGTGCCCTATAGCCATTATCTCTTGCATTCCGAAACTTTTCGAGGCAATTGTCAACGAAAAGCTATTTCTCCAAACCAAAAACAGAATTACTGATATGCAACACGGCTTCTTCAAAGGTCGGTCGACCTCAACAAATTTACTGCAATTCATAGACTATTCATTAAACGCAATGGATAATGGAAACCACGTGGAAGCTCTCTACACGGACTTTAGTAAGGCATTTGATCGCATTGACATACCAATGCTACTTTTCAAACTACAAAAAATCGGAATTGAGCCAATTCTCCTGAAATGGCTTGAATCATACCTAACTGACCGTCAACAAATAATTAAATTCAATGGAAACAAGTCAAACCCAATTAAAGTCACTTCAGGTGTCCCCCAAGGCTCTCATTTAGGATCTCTTCTCTTTATTATGTATGTAAACGACATTTCCTTCATTTTAAACAAACTAAAAGTTCTAATTTATGCCGATGACATGAAGCTCTTTCTGGAAATACGAAATGAAGAAGACATCAATGTATTCCACAATGAAATTCACATATTCTACGTATGGTGCAAAAAAAGCCTTTTAGAATTAAATGTAGAAAAATGCAACTTAATATCATTTAGCAGAAAAAGAACAACACCAAACATTTCAGTTGCATTAGGAAATCAAAATGTGGAAAAATGTGAAAGAGTAAGAGACTTAGGAGTAATCTTAGACTCTAAGCTTACTTTCGTAGACCACTACAACACAATAATTCACAGGGCTAATAACATGCTAGGGTTTATTAAGCGTTTCTGCTACAACTTTAATGACCCATACACAATCAAAACTCTGTATATTGCATATGTAAGATCAATACTGGAATATTGCAGCATTGTATGGTCTCCTTTTTCAATCACGCACGAAGAAAGATTAGAATCAGTACAAAAGCAATTTCTATTATATGCTCTTCGTAAATTAGGTTGGACTTCATTTCCACTTCCATCATATGAAGCACGCTGCAAGCTTATCGACATACAAACATTGAAAGAGCGGCGTGAAATTGCAATGGTTTCTTTTGTTAACGATATCGTTTCACAACGTATTGATTCAACAAAAATCTTATCCTCATTAAATTTTTACATACCTTCTCGGCAACTACGAAATCGAAACATATTCATAACAAACCACCGTAGAACAAACTACGCCAAATTTGGGCCTATTAATCGAATGATGGACATTTATAATCAACACTGCGAAACCATTGACTTTACAATGTCTCGGCATAACCTTAGAAAATACTTTTACAGTCTTCGAAGTCCCAACACCTAAAAACATTATAAATACACTACTGTTGGGATCAATGGAAAAACATCCTGGCAACACTGCTCCGCTCCACAGTATACATCAGTCTACGTCAAGTCAACTGTGGGCTCACCAGTGACAACCGGAGTGTCACTGTAGTGACGCAATAGATGTTGATAACAATCAACTCAGTTGTCAACATGCAAGATGGCCACTTGCACAGTTCGTCCAGTCCGTTTTATTGTAAATAAATCATTTTAGCATGTTAGTTTGTAAATCGTATGTATCGCGTTTTGCTAGTATACAACAGTGGCGACGAGAAAGTGGGTCCTTAGGACCCCGGGAACAAATCCACGCAAGGGAAGACGTTGCAAAATGGAGTTTTCCAAAAGTTTTCCCTACGGATTCACCATCATCAAAGCCAACCATGGCTCACCAAAGGGCACCTAAACTGAACTGGATCAATCACCATCACCAATTGCACTCATCACAAAGTGTGCTACCATTTGATGTAACTATATGAGGACAAATCAAGTCATGTCCTCTGAACCCATCACATCAAGGGTTCGTTACAGTGACGTCATCCGGAGCACTGTGAGAAGCACTCAGCAGCCATGATGTTTGCATCATCATCAAGCAGCATCGTTCATTCATACAGCATGCAAGCAGCTTCCACACAAGTTCCGGGCCTACGCGTTTCATCATCATCCACAGACGAACCACTCTGACCAGCAGCATCGTCAGGCAAGTCATCAGGTCAAGCATCAATGATCATTCACGACGCTCTTCGTGTAAAGACCGATTCGTAGAATGTTCTTCACAACATAATCATCACCATCAATTCAAGGCGGAGATGTTGGGATCAATGGAAAAACATCCTGGCAACACTGCTCCGCTCCACAGTATACATCAGTCTACGTCAAGTCAACTGTGGGCTCACCAGTGACAACCGGAGTGTCACTGTAGTGACGCAATAGATGTTGATAACAATCAACTCAGTTGTCAACATGCAAGATGGCCACTTGCACAGTTCGTCCAGTCCGTTTTATTGTAAATAAATCATTTTAGCATGTTAGTTTGTAAATCGTATGTATCGCGTTTTGCTAGTATACAACAACTACCTATCCTAATTTATTTTTTTAATATTTTTTTTGCAATTTCTCATCGTAATAGGCTGTTTTACCTCACGCAAATCTGACAGGAAAAGGCCTACTTTCTCACACCTAATTAACAGTGCTGTAATGATTCATTACAGCACTGATTTGCGTTGCGTAATGAACCATTACAGCACTGTTTTCAGTTTTGGTCAACTTCTTGATGCTTTCTGGACGCCGTTTTGAAAAATTGTGACAACTGCACAGTATAACCTATTATGATCAGATTTTCTTAAACATTGGCTATGAACATCAGTGTGCAGTTTGATGAAAAAGTTTTATTGAAAACTATCCTCAAGGGTAATTTATGAAATTGCAAAAAACGTTGTACGCAACTCGGTGCAGAACTTGATTTTTCCAGCACTCGTCGTAATTATCCAACTCGGCAAGCCTCGTTGGATAAATGTACGACTCGTGCTGTAAAAATCATCATTCTGCACCTTGTTGCGTAAACTACTATTATGTATTTCTTAGACTAAACTATAGCATTAAGAAACAAAAAATATGTATATGTACGTCGGTTGACGAAATAAATAAATAAATAAAATAAAAATTCCCTCAGGGAATTCCACCAGGAATTCTCCGGGGATTCCATCAAGAGGTTCTTCAGGGAATTCCACCAGGAATTAACTCAGGGAATTCCACCGGGCATTTCCTCAGGGAATTCCACCAGAAATTTGCTCCGGGGATTCCACTAGGCAATTTCCTCAGGAAATTCCACCAGCAATTTCATCTGAGGATTTCACCAGGATTTTCTACGGGGATTCCACCAAAAATTTCCTCCGGGGTACCACCAGGAATTTCCTCCTGGGATTCCACCAGGGATTGTATCCGGGGATTCCAGGAATTTTCTCCGGGGTTTTCACCAAGAATTCTTTCCGGGGATTTTACCAGTAATTTTCTTTGAGAATTCCACCAGGAACTTCCTCCAGGAATTCCACCAGGAGTTTCCTCCGGGGAATCTACCAGGAATTTCCTCCGGGGATTCCACCAGTAATTTCATCTGTGGATTTCACCAGGAATTTTCTCCTGGGAGTTCACCAGATATTTCCTCCGTTGATTCCACCAGGCATTTTCTCCTGGGATTCCACCAGGGATTGTATCCGGGGATTCCACCAGGAATTTTCTCCGGGGTTTTCACCAGGAATTTTCTCAGGGGATTCCTCCAGGAATTTCCTCAGGGAATTCCACCAGGCATTTCCTCAGGGAATTCCACCAGAAATTTGCTCCGGGGATTCCACCAGGAATTGTCTCTGGGGACTTCACCAGGAATTTCATCTGTGAATTTCACCAGATATTTTCTCCGCAGATTCCACCAAAAATTTCCTCAGGAAATTCCACTAGGCAAAAATTCCTTCAGGGAATTTCACCAGGAATTCTCCGGGGATTCCACCAAGAATTTCCTCAAGGAATTCCACCAGGAATTTCCTCAAGGAATTCCACCAGGTATTTCTCAGGGAAATCCACCAAGAATTTTCTCCAGGGATTACACCAGGAATTTCCTCCGGTGATTCCACTAGGCAATTTCTTTAGGAAATTCCTCCGGGAATTTCATCTGCGGATTTCACCAGAATTTTCTCCGGGGATTCCACCAAAAATTTCCTCCGGGGCTTTCACCAGGAATTTCCTCCGGGGATTCCACCAGGAATTTCCTCCTGGGAGTTCACCAGATATTTTCTCCGGGAATTCCACCAGTAATTTCCTCCGTGGATTCGACCAGGAATTTCCTCCTGGGATTCCACCAGGGATTGTATCCGGGAATTCCACCAGGAATTTTCTCCGGGGTTTTTACCAGGAATTTTCTCCGGGGATTCCTCCAGCAATTTCCTCAGGGAATTCCACCAGAAATTTGCTCCGGGGATTCCACCAGGAATTGTCTTCGGGGTTTTCACTAGGTAATTTCCTCAGGGAGTTCCACCAGGTATTTCTCAGAAAATTCCTCCAGGAACTTCATCTGTGGATTTCACCAAGATTTCCTACTGGAATTCCACCAAATATTCCCTCCGGGGATCCCACCAGGAATTTCTTCCGGATATTCAACTAGGAATTTATTCTGGGGATTCCATTAGGAATTCCTTCCGGGTATTTCACCAGGAATTTCCTCAGGGAATTCCACTAAGAATTTCCTCCGGGGATTCCACCAGGGTTTTTCTCCGGATATTCCATCTGGAATTCTTTCCGGGGATTTTACCAGTAATTTTCTCTGAGAATTCCACCAGGAACTTCCTTAGGGAATTCCACCAGGAATTTCCTCCGGGAAATCTACCAGGAATTTCCTCTGCGGATTCCACCAGGAATTTCCTCCGGGGATTCCACCAGGAATTCCTTCCAGGTATTTCACCAAGAATTTCCTCATGGAATTCCACCAGGAATTTCCTCCGGATATTCCACTAGGAATTCGTTCTGGGGATTCCACTAGAAACTCTTTACGGGAAATTCACCAGGATTTTCCTCAGGGAATTCCACCAAGTAGTTCCTCAGGGAATTCCACTAGGCATTTCCTCAGGGAATTCCACCAGGAATTTCCTCCGGATATTGCACTAGGAATTCATTCTGGGGATTCCACTAGGAATTTCTTCCTTGTATTTCACCAGGAATTTCCTCAGGGAATACCACCAGGAATTTCCTCCGGATATTGCACTAGGAATTCATTCTGGGGATTCCACTAGGTATTTCTTCCGGGTATTTCACCAGGAATTTCCTCCGGGGAATCTACCAGGAATTTCCTACGTAGATTCCACTTAGAATTCTTTCCGGGGATTTTACCAGTAAATTTCTCTGAGAATTCCACCAGGAATTTCCTCCGGGGATTCCACCAGGTATTTCCTCAAGAAAATCCGCCAGGATTTCTGTCCAGGGATTCTACCAGAAATTTCCTCCGGATATTCAGTTAGGAATTCCTTCCGGGGATGTCGCCAGGAATTCCACTAGGAATTTACTCAAGGATTTCCACCAGAAATTTCCTTCGGGATTTCCACCAGGAACACTGGTGGAATTTTCAGAGAGAATCTTTAGCGGAATTCTCTAGGAAAATCTCTGGCGGAATCTTCAGAGGAAATTATTGAAGGAATTGCCGGAGAGAATTTCTGATGAAACACCCGGGCTAATATCCTGGTTTAATACTCAGATAGAATTCTTTGTGTAAAACTCAGAGGGAATTCTTGGTCAAATACCCAGAAGGATTTCCTGGCGCTACTTTCGAAGTGAATTCTCGGTAGAATCCCTTGCGTATCCTGATGGAATCTCCCAGAAGGAAATCCTGAGAAATTTGTCATAGACAATTCCTGGTGGAATCCCCAGAGGGAATTTCTAGTGGAGTACTTGGAGGTAATCTTTGAAGAATCGTCAGAGGAAATCCCTGGCGGAGTCCCCAGAGGGAATTCGTGGTGAAATTCTCGGAATAAATTCCTAGTGTAATATTAGAATGAATTTTCAATGGAATCATCAAAGGGAATTTCTGTTGAAACCATAGTGCAGGCGGAACCCTTAGAGGAATTTCTTAGTGGAAACCCCAGAGAGAAATTCTGGTGGAATATATGAATAGAATTCGTGGAGTTCCTGGTAGAATCACCAAAATAAATTCTTGGTGGAATACCTGATGCGAGTTTCTAGTGGAATCCCCAGAGGGAATCCCCCAGAGAATCCTCTGCAGAAATACCTGGTGCAATACCCATACGGAAATCATTTGCCAGACCTCCAGAGGAAATCTCTGATGGAATCTCCAGATAGAATCCCTGGCGCAATTTCCAGAGAAAATTCCTGACGCAATTTCCTTTGGAAATTCTTGCCCAGAGAAGACACACAGAGAAAATCTGGCAGAATCTCCAGAGGAAATAAATTTTTAATGGAATTCCCACAAGACATCCCTGGCTAAATCTTCAAAGGGAAACCCAGGCGAAATTCACAGAATGATTCCCTGATGGAATTTCATATAATTCCTGGTGTAATCCCCAAATACAGTGCCTAGTATAATCTCCAGGAAGAATTCCAGAGGGAATGCTGAAGAAATTGCCTAGGAATTTTCCGAAACAACTCGCAAAGAAATAATCGTTTAGGAACAATTGTATGTAAAAATATCTAAGATTAGTTTTGCCAATAGTCGCGAAGAATATAATCATTATTTCCTACTTGATCCCAACGGCTTCAAATAACCGCAACGTGTTAGCAAAATTGAAAGCATCAAATCCCCGGTCCTGTCCCGCATTGTTGGTGGAATGAATACAGTTAGATGAACAATAAATGTGTGGGATGCAAACTATTCGTTGCATACCACCCTGGAAAACAACAGGATTCGACAGAGAGAGAGAAAGAGAGACGACGACGAGCACGACGAGCCAACGGGCTGTCAGTTATCAACAACAAACAGAAGAACCTGAGACAGAAGAACGTGCGCGATAATTATAATCGAAATAAAACGTTAGATTATTAGTAGTAAAAAGTCTTATACTTTATTTCAACGGTTCGAATCACCACATTGGTGACCCGCGACGTCGCGTACTATCGAGTTCAGCCGTGAAAATCGATCCAGCTACGAGAATTCTCGCTCGGAAAAAAAGTTGACAATCTAACCTAAAAAATCATGGCCCAGCCGGATAATGCCAACAATCCAGCAGCTGCTCAAACTGCACTGGTTGGTGTGAAGCTCCCGGACTTTTGGAAAACTGATCCGGTTATGTGGTTTGCCCTAGTAATCCTACATTATAGAGATCTGCGGAGGCGGCCATTGTGAGCCAATTAGAAATCCTCTACATAGAGATGAGCGGAAGTTACATACGTCGATTCGGCAACGCTGTTTGTTTTGTTTACAAAAGCTGCCAACACTTGCTACAAAGCTAGATGTTCAAACTTTGTGCGTGACTTCATTGTGGTTCAAGTTGTTTTGTTTACATTTTCTAATTATGGTAGATTTTTTTTCAAAATTTTGTTGAAATAGCGGAGCAATCGAAAAAATCTGAAATTCAATGCAAAAGTGTTACGCTAATCATATCGGCAGAAGTGAAGCAAGAAGCAGCAATGGAAGTTTTTTCGACAAGTGCAGCAACAAAAGTGTCGTCATAAGCATGAGCTTTTGAAAGCAGAATTAATAAATTTTTATCTATTTACTAAACATACATATGCCGCCAATATCTCGATATTAAAAATAAATAATTTTAATTTATTTAGTTTCGATTGCAATACCGTTCGAACGACGCGTTCCTACGAACGATAAGCATGTTCATTTGGCTCACACTTTGACAGTTCTCTCTGCACGATTGGCTCACAATGGCCGCCTCCGCAGATCTCTATAATGTAGGATTACTAGAGCCAATCGTGCAGAGAGAACTGTCAAAGTGTGAGCCAAATGAACATGCTTATCGTTCGTAGGAACGCGTCGTTCGAACGGTATTGCAATCGAAACTAAATAAATTAAAATTATTTATTTTTAATATCGAGATATTGGCGGCATATGTATGTTTAGTAAAAAGATAAAAATTTATTAATTCTGCTTTCAAAAGCTCATGCTTATGACGACACTTTTGTTGCTGCACTTGTCGAAAAAACTTCCATTGCTGCTTCTTGCTTCACTTCTGCCGATATGATTAGCGTAACACTTTTGCATTGAATTTCAGATTTCTTCGATTGCTCCGCTATTTCAACAAAATTTTGAAAAAAAAATCTACCATAATTAGAAAATGTAAACAAAACAACTTGAACCACAATGAAGTCACGCACAAAGTTTGAACATCTAGCTTTGTAGCAAGTGTTGGCAGCTTTTGTAAACAAAACAAACAGCGTTGCCGAATCGACGTATGTAACTTCCGCTCATCTCTATGTAGAGGATTTCTAGTTTGCCCAGGCGGAATCGCAGTTCGCGCTGACAAAAATCACCACAGACGAAACAAAATTCCATCACATCGTTGCTAAGGTAGACCAAACGGTAATATGCCACATTGCCGATCTGGTTACTACTCCGCCAGCCACGAACAAGTACGACGCCGTAAAAAAGCGACTGATTGACCGTTTTGCCTTGTCTCCGGAAAACAGCTTGGAACGTTTACTTGGGATGCATGACCTGGGAGACCTGCGTCCCACTCATCTGCTCTCCAAAATGCAGGAGTTGTCTACTGGTTTGGGAGTTGACAACAATTTGCTGAAGATGCTGTTCATTCAACGATTGCCGGCAAACATTCGCCCTATCATCTCTTGTCATGACGAAACCCTTGCTAAATTAGCGGAAATGGCTGATAAGATGGTGGATACAGTAAGCGTACAAGCTTCTGCGGTCGTTGCTAGCGGCAAGGAATCGGTCAGCACGGTGGAAAACGAGCTCCGGTCAGAAATCGATTTTCTCACGGCCGAAATCCGAAAATTAAAAACATTCGGACGCTCACGGAGTCGATCTGTTTCAAGGACCCGGTTTTCGGCGAATAGGCAATCCCAGGGTGAGGTTTGCTGGTATCACCGAAAATGCGGAACAAACGCCCGCCAGTGTCGCCAACCCTGTTCGTTCGCATCAAAAAACTAGGTCCGTCCCAACCGATCTCGGCGGGGGTTGGGGATGTACGCGAAGGCCGCCGATTGGTTATCCACGATCGAACAACAAACTACCGTTTTCTAATCGACACTGGATCCGACGTGTCGATACTACCGGCGAACAGGCGAGAGAAGAGCGGGGAGCTTTCTACGCAGTCCCTGCATGCTGCAAATGGATCCAAAATCGCAACCTACGGAACTAAATTTCTGAACACGGACCTGGGACTCAGGCGACGATTTCTATGGAACTTCATCATTGCGGACGTTACGATGCCAATCATTGGGGCCGACTTCATCGCTCATTTCGGCATCTTGGTAGACCTCCAGCATCAACGGTTGACAGATGGAAAAACCGGCTTAGGCTCCCCTGGTAATGTGACGACAACAAATCTGTACAACGTGACAATCGTCAACACCGACCATCCGTATCGAGAGCTCCTGAACGATTTCCGCGAAATAACGTTGCCCTCGACGATGCATACCAGATCCAGAAAGACGTCACCCACCATATTGTCACTCGAGGACCCCCAACAGCGTCGAAAGCACGGCGAATGCATCCTGAAAAAGTGAAAGCTGCTAAGGAGGAATTCAGGGTGATGTGCGATTTAGGAATTTGTCGTCCTTCGAGTAGCAGCTGGGCGAGCCCACTCCATTGTGTACCCAAGAAGAACGGACAGTGGCGATTCGTGGGTGATTATCGTCGTCTGAACCAAGCCACACTTCCCGATCGATATCCGGTTCCTCACATCCACGATCTGCTGAACTCATTTCATGGTAAGTCCATTTTCTCTACGCTAGATCTAGAAAGGGCTTATCACCAAGTACCTGTGGAAGAGGACGACGTTCCAAAAACAGCGGTAATAACTCCATTCGGACTGTATGAGTTCACGCGGATGCAATTTGGCTTGTGTAATGCCAGCCAAACCTTCCAGCGCTACATGAATAAAATTTTCGGAGACTTGGAATTCGTGGTGGTCTTTATAGACGACATCTGCATAGCGTCCACTTCTTCCGCAGAGCACCGCGAGCATTTGCGAATTGTTTTCGAGAGGCTACGACAACACGGCTTGGTAATAAATGTTGCTAAAAGTACCTTCGGACGAAGCGAAGTGGAGTTTCTGGGATACCTTGTCAGCGGCGATGGTGTACGACCACTTCCGGCGCGTGTGCAAGCTATTATGGATTACGATTTACTAACATGTGTCAAGGGTTTACGGTGTTTTCTTGCGTTGGGTACAAACGATTCATCCAGCATGCAACGGACATTCAAGCGGAGCTGAGGAAGCTGATTCTGGATAATCGAAAGAATGATTCCAGGAAACTCACATGGACAGAAGCCGCACGATCAAGTTTCGAGAAATGCAAACGTTCACTTGCAGATTCTACGCTCTTACATTACCCTGACAATGAAAAATCTCTTGGCCTCATGATCGACGCTTCAAATACGGCTGCAGGAGCAGTTCTTCAGCAGCTCAATAACGGAATTTGAGAACCACTGGGGTTTTATTCCGAAAAGTTTTCCAAATCTCAGTGTATGTATTCCACGTTTGGCCGTGAACTAACTGCCATGAAAATGGCGGTTAAATATTTTCGGCATTTCCTTGAAGGTCAGAATTTCACCATTTTCACGGATCATCGCCCCTTAACATTTGCTTTGACATCAGAATCAAGCTCTCGTCTGCCACACGAGGAACGATATTTGCGTTTCATATCGCAATTCACTACGGACATTCGGCACGTCAGTGGAAAGGAAAACTTTATCGCCGATGCACTATCGCGTGTTGATAGTGTCCTATCACCTACTTCGATTGATTACGAATCAATCAGTCACGATCAGAAACATGACAGGAAACTGCTCGAGTTAATAAAATCCTCTTCAACGTCCTTGAGATTCGAACAAAAATCGTTCAACAAATGCAGTAATAAAGTATATTGTGACATTTCAACAGGTTACCCTCGTCCGTTTGTACCCAAAACACATCGCAACAGCATTATGGAGCATCTACATGGGATTGCCCATCTCGGTACCCGCGCAACAAGGAAGCTCATAGCACAACGCTTCGTTTGGCCTTCCATGAACGCCGATATCAGCAGATTCGTCAGACATTGTGAGACCTGCCAGCGCTCAAAAATACATCGTCACACTACGGCTCCTCTGGGGAATTTTGATCTTCCCAAGGCTCGATTCCAGCACATCCATATTGATCTTGTTGGACCACTTCCACCTTCGCAAGGACATAGGTATCTGCTCACGATGATTGATCGTTTTTCTCGTTGGCCGGAGGCTGTTCCACTGACGGACATCACAGCAAACACGGTAGCTCAAGCCCTATACTCCACTTGGATCGCGAGGTTCGGTGTTCCTGAAAATATAACAACAGACCAGGGACGCCAATTCGAATCGGAGCTATTCCACGAACTGACCAAAATGCTTGGAGTTCATCATATTCGCACTACAGCATACCACCCGCAAGCAAATGGTATTGTAGAGCGATTTCATAGGACATTAAAGGCTTCTATCATGTGCGTCAACCCGAAGGACTGGTTCGTTGAGTTACCATTGATTTTGCTTGGACTACGCGTTGCATACCGTGAAGATTTGAAGTGTTCGGCGGCAGACTTGTTGTATGGTCAAGGTTTACGTATTCCCGGTGAATTTTTCGATTCGCCAGCATAGCATCCACTGTTGATCGCTCAGAATTCTGCAAGTAACTTCACCAGTCGTTCCAAAACGTGAAGGCACCTAATCCAAGTCATCATGGTCAGCAGAAAGTCTTCGTTGATGCTGAATTGAAATCGTGTACACATGTTTTTGTCAGGGTGGATTCAGTCAAGAGACCACTCCAGCATCCGTATGAAGGACCGTAAGAAGTAGTACAGCGTGACGACAAATTCATGGACGTGTTAATTTCCAGAAAGCCTCATCGAATATCCATTGATCGATTGAAGCCTGCTTTCACATGTAACTCACATTTGAGGGAGCATCCTCCAGACGATCGCCAGACGAAAGTCACACCAAGTGGACATCGCATTAGATTCTTGGTGTAACTGGGGGGGCTCTGTGGGATGCAAACTATTCGTTGCATACCACCCTGGAAAACAACAGGATTCGACAGAGAGAGAGAAAAAGAGACGACGACGAGCACGACGAGCCAACGGGCTGTCAGTTATCAACAACAAACAGAAGAACGTGCGCGATAATTATAATCGAAATAAAACGTTAGATTATTAGTAGTAAAAAGTCTTATGTCGTTTTCGTTTATTCATGGAGCGAACCTAGTTCCGCTCTGGATCCGCCCTAACTGCTGTCAAAACGTTCGTTTATTCGATCGAGTTGGATACGGATCCGCCCCAGATCCGACCCAAACATGGCGAGGTTCGCTCTGCCGATTTTTTTCGATCCAACCCGAACGAGGTTCATCTGTCAAAATGGATGTAAACAATCCATCAAAACAAAACCAGAAAATCAAAATTCTTAACTATTCAAGCATATTAGAGATAAAGGATTGCTTGAATTTGATTTCCTTTTTTTAATAAATGTGCCAACTATCACTTCCACGTGAGTTTAAATTCTAAAAGGAAGAATTTAACGAAAATGTGCAACTGACAGTTCGATTGATTTGCACAATGTTTACATATTGACTCGATTTGGGTTGGATCCGGATCCGTTTTCGTTCGGTTATTGCGAGTCAGGGTCAGCTCTGATCCAGGTTTAAAACCGAAAACGACATTATACTTTATTTCAACGGTTCGAATCACCACAAATGCTTTCGCTGCTGCTGGCTGTTTTCGTATTTCTACCTCACACCTAGGGTCCCTATAATTAGAGTCTGGCGGACTGTCACTTTCGACCGGAGCCAATCGAGCATGACGTCATAGTGTCCTCACCGATAAATGCTACACCGTGACGTCATGCTTGATTGGCTCCGATCTAAAGTGACCGTCCGCCAGACTCTAACTAAACTGACTCTAGGCACAACATGAATTTGAACAATAACATTCTTTGAACCGTGACATGACAAAAGAACAAATACCAACTTTCACACCTTCTACTGTAACCTTCTTAGTCAGTACGCAACAGTGACTTATTGGACGACACGTTCCGTGCACGGCTGGTGAACTGCTTCTGAAGGATTACGTTCTCTATCCTATCCAAAGGCCTAGTGAACTGTCGTTGTCCGCGAGACATATATACGCGAGATGATTGTGCGCACAGTTATGGGAGAGGTTTCTACGTCCCTCGGCGTGCCGCTAGAAACCTTTCAAAAAGAAAAAAGAAATATATAACAGAACTTGTTATAATTTTGTTATGATTATCTCAACCTATCATGTTTTTGTTTTAATTGGAACGAGTTTTATTAAGTTTTTCGTTATTTTTACTATTAACGGTACATTTTTTTTATAACAACCGTTGTTACAAAAATCATTGTGCCAAAATACCTAACACAACCTATAATAATCTTGTTTTCCCGTCTAGTCGGAAAGTTGTTTTTATGACATTCATGTCAAGCTGTAATCAAGTTGTACTAAACTAAATAACATATAAACCTTTGTTTGTTTTAGCAAAAACTTGGCATTGAATCGGGCGAAACAACGAAGGATGGAAAATTTACAATATCAGAGGTGGAATGCTTAGGTGCTTGTGTAAACGCCCCAATGATCGCCGTCAATGATGATTATTATGAAGACTTAACATCAAAAGATACAATAGAAATCTTGACGGACTTACAGCAAGGCAAAGTACCAAGACCAGGGCCAAGGAATGGACGATTTGCATCGGAGCCTACTGGCGGATTAACTTCATTAATCGAGGAACCGAAGGGTCCTGGTTATGGAATTCAAGCAGACTTGTAGATTAAAAATCACATGAAAGCATGTCTAAATGTCCTAAATCAATAAAATTATCGAACATACAAATACTGTAGTTTATTTGAATGAAGACCTTCACGTTAATATTCCAATGCACAAGGGCGTTATCCGTAAATCATTATCTTTATCTCCTATTGAAAAAAAAAAAAAATACAACATGACCAGCACCTGTCAAATTTGTCGGCTGTTCGGGCTCTAAAGGAGTTGATCATCTATATTAATTTCTATTCCCGATCAACCTAGATAGCCGTGTAGTGGCGGTAGCAGTTCCCTCAACTGGCTAAGAATATCACTACGGATTGCCTAATCCGGTGGTAAAAGTCCACCAAACAAACGACCCCTAATTCATGGTGTTAAGCGTACCGTGCCTAGGAATGAGTGGTTAGGGGGGTCTATTAAAAACTTTCCATGTAACAGAACAAGCTGAATAACAGTTTCTTAAGCTAAAGTTTGCTTAAGAGTGTTTTGTTCCACTCTTATACAGCGAAAATGTTTGTTGGGTTAACCGTGAACGGACCCGGAAAATAATTACAAAACAATTGCAAGTTTTACCATTCAAAAAGAATTACTGAATGGTAAAATTTGTCATTGGTTTGTTTGAAATAAGTGACAAAAGGGCAAAAATAATAAATGACATTGTTCGATAAAATAACTAAAGATTGTCAAATTTTGACATTACAATGGTAAACCAAGAACAAAAAAATTAAGATTGAGAATTGCAAAATATACCATTATTAAGTTATTGAAAATAGAACAATATCAAAATGAGTTATTCCCGTGTCATCCAAAAGAAGGGTATATTAAGTTGTTTATTCCAATAACGAAATATAAACTTATAAGTTTTTTGGATGGAAAGTAATTGCAAACAAATATCAAAATTTACCATTGGAATAACCAAAATTCAAATTTTGTAATTATGTTGTTCTTGATAAGTGCCAAAACTGCGAGTTCATCAAACTCGCAAAAGGTCAACAATATCTCACCAATAGACCATTCCCGTCAAAAATTTTTATGTGCTCAACGGCTTTCCGACGTTTTATTGAGCAAACTTTCCCAAGAAACCCATATGTTTTGAAGCCTCTAACTATTGAAAAACAATGAAAAACCTGCGAAGTAGCGCTTTAGCCCTATTGTCTCCTATCTTTTATTTCACCCCAAATCCCGTCGAACTCCTTTCTCCTCTATAGCTCGACCGCAGCGATGTGGTGAGTTTTTGATCAGCAAACTGTCAAATGTTTGTTTTGTTTTGGTTTGCTTATTTACGACTCCTCTCAGTTTACTATCGGCCAAAAGTGTTTGCAAAATCGGTTCCAAAAATTATAAATCGTACTGAAATTGACCATTCGACCGCGGATTCCTCAACGCGAGTAGTGTAGTGTTATCGCTGAAGGACGTCAGTGAGCTCTTGGGCGATGGAAGCATTCTGCAGCTGCCAGCAATGGATGGAAAGCAACTAAGAAAATAACTCCGGAGATTGGATTTACTTGACGAACTTCCCACTTTTCTATTCCGAAACTACCAGACCAGTCGGTCGTACAGGCGTCGTTATTCCGAATCAAGTCGGCGGTGCTGTCTACTATGTTGGGACTTTATGGCGACGGTGGTTATCAAGGTGGCAATGTACAACAATTATTGTTGGGGAAAGTGTCGCTGATCCGATGGTTTACGTTTGGGAATCAGAATACGGCATCCTGCACTAGCGGAGTCGCATGTTGCGGATCAAAGTCGGTGCTTCCTGTTGGTCATAGTAACCCTTGAATTATTTAAGTTGAATAAATCATTCTAGTTTGTCATTCCGTTGCAACCACACGTGTTTTCCTTCAGGTTATGGGCCTGTGGCACCATAGCAACGGACAAACAATTGAAGAAAATTTTTCGCCGATGTGAAGAACTGAAAATTTCAAGATTTTTATACTAGAAGAAAATTGATGTCGCTCCAGAGAACTCCAACACGAAGCATGAACGGTAGCAGCTCAGAAGCACTTCCAGGCGCCGGAGGTCCGGCCGGAACAGCAGGAGCAGGAAGCCAGCAAGCGGATTCCGTTGGAGGAGCACCGGTGGCGACGAATTCAAGAATCCTACCAGCGGGAGGAAGCCTATCGTTGCCATTGGCGGAGCGATTACGAGGGCAGGAAAACTACAGCTCCTGGTCCTTCGCAATCAAAATGGTGATGATCCGAGAAGGTACGTGGGCGGCCATCAAGACGGATAACCCGACGGAAGAGCTTTCGGAGCGTGCGCTTGCAACCATTTGTTTGAGCATCGATCCGACGAACTACAGCCTTGTCCAGAACGCTGCAACGGCCAAGGAAGCATGGGACAGTTTGAAGGCTGCATTCCAGGACAGCGGATACATCCGGGAATTTGGACTACTTCGGCAACTGACCGGAGTAAAGTTAGTGGATTGTGCTACGGTGGAGGACTACGTCAACCAGCTGATGTCCACCAGGCACAAACTGTCGCAGATTGGCTTCGAGGTGAACGATCGGTGGATGTCCAGCATTCTGCTGATGGGCTTGCCGAAACAGTATGAGCCCATGATCATGGGCCTGGAAGCATCAGGGATCCAGATGCGGGCGGACACGATACGGGCGAAGATTCTCCAGGACGTGAAGTGGCCTGACGACTCTGGAAGCGAGTCTGGACGGGCATTCTATGGCCAACCCGGAGCGAAGCCAAAGCCAGCAAAACCGAACAAGAGTAACGTGAAGTGTTTCCGGTGTAACCAGCCGGGTCATTACGCTTCAGAATGCCAGCGAGAAGGCAAAATGGAACCACGAGGACACCGCAGAGGCGGGCAAGAAGCACCGAAGAAGTTCGACAGACACTCGGCGTTCATGGTCCAACATCGTCGTGAAAGTCCGGGTGAGTGGATTTTCGATTCCGGCACGTCGTCCCACATGTGTCGCGAAAAAGCAATCCTGAAAGAAGCAGAAGAGGTGAGTGATAGTGTCATAGTTGCAAACAACATGGAGACACCAGTCGTTGCTAAGGGCAACGTGGTAATCAAAGCCGACTTGGGTGATGCAACCGAAGTGCTCGATGTTTCGGAAGTTCTGTGCATTCCGGAACTGGCGATGAATCTTTTATCCGTGCACAAGATCTGCAGTCGTGGTCATCAGGTGGTGTTTTCCAAGGACGTGTGTGAAGTTTTCGACCAGACCGGTCGGATAGTGGCTGTTGGTGATCAGCAAGGCGGACTATATCGTCTCCGCCAAACCGGAAGAAATGTATCGTGCATCGCGACGCCCAAGGAGGACATCGGATTATGGCATCGCCGCATGGGGCACTTGAATGCACACAGTTTGAAGCAACTTCGCAGTATGGTCTGTGGTGTGCAATTCGACGAATCCGATATGCCGGCGTGCATTCCGTGCTTGGAAGGAAAGCATCAACGTCAACCGTTCAAATTCAAAGGGGCCAGAGCAGCAGAGGTGTTGGATCTCATCCACAGTGATCTGTGTGGTCCCATGGAAACGACTTCCGTAGGAGGCAGCAAGTACTTCCTTACCTTCGTCGACGATTGCAGCAGGAAGTGCTTTATCTACTTCATTCGATCGAAGACGGAAGTGCTGGAATGCTTCAAAGATTTTCAAGCGTATGCAGAGACCCAAACAGGTAGGCGAGTGAAGCGATTGAGAAGTGACAACGGGACGGAGTACGTGAATCATGACATGAAGCGATATTTGCGGCAATGTGGAATCCGACACGAAACCAGTGTGCCGCATAATCCGGAGCAAAATGGTCTGGCAGAACGGATGAACCGGACCCTCGTGGAACGTGCTCGTTGCCTACTATTTGATGCAGGATTGGACAAATCGTTTTGGGCCGAAGCGGTTGGAACAGCGTGCTACCTCGTGAACCGTTCACCAACGAAAGGTCTTCAAGTGACTCCGGAAGAAAAGTTCAGCGGAAAGAAGCCGGACCTATCCAATCTGCACGTTTTCGGTACGAGAGTGATGACGCACATACCGAAGGTAAGAAGGAAGAAATGGGATCCGAAATCGGAGCAAGGCATCTTTGTCGGATACGCAGCGGGAACGAAAGGCTATCGAGTCTACAATCCGAAATCCAAGAAGGTGTATGTGAGTCGGGACGTTGTGTTCCTGAACGAAGGCAGCAGCGAAGAACGACTGGAAGCTCCCGAACCAGAGATGCTACAGTTTCGGATGGCATCAGTGGACACCGATCCGGAATCCGAGCAAGGCGGAGAAGCTACCGTAGCAGAACCATTACCAGCGAATGAAACTGGCGGCGAAGTGCTGTCGGACCCATCACAAATTGCGCTCCCTCCACAATCAGAGGACCCCCAATGTGTGGTAAGGCGCAGTGGCAGGGAGCGCCGTATCCCAGGCAAGTACAATGATTTTCAGTTGAGCTTCAGTGCCGTCCCTCAAAGCATTTCCCCATCTCAGGTATTTCTCGATGAGCCGCAAACGTTTGCGGAAGCAATGCAGCGTGACGACAGCAACCGGTGGCATGAAGCCATGGAGGCAGAGATGAAATCCCACAGCGACAATGGGACCTGGGAGCTCTGTGCCCTACCGGCGGGGCGGAAAGCCCTAAAATCGAAATGGGTGTTCAAGCTGAAGACGAAAGCGGACGGCTCGATCGAGCGGTACAAAGCGCGATTTGTGACGAAGGGCTACTCGCAAATCAAAGGAGTCGACTATGGAGAAACCTACTCTCCAGTGGTCCGATACTCCACGGTCCGTTACCTGATGGCAGTAGCAGCGAGGTTAGGATTGAAGATCCATCAACTCGACGCAGTGACGGCCTTTCTTCAAGGCGACTTGACGGATGAGGAGATCTACGTGGAGCAACCAGAAGGCTTCGTAATCCCTGGCGGCCAGGTGTGTCGTTTGAAGAAAGCGCTCTACGGACTCAAGCAAGCGAGTCGCGTATGGAACAAGAAGCTCGATAATGTACTCAGGGAAATCGGTCTGCAGCAATCGAAGATGGACTCGTGCGTGTATTTCCTGATCGACGGCGACAAGATTCTCATCGTGGCCGTGTATGTGGACGATATGTTGGTGTTCGCCAACGATGATGAAATAGTCGACGCGTTGAAACAGCAGCTAATGATCCGGTTCCAGATGAAAGATCTTGGATACGCGGAGCAGATCCTCGGAATGCGGGTCACACAAGTTGACGGGAGGATCACATTGGACCAGGAAAAGTACATCGAGCAACTGCTCGAGCGGTTTGGAATGAATGACTGCAATCCCGTTTCCACGCCGTTCGATGCAAGCCAGAAACTGAGCAAGGAAATGAGCCCGAAATCGCCCGATGACGTCGAGAGGATGGCAAATGTACCTTTCCGCGAACTCGTCGGTGGATTGCAGTTCGTGGCTCAGTGCACCAGACCGGATATAGCATTCGCGGTCAATGCAGTCAGCAGTTTCAACAGCAACCCGGGAGAAGCTCACTGGACGGCAGCCAAACGCATTCTGCGGTACCTGAAAGGAACGAAGGATATGAAGTTAATCTACAGTAGCGAAAATGAAGAATCGTTCCACGGGTATTCGGATGCAGACTGGGGAAACGATCCAGAGACCAGACGGTCCGTGACAGGCTACGTTTTCAAGCACTCGGGCGGTGCAGTTGCATGGAGCTGCAGAAGACAACCCACCGTTGCTCTCTCCACGACGGAAGCAGAGTACATGGCGATCGCAGCCGCGGGCCAGGAAGCTCTATGGTGGCGCTCATTCCGAGCAGAGCTCAGTGGCCTCACTACCACAGTTGAAATGCGTTGCGACAACAGAAGTGCAATGTGTTTAGCCGAAAAAGAAGTCGGTTACTCGGCGCGGACGAAACACATCGATCTGCGTCATCATTTCGTCAAGGAGCAGTTGGAGCAGAAAACTATTGCCCTACAACACGTTCCATCCGAAGGTCAACTGGCGGATGTCCTGACGAAGCCGCTTCCGTATCCGAAACTCCGAGAAGCAAGAAAATCACTTGGGGTTTCTCAAATTCAGGGTTAAGGGGGGATGTTGGTCATAGTAACCCTTGAATTATTTAAGTTGAATAAATCATTCTAGTTTGTCATTCCGTTGCAACCACACGTGTTTTCCTTCACTTCCCTTGACCACGAATCTGGATCCGGTGTGTGGTCCGGTCAGTTCAGTGTGTAGAAGAGCGCAGAAGCGGCAAGTTCCGGAAACCTGTGAATGCTTCAGCTGAGTAACTTATTCTATCCCGTAACCCCAGAGGAGTAAACTTGTTTAGTGCACAAACATGACAAGTTAACAGCGCCGGAAGAAATTCGAGTTGTGGCACAGCACAGTTGACAGGTCTTCTACGCAACGCCTCAGGTGGTCCTGGCTAATATCAAACTACCGTAACAGAACTTGCCAAACTGTCGTTCTGAAGCCAATGGATCCGTCATCGAATTCCAACCGAATATTCAAGCACAATTCAAAACGCCCCTCATAAAGAAGGTAAAGGATCAAGGAAAAAATCATCGACAAAATATTTACATGGCGAAAATAGTTGCTCCTGGTGCTGCCGGTAAGTCAAAACTGAAGTACAACAGAAGTTAGTTGAATCTAAGTTATTGAATAGGTCAGTTTATGTTACACCTTTTGTACTGCCGTTCTACGCCCGATTGTCCCATGTTATATGGGAATCCCATATAACATGGGGCAACTATGCGTAGAACGGCAGTGTATGTAAGGTACACCGGAAACAGCAGATTAACATGATGTTGTTTAATGATTATAAACAATATGATTGCCATAACACATAGTTTTTGATTCAAACAAACTTTTAGCGAAGGATAAATTTCCAAATTTATCGGTGTAGGGTCTGGGACCATTTGGGCAGGAGCACCTATTTTGAGCACTTGCTGCTATAACTCAGTCAATTTCAAACCGATTGACTTGATTTTTGAGACACAATCAGATACGTACAGTATCTATCCAAGTTCAAAAATTCAAGTCAATCGATTTGAAATTGACTAAGTTATAGCAGCATGTGCTCAAAATAGGTGCTCCTGCCCAAATGGTCCCAGACCCTACCTTATTATCGTTTCCCTAAAAAGCCACAATCATCTTTGTTTGTGGATGGGTTTTGTGTTCATAAACCACGTTGGCTTTTTTTTGGAAAAGGGGAGGGATATCTGGCCAAAAGCTACGTTTCCTACAAATTTGTGCATGGGCAAAAATATATGTGATGGAAGAAGGTGGGGTCTGAGATAAGGTACCGTGGGGTGCCCTAATTTCGTGCGCGCCCAAATTTCGTTAACTTCTGACATCTGAGAGCATTATTATCTAATTAACAGCGGAATCATCCAAAATTTGCTATAACCTCAAAACTGCATTTGATGTCAATACAATTTACAAAAAAAGAAATGTAAATCAATTTTTTCATTGTCAAAGATTGAAAAATACATTGCAAATGTATGCAAATAGCAGATGACATATTCAGAGACACGCGAAAATCTACACTCACGGAAGTGAACATGTATTTCGATCGCTAACAAAAGTAAATATTCCAATTTTTGTTTGATTATTTCAATTCAATATGCTTTATTGTAATACGCAATAAAATTACTTAAAAATGTAGCTTTCTTATTTTGTTTCAACATTTATGTTGTTGGCGAAATTAGGAACCCACAATTTGAATGGGTCTAACTTTGTTTTAAAGGTTCATATGTACTTGTAGCCATCGCATGATTCGGTTATTAATAAAAGTTCAAATAACTATATTAATTGTTATAAAATTAGCTAGGGACTGCTCATAAACTACGTAGAAAGTGAAAAAATAAACAAATTTATGAATGTGGGACTACTAAGTAAGCTCAGGATGATTTTATTTATCCAAACATTGGGAGTAGCTAGTAGCTTACCGCCGCTAATTTCATTCAAGCAAATTATTGCCGTAAGCCTTATTGCCAGCAGAGAAAATAGGTAGAGAAGCGAAGAGTGTGAAGCCAAAAATACCTTATCGAACCGTCACACTGGTATCCTATCGAGCAAAATCAACAAACCTTGACGATTACCGCATAAGTGAAGATAAGTATTGCAATCATTTGAAACATATTTTTACCCAAGTTTTTAAATATCATAGATAACAGTATAAATTACATTGATTCCTTGAATTAATGAAAATTGTTCCATTTTGGAACATCAGTTTGATAACGCCTAGTTAATAAAACAACAGTATAAATAGTTTTCAAATGCGGTATGCGAGATAGGCACTACCTTCGATGGGTGGATTAATCTGCTTTGCTGCAGTTGCCAGCATCCGAGCGATGAAATCAAAACAGAAAAAGTGTTGCCGTTCTGGCGGCTGTTCACTCTTCGCTTCTCTACCTATTTTCTCTGATTGCCAGAACACAAATTTGGAAGACAACACTTTACTAGAACTAACCTCCCGAGGAATGTGACTCTAAATGGCACATCATAGAAAGGTAAAAAGCTACAATTACATAAATTAATTGATTCACATTACTGACCATCAGTAAAGTTAGTGAACATTTGATTTAAATAGCAAACAATGTATTGTTTAATTAAGATGTCAACTAAAGAGCAAAACAAACGTCAAAAATAATAACCCTTAGAACTACAGAAGGATTTTTGGAAATCTTATTGTAAACATCCGGGACGAACATGGGAAGCAGCAAATATTCACTCATATTTTATCAGACATCGAAATTAGCTCCACGTTATGGTTTCATTGGTATTGTACGAGTATGCTACATTTTGAAAATTAACACATTTAAGCGAATTCTACGTCTTTGAGAGTGAGCGAAATTTGGACCCATTTTGAACGAAATTTGGAACCCGTGCACGAAATTTGGCACTTTCAAACAAATCGAAACTAATGCTGTAACTATCTTGTATAATGTGAAGTTGCCTAATTTATATTTTTCTTAGGAGCTACAGCGCCAGCACTAAATATTATTGAAGAAATTAATCTGATATACTTTATGGTCAAATTTTAGACGTCTATCAAACTTTGAGAATTCTTAAGTGCACGAAATATGGGCACCTCACGGTACACCGGGCAAGTTGAAACGCAAAGTTTTCAAATAGATATCAATAAAATTTTGCTAAAAATTTGTTTGAATCAAAAACTATGTGTTATGGCAATCATATCGTTTATCATCATTAAAAACATCATGTTAACCCGCTGTTTCGTCTTACCCCATCCGTTTCAACTTGCCCCGGTGTACCTTAGTCAAAATTTGGTTAACAAGGTTTATCAACGACTCCTTTCCTTTACTGTGTGCTACAATAAAGTTTAATGCTCTATACAAATAGTTTAATGTTGTGTTTATAATTACGGATTTTTTCTATTTATAATTCCAGTGAAAAGCAATCTTCAGCTGCCGTCCGATTCCAGACATGTACAGCGTCTTACCGAATATCAAATTGTGACGCCTTGCTGTGATAAACCGCTTCTGATAGGCATGAATTGAAGCCACGCTCGTTGGTTTTATAACACGCCTTCCCATCTTATCCTTACGGCTTAGTTATCTTCAAGATGCAGGGTATATCGCAGCACCCTTCGTTGTTCGTTGTTGATCGGACACAGTTATAATAATGTAATTGTAATTGGTATTTTCACGCTCTGGTCGACTACAGTCAGCCCAGCTAGGTGAGGAAATACCAAGCCTAATAAAACTAGTCCCATGTTTCACATAATTCCATTCATATATAGAATAGGGTGGGTGTACCAATTATGGCACTACCTAAGGAAAACTATTTATACAAAAATAACGAGAAGACCAACGAATGTCATCAATAAGCTAAAAGACAGCTTAGTTTCCATACTTTACAGGAAAAATATAGAAACAGAGCCAAAACTACTTTTAGTATTGATTACAGCGTGTGCCAATGATAGGAACCCTGTTCCAGTTATGGATACATTTTTTAACTTCGGTTCCTTTTCGCACTATTTGCATGCATTCCTTATGGGGTTAGCCATAACTGGTACACTATGGCGAAAAAGGGTGCAAGGAAGCCGAAATTTTAAGGAAAATGATTTAATTCTACCATGATTTGAGGAAAATGTGGAGTTTAAATGAGTGCGACTATCTTTTGTAAACGTGGTCTGTTGTTCACAATTTTTTCTTGTTGATTAACATCGTTGAAGGGTGAAAATCAACTATGGCGAATAATTGGTACTATAGCCATAATTGGTACACTTACCCTATAATAAAAATGTATAGGTAGAAAATACAGTAGCTAATTTTAGTCTTCGTTCAACACTAAGATACATCACTATACTGCCGGTGGAAGCATAATTGTCCCATGTGCATTTTTGGCAATATTGAGATTTTGCAGCCCATGACCATGTATCGTGGGGTACTATCATATGGGGAAATAAAAATAGATAGTTTGTTCCGAAAATTGTTGAAAAAATGCATGGCCGATTTGTAACATTCTTAAAAGTGGACGCATAAGCGTCACGTTTCATTGGGAATCCTATGGAACTATAAAATCGCTCTGAAACAAAAAATAGTGCTCAAATTAAAAATTAGCTGATGTTAGAACACGATTCAGCACTTATACTTCATAGTTGAGACAATTTCCTTTTTTCGAACTTTGGACGCGATTTTCTCGATTGTCTGTTTTTGCACATGGGACATTTATGCGTCCACCGGCAGTATACGACATTGAAAATAGAACGTAGAACTGAAGCTCCGCAAACTCATTTATATGGGAGCCCCCCTTTCCAGTGGGGGAGGGGTTTAACACTATGCTAAGAACCTTCCCCGGCCCCAAACCCACCTGTATACAAAATTTCACGCTGACTGGTTCAGTAAGGTACAGTAGTTTCCGAATCTATAAAGGCCAGACAGACAGAAATTCATTTTTATATATGCAGATAGACAGATAGATAGATTACTCCACGTTCGCAGTTGAGCCAAATCCATATTTTTATAACGATTGAGATTATAGAGGGACTCAATAACATAATCGCACTGAAACATTAACGAAAGTGGGTCGAGGTTGATATGACTGATTTTAAAATATTCGGATGAATCAGCGTCTACCTTACAGTGACCAGCATCGCCTACAAAACATCATTTTTAAAGAAGAAACCGAATAGGCCTAGAGCTATTACGAGCATGCGCTTATCACGCAGAATATGAACCCTTCACGTTAGTCGAAATTAAGACCCAAACTTTGTATCAAAGTACCTATACAGAAAACCAAAATTAAATTACACAATAAGCAAAAACAGCAGCTTTACTTAGGGTTTATTGAACTATTTTGCCATCGAAGCATGTTTGAAAACTCCAATGTCTAATGGTATGGCATAGCGTATCTTTGTGCCTGCCACATGATACATATGCAAAATGATCATTGGCAGCGGAAACTCTCAATTATTTACTGTGACAGTGCTTTTAGAACACTAAGACTAAACTGAGAAGCAGGCTGCGTCCCAGTTAGGAATTTACGCCAAGAAGAAAAAGCATATTTCGGGAGTGGAGACTGGAATATCAGTCTTGGAGAGATAGTCATCACACGCTTGAACATACATAAGAATGTAGGTACTATACGACGGACAAAACAGAACAGCCTGTACCCTCAGTGTACCAGTAGCCGCTTGTGTTCCAATATCCGTTCACCGTCATGAAAATGATCTTTTTTGGCATAAATATGTACGATTGTCTTCATTCCGATATTATTCGGCACGCATATTTTGAATATCCGTGCAAAAAAGATTGTATTTTACAAGGAACCTTCTGTTCTACGCTTGTGAGCGGATATTGGAACACGAGCGGCTTCTGGTACACTGAGGTGTCCAATGGATCTGTTTGACTAAGGCGGAAATTGATATCACACTCCCAGACCTAGCAAAGAATATACTTGCAATTGTGATTCAGTTTGGACCGAAGCTGTCCTGGACCTGAAAGCAGTACATAGCAATCCTGGATCCATACTTGTGTAGATATCCAACCGATCATAGGCGCCAACTTAGGGGGGGCAAGCATGGTTTTGCCCCCCCAATATTTGACGATTTTTCGATTTTCCCATACAAAAAATCAGAAAAACCAGGCTTTGCCCCCCAATAATTTGACCAAGTTGGCGCGTCTGCAACCGATCATATACTTTTCAGGCACGTAAAATTTAAGCCGCGGACGGTACATCCCGTGGCAGCAACGGTTCCGGGATGGTTTGAGCATTTCTAAACAAGCTGCAGTATGAGCACGGAAAGCATTTGCTGGTGGTATTTACGGAAGGAGAAAAGTTAGAAACGGTAACTTCCGGCATTTTTCAGAGTTCGACCCGGGTTCATTTACAGCTCCAGCAACTGTTGGTTTTGATTCGTGTTATGTTACTTGCCAGCTCAGGGTTAAAGGGATCACAGGGTCGTTTATCGGCTTGTACACGCAACACACACACAGCTGAAAGGTACTCACTATAGATAGTAGAGTAAACATAGATCCGCGGACACCGCTGACTAAAATGTTTCAAGCGTGTAAGTAGTAATTTTCAAGAGTGCGACGATTGAATATGACGTCATGCGTTCCATTGATGTTGTCCAAATCGTGACGTCATGCTCGTTTGGATACAGATTTTGACAGTTCGTTTGGATACAACGGATTCATCTTAGCGGATCTATGTTTACTCTACTATCTATAGTACTCACCATAAGCAGAAACTGCTCGAATTGAACCACTGCCCACTGACTTCACCTTTCGTCGATTAAACGGAAGTTAACCAAAATGTTCAACACCGAGAAATTTCAAATTCAAAATAAGTTTTGAAAATCCGAAAGTGGAAGCAATTTGGTTCCTTTCTGAACCCGACAAAGCGGAGATACGAAAAGGAGTGGAAATATCAATCACCAGGGCTATGCTCTTTGAACAAATAGCTACTGAGGCCAAATTTTCATAATAGGGTTACAATTTTATTAATGACGTCATGCGGGGTACTTGCTTGTTTCGGCATTCGGATCGCGATCCTGACAGGGCTGGTGGCGGTTACGGTGACATGCGGGGCTTGGAGGGTATGACTTCGGGTTGGCCGGCCGGAAGCCGACGTTCACAATGCTCGGCGGTAACGGACCGATGGATGGTTGCTTTGGCCGCTGGATGGTGATCAACGGCGATTTAATTCTCGCTGCGGGGCCGGCTTTCCGGCGTAGGGACAGCAGATGGTGTTCGGGTACCGGATTCACCACTAGGAACCGGTCACGTGCAGGGTTGGCAACAGGTGGTAGCAGAGAAGTACAATGGAAGTTTGGTGGCTTGGAAGATGGCGACGGTGGCATTCGACGGCCACCAGGGCTGGTATCGATTTTTCCCCAACAGCAAAAGGGCGAATGGTGCTGTTCTCGACCTGGATGCGCTTAGGTCCTGTCCACTTCCGAGTCCACTGTTTCCACTTTCGTTGCTTCCGGTTCGTCGTCTGCCAAGAAACTGCACGCTTTGTGGACCTGCCCTTTTAATTAATACCCCGTGACGTCATAACTCTTAGGCCTCTAACAAATTTTCACATTAACACTTATTAACAGTACAATTAACGAAACTTTTAACAATTACCTTTTTCTTCTTCTAAAACCTTCACGTTGACAGTTTTCACTTCTTATACGGTTCTTTTTGGCAAAATCTACAATTTGTTCAAATTATTAGCTTTAGAACAATTAATCGCTTGCAACTACTAACCTTAGCATACACTTTTAACACTACTAACTGCTTTTGATTCTTACTAACAAAACTAATTGTTCTACTAACAATTACCACCTAAAACAAAGAAACAATAACCTTAATAATTAACACTTCCACTTCATTATTCTTCTTCTTACAAACTTTTGTATTGAAACAATTAACTCGATTATCGCGCACTTCTTAAACTTTCGAGATTTCCAGGGAAAAGAGATTTTTTCCTGGTCGCGAAGACCTTTTTATCAAAATTGAAAATTCTCGAGGGAGCCGAAGTTCTGCCGAGAATCGTTCGTGAATAAAATTTACGAACGATTTTTGACATTTATGCTCCTAACATGGTGGTTTGCCATAATCGCCTTGGGGTTCCATCTACGAGCAAGTAGTACAAATCCGGGCGGGATTTATGTGTTACCCCGTCACGGAGAGTAGTTTACAATGCTCAAAAAGTACACATACAAACTGAAGGTGTGTTGTGAGTGGAGCAGCGATCACTACACACATCAAGCCACTGTGTGCAGCCACTGACCCATTTAGTGTTAGTAGGAGGTCTATTTGTTTAAAGGGCGTGTTATTCTTTTGGGAAGAGGGAATATCAAATTGCGGTGGAGCCGACAAATAATAATTGTAACCGCTGGTTACATTACCCCCTCATCCTCCTTGAATGAAACGGATTTTCATTCATTTTTATGATTTTCATCTGTTTCCTAATCAAATTTTTCTTTGATTAAAGCAAATTGACCAAAATAGGCCCTTTTCGAAAGTCTTTTACCTTTTTCGCTCTCACGAAAAAGAAAAGGAACTCAAAGTAACTCAACCAACACCACTGGGTGTCGAGAACTGTCAAATCATCGACTGGTTTGTTTACATACCGACGCGAAATCGAACTACGGTGCATGCGAGTCGTCGAACTTTTCCGCGGGTTTTCCACGAAGTTTTCGCGAGTTTTCCGGCTGTTTCGCAACAAAATCTCGTCCGGCGAAAGAAGAATCTCGGGGTGAGCAAATATCCGCGATCAAAAGGTGCATTAACCGGTTGTGATGGCACTTGCTGTTGGGGGGGATCGACTGATGAGGAGATGATTCTTTTGGGGGAAGCGATTATGTTTAGCCAGGTACGTTTGTTTTTCTTATGTTTTCGTTAGTCGACGGTGACCTTGACTTTGATTTTCAATCGTTTTCAGCTGTTAACGGGGTTCGGCGATTTTACCGACGGTTTTGTTTTTCAATGAACGTCCGGACGTGTTTACTGAATGGTAAGTTGTGAATCGGATAAAACGAGTGTTTTGAAGAGTGAATTAAATCGTTTTTTCTAGCTTTCTGGCTTCAGGTCGCACACGGAAAACACTCCGATCGGTTTTCCTGATTCGTCGGCCAGTTCGTACGAGCTGGTGCCAACTCGAGCGAGGACGGTGCAGGGTACGTACAAGGCGTCCAATTTGGCATTGTACGAGTCCGCTGCGGAAGATTGACGGAAGTTCCGTCGGAAAACCCGCTGGCCCACAGAATAGACCGGCGCAGAAGTTTTAGAGCGGAGATTGTACGTGCGGATGTTTTTGTCGTGGCTTTTCCTCAAGTTTTGTTGCACTATGGAATAAATACGTTCGTCGATTTTTCCCTTCCTCTCCACCCTCTCCTCGTCGGACACTTCGTCCGTCTCCCTATCCATCCTATGTTCCTCTTCAGATCCTACTATCTCATGTCCGAAAAGAATCTTATAGGGGGAGAATCCGGTGGCTGTGTGGGGGGTGCTATTTAGACAATACTCAATCTCGGACACTCGGGTGTCCCAGAGTTTTTGATTTTCTTTAACGTACGATCTAATGCAAGCATTGATCGTACGGTTGAGACGCTCGACAGGATTTGATTGACTGTGATGTCTTGCGTTTTTCCAATGTTGGATTTTATGTTTTGTCAGAAGAGTATTGAACTCTGATGACAAAAATGTTGATGCATTGTCGGTAATTATGAATTCTGGGACTGAGTATCTTCGGAACCAGGATTCTTCTAAAATTTTGATGACTAACGTAGCCGAAATTTTCCTAACCGGTGTGAGCAAGCACCACTTTGAAAAGAGGTCCATGACCACGAGCAAATGGGCATTCCCATTTTTACTGCGGGGGAGGGATTGTATGAAATCTAGCGCTATAATTTGAAAGGGTTTATTTGTCAATCTTTGACGACCCGGCGCTGGAATCTGAGATTGATTTGATGGTTTGTTTTGCCGACACATTGAACATTTTCTGATATAATTTTTCACGTCGGTTAACATTTTAGGCCAGAAATATTTCTTCTTAACGAAAGCTAAGGTTTTTTCACAACCAAGGTGCATTTTATCGTCGTGCTCTTCCACGAGGATTTTCTCTCGCAACGACTCTGGCACACAGGTCTTCCAGGAGAATCGATAGTCAAGCAGATCGTCCTGTGAGGAAACCAACTTTTTAAGGAGTCCGTTCTCATACCGGAAGTCTTTGAACTTTTCAGGGTCAGCCTTGACTTTCTTCACCATGTCAGCATACCAACCATGGTTACTGCTGGACACGGCTAGTTCCTCAACGGAACGAGACAAAGCATCGGCCACGATGTTGTCTGCACCTCGGCGGTGTAGGACAGTCATGTCATACTTTTGAAGCTCTATGCTCCAACGGCATAGGCGAGATGAAGTACGCCAACTACTTCGCATGATGTAGGTCAACGCAGAAGCATCTGTGTAGACTGTGAATTTACTGCCCTCTACGTAGCAACGGAATTTCTCAATAGAATTGAGTACGGCTAGGCCTTCCTTTTCTGTTGCGAAGTACCGTTGTTGGGTAGTGGTCAGTTTTTGGGAATAGTATGCGATGGGTTTTTCTATACCGTCATGCGTTTGCGTTAGCACACCAGCAATAGCGGCGTCGCTTGCATCGCAGTGAATGGTGAATGGAAGACTAAAATCGGGGTTCGTTAGGATTGGAGCGCTAATTAATATTTCTTTGATTTTGTTGAATGAAGCTTCTGCTTTATCATTCCAACACACAGACTTCGGCTTATTCTTGAGAAGGTCTGTGAGATGTTGTGTGTAATTACTATAGTTGGCCAAGAACCTCCTATAATAATTACACATCCCCAAGAATCTTCGCAAGGCCCTCAAGGAAGTAGGTCGCTCATAGTTGACTATGGCAGCTACTCTATCTGGGTTTGGTCGCAGCCCGTTTCTTCCTAGTATGTACCCTAGGTAAGTAACCTCTGGTACACAGAAATGAGACTTGTCCATATTGATGGACAGATTGGCAGCTTTTAGTCTAGATGCAACCTCCTGAAGTATGGTCAGGTGTTCCTCAAACGTTTCGCTGACAACTATAATGTCGTCAAGATAGACGAAAACGTTTGGTTCCAGTTCACCACTGCCCAGCACTCGGTCCATCAGCCGTGAGAGTGTGGCTGGACTGTTCACCAGGCCGAAGGGCATCCGGGTGAACTGGAACAATCCCCGTCCCAACACAGAAAAAGCAGTGTATTTGCGCGATCTAGGATGTAAAGGAACTTGTAAGAAGGCCTTAGACAGGTCCAACGTGGTGATGTAGTTCGCTTTTCCTAGTCGGCTTAAAATTCGATCGGAGTGTGGGAGGGGATAGGAATCCCTGACCGTACGCTCATTCAGTTTTCGCGCGTCTAGACAAAGGCGGACCGATCCATCCGTTTTATCCACAGGGACTAAACGCAGGGCCCAGTCGCTGTAGGATTTTTCTATGATTCCACACTTGAGCATCTTATCGAGTTCTATGTTAACTTGCTCTTGCTTTTTCGGTGAAGTGGGAAATGGGTTGATTCGGGCTGGAGCAAGCTTTTTAGCTTCCTCAGTAAGCTCTATACGATGGGCAATCCAGTTGGTCGTATCCAGAACGCCATCTGTGGCAATTTTGAATTGCATTTTAACTTTATCCAGGCTTGCGGTTTGTTCTTCGGATAAATCTGTCTCCGAGCCTTCCAAGGAGGACTGATTTTCCGGTATTAGATTTTCTCCCGCGGCCACCTCTTCAACCTGGATTTGGCCAATCGTGGGACGGATTTCAAATGCTCTCCAGAAGTTCATTCCCAAGAGAATTCTTCTTTTGAGTGATGGAACTACTAAAGTATCGACCATTTTAGTAGCCCCATTGAACGTGATAGGTAAGTATACTAAGCCAGTGACTTCCAATTCCTCACCGTTGGCGGTCCGCAGACTCACCTCGGACGGAAAAAGTTTTAATCCACATTTTCTTATCAAATTCAGAGCACCGATCCCAAGGATACTCAGATGGGCTCCGCTATCCAAAAGACCAACCATAGGCGTTTCGAAAACGGAGACTTTCACAAACGGTCTGTCGTCATTGGCTAAGTTGATTATCGTTTCGTACGTTTGAAAATTGTGTGAATGGACATATTCGGTAGGAGAAACTTTGTCTAATCCAAAGTTTAGCAAAGCCTCTCTGACTTCGGCAACAGAGTTGAGGGACTTTATTGTCGGTCGAACTGTCTGCCCTCGGGGACAGTTTTCGACGCGTTTTTTGCACACCATGGACACGAGGCTGTGTCCACGTTGAGGAATCCACATTTTTGACAATATTTGTGCTTCGGTCTGTCGCAGTCGCGAGCATGGTGACCTTGAAGACGACAATTGAAGCAATGCCCGTCCTTGAGGGGTTTATATTTATCGACAAGCATCTGTAGAACATCTTGTTGTTCGTTCGGCCGGACAGGACTTTTGGACTTTCGCGGCCGTGAATCGTTTTCATCTTCAGAACCGCGACGATCTCTCGATGAATTGTGGAACGTACGCGATCTCTGTTTTTCTTCTGACTTGGCCTTCGGTTTCGGCTTCGTCCCTGTATTAATCTCGTTAACTTGCGATGGTTTACCACGTGTATTCGCGTCATTGGAGGATGTTTGGTATTTGTACCAATACGTCGCATCCAACCTTCTACCAAACTTCTTAAGATCGGCCAGATTGTCAATTTCCGACGAAACAACGTGGCCTTTGTAATCCGCTCTCATGTTGCGAAACACGATTTCGAATTTTCGACGCTCGGTCATCGGTTTGGTCAACGAGTTGAAAATCTTTTGCAACTCGATGAAATAATCTTGAAAGGTTTCGCGTGGACCTTGTTTTCTCGCGATCGCGCGTATTTCCGACGTATGGTCGTGATCGGGGCTTAAGAACTCGCGCTTAAGCTCCTCCTTGAGTTCTTCCCAAGACGTAAAATCTTCGTTTTCAAAACCGGTCATAAACCAAGTTTTGGCGGCTCCACTGAAAAGGTGGATGGCCGATCGGAACAAGTCTTTCGGTGACATGTCCTCGGATTTCGCGTAGAATTCAACTTCTTTCAGAAACTTCATCAAGTTTTGACCGTTATCCGCGCCGTCGTACTTAAGTCTCCAGTCCGACACTGGACGATTTCGCGGTTTGCTTTCGCGTTTCTTTTCGCGGACCGGTTTCGGAGGTTCATCCGATGGCCATCCGGATTCTGTACCGGACGAATCTTTGGATTCAGAACTCGTACTTCTGACCCTCTGTCTAACGCGACGGGACGATTTTCGCGGTTTCGCGTTCGAATTATCTACCTGTCCGGGTCCGAATGGAACATTCAATTGATTCGAAAAATTACCTATAGAACCAGCTCCCAACATCTGTTGAGTGGCCCACATTTGCATCTGGGGGTTCCCAAACATCCACGGTGGTATCATCCATGGAAGAAAATTTGTTGCTAAATTTTGACTCGCGACGGGATTGTCGACTGATTTTAAATTTCTTTTGCTAGAACGGTTCGAAGAAACGACTGATTCTATCTCTTCATTTTGCTTGTCACCAGCGTTCTGGTTGGCTGAAAGCATTCTCGAAAACGATTGGTTAAGCTGTTCGATTACGTCTCGTTGTCCCGAAAACAACGAAAAGTGTGTATTAAAGGCCCCACGAATACTCGCTATCAACGAGTCTATATCCGCGAGATCCTCTTCTCTGTCCGTGTTATCCGGCAACCGCTTCGCACGTGCGAAGTAATGTACGAGTCGCGTTTTGAGGCTTTCTCGAATTCCCTCAAACTTCGATTTATTAACTAAAAAATCCTTAATCTGTTTTAATCTCGTATCGATAACTTTGATTTCATCATCTACCGTGGTGTTCAACCGTTCGAACTCTAGATCGCGATTCGCTCCCTTCTCCTCTTTCAACCGATCTTTCAAACGTCTCATCAGTGCCGCGCGCGTTTCGGTTTCGGTGAATGGAAGCCCTCGAATTTTCAATTCATATTCAATCTCCTCACGATCGAGGTGATGAATCGACAAACCGGTGTATAACAAATCAAATTCAACATCCATCTTGGATGTGAATGAAATTCAACAGTTCTCAAACACTCTTTCTCCTTCGTTTGGAGGACGAAGATAAATTTCAAAACGGCAAGCCGTTTTTACCGCCCCTACCGGGAACGAAAACGATTCAAATTCAAATTTTTGTTGGGCGCCAATTGTTACTTGCCAGCTCAGGGTTAAAGGGATCACAGGGTCGTTTATCGGCTTGTACACGCAACACACACACAGCTGAAAGGTACTCACCATAAGCAGAAACTGCTCGAATTGAACCACTGCCCACTGACTTCACCTTTCGTCGATTAAACGGAAGTTAACCAAAATGTTCAACACCGAGAAATTTCAAATTCAAAATAAGTTTTGAAAATCCGAAAGTGGAAGCAATTTGGTTCCTTTCTGAACCCGACAAAGCGGAGATACGAAAAGGAGTGGAAATATCAATCACCAGGGCTATGCTCTTTGAACAAATAGCTACTGAGGCCAAATTTTCATAATAGGGTTACAATTTTATTAATGACGTCATGCGGGGTACTTGCTTGTTTCGGCATTCGGATCGCGATCCTGACAGGGCTGGTGGCGGTTACGGTGACATGCGGGGCTTGGAGGGTATGACTTCGGGTTGGCCGGCCGGAAGCCGACGTTCACAATGCTCGGCGGTAACGGACCGATGGATGGTTGCTTTGGCCGCTGGATGGTGATCAACGGCGATTTAATTCTCGCTGCGGGGCCGGCTTTCCGGCGTAGGGACAGCAGATGGTGTTCGGGTACCGGATTCACCACTAGGAACCGGTCACGTGCAGGGTTGGCAACAGGTGGTAGCAGAGAAGTACAATGGAAGTTTGGTGGCTTGGAAGATGGCGACGGTGGCATTCGACGGCCACCAGGGCTGGTATCGATTTTTTCCCCAACAGCCAAAGGGCGAATGGTGCTGTTCTCGACCTGGATGCGCTTAGGTCCTGTCCACTTCTGAGTCCACTGTTTCCACTTTCGTTGCTTCCGGTTCGTCGTCTGCCAAGAAACTGCACAAAAGACAGAAAAAGGCCCGCTTTGTGGACCTGCCCTTTTAATTAATACCCCGTGACGTCATAACTCTTAGGCCTCTAACAAATTTTCACATTAACACTTATTAACAGTACAATTAACGAAACTTTTAACAATTACCTTTTTCTTCTTCTAAAACCTTCACGTTGACAATTTTCACTTCTTATACGGTTCTTTTTGGCAAAATCTACAATTTGTTCACATTATTAGCTTTAGAACAATTAATCGCTTGCAACTACTAACCTTAGCATACACTTTTAACACTACTAACTGCTTTTGATTCTTACTAACAAAACTAATTGTTCTACTAACAATTACCACCTTAAACAAAGAAACAATAACCTTAATAATTAACACTTCCACTTCATTATTCTTCTTCTTACAAACTTTTGTATTAAAACAATTAACTCGATTATCGCGCACTTCTTAAACTTTCGAGATTTCCAGGGAAAAGAGATTTTTTCCTGGTCGCGAAGACCTTTTTATCAAAATTGAAAATTGTCGAGGGAGCCGAAGTTCTGCCGAGAATCGTTCGTGAATAAAATTTACGAACGATTTTTGACATTTATGCTCCTAACATGGTGGTTTGCCATAATCGCCTTGGGGTTCCATCTACGAGCAAGTAGTAAAAATCCGGGCGGGATTTATGTGTTACCCCGTCACGGAGAGTAGTTTACAATGCTCAAAAAGTACACATACAAACTGAAGGTGTGTTGTGAGTGGAGCAGCGATCACTACACACATCAAGCCACTGTGTGCAGCCACTGACCCATTTAGTGTTAGTAGGAGGTCTATTTGTTTAAAGGGCGTGTTATTCTTTTGGGAAGAGGGAATATCAAATTGCGGTGGAGCCGACAAATAATAATTGTAACCGCTGGTTACAGTTAGAGGTAGCCAAACATCCGTACAGGCGTAGCGATCTTGTCCACGACCACCAATTCCACATCATTAACATTGTAACCGCTCCTCGAGGACGTGTGTATCGAGACCCAAAGGGGGTATCGATCTAAACCTCAGGCTGCTGGGCCAGCCAACGGCAGCCAACGAGGCGTGCACAAAAGGCCTCTTTTGTGTCCTCGAGTCCCAGGGTCGTTGAGGAGATAGTGGGGAGGTCTTCGGATTTATTTAGCGAGCTAGAATATGGGGATTAGTTTTTAAACCTTATATTACTTACTCCGAGGCACGAAAAGCGAATGCTGCGTCCAGCAGTAGCGGCGTGGGGTAGCCGGCAACCAGAGAGGGTATAGGTACCGGTCTCGTAGCGGCGTGCACCGCCCCAGGTTAGGGGCTAGCAGGCGATCAGCGAGGTTGAAGGTAGTGGTTTGGTAACGGCGTGCTTTGCGGCGGCGGCGGCGAGGGGCTAGCAGACGGCCGGCGAGGCCGAAGGTGTCGGATCCGTAGAGGCGGGTACCGCAATGGCGGCGAGGGGCTGGTAGGCGACCGGCGGGGTCGACGGTGTCGGTTCCGTAGCGGCGTCCACCGCGGCGGCGGCAAGGAGTTGGTGAAAGACCTCACGATAGTGGCGAGCTTGGCTTGATCTACTCCGGTGGCCGGAATGGGGACCCGTGCAGTGGTCTTTGGGGCCAGACGATACTTCCGGCACGGTAAAATACCAGCAAGCTTTCAGGCGGGGACGTCTACGGTGGCAGAGAGCTTCGTAGGCCGCATGCAACGTGGCGGCGATGTCGAGTGTCGCACAACAATGGCGTTCACGAAGGGAGGCGGCAGGATGCCCGCAGCGATAGTGGGTTCGCAACGGTGATGAGTACCCGGGGACCACGTGCGGCCGGTGGAAATATCGGCCAACGGCGAATAGGGTGCAAAGGCAGCACGCACCGCAACAACAATGGGACTCCGGTGGGTACTTATCCACGACGATTCCGGATTATGCAGGAATCAACGCTCCGTCCACAAGATGGGAACTTTGCGACCTGTCTCCACAAAAAAAACTTTTCTTCGGTCAATTGACTCCACAGGACTCTCCGATCTTCACGGTGTTTCCACTTTGACGGTCGAGATACAAATCCGCCCACCGTCCCATCGATCTCTCTCTTCACAGCCTCATCAATCAACATCACACTCGCCCGCAAATGCGTTTTCCCAGATCCGCTGCATGGCCTGTCATCCACTCAACCAAAGTGCAAAGCCATCTGTTGAGGAATTCTAAACGCCTCCCCTCATTGGTAGCGCTGCCCAGAGCGATAGGGTTCTCAAACCGCCCCCCAAACCAAGCACGCTAACTAAACGATGAAATCGCAAAATCAAACAACTTTCTCTCATTAAATTGTAATTCATTTTCATGATTACAATCCGTCTGGGGCTGGGAAGAAAAAGAAATATTGTTTAATATTTCTTTTTCTCACACTACACGTAGTATTCTCACCACAAAAGATTTTGTCTTCGACTCAGCTGGTTCGTGCATTCTACCCATGGAATAACTACTCAAACGACCGTTCAGACGAACTTCATATAGATATTTTTACTAAGAAACGCTTCACGAAAATAGTGTTTAATAACTCAAGTAAAGAAATAAAGAAAATAACGAAAATCACATGCAATTTAGAAAACAACGCAACATAATCATACGCTTTAGCTGAATAATCGAACTTAACACTTAACACTCTGACATCTAATTTTTCTCTTATACAAACGATAATTGACAATTACGAAAAAAAAAACTATTTACAACGCGACGTACCGCGTACCGAGACCGATCCAAGCTCGCCAACGGTCGGGTTGGCACTAACAATAATGATCAAGTCTGAACCCTTCGTCCACTCGGGATTTGTACTAAAACCGAACGGGATGCGATTATACAACTCTCAGCATAACCTTGAGAGAATAGTTGCTATAAATTTTCTATTCCTATTGATAACTGCTCGAATTCCGGATATTCGGAGCCGTTGCTATTGTTTCGCAAACACATATAAACAATACTACCTGCGCAATCCTATGCCGAAGCCGGCACGTCGACTCGGCTTCAGTGATTGATCGCGTATCGAATTAATCGGTCCATGATTCGCGCGCGCATGGAGTCTACGTGGTAAGGTGCACCAATTTAAATTTACGCGAATAGTGTGGGATGTGTTGGGCATCTGGGTATGTTTACCGATGGGCATGATGTGGGCTTTTCGAGGAATAAGGACGCTGCGGTTTGCCGTTCCAACAATAAAAGCGGAGTATTCACCGGCTGGTACGTACTGGACACCGCTACATCGACGGAAACCAGTTACAAATTAAAATGGAACCATTTTTCTTTTCAGGTCTATCCAGAGACTAAGAACGGTAGGTCTTTCTAAAGCTACGGTCACTGACCCTTCATGAATCTATTGTTTAAATTGATTTAAGCTGGCTTAATCAAGTTCGCCGGCCAGACTCCAAGGTTTCGACCGGAAGCATCTACTAGCTCATAAGATGAAGTGCCATGCTTCTGCACAACCGTGCACGGGAGATATTGCGCTCCTAGCTTAGCGTTATAATGCTCGCTGGCATTAGATTGCTTAGTGTTGCGTTTGTACACTTTGTCTCCCACATTAAAGGGCTTCGCCGCCTTACGGTGACGCAAATTGTAATTGTGGCTTGAAAGATCGTAGGCCTTTTTCAGATTTTTGGAAACCAGCTCAAATATTCTAGGATAACCATCCTTGATTCTGGTCATTCTAGCTTCTAAAGTTTGTTCTTCGTCGTTTAGGAACCGATTATGATCTTCCCCGTTCACAACGATTTCATGCCCTTTTGCTACAAAAAACGGTGAAAATCCCGTAGCTGTGTGAATGGTAGAGTTTATGGCCAGCTCGATTTGGGATAGCTTTGTGTCCCACGATCTTTGATCATCTCGAGCATACGATCGGATCGCTGTGTTAATCGATCTATTTACCCGCTCTACTGGATTTGCTTGGGAGTGATATCGGGACGTGAGCCAGTGTTTCACTCCGAAGCTTTCCAGAAACGTGCCAAATTCTCTCGAGGTAAAAGTGCTGGCATTATCCGACAGTAGAATCGACGGTACAGAATTGCGTACAAACCAATGATCACGCAGAGTTGTTTTTAGTGAACCAACAGAGATGCTAGGAAAAGCTTGTATTTGTGTCCACTCGCTAAACAAATCCATCACCACCAGGATGTACTGTTTGCCAGACCTTGTCCTTGGCAAAGGGCCAATATAATCAATGGCGATTATCTGCCAAGGTTGACTGGATATGCGCATATCACCCATTAAAGGTACTGTTGGTACCGTTGCAGGTTTAATTTCTTTGCACACTGTGCATTTCTGCACGTGTGAGCGAACATCGTTCGTTAGTCTAGGCCAATAATATTTTTGGTGGATTTTGCCAATAGTTTTGTCCACCCCGATGTGCATTGCATCATCGTGGGCTGATAATATGATAGGTTTGCGGGCATCTGGTGAGGGGACAATTTTCCAATCGAACCTGTGATCGGCCGGGTCGCTGGAAAAAACGAACTTCATTAATTGATCATCCTCAATTTTGAAATCCGGATAATCTTCGGGACAATCTGTCACCTTTTGTTTCAAAGTGATGTACCACGATGAATCTGACCTCCTCGAGATGGCTGCCACGCTTCTGGATAACGCGTCTGATACCACATTATCTTTTCCGCGGCGGTGGAGGATCGTGAGGTCGTACTGCTGGAGGGTCAAGCTCCAGCGACTTAAGCGTGACGAAGTCTTCCATTTCGTCCGCATTATGAAGGTTAATGCGGACGAATCAGTGACCAATGAGAAGTGGCTTCCCTCCACGTAGCCCCGGAAATGCTCTATCGAAAGAAGAGCAGAGTGCTTCTTTCTCTGTGGCATGATAACTGCGCTCTGGGGTGGTTAGCTTTTTTGAGTAATATTCAATTACATGCTCGCGACCATCTATTTTCTGGGTCAGAACACCCGCGATAGCCTGGTCGCTCGCATCGGTATGAATGATGAATTCATGATCAAAATTGGCACTTGCGAGGATGGGAGTAGTGATGAGCTTTTCCTTGATGCGTTGGAAAGCTTCCTCCGCTTCCTGACTCCATTTCAAGTTCTTCGATTTAGCTTTCAGAAGTTCCGAAAGGGGAGCGGTGATGGTACTATACTCGGCAATAAATCGCCGATAATAATTGGACATGCCGAGAAATCGGCGAAGCTTTGTGACCGTTGTGGGACGCTCATACTCCAATATGGGCCTGATCTTTTCCGGGTTAGTTTGTAAACCACGGGGAGACAGGATATATCCCAGAAATGGGATTTCTGGCACACAAAAGTGGGATTTTTCCAATTTAATTGATAAATTGGCATTCCTCAATCGCCTCGCAACCTCATTGAGCAGACGAATGTGTTCTTCAAACGTCTCCGTGACTATGACGATATCGTCTAAGTACACGAAGACGTTTGGTTCCAGTATACCCTGCCCCAACACCCGGTTCATCAGCCTAGCCAAGGTCGCTGGGCTGTTGATGAGTCCGAATGGGAGTCTGGTAAACTGGAACATCCTGTAGGGTCCACTTCCGGAAGTAATTATCACAACGGCAAACTCCAGCTCTCCAGTCCAGAAGCTTTCTCGTTCTGATCCACCAGACTTCCCACAGGTTCGCTGTCCGTCCTCCACCGATGCTCCACTTCATCGCAACTGTCACTCTACACGCTCATTCGTAACTGCTGAATTCGCACTATCTACACACTCAATGTAAACATAGAGAGTGCTTGCCAGCAAAAACCCTACACCCCTACCTTTCTTTAAAAAAAAAATAAAGGAACCAGGCATCTGAACAATCTCTCTTCACATAACACTATGACTACAGACTCCCTTGAATTCAGCAAATTTAAATCCATGCTCTGAAATGCAATATCAGCCTTATTATTACTCAGCACCATTCCATCGCTAAACTCATTGAGTCCTTCCTCTTGCCATTGAAGAAATTTCTTATGAGCAAAAACTCCGAATCTCTACCTACGACTGTTCCCCTGATCAACTAGATGAAAATCGAAAGTAGGAACCGTGTCTGCTCTAGTCCACCATCATTAAGGAGAAACTTCAGAGAATACCAGTATGGCTGCCACAATGGCCGACTTGGACCCCTACTCACGTTTTCAAGAGCACCAATCTTGAAAATTCGTAAACAAATGCGCTCGATTTGGAAAAGCTGCCTCTTTTTGCAAGTGAGCAAAGCCAGGAAAAACAAGTGCGGCTTGGTTCAAGGCCTCGTTCGTCATATTTGTGCCTCTAAAGTTTGTATGCAAAGTTGCAATGGGATTTGTTGACGTTTCATCTTAACACTATGCAACTCGATACTGGAAATCAACAATCCACCAAATGTAACTCCCCTCTTTCTTCTGGTACCACGCCTCCGCTTGACATTGGTCTGCCCAGTCGCAACACGGTGTTCCACAAGCAATCTTACATCAAGGGCCTTTGCCTTTGCACATTGTGGCAAGCTCATTGATATATCACATCCAGGAAGTCTCGAATACCTCACGATCGAGACGGGAATCCAACTCAGCTTCTCCGAGTTAGAAATTCGAAACCCTATCCATTAGACCATGGATAGACCATTAATACTGCAGTATTGCTCAAATTGCGGCCCGCGGCTTAAACGCAAAATCTCAATTTGGCCCGAGGTATGCTTTGATAATTTATTAATAAGAAAACAAGATATAAAAACAGGGTTGTCAACTGTTCGGCGCTTGCTGTTAAATCTGTTTGTCGCCGAATCTGGCGCTGGGTCTTCGGCGCGGAAGCCCAAAGGTGGGAATATTGCGCGCAAACCCCAAAATTTTATTCCCACCTTTGGGTTTCCGCGCCGAAGACCCAGCGCCAGATTCGGCGACAAAGAAAACTAACAGCAGTCGCCGGACAGTTGGCAATCCTGATATTTGACGGCGGCCGCCCGGTAGTCATGGGAGTGGATTGTTGTCACGCAAATAGATCTTTTCGCTAAAAATGCATGTGTATTGAGTTATTGTTGACAGATTTTCTGCAGTGTTAGTGTGAAATTCAGCGATTTTCTGTATCGCGTAAGCCTTCGCTGGAAGAAAACGTCATGTTGTTCAGCGAAGCAAGGAAAATTTTCAGTGAAAAAAGCAATACAATTTTGGGGTTTGCGCGCAATATATCCTGGTTTACTCCAAGATGTCATGGAAGCACTTCCCAATTCCCAAGTACCCTACCTGAAGGAAGAAGCTTCTAAAGCAAATTACTTTATTTCCATGCACCCTCCAGCCATGGAAGAGTTACTATGTTCTGGTTACAGAAATTGCCAAGGCCACTATCTTGGCCACTACCAACTACTATTGTGTATCCAATGCACCCTTTAGCCATGGCAATACAACACCTCGATGTCACCTGATTGCAGGATTTTATGGATCCTTTTCCAGGCGCACTCAAGCCATGGAATCACTACCTTGCTCCTAAGCATCCTGCTTGCAGGAACTTCCAAGGCTTATCATTCTCTTTGATCGGCAACCCGCAATGGTCTCGATTATAACCGGCACCCGCAACGGTTAAATTCCTTTAGACCGGCACCCGCAACGATTGCATTTCCTTAGACCGGCACCCGCCACGGTCTTAATTGTCATTTTAACTGGCACCCGCAACAGTTAAATTTGTTTCGACCGGCACCCGCCACGGTCTCATGTGGGGCTGTCCATAAACCACGTGGTCATTTTTTTGGGACTTTTCAAACCCCCCCCCCCCCCCCCCCCGCGTGGTCATTAGTTCATACAAATTTTTTTATTTGTCCATACAAAATGGTCATTGGCCGAACCCCCCCCCCCCCCCCCCCATTGACCACGTGGTTTATGGACAGCCCCTGTGTTCTTTTAACCGGCACCCGCCACGGTTAAAATTTTCTTCAACCGGCAACCCGCCACGGTTGAAAAAAATATGATTGTATCACCCGCATCCACACTTCTCTACTGAAACATCATACAATCACTCTCTCTCAATGAGCTGTCCAAAAATTATTCATCAATACCTGCACTTTCAAAACCAGTGACGGCAATTGTCAAATTACGGTCGTCTGCACCGACGCCCAGCGGCGCCAGCGTCGTTGATTTGTTTTTGTTTTTATAGTCGTCTTGACAACCCGAGCGGAATTCTCAGAAATGTATGCTTTCGAAATTCTATTGACCGCTGTCTGCTGAACTTCAACCACCTACTGATACTCAAAATCAGTATTTTCAATTTCAACTGATTGGTTTTAATTAAGCACGATGCAGAAGCAAAATATGCAGTTGTTTTGCATCACTCACCAAAAGTAACTATAATGCATTGAATTAAGGTAACATATCGGTATTTGCATGCCTAAAACCATAATAAATCAATTACAAATTGAAATATTCATATTCGAATTCGTCGAGCTGAAGTTCAGCTGAACTGAACTTCAACTGCAGTGCATGACACTACAAGACGCCGCTTTCATTGTCTCGTCTCTTCATTGTCATGTTCATTCTCGGCCTCGTGTCTATGGGTAACTGTGTTTGTTTATTTGTGTTCGTTTTCGCACAAATTGAACATCTTTGTGCTGATTTTTTTCGACACTGTTCAAAACACTGTGTCATCAACTTCTTGCAAATAATTACACTTCTTCTTTTAACTTCACCTGCCGAATTGTTGCACCGTTTCTCCCATCACCACAACAACAACCAACCTGCCAGCAATCTATTTGAAAACGAACACGTTCAAGGTGGCCCAAATACATTCACTCTATACGTGGCTTTCCATCCCATCCTCGTCACCAATTGTAGGGTCCACTTCCGGAAGTAATTATCACAACGGCAAACTCCAGCTCTCCAGTCCAGAAGCTTTCTCGTTCTGATCCACCAGACTTCCCACAGGTTCGCTGTCCGTCCTCCACCGATGCTCCACTTCATCGCAACTGTCACTCTACACGCTCATTCGTAACTGCTCAATTCGCACTATCTACACACTCAATGTAAACATAGAGAGTGCTTGCCAGCAAAAACCCTACACATCCCCTTACCCTGAACGCTGAAAGCACAGTATTTTCGCGAACCCCGGGCCAGAGGGATCTGCAGGAAGGCTTCTGTCAGATCGATGGTGCTCAAGTAACGGGCCCGAGGTAAGCGACCAAGGATGCGTCCAGGATGGGGTAGGGGATAAGCATCACGAATCGTCCGCTCATTGAGTTTGCGGGCATCGAGGCAGAGGCGAATGTCTCCAGAGCTTTTCCGAATCGGGACAATGTTCAAAGACCATTCGGAATTGGACTCTTCAATGACACCTCTGGCTTGTAGTCGATCGATTTCCGCAAAAAGTCCAGCTTGGATTTTCGGGGAAATTGGATAGGGGTACTGACGTACTCGTTTTGTCTTATGAAATTCCTCCCCGAGAACTATTTTGTGCTCTATTAGAGGGGTGGTTTCCAGTTTATCAGGGGAGGCAACCTTAAAAGATTGCTTCACCTGGTCTAAAACATTCTTTTGCTGTTCAGACAATATTGGGGTTTTGGCTGGTACTTGATAGTGGGAAGCACCGACAGAAGTTATAGCCAAAGCAGAAACGGTGGGTCGGATGTTGTAGGCATGCCAAAAGTCGATGCCACAAATACAATTGACGGCTAAACCAGGGACATAGAGTGTCGGCAGAACTCGAGTTTTACCCTGGAAGGTGTATGGTACTAAGATTTCTCCAGCTATTTCCAAAGGCTCGCCACTAGCTGTGACTAACTCGATGGGTTCTGCTGGTTTACGAAGCCGGACATTCGAAAGTTGATCGAAAATGTCTGAGTTGAACATTGTTCTATGACTTCCACTATCGAGCAGCGCATAGAGTGGCACATCAAAAATACTCAAGTGTACGTGGGGTCGATCATCATCTCCATCCGGAGATGAGAGAGTGATCTTATTAACTTGGGGTTGACGGTATTCAGATTCAGAGTCTGCAGATCTTGGCACGTAGTGGTTAACCAGATCTGCCATAAAGGTCTCGAAATGCTTGTTTAAAGGCGCTCGAAGAGAGTCCGGCGGCTTTAGGACTCCCGTACGGAGTTTTTTGAACAATATGGACACCTTTTGTACTCTACCCCTGGAAACGCACAGATGGGACAGAACAAACGTCGGGGTAAGGGGCAGCTACCCGTTTCATGATCATCCCGGCAGTTGAAGCATTCGCCCTGTGGAGGTGGCCGATAGTTGCTTACCAACTTGGAGAACGGGTCTTTCGATGCCCTGGATTCTCGGTTAGAGGAATGTTTCTCCAGCTTTGACTCTGATCGATCAACAGTTTGGGATTCAGCTTTGGGTGATTTTGAGTTTGGGTACGCTTTTGTATTTTTCTCTTGCTTTGGGTGTTGATTGTTCTTCCCCATTTGCTGATGTTTATTCGAAAATACCCGCGTTTTTTGTGGGCTAAATCTTCCACTACTAAGCGCACAAGTTTCCTTCTTGGGATTACCGAAAACCCGGGCAAAGGCTGATGAGTCTGCGGCATCGAGGTCGTTGCCGAGATTTATTAGAGTCTGAATGGACGTTATTCGCCGTCCCACCAACAGCTTACGATAATCGAACCTTTCATCTTAAGTACTTCGATTTTATCTGACTCAGACATAGGTTGGCTCATACTGCGGAAAAGTTTTTCCATATGCAAGTAGTATTGCTGAAAGGTTTCGTTGCGCTGTTGTCGATATTGATAGATTTTAACTCTCAATACGGCGTCCAAATCGGGGTGACGAAATGCTCTTTGCAGTTCCTGAATCAAGTGATTCCAGTTCCTAAGCCGGTCTTGGCTTCTCATGGCTGTATACCAACTGAGTGCCGGCCCATCAAATAAATGGATTGCAGAGTCAAACAGCTCCTCTTCAGACACATGTTCAGAAAGGGCCATCTGCATAACGTTTTCCAGAAACTCATTCATGGCCAATCCTTGATCATCAGCTTTGTATTTCTGAATTTTCCACTGCGAAACCGGTATCACTTTCCGAGGGTGGAAAACGGGATGACGCCTTTCCCCCTGATAATAATCGTAGCTTCCAGAGACCGTCGGAAGGGACGACTGAGCTCTCGGAACCGGAGGATATGACTGGGCGAAGGTTGCATTTGGAATATGCCACTGCTCCGCCGCAGGCTCCATCCGAGGCTCCAATCGAGGCTCTACCCGAGGTTCCCGCGGTGGTGGTGGCGCTTCTGGCTCCGACCACCGAGGGTAATAGCTGACCGACGGATTACCCCACCTGGCCTGAGTTGATGTCGGCTGAGATACCGATGCTAAATGGGGCGTTACATCTCGACTGGACCCCTGAGGAATAGTAAATGTTACGGCCGGTTCAGAACGAGTTAGTTCAAGGGGCGGCGGTAGTTCCTGGGGACAATCAGTCAGAAATGCGTTGGTGGAGTTCAACTGACAAACAGCCGGTTGATTGCTTTGTGAGATTCTGGTCGACTGGGTTGACGAAGGAGGGGGATAAGGAATGCTTTGATTAATTGCTGTCGTTACACACGTCGACGACCTAGAAAAAGCAAGCGTACTCGTAGCAGGTTTGTTCCCTTCACCTTCTTTGCGGTCAGACGTCACTAGGGCATCCATCAGAAAATCAGATATATCTAGCTCGCTAGTTGAGCTAGCTTTTCTTGATTTCAGCTCCGTCTTCAGTTCCTTTAACTCTGTGGTCAAATTACTGAAAAGGTCTGCTACTTCTTTCATTGCGGATGTTAAGTCCAACTTTGACACATATTTGGTCGTTGGTCGCTTCGGCTTCGTGCCTGTATATGGCACTGAAGAAGAAGGCTTCAATGCCGAAGCTCCTTGTTGGGATTCACTGTCACTTGAAGACGATGAATCCGCATCAGCAAAAAAACTATTCTCATTCCAAAAATGTTCTGAAAAAAGGGCAATCACATCTTGGAAAGCTTTGCTACATGTTGCAGTGAGCTCCTCACTGCAATGGTTCCTAATCACTGTCAAACGATGACCCAGATGTAGCAATCTTGACTTGCAATGACTACTGTTCTTTCCTTTCGTTTCAAGTATACGTTTTATCTCATTGACCATTCTCAAACAATTATTAAGATCCACTTCAGGATCATGATCGAACTCCAGAATATGCTCATGACCTTCCCGCTCTTGTTTTAGGACCTCTCTTAACCGACGTCGCCTTTTGCACCGCGATTCGTCATCCGCGATTACGATGTTTCGAAGGAGCAGCTCATAGTCTAATTCACCAGGCTCCAAATGATCGACGCGCAACGTACGATACATGGCGCAAAATGATTCGCCAGAAAACCGCGGCATTATGGTTGTTCGATTTTTGTTTGCCCCGATTTTATTCAGCTATACGGGATTTGAACTCATGAATTCTTTTCGTTGATCTAAAAATCATGTGATTTATTACTAAGCACAACTTTTCCTACCCGCAATTTAAATTTTCGTTCCGGTTTCAGGAAGAAAAAGCTCCATGAATTCCGTCGTACAACTTGCTTTGTCCTTACGAACGCGATATTGATCTTACCAGCTCAGTTGAAAATGTTATATAAGCGAGATTAACCAGCCGGACGGATTTTCTGATAAACTTGACAGAAAGGCGATTTTCGCGAAAACTCCCCCACACCTCAAAAGAAGAAAAAATATTCACTGAATATTTTTTCTTGCTGGGAAACTTCCAGGATTTTAGTTGGGCGCCAAATGTAACCGCTCCTCGAGGACGTGTGTATCGAGACCCAAAGGGGGTATCGATCTAAACCTCAGGCTGCTGGGCCAGCCAACGGCAGCCAACGAGGCGTGCACAAAAGGCCTCTTTTGTGTCCTCGAGTCCCAGGGTCGTTGAGGAGGTAGTGGGGAGGTCTTCGGATTTATTTAGCGAGCTAGAATATGGGGATTAGTTTTTAAACCTTATATTACTTACTCCGAGGCACGAAAAGCGAATGCTGCGTCCAGCAGTAACGGCGTGGGGTAGCCCGCAACCGGAGAGGGTATAGGTAGCGGTCTCGTAGCGGCGTGCACCGCCCCAGGTTAGGGGCTAGCAGGCGATCAGCGAGGTTGAAGGTAGTGGTTTGGTAACGGCGTGCTTTGCGGCGGCGGCGGCGAGGGGCTAGCAGACAGCCGGCGAGGCCGAAGGTGTCGGATCCGTAGAGGCGGGTACCGCAATGGCGGCGAGGGGCTGGTAGGCGACCGGCGGGGTCGACGGTGTCGGTTCCGTAGTGGCGTCCACCGCGGCGGCGGCAAGGAGTTGGTGAAAGACCTCACGATAGTGGCGAGCTTGGCTTGATCTACTCCGGTGGCCGGAATGGGGACCCGTGCAGTGGTCTTTGGGGCCAGACGATACTTCCGGCACGGTAAAATACCAGCAAGCTTTCAGGCGGGGACGTCTACGGTGGCAGAGAGCTTCGTAGGCCGCATGCAACGTGGCGGCGATGTCGGGTGTCGCACAACAATGGCGTTCACGAAGGGAGGCGGCAGGATGCCCGCAGCGATAGTGGGTTCGCAACGGTGATGAGTACCCGGGGACCACGTGCGGCCGGTGGAAATATCGGCCAACGGTGAATAGGGTGCAAAGGCAGCACGCACCGCAACAACAATGGGACTCCGGTGGGTACTTATCCACGACGATTCCGGATTATGCAGGAATCAACGCTCCGTCCACAAGATGGGAACTTTGCGACCTGTCTCCACAAAAAAAAAAACTTTTCTTCGGTCAATTGACTCCACAGGACTCTCCGATCTTCACGGTGTTTCCACTTTGACGGTCGAGATACAAATCCGCCCACCTTCGATCTCTCTCTTTACAGCCTCATCAATCAACATCACACTCGCCCGCAAATGCGTTTTTTCAGATCCGCTGCATGGCCTGTCATCCACCCAACCAAAGTGCAAAGCCATCTGTTGAGGAATTCTAAACGCCTCCCCTCATTGGTAGCGCTGCCCAGAGCGATAGGGTTCTCAAACCGCCCCCCAAACCAAGCACGCTAACTAAACGATGAAATCGCAAAATCAAACAACTTTCTCTCATTAAATTGTAATTCATTTTCATGATTACAACATGCGATTTCTTCCCCGGCTAGGTACGTCAAGGTACGTGAAGCGGCACACTGAACCCGTTTAAGCTGAAGTCCGGTCCGGTTCATGTCCGATCCGATTATCCGATCCATTACTGCGGTTCCGCTTGCTCCTGGTTCTGACGAAATTGATTGAGCCGAGAAGTGGAGTTTGACATTTTTGAATGTAAACAAAAAAAGAGCTCCCAGACGTTGCTCTTTTTCTGAGGTGAAAAAAAAAAGATCACCATTTCAGGGTTGCCGAAAACAGCCAAAAACTACTTCGCATGGTGATTTTCATTTCAAAATGTGGTGAAATTCCCAGTTTTTGAAAATTTATATGAAAATCAGGAGTTAATATAAAAAAAATCTAAGAGCGGTAATATTCATGAAAAACACGTGTCTTTCGAAGAAAAATATAAAAAGGGGGGTTAGGTCAGACGGGAATGGTCTATTGCAAAATTTGTTATGATAGCTAAATAAGACTTTAAGTAGTTTGTAATAAACGACAAGACATCGGAACGGCATACAATAAACACAAGTTGTTCGGTCTACAGTTAAAACATTACTCTCATATATTTCGCCTATTCGTCTACATGCCTACTCGAGAGGTAGCGGCGCTCGCCTTTGACTGTATCTCATTCTGAGAGATACAATATTTTAAAGGTGGTGTTACACTGCCATAGAAGAAAGCAAATATTATTTGTTCTGAAAGCTAAATTTATGAAATCGATCATTAGCTTCAAATATTGACAATTGAAATATCGACACAATCTATTTAACAAAAGATATTTTCAATCACACACTATCACACATATTGATTAAATCATATCACAATTAGAATTATTCTAATTAACAAAAACAATATCATGTCATTGGGTTATAGTCCATTTTCAGTCCTGCTACCCTATCTCTCTAGTCAAAAATGTATGTATAAAATTAATCCACTCGCAATATCACTACACAAAACAAATCATGCTGGTATATTTTCTCTTCGTTTTTTTTTGTATTCTTCAATGCCAGTAGCTGCAGCGTTTAAAACAACGTATTTTTAGTAAAACTGCATGACCAGCATAACTCGATGTTCCGACGACCTCTTTGTCTTGGCTGCATACATCACCTCGTTCCTGCGTTGTTTTTTTCTAGTTAGGTTGGATATCTCCTCGCCGCAAACCATTCCCGTATCTCATCCATTGCACTCAATGAAACACGGGCTCGACGACAATCAGTTCAGGATACTAATATACACTAAGCTCACTGCCGATGATCCAGTAAAATGCCGCTCTCACATTCGGAGAAAAACTTGTGGCGCTCATGCTCACAATGAAAAAAATGGAACAAACAAAAGTAGGGAATCGCGCCACTTGGGCGGTGGCTTCTATATTCGTCTGTTTTCCACTATAACTCAGTCAAATTTAAACCAATTGACACAACTTTTGGAATGTGATGAGATAGCTATAGTATCTACCCCTAGAACAAAAATAGGCAAAATCCAGTCACAAAAAATCTGGACAAAAAGAATCCTTATGGATTCAAAATGGCCTGGGCCTAAAATGCTGTCTTCTACATAAAGTTCCATAAAAAATATACGTTTTAGCCATGAGCATATGAACTGCGTCAGGGAGAAATGAATTGTAGCATCCCAAGTAACCATTAAGCCGTAAAAATGGCATTAAGTCGGCTCTATAGTCGAATGTAGAACCTGGCTAACAGAACTAATTGGTTTTATATCCTCTTATAGAGCTGCTCAAAAGCCACTTTTGGCGAATTATTCGGCTGATATACGGCCAACTTTAAAATATCGTACCAAGTCTCTGGAGCGAAAGTTGTCAAAAGTGAGACAAAGAAAAAAGAAAAAAAAATGTTTATCTTCTGTTCTTTTCTAACTTCCTTCGCTTCCATTGAAGTTGCTTTTTTGCTACTTCATCCAGATTCTAGCTGTTGTCCTCCGAGTTCCTGATCAAGTCCAAATCCGTTGCCTTTCTCATCTGCTCCACTGGGAATGGTGTGATCAAACTAGTATTTAAACCATGAAAAACAAAATAGTTTGGGCATTTCGAGGGTTGAAAATGATATGGGATGAGGATGATTCAGTGGTAAGGTTGGTGGTGACGAACGCAGGAATTGATGCAGGAGAAGCAATGTTTATATAAATGGTCGGGAAACGTTTCACAAGAAGAGGGAAACGAGCTGGAGTTTGTCTTGTTGAAAAAAAAAAAATGGAATAATCAAGATAACCAAATTTCATTATCTATTTAACAACACCATTCCGATAAACATTCCAACAACAAAAATAATCCCGTTACACCAAACCCGTCCGACATGGATGTTTAAAATGTATTGATCATGACCGACTCGAGTCTGTTTTGGTCGAAATCTATTTTGATTCATATAATCGTCATGTGCTCCAAGCCCTGTGACAGCACTGACAAACTTCTTTACAGCTCGTAGGCTTTATATAGGCTTACAGGGCTTAATTTAGTTCTTACTGGTTATAGTGCCTATAAGCATTAGGAATGCTTTATAGAGCAACTTAGCATTGAAAAGCTGTTTAATGGCCGTTATAATGCTCAGAACAGTGCTTAGTGGTTACCTGGGTTGTCTACATACTTTCCCACGCTTTCAATAGTTTCTACATTTACTCGCTATCCAAAAATCCTTGCCACCTATAGCGAAACTCGTTATGCCATACACCTCATCACAAAAGCATGACACAAAAATTACGTAAATAAATTATGAGCACAAAAATAAAAATACTAAAAAGCACATTAACGCAAATTCCACTCACTTTTTAAAAATAGGCTATTGTATTTGAAAAAAAAATGTAACGGCAAAATGAAAACGCAAAAAAAAAATCCAACACTAATTTACGCCATACAAAAGTAAAAATCACAAAATTTCCGTTCACACTACTAATTGCACTAAACAAAGCACGCTAATAAACGAACAGAATGTGTATATTAGAGGAAAAATTACTGGTGGCCAAGCCATCATTTTGATGGTAAATCTTTATCCTCGTACGCCAATTGTAATAAACGACAAGACATCGGTACGGCATACAATAAACACAAGTTGTTCGGTCTACAGTTAAAACATTACTCTCATATATTTCGCCTATTCGTCTACATGCCTACTCGAGAGGTAGCGGCGCTCGCCTTTGAATGTATCTCATTCTATGAGATACAATATTTTAAAGGTGGTGTTACACTGCCATAACAGTAGTTATTCTTCCAAATTTTAAAATGACAAGCAAATGGCATATTTTGATATGATATCATATTATGCTATTCACATGTTGTTTTAAGCTCTTCATGAAGAACTCATGAATGACAAAATAAGTTATGACAATAAAATTTGTTATTCTTTTGTTTTTGGTTTGCCATTCACCTTGTGAGAATCTTTCTCTGTAATGATTATTCAACAACTCTATTCATTATTTGTATACACTTTATTACCGATACTTCAATATTACATACAATGATTCACACTCCAGACAACAATAACAATATCTCCGCATATGACAGATACTCAATGTAAACATACACGCTAAACGTAATAGAGTAATACAATAATTTATTATGTGCATACCACAAGGTACCACATCTCGTTTTTTCTCCAGATCCGCAGCAAGGTCACTCCACGTTGTTTCGCTTATAGTCTCCTCAGTTTATGAACGTCTCGCTTTCAGTCTCACATCAGAATTAGAAGTACAGTCATCCATTTGGTCATCCATCTCTGCTCGGCATTTTGGTAAATTACTTGGCCGTTACTTGTGGTTGTACCTAAAAAGAAATATTATTTTGACCCAAATATTTTCCCAAATCCCAAAACATTTTTAATACTGAGTGTCAAGCTAAATATTACCTTTGCTGATGAATTAATTGAATTGCTTTCCTCTTCTCAAATGTTTTCAATGACAGCTAGCATGCAAACATTGTATACTGCCCACTGATTTTTTTTTTGGCATGTCCTTTCCTAGAAGAATCTCATACATAAGGTATGTATATTCAGATTATTATTCAGACATTTTTTTAACTAATATGTCGGAACACTGCACGAATGTTACAGTGGAAAGATTATCAATATCCATTAACTCGTTTTCGATCCAAAGTGTCCAAGTGTCATACAAACACTATTTCATTTCATGTTTTTTTTAGCGAACTTTGCTGGAACTCGTTTCTTGTTCAGAATATATCCAGAAGTTTGGCTTTACAGATTTTGTTTTCTAAATATCGAAGGGATTGATACTTTTTTTTAAATCAAATCACGATTTCGTAAAACGTCACTTGTCCAAAGCAATATTTGTAATACTATAGTTTCAAATTCTTAATTCTCAATTCTCTTAATTCTCAAATTCTTAATACATACATCATCGACGCAGTACCAAATCGAAGTCACGCAAAGCACATGCAAAGTTGCATGTAAATTTGAACCGGTTGCTGGTATTGCGCATCATTAAGCTACTTAAGAGCTGAAATTAGCACTAATCTAAATCGAGTTGCTATCCCGCATAGATAATCACAGTTTGTGTTGGTTTCCAAACAGTAAACTACCTCCAACTCTTGGGGTTAATGTATCATAAACAGTTCCACTTACATTGAACAATATGAAACCTATAGCCAACCACATCAAAAAACAGATCGCGGGAACCATATCACATTGTAACAACTAGACATAATATCCACACACAGTTGAATGGTATCGACGTGAAATTTCCCTAGAAATGGTTTCAATTTAGGATCACAATCTGTCATACGGTTTATGTTTGGCAAAGTGCAACACACTCATACCTGCATAACTCACTGTATATTACTTTTGCTCGACAGTTTGTCAAACAGTTTGGACACGTGCGTGTGTTTGTAAGCGATCTGTTTTGGAAAATGTTCATACTTTCCCGTCAGTTTGTTGTGTTACGTTGATTCAGGGACGCAAAATTGAAAATTTTAGTTACTTTACTGTTCATTCAGCCGCTTTTGGGTAAGTTATTTTCACAATTCATCATTTAAGTTCATATCTAGGTTCATATAAAAATTTTCATCAATATTTATCTCTATCGGTGCTTTTTCAGCAAACTTTCACAATAGCGGTGAAAAAAACAGAAGCAGAAGGAGATCCTTGGGCGCCCTGAATAAGCTAAATGATTTTACTTCGCTAGCGTTTCTGCCGTTCTATTATTGACGAAAAAAATGAGGAAAAGCGCATCAGAGATTTTGTCAACCCAGCCAAAGGTTTCACCGAGCGGTAAAGGATATGACTTCCGAGTTATTTCATGAACTTGGACGACTAGCTGATCGAGTATCCGTTCTTTGGATCTTAACCTGCAAGCATGAATAGTATTCCGGTCGAGTGCAAGACCGAGTGATGCTCGCCACCCGCGGGAGCGTGTTGTGCCAGTCGATGTCCATCCTAGGCGTAAGGTGTCGTCTCGGGTGTCGCTGTAATGATGGGGTACACCAGTGAAGTGTGAAATCTTTTTTTTTCGAACCTTTGTATAGAACTTTTTTTAATTTACTCAATAAATTAATGCTTAAATTTAAACTTTTATTTTTAATTTGTTTTAATTTTGATCCTGCATTAATTTTATTTATATTCCAAGCTGGCTACTAACAAATAAAGTTGCACTATAAAACAACAATAAGACATACGTTATTTATTTTACTCCGATTTTATAGTCCGACAGCGTTAGAACTGTTTGCTCAACAGTCAACTGAGTAAAACATGGATAGTAAATCGACCTTCTGGCAAACTGTAATCGAATAAATTTGTTCGAGAAAATGGGCAATTTTTTATTGTAACATAACTTAACCGCCTATCTCCCATACTGTTATTTGCTCGATAACTATCTGTCACACTGTTGAAACCGTTTGTGATACTGTTGGTTTATTGTTGCTTTGGATGTTATATGATGACATTGAGATACTGTAGTTAACAGTCTTGAACAGTATGGTGAACAGTATTAGTACGGTTCATGGTTATGCGGGATGTTTATAAGAAGGTTAAACATCAATTTTCGCACCGCCAGTCACTTCGGTTTGGTCGTTGAAGAGGTCAAGGAATAGGTTTACATTCTACGATGCATATTCCCCCGCATTAACTGGTGATTCGTGCTCAATCAAACCTATTTTAACATTACAAAACCAAAAATTTGTTCCTTTGATGTCGCTCTTTCGGGTTCTGAACTGTAGGACTTATTTTAATGGTGTACCTCCAAAATATTGCAAAAGCCCCTCAACATGTTATGTTCTCACTCTAGATACCTAATGAAGCTATTTCAACAAGCTTTTTCCAAATTATTCGCATTCAATGTACCGTCAAAATTTAGAACTTTTTATCTTTAAGTAACTCTGATTTTCTACATATGCTCATCATATTGATAATATTCTCAGTTCGTTGGATCGAACTAGAATATTCTGTATTATTGCAAAGCCCAATCATCTGTCTATCATATCACTTATTTCACATTTTTCCGATGAAATACATCCTCATTTTTTTTTGTTAACGACTACAAGTCTGACGTAGTGCACACTGACCATGATTGTCTGTGTCATGATGGCCCTTACGCTTGCCTCTACGATTTATTTCTTTGTACTGAAACAATTTAAAGCACGTTTTTATTCAAATTTTCAATGAACTTATTAACACAAATATCACTTATACATGTACACGCATTTTTATTGGTAAAAATCCATGAATTTGATATATAAATTTTATTTGTACACACATACTCGTTTTCCACGCTGGATCACACATAAAATCGGAGGACCTTATATAAACTATGTGTATCTACACATGAAAAGGGTTATCTATGACAAATTGCAAAAATCTATGTGAGCGACACATGCATACAATATTTGCAGTTTTTTCAGTGTATGAAATCTAAAAATTCAAACAAGGTAACATGTTAGTAAATTGTACCTGTTTGCATTAATAAGCTCGACTGAAAAACAAACCTCACAATCCACCTTTCATTAGATATATCTATTCCTGTAGTTACAGAAATGATTATCTTTTATTATTCCAATATCTTGTGCTTTTGATATATTGTACGTTATTCTCCTCAATAATAGTTTCAATACTTCTTTAACTGATCAAAATTTGTCTCTTCCTGTAAGGAAATTATTGTGCAGAATTTGTTGTTGAGCGTACTGCTGTACCTTGTTCTCTAACTTGTGCCACAGTTCTTGGCAAGATGGCTCACTTATTAGCAAAAATGGCACTATATCCATAGTGTTAGACAATCATAAGTCAAAATGCCCCTCCTGACCACACCCGATACATTTTATATTCAAAGACTTCAGAAGTGATTACTCAAGAACTCACTGTATTTGAATCGCATAAACATTTAGTGGCATTCAATAGGTTATAAAGCGCCTTTTACTCGAATTCCTGAGACTTCTAGTTAAGCCGAAAGTTTCATTTTTTTATTGTTCGATTTTTTAAAATATCCAATTCAACTAGCCATTTGACTAGCATGATACTTAACAGGATCGTGGTTAGCAACTGCTCTGAATATGTCATCTAGCTTCAACGAATGCTTTAACTGTCATTTTGACTTCCTATCTTGCAAACTACCAAGACAGTTTAATTATTCTCACACATTGATGTTAATTTTCTTGAAGTCTTGTAAGAGAGGACAAAGCATTAGTTAAATCATGTCTTCATGTTAATTTGGTTTCAAGAGCCAACCCTTTTTACGTCTCCGTAGACTTATTATACTTTACTGAGCAATGATAACTTCAATATATATCACCTGAGGTGGGTCCACAACAACCTCAGTATCTGCTCAGTTATATTCGCATTTGGAACATATTCAAATACTATTCGTTACTGTTTTTCTAGTCACGCTCAGCCTAAAGTTTAGTTTTGTCTTTCGCCTTCTCAGCTGCCACTTAATTGGTGTGAAATTTCATTTTTAATGGTTCAATTAAACTAAAAAGCCCAGATTGGAGTTCAAGAGAAATCGCTCAAGAAACTTCTAGAACGATTCCTGGCAGAAACTTTCTATGGTGACATTTGAACTGTCATTTCTTTGCAACTGCGTACTGCGATCGAAGAAAAAACGGTTTCTTGAGTGATTCAGCCAAGGAATTTCCCATGCCTCAAGATAGGCCGAGAAATTCCTTCTGATCTGCAAACAGCCCTTAAATCTGCGTTGGCTGGTAATCTGTTTCTTACGAAATTTACGACACTGTTGCGTTTTTAGTACTTTAATTTTTAATAACACAATTCGCCTTATACGGCTCTACAAAGAATCGACTATATCTGCCTTGCAGGTCTTACCGCCTTCAACGGCATTTCCACCTTCAACGGCTTTTTCCGCCTTCAACAGCTTTTTGCTCTCCGACGGATCTTTCCGCCATCGACAGTTTTTCGCCTTAGTCGGCTCTTCTGCCTATAACATTTTTCCGCCTTCAACGGCTTTTCTATCTGTAATCCTTTCCGCCTTTTACGGCTATTTCAAGAATGTCGCCTTCATTAGCTTTTATCGCCTTCATTGGCTTTTATCGCCTTCACTGGCTTTTAACAGCAACGGCAAAACTTGATTTCAAAATATTGTTTCACCTCTACGCCTTCCACGGCCATCCGTTTAACAAATCAATACTTCATTCATCATTCAGCATTTAAGTCTAGATTTAGGACAACAACCCTATTCAACGAGTATTAATATCACAATCAACAAAACTTAGATTTTCTTCACAGTTCTTTATTTCTTTATCTGACAATAGTGATTGTCATCGATTTGAACTAAACAATACCGATCACCATCAAAATCTCTCACAGGTTGATCATTGTCATTAGTCGAAGGTACAAATAGATTGTTTGATTCATATTGAACAGTTAGTACACAATATTTACCTTTTTGATTTCAATGTTGAAATTCATTCACAAGTCATCACCTGGAGGTCATCACCACTCTGCATGCACCACACACACACACACACACACACACACACACACACACACACACACACACACACACACACACACACACACACACACACACACACACACACACACACACACACACACACACACACACACCACTCATCTCATTCTTTTTCCAAAGACAACACTTCCCGAACCGAAATTAAACTAATTTCACATGCACTGTTCACCGTTCTCGTCGCCAATGTGAGAATCTTTCACTGTAATGATTATTCAACAACTGTATTCATTATTTGTATACACTTTATTACCGCGATACTTCAATATTACATACAATGATTCACACTCCAGACAACAATAACAATATCTCCGCTTCGGCAGATACTCAATGTAAACATACACGCTAAACGTAATAGAGTAATACAATAATTTATTATGTGCATACCACAAGGTACACTCTGAAATAATAGAAATCGTGTTAAGTTTAAAATATAGTCGTTTTTGTCATTTACGTCATTTAAACGTGCCCTAGTACCGTAATCCGGGGTAACATTGATCAGAATTTTCGATCTTTCTTGAATAATTCTCTTGTCAAAGCAAATGTTACATGTTTTATATTTTTAAAAGAAGTACTGGCCCTCTGAGTTTGTGTTAAGCTACTCGAAAAAGTATTGTAAAACTTTAAAACATGTTTAAAAGGGTTTTTAAATCTAATTTTTGATTGTGTTGATTTGGGGTAACATTGATCATGTCAGTGATCAATGTTCATTTGTGTTGAAAATACCCTTACTTACTAAATTCGGGGTCGCTGATTTCGAATATGTTGTCTAAATTCTTACAAATAATGTGCTTTTTAAGTTATTTTAGAATTAACATCCTCTAAACCACGAATAACGCCTAAAGGTAGGCAATGGCTTAAGGAATTGATAGTCGACTTTTAATAAATCGTAAATTATACTGAAAAATAGCATTTTCATAAAAGTTTCGTTTATTAAATCCAACTCTAGGATATCATATTGAAGTAATACAGTGATTTCGAGCCTCATATTATATCTAGTATTCACGCCAAGCATGAATGTTTGACAATGTATCTCATTGCGCTACGAAACACAATTATGGAAAAATCGATTTAATTCAATGTTTATGAAATTCAATTTTCATAAATTGCATGTTATTTAATAGCTAAATGATAGCAGATTACGATATACCATTCCATAGTAGAAACTGATCCAATGTAAAATGCTTGTTTGAACATTTCATGAGGTGGGTCAAGCCGATCAATGTTACCCCGCTGATCAATGATACCCCGGATTACGGTATAAAAAGTATACTGTTGTAACTTAATAATTTAAACTTGGTCAAATTAAAGCAGAAGTATTTTTGCCAGTGTATTAGCCTGAGTCGGAAAACTGCCCAAGTAACCATAAAGCCGTAAAAATGGCATTAAGTCGGCTCTATAGTCGAATGTAGAACCTGGCTAACAGAGCTAATTGGTTCTATATCCTCTTATAGAGCTGCTCAAAAGCCACTTTTGGCGAATTATTCGGCTGATATACGGCCAACTTTAAAATATCGTACCAAGTCTCTGGAGCGAACGTTGTCAAAAGTGAGACAAAGAAAAAAGAAAAAAAATATTTTGTTTATCTCCTGCTTTTTTTTCTAACTTCCTTCGCTTCCATTGAAGTTGCTTTTTTGCTACTTCATCCAGATTCTAGCTGTTGTCCTCCGGGTTCTTGATCAAGTCCAGGTCTGTTCCCTTTCTCATCTGCTCCACCAATGCACCATGGGAATGGTGTGATCAAACTAGTATTTAAACCGTGAAAAACAAAACAGTTTGGGCATTTCGAGAGTTGAAAATGATATGGGATGAGGATGATTCAGTGGTAAGCTTGGTGGTGACGAACGCAGGAAATGAAGCAGGAGAAGCAATGTTTATATAAATTTTCGGGAAACGTTTCAGAAGAATAGGGAAACGAGCTGGTGTTTGTCTTGATTGAAAAAAATGGAATAATTAACATAACCAGATTCCATTATCTATTTAACAACACCATTCCGATAAACATTCCAACAACAAAAATAATCCCGTTACACCAAACCCGTCCGACATGGATGTTTAAAATGTATTGATCATGACCGACTCGAGTCTGTTTTGGTCGAAATCTATTTTGATTCATATAATCGTCATGTGCTCCAAGCCCTGTGACAGCACTGACAAACTTCTTTACAGCTCGTAGGCTTTATATAGGCTTACAGGGCTTAATTTAGTTCTTACTGGTTATAGTGCCCATAAGTATTAGGAATGCTTATATAGAGCTATTTAGCACTGAAAAGCTGTTTAATGGCTGTTATAATGCTCAGAACAGTGCTTAGTGGTTACCTGGGTGTTGCTTTGATCTCCGCCATTTCCAGTTGTGACTTGTCCACTTTAATTTCTATTATTTTTGGCGAAAAAACTTGGAAAAAACGAATCATATTTTCATTATTTCAGTGGGAAGTTATTTGCAGCAGAATTTTACCTCAAGTAAGTTGATTTCAGTCGAAACTGTTTGTGAAAACTAGAAAAAAAACTGTTGATTTACAAGTTTATTTTTTTTCAGGCTGGCGCTGCAACGCGGAACGAAACGCATCCGAAAGGAATATGCCTCCACCGGAATCCGAGTTACATAACGAATTCAGTGGACCGCAGGTCGTCGGATGGTGCTGAGAAGCTCCCGCATCCGGAAGATACATCATCAGCAGAAGAAGAAAATGTAATGCACCGAGAAAGGCCACACAAAAAAGTGAAAAAGATGATGTCCGTGGAGCGCACGCTTATCCGGAAGAGGAGAAATCGCTGAAGCCCAACCGTTCTGAGCAGAAGAACATCCCTCCAAATGCTGACGTACAAGTGTGATATTTTTTCGTGCACAGGCGAGCCTTTCGCGATACTTCCGGAGGTTCTGGAGTGGAGATCTGCATGCCTCTGCATCTGAATGAATGCTGCTGCCTACCAATTCCGTTACGAAAAAAAAACTTATTTAATTTTATTTAATAATATAGGTACTTAATAAATAAAACGGGTTACATCTCCCAATGTTTTTCTTTTTCTAAAGATAAAAATAAAAATATATTAGTCCTACACAAATTTAAATAAATCCTGGTTAAACAAGCTTTAATATAGCGGATATTATACTAGGTTACGTTTAAATCAAAGTTATACTGAGCCAGTATAGCATGCACATAAACGAAGCCTAGGGTCAACCAGGAGAAAATGATTTTGTATGGGATTTATACTATTTAGTTTAATTTTTTTCCAGAGTGTACCACACACCTTATCCGGGAGGGCACCCTCCACAGTATGTTGCCCTTACTATGTTGAACGGAGCAATGACAACGACATTTCCTTCATTCTCAAGAAATTAAAAGTGTTAATTTATGCCGACGACATGATTCTCTTTTTGCATATAAGAAGTGATGAAGACATCAATGTACAGGGGATAGACAAAATGATCGGGACAGGCAAAATTTTCACTTTCCAAAAAATGTTCAACTAGCTGTAACTTTTCGAAAAGTGCATCAAATATTCTGAAATTTTTACTGTAAGTTCTTCAACTAGTTGTGTATCAGTGGACAAAATTTGGAAAATATCGGACAATTCTTCACGAAGTTATAAATATTTTTGAAAAAGATAAAATTATCCGATAGCCAACTTTGAGCTGTTATATCTCCGGACTCAAAGAACCGATTGCAATGAAATTTTGACCATTCATGACTTATATAATGAACTCTGCAAAACATTTGACATAACTTGAAATTTTTAACAAGCGAAAAAGTTATAGCGATTTTATTTTTTCCACGATTTTTTAGTAAATTGGTCTATTTTTAATATGCATTTCATTATTTTTTCAATTTATTGGCGGCTATGTTGTAACTTTCCTCCAAAACGCGATTGTATATAAGTCAATTAGAGGGAAACTAAATGAACTATAATTTGCATCTTGAATTTTGAAACGATGTTGATGTTTTGGATAATTTGATGTTTTATTAGAAAAATAATCTAATCGTTTTAATTTTCTTCCGTGTTAAGAATATTAAGTTAAGTCAATGGTTTTTCATAGCTCATTATATAAGTCATAAATGGTCAAAATTTCATTGCATTCGGTTCATTGAATCCGGAGATATAACAGCTCAAAGTTGGCTATCGGATAATTTTACCTTTTCCAAAGATCTTTATAACTTCGTGAAGAATTGTCCGATATTTTCCAAATTTTGTCCACTGATACACAACTAGTTGAGGAACTTACAGTAAAAATTTGAGAATATTTGATGTACTTTTCGAAAAGTTACAGCTAATTGAACATTTTTTGGAAAGTGAAAATTTTGCCTGTCCCGATCATTTTGTCTATCCCCTGTAGGTATTCCGCAATGAAATAGACATATTCTACACATGGTGCAAAAAAAGCCTATTAGAACTGAATGTTAAAAAATGCAATCTAATATCATTTAGCAGAAAAAGAACAACACCGAATGTCTCAATTGCATTAGGAAATAAGAATGTGGAAAAATGTGAAAGAGTTAGGGATTTAGGAGTAATCTTAGACTCTAAACTTACATGCGTTGACCACTACAACACAATCAGGGCTAATAATATGCTGTGGTTCATTAAGCGGTCTAATTTTCATGACCCATATACAATAAAAACACTTTATATTGCCTATGTTAGATCTATTTTAGAACACTGCAGCACTGTATGGTCTCCTTTTTCAACCACGAACGAAGAAACATTAGAATCAGTACAAAAACAATTTCTACTGTTTGCTCTTCGTAAATTAGGCTGGACATCATCTCCACTTCCGTCTTACAAAGCACGCTGCATGCTTATTGATATACAAACTCTGCAGGAGCGGCGTGAAATCGCAATGATTTCATTCGTAAACGATATCGTTTCGCATCGTATAGACTCGCCTGAAATCTTATCAAAACTAAATTTCTATATATTGCGGATTTTGCCCCGTAACAGACTCACGCGGGGAAAATTTTGTCCTACCAAAATATTCTCCCACCGCTTTTCCCATAGATTGGGTTTTGTCACTGCTAACGAAAACAACATTGAACGCACGCTCTTGGTTGGTGCAATGAATACATGGTTTGCTCAGCTGCTAACTGCCATGCAAACTTACGTGTGAGTACACGGAGAAAACAGAATATGCATATTAGCATATCATATAAGAAAAAAATCATATTTTTTCGTTATAACCTTTGCAATGCATAAAAAGTATGCACCACTTCATATGTTTTATGCACTCAATGGCATATCTGGCGTTTATTATAGTTTCCGTGAATATAATGTCATTTATGTTATTCTTGGGACTTAAGCAAATTGTTATTAGCCAACCGACAGCTGCCGCCATGGCGGAGTTCTAAAAACCGCTTTTCCCGTTCGCAATTTGGCCAGTTTCTAAAACTGCCTGCCGGGGTAACTCCGGGACCACAATCGGTAAGTTCATCTAAATCTCCCCAAGGCATAGAACTTTACAGTATTTCATCTTACAGAAAGAAAGCAGATTATACCCAAGTAACCATTGAGCCGTAAAAATGGCATTAAGTCGGCTCTATAGTCGAATGTAGAACCTGGCTAACAGAGCTAATTGGTTCTATATCCTCTTATAGAGCTGCTCAAAAGCCACTTTTGGCGAATTATTCGGCTGATATACGGCCAACTTTGAAATATCGTACCAAGTCTCTGGAGCGAAAGTTGTCAAAAGTGAGACAAAGAAAAAAGAAAAAAAATATTTTGTTTATCTCCTGTTCTTTTCTAACTTCCTTCGCTTCCATTGAAGTTGCTTTTTTGCTACTTCATCCAGATTCTAGTACAGTCACTATATATACAGTCTGGCGGACTGTCACTTTCGACCGGAGCCAATCGAGCATGACGTCACGGTGTAGCATTTAACGGTGTGGACACTGTGACGTCATGCTCGATTGGCTCCGGTCGAAAGTGACAGTCCGCCAGACTGTGTATATAGTGACTGTAGATTCTAGCTGTTGTCCTCCGGGTTCCTGATCAAGTCCAAGTCTGTTCCCTTTCTCATCTGCTCCACCAATGAAGGTGAAGACGGAGAAGCGAGAAAAGCGTTTGAAGCAGGACAGGAGATGCAAATCGCTCTTGGTATCTCGCATTCACGACTCACAGCTTGAGTACGTGCTGGAGAAGGGGACGTTAAAACAGATTTGGGATGCTCTCGTTCGGGTTTTTGAGCGAAAAAGCATTGCGAGCCGCATGCACCTAAAACGCCAGTTGTTATCGTTGCGATATGAGTCGGGATCTCTTCAGGAGCATTTTCTGCGTTTTGACCGCTTAACGAGAGAGTATCGAAACACCAGCGCCGTTATGGAGGAGTTGGATGTGATCTGTCATCTGCTGGTTACTCTCGGCCCGAAGTTTGCTACTGTTGTGACGGCGATCGAAACAATGCCCGAGGATAAATTATCACTGGAGTTTGTCCGATGTCGTCTTCTCGATGAAGAGACCAAACAAAAAGGGTCAGGTGCGGAATTGTTCACCTCCACTGATTCGACTGCGTTCGCCGGATCGCACAAGAAGAGCAGAAAGAAGAAGAAGCTAAAGTGTTTTGGATGTCAACAAGAAGGACATAAGTTATCAGAATGTCCGAAGAAGACTGCAGAAAAGGGAAAATTTTCAAAAGCAAATCTTGCTGATCGTGGTGGAATTTCCTTCGTCGCGCTGAATAGTGAGTGTCGTGATAATGTGAAGATATCAGACCAGCGTCGTGTGAAGTGGTTCGTCGATTCGGGCTGCTCGGATCACCTCGTCAAGGACAGAGACCTGTTCGAAGAATTGAAGCCACTTACCAAACCAGTGCACATAGCAGTCGCGAAGAATGACGAGTCGATAGTCGCAACCCACTCCGGCACGGTGAGACTTTTCTGTGTTGTCGGTGGATCGTATGTTCCGTGTACAATCAACGATGTGCTCTTTGTTCCGTCATTACGTTTCAATTTGTTTTCAGTAGTGAAGGTTGAAAGCAAAGGGATGCGAGTGGTTTTCAGCAACGGTCAAGTGAAGATCTGTAGAGGTTCTGAAACCCTCGTTTGTGGTACTCGAAACGGAAAACTTTATGAACTCGACATGTACACAAGTGAACATTGTGCTAGTGAGGCGATGTTATCTTGCGGCCGCATAAGCAAGAACTTGCTGCTGTGGCATCGGAGGCTTGGACACCTGAACGCAAATCGTGAATAAGCGATTAGTGGACGGTTTGGAAACAAAATGTGCGGACAGAAGCGAAATCGTATGCGAACCGTGTGTGCTCGGAAAGCAATCGCGTAAACCTTTCCCCGCGCGTGATGGGAAACGGTGGTCGCGTGTGTTAGAGGTCATACACTCCGATGTATGTGGACCAATTACACCTACGGGGCCGAATGGTGAGCGCTACTTCATTTCTTTCGTGGACGATTGGAGTCATTTCGCGATGGTTTTTCCAATGAAATCAAAAAGTGAAGCGTATGCGTGTTTCGAACACTATGAAGCGGTAGTCACAGCTAAGTTTGGCCAGCAAATATCGCGACTCAAATGTGACAACGGTGGTGAGTACGCGAATAAGAATTTCCTTGATTTCTGTCGGGGAAGAGGAATTCAAGTGGACTTCACAGTTCCCTACAGTCCTCAGCAAAATGGGACAAATGAAAGACTAAACCGTACCGTTGTTGAGCGTGCGCGTGCTATGTTGGAGGATGCGAGGATCAGTAAGAAGTTTTGGGTACAAGCAGTGCAAACCGCAGTGTATCTAATTAACAGATGTCCAACTAACGCGAATGATTTGTGTGTAACCCCGTTCGAGATTTGGGAGGGGAAGCGCCCGAATGTCTCCAAGCTGCGCACATTTGGATGTACAGCATATGTCCATATACCGAAAGAGACTCGCCGGAAACTGGAAGTTAAAGCTTGGAAAGGTGTATTCGTCGGTTACTCACCGAGCGGCTATCGGGTCTGGAATCCGAAGAAAAGGGTGATTGTTGTAGCACACGATGTGGATTTTGTGGAGCTGCCAGAGATGCTGCCACAGTCTGTCCCGCAGGAAGTGAAGAACTATAATCCAGTGATTTGTGTACGAAAGGAAGAATGTGAATCCCAGTCGAACAATCAGCAGTCCGGCTCCGTTGAAACTGTAGACGATGAAGTGCAGTCCGATGCAGTTGAAGAAGAGGACGAAGAACAGTTCGCAAGTTTTAGGGAAGAAGAAGCGACCACCAGTGAAGAATCTGCAGAAACCAGTACTGCTAGCGGCCGTCCGGTTCGAGTACGCAGTGCGCCACGGTGGCACCGAGATTATGAAGTGGATGCGAATTTCGCATTGAATGCCCTATCGTATGTGGAGAACTTGCCAGATTCGTTGACGGAGATGCAGAAGCGAGAGGATTGGTGTTTGTGGCAGAAGGCTATGCAGGAGGAAATGAACGCTCTACAGAAGAACGGTACATGGACCTTAGCAGAGTTGCCAGCCGGAAGAAATGCAATATCTTGCAAGTGGATTTTCAAGCTTAAACCATCCGAGAATGATCAGCCGCCTCGATACAAAGCTCGCTTAGTAGCGAGAGGTTTCAGTCAAAAACCAGGGTTCGATTTTTCTGAAACCTATTCTCCTGTAGCTCGCATGGATACTCTTCGTTCTGTACTTGCTTTGGCCAATCAAGAAGGGATGGCCGTCCATCAAATGGATGTAAAAACGGCCAGAAGGATTTCGTCAGGAGAAGGGCCTTGTTTGCCGCTTGCACAAGTCGCTATATGGATTGAAGCAGGCTTCAAGGTCATGGAACATACGGTTCAACGGCTTCATCGAACGGCTTGGATTCACCCGAAGTTCAAACGATCTGTGTTTGTACTACCGAGGAAGCGGAAAGCAGCAAGTGATAATCGTTTTATATGTCGACGATATTCTTATTGTGAGTCCGTCTGAAAAATTAGTGTGCACGATCAAACAATGTCTCGCCCGAGAATTCGAAATGAGTGATCAAGGAGCAGTGAAACATTTCTTGGGGATGAAAATTGATCGTGATCTGAAGAACAAAGTTCTATGTATCAGTCAGCAGCGATATCTCGAAAGTCTACTGATACGGTTCGAAATGCAAAATTGCCGCCCAGTGTCGACACCGATCGAGAACAAATTGAAGCTTCCAAAAGGAGAAGAATCGAAGAGGATCTCGAAGCCATATAGGGAACTTGTTGGCTGCTTAATGTACGTCGCTTTGACGAGCCGGCCAGACTTGGCTGTCGCAGCGGACTTCTTCAGCCAATTTCAAGTGTGTCCGAATGAAGAACATTGGGTGCATCTGCGTCGTGTGTTGCGATACGTAAAAGGTACATTGTCGTTCGGTTTGTGCTATCGAGGAAAAGAGAACAGCCCATTGCTAGAAGTGTACACCGATGCTGATTGGGCGAACGAGACTACTGACCGTCGTTCTATTTCTGGAGCATTGTTCAAAGTTTGCGGGGCTCTCTGTGCAGCAGCTTTCCACAGCCAATGGATTCTACGTTTGCTTGCGGATCTAGGGAGGATTCCAGAGGGTCCCGTCCAATTTGCACGAGGATAATCAATCCGTGATCAAAATTGCTTCAAATCCCAAGGACTCTTCGCGCTTGAAGCATATGGAGGTAAAGCATTTCTATGTTCGTGAGTTACTGGAGAGGAACCTCATTAAGCTCGACTACGTACCTTCAACGATGCAGCAGGCCGATATTTTAACCAAGGGTCTGCCAGCTCCTGGTTTCAAGAAGTTACGGGGTAGCCTGGGTATGATAGACTGCAATGTTTAAGCGGACGTGTTGAGAATGTAAACCTATAGCTAATCTACCATATGCCCCCATCTAAAACCTAGCCTACCTAGCCTATGTATATTTTTGACAGCTACCCAGTGTTATATGTAGTATCTTATCTCTATGTCATTTTTATTCAGTTGATATTCCGATCTAGAACAATAAAGACGTTTCTTTTCTATGTTAATGTAAATCGCGGCGTTCTAAGTATACCATATCACATCAATACTTTCGCAGCAAATTATCATCATCTGAAAGATGCAGCACACCCCAGTTGATCCGGAGAACCTCAAGGAGCACGCATACAAGCGGAACATATTTCAACGTGGTTCAACGACGGCAAAATTGGGTTGTTTAGTGAATAAAATATTGCTATTTTCTATGGCCTAATCGAAAGAGCTCATTTTTCTGAGAATAACGTGATTTTATTGGATTTCAATACCTTTGTTTTGATGGTTAAATTAACAAAACAGTTTTAATTTTTGTGGATAGAATGACAGTTCAATCGATAAAGTGACAGTTCGACCCGAACAAAAAATTTTCCTCATACAAACTTTAAATGCATTTTAAAAGTAGTTCCCGGACTCCAAAAATTATGAAATTTTGGATTTCGACTAATTTTTGGGCGAAGAATCCGATTATAAAATAATCCGGATACCCCTAAAGAACCCAATTGTGAGAGGGCTTATCGCCTGCATATTTAACTACGTATTTAACTGTGTTGATTTTATTGTAACTCAAAGGAAATGAAAATAAAGATGTATAGTTTTATTTTCTCTCTCCAATCAAACTTGTTGTATTATGCTTTTCTGTTTTGGTCAAGAAAAACAAAAAAAAAACAAACAAAATTGAATATGCATTCCTTAATGAATATAATCGATGTATGTATTTCAATGCATAAACGTCTCTTAGATACGGATTATAAAAACGCAAAATATGCATTCCAAAGGGTGGGCAGATCGAATATGGTTTTGGTAAATAATGTATGCATTTTAGCATATTCCGATCTCTCCGTGTACACTCATTGCACAATTATGGGTCACACACAATTATTAGTCACTTTTCAGTTTAATAGATAAATACTACCAGGGATGCCAGGTCAATTTTTGAAAAATCTGGATGATTTAGGAAGATTTGTCTGGAAAAGTCTGGATTCGTGTGAAAACCTTACAAATTCCGGGCAAAAACCTTACAAATTCCGAGCAAAACCTTACAAATCCGGAAAACGAATGTCTGGATCTTCCAGACTTTTGTTAAATGAGACCTCAAAAATCTGGATAAATCCAGATAAATCTGGAAGGTTGGCAACGCTGAATACTACCCAAGTAACCATTAAGCCGTAAAAATAGCATTAAGTCGGCTCTATAGTCGAATGTAGAACCTGGCTAACAGAGCTAATTGGTTCTATATCCTCTTATAGAGCTGCTCAAAAGCCACTTTTGGCGAATTATTCGGCTGATATACGGCCAACTTTAAAATATCGTACCAAGTCTCTGGAGCGAAAGTTGTCAAAAGTGAGACAAAGAAAAAGAAATTGTTTATCATCTGTTCTTTTCTAACTTCCTTCGCTTCCATTGAAGTTGCTTTTTTGCTACTTCATCCAGATTCTAGCTGTTGTCCTCCGAGTTCCTGATCAAGTCCAAATCCGTTGCCTTTCTCATCTGCTCCACCAATGCACCATGGGAATGGTGTGATCAAACTAGTATTTAAACCATGAAAAACAAAATAGTTTGGGCATTTCGAGGGTTGAAAATGATATGGGATAAGGATGATTCAGTGGTAAGGTTGGTGGTGACGAACGCAGGAATTGATGCAGGAGAAGCAATGTTTATATATCACGGTGTGTCTGGTAGAACAAAATTATTTAAAAAAAATCGGTATCGCTAAAACACCCACCAAACGAAAGCTGAAGGTCCCCTCTTTCATTTGAGCCTAAAAGAAGAAAGTTCTATCGGCGGGTCTAGAACAATTTTTTTTTTCAAATATTATTATCATTGAGGCTTGTGTTTTTTCTTTTTTCAATCTTGAGTGTAGCCAAATGGGCTTGTATGAGGTCGCCCATTAGTAACGTGTCCTTTTAAAAGAGTAAACGGGTCAAATCAAAAATTAAAAATTTTCCTTACAAAATATTGCTTAAACATAAAGTGCAAAAAAAAAAAATATTTAAGGCAGTTGAATAGAATTTCAGCAGTATCTGGGCATACACGTTGTTCACGAAGTAGTTTTCTCGGAACGCAAGAAGGCAAACACTGACAAGTTTTCTTTCACACTGTACTTTATTCACTTGATCTACACTTACAATTTACTTACACTTCACTTTTCACTACGATATAATCCGCGCGATGGTAGAAAATCAACTGAACTAAAAGTGCGCACTACGCGCATATTTATAGCGCTGCGTCCGTTCTGGAAAAGTCGCACGCAGCGCTTTCCAGAATGGTCGCGAACTCGCAGTACACTTATCTGTAACGATGATGACGATGACGGCAATGATGACAAGCCACAGCTTCGCAGTGCACTCACTGGAAGCACTCACTGTTGAGATGTCACTCACTGTTGTCATCGCCGCTGCCGCCGCTGCGCTTGCTGAGGTTGATTTTGTTGTTGTCCGTGTTCAGGTAGCTTCATCGGTATGTCGCATATGTTGTGTGTCGTTGCGTGAATCTGTAGAGTGTTTTCCTCTGAACATACCGCCGGCCTTGAAGATTTCCCAGGTAACCACTAAGCACTGTTCTGAGCATTATAACAGCCATATAACAGCTTTTCAGTGCTAAATAGCTCTATATAAGCATTCCTAATGCTTATGGGCACTATAACCAGTAAGAACTAAATTAAGCCCTGTAAGCCTATATAAAGCCTACAAGCTGTAAAGAAGTTTGTCAGTGCTGTCACAGGGCTTGGAGCACATGACGTTTATATCAATCAAAATAGATTTCGACCAAAACAGACTCGAGTCGGTCATGATCAATACATTTTAAACATCCATGTGGGAATGTTTATCGGAATGGTGTTGTTAAATAGATAATGGAATCTGGTTATGTTAATTATTCCATTTTTTTTTCAATCAAGACAAACTCCAGCTCGTTTCCCTATTCTTCTGAAACGTTTCCCGAAAATTTATATAAACATTGCATCTCCTGCTTCATTTCCTGCGTTCGTCACCACCAAGCTTACCACTGAATCATCCTCATCCCATATCATTTTCAACCCTCGAAATGCCCAAACTGTTTTGTTTTTCATGGTTTAAATACTAGTTTGATCACACCATTCCCATGGTGCATTGGTGGAGCAGATGAGAAAGGGAACAGACTTGGACTTGATCAGGAACCCGGAGGACAACAGCTAGAATCTGGATGAAGTAGCAAAAAAGCAACTTCAATGGAAGCGAAGGAAGTTAGAAAAGAACAGGAGATAAACAAAATATTTTTTTTCTTTTTTCTTTGTCTCACTTTTGACAACTTTCGCTCCAGAGACTTGGTACGATATTTCAAAGTTGGCCGTATATCAGCCGAATAATTCGCCAAAAGTGGCTTTTGAGCAGCTCTATAAGAGGATATAGAACCAATTAGCTCTGTTAGCCAGGTTCTACATTCGACTATAGAGCCGATTTAATGCCATTTTTACGGCTTAATGGTTACTTGGGTTTGCTTCAACAATTTTCAACTTGTTAGCCAATTGTCGCTTCCGGTACCTACCCAACGGTTGAGGCATATCAGCATCCGTGATTGAAGTGGCCGAGTTTGACTGCACATGAGCCTGCAAACACTGTTTATAGCTTCCCGAAATTATCCAACCTAGTTCCGAGTTCCACAGAATAAGATCGTCTTTTTCGACCTTTTCTGGTAAAAGAAGCTTGAAAAAGAGCTTTGATCCCAACAGAATGTCAATATCCCCTGGTTTGTTATATGTTGGGTCCGCCAAGTCCTGGTATCCATGGACAATGTCATCGCACTGAAAAGGTTCAGATGGTATCAAGTTTGTGATTCTCTTCATCACAAGCAACGGGATTTCAAACTGCCTTCCATTCACGCAAGACTCGATTGTAGCCATTACTCGTCTGCCGACTTGAGTTTCTGCTCCACTTACTCCATGGACCGTGACAGCCGTGTTAGATCCCTCCAACCGTAGTTTTCTGGCGAAACTTTGCGTGATAAAGTTCGGCTGTGATCCCGAGTCTAACAGCACGCGACACGGCAATTTATTTCCTGCAGAATCGTAGATGCATACCATTGCTGTAGCCAAAATATCGTTCGATGTCCGCTTGATATGCCTTGCATTACTTGCCGCATCAGCATTCATGAAAGGTTTAGCAAGATTAGATGACTCTGATGAGGATGACACTCGGCTAAATGGATGTCGTTTCTGCTGATCCTGGTGATGTTGATGCTGACGACTCGAACCATGTAATAGTGTATTATGCTTACCACTACATGACTTGCATACCTTCGACTTGCATTTACAGGCTCTATGCTTGGATGAGAAACAATTGAAGCACAACTTCCACTTTCTCAGTTCGTCCAATCTAGCTGCTGGGCTCATCTCCAGGAACTTCATGCACTTCCATAGTGGATGATACAAGTTACTCTGGCAGGTATTGCAGCCGACCGAACTTGTTGATATATGTGACAGCTGCGGCTTGGAACGACTGGATGTGCGAAGTTCTCTCTTATCTGCCGCCAACGCCTCTAGTGTTTGCTGGCAATCAGGTACACCAGAATTGTGTCCCATTCTTCTGTAGGCTCTCCAAACTGCCGGAGTACATTGATGTTTCTCTGGCATTCAGTTAGCAAACGGCGTAACTCCTTCGGTGAATCCTCTGGCACCTGTTTGATGGTGAACAACGCCTTCAGATGTTTCTGCTTGAGTATTCGTCGGTTTTCAAATCTCTCCACAAGCAGATCCCAAGCCACACGATAATTGGCGTCAGTAATGTCTAAGGTATCCAACATATATGCTGCTTCATCATTCAAAGTTGACTTCAAATAAAGCAGCTTCTGTACGTTGGTCAGTTGCACGTTTTTGTTGATGAGCGCATCGAATGCATCGCGAAAAGCTGGCCAATCCATATAGTCTCCGCTAAACGTTGACAACTCCAATGTGGGCAATCGAACTTCTATTGATTGTTGTGGAACAAGAAGTTGTTGATGATTAGTATGTACTAATGGTTGCCCACTGATCGTATTTAACGCCGTTTGGACAGACCCTAGCATTTTCTGGATAAGGGAACGTAATGCTGCTCTTGCATTCATGCACCTTTCCTCAAAGGTAGCTCGCTTTCCTTCCTCTTCTTCGATGTTGATTCCATCCTCAGCCTCGATGGCGGTTTGTACAGTGTCGTAATCTACCCAGCACTGGTCGAGGACATCTAGTCGTGCCTGTATCAGCTCTGCCGTGATTCCGGGCCTAGAGTCGATGTCTCGGATGAACACCTCGATCCTAGTCAGTCGTCCGAGGATAACTCCACGCTCCCGATGTTGCTGTGACGTCATGCCGAAAGCTTCGATGCTAGTGCTATTTCCACACAATTGAATCGACGAACACCGAAATAGTCGACTGGTCGAGACCTTACAGTTCCGCTGACTGAGACGAACACTGTTGCTACAGTCTCGCGACTATCACTTCCGCGCACACTAGAACGTTCCGCGACGCGACTAACTCTACCACGACCGTTCGCGATTTATGCAAAACTTGCCTTGCCTTCGATTTACTGGATCAGCGTAATCCGGCTCGAAGGACCAAATGTTCACGAAGTAGTTTTCTCGGAACGCAAGAAGGCAAACACTGACAAGTTTTCTTTCACACTGTACTTTATTCACCTGATCTACACTTACAATTTACTTACACTTCACTTTTCACTACGATATAATCCGCGCGATGGTAGAAAATCAACTGAACTAAAAGTGCGCACTACGCGCATATTTATAGCGCTGCGTCCGTTCTGGAAAAGTCGCACGCAGCGCTTTCCAGAATGGTCGTGAACTCGCAGTACACTTATCTGTAACGATGATGACGATGACGGCAATGATGACAAGCCACAGCTTCGCAGTGCACTCACTGGAAGCACTCACTGTTGAGATGTCACTCACTGTTGTCATCGCCGCTGCCGCCGCTGCGCTTGCTGAGGTTGATTTTGTTGTTGTCCGTTGTCAGGTAGCTTCATCGGTATGTCGCATATGTTGTGTGTCGTTGCGTGAATCTGTAGAGTGTTTTCCTCTGAACACACGTATACAAATAAACTTCGCCTTTTATACATGTGGAAGTAGTTATTGCGGCTGCAATTTTCTTATTTTTTATTGACAGTGTTTTATGATTTAACAGTTTAACGATCAAAGTAGGCCGAGTAATGTGAACAAAAATAGAACATACATCAAAGTAGCTCGGATAACGGGACACAACCTTTGGAAGGTAATCCATTTCGGAAAACTTAAAGTTTCTTGATGATGCAATTTAAATCGTTCAAAAGCATGAATAAAACGATCTAGAACTCCACATCAATTTTATCAATGTGATGGTATGTCTTATATCCTTGTATGCCGTGGTTCGGTTAGAATTATCACATGCCGGTATTTGTTCAATTTGTGCACCTTTATGGTACCTAAGACTTAAACATTTTTAGTTAAATGCAGTTAGGTATAGCTCCTGCAGTTATTGCAGTTAGGTATAGCTCCTTACTTTTAAAGAAACAACTACGACAAGAACCCCCTAAGTGACGAGGAAAACCAAACCAAAGAGTACGTTTTGTGTTTGAAGAAATGTTTTTCCGCCACAATTATCATCGAAAGCAGTTGATGTTTACTGTTTTAGATTTGTTCAGTAAAAAATATTGGTAACAGTATACCTTTGTGAACAGGTAGCCTTACTCTACTGACAAAAACAGAATAATTAATGCTACATGTCTAACGGTATATGTAGTAAGAACAATGTGCTAATCTGTCGGTTATCAATAGTTTGTTTTTTTGCTATTTTTTTTTAATCTGTATTAACGAGATTTTTAGCCCTTGGCTAGTTCATCTCGGGACCCACGCTTCACTTCCCTTCCGAAGGAAGAACTCACATTTTGCGAGTTTGTCGGGAGTGGGACTCGATCCCAGGTCCTCGGCGTGATAGTCAAGTGTTCTAACCATCACACCAGGTCCGCTCCACATCTTCTGCTAGCATCATGGCATAATAGACGAGTTAGCAACTTTTCATTCATTTCTACAGCTTTATTGACATATATACATGTTTTACATTAAAGTACATACAGGGGATGGCCAAAATGTTTGGGATAGGCAACTTTTTTTCTCTCACAAAAAAATTCAACATGCTGTAACTTTTCATAAAGTGCATCAAAAAATCTCAAATTTTGACTGTTTGTCAACCTATTATATATGCATCATCGGTACAAATTTGGGCTCCATTGATTAATTTTTCGTGAAGTTAGAACCGTTCGAGTAAAACACTATTTTTTAGACATATCATTTTTGAACTGTCATATCTCGGAAACCAGTGAACCGAATTGAATGAATTTTTTAACGTTTATCAACAATATTTTGATACTTAATACGACGATATAAAATGAAATATTTTCTAACGACGAATTAAGTTATACCGGATTGAAATTTTTACCCATATTGAGGAAAATAAGTCAAATTTACAATACCACACAAAAATTACTAAATGTGTTCTTTCTTCCTTCTAAACAGGCTCTAATATATCTGATTAGAGATAACTTGAGAACAGAAGTGGAAAATCTTTGGATATCAACACTAAAATTTATTGACATTGATGTAAAAAAATCACATTTTTTCGAGAAAAATCCAAAAAGTGTCAATCCATGATAATATTTTTCAACGTTTAGAAAGTACCTATGTTTTGATAGTTTGTGAAGCACATACATTTTGTTTGTGTACGTTCAAAATTTCATTCAATTCGGTTCACTGGTTTCCGAGATATGACAGCTCAAAATTGAGTTGTCTAAAAAATAGTATTTTACGCGAATGGTTCTAACTTTGCGAAACATTAATCAATCAGGCCCAAATTTGTACCAATGATGCACATATAATAGGTTGACAAACAGTCAAAATTTGAGAATTTTTGATGCACTCTATGAAAAGTTATAGCATGTTGACCTTTTTTGTGAGAGAAAAAAAAGTTGCCTATCCCAAACATTTTGGCCATCCCCTGTATGTCTGTTTCTACTTGTCTTGTTTCTACTTGCAGGTTGTTGATATTATGAAAACTTTTTTTCTGAAAGATATCAGAGATAGCAGTTAGTACTACCCCACAAAAAAGTTCGGACTTGCTCTTTTAAATTTATCCCATTCAATGGTGGCGAATATACCCATTAGATTTACTCTCTATGAGCTTACATATTATTTGAAACCTTCTACATGGAGTTGCGGCCCTTATTTGTGAAATATGTTGTTCTGCAAGAACTACTACTTCTCATAATGGGCAAACGTGGCAAATCTAGCGCTACTACCGATGACGCAGAAAGAAATTTCTCGTTGCGGTTGTGTTCTAGATGCTACAGGAAAATGATCAAAGGCAAGCAGCTTGTTTGCACTGAAGCTGAAGTACATTGAAACAGGTTGAACATCATTCAGACTTCTCATAAAGTTGCTGCGGTTGCTGAATATTTGCGGGTTAAACCCAGAGATCAGGCAGATCAGATGAAGCTCTCAAATATTCATGAACTACCATCCAGATAGAAACCGGCGTCAACGAGTGACCTGAACAGTAAACCGATTTTGTTCACCGATGATTTGTTTTTGATAACGAAAAGTGCCCATAAAGCCACATCTGCAAAGGCGTGAGTACCCAGCACAACCATGCTGAGGATGACGGGTTCGATTCCCGGTCAGTCCAGGACCTTTTCGTGAAGGAAATTTCCTCGACTTAAATGAGCATGTAGTATTTTCGAGCATGTCACACAAAAGTATTTGGCAAAAGAAGTTTTTAGTTAAAAACTGTGAAAGTGCTTGTAGGAGATAAAATAAGAAAATTTCAAACAAATCAAACAATTTCATTTATTCTTATTACATCTCCTACAGTGCTCATAGAACAAGCTAAGAAGCATGCGTTGTCCCTGTAGGGACGTTTCGCCAAGAAGAAGAAGAAGAAGAAGAAGGCGAAAGAAAACATGTGTCTTGAGTACCAGACGCGCATTGAAGTTGAGAAGCTGTTTTAGGAGCATATATGACGAAGTCACACCCCGAAATTTCAAGAGCACAAATCTGAAGAACCAAATGACGGTATATACTGTAAAGGTGGTCGATTGGTGACCTGCTGGTGCCAGTCAAATACGAGACCCTAAAGACGTATATGCATCTGTCATAGGATGCAAACACATTATTGGAATCTAGATTGGAAATCAAAGGAACTGCATATCACTCGATTTTATACTCAATGTTCTAGTACTTTCACCACACTGTCCATAAACACAAAACTGTCATCGCCTGGATTTCCCATTCACATGGTACTATTGTGCTTTTATGTGAAGAATAATAAACATAATATAAAAATATATCGTCGGAAAATCATGCTTGCAATGGAAAAACAGTGTTTTGTCAGAAATGTGTTCTTCGAAAAAAATGAAAAAATATCAATCTTTTTTCAAAAAAAAAAAATTGTTCTAGACCCGCCGATAGAACTTTCTCCTTTAAGTCTCACATGAAAGGGGGGACCCTTAGCTTTCGTTTGGTGGGTGTCTTAGCGATACCGATTTTTTTAAATTAATGTTGTCCACCAGACACACCGTGATATTGTCGGGCCGCCACCAAACCGGACCGCGCACAATCAAGTCGCGACACGACCCAACTCGCGACGTTTTTGAATTATGTCAAAAGTAGTGCGCATCTTTGTCGTTGTTCTTAGCAACACAGCGCACTAGATGCGAAACAGTTGCGACACTTGTGGACCAAGAAAATGGCAATTTTTGATTGAATGACTGTCTTGATTCCAACCGGATAGACAATAAATGGTCGGGAAACGTTTCACAAGAAGAGGGAAACGAGCTGGAGTTTGTCTTGATTGAAAAAAATGGAATAATCAAGATAACCAAATTCCATTATCTATTTAACAACCCCATTCCGATAAACATGCCAACAACAAAAATAATCCCGTTTCGTCAATTCCGTCCGACATGGATGTTTAAAATGTATTGATCATGACCGACTCGAGTCTGTTTTGGTCGAAATCTATTTTGATTGATATAAACGTCATGTGCTCCAAGCCCTGTGACAGCACTGACAAACTTCATTACAGCTTGTAGGCTTTATATAGGCTTACAGGGCTTAATTTGGTTCTTACTGGTTATAGTGCCTATAAGCATTAGGAATGCTTATATAGAGCTACTTACCACTGAAAAGCTGTTTAATGGCCGTTATAATGCTCAGAACAGTGCTTAGTGGTTACCTGGGAATTAATATTGCAAGCTTTTGTTAGCCATAATCATTTTTCGTTCATAAGTTGATTTGTTTTGTGTCACTATACGTATCGCACACGGGCTTATACGTCAAAACATACATATTTTCGATATTTTTTTGTACGGCGCAAAACCATCTGTCAAAGTAACACTTCGATTGTAAATATCGGAAGGTGCTTGCGCTGCTTTCGTAAGCTCTGTAAAAGCGAGCTTCAGTGATTTCCAAGTGCAAAATGGTATCGTCTCCAGAACAAAGGTATAATTGGGTTGTTTAGTGAATAAAATATTGCAATTTTCTATAGCCTAATCGAAAGAGCTAATTTTTCTGAGTATAACGTGAATTTATTGGATTCCAACACCTTTGTTTTGATGGGTAATTTAACAAAACAGTTTTAATTTTCGTGGACAGAATGACAGTTCAATCGTTAAAGTGACAGTTCGACCCGAACAAAAAATTTTCCCCATACAAACTTTAAATGCATTTTAAAAATAGTTCCCGGAGTCCAAAAATTATGAAATTTTAGATTTCGACTAATTTTTGGGCGGAGAATCCGATTATGAAATAATCCGGATACCCCTAAAGAACCCAATTAACGTTCTAAATGTAGAAATTCATGTGACTGCAGCTTATTTCTGGCAAAATTTAAGCGACTCATTATTGTGCCAAGGAACACCGAAAATCACACAATTATGGGTCACTTTTTGTGCAGCATAAAATTGACAGTTCTGCGTACATGGGCATTGCATACTTTTAGGCGTTTATCGGTGGTTGTGTTGAAGATTTCGTCCCAATTTTGAAAAATTAATTCCAAATCGTGAAAACACGCATCGTTAAGAGGTTTGAGACCAGTTTTAGATTCTACTTTAGTTGATTTATCGAGAATAAGTGATCAATCAGTGAAAAAATAGACAAAAAGACAAAACATTATTGTTGAGCCAATTCCTCTTGAGTGACTCATAATAGGCAACAAATTGACCCATAATTGTTACACAGTCAATTTTGACCCATTATTGTGGTTTTCATTATCCACCAACATTTTAGTAATTTTCACTGTCTAAAATGAATTTTACAAGCAAATTTCTATATAAAACAATAAAAAGGAGTTTCAATGAAGAGAATATAAAATAAAAATAATGAAAGTATTATTTTTGTATGTAAAACGATTCATATTATGAAATGATTGTGCCTTGCGTGACCCATAATTGTGCAATGAGTGTATTTATTTTTTCTCTTCGAAGATTTGCTCGAAAGTCTATCAACGAATAAAAAATGCAATACCTACTCGGCAATTAAGAAGTCGAAATATTTTCGCAAGTAACCACCACCGAACAAACTACGCCAAATTTGGGCCTATAAATCGCATGATGGTTGCTTATAATAAACATTGCGAAACGATTGACTTTACCATGTCAAGGCAAAATTTCGTACCATTAGAAAAAGGAACACTTAAAAAAACAAAACACTACTTAACTTAATCAATTTTTCAAATATATTTTTCAATGTGTTTCATAAATATAGTATTAGGAAATAAGAAAAATATGTATATGTATAATGTACTAGTCTACGTTGGTTGACGAAATGAAATAAATAAATAAATAGAATGACGCAGTGGACCTTATTTGTCTCCGGGATAATCGACCACTTTTCTTACGTCTCCATTCCGACGCTTAATAAAAGTGGGTAAATGATTTTTTTTATGGCAGGAATTAAGTTCGTACAGGTAAACCTTCATCACGCAAAAGGTGCTTCTGCTGTGTTGAGTCGAAGGTTTAAAAAAGAAGGACTGGAAGTGGCGCTTATTCAAGAGCCATGGTCCAATAAATGAAAGATTCTTGGAGTTCTGACACAAAATAGTAAACTATTTTATGATTCTCCCAGAACCGCTATCTTAGTACGCAAAACGTTAAAAAGCTATCCTATCACAGAGTTTATCAGAAAGGACATTGTTGCGGTCATGGTAGCTACCAGTACCTCTAGAGGTACCAACCATTAGGGGTAAAACTGAGATCGCTGTGGCTTCAGCTTACTTTCCTGGTGATGTTCCTGAGGTACCTCCTCCTGAGATCGCATCATTTGTTCAATTCTGTGAAGAAAACAACAAATCTTTTATCATTGGCTGTGGCGCCAATGCGCATCACACGGTTTGGGGTAGTACGGATATTAACCCAAGTAACCATTAAGCCGTAAAAATAGCATTAAGTCGGCTCTATAGTCGAATGTAGAACCTGGCTAACAGAGCTAATTGGTTCTATATCCTCTTATAGAGCTGCTCAAAAGCCACTTTTGGCGAATTATTCGGCTGATATACGGCCAACTTTAAAATATCGTACCAAGTCTCTGGAGCGAAAGTTGTCAAAAGTGAGACAAAGAAAAAGAAATTGTTTATCATCTGTTCTTTTCTAACTTCCTTCGCTTCCATTGAAGTTGCTTTTTTGCTACTTCATCCAGATTCTAGCTGTTGTCCTCCGAGTTCCTGATCAAGTCCAAATCCGTTGCCTTTCTCATCTGCTCCACCAATGCACCATGGGAATGGTGTGATCAAACTAGTATTTAAACCATGAAAAACAAAATAGTTTGGGCATTTCGAGGGTTGAAAATGATATGGGATAAGGATGATTCAGTGGTAAGGTTGGTGGTGACGAACGCAGGAATTGATGCAGGAGATGCAATGTTTATATATTGTCGGGCCGCCACCAAACCGGACCGCGCACAATCAAGTCGCGACACGACCCAACTCGCGACGTTTTTGAATTATGTCAAAAGTAGTGCGCATCCTTGTCGTTGTTCTTAGCAACACAGCGCACTAGATGCGAAACAGTTGCGACACTTGTGGACCAAGAAAATGGCAATTTTTGATTGAATGACTGTCTTGATTCCAACCGGATAGACAATAAATGGTCGGGAAACGTTTCACAAGAAGAGGGAAACGAGCTGGAGTTTGTCTTGATTGAAAAAAATGGAATAATCAAGATAACCAAATTCCATTATCTATTTAACAATCCCATTCCGATAAACATGCCAACAACAAAAATAATCCCGTTTCGTCAATTCCGTCCGACATGGATGTTTAAAATGTATTGATCATGACCGACTCGAGTCTGTTTTGGTCGAAATCTATTTTGATTGATATAAACGTCATGTGCTCCAAGCCCTGTGACAGCACTGACAAACTTCATTACAGCTTGTAGGCTTTATATAGGCTTACAGGGCTTAATTTAGTTCTTACTGGTTATAGTGCCTATAAGCATTAGGAATGCTTATATAGAGCTACTTAGCACTTGTAACGCGGTTACAAAATCCTTTAACATCCTTATAAAAAAAAAATCATAATTTGAAACAAAAAAACATTGGTTTCAATAATCAGCCTCCACTGTAAAAAAAAACGAATCATGCGTTCCAGGTCTCTGGATTGTTATTGCAGGATCCACTAATTGAGTTTCGAAGTTCAAACATTTACCTAAATTCGGAATTGAAGCCCCGAAGGGAGCCGAACGAATGTACTCGGGTTTAGACGTTTAGGTACATGAAATATAGAAATTGAGTTGAAGGTTCTCTTTAATTTCAACCCTCGTTGGAACAAGTCATAAGTGGCAGTGCCAAGTTGTAAAAGTGATTAGAGTCCGATAGTGAAAGCTAGAAGCATAGAATAGAGTGCAGTGCTTGGATTACAGGAAAAGTAAAGTTTAACTATTGTAGAAAAACAGGAAATTATGCCAATTAAATTTTCTAGTTTGTAAAATTTGCAGTGAAAACACAATTCTAAAAAAAATCCCAAAAGGGAGAATTGAACACGTGGATCGACAGTAAGATACCTATTCTAAAACCTGTAAACTCCAATACAATAGTGTGCTTTCTTTCATGGTTAGGCAGAAGCCATATTGCGTAATAGAACCAAGTCGGTGAAATAGAAGCCAGCCTAAATAATTTCGAACGATTATTGTAAAACGGCCGTAACCACACGAACAGGTAACTTTTGTAACACTTTTGGTAATTAGCAAACATATCTAATGTGAAATCGTTTGAAGATCCCTTCAAACGAGGGTACCACCCTAGGGCCGTGCTAGTGGACTCATCGTGATAACACCAACGATACTTGTCGCGCGTGTGTACTCTTATGCCGATGAGGCCGTGACCGTGCAACCGTACATAATTCCGGCAACATAAAGCGCAACATCATAGCCACGACGAGCACTCCAGAAATTCACCACGTGGTGTGGCCAGGCTGTCGTCGCGTTAGTTCAAGCGAAACCGGACAGATGGCGAATAGCGGTTTCTAGCACGCAAGAAGTTGCATACAAGCCGCGGGAGGTCACACGTTCCCGACCAAAAAGTGTATCAGCGAAACGAGCTCGTCACGTGGCGGTCCGAATCACGCCATCACCACAGTAAGTGCACTTACCACCGCTGGACTCCGGGGGATACCGCTGCGACTTCCGGAAGTGAACCTACAAGTAAGATCTTCCCAATTGTAAACTACTAACCTAATCCTAAACCCCCAAATGTACAATGATGGTCGAATTGAACAATTGAACTCGAGTTTGTTTTAGTGAGTCAATGCATAAGTCGAGAAAATAAATGCATGCCATGAACGTAAATGAGCAGTGGTTTCCAATCTAGTAGTTTCTGACGGTTTTAGTGAAAGAGGGAGTTCAACTCAGATCGGTGGTTAGCTTCGTACGGTAGAATAGGCTCTGGGAAGGAAATCCACATGGTAACCAACCCACCCTGTGAATTGTAAATATTTTTTTCTAATAGTTATTCTTTCGGTTTGGTTTTTGGTCGTGCTGAGGTTTCGAAAGCGGGTTTAGGTTTGAAGAAAGGACTCGCCCTGAGGATTCCTGGCCGGGTACGGGACATTTCTAGAGATTTTGGACACGCATCTTCACGGTGGAACCTCGAATCCACCTGGCGCTTAAGTGGGGATTGTTCCTTCCGAACCTTATCTTCCCTTCCCTGTCCCGTTACATTTGGCGCCCAACCAACGGTTTTGTTGAGTAATCTGTAAATAATAGATCGTAAGTACTGAATTTGATAAGTTTTAGTTGAATTTGATTGTTTGCTTAATTGATGGGTTAGTATTGAGTTTGTGAAGTTAAGAATTGGTAGCTTTTCGGATTTTGATTTTGAATTTTCTTATTTTTTAAGTTACTTATTTTGGAATACTACATACACACATACCATATATATTTTCTTTTTTTATTTGTACACATTTTTTTCGTTAATTAACTAAGTTGCTGAAACATTCGAGCCTATCAGCTGTTATAGAAAACCTGTAAAATAGAATATAACATTAGTAAAATGAATTCTCAAGAAATGGATAGAATTGACTATTACATAAACCCTAACGACCTACTAAATGATGAAATTGACTATGAACTGAAACTAAGATGTTTGCCGATTGATGGTTCGCTAGAGATAAAACGACAGAGACTAAAACATGCTCAATTGGAAGAAGTTCGTAAGCCAAAGGTTCTTCGATCCAAAGTATCAATAGCTCAAGAATATGATGCGATTAGGGAAAAGGTACAAGATATAAAACACGCTATTCAGTTTTACCCGGAATCGAAGTTTATCTCCCGTCTAAGACATTGTAGACTGAGAGTTATTAGGGCAAATGCTGTAACCAGGGAGCAAGGTAGATTGAAAAATGAATTCTTAACGGAGATTGAGGACTTGTTAGATCGGTACGGTAATCCGTTAGACCGGAGAGGTAGCCAATTGCCTCCTAATGTGCACATGAGTATGTCGGCTGTTCCTGAACCGAAGGAACAGCACGAGTCTAATGAAAAATCGATTCTTAATTTTTCGGATATACCAGGAGTGGCTCGTTCGGCTCAAATGTCCAAGCAACATATAGAGGTTCCGAATCCAAATGAACAAAGAGAGTCAGGGTTACTGGATGAAGCGGCTGGCGGACGCGAGTCATCAGGGAGTATTGAGGAAGAGCTGGATTTGCTTTTCGCAGAGTTTCGTCAAAACTCACAGAGACGCGAAGAGACAAATCGTGAACCACTGTTACCATATAGGAAAAACCAAAGTGGTATTGGTAACCCAGCGGCGGTTCAAGGGGATCATTGGAAGGAAGAAATAAATCGCTACATACAACAAGCGTTGTCAGAGCAGATGTCTGCGCTGATGGAGAAGTTGACCCCGATGCTAGCTAATCAGAGGGCATCAACACCAGTACCTCCTCCTTCCCCTCCACTACCACCACCACCGCCAGTAACTCCGCCACCACAAATGCACAGACACCCTGACCGCCAAGAACAGTTTCAGAGAGTTTACCCAAACTCTATTGCGTCACACGTTTCTTTTGCGGGAAACGTCGAACGCGAACCTGAACAAATGATCCGACCAAATGGTGACCCACGAGCTCGCTGGCAAGTGCCAGTAAGTAAGTGGCGAATAAATTTCAGTGGGGATTCAAGAGGACCCACAGTGACCCAGTTCTTGAACAAAGTAGAAATACTAGCAAGAAATAATAAAATAACGGATCAGGAACTATTGAGCCAGGCAAATTTCTTTTTTAAAGAAAATTCGGAGGCTGAGGAATGGTATTTTACGTTCTGCCACAAGTTTACGACTTGGGCAAGATTTAAGCATCAGTTACGATTGCGTTTCGAGCAGCCCAATAAGGACAAGGTGATCGAACGCCAAATTTTGGATCGGAGGCAATTACCTAATGAAACGTTCAATGCTTTTTTGTCAGCAGTTGAGAAACTGGCACAACAACTGACAAAACCCTTATCAGAGGAGCGTAAACTCGATATTCTTAAAGAAAATATGAAAGACTGTTACAAGCCATTTCTAACTATCTACAGAATTGAACGTATCGATGAACTTACAGCTGTATGTCATGAACTGGACAAATCCATGTACCGAAATTATGGTACATATCCTAGGAACAGAATACACCAAGTCAATAACGTTGAAGAGGGCGAACAGAACTGGGAAGATGAAGAATACGTAGAAGAGGAGGTTAATGCTATTGGACAGGCCATTCGTAAGAATAAAGCTATGCAAAGAACGAAGGAAATGACGAACACAATTAACCAAAAGGTCCCAGAGGGCGAAGACAATGTTTTGTGCTGGAATTGTCGGCAGTACGGCCACTTTTGGCGTAACTGCAACAAACAAAAGAAAATTTTTTGCCACTACTGTGGACAGATGAATTACGTCACAGCAAATTGTCCCAATAACCATCGTTTTCCAGTGGATCAACAGGGAAACGAAAATTCAGAAAGATTGTAGGGAGGAATCTTTCTGCCCCACTTAGAAACTCCCCGGAATGCAAAAACGAGAATAATGTCGGTCTTGAGCAACCGTTTTCAAAATATGCAACAACGTTTTACATTCATACAAAACCGAACAGATGTCCATATGTTCATGTGGAGATACTGGGGAGTAAAATGATTGCGTTGTTAGATTCGGGAGCAAGCGTAAGTATTCTAAGCTCTCGTGAACTTGTAAACAAACATGGATTTAAAATCCACCCTATCAATTTAACCATAAAGACAGCTGATGAGACAGCTTATAAATGTGAAGGAGTTGTTCAAATACCTTACACATTTAATGGGCTAACTAACATTGTTCCGACCCTACTCGTTCCTCAAATTTCAAAAAAACTCATCCTTGGAATGGACTTTTGGGATACATTTAAAATTGCCCCAGCGTTTGTGGAAGGTAAGGCGATTCAAATAATTAACAATCAAGAAGGAAACGCCATCAATATGATAGAAAACTTTTATGCCGATATGGAAGAGACGATCGTTTTCACAGTTGAACCTGGGGAAGAAATTAACGCGGCCAATGAAGAGGAGATCGAGGATACTAGCTTGGACCTACCCTTTCTAGATGAACCTGGAAATAAAGGAGATCTAGACATTGTTACAGAGCATGACCTATCAATTAATGAACGGAATGAACTAGATCAGATTATTGAACTGTTTAAAACGACTAACAAAGGTAAACTAGGAAGAACAAACCTAATTTGCCATAAAATTGATTTGGTAGAAGGGGCTGTACCGAAAAAACCACCTCAGTACCGATGTTCTCCACATATCCAAAAGGAGGTGGACAAAGAGGTAGCGAGGATGTTAGAACTTGATGTTATCGAGGAATCAACCGCAGAATGGTGTAATCCATTGCTGCCCGTGAAAAAATCTTCAGGAGAGTGGAGAATATGCCTAGATTGTCGGCGAATAAACGATGCGACCAAGAATGAAGCATATCCCTACCCGGACATGTTAGGTATTCTCGGCAGAATAGAAAGATCCAAATATTTCACAGTCATTGACCTTTCAAAGGCATATTGGCAGATTCCTCTTGAGGAATCGAGTCGGGATTATACTTCTTTCAGGGCAGGCAAGAATCTATTCCGATTCAAGGTCATGCCTTTTGGCCTAAAAGGGGCCCCAACAACCCAAACTAAGCTAATGAACAAAGTGCTTGGGATTGACCTAGAACCGTATGTTTACGTGTATCTAGATGACATAATTATTACTTCAAATTCCCTGAAAGAACATTTCCGCCTTCTAAGACTAGTCGCTGAGAGATTAAGACAAGCTAATTTAACAATTAGTTTGGAAAAGTCAAAATTCTGTCAAAGAAGAATTAGCTACTTGGGCTACACCTTGTCCGAACAAGGTTTAGCTATAGACAGCTCCAAAATCCAACCAATCTTAGATTACCCTATTCCAAAGACTCCTAAAGAAGTAAGACGATTTATCGGCATGGTCAGCTTTTACAAGCAATTCATTGATCATTTCAGTGACTTAACCGCTCCCATCACAGAGTTATTGAAAGGGAAAAAGGGGAAAATATGTTGGTCGAAAGAAGCCGACGCAGCATTTTTGAAGATTAAGTCGGTACTTACCTCTCCAAATGTGTTGGCCAACCCGGATTTCAGAGCCCCCTTCATTATTGAGTCGGATGCCTCAGATGTCGCAGTAGGCGCCGTTCTCGTTCAGGTCATCAACGGAACAAAGAGACCGATAGCATTTTTCTCTAAAAAGCTGTCAGCGACCCAACGAAAATATGCGCCGACGGAAAAAGAATGCCTTGGAGTCATTCTGGCCATTCAAAAGTTTCGTCAATATGTAGAGGGGTCCCGCTTCACAGTGGTGACTGATGCCCAGAGTCTAATTTGGCTTCGGAAGATAAGTGCCGAAGGAGGGTCGGCAAAACTGATTCGGTGGGCCCTGAAGCTCCAGCAGTACGACTTTGAGCTACTGTACCGGAAGGGGTCGCTTAACATCACGGCAGACGCTCTGTCACGGGCTGTGCTCTCGATAGATATCGTTGACCCAGAGTACGAAGAGCTGAAAAAGAAAATTGTGTCAAATAATTCCAAGTTTAAAGATTTTAGAGTAGTTAACGATAAGATTTACAAACTAGTGGAATCTAATCTAATAGATCCAAGATTTCACTGGAAATATGTCCCTCAAACTCGAGAGAGATTTCAGCTGGTAAAGGAAACACACAATGCCATGCATTTTGGTCGCTATAAAACATTGAAAAAGCTGCAGGAACGATATTACTGGCCATTAATGTCGGAGGACGTAAGGAAATTCTGTCAAGGGTGTGATACATGCAAAAGCACTAAATACCCAAACACGAATCAAACACCTTTGATGGGCAGGCAAAAAATAGCATCAATGCCTTGGCAGACGATTTCAGTTGACTTTATAGGCCCATTTCCCAGATCAAAATCAGGGAACTCGGTCCTGTTAGTAGTGACCGATCTATTCTCCAAATTTGTCATTATCCAGCCTTTAAGGGATGCCAAGACAAAACCCCTTATATCGTTTCTAGAGAACATGGTGTTCCTTTTATTTGGTGTACCGGAAATATTGATTTCGGATAACGGAGTCCAATTTAAATCTAAGGAATTTGATAAATTTTTAGGTAATTATCATGTAACACACTGGAAGAATGCAAATTACCATCCGGCAAATAACCCAACCGAGAGGGTGAACCGGGTTATCGGAGCAGCAATCCGAACATATGTAGGGGATGACCATAAGGAATGGGATCGAGACATTCAAAAAGTTGCAATGGCCATTCGGACAGCGGTCCATGAATCTACATTATTTACTCCATACTTTGTAAATTACGGACGTAATTTCATAAGTTCAGGGGCAGAGTACAAACAAATCAGGGAAAGTGGGAAGGATGTCACCTATGACCCACTGGAACTCAACGAAAACCTCAGAACAATATTTGACACAGTAAAGGGCAACTTGAAAAAGGCCTATGATCGATACTCAAAACACTATAACCTCCGATCTAATAAAACTGTTCCATCATTCGAAATAGGGGAAGTTGTCCTTAAAAGGAACTTTAACCAGTCTAACAAAAGTAAACACTTCTCGGCAAAATTAGCAAACCTATTCTCTACGGCAAAGGTCATTGGAAAAATTGGTTCCACATGCTACGATCTAGAAGATCTACAAGGCAACCGAGTGGGCATTTTTCACGCATCCCACCTGCAGAAAAGATAAAATGTTCAGTCAATTTCAAGCTATGTCTGATGCAAAAACGCTCAGTAACTAAGAGATTTTATCCACAAAAACACGAACTTACAGTTTGTTAACACCGAGTATGGCAAGAGGGATTGACTCCAAAAACAGCGTTAGAACTACGAGCAATCTCCTCTTTGCGTCTCGAAGAACCGGCCCAGGGCTGATGGGTAACGTACCTGAAAGAAGAAAACAAGTTAGTCCTGGTTAGTCAGTTGAGCTATGTAATAAATGGAAGATCAAGCATAAATTGTCGCCCGAGAATCTACAGCCAGCTTACCCACCCAAGCCCGGAGTCCACTGAGGTGAACTGAGAAGGGAGAGTACCATGGAAGGAAGTGCGAGTCTGAAGGGCCAGACGATGACCAGGCTGAGATTCGAACTCAATATATGCTTGTTCACCACTTAAGACAATGTTGAAAAACGCAAAAATACCATGAACAGGTCAGTTGTTCGCAAAAATAAGCTATGTACGTAGATAATTAAAAAAAACACTGTATGTTTATCACAGGCATTGGAAGAGTAAACACTGTATAAAGAAATGTAAATAGATTTAGATTAGTATCTAAAATAAACACCGTTTATATAGCTCAGTAGTAAAAAACGTTTTCAACATTGTTCAGATTAGCTCTCAATAAGTATGTTTACGCCACTGATGTTTCGTCACTCTTTCTTCTTTCATAGTACCAATACTCACTTTTTTCCGTTCTTTTTGAATTCAGCTCCATCTAGGTTAAATCCGGTTCACTAGTACAAGTTTCTCACCAATTCCCGATCCAATTATCCAATAAAATTGATTAGTTTCAGGAACATTGCTTTGCCGTATCAGATCAAGTCAATTTCACTCCAATAGCAGCATATAATCAAAACATAATAGATGACGTAAAGAAACGTCAAACTCAAACTTATCGTTTTAGTGGTCGTAGGTTGATGCGGTCGTAGTTACAGTAGCGGCTCTCAAAAAGGGGTACCATAATAGTTGATGTCATTTGGAACTAAAATGTTCTAGTTGGCTTGTCAGTAGGCAGGTTTTGGGAAATAATTAGTAACAGATTTTTGTTCGGATTATTCTGAACAGTACATAAGACAGCAAATTGGTTTGGTAGAATATGGTCGAGAATGCTCTTGACAACTCCTAAGCGGAGATTTTGTGTGGGTTTAGCTTACACGCAGTATAGTTCTAGACGTACTAGGACGTGTCTGAAAAAGACGTAAATAAAATGAAGTACAAATTTTGTGAAAGTGGTATTCCGGTATGACAGAGCTACATAGAGAAAAGTTAAATGGTATTTTTGTGTAAATATATAATTATCTTCTGAGTTTGAACATCCGTTTTATCAGTTAAGCAACAATTTAAAATCAACTAAATTTGTGTTTAAAGTTCAACAGTAATGAAAAGTTTGGTTTAAATATAGTACTAATTTCTGAGTTTGGACATCCGTTTTGATAAATTAAAACTAATTAAAATAATATTAATAGAAACAAACTGTTTTATTTTTATAAAAAAAAAATAAATTCAGTGAACTTCATTTATTTTTTTTTACCGGTGGTAGGGAGTAATGTAACGCGGTTACAAAATCCTTTAACATCCTTATAAAAAAAAAATCATAATTTGAAACAAAAAAACATTGGTTTCAATAATCAGCCTCCACTGTAAAAAAAAACGAATCATGCGTTCCAGGTCTCTGGATTGTTATTGCAGGATCCACTAATTGAGTTTCGAAGTTCAAACATTTACCTAAATTCGGAATTGAAGCCCCGAAGGGAGCCGAACGAATGTACTCGGGTTTAGACGTTTAGGTACATGAAATATAGAAATTGAGTTGAAGGTTCTCTTTAATTTCAACCCTCGTTGGAACAAGTCATAAGTGGCAGTGCCAAGTTGTAAAAGTGATTAGAGTCCGATAGTGAAAGCTAGAAGCATAGAATAGAGTGCAGTGCTTGGATTACAGGAAAAGTAAAGTTTAACTATTGTAGAAAAACAGGAAATTATGCTAATTAAATTTTCTAGTTTGTAAAATTTGCAGTGAAAACACAATTCTAAAAAAAATCCCAAAAGGGAGAATTGAACACGTGGATCGACAGTAAGATACCTATTCTAAAACCTGTAAACTCCAATACAATAGTGTGCTTTCTTTCATGGTTAGGCAGAAGCCATATTGCGTAATAGAACCAAGTCGGTGAAATAGAAGCCAGCCTAAATAATTTCGAACGATTATTGTAAAACGGCCGTAACCACACGAACAGGTAACTTTTGTAACACTTTTGGTAATTAGCAAACATATCTAATGTGAAATCGTTTGAAGATCCCTTCAAACGAGGGTACCACCCTAGGGCCGTGCTAGTGGACTCATCGTGATAACACCAACGATACTTGTCGCGCGTGTGTACTCTTATGCCGATGAGGCCGTGACCGTGCAACCGTACATAATTCCGGCAACATAAAGAGCAACATCATAGCCACGACGAGCACCCCAGAAATTCACCACGTGGTGTGGCCAGGCTGTCGTCGCGTTAGTTCAAGCGAAACCGGACAGATGGCGAATAGCGGTTTCTAGCACGCAAGAAGTTGCATACAAGCCGCGGGAGGTCACACGTTCCCGACCAAAAAGTGTATCAGCGAAACGAGCTCGTCACGTGGCGGTCCGAATCACGCCATCACCACAGTAAGTGCACTTACCACCGCTGGACTCCGGGGGATACCGCTGCGACTTCCGGAAGTGAACCTACAAGTAAGATCTTCCCAATTGTAAACTACTAACCTAATCCTAAACCCCCAAATGTACAATGATGGTCGAATTGAACAATTGAACTCGAGTTTGTTTTAGTGAGTCAATGCATAAGTCGAGAAAATAAATGCATGCCATGAACGTAAATGAGCAGTGGTTTCCAATCTAGTAGTTTCTGACGGTTTTAGTGAAAGAGGGAGTTCAACTCAGATCGGTGGTTAGCTTCGTACGGTAGAATAGGCTCTGGGAAGGAAATCCACATGGTAACCAACCCACCCTGTGAATTGTAAATATTTTTTTCTAATAGTTATTCTTTCGGTTTGGTTTTTGGTCGTGCTGAGGTTTCGAAAGCGGGTTTAGGTTTGAAGAAAGGACTCGCCCTGAGGATTCCTGGCCGGGTACGGGACATTTCTAGAGATTTTGGACACGCATCTTCACGGTGGAACCTCGAATCCACCTGGCGCTTAAGTGGAGATTGTTCCTTCCGAACCTTATCTTCCCTTCCCTGTCCCGTTACACACTGAAAAGCTGTTTAATGGCCGTTATAATGCTCAGAACAGTGCTTAGTGGTTACCTGGGTTGTGTGAGGATCCGGCGCGATTGGACTTCTGCCGGGGGGAAGTGGAAAGAACCACACATGGACTTGTGTGAGGATCCGGCGCGATTGAACTTCTGCCGGGGGGAAGTGAAAAGAACCACACATGGACTTGTGTGAGGATCCGGCGCGATTGGAGTTCCGCCGGGGGAAAATGGAAAAATCCACACAAGAACTTGTGTGAGGATCCGGCGCGATTGGAGTTCCGCAGGGGAGAAGTGAAAAGAACCACACATGGACTTGTGTGAGGATCTGGCGCGATTGGACATCTGTCGGGGGGATTGGAGAGAACCACACATGGACTTGTGTGAGGATCCGGCGCGATTGGACTTCTGCCGGGGGGAAGTGGAAAGAACCACACATGGACTTGTGTGAGGATCCGGCGCGATTGGAGTTCCGCCGGGGGAAAATGGAAAAATCCACACATGAACTTGTGTGAGGATCCGGCGCGATTGGACTTCCGCCGGGGGGAAGTGAAAAGAACCACACATGGACTTGTGTGAGGATCCGGCGCGATTGGACTTCTGCCGGGGGGAAGTGTAAAGAACCACACATGGACTTGTGTGAGGATCCGGCGCGATTGGACTTCCGCCGGGGGGAAGTGGAAAGAACCACACATGGACTTGTGTGAGGATCCGGCGCGATTGGAGTTCCGCCGGGGGAAGTGAAAAGAACCACACATGGACTTGTGTGAGGATCCGGCGCGATTGGACATCCGTCGGGGGGGAGTGAAAAGAACCACACATGGACTTGTGTGAGGATCCGGCGCGATTGGACTTCTGCCGGGGGGAAGTGGAAAGAACCACACATGGACTTGTGTGAGGATCCGGCGCGATTGGACTTCCGCCGGGGGGAAATGGAAAAATCCACACAAGAACTTGTGTGAGGATCCGGCGCGATTGGAGTTCCGCCGGGGGAAGTGAAAAGAACCACACATGGACTTGTGTGAGGATCCGGCGCGATTGGACATCCGGCGGGGGGAGTGAAAAGAACCACACATGGACTTGTGTGAGGATCCGGCGCGATTGGACATCCGCCGGGCGGAAGTGAAAAGAACCACACATGGACTTGTGTGAGGATCCGGCGCGATTGGACTTCCGCCGGGGGGAAGTGAAAAGAACCACACATGGACTTGTAAAGGATCCGGCGCGATTGGACATCCGCCGGGGGGAAGTGAAAAGAACCACACATGGACTTGTGTGAGGATCCGGCGCGATTGGACATCCGCCGGGGGGAAGTGAAAAGAACCACACATGGACTTGTGTGAGGATCCGGCGCGATTGGACTTCCGCCGGGGGGAAGTGAAAAGAACCACACATGGACTTGTGTGAGGATCCGGCGCGATTGGACATCCGCCGGGGGGAAGTGAAAAGAACCACACATGGACTTGTGTGAGGATCCGGCGCGATTGGATTTCCGCCGGGGGGAAGTGAAAAGAACCACACATGGACTTGTGTGAGGATCCGGCGCGATTGGACTTCCGCCGGGGGGAAGTGAAAAGAACCACACATGGACTTGTAAAGGATCCGGCTAGATTGGACATCCGCCGGGGGCAAGTGAAAAGAGCCACACATGGACTTGTGTGAGGATCCGGCGCAATTGGAGTTCCGCCGGGGGAAAATGGAAAAATCCACACATGGACTTGTGTGAGAATCTGGCGCGATTGGAGTCCGCCGGGGGAAAATGGAAGATCCGTACGAGATTGAAGTATCGTCGGTAAATTAAAAAAAAAATCCAGACGTTATGCACGTGGTTGTGCTTTTGATTGAGTGCTCGTTTCGAAGAGCATCTTATGCATGTGGATTACCGTCAAAAGATACAGATCGAAGCTTGAGAAGTGGCAGCTCAATGTTCATAAATTCGCGTACATGGGCTTGTGTGCGCAATTTCAGACTACCGTCGATATTGTAAGGGAATTCATTTCTTGATTTTAACGAGAAGCAAGTGAAGCAACACGTGATGCTCACGTGTATTCATGTTCGTACGACTTGCAACAACGACAGCAAATAGTGCTTGTTGTGACTCCTTAGAAAGAAACCCAGCGGACGTGTTTATGCGTCCGCCTTTGTGGTGTACTGATAGCCTCGGATGTGCTTGGAGAGTCACCGGAATAAGAAGTATCTCGGATTGAGAAACTATGGAAAATATAGAAGTTACTGTACAATTTTTATAGATTCTAAAATCCCGGAGTTGTTTGAACAGCATTGAACGCTTCTTTCACAAGTTGAACGTGTCCTATAATGTTGAAATTCATGCATAAAAACAAAAAAAAAAAAAATAAAAAACCGTCCTGCAGGTAGCGACATTAGTAATTTTGGCGTATTGTGTGTGCCCCAGACGACTCGATTCGCGCTGCAGGTGGAGGAAAATTTCTGTTAAACGAAAAATACTCAACTGGTCCACCAGATGTTTCATGTTGTGGTTTCTAAGGGTTGTAATCATGAGGTGCTATTGCGGACCGATTGGACAACCGTTTGAATGAGAACGATTTCGCTTAGAAAAGATTTCATGTCAATTTAGTATTCTCGGGCGAGTTTTGTTTCACGATGAAAGGTATTGTACCAGTATTTGCTAACTGAACACGACGAATCAGAACCGTCGTTTTTGGAATCGCCGTTGGAATCGTCCTTCGATTGCAGAGCGAAACAGCAACGAAACTGACACATCGCTTTAACATATTTAACGTAGGAGCAACACGTGCGTGAGTTTCTCTCTATCGGTTGGTGTGATTTGTTTTGATCCAATCTGACATTTATTTTATGCTGCTCATGCTGCCGATGCTGCCAGCTGATGGTGGCAAGGATGGCGGAGCATAGTCGGAGGGGTCCTCCAATGCGTTTTCGGAAGAGTTTGTCAAGATAAAAAGTTTTCGTTATAAAAATTATGGAAAATTCTACTTTAAAAGTTCAGCATTAAACTTTTCAATGCGTGTTTCATACATTATTTTAGAGAGAATCAGTCTAGAGGTCGTTTAACGTAATAAGAGCAATTTCACAAGAACGCATTGAAATGCCCCCAGCATCAGCAGCAGAATAGAAAAGCACGGTGGAGATGTGGTGTGAGGCTGTTTTGTTTTGATTGACCAGAGGAGAAAGTTACGAACCGCGAACAACGACGGACGCAATTTTGTTCCCCGTTTAATTTGACCGGGAAAAAGCGCGAATCAGCCTCCGTGTCGCATATATTAGCTGGATGGTTGTTCCCAGCAACGTCGGGAGTGTCCGTTCGTAGTTCCCAAAGAGGAAAGTGCCGGCCGCGGTTCGGGAACAAGTGAGTGCTAGTGATAGTGCTAAAAGGTGTGTGGACCACCGCCATTGCTGTTCGTCAAGTGTACCACACATCGACCGTTCTCGCTACACGTGCTCAGCCAATAGAGCCAGTCTCGCCCGGGTAGCTAATTGTCAAGGAGAACGAAGACAAGTTTGTACAAAGGGGCGTACAACTTGTGGCAGCATTCTGTGGAATCTGCCGGGATCATTCACGGCGAGTGGATAGATCCGGTGTTTTACACCACCGTCGCTAGGGGGGATCCGACAAAGGAGCCCGCTCTTCCCCCTAGCTAACTGCCAAGGACGGTTGCTTCGGCAACCCCAGTGCCCAAAGAAGAAGAAGAAGAAGGAAGAAGCTTCGCATAGTCCGTGTGGGAGCGAAGAAACGACCACCACCGTGCACCACCACCAGCGAAGGGCCCCACGTTGGGCGCCAATTGTAAGGAGAGGGTTTAGGCCTTTACCTGCTGTTACCCGGCAGGGCGGCCTTAAGCAGGATACCTCCACTAAATTCTGGATTTCGGATGAAATTAAATGTATGAAATGAATAATTTTCCAATTTTAGACAATCTCTATATTCTACGCCTGACCTGCGATTTGCCCCGTTCTCCCCTCTCGGTGCTGCACGCAGATCGCTCGTTGGGGCCCTTCGCTGGTGGTGGTGCACGGTGGTGGTCGTTTCTTCACTCCCGCACGGACTATGCGGAGCTTCTTCCTTCTTCTTCTTTGGGCATTGGGGTTGCCGAAGCAACCGTCCTTGGCAGTTAGCTAGGGGGAAGAGCGGGCTCCTTTGTCGGATCCCCCCTAGCGACGGTGGTGTAAAACACCGGATCTATCCACTCGCCGTGAATGATCCCGGCAGATTCCGCAGAATGCTGCCACAAGTTGTACGCCCCTTTGTACAAACTTGTCTTCGTTCTCCTTGACAATTAGCTACACGGGCGAGACTGGCTCTATTGGCTGAGCACGTGTAGCGAGAACGGTCGATGTGTGGTACACTTGGCGAACCGCAATGGCGGTGGTCCACACACCTTTTGGCACTATCACTAGCACTCACTTATTCCCGAACCGCGGCCGGCACTTTCCTCTTTGGGAACTACGAACGGACACTCCCGACGTTGCTGGGAATAATCATCCAGCTAATATATGCGACACGGAGGCTGATTCGCGCTTTTTCCCGGTCAAATTAAACGGGAACAAAATTGCGTCCGTCGTTGTTCGCAACTTTCTCCTCTGGTCAATCAAAACAAAACAGCCTCACACCACATATCCACCGTGCTTTTCTATTCTGCTGCTGATGCTGTTGCGGTTGATGTGTGCAATGAGGGGGAGATTGGGGGTCAAATGCCTCACCGGTACAATAAATACGTTTTGATTTCCCTACATTCTAATTAAACAAATATCAAATAAAAATTAATAAAAAACAAACAAATTAAAATATTGCAAAACACAGTGGTGTTCACAAATGTAGCACAAAATTGTAACCGCTGGTTACACCATACCGCGCGATTATAGTCGTAAATATTTTGATTACTTTTTTGCTGTCTGTGCCGTGCTTCATCTGTTCAACCTCCAACCATTTGTTGTAGCTATCCACAACTACCAAAAAAACCTTCTTTTCAAAAAAGAAAAAAATCAGAGTGTATCCTGCTGAAGGGTTTATTGGTAGGTATCCAAGGTGAATATGACGGACGCTTCGTAACCGCTGTTGTTTCCTGACAAATCCTACAGGTCCGAACGTACTCTTCAATATCTCCATTCATTCCGAAACAATACACAGTCCGTCTGGCCAGTTGTTTAATTTTATGCATTCCAACATGATTGCGATGAAGCAGTTTTAAAACACTATTCTTCATGGAATTTGGTATTACAACTCTGTCCTGGAATATGATGCAACCATCCACATCTTCTAAATCTTGATAATGTGAATACACGTCCAAAAATCTTTTTTCCAACCGGTCTGGCCAACCGTTTTCAATATATTCTCTAATTCTGAGCATGAGCATGAGATAACCGTACAATTCGTAGTTGCTACTCCGTTACTGATTAGAACAGTCAATATTGCACAGGGAACCAAAAGGAAGGGGGCTGGGTTTAGCTTTCCATCCTCAATGTGCAATTTCGAAAATTCAAAACTATATTGTCAGTACCGGCGCCGGCCACGTCCTTATGGTCATCGAGGAAGGGAAGGAATGTTGGTGTGACATCCGTTGCTACTAGAGACCGTGTGTACCTCCGCATCCCCACGGTTGTCACAGGAAGGAAGTTTGTTGGTGGGAGTGGGAGGGGATAGATAGTTACATAGATCTGGATTCACATTGGTAAGTGATGTGATCTATGCGACCCATGATATGATTTAGTCTTCCGGCAGCCGGCTGTCGGAAGAATACAATAATTTTATTGTATGTTTGTATATTGAATTTTATTATATACCGGGTATGGATAATTTTTAAACCACACTTATGTCGGACCAACTCGCATTAAAGCAGGTTCTAAGCTAATCGTTTCTAAGTAAAAAATAAACTGTATGTAATTCAGTTCAATGCCAATGATGGAAAACCGAAACACGCGCCATAGCTTTACGAGACAACGGAAGCTTAAAAAATGCCAGTGAATAATGCTTAACGATCGTTGTTTATAAGTTTCACCTATGTTCTTGTATTACTCTTTTCTCGCGTTCCCGTGTTAAGGCCGGACGGGACGGTGGTTGAATCGTCCGCCATTGCTCTGTTGCTAGTAAGATGCAAATCTCAACTTCTACTTCATATTATTGACTAGAAATTTGATCGTTCATTTGCTCACTTGTGGTGCACAATCGCCAAAAGTTTCAGCTACGTCAGTGCTGTGGAAATTGATATTTGCTTCTTCAAAATCGCGAGGCAAATTGTTAGAAAGAGAGGGAAGATAGGAAAAATTACACGTCGTCCCGTGCGGCCTTAATAAGATTGCGGATAATTAAACCATTGTACATATTTATTACCGCGAATGCTCGCGACGCGTAATATAAATTGAAAATGTAAGCTAAGGAATTATTTAATTTTTGCTTAAGAAAAAAATATACCAAAAAATAAAATTATCGTACGTGTTCGAACAGACGCGAAATTATGAAACTTGGCATGAATAAATCGACGCGGACAACGCGGTCTACTTGTCACTGAATCGTACGGTAATCTTGACGTTTCGTCGATTTGATCGCTGATTGTCTGCTTGTAAATCTGAAAAAGAAAATTGTATTAGATGGTGATACGTTCTCTATAGTTATGTTTTTGTAAATTATGTTATTCATGTATATGATAAATTTACCATCATCCCTCTGAAACAAAAGGTATATAAGCGGTGGAAAAAAAATATTAAAAAAATATATATATATATAGAGAAAAAAATAACAGTAGAAACCAAATCCTGATCCTGGAATGTTCCTGCATTTGAATTAACCAGGCTGGCAAATAGCAAGATCAAAATGTGATATGGTAGATCTTACGCCGTAACGCATCATTCCAAGGTGATCTACCCACGTTTCGGGTACCACCTGGGCAGGTGCACCCATCCTGGGCATCCGCCGATGTGGCTAAGTCAACTTCACATCAAATAATCCAACTCCCGGTACACGATGAGATACGTATAGTATCTAATCCTATGCAAAAATTCAAAACATTTGGTATGAAATTGACTCAGTTCTAGGGGCAAGCGTCCTAAAAAGAACACCTGCCCAAGCGGCACAAGACCCTATTGCAGTTTAGACTTAGGTATCGTTTATATTTTACTACGGCCAATGTGTTCATGTATACATTTGTATTATGTAGCACGCAAATTGCGGCTAAGAGTTTTCCCGTCTTCTGCTTCGTTCCCTGGCTCCAAAAACAGACGGCTTAAGCGCCATCTCCGAAGAGGACCGTCTGTCGAGTTATGTTTGCCCGGCAAGAAACCCAACCTCAGGGCGGGTTTTTTTTATAAGAGACCCAATAGCGATTTTGGGACGATACAGAAAACTCAAAAGTACGGCTAATCGAGATATCTCACTTATAGAGGTCGCCTTAAGCGATTCTCAAAATATGGTTGATGCTAACCGTCGTTCTACCAACTCACAAAGACACCACTCACGACTATCATCACTGGAAGAACTCACCAATTCAAATTTCCCTGTTAGCTTCGGACACGTGAGTGGAGAGACTGATTTCCCAGGCAGTCTACCCCGGGCGTACAAAAATAACTAAAAAACAGGTAGAACGACGCGAACGTGAGAAATCTCGAAGACCAAAAAACTGTTACAGGGAAAGCACTAACATTTCACAAAAATACAGCATGTTTGAAGGTAACGACAAAACTAACGAAACATTTATTCGAAATTTGATAACCTAGGTTTTATTCATGTTCCTTTCCATGCTATTTCATCTTCTTCCACTTCCTAGCTTTCCCTACGTGTGTGCGGTTTAAATTTGTTACTATCCTAATCTGGTTCTATCGACAGTAATCGATCCAATAGGGTACTGCAGGCACCTGATCCAACCTCACTTTGTCTGACAGTTCAGCGAGCTTGTTTACAAGGTGTTAGAAATTTTAACGAGCGGCGAAAATTGAATTTACGTTTTCCGTCCCGAATCCATTATGATACGGAAATATCGATCATTTTCATCTCTACTAGTACAAAACCAATCGTCTAATTACCGTTTTACTGAAATTGTATCGAAAAACAGTTTTGCCGGATCTCCGCCAGAGACTAAGTCCATGTAAACAAGCTCGCTGAACTGTCAGTGCACGGCTTCGTGACGTCATCTTGCAGTATCCTATAACTTTCTACTCCGAGCTCGGTTAGTGTGTGTGGAGTTTAACGCATGCGCATGGTTAATTTTTGGATTGGCTTTGTCTACTCACGGTACCTTTCAGCTACTCATCAATGCCGTCGACAAAACAGAAGCGACGGCGTGGCGGTCGACGGACGGCTTGGTAAAGAAGCACGCTATTCTTACCGCATCCTACGGTGATATTGCGCCGCTACCTCCAAATGCGTGCGACGCGCGGCGGTTCGGAAAGTGCGCCTTTCTCGCTGCCGGCCGCTAAATGGACCGGATCACCGGCGCAGTTGCTTCTCGGTGTCGATGACGATGGGGGTCGTTGATGGCTTCGTCGGTAAGGTGACTACCACATGGCCGACGTAGAAAAACGTGGGTTTCGGCCACCTCCGGTGGGTGAATGTTCCGATCACCGAAAAAGTTGCTTGATGGCGGATCTGACGATGGGGGTCGTCGGTGGCTTGGTGGGTACGGTGTCGACTTCACGAACACCAAAGAAAAACGTGGTTTGGCCGCTCTGTCGGAACGGTTGTTCCCTTCCGGCTTTCCCCTCAAACCGGGACTTCTGACGCTGCGACGTGGGGTCGAGAGCGCGTTTGGCGGAAAAGGTGCGGTGTGCCGAGCTTTCGGCCGTGGATCAAATCCAGAATAAAAAGCCGTCGAACGGCTGTTCGACACGTTTAACAAAGAGTTTACTCCACACAACAAATTTCACAATTACCTTTCTTATTCACATACACGCACACACGAACTATCTTGACCGCACGTAACCTTTGACAAAGGTTATTGAACTAGCTAACTGGCTAACGGAAAGGAACGAAAAAGTAACATTTAATTTAATCTAGAAGACTTCTCACATTTTAAATCACATACTTAATTAAACACACCGCGACACAAGAACTTTAACACGCACTCCCGCCTCTTCCACGGTCCTGGTCAAAATGGACGAGTAGAAGTTCTGTTAGTCCTCAGATAAGGTCGGATTCCAAGACTTCGTGGCCGGAAATACGTAAAATTACCGAAGTAATTTTACGATCTTTTCAAACGACAATTCTCATCAACCACGAATGAGAACCGAATAAATTGCTATCTCTTTCACTTTCATACCCATCTGAATGATCTGTATCGTTCCATCTATTTTTAAATACCCGATCTATTTTTGACGAGAGAGTTCGGGCTTGAACATTGAACCTCGAGATTATTCGGGTTTCGTGGTGTAGTGGATAGAACGGCAAGAATTTTATTTACATGTATTAGACTTGAGAAGGCGACTTGCATGCAAGTTGTATGCGGTTTTGAAGTGCATGTCATTTTGAATGGTGACATTGAATATCGCAAACATTTATAGTGAACTTTGGAATATAGTACATTTGACAATGAAAACAATAAATTGAATTGAAAAATAAATTAACACGAATAATAAATTAACATTGAAGAACATGAAAAATATTTAATTTATTATACAATTTATGTACATTTTATATACATTTTCTATTATATATTGAATAAATCCTAAAATAATATTTACAAAAAAGTGACCATGCTACAATTAGTTGTCACTCATTCTCTTTTTACTTATGCTTAATACAATATATAAGCGAACTGTTAGTCGGTCGCTAGTATATAATGCTTATACGCTATCTAAGTACGATCAGAATTTCACTACTACTACTTCAAACAAACAAGCCTATTGGAGCGTCAGCGTCACGTGATTTCAAGTTTGAGATTTTTTCCGCGTTACAACTCGTGGTTGCTGTCGTTCAATTTATTTTGTGAAGCCCTCATGATGGAATGTATTGTGGATAATCGCGGAGATCGTTATTGGTTGCTAAAGATTCCCGGCGACGGAGATTGCTTGTTCGGTTCTATCGTGCATCAGGTCTACGGGGTCACCTCCAAACACCCTATGTTCAAGACGCATAGCCATCAGGCACGCCTAACTGCGGTGGATGAGATACGGAGCCACCTTCCCTATTACTACGACCAAATTGCTTGCCACGCTAACGACGAGTTTCCTGCGGACTGTTCTATTGAAGACAAAGTTGAGTGGTACCTTGCGAAGTTGGAGAGTTCTGGATTCTGGGGTGGAGAAGAATCTATCGCGGCGCTGGCGAATCGCTATCAAGTAATATTTACGATTCACCAGGATGGATCAAAAATCGAATTCAGACCAGCAAATTCCGAAACCGAGCTCCTACCTCGCTACAACCTGTTCTACAGAAACCTCGTTTCGGGCACTAAAAGACGTGTGAATCACGGGCTGCCCACCAGACGTACCCACTATGACAGTGTGCTTTGTGTACGCGAGGGGAGAGTCAACGAGAATGGCATTATTGGAGGTATTGCCTAGCTTCAGCTATCCAATTCGGGTTAAATGGTTCGAAAACAGTCACGTTGTGAGGTCCGTAATTCATCAACTTACTGGATTAGATCCTTCCCAAGAAACAGTGAATGTTTTCTGCGGTCTAATTGCTGATGAAATTGACCATCGTTCGTCGTCTTTTCTGCCTTCCTGTGGTGTGCAATGTGAATCTCCGGAGGAAATATCGAATTTCTCCTGCCGTTTACGGGAAGGATGTCACGATGGTGGCTTTGTGACTCTGGTTGTGTTGGCGGACCTGCTCGACTTCACTGTATTTTTACATTCTACTCAGCAAGACAGTTCGATACGTTTTGAGCCCTCAGTCAGCCGTCATCGATCAGTAATAACGGTTCACATAGTGGAGGACTTGAGTCACGAGTTGCCGTCCTACGGGAGTATTTCTTCTGTTCGTAACCATGCAGCCCTGCGCTCCCATGCGCCGGATCCAACAATGATCGTTCAGGAGGTTATTAGGAAGGAACTGACCACTACTCAAGTTACTGTACCTGTGGATGTTACGGTTGATCCGAAACCAGGTTTACGATTTGCTTCTTTGAACGTGAACGGATGTCGAAAAGCGGAGAAGCGGGAGTGTATAGATGCCCTGTTGTTGGCCCAAGGAGTACACAATGCGGTGTTGCAGGAAGTGAACTTGGATTGTATGTATGCCGTAACAACTAACTATCGTTGGTTATGGGCGCTTCATCCAAAAGCCAGAAGCGAGGTTTGGCGATTTTACTCCGCCAAGGTCTTGATGTTTCAATCAATCGAAGCATTCCTTCTGGGCACAACATCCAGCATGCTGAGATTTTTTATCAGGTATGTCAAAATAATGTTAGCGCTAGATATCTTTCTAATCACGGCTGTTTCAGGAGGGAAAGTCTTTCCGCACAATTAATGTTGTGAATGTCCATGGACCAAATCGGGATGCTGATCGTTTTTTTGCTGATTTGGGTACGGTTATTGGTAAACTGGCTGACACTCGAAATCTCATGGTAGCAGGGGACTTCAACAGCCATATATCATGGAAAAACTTGTCCGTGGAGGAATCACGGCTTATTGGGAGATTTGCTGGGCACGATCAATTCAATGCAAACGGGTTGCAGATGAGGATGTTCCTTAGTCTAAACAGTCTTGCGGTGCGGTCTACACAGTCCAACTCTAACGAAAGTTTCCGATGGACTTGGTCTAATGGGAAATCTAAGAGTCAAGTGGACCATTTTTTGACAGCGCTCCATTCTACATTGTATTTGAGGAGCTTGAAGGCTTTGTCGCTGCCAGACCTTTCCACTGATCACAAGCTACTATTGTGTAGTATTGTGGAAAACCATTCAAGGTCGCTGCCTCCTGCTTCTACTAAAAAAGTCGAGCCTAGACAGAAAGCTCATCTTGAGCCTGCCATGTTGAAGTTGCCTGATGTTCAGAAGAAGTATCAGGAGCATCTCAGCTTAAAAATTCTAGAACCTCGTTCTACAGAGAGCGTAGAACAAAACTGGGACGCTCTTATGTGTAAGATACAGGATTCGGCCGCTTCCGTTTTAGTAAAACCGTCGTTCATACCACCCAACCGACAATGCCGTAAAGCCTTCGCGGAAGTGAAGAGGTTTTTGTTTTGGGCAAATCGATCTGCTCAACCGAAGTGGAGGCACAAGCTAGCAGAGGCTAGAGAGTTGTTACAGAAGAACATACGCGAATACGAGGAGAAATAGATTGAGAACTTTTTCGAGAACCTTCATCAGTATCCAACCGGCGAACGAATAAATCGTACTTTTCGTTACTTGAAGAGGTACAAAAAGAAGAAATCTAACCGGACCCAGTTCTCCACCATTCGTTTAAGCGATTGGCTTCTGGATGACAGTGGCTTATCTTCCCTTCCTGATACGTTGCCTGAGTTGGGAGAAATATCCCTGCCTGATGCTCCCACCCTACGTGAGATCCAGGAGCTTGTTAGTCGGATGAAGAGCGGAAAGACGGCTGGCGTAGCTTGTCTCAGCGCGGAGTTCTATAAGTATTCTGACGATCGCACTATAGAAGAGCTACATGCGTTTTTGGTTCGAGTGTGGACCGAAAATGTACTTCCAGCGGAATGGAAGCATGTGCTGGTGGTACCGATCCCCAAGGTGAAAAGTCCCAAGACCGTTAATGACTATCGTCGTATTTGTTTAAGTTGTTCTGCGTATAAGGTCTACGCAGCATGGATTTTAAGCAAACTGCAGAGTACGATTGGCCCTTTAGGATATCATCAGGAAGCCTTCTTGCCTGAGAGGTCAACAATGGACCACTTGCATGTCCTACAGCGGATTCTTCAGGAGCGTTGGAATGGCGGTGAGACCACTGTGTTGATGTCCCTTGATATCGAAAAGGCCTTCGATTGCGTGTCGCTGGAAGCTCTCCCGGCTATATTACGAGGTTTGTCTATTGATTGTCTTATGTATGTGTAGTGCAAACCTTATTTGTTTTAAGCAAGGGTGTACCTGTGCTGTTCATAAACCGCATTCTGGAGTGCTTGAGGGAGGAGCAACAGCAGGTACTATGAGGAGGACAACTATCTCGACCATTCAAACGTATGCGCGGGATCAAACAAGGTTGCCCATTATCGCCCTATTTGTTTAACTTGATCATGGAAGCGGTACTGGAGTCTGTGACTGACGAAGTGGAAGGCCTTCGCTTAAATCAGGATGGCCGAATAACACTTCCGCTTGTGCTAGCCTTTGCCGATGATCTCATCATCATAGTGGAGAAAATTGAAGATCTAGAGCTCATCCTGCGGAAACTTAAGGAATACCTGGCTTGTGTAGGGCTGAAGTTAAACGAGGCGAAATGCAAAGTGTTGGTTCGGGAGCCTAACGGCGAAGCAGTGGACGAAGTTGAGTTAGAAGGCCGTGTGTACAAGACTACCGAGCCGCTTCGGTATCTTGGGATATACCTTACTGCTCGACTGGAGCGACCAATGACGGTTAGGACTCGTTGTCGGAATGCTGTGCGCGTCTCGCGAGTAGTTATGGATTTTCTGAAAAACTATCAACCATCATGGCAACTAGGACGGGTAATATATGAATCCGTCATAGCTCCTGCTATGCTGTATGGCACCCAGGTGGCAGTACTAACGAAATATAGTCGCACGTCGATCCGCGGATACGAGCGTCAAGTGGTGCAGAACATGGCTGCCTTATGTCGAGGTCGCGACGGCGAAGAGATTCCTAAATCGGTTAATAAATTGTTAAATAAGAAGCGCATCACAAAAAAAGTTCGCATGTACCAGATGCGATGGTGGGGCCATGTACGACGGCGTAGTACATCGCACCCCTTACGTTGTGCTGCCCGTTTACGAGCCACAAAGCTTCGATCCTGTCGACCTAGCTTTACTTCGCGGAATAGCATCTCTCAAACCATGCAACGATTCGGAAATCTGAGCTATGACGAATGGAAGGAGCTTGCCACTGACAAGGGAAAATTTCATCAGAAACTTACTCAAATATATGATTACGATGAATCAGATGCCAGTGATTGGGGTAAGTATTCAAATCTCATAATGATTATTCCCGGAATAATTCAATCTTACTATTTTCTTTTTTTTAGAAACTCTACCCGATGAAACTCAAGGCGTATAACCTGTGAGATATAAGATGTACTGAATAAAGCTGTGATATAGAGAATGATCACAGCAGGCGATATAGCGCATTTTGAATGTGATGCGAACTGTCAAGCAGACAATGTTAGCATCCCTGCTTGCGTAGCAACAACTCCAGGCGTCACCCAACCGCGTTCACTCTTGCCGAACCAACGTCAGCCTGGGTAAGTTGTGTGTGCTGCACGTGAGGGGTGATTCCTTCCCAGAGAAATCCTAAACTCCACATTGGCGAATTCCTGCCAGTTTTTCGTTCAATCGCGAAAAAAAAAATCGAACCAATTTATTATTTTTCTGGGAGGAATCACTCTTCAATTTGCATGCGAAAGTGAGAAAATTACGACAACCAAAAAAAAAAAGTGAAAAATGTGGTGTGATATTCATCGTGGGCTCCGGATGGTGCATGCTTCCGGATGATTTTTTGTGCTTGGACAATTATTGAGGAAGACATAAAACACGAGCAAAATAAACCAGCAGCAGTAACTGGTAAGGAAAAGCTATAGTGATTCTGTTATTTTGTGCTTACAGCGTGTTGTTTGCCGTGGGGGGAAACCTCCGGCAATGTCCGCTGCCGAAAAGCAAGGTTAGAAAGATCCTGTTGTTTTGCTTCGCGCAAATGTCGGATCGAATGCTTACAGCGTGTTGTTTGCCGTGGGGGAAAACCTCCGGCAATGTCCGCTGCCGAAAAGCAAGGTTAGAAAGATCCTGTTGTTTTGCTTCGCGCAAATGTCGGATCGAATGCTTACAGCGTGTTGTTTGCCGTGGGGGGAAACCTCCGGCAATGTCCGCTGCCGAAAAGCAAGGTTAGAAAGATCCTGTTGTTTTGCTTCGCGCAAATGTCGGATCGAATGCTTGCAGCGTGTTGTTTGCCGTGGGGGGAAACCTCCGGCAATGTCCGCTGCCGAAAAGCAAGGTTAGAAAGATCCTGTTGTTTTGCATCGTGCAAATGTCGGATCGAATGCTTACAGCGTGTTGTTTGCCGTGGGGGAAAACCTCCGGCAATGTCCGCTGCCGAAAAGCAAGGTTAGAAAATTCTTCCATAAGTTCCTCGGGAATTCTTCCGGAAGTTCCTCGGGAATTCTTCCAAAAGTTTCTCGGGAATTCTTCCAGAAGTTCCTCGGAAATTCTTCCAGAAGTTCCTGGGGAATTCTTCCAGAAGTTCTTGGGGAAGTCTTCCAGAAGTACCTGGGGAATGCTTCCAGAAGTTCCTGGGGAATTCTTCCAGAAGTCCCTCGGGAATTCTTCCAGAAGATCCTCGGGAATTATTCCAGAAGTTCCTCGAGAGTTTCTCCAGAACTTCTGGAAGAATTTCTGAGGAACTTCTGGAAGAATTCCCGAGGAACTTCTGGAAGAATTTCCGAGGAATTTCTGGAAGAATTTCCGAGGAACTTCTGGAAGAATTCCCGAGGAGCTTCTGGAAGAATTGCCGAGGAACTTTTGGAAGAATTCCCGAGGAACTTCCAGAAGAATTCCCGAGGAACTCATGGAAGAATTCTCCAGGAACTTCTGGAAGAATTCCCCAGGAACTTCCGGAAGCTTTCCCCAGGAACTTCTGAAAGAATTACCCAGGAACTTCTGGAAGAATTCCCGAGGAACTTCTGGAAGAATTCCTGAGGAACTTCTGGAAGAATTCCTGAGGAACTTCTGGAAGAATTCCCGAGGAACTTCTGGAAGAATTCCCAAGGAACTTCTGGAAGAATTCCCGAGGAACTTCTGGAAGAACTCCCGAGGAACTTCTGGAAGAATTCCCGAGGAACTTCTGGAAGAATTCCCGAGGAACTTCTGGAAGAATTCCCGAGGAACTTCTGGAAGAATTCCCGAGGAACTTCTGGAAGAATTCCCGAGGAACTTCTGGAAGAATTCCCGAGGAACTTCTGGAAGAATTCCCGAGGAACTTCTGGAAGAATTCCCGAGAAACTTCTGGAAGAATTCCCGAGGAACTTCTGGAAGAATTCCCGAGGAACTTCTGGAAAAATTCCCGAGGAACTTCTGGAAAAATTTCCGAGGAACTTCTAGAAGAATTCCCGAGGAACTTCTGGAAGAACTCCCGAGGAACTTCTGGAAGAATTCCCGAGGAACTTCTGGAAGAATTCCCGAAAAACTTTTGAATTCCCGAGGAACTTCTGGAAGAACTTCCGAGGAACTTCTGGAAGAACTTCCGAGGAACTTCTGGAAGAATTCCCGAGGAACTTCTGGAAGAATTCCCGAGGAACTTCTGGAAGAATTCCCGAAAAACTTCTGGAAGAATTCCCGAGGAACTTCTGGAAGAATTCCCGAGGAACTTCTGGAAGAATTCCCGAGGAACTTCTGGAAGAATTCCCGAGGAACTTCTGGAAGAATTCCCGAGGAACTTCTGGAAGAATTCCCGAGGAACTTCTGGAAGAATTCCCGAGGAACTTCTGGAAGAATTCCCGAGGAACTTCTGGAAGAATTCCCGAGGAACTTCTGGAAGAATTCCCGAGGAACTTCTGGAAGAATTCCCGAGGAACTTCTGGAAGAATTCCCGAGGAACTTCTGGAAGAATTCCCGAGGAACTTCTGGAAGAATTCCCGAGAAACTTCTGGAAGAATTCCCGAGGAACTTCTGGAAAAATTCCCGAGGAACTTCTGGAAAAATTTCCGAGGAACTTCTAGAAGAATTCCCGAGGAACTTCTGGAAGAACTCCCGAGGAACTTCTGGAAGAATTCCCGAGGAACTTCTGGAAGAATTCCCGAAAAACTTTTGAATTCCCGAGGAACTTCTGGAAGAACTTCCGAGGAACTTCTGGAAGAACTTCCGAGGAACTTCTGGAAGAATTCCCGAGGAACTTCTGGAAGAATTCCCGAGGAACTTCTGGAAGAATTCCCGAAAAACTTCTGGAAGAATTCCCGAGGAACTTCTGGAAGAATTCCCGAAAAACTTCTGGAAGAATTCCCGAGGAACTTCTGGAAGAATTCCCGAGGAACTTCTGGAAAAATTCCCGAGGAACTTCTGGAAGAATTCCCGAGAAACTTCTGGAAGAATTACAGAGGAACCTCTGGAAGAATTCCCGAGGAACTTCTGGAAGAATTCCTCCGAAACTTCTGAAAGAATTCCCCCGAAACTTCTGGAAGAATTCCCCCGAAACTTCTGGAAGAATTCCCTCGAAACTTCTGGAGGAATTCCCGAGGAACTTCTGGAAGAATTCCCGAGGAACCTCTGGAAGAATTCCCGAGGAACTTCTGGAAGAATTCCCGAGGAACTTCTGGAAGAATTCCCCCGAAACTTCTGGAAGAATTCCCCCGAAACTTCTGGAAGAATTCCCGAGGAACTTCTGGAAAAATTCCCGAAGAACTTCTAGAAGAATTCCCGAGGAACTTCTGGAAGAACTCCCGAGGAACTTCTGGAAGAATTCCCCAGAAACTTCTGGAAGAATTCCCGAGGAACTTCTGGAAGAATTCCCGAGAAACCTCTGGAAGAATTCCCGAGGAATTTCTGGAAGAATTCCCGAGGAACTTCTGGAAGAATTCCCGAGGAACTTCTGGAAGAATTCCCGAAAAACTTCTGGAAGAATTCCCGAGGAACTTCTGGAAGAACTTCCGAGGAACTTCTGGAAGAACTTCCGAGGAACTTCTGGAAGAATTCCCGAGGAACTTCTGGAAGAATTCCCGAGGAACTTCTTGAAGAATTCCCGAAAAACTTCTGGAAGAATTCCCGAGGAACTTCTGGAAGAACTTCCGAGGAACTTCTGGAAGAACTTCCGAGGAACTTCTGGAAGAATTCCCGAGGATCTTCTGGAAGAATTCCTGAGGAACTTCTGGAAGAATTCCCGAGGAACTTCTGGAAGAATTCCCGAGGAACTTCTGGAAGAATTCCCAAGGAACTTCTGGAAGAATTCCCGAGGAACTTCTGGAAGAATTCCCGAGGAACTTCTGGAAGAATTCCCAAGGAACTTCTGGAAGAATTCCCGAGGAACTTCTGGAAGAATTCCCGAGGAACTTCTGGAAGAATTCCCGAGGAACTTCTGGAAGAATTCCCGAGGAACTTCTGGAAGAATTCCCGAGGAACTTCTGGAAGAATTCCCGAGGAACTTCTGGAAGAATTCCCGAGGAACTTCTGGAAGAATTCCCGAGGAACTTCTGGAAGAATTCCCGAGGAACTTCTGGAAGAATTCCCGAGGAACTTCTGGAAGAATTCCCGAGGAACTTCTGGAAGAATTCCCGAGGAACTTCTGGAAGAATTCCCGAGGAACTTCTGGAAGAATTTCCGAGAAACTTCTGGAAGAATTACATAGGAACCTCTGGAAGAATTCCCGAGGAACTTCTGGAAGAATTCCTCCGAAACTTCTGAAAGAATTCCCCCGAAACTTCTGGAAGAATTCCCCCGAAACTTCTGGAAGAATTCCCGAGGAACTTCTGAAAGAATTCCCGAGGAACCTCTGGAAGAATTCCCGAGGAACTTCTGGAAGAATTCCCGAGGAACTTCTGGAAGAATTCCCGAGGAACTTCTGGAAGAATTCCCAAGGAACTTCTGGAAGAATTCCCGAGGAACTTCTGGAAGAATTCCCGAGGAACTTCTGGAAGAATTCCCGAGGAACTTCTGGAAGAATTCCCGAGGAACTTCTGGAAGAATTCCCGAGGAACTTCTGGAAGAATTCCCGAGGAACTTCTGGAAGAATTCCCGAGGAACTTCTGGAAGAATTCCTGAGGAACTTCTGGAAGAATTCCCGAGGAACTTCTGGAAGAATTCCCGAGGAACTTCTGGAAAAATTCCCGAGGAACTTCTGGAAGAATTCCCGAGGAATTTCTGGAAGAATTCCCGAGGAACTTCTGGAAGAATTCCCGAGGAACTTCTGGAAGAATTCCCGAGGAACTTCTGGAAGAATTCCCGAGGAACTTCTGGAAGAATTCCCAAGGAACTTCTGGAAGAATTCCCGAGGAACTTCTGGAAGAATTCCCGAGGAACTTCTGGAAGAATTCCCGAGGAACTTCTGGAAGAATTCCCGAGGAACTTCTGGAAGAGTTCCCGAGGAACTTCTGGAAGAATTCCCGAGGAACTTCTGGAAGAATTCCCGAGGAACTTCTGGAAGAATTCCCGAGGAACTTCTGGAAGAATTCCCGAGGAACTTCTGGAAGAATTCCCGAGGAACTTCTGGAAGAATTCCCGAGGAACTTCTGGAAGAATTCCCGAGGAACTTCTGGAAGAATTCCCGAGGAACTTCTGGAAGAATTCCCGAGGAACTTCTGGAAGAATTCCCGAGGAACTTCTGGAAGAATTCCCGAGGAACTTCTGGAAAAATTCCCGAGGAACTTCTGGAAAAATTTCCGAGGAACTTCTAGAAGAATTCCCGAGGAACTTCTGGAAGAATTCCCGAGGAACTTCTGGAAGAATTCCCGAGGAACTTCTGGAAAAATTCCCGAGGAACTTCTGGAAAAATTCCCGAGGAACTTCTAGAAGAATTCCCGAGGAACTTCTGGAAGAACTCCCGAGGAACTTCTGGAAGAATTCCCGAGGAACTTCCGGAAGAATTCCCGAGGAACTTCTGGAAGAATTCCCGAGGAACTTCTGGAAGAATTCTCGAGGAACTTGTGGAAGAATTCCCGAGGAACTTCTGGAAGAATTCCCGAGGAACTTCTGGAAGAATTCCCGAGGAACTTCTGGAAGAATTTTCGTGGAACTTCCCGAAGAATTCCCGAGGAACTTCTGGAAGAATTCCCGAGGAACTTCTGGAAGAATTCCCGAGGAACTTCTAGAAGAATTCCCGAGGAACTTCTAGAAGACTTCCCGAGGAACTTCTGGAAGAATTCCCGAGGAACTTCTGGAAGAATTCCCGAAAAACTTCTGGAAGAACTCCCGAGGAACTTCTGGAAGAATTTCCGAAAAACTTCTGGAAGAATTCCCGAGGAACTTCTGGAAGAACTCCCGAGGGGAAGAATTCCCGAGGAACTTCTGAAAGAATTTCCGAGGAACTTCTGGAAGAATTCCCGAGGAACTTCTGGAAAAATTCCCGAGCAACTTCTGGAGGAATTCCCGAGAAACTTCTAGAAAAATTTCCGAGGAACTTCTGGAGGAATTCCCGAGGAACTTCTAGAAAAATTTCCGAGGAACTTCTGAAAATATTCCCGAGGAACTTCTGGAGAAATTCCTGAGGAAGCCAAGGATGGGATCATTCATTTGCAATCATTTACATTCACTTGCGTATAAACATCGTACCAAAAACTAATATACGGAGCTCTTTTTTATTTTTGATTTACCTGAAACTTTGTAGAACAATGTACTAGCGTAGCGTCAATAATAAAGTCAACAGAAGGTAACAAACGCAACTCTCCACGGCGTGAATGTAATTTCCGGAAGGAATTTCTGGAGGAATCCTGGAAACCGGAAAGGAGTTCGTGGAAGAATTCGGTGAGAAATTCTAGAAGGAATTCCTGGAGGAAACCCCTCGGGAACCTCAGAAGTAATTCTTGGAGGAATCTCGGAAGCAATTTATGCAGAAATCTCGGAAACCATTCCATGAGAAATACCGGGAGGAATTCTTGAGTAATCCCACAAGTAATCTATGAAAAAAAATCCGGAAGTAGTTTTTGGATCCAGGAGGAGTGCTGGAAAGAATTCGTGGAGGCATCCCGGAAGGAACTCCTGGAGGAATTCTAGAAGCAATTCCTTAAGAAATCCCGCAAGCAATTGCAGGGGAAATACCGGAAGGAATTCCTGGAAGAATCCCGAAAGGAATTCCTGGATGAATCTCAAAAGCATTTTTTTTCAGGAATTCCGGAAGCAACTTTTGGAGAAATCTCGGAAGAAACTTCTCGAGAAATCTCGAAAGAAACTTGTCGAAAAATCCCAGAAGCAACTCCGGGAGGAATCCCGGAAGGAATTCTCGGAGGACTCCCGGTGGGAATTCCTGGAAGCAGAAGGAAGAGAAATCCTGGAAGATATTTGTGGGAGATTCCCGGAACCAATTTCTGGAGATATCCCGAAAGCAATGCCCTGGAGAAATCCTGGAAGGAGTTCCAGAAGGAATCCCGCTGATGACCATGCTGCGCCATGAAACTTACCATGATGTGGAGTGATACAGACAGTAGTAGAAAAGTCTCTGTGACTAATCACAATTAATCCAGGTGGATAATCACAAGAAACAGCTCCCGAGACTGGACACGAATGCCAACTTATCTGGTAAAGTGTCTTTAATAATATATAATAATAATAATAGCTCCCGGGAAGCTACGATGGATGGTGTACAAAAGCAGCTTTTGAAAAGCTGCGTAAGAGTTTCGGGTGAACTGTCCAGTTCGTTCGAATATCGTCGGGGACCACGACAAGGGTACGATTTCTGTGCCTGTTGCGAGCCTAACATCCTAAAATTGGCAAAAGCTGGAACGATGGGCAGGGCATGTTGTTAGAATGCCGGACAACAACCCTGCACAGCTGATGAGATTTGGACAGTACACAAAGACCTGAAAATCAGCGTGTAGATGGGCAGATCAGGTGCAGCACGATCTGAGAAGTGTTAGGTAAAGTCGAGGATGGAGGTTAGAAGCAATGAACCGTCACATTAAAGACCCAATTTTGTCTGCACAAATGTAGTTTTGAATACCTATCAAAAACAATCAATCGAGAGCGATACAACAGTAATATTCTTAGCAAGATTCCTTGAAAACGTCGAGAAAAGATTCTTGGATAGACTGCCTGAGGAAGTCTTTGCACAACACTGATAAATCTTCACCAAATTACCAAGAAAATCCTAGTACCTATATTTCGAAAGCTTGGAAATATAGGTTTTTTAGTTATTAAAAAAGCTTCTGGAAGAACTCTGTAAATATATGTTTGAAGGAGTTTACTATAAGGATCTGAACATTAGATCTAACTAGATAGATTGCGGGGAATGCTCTGTTTCTTAAATTAATTGTTAAATTTCAATCAATATATTCGAATTAGAAGATCAACTTACATTAGCGTTAAGAACAACCGACATGCCGGCTTGATAGGCTGTCGAATAGAATACTTTTGTAGCCGATGGTTGATCCGTTGAAGCAGCATATCAAAAATTTGAGGGGTCATCCTTATGCAGCGGAAGAAATACTCCGGATCCCTTTCACGCATCAACGGATAAGCGGTTTCAAAAAACCCTTCCGTAGGACGCGTCTGGTTGGATGGTCGAACCCACCATCTCCTTTCGCTGGGGGAGGTTATTTCCCGGCGAAGTTGCTGCAGCTCCCGTACGGCTCTCACCATTCTCACCGCTTGAACCGCACGCAACACCATGGAAGCCATTTCTTTAAAAGTGGTATTTATCACAAATTTAATTGTATTTAACTTAATAACTTTTTAAGTCAGCCGATAAGCCCGAATACCGCGGCGAGGAAATTCTACTGAATGAAAACAAACATCAAACGTCAAACCAGAAAACGCACACGGAAAACCGCATACATTCCGTTTTGCCGGAGCGGCAGTGCGGCAGATTTTTTTTAGTACGAACCGCAGTGCTGCCGCAATTCCGCTGCCGCACCGTTGCCGGCCCCATTGCGTTTCCCGCTTAAAGCTGTGATATAGAGAATGATCACAGCAGGCGATATAGCGCATTTGAATGTGATGCGAACTGTCAAGCAGACAATGTTAGCATCCCTGCTTGCGTAGCAACAACTCCAGGCGTCACCCAACCGCGTTCACTCTTGCCACTTGCGAACCAACGTCAGCCTGGGTAAGTTATGTGTGCTGCACGTGAGGGGTGATTCCTTCCCAGAGAAATCCTAAACTCCACATAACCGTTGATTTAACTATGTTTATTTCAATATATTCTCTAATTCTTAAAAAGAAATTCGTCCTTTTTCGTTTCAGCTGCAATCAATCTATAATCTAGAGGGAATTTGCCAGTAAAATTTAAGCTCTTAACATATTCACGATCTATCTCTCTAAAGAGATAGATCGTGAATATGTTAAGAGCTTAAATTTTACTGGCAAATTCCCTCTATCTCTCTAAAGAGATAGATCGTGAATATGTTAAGAGCTTAAATTTTACTGGCAAATTCCCTCTAGATTATAGATTGATTGCAGCTGAAACGAAAAAGGACGATTTTGTTTCTAAGAATTAGAGAATATATTGAAAACGGTTGGCCAGACCGGTTGGAAAAAAGATTTTTGGACGTGTATTCACATTATCAAGATTTAGAAGATGTGGATGGTTGCATCATATTCCAGGACAGAGTTGTAATACCAAATTCCATGAAGAATAGTGTTTTAAAACTGCTTCATCGCAATCATGTTGGAATGCATAAAATTAAACAACTGGTAAGACGGACTGTGTATTGGTTCGGAATGAATGGAGATATTGAAGAGTACGTTCGGACCTGTAGGATTTGTCAGGAAACAACAGCGGTTACGAAGCGTGTCTAAACACTTCCTGGGAAACTGGAAACCGTGAACAAAAGTCCGTGTTTCCCATTCTGGTTGATTGTCTATAGATTATCTCATAATCATAGATTGAAAGGTCCATCACATAGCGTTGTAGCCTTGTTACTGAAAGAGAATTTCGTCCCTCCTTCCCGAAGATACCTATAAGCGGTTTGTGATCGGTGTAAATAATGAACTTTTTTCCATACAAGTATTTGGGAAATTTCTTCACCGTACTAACAACAGCCAGCGCTTCAAGGTGGAGAATCGGGTATTTTTTCTGGGCATCATTAAGGGAAAATGAGGTAAAAGAGACCGGTCTTTCTTCTCCGTTGACAACGTGAGCAATCACTCCACCTAAGCCGTAATTACAAGCGTCTGTAACCACAACCACAGGTTTTTCTGGATCAAAAAACTCCAAAACATTTGGGCTTAATAAAAAATGTTTGCATTGGTTGAAAACAAAGTCGCAATCTGGAGTCCATACAAACTTAGCGTTCTTTTTCAAAAGTCCGTATAAAATTCTTATTCGGGAAGACATATTCGGAATAAACTTGGCATAATCCGTTATTAGTCCCAAAAATGCCTTGAGCTCTGTTACATTTCGTGGCGCCTTAGCCTCACGAATAGTTTGAATTTTTTCTGGGCATGGTAAAAGACCTTTCTCAGTCAAAACATGACCCAAATAAGGCAAGCTACTTTTAAATTTACTTTAATGTTGAATTTAGCCAGTCTTTCCAGGACCAAATAAAGCTTATTTTTGCAGTCTTCAAAATCCTTCCCCGCAATTAGAACGTCGTCCAGATAACAACTAACATTTTCCAACCCTTTCAACACTTGGTCCATGACCTTCTGAAAAATGGCGGCACTTGACGATGCCCCTTGAGGAAGTCTATTATAGACATAAAGGCCCTTAATGGTGTTTATAACCATAAACTTCTTAGAACGCTTGGAAAGCAAAAGTTGAGAATAGGCTCCGGCTAGATCTAAATAGCAAAACCCCTTAGATCCAGAAAGCGTGGCAAACAAATCCTGTGGCAGTGGTAAAGGGTATTTGTTTGGTATAATCAACTTATTAATATAAACTTTACAGTCTATAACGAGCCGAATCCCTTGTCTTTCTTAACTACCACTACCACCGGAGACGCCCACTCGCTCGCCTCTATAGGAGTGATAACTCCGTCTATTTCTAGATTATCCAGATGTTCAACGACCTTGTCCCTCAACCTCAACGGTACCTCATATGCCTTCTTAAATACCGGGGTGTCATCCTTGAGGATTAGATCACCCTTAAAACCAACGATTGGATTTAAAAGGCTCTTGTCAAATAAAGTTGGAAACTTACGTTTCACGTCAGCTACAGCATCGTCTGTTGCTCCATCTACCGTCAACGCATTCACAAACTGATTCGTCACAACTGGTCCCGCAAAAGTGTTTCTCCATCCGCTGAAAAAGACATCTAACCAGCTGCGACCACTGGAGCACAATCAAGTACAGATCTTCCACTAGTCCATTTAGCTGCACAGAAACCTTTACTTTTCCAAGAATACTTAGTATGTTTCCATCAATTACGTCAAGCTTGTTGCGACTCTGTTCGATTGGAAATTTGCTGAAATATCGAGTATGAAGTGCCCCAGAAATGACACTCTCAGCAGAGCCGCAATCTACCTCCAAAGTCATCCTACGCCCCTGAACAATTGCCTCCGTATAACATGGCTCATTGACTTTGCTTCTAGCTGCAATCATCATACAGGGTGAGTCTTCGTCATCCGAATTATCAGACATTTCTGCCTTAAGTCTTTTAAAAAGACCGGAAGTATGAGATGTGCTTGGTTTGGGTGAGTCAATAAATTTAACTGCCTGCTTACTCTTCCGAGGACTCTTTCTCTTCAGTTTGAAGCAAATTTTTTTTTGTGTGACCAGTTTTATGGCAAAAAGAACAGGTGAATGGTTTTTCCGTGTTCCTATCGTCATCTCTTCTACCATTGCTTCTGTTCCTATAATAGTAAGGTCGATTTCTATCAAAGGTTCTACTTCTATTGCTATACGCTTGCTGAGTTGGACCGCGCTCTATTCTTCTACCCAACCTGGCTACAATACCAATAATCAATAGCTGGCGGTTTTGTTGTGACGCCAGTCATTCCCCCAGTAAATTCGCCCAATCCTATTTTCCTTGACGCGACGCTTCTAATGTCAGTTTGCTCCGCCCATAATTATCAAAGCAAACTAAGTCCGTCAATTGTTGTCATGACTATTGAATTTGTAACGAACCGGTCCGAAACAAGGGAACATCAGACATGATACACAAATTACGTAACGGTAAAATCGATCATTTCAAACCCCCCTCTCTCCCCCCTTGTAATGCTTTTTGTATGAAAACCCAAAATGTTTTGTAAGACCAAGCCCACCCGTGGGCTTAATACTACACACGCAACAGCACGTCGTTAAAGATTTTTAATTTCGTTATCAAAACATTTTCGCACCGGTCGTTCGTTTCCATGTTAGTAAAATAATGATCGGTCGCCTTTGCGCACCGGTGGTCTCTATTCTCTCCGTATCATCGGTTATTTGCACTTCTGTAAATCATCGCAATATTTTGTGTATTTCTATGGGGTTTTTGCAAATCTTATTCAGTATAATAATTTGTGCTCATATTATGAAAGATGGGGTTTTGGATAAGACTGAAAACTGTTAGTAAAAATTGAATTCAAATAAATAATTCCCTTGGAGATTTGTACCAGTTTTGGTGCGTTTAAAGATATCATTTTTTCAATAATTTATGATTGTATTTAATCCCGGAATTCAAGCAATCTTTTTTTAAATTGTATGTTTGTTGCTTACTGTATGACTTGTAGGTTGAATTTTTATCTAAAATAATATCTATCTCTTCAATATTCGTGTTGCCTTTCTCGCAAGAAATTTATTTGAATTTGAGATTATGAGCATCTTTTTTAATAATTAGGTTTATTGAATAATTACATCCCTTGCATTTCCAACCCATTTATAACGTAGTTGTCTCCTTTACAACTTCGCGTAGGTCAAGATTCTTGAATTCTGGTCATAGTAGAAGCTGTCTTCTAACAGTCTGCGATAATTTTGCGCAACCTTTTTTCATTACGTGTATTTTAACATCAGCTAATTCTATACTCAGTCACAACCTTTTAGTTACAAAGCATCCCTCGCAAATCTTAATATATATTGCGATCTTTTGGATATGAATATTTTGTTGGAAGCAAATTCTATGCGCTTGAAGTAGACTGCGTATTTGTCAAAGTACATAATAAGCCCACTCTCCTTTTTGGCACTTCATACAATAATTCAGTAACAAATTTCGAAAACGACGTATAATCAATGGTGTAGCATTGATTATACGTCGTTTTCAAAATTTGTTACTGAATTGTTGTATTTTAACATCCAACGCCTTGCTTTTTCTATAGCGAGGAACCTACAATATGGCAGTCCTGCACACCGCCTATTTTAATTAGTGAAACTTGGCAGCTCGACTACTTTTTTTAAGATTTTTATCGGTATGATTTAGTTTTTACAAAAATAAATAACTGTAGTGTTTCTATGATATATGAGTTGAGTTAGGTACAGTCAATAGATCTTTGAAAAATCGTAACTACTCTTATCTAATCTCATACATACGCGGAATCACCCTGGAAAGCGATCGTGTTACTTTTCTTGTCAATATTGATGCTTGCAGCATATCAGAGATATGGCACATGCATCAAAGCAGCCTGGTCTACTGCGTTGTATTTACGCGCAAAGATGATTCTTCGAAGTACTTGGAGTACAGAATATTTTATTTCGGCAAGGTACTTCTCGAATTTACAGGGGAGGAAGGATGCGTGGACGGTGAAGTTACCCATTTCGCACACTTTCTTCCTAATGTCTCGTTTATTTAATTTATATTTTTAAATTTATATTTAATAAACTACCCACTGACGACCACCATTTTCAAAAACAGCAATCAAACCAAAACTCTTTTGCATTTTTGAAATATACACGATAAAACGAAACGCGAGGCACAGCTCTTTCAAAGCGGAGGATCTCAGCCCGGAAAGTTAAGAAAGAAAACCTTGTGGTCACTTATTACCGTCAAATAGTTTCTTTTCGGGTTAGAAAATACGCACATCTTCTCACCGGAATCTGCGTCGGATGACGATAATTTTGAAACTTGTCGGAACGGACTTCGCGAGTGATTTATTTGGACGTTTTTCTAAATGTGCGAAACTAAGCTTTACTTGCTGCGTAGAAAACCCGGCTCAAACATGTACGTGTTAAAACAGCAAAACTCACTGAATCACTATACATTTCTTCAAATATTAGTTTCGAAACGATCGGCCGAATAAAAAACTAAAGATGTGATTATGAACAATCGTAACTATTTTTATAAGAAAATCAATACATTTTCGATATGCATGATCCTAAAATTGTCGAAGAAGCGAAAACTTTATTCATAACATACCTAAGCAAAGCTTGTAAATTTAAACCTATTATTTTTCTGCGTTTGTATTCACAATTCTACAGGGGGTGGCCAAAATGTTTGGGATACGCAACTTTTTTTCTCCCACAAAAAAATTCAACATGCTGTAACTTTTCATAGAGTGCATCAAAAAATCTCAAGTTTTGACTGTTTATCAACCTGTTATATGTGCATGATTGGTACAAAATTGGGCTCGATTGAACAATTTTTCGCGAAGTTAGAACCGTTCGGGTAAAACACTATTTTTTAGACAATTCATTTTTGAGCTGTCATATCTCGGAAACCAGTGAACTGAATTGAATGAATTTTTTAACGTTTATGAACAATATATTGATACTTAATACAACGTTATAAAATGTAATATTTTCTCACGACGAATTAAGTTATACCGGGTTGAAATTTTTACCCATATGAGCGATTCCAAGCAACAGCATCAAAATTAAGGAAATTTTTTAATTCATGATTTTCTATTGAACTGAAACTTTGCACAGTTTTTCAGTTCCATCTAAATCGCCATTTTTCGATATCAAATTTTTATTTTGAATCACGACTAACTTTTTAAAAGGGTGTATGTGAAAATGGTTAAAAAATATTCAAAAATCTGCACAGCCAAAATGGTTCGTTCGATTGCTATGAATTTTTCAGCAAAGTTAGATAACTAAATGGTGATTCCTGAGAAAATATACACTGTGAAAAAAAAATCTTTTTTACATGAAAAAACATAATTTTTGCCACAAAAATTCAAATAACTCAAAACCCTATCTTTTTACCAACGTAATTTTTTTTAGGGAAGACGGTCCATTGTATTAGCAATCTACCATAAAAATTTGGTGATGGTAAACTAATAAACAAAAAAGTTATGACAATTCAAACATTTCACAATTTTCACATTTAGTAATATTTTTTTTTCAGTGTAAATTTTTTCGGCCGGAAATCGCAGTTTGATGCTGATTTTATTGTTAATGGCCTTGCGTGAGTAAAACAAGCAGTTTTTTTTATGTATTATGTATATTATATGTACAGTAATGTTCCGATTTTATCACGCCCTCCGCGCATTAGTCGTTTATTCATTAATCTGCTGTTACATTTGAGGACAAGTGTTTTCCCTCTTCTTCAAGATGAATGTTGAAAGCGTGTTTTGCAACGTTAAAATATTGAAATGGGTATAGATGTTGAAGAATATTTCTTAGCATTTTTGAAAAGGGGCGTGATTAAATTGTTTAAACAGATGTCGCTGATGGTACGGTGGCATGACTCTCTGCACTTAGCACTTCTGGCAATTTCTCAGTTGTTATCGTTTTCGAACTTCCTGCGCCCTGCTTTACCAATGATATACAGCTGGCTCGTTTGTCAAAGGACGTAAAAATGCGTAAATTTGTATTCAATGTGGACATTTGGGCATAACCAGTCTCTTTCAGTTTATCTATGGTGCTTTCGGTGAGATTTCGTAACTCTTTTGAACATTTTTTTTCATCAAACGGTCTACAAGAGAGCGTTGAGTTGAAGACCTTTGAGAAAGCGATTGTTCATGTTGTTCGTTAGATTATAACATACAAAATCACTTATTAGTTTTAACTGACTAGTTTGGTGTTGTTTGCTTGGTTGAAGAAAAAATTTACTATAAAATCTTTAATATCCATAGCCGTAGTATTTTTTGCTTTTTCGTGAGCATTGTCATGGCATGTATACAGACAATCAAACGTAACACTGACGAAATTTTCATTGACCACGTCTTTAACGATCATTTTGAATCTTGGTTGTTGCTTTCATAACCAGAAGAGCGCCCATCGTTTTTCATTGCGTTTGACGTTTCACACTAGCGCCTTCTGATGACGATATTGCACAACGCAGTGTTTCGTGAAACATTGCCACCAGGTGGTGGTAGTGTAAACTGGGCGATGGATTTTCACGAAAATTGTTCTAGGCGTTTCGTCTGTTTGTCTGTGGTATGTACCTCTCATGCATTTGTTGTTGTTGAAGTTACTCGCATTCTTCCGATCATAAAGTCTGTTCTCTAAGAGGAAATTTTTTTTTGCAGATAAACTAGACGTATACGCGTATATAAAACTTTTATTATACAGCTTTTGTCTTAAAAATAAGTTTAATTCCATTTTTCTTATAATCAACAACTTTTCAACACTATCATTTTTCACCAGTCACGTACAATAAAAAGTATGACACTCTCAATATTTTTGATCACAACACTGGATCGCGTCTAAGTTTCAAATAGATACTATATTAGTTATGAATAATCAAACAAAAATATCATGAAAACAACTTGTTTAATTCAGGCGGTAGCCTTTACAATAAAATCAGCATCAAAATATAATTCTCGACATAATTTACACAGAAAAAAAATTTTTTTGTTATTAAATGTAAAAATTGTGAAATGTTTAAGGACAAGGTATTTGGAGTACATTGCTCGAAATTTCTAGAGCACCGTTTTTTAGAACCGTTGAACGGATTTGGATTAAAATGCATCACGCTGTTGACAAACACTGAACAATTAGCGTGATGCATTTTCATCCAAATCCGTTCAACGGTTCTAAAAAACGGTGCTCTATAAATTTTGAGCTATGTACTCCAAATACCTTGTCCTTAAAATGTCATAACTTTTTTGTTTATCAGTTTACCATCACCAAAATTTTATGGTAGATAGCTGATATAATAGGCCATTTCCATTAAAAAAATGACGTTGGTAAAAAGATAGGGTTTTGAGATATTTGAGTTTTTGTGACAAAGATCATATTTTTTTATAGTAAAAAAAGAAATTTTTTACAGTGTATATTTTCTTAGGAATCGTCATTTAGTTATCTAACTTTGCTGAAAAATTCATAACAATCTAACAATCCGTTTTTGCTGTGCAGCTTTTAGAATATTTTTGAACTATTGTCGCATACACCCTTTTAAAAAGTTAGTCGTGAGTGAATATGAAGGTTTAATATCGAAAAATGGCGATTTAGATGAAATTGAAAAACTGTGCAAAGTTTCAGATATATTTGAAATGGTCGCTCAGGATCGACTGACAAGACTCCGTGGAATTCCTCATATAGAGGAAAATAAGTCAAATTTACAATACCATACAAAAATTGCTAAATGTGTTCTTTCTTCAATCTAAATAGGCTCTAATATATCTGATTAGAGATAACTTGAGAACAGAAGTGGAAAATCTTTGGACATCAACACTAAAATTTATTGACATTGACGTAAAAAAATTACCTTTTTTCGAGAAAAATCCAAAAAGTGTCAATCCATGATAACTTTTTTCAACGTTTAAAAAGTACTTATGTTTCAATAGTTTGTGAAGCATCTGTATATTGTTAGTGTACGTTCAAAATTTCATTCAATTCGGTTCACTGGTTTCCGAGATATGACAGCTCAAAAATGAGTTGCCTAAAAAATAGTGTTTCACCCGAACGGTTATAACTTTGCGAAAGTTTAATCAATCGAGCACAAATTTGTACCAGTGATGCACATATAACAGGTTGATAAACAGTCAAAATTTGAGATTTTTTGATGCACTCTACGAAAAGTTATTGCATGTTGGATTTTTTTGTGAGAGAAAAAAAGTTGCCTATCCCAAACATTTTGGCCATCCCCTGTATGTCAGACAATTTGTTGTGTTATTCGTGTAACGATCTATGATATTGATTGGTTGAAAATTTCAAATATTTGATGCAAACTAAAATAAATTCCTACCTATACAAAACAAGAAAATCATTCTCTAGAAACTATATACCTGGCAACAAATCCATACTCATGTTCTTTCGTCTCCTCTTTACGCTACCCAGAGAGCTAAACGCGAGAGAGCGCACGAGCCTACGGATAGAGACCGTACTTTGCGTGTCTCTATATTCTAAGCCCTGCTACGAACCGTACGTAAACTTTTCGCTTTCGAGCCCTACTTAGCAGCGACCGGTGCGGTTCGCTTCTTTGTTCGGGGTTCTACTTAACGTTAAAACGCTTGATTGAGCCCATGAGTGGGCCTGGTCTAAGAGTCGTAAAGCTACGCTAGACACCATACCACAAACGTCTCTTGAATGCGTTTTGTCCTCTCTCACGTCACTTGTTACGATAGCCGAGTGATCAGCATGCGAACCTGTCAATCACAGGGTTCCTGACTCGAGACCGGTTTGCAGCATGAACTTTTTTTAAGTGTTATATGGTGCCACGGTAAAGTTGAGAACATATAATATGTTGAACAATAATATGTTGAAACGGCCAATTTAGTTGAATTTTGAAGAGAAATTACAAATACCCACACAAAATTAGCTCAATCGAATGAAAGGCAGCTCGGAGACGTAATGAACCATCCACCGTGTATAACGAATTCCGACTCAAGTGCTACAAATCCTGTGAGAGAATTCGAATCCATGGCACGTGGATAACCTGAAAATTTTCCTCTGGTTCCATTTCTGAGATTCCGCCGGACGAGATGTCTATTCTCCGGCCCCAAGTGTATTACGTTTAAGTTTGATTTGGGCCCGTATCACTATTATTTGTTCAAGATAGAATAAAAGAGTTATAAGAAACTATGAAAAACAACACAAATGAGTTCACCATCTCGCTCCGTGCAATTTCGAGCACTAACGGTCAATTCGAATCACCCCAAGCAATTATACCGACAATCGCTCCAGTCCGACAACCAAACAGCTGTCATTCGTTGTTTGCTTCCCACAGAGCGGACCGCACACACACATTCTCGCTCAAGCCTTGGTCAGCGGGAGGCAAAAAAGAAGTCCCGTTGGAGTGAACTGGTAAACGGCTCATTCCGAACCGACCGCCATCGTGGAAAGTGTGTTAAAAAAGAACGCACCGTGTGTGAAAAGTTTTTGGGTCCTACGGAGGTGGGCACAACGAAAGCATTTAAAAGGAAGGATACCGTTTCCCAGCTCAGCCAAGGCGTTCCCGTTAAGGTGTAGATTGCTCTCCACGTCAAAAAGCACGTTTGCGAAAAGGACGCGCCGAGTTGCGCAGAACCACGTGCGAAGATCCATCAGGGAACCGGTGTTGTTAGGCCTGGCTGGCACCACAGGAAGTCGTGCTCCTGCATCAAGAAAACGGTCGGGGTTCGATGAACCGACGCTTGCTGATTCGAACGGAACAAGGCTCGCTCCACGAGGCGATCACAACGAGGTTAGGATCGGCGTCCAAAATCAGATCCCATCCGGTGAGTACTCCCAGTCTAGCAAGAAGAAGGCCCTCATATTGGTTTTCGCCGTTATGCTAGATATCATCGTCCGGAAGCTGTGGCCGCACAAGTAACACGATCAGAAAGCGTACTTCCGTGAAGGAAACGGGCTTCATCGACAGAGTTGGTTCCGTGGACTGAATACTAGGCGGTCAAAAGTTGGCATCCGTTGGCGGAGATTACGCGGAGACACAAGCGCGTCCAGAAACGAGTCCTGTTGGTAAGTGCTTTCCAGACAAAGCGACAGCGATCGGAACGGCGGTGTAGGAGAGGACGTTTCTTGGATCGGAGTCGAGACGGGGCGAATGTTCATTGGTGAGTACGACCCCGTTCGGAAAGGCGAAGTGTAAGCAAGCTAATCTTACATTTCCCTCAGACAAAACACGAGAGCGGTCAGTTTTGAGACGCAGTAATCGTCAGTCGGAACACTGCACGATCGTCGGCCGCTGCCTGCCCGGACCTAGGCGGCGAATTGGCACGAAGTCGGTCAATACGATACCTTCCTGGACGAGAGAGGAAGATCCACGGTCGCGTCAGCGTCAACCAAATCAACGCAACAGAAAACCCCTTTAAAGGGTAAGACATCCATTTCCAAGATTGTCTATCGGAGCAAAACCTAACATTCCGCACGACAGGGTTTTCTTATTGATTGTCTTTCAGCTTCGACGCAACCGCGACAAACCGAGTTCGTACCTCTGGATCGATCGCCGGATTCGAACGTCCAAAGCAGATTCCGAACCTGGTCGGCACCGGGGGTCAGCCTGAAATCAGCATGAGCGGACGAGCGACGGATCGTCCCACTGCCGAAAGGGCGCGTAAATTGTCGGGATTTGATGCGGCCAGAAGGTGCTAGTTCCGGTACCGTGAGTACCCGTTATTAGACTTAAGCGAAAATGAGTATGTTTAGCACTTAAGAAAATCAATCAAAGGCCTTTAAGGTCCCGTGATTCCTAAGTTTTCTTAACCCTCCCCAATATCTCCTAAAAATCCCCAATGTTTCTTAAAAATCCCCAACATCTCCTAAAAATCCCCAATGTTCCTTAAGAATCCCCAACTTCTCCTAAAATGTCCAACTTGTTGATTAGATTTCTCAAAGGTATTATTTCTCAAGGACCCCCATGATTTATAAGTTACCTTTATCCTTCCCAATATCTCCTAAAAATCCCCAATGTTCCTTAAAAACCCCAATATCTCCTACAAATCCCCAATGTTCCTTAAGAATCCCCAACTTCTCCCGAAATGTTCAACTTGTTGATTAGATTCCATAAAGGTATCATTTCCCAAGGTCCATGATTCCTTACTTCCCTCTACCCTCCCTAATATCTCCTAAAAATCCTCAATGTTCCTTAAAAACCCCCAGTGTTCCTTAAAAATCCCCAATGTCTCCTAAAAATCCCCAATGTCCCTTAAGAATCCCCAATTTCTCCTAAAATGTCCAACTTGTTGATTAGATTCCCCAAAGGTATCATTTCTCAAGGACCCCCATGATTCCTAAGTTCCTTTTACCCTCCCCAATATCGCCTACAAATCACAATGTCCCTTAAGAATCCCCAACGTCTCCTAAAATGTCCAACTTGTTGATAAGATTCCCCAAAGGTATCATTTCTCAAGGACCCCCATGATTTATAAGTTCCCTTTACCCTCCCCAATATCGCCTTAATATCCCCAATGTCCCTTAAGAATCCCCAACTTCTCCTAAAACTCCAACTTGTTGATTAGGTTCCCCAAAGGTATCATTTCCCAAGGACCCCGGTGATTCCTAAATTTCCTTCACCCTCCCCAATATCTCCCAAAAATCCCCACACGTTCCTTAAAAATCCCCCATATCGCCTAAAAATCCCCAATATCCCTTAAGAATCCCCAACTTCTCCTAAAATATCCAACTTGTTGATTAGATTCCCCAAAGGCATCATTTCTCAAGGACCCCCATGATTCCCAAGTTCCCTTTACCCTCCCCAATATCTCCTAAAAATCCCCAATGTTCCTAAAGAATCCCCAACTTCTCCTAAAATGTCCAACTTATTGATAAGATTCCCCAAAGGTATCATTTCCCAAGGACCCCCATGATTCCTAAGTTTCCTTTACCCGCCCCAATATCTCCTAAAAATCCCCAATGTTCCTCAAAAATCCCCAATATTGCCTAAAAATCCGCAATGTCCCTTAAGAATCCCCAACTTCTCCTAAAATGTCCAACTTGTTGATTAAATTCCCCAAAGGTATCATTTCCCAAGGACCCCCGTGATTCCTAAATTTCCTTCACCCTCCCCAATATCTCCCAAAAATCCCCAAACGTTCCTTAAAAATCCCCCATATCGCCTAAAAATCCCCAATATCCCTTAAGAATCCCCAACTTCTCTTAAAATGTCCAACTTGTTGATTAGATTCCCCAAAGGCATCATTTCTCAAGGACCCCCATGATTCCTAAGTTTCCTTTACCCGCCCCAATATCTTCTAAAAATCACCAATGTTCCTTAAAAATCCGCAATATCGCCTAAAAATCCGCAATGTCCCTAAGAATCACCAATTTCTCCTAAAATATCCAACCTGTCGATTAGATTCCCCAAAGGTATCATTTCCCAAAGACCCTCATGATTTATAAGTTCCCTTTTCCCTCCCAAATATCTCCTAAAATCCCCAATGCTCCTTAAAAATCCCCAATATCACCTTAAAATCCCCAATGTCACTAAAGAATCCCCAACTTCTCCTAAAATTCCAACTTGTTGATAAGATTCCCCAAAGGCATCATTTCTCAAGGACCCCCATGATTCCTAAGTTCCCTTTACCCTCCCCAATATCTCCTAAAAATCCCCAACGTTCCTTCAAAATCTCCAATATGTCCTTAAAATCCTCAATGTCCCTTAAAAATCCCCAATATCTCCTAAAAATCCCCAATATTCCTGAAGAATCCCCAACTTCTCCTAAAATGTCCAACTTGTTGATTAGATTCCCCAAAGGTATCATTTCCCGAGGATCCCTATGATTTATAAGTTCCCTTTACCCTCCCCAATAGTTCCTGAAATTCCAAAACTTCCCTAAAAACCCCCAATATCTCCTAAATGTTCATTAAGAATCCCCAACATCTCCTAAAATGTACAACTTGTTGATTAGATTCCTCAAAGGTATCATTTCCCAATGACCCCTATGATTCCTAAGTTCCCTTCACCCGCCCCAATATCTCCTAAAAATCCCCAATGTACCGTAAAACTCCCCAATGTCCCTTAAAAATCCCCAATATCTCCTAAAAATCCCTAATGTTCCTTAAGAATCCCCAACTTCTCCTAAAATGTTCAACTTGTTGATTAGATTCCGCAAAGGTATCATTTCTCAAGGACCCCCATGATTCCAAAGTTCCCTTTACTCTCCCCAATGTCGCCTATAAATCCCCAATGTCCCTTAAGAATCTTCAATGTCCTTTAAAAATCCTTAATATCTCCTAAAAATCCCCAATGTTCCTTAAAAATCCCCAGTGTTCCTTAAAAATCCCCAATGTCTCCTACAAATCCCCAATGTCCCTTAACCGTAGTGTGGCCAGCAAAAAAAACACCCGTAGAAGGCCGGCAGGGTACCCGGGTACCCACGAAATGGAAATGATCATATCTCAGCGATTTTTCCACCGATTTTAAAAGTTTTTGCCTCATTCAACTCAGAAACTCATTATCTATCGGAATCGTATTTGGTTGGACCGGTCCGATCACCATGGGTACCGGAAAATCCGGATTTACGGATCCATGTTTTTATACAATACAATATACGGGATTTTCGGTAGGTTAGTAGCAATTTCGGTACCAAGCATCGTAAAATTGCTTTGGCATATTGTATCTGACTGGCCTGGAATCATAAAACGTGTTGACTTTGAAACTGTGATTTCGGAACACGCTTCTCGTGGGGCCATGGTTGACCATAAACACTTCAAGATATCCTAGCCTTAACAAAGTGGGTTTCAATATGGTATTAGGACATGCTCCCAAAAATATGGATTTTCCGAAAACCACGGTGATTAGATCGGTCTAACCAAATATTTTCCCGATAGATGATGAGTTTCTGAGTTGAATGAGCTAAAAACTTCCAAAATCGATGAAAAATTGACGGAGATATGATCATTTCAATTTCGTGGGTACCCGGGTACCCTGCCGGCCTTCCACGTAATAAAAAAATGCAGGAGCCCCTCCCCCTGCCCCTCCTCTCTTTAAAATTCGGGCAACCCCATTAATAGGTGTATATTCACGAGTTCTAAAATCTAACAGAGTTCCAACACCCTAGTCTCAACAACCATTAAAATATCGAGATTTGAAATTGAAAAAGGTACCCGGGTACCCTGCCGGCCACATAAGTGTTAAGAATCCCCAACTTCTTCTTAAATGTCCAACTTGTTGATAAGTTTCCCCAAAGGTATCATTTCCCAAGAACCCCTATGATTCCTAAGTTCCCTTTACCCGCCCCAATATCTCCTAAAAATCTCCAATGTACCGTACAACTCCCCAATGTCCTTTAAAAATCCTTAATATCTCCTAAAAATCCCCAATGTTCCTTAAAAATCCCCAGTGTTCCTTAAAAATCCCCAATTGTCCCCAAAATGTCCAATTTTTTGATTAGATTCCCCGAAGGTATTATTTCTCCAAGACCCCCATGATTCCTAAGTTCCCTTTACCCTTCCCAATATCGCCTAAAAATCCCCAATGTCCCTTAAGAATCCCCAATTTCTCCTAAAATGTCCATATTGTTGATAAGATTCCCCAAAGGTATCATTTCTCAAGGACCCCCATGATGCCTAAGTTCCCTTTACCCTCCCCAACATCTCCTAAAAATCCCGAAAATCGCCTAAAAATTTCAAATGTCCCATAAACATCCCCAATTTCTCCTAAAGTGTCTAACTTGTTGATTAGATTCCCCAAAGGTATCATTTCTCAAGGACCCCCATGGCTCCTAAGTCCCCTTTACCCTCCCAAATATCGCCTAAAAATCCCCAATGTCCCTTAAGAATCCCCAACTTCTCCTGAAATATCCAACTTGTTGATTAGATTCCCCAAAGGTATTATTTCCCAAGGACCCCCATGATTTATAAGTTCCCTTTACCCTCCCCAACATCTCCTAAAAATCCCCAAAATCGCCTAAAAATCCCAAATGTCTTTTAAGAATCCCCAATTTCTCCTAAAATGTCCAACTTGTTGATTAGATTCCCCAAAGGTATCATTTCTCAAGGACCCCCACGATTCCTAAGTTCCCTTTACCCTTCCCAATATCGCCTTAAAATCCCCAATGTCACTTAGGAATCCCCAATTTCTCCTAAAATGTCCAACTTGTTGTTTAGATTCCCCAAAGGTATCATTTCTCAAGGACCCCCATGATTCCTAAGTTCCCTTTACCCTCCCCAACATCTCCTAAAAATCCCCAAAATCGCCTAAGAATCCCAAATGTCCCTTAAGAATCCCCAATTTCTCCTAAAATGTCCAACTTGTCGATAAGATTCTCCAAAGGTATCATTTCTCAAGGACCCCCATGATTCCTCAGTTTCCTTTACCCTCCCCAATATCTCCTAAAAATCCTCAATGTTCCTTAAAAATCCCTAATATCTCCTAAAAATCCCCAATGTTCTTTAAGAATCTCCAACTTCTCCTAAAAATCCCCAATGTCCCTTAAGAATCATTTCACATGTACCCCCATGATTTATAAGTTCCTTTTATCCTCCCCAATATCTCCTAAAAATCCCCAACGTTCCTTAAAAACCCCAATATCTCCTACAAATCCCCAATGTTCCTTAAGAATCCCCAACTTCTCCCGAAATGTTCAACTTGTTGAATAGATTCCATAAAGGTATCATTTCCCAAGGACCCCCATGATTCCTTACTTCCCTCTACCCTCCTTAATATGTCCTAAAAATCCCCAGTGTTCCTTAAAAACCCCTAGTGTTCCTTAAAAATCCCCAATATCTCCTAAACTCGCCAATGTCCCTTAAGAATCCCCAATTTCTCCTAAAATGTCCAATTTGTTGATAAGATTCCCCAAAGGTATCATTTCTCAAGGACCCCCATGATTCCTAAGCTCCTTTTACCCTCCCCAATATCGCCTTAATATCCCCAATGTCCCTTAAGAATCCCCAACTTCTCCTAAAATGTCCAACTTGTTGATTAGATTCCCCAAAGGTATCATTTGCCAAGGACCCCCATGATTCCTAAATTTCCTTCACCCTCCCCAATATCTCCTAAAAATCCCCAAAAGTTCCTTAAAAATCCCCCATATCGCTTAAAAATCCCCAATATCCCTGAAGAATCCCAAACTTCTCCTAAAATGTCCAACTTGTTGATTGGGTTCCCCAAAGGTATCATTTCTCAAGGACCCCCATGATTCCTAAGTTTCCTTTACCCGCCCCAATATCTCCTAAAAATCCCCAACGTTCCTTACAAATCCTCAATATCGCCTAAAAATCCGCAATGTCCATAAGGATCCCCAATTTTTCCTAAAATGTCCAACCTGTCGATTGGATTCCCCAAAGGTATCATTTCCCAAGGACCCCCATGATTTATAAGTTCCCTTAACCCTCCCCAATATCTTTTAAAAATCCCCAATGTTCCTTAAAAATCCCCTATATCTCCTAAAAACCCCCAATGTCCCTTAAGATTTCCCAACTTCTCCTAAAATGTTCAACTTGTTGATTAGATTTCCCAAAGGCATCATTTCTCAAGCACCCCCATGATTCCTAAGTTCCCTTTACCCTCCCCAATATCTCCTAAAAATCCTCAACGTTCCTTAAAAATCCCCAACTTCTCCTAAAATGTCCAACTTGTTGATTAGATTCCCCAAAGGTATCATTTCCCGAGGATCTCTATGATTTATAAGTTCCCTTTACCCTCTCCAATAGTTCCTGAAATTCCCAAGGTCCCTTAAAACCCCCAATATCTCCTTAAAATCCCCAATGTTGCTTAAGAATCACCAACTTCTCCTAAAATGTCCAACTTGTTGATTAGATTCCCCAAAGGTATCATTTCCCAATGACCCCTATGATTCCTAAGTTCCCTTTACCTGCCCCAATATCTCCTAAAAATAAAAAAATGCACCGTAACACTCCCAAATGTCACTTAAAAATCCCCAATATCCCCTTAAAATCCCCAATGTTCCTTAAGAATCCCCAACTTCTCCTGAAATGTCCAACTTGTTGACTAGATTCCCCAAAGGTATCATTTCTCAAGGACCCCCGTGATTCCTAAGTTCCCTTTACCCTCCCCAATGTCACCAAAAAATCTCCAATGTCCGTCAAGAATCCCCAACTTCTCCTAAAATGTCCAACTTGTTGATAAGATTCCCCAAAGGTATCATTTCCCAAGAACCCCTATGATTACTAAGTTCCCTTTACCCGCCCCAATATCTCCTAAAAATCCCCAATGTACCGTAAAACTCCCCAATGTCCCTTAAAAATCCCCAATATCTCCTAAAAATCCCCAATGTTTCTTAAGAATCCCCAACTTCTCCTGAAATGTCCAACTTTTTTATTAGATTCCGCAAAGGTATCATTTCTCAGGGACCCCCACGATTCCTAAGTTCCCTTTACCCTCCCCAATGTCGCCTAAAAATCCCCAATGTCCCTTAAGAATCCCCAACTTCTTCTAAAATGTCCAACTTGTTGATTAGATTCCCCAAAGGTATCGTTTCCCAAGAACCCCTATGATTCCTAAGTTTCCTTTACCAGCCCCAATATCTCCTAAAAATCCCCAATGTACCGTAAAACTCCCTAATGTCCCGTAAAAATCCTTAATATCTCCTAAAAATCCCCAATGTTCCTTAAAAATCCCCAATGTTTTTTAAAAATCCCCAATATCGCCTAAAAATCCCCAATGTCCCTTAAGAATCCCCAATTTCTCCTAAAATGTCCAACTTGTTGATTAGATTCCCCAAAGGTATCATTTGTCAAGGACCCCCATGATTCCTAAGTTCCTTTTACTCTCCCCAATATCTCCTAAAAATTCCCAACGCTCCTTAAAAATACCCAATTGCGCCTAAAAATCCACAATGTCCCTTAACCCGGGTAGAGGTGAAATACTGACGATCTAAACGTGATATTGATTTGATTGATATAAGAGATAAAAGATCTGAAAATAATATCTGAAAAATGTTCCTGGAACATCTGAACAATATCAAAATTTGATATTTCAAGATCAAACGAATAGCTTGCTGCTATTGGTTAGATCTTACAAGATCTAATTATGATCTGATGATGATGTTCCAGGAGAAAATTTTAGATATTATTTTCAGATCTTTTATCTCTTATGTCAATCAAACCAATATCACATTTTGATCTCAACATCAAAATATGCTATTATTGAGCTCTTTTCCTCTACCCGGGAAGAATCCCCAATTTCTCCTAAAATGTCCAATAAGGTGGCCCACACTTATATGAAAAACAAAAATTTCGAAAAATGCCAAGTCTTACCTCCTCAATCAGTTGTTTTGAACTCCCAGAAGCTACGTTCAAAATTTGAGCAAAATCGGTTGAGCCTAAGGAGGCGCTCAAAACGCTTGAAGTTTGTATGGGAAAACTTGGCAAAATATATGCAGAAATTTTAAGTTTTCGAATTTTGCCGCTAGGTGGCGCTGTAAGCGTTCAACAATCAAACCCTTTGGTATTATTGTAGGTGACTATATGCCAAACAAGTTTGTCGAAGACCGCAAAGTGATCCAACGTCTGTGAAAAAAGTTATACCCTAGGAAAAGTGAGGATAAACTTTATTGTTATTTTTCCAATACAAGGGAATGATATCAATAATGAAATCTCAATACTTTGCCTCACTTTGCCTAGGGTATAACTTTTTTCACAGCCGTCGGATCACTTTGCGGTCTTCGACAAACTTGTTTGGCATGTAGTCACCTACAATAATACCAAAGGGTTTGATTGTTGAACGCTTACAGCGCCACCTAGCAGCAAAATTCGAAAACTTAAAATTTCTGCATACATTTCGCCAAGTTTTCCCATACAAACTTCAAGCGTTTTGAGCGCCCCCTTAGGCTCAACAGATTTTGCTAAAATTTTGAACGTAGCTCCTGGGAGTCCAAAACAACTGATTGAGGAGGTAAGACTTGGCATTTTTCGAAATTTTTGTTTTTCGTATAAGTGTGGGCCACCCTAATGTCCAACTTAGTGATAAGATTCCCCAAAGGTATCATTTCTCGAGGACCCCCATGATTCCTAAGTTTTCTTTACCCTCCCCAATATCGCCTAAAAATCCCCAATGTCCCTTAAGAATCCCCAACTTCTCCTAAAATGTCCAACTTGTTGATTAGATTCCCCAAAGGTATCATTTCCCAAGGACCTCCATGTTTCCTGAGTTTCCTTTACCCTCCCCAATATCTCCTAAAAATCCCCAATGTTCCTTAAAAATCCCCAATATCTCCTAAAAACCCCCAATGTCCCTTAGGAATCATTTCACAAGGATCCCCATGATTTATATGTTCCCTTTATCCTCCCCAATATCTACTAAAAATCCCCAATGTTCCTTAAAAACCCCAATATCTCCTACAAATCCCCAATGTTCCTTAAGAATCCCCAACTTCTCCCGAAATGTTCAACTTGTTGATTAGATTCCATAAAGGTATCATTTCCCAAGGACCCCCATAATTCCTTACTTCCCTCTACCCTCCCCAATATCTCCTAAAAATCCCCAATGTTCCTTAAAAATCCCCAGTGTTTCTGAAAAATCCCCAACTTCTCCTAAAAATCCCCAATGTCCCTTAAGAATCATTTCACAAGGACCCCATGATTTATATGTTCCCTTTATCCTCCCCAATATCTCCTAAAAATCCCCAATGTTCCTTAAAAAAAACCCAATATCTCCTTCGAATCCCCAATGTTCCTTAAGAATCCTCAACTTCTCCCGCAATGTTCAACTTGTTGATTAGATTCCATAAAGATATCATTTCCCAAGGACCCCCATGATTCCTTGCTTCCCTCTACCCTCCCTAATATCGCCTAAAAATCCCCAATGTCCCTTAAGAATCCCAAATTTCTCCTAAAATGTCCAACTTAGTGATTAGATTCCCCAAAGGTATCATTTCTCAAGGACCCTCATGATTCCCAAGTTTCCTTTACCCTCCCCAATATCTCCTAAAAATTCCCAACGTTCCCTAAAAATCCCCAATGTCACCTAAAAATCCCCAATGTCCCTTAAGAATCCCCAATTTCTCCTAAAATGTCCAACTTGTTGATTAGATTTTCCAAAGGTATCATTTCTCAAGGACCCCCATGATTCCTATGTTCCTTTTACCCTCCCCAATATCGCCTAAAAATCCGAATGTCCCTTAAGAATCCCCAACTTCTCCTAAAATGTCCAACTTGATGATAAGATTCTCCAAAGGTGTCATTTCTCAAGGACCCCCATGATTCTTAAGTTTCCTTTACCCACCCCAATATCGCCTTAAAATCCCCAATGTCCCTTAAGAATCCCCAACTTCTTTTAAAATGTCCAACTTGTTGATTAGATTCCCCAAAGGTATCATTTCCCAAGGACCCCCATTATTTCCAAATTTCCTTCACCCTCCCCAATAGCTCCTAAAAATCCCCTAACGTTCCTTAAAAATGCCCCATATCGCCTGAAAATTCCCAATGTCCCTTAAGAATCCCCAACTTCTCTTAAAATGTCCAACTTGTTGATTAGGTTCCCCAAAGGTATGACTTCCTAAGGACCCACATGATTCCTAAGTTTCCTTTACCCGCCCCAATATCTCCTAAAAATCCCCAACGATTAGATTCCCCAAAGGTATCATTTCCCAAAGACCCCCATGATTTATAAGTTCCTTTTACCCTCCCCAATATCTCCTGAAAATCCCCAATGTTCCTTAAAAATCTCCAATATCTCCTAAAAATCCCCAATGTCCCTTAAGAATCCCCAATTTCTCCTTAAATGTCCATTTTGTTAATTAGTTTCCCCAAAGGTATCATTTCACAAGGACCCCCATGATTTATAAGTTCCCTTTATCCTCCCCAATATCTCCTAAAAATCCCCAATGTTCCTTAAATATCCCCAATATCTCCTAAAAATCCGCAATGTTCCTTATGCATCCCCTACGTCACCTAAAATGTCCAACTTGTAGGTTAGATTCCCCAAAGGTATCATTTCTCAAGGACCCCCATGATTCCTTTGTTCCCTTTACCCTCCCCAATGTCGCTTGAACATCCCCAATGTTCCTTAAAAATCCCCAATATCTCCTAAAAATCCCCAACGTCCCTTAAGAATCCCCAGCTTCTCCTAAGATGTCCAACTTGTTGATTAGATTCCCCAAAGGTATCTCCTTAAAATCCCCAATGTTCCTTAAGAATCCCCAACTTCTCCTAAAATGTCCAACTTGTTGATTAGATTCCCCAAAGGTATCATTTCTCAAGTACCCCCATGATTTATAAGTTCCCTTTATCCTCTCCAATATCTCCTGAAAATCCCCAATGTTCCTTAAAAATCCCAATATCTCCTTAAATGCCCCAATGTTCCTAATAAATCCCCAACTTCTCCTAAAATGTCCAACTTGTTGATTAGATTCCCCAAATGTTTCATTTCCCAAGTACCCCCATGATTCCTAAGTTTCCTTTACCCTCCCCAATATCTCCCTAAAATCCCCAACGTTCCTTCAAAATCCCCAATGTCCATTAAGAATCCCCAACTTCTCCTAAAATGTCCAACTTGATGATAAGATTCTCCAAAGGTGTCATTTCTCAAGGACCCCCATGATTCTTAAGTTTCCTTTACCCACCCCAATATCGCCTTAAAATCCTCAATGTCCCTTAAGAATCCCCAACTTCTTTTAAAATGTCCAACTTGTTGATTAGATTCCCCAAAGGTATCATTTCCCAAGGACCCCCATTATTTCCAAATTTCCTTCACCCTCCCCAATAGCTCCTAAAAATCCCCTAACGTTCCTTAAAAATGCCCCATATCGCCTGAAAATTCCCAATGTCCCTTAAGAATCCCCAACTTCTCTTAAAATGTCCAACTTGTTGATTAGGTTCCCCAAAGGTATGACTTCCTAAGGACCCACATGATTCCTAAGTTTCCTTTACCCGCCCCAATATCTCCTAAAAATCTCCAACGTTCCTTAAAAATTCCCAATATCGCCTAAAAATCCGCAATGTCCCTAAGAATCCCAAATTTCTTCTAAAATGCCCAACCTGTCGATTAGATTCCCCAAAGGTATCATTTCCCAAAGACCCCCATGATTTATAAGTTCCTTTTACCCTCCCCAATATCTCCTAAAAATCCCCAATGTTCCTTAAAAATCTCCAATATCTCCTAAAAATCCCCAATGTCCCTTAAGAATCCCCAATTTCTCCTTAAATGTCCATTTTGTTAATTAGATTCCCCAAAGGTATTATTTCACAAGGACCCCCATGATTTATAAGTTCCCTTTATCCTCCCCAATATCTTCTAAAAATCCCCAATGTTCCTTAAATATCCCCAATATCTCCTAAAAATCCCCAATGTTCCTTATGCATCCCCTACTTCACCTAAAATGTCCAACTTGTAGGTTAGATTCCCCAAAGGTATCATTTCTCAAGGACCCCCATGATTCCTTTGTTCCCTTTACCCTCCCCAATGTCGCTTGAACATCCCCAATGTTCCTTAAAAATCCCCAATATCTCCTAAAAATCCCCAATGTCCCTTAAGAATCCCCAGCTTCTCCTAAGATGTCCAACTTGTTGATTAGATTCCCCAAAGGTATCTCCTTAAAATCCCCAATGTTCCTTAAGAATCCCCAACTTCTCCTAAAATGTCCAACTTGTTGATTAGATTCCCCAAAGGTATCATTTCTCAAGTACCCCCATGATTTATAAGTTCCCTTTATCCTCTCCAATATCTCCTGAAAATCCCCAATGTTCCTTAAAAATCCCAATATCTCCTTAAATGCCCCAATGTTCCTTATAAATCCCCAACTTCTCCTAAAATGTCCAACTTGTTGATTAGATTCCCCAAATGTTTCATTTCCCAAGTACCCCCATGATTCCTAAGTTTCCTTTACCCTCCCCAATATCTCCCTAAAATCCCCAACGTTCCTTCAAAATCCCCAATGTCCATTAAGAATCCCCAACTTCTCCTAAAATGTCCAACTTGTCGATTAAATTCCCCAAAGGTATCATTTCCCAAGGACCCCCATGATTTATAAAATCCCTTTATACTCCCCAATATCTCCTAAAAATCCCCGATGTTCCTTAAAAATCCCCAATATCTCCTTAAAATCCCCAATGTTCCTCAAGAGTCCCCAACTTCTTACAAAATGTCCACCTTGTTGATTAGATTCCCCAAAGGCATCATTTCTCAAGGACCCCCATGATTCCTAAGTTCCCTTTACCCTCCCCAATATCTCCTAAAAATCCCCAACGTTCCTTCAAAATCTCCAATATGTCCTTAAAATCCCAAATGTTCCTTAAAAATCCCCAATATCTCCTAAAAATCCCCAATATTCCTGAAGAATCCCCAACTTCTTTTAAAATGTCCAACTTGTCGATTAAATTCCCCAAAGGTATCATTTCTCAAGGACCCCCATGATTTATAAGTTCCCTTTTCCCTTTCCAATATCTCCTAAAAATCCCCAATGCTCCTTAAAAATCCCCAATATCACCTTAAAATCCCCAATGTCACTAAAGAATCCCCAACTTCTCCTAAAATTCCAACTTGTTGATAAGATTCCCCAAAGGCATCATTTCTCAAGGACCCCCATGATTTATAGGTTCCCTTTACCCTCCCCAAAAATCCCCAACGTTCCTTCAAAATCTCCAATATGTCCTTAAAATCCCCAATGTTCCTTAAAAATCTCCAATATCTCCTAAAAATCCCCAATATTCCTGAAGAATCCCCAACTTCTCCTAAAATGTCCAACTTGTTGATTAGATTCCCCAAAGGTATCATTTCCCGAGGATCCCTATGATTTATAAGTTCCCTTTACCCTCCCCAATAGTTCCTGAAATTCCAAAAGGTCCCTAAAAACCCCGAATATCTCCTAAAAATCCCCAATATTCATTAAGAATCCCCAACTTCTCCTAAAATGTACAACTTGTTGATTAGATTCCTCAAAGGTATTATTTCCCAATGACCCCTATGATTCCTAAGTTCCCTTCACTCGCCCCAATATCTCCTAAAAATCCCCAATGTACCGTAAAACTCCCCAATGTCCCTTAAAAATCCCCAATATCTCCTAAAAACCCCCAATGTTCCTTAAGAATCCCCAACTTCTCCTGAAATGTCCAACTTGTTGATTAGATTCCGCAAAGGTATCATTTCTCAAGGACCCCCATGATTCCTAAGTTCATTTTACTCTCCCCAATGTCGCCAAAAAATCCCCAATGTCCCTTAAGAATCCCCAATGTCCTTTAAAAATCCTTAATATCTCCTAAAAATCCCCAATAACCCTTAAAAATCTCCAGTGTTCCTTAAAAATCCCCAATGTCTCCTAAAAATCCCCAATGTTCCTTAAGAATCCCCAACTTCTCCTGAAATGTCCAACTTGTTGATTAGATTCCGCAAAGGTATCATTTCTCAAGGACCCCCATGATTCCTAAGTTCCCTTTACTCTCCCCAATGTCGCCAAAAAATCCCCAATGTCCCTTAAGAATCCCCAATGTCCTTTAAAAATCCTTAATATCTCCTAAAAATCCCCAATAACCCTTAAAAATCTCCAGTGTTCCTTAAAAATCCCCAATGTCTCCTAAAAATCCCCAATGTCCCTTAAGAATCCCCAATTTCTCCTAAAATGTCCAACTTGTTGATTTGATTCCCCGAAGGTATTATTTCTCCAAGACCCCCATGATTCCTAAGTTCCCTTTACCCTTCCCAATATCGCCTAAAAATCCCCAATGTCCCTTAAGAATCCCCAATTTCTCCTAAAATGTCCAACTTGTTGATTAGATTCCCCAAAGGTATCGTTTCTCAAGGACCCCCATGATTCTTAAGTTCCCTTTACCCTCCCCAACATCTCCTAAAAATCCCCAAAATCGCCTAAAAATCCCAAATGTCCCTTAAGAATCCCCAATTTCTCCTAAAAAGTCCAACTTGTTGATTAGATTCCCCAAAGGTATCATTTCTCAAGGACCCCCATGATTCCTAAGTTCCCTTTACCCTCCCCAACATCTCCTAAAAATCCCCAAATTTTCCTTAAAATCCCAAATGTCCCTTGAGAATCCCCAACTTCTCCTAAAATGTCCAACTTGTTGATTAGATTCCCCAAAGGTATCATTTCTCAAGGACCCCCATGATTCCTAAGTTCCCTTTACCCTCCCCATCATCTCCTAAAAATCCCCAATATCGCCTAAAAATCCCAAATGTCCCTTAAGAATCCCCAATTTCTCCTAAAATGTCCAACTTGTCGATAAGATTCCCCAAGGGTATCATTTCTCAAGGACCCCCATGATTCCTCAGTTTCCTTTACCCTCCCCAATATCTCCTAAAAATCCCCAATGTTCCTTAAAAATCCCCAATATCTCCTAAAACTCCCCAATGTTCCTTAAGAATCATTTCACATGTACCCCCATGATTTATAAGTTCCCTTTATCCTCCCCAATATCTCCTAAAAATCCCCAATGTTCCTTAAAAACCCCAATATCTCCTACAAATCCCCAATGTTCCTTAAGAATCCCCAAATTCTCCCGAAATGCTCAACTTGTTGATTAGATTCCATAAAGGTATCATTTCCCAAGGACTCCATGATTCCTTACTTCCCTCTACCCTCCTTAATATCTCCTAAAAATCCCCAATGTTCCTTAAAAATCCCCAGTGTTCCTTAAAAATCCCCAATATCTCCTAAAATCACCAACGTCCCTGAAGAATCCCCAATTTCTCCTAAAATATCCAATTTGTTGATTAGATTCCCCAAAGGTATCATTTCTCAAGGACCCCCATGATTCCTAAGCTCCTTTTACCCTCCCCAATATCGCCTTAATATCCCCAATGTCCCTTAAGAATCCCCAACTTCTCCTAAAATGTCCAACTTGTTGATTAAATTCCCCAAAGGTATCATTTCTCAAGGACCCCCATGATTCCTAAGTTTCCTTTACCCGCCCCAATATCTCCTAAAAATCCCCAACGTTCCTTAAAAATCCCTAATATCGCCTAAAAATCCGCAATGTCCCTAAGAATCCCCAATTTTTCCTAAAATGTCCAACCTGTCGATTGGATTCCCCAAAGGTATCATTTCCCAAGGACCCCCCACGCATACCAGGAACCTACATATTATCGAACTTGCATGAACCTAAAATCTTTTTCCATAGGGTTTCAACTTATGGTCTAACCTTTCAGAAAAGCCTTTGTTCAAAATATTCTATCGGTAAAAATTGAAATAAATCAAGTTTGAAGATTTTCTCTCAAATGAGGTATATTCAGAGCATAATTTTGTATATCATACCGAACTGCAAACAATAAGGCATCGTGTGTGACCTGTCACAGACCCGATGGTCTCTTCTTAGTTTTATAAACATTATATTCACTTGTCATTTGTCCGGCATCTGTGTTATATGATCAGCCCGAGGGGGTCTGCCGTGGTTAATTAGTTCATTTTTTTTACGTTTCGGCAATGTTTCTTGTCATCTTCAAAGGAAAAATATTTGTTCGTTCTGTGTCTGTTGAACTAACCAAATCTGGAGCTCGATTTGAATAGGTCGTATGTGCTTTTGTCGATTAAAAATTCGATCAGTTGGATTCGCTTATTATAGCGAAAACCGTTGAAATTGAGCAAAGTTTATACATACAGCAGAATCCTCACAAAACAGGCTTTCTGTTCCATTATTAAAAGTTTGCAAAATATCTGCCATATTGCTACAATGACTAAAATAAACTGATCGAATTTTATATCGACAAAAGCATATACGACCTATTTAAATCGAGCTCCAGAAATGATTTGTTAAAAGAGTTTGTTGACTGCTTAGCCGAAAAATTCAACATTCAGTGCATCCAAAGAGTCGAACCCTCAATTTCGGATTTCGGCTTAGGCAGTCTTTGGTTTTAGCGTTGATTGTTTCTTATCTTCGCCGACGTTTCAGTCCTCGGATCGGATAATCAACTGGTCAATTTATAAAAGCTTTTTAATAAAAATGGCCACAGCATGTTGAAACCCCATATTGGGAATTCATATTGTGTGTGACACCTTGATTCTATTTCACACCATGATCATATATTACACCATCATTGTAGTCAATTCATACACAAAACTTAAGTTGACAATTATAGATAATTGTCTATTAATTGACATATGTTTGTAACGGATTACGCGTAATACACTATGTGTTACGAGTGGGATATCATATCATAAATAACTAATGTACGGAAATTTAAGTAAACGCGTCATACAATATTAATTGTTTAATAAACAATGTTTATTAAAAACTTAGAACTGAACATGGAATGGAACGAATTGACGTCGGCTTTTCTGCTGCACTGGTGCTTCATTATGGTCAATACGGATTGAAAACTGTGGGCATCCAAATAAGTACTTCAACTTTGACGATGGTTGTGGCCCAAATCACTGGATTACAATTGTTCAAATTTCGACCACATCATATCCTATATTTTCTAACGTTGCAGTGAAATTTTCATAAAGCAACTTCAATTTTTCACTAAAATACGGGTTTTTGAAAATAATATGTTCAAAAATGACTTTTTGAACGATCGATTACTCCTCATCAATTTCATCCAAGTAAAAGGACGATAAGGATGACGACACAAGTTGACGTCCAAAATTGAAGTTTACAGTGTTAAATAGCGTGCCTCATCTTCTGGTATACTGTGTGCCTCATCACACACACATTGCTGCCCTCCTTAATGCTTCTTAGTTGTTTTCCACCCAATTGATAGCAGGACGATGGCATAACTTAAGCTAACCACGTAAATAAAGTCTGATGGAAAAAGCTGCGATATTTCGGTAGGGGTAAAGAAGATGGCTGGTATGGCAATCGCACCGGCGAATGTTCAAGTAACTTAAAATATTGAATAAATATGGCAATTCACACCGTCTTCAGCCAGAAGCTGAACGGACTGAATATTACTATCATCATATAACCGACAACACACAGAAGCTAGTAAGGAATTTTTCGTTTCACGAAAAGTTTATTTCCGAGTCTCACTCCATGACTTACTACATATACACCTAAACGTTTACCACCACTAACCGCATGACCACGAAGCCCACAAAATAGAAAAAATGTACTAATTAACCACGGCAGACGCCCTTTGGCCGATCATATAACACAGATGCCGGACAAATGACAAGTGAATATAATGTTTATAAAACTAAGAAGAGACCATCGGGTCTGTGACAGGTCACACACGATGCTTTGTTGTTTGCAGTTCGGTATGATATACAAAATTATGCTCTGAATATACCTCATTTGATAGAAAATCTTCAAACTTGATTTATTTCAATTTTTACCGATAGAATATTTTGAACAAAGGCTTTTCTGAAAGGTTAGACCATAAGCTGAAACCCTATGGAAAAAGATTTTAGGTTCATGCAAGTTCGATAATATGTAGGTTCCTAGTATGCGTGCCTCATGATTTATAAGTTCCCTTTACCCTCCCCAATATCTTTTAAAAATCCCCAATGTTCCTTAAAAATCCCCTATATCTCCTAAAAATCCCCAATGTCCCTTAAGATTCCCCAACTTCTCCTAAAATGTTCAACTTGTTGATTAGATTCCCCAAAGGCATAATTTCTCAAGCACCCCCATGATTCCTAAGTTCCCTTTACCCTCCCCAATATCTCCTAAAAATCCTCAACGTTCCTTAAAAATCCCCAATATGTCCTTAAAATCCCCAATGTTCCTTAAAATCCCCAATTACTCCCAAAAATCCCCAATATTCCTGAAGAATCCCCAACTTCTCCTAAAATGTCCAACTTGTTGATTAGATTCCCCAAAGGTATCATTTCCCGAGGATCTCTATGATTGATAAGTTCCCTTTACCCTCCCCAATAGTTCCTGAAATTCCCAAGGTCCCTAAAAACCCCAATATCTCCTAAAAATCCCCAATGTTGCTTAAGAATCGCCAACTTCTCCTAATATGTCCAACTTGTTGATTAGATTTCCCAAAGGTATCATTTCCCAATGACCCCTATGATTCCTAAGTTCCCTTTACCCGCCCCAATATCTCCTAAAAATCCCAAATGCACCGTAAAACTCCCCAATGTCCCTTAAAAATCCCCAATATCCAATAAAAATCCCCAATGTTCCTTAAGAATCCCCAACTTCTCCTGAAATGTCCAAATTGTTGATTAGATTCCCCAAAGGTATCATTTCTCAAGGACCCCCGTGATTCCTACGTTCCCTTTACCCTCCCCAATGTCACCAAAAAATCTCCAATGTCCCTTAAGAATCCCCAACTTCTCCTAAAATGTCCAACTTGTTGATTAGATTCCCCAAAGGTATCATTTCCCAAGAACCCCTATGATTCCTAAGTTCCCTTTGCCCGCCCCAATATCTCCTAAAAATCCCCAATGTACCGTAAAACTCCCCAATGTCCCTTAAAAATCCCCAATATCTTCTAAAAATCCCCAATGTTCCTTAAGAATCCCCAACTTCTCCTGAAATGTCCAACTTGTTTATTAGATTCCGCAAAGGTATCATTTCTCAAGGACCCCCCACGATTCCTAAGTTCCCTTTACCCTCCCCAATGTCGCCTAAAAATCCCCAATGTACCGTAAAACTCCCCAATGTCCCGTAAAAATCCTTAATATCTCCTAAAAATCCCCAATGTTCCTTAAAAATCCCCAATGTTCTTTAAAAATCCCCAATGTCTCCTAAAAATCCCCAATGTCCCTTAAGAATCTCCAATTTCTTTTAAAAAGTTTAATCCGTTGATTAGATTCCCCAAAGGTATCATTTCTCAAGGACCCCCATGATTCCTAAGTTCCCTTTACCCTTCCCAATATCTCCTAAAAATCCAGAACGTTCCTTAAAAACCCCAATATCGCCTAAAAATCCCCAATGTCCCTTAAGAATCCCCAATTTCTCCTAAAATGTCCAACTTGTTGATTAGATTCCCCAAAGGTATCATTTCTCAAGGACCCCCATGTTTCCTAAGTTCCTTTTACCCTCCCCAATATCTCCTAAAAATTCCCAACGCTCCTTAAAAATACCCAATTTCGCCTAAAAATCCACAATGTCCCTTAAGAATCCCCAATTTCTCCTAAAATGTCCAACTTAGTGATTAGATTCCCCAAAGGTATCATTTCTCAAGGACCCCCATGATTCCTAAGTTTGCTTTACCCTCCCCAATATCGCCTAAAAATCCCCAATGTCCCTTAAGAATCCCCAACTTCTTCTAAAATGTCCAACTTGTTGATTAGATTCCCCAAAGGTATCATTTCCCAAGGACCTCCATGTTTCCTAAGTTTCCTTTACCCTCCCTTATATCTCCTAAAAATCCCTAATGTTCCTTAAAAATCCCAAAATCTCCTAAAAATCCCCAATGTCCCTTAAGAATCATTTCACAAGGATCCCCATGATTTATATGTTCCTTTTATCCTCCCCAATATCTCCTAAAAATCCCCAATGTTCCTTAAAAACCCCAATATCTCCTACAAATCCCCAATGTTCCTTAAGAATCCCCAACTTCTCCCGAAATGTTCAACTTGTTGATTAGATTCCATTAAGGTATCATTTCCCAAGGACCCCCATGATTCTTTACTTCCCTCTACCCTCCCTAATATCTCCTAAAAATCCCCAAATGTTCCTTAAAAATTCCCAGTGGTTCTTAAAAATCCCCAACTTCTCCTAAAAATCCCCAATGTCCCTTAAGAATCATTTCACAAGGACCCCCATGATTTATATGTTCCCTTTATCCTCCCCAATATCTCCTAAAAATCCCCAATGTTCCTTAAAAAACCCCAATATCTCCTACAAATCCCCAATGTTCCTTAAGAATCCCCAACTTCTCCTGAAATGTTCAACTTGTTGATTAGATTCCATAAAGGTATCATTTCCCAAGGACCCCCATGATTCCTTGCTTCCCTCTACCCTCCCTAATATCGCCTAAAAATCCCCAATGTCCCTTAAGAATCCCCAATTTCTCCTAAAATGTCCAACTTAGTGATTAGATTCCCCAAAGGTGTCATTTCTCAAGGACCCTCATGATTCCCAAGTTTCCTTTACCCTCCCCAATATCTCCTAAAAATTCCCAACGTTCCTTAAAAATCCCCAATATCGCCTAAAAATCCCCAATGTCCCTTAAGAATCCCCAATTTCTCCAAAAATGTCCAACTTGTTGATTAGATTTTCCAAAGGTATCATTTCTCAAGGACCCCCATGATTCCTAAGTTCCTTTTACCCTCCCCAATATCGCTTAAAAATCCGAATGTCCCTTAAGAATCCCCAACTTCTCCTAAAATGTACAACTTGATGATAAGATTCTCCAAAAGTGTCATTTCTCAAGGACCCCCATGATTCTTAAGTTTCCTTTACCCACCCCAATATCGCCTTCAAATCCCCAATGCCCCTTAAGAATCCCCAACTTCTCCTAAAATGTCCAACTTGTTGATTAGATTCCCCAAAGGTATCATTTCACAAGGACCCCCATGATTTCTAAATTTCCTTCACCCTCCCCAATAGCTCTTAAAAATCCCCTAACGTTCCTTAAAAATGCCCCATATCGCCTGAAAATTCCCAATGTCCCTTAAGAATCCCCAACTTCTCTTAAAATGTCCAACTTGTTGATTAGGTTCCCCAAAGGTATGACTTCCCAAGGACCCACATGATTCCTAAGTTTCCTTTACCCGTCCCAATATCTCCTAAAAATCCCCAACGTTCCTTTAAAATCCCCAATATCGCCTAAAAATCCGCAATGTCCCTAAGAATCCCCAATTTCTTCTAAAATGCCCAACCTGTCGATTAGATTCCCCAAAGGTATCATTTCCCAAGGACACCCATGATTAATAAGTTCCTTTTACCCTCCCCAATATCTCCTAAAAATCCCCAATGTTCCTTAAAAATCCCCAATATCTCCTAAAAATCCCCAATGTCCCTTAAGAATCCCCAATTTCTCCTAAAATGTCCAACTTGTTGATTAGATTCCCCAAAGGTTTCATTTCCCAAGGACCCCCATGATTCCTAAGTTTCCTTTACCCTCCCCAATATCTCCTTAAAATCCCCAACGTTCCTTAAAAATCCCCAATGTCCATTAAGAATCCCCAACTTCTACTAAAATATCCAACTCTTCGATTAAATTCCCCAAAGTTATCATTCCCCAAGGACCCCCATGATAAAGTTCCCTTTATCCTCCCCAATATCTCCTAAAAATCCCCGATGTTCCTTAAAAATCCCCAATATCTCCTTAAAATCCCCAATGTTCCTCAAGAGTCCCCAACATCTTCTAAAATGTCCAACTTGTTGATTAGATTCCCCAAAGGCATCATTTCTCAAGGAACCCCATGATTCCTAAGTTTCCTTTACCCTCCCCAATATCTCCTAAAAATCCCCAGCGATCCTTCAAAATCTCCAATATGTCCTTAAATTCCCAATGTTCCTTAAAAATCCCCAATATCTCCTAAAAATCCCCAATATTCCTGAAGAATCCCCAACTTCTCCTAAAATGTCCAACTTGTCGATTAAATTCCCCAAAGGTATCATTTCCCAAGGACCCCCATGATTTATAAGTTCCCTTTTCCCTCCCCAATATCTCCTAGAAATCCCCAATGCTCCTTAAAAATCCGCCAATATCACCTTAAAATCCCCAATGTCACTAAAGAATCCCCAACTTCTCCTAAAATTCCAACTTGTTGATAAGAATCCCCAAAGGCATCATTTCTCAAGGACCCCCATGATTTATAAGTTCCCTTTACCCTCCCCAATATCTCCTAAAAATCCCCAACGTTCCTTCAAAATCTTCAATATGTCCTTAAAATCCCCAATGTTCCCTAAAAATCCCCAATATCTCCTAAAAAACCCCAATATTCCTAAAGAATCCCCAACTTCTCCTAAAATGTCCAACATGTTGATTAGATTCCCCAAAGGTATCATTTCCCGAGGATCCCTATGGTTTATAAGTTCCCTTTACCCTCCCCAATAGTTCCTGAAATTCCAAAAGGTCCCTAAAAACCCCCAATATCTCCTAAAAATCCCCAATGTTCATTAAGAATCCCCAACTTCTCCTAAAATGTACAACTTGTTGATTAGATTACTCAAAGGTATCATTTCCCAATGACCCCTATGATTCCTAAGTTCCCTTCACCCGCCCCAATATCTCCTAAAAATCCCCAATGTACCGTAAAACTCCCCAATGTCCCTTAAAAATCCCCAATATCTCCTAAAAATCCCCAATGTTCCTTAAGAATCCCCAACTTCTCCTAAAATGTTCAACTTGTTGATTAGATTCCGCAATAGTATCATTTCTCAAGGACCCCCATGATTCCTAAGTTCCCTTTACTCTCCCCAATGTCGCCAAAAAATCCCCAATGTCCCTTAAGAATCCCCAATGTCCTTTAAAAATATTTAATATCTCCTAAAAATCCCCAATGTTCCTTAAAAATCCCCAGTGTTCCTTAAAAATCCCCAATGTCCCTTAAGAATCCCCAACTTCTTCTTAAATGTCCAACTTGTTGATAAGTTTCCCCAAAGGTATCATTTCCCAAGAACCCCTATGATTCCTAAGTTCCCTTTACCCGCCCCAATATCTCCTAAAAATCTCCAGTGTACCGTAAAACTCCCCAATGTCCTTTAAAAATCCTTAATATCTCCTAAAAATCCCCAATGTTCCTTAAAAATCCCCAGTGTTCCTTAAAAATCCCCAATGTCTCCTAAAAATCCCCAATGTCCCTCAAGAATCCCCAATTTCTCCTAAAATGTCCAACTTGTTGATTAGATTCCCCGAAGGTATTATTTCTCCAAGACCCCCATGATTCCTAAGTTCCCTTTACCCTTCCCAATATCGCCTTAAAATCCCCAATGTCCCTTAAGAATCCCCAATTTCTCCTAAAATGTCCCACTTGTTGATTAGATTTCCCAAAGGTATCATTTCTCAATGACCCCCATGATTTTATAAGTTCCCTTTACCCTCCCCAACATCTCCAAAAATCCCCAAAATCGCCTAAAAATCCCAAATGTCCCTTAAGAATCCCCAATTTCTCCTAAAGTGTTCAACTTTTTGATTAGATTCCCCAAAGGTATCATTTCTCAAGGACCCCCACGATTCCTAAGTTCCCTTTACCCTTCCCAATATCGCCTTAAAATCCCCAATGTCCCTTAAGAATCCCCAATTTCTCCTAAAATGTCCAACTTGTTGATTAGATTCCCCAAAGGTATCATTTCTCAAGGACTCCCATGATTCCTAAGTTCCCTTTACCCTCCCCAACATCTCCTAAAAATCCCCAAAATCGCCTAAAAATCCCAAATGTCCCTTAAGAATCCCCAATTTCTCCTAAAATGTCCAACTTGTCGATAAGATTCCCCAAAGGTATCATTTCTCAAGGACCCCCATGATTCCTCAGTTTCCTTTACCCTCCCCAATATCTCCTAAGAATCCCCAATGTTCCTTAAAAATCCCCAATATCTCCTAAAAATCCCCAATGTTCCTTAAGAATCTCCAACTTCTCCTAAAAATCCCCAATGTCCCTTAAGAATCATTTCACATGTACTCCCATGATTTATAAGTTCCCTTTATCCTCCCCAATATCTCCTAAAAATCCCCAATGTTCCTTAAAAACCCCAATATCTCTTACAAATCCCCAATGTTCCTTAAGAATCCCCAAATTCTCCCGAAATGCTCAACTTGTTGATTAGATCCCATAAAGGTATCATTTCCCAAGGACCCCCATGATTCCTTACTTCCCTCTACCCTCCTTAATATCTCCTAAAAATCCCCAATGTTCCTTAAAAATCCCCAGTGTTCCTTAAAAATCCCCAATATCTCCTAAAATCGCCAATGTCCCTTAAGAGTCCCCAATTTCTCCTAAAATGTCCAATTTGTTGATTAGATTCCCCACAGGTATCATTTCTCAAGGACCTTCATGATTCCCAAGCTCCTTTTACCCTCCCCAATATCGCCTTAATATCCCCAATGTCCCTTGAGAATCCCCAATTTCTCCTAAAATGTCCAACTTGTTGATTAGATTCCCCAAAGGTATCATTTCCCAAGGACCCCCATGATTCCTAAATTTCCTTCACCCTCCCCAATATCTCCTTAAAATCCCCAAAAGTTTCTTAAAAATCCCCCATATCGCTTAAAAATCCCCAATATCCCTGAAGAATCCCAAACTTCTCCTAAAATGTCCAACTTGTTGATTAGGTTCCCCAAAGGTATCATTTCTCAAGGACCCCCATGATTCCTAAGTTTCCTTTACCCGCCCCAATATCTCCTAAAAATCCCCAACGTTCCTTAAAAATCCCCAAAATCGCCCAAAAATCCGCAATGTCCCTAAGAATCCCCAATTTTTCCTATAATGTCCAACCTGTCGATTGGATTCCCCAAAGGTATCATTTCTCAAGGACCCCCATGATTTATAAGTTCCCTTTACCCTCCCCAATATCTTTTAAAAATCCCCAATGTTCCTTAAAAATCCCCTATATCTCCTAAAAATCCCCAATGTCCCTTAAGATTCCCCAACTTCTCCTACCCTCCCCAATATCTCCTAAAAATCCTTAATGTTCCTTAAAAATCATTTCACATGTACTCCCATGATTTATAAGTTCCCTTTATCCTCCCCAATATCTCCTAAAAATCCCCAATGTTCCTTAAAAACCCCAATATCTCCTACAAATCCCCAATGTTCCTTAACACTTATATGGCCGGCAGGGTACCCGGGTACCTTTTTCAATTTCAAATCTCGATATTTTAATGGTTATTGAGACTAGGATGTTGGATCTCTGTTAGATCTTAGAACTCGTGAATATACATCTATTACTGGGGTTGACCAAATTTTAAAGTGAGGATGGGCAGGGGGAGGGGCTCCTGCATTTTTTTATTACGTGGAAGGCCGGCAGGGTACCCGGGTACCCACGAAATTGAAATGATCATATCTCCGTCAATTTTTCATCGATTTTGGAAATTTTTAGCTCATTCAATTCAGAAACTCATCATCTATCGGGAAAATATTTGGTTAGACCGATCTAATCACCGTGGTTTTGTAATGATTTTTCTGTTAAAATAATAAAAATAAAAAAAAAAAAAACATCGTCCTCTGATTGGTATAAGATTCTTGATACCACCATCAGATTGGCTGTCGATGATATCATAAATTAAGTTTTCTCACCAATCACAGATTTCTACGCAGTAGAATCAGTAGGGAGCCTCCGCGCTATAGTATAAATAGAGGCTACCAACGCGCATTAGGGAAAGTATTTGTGCACCCTTCGGGCCAGTGACGACCGAATCCAGCCTGCCGATCGTGGAACGTGAGCAGCTTCGCCGAACGACCTAGCCGATCGAGAGCTGCTGTGCATACGCTGGTAGGCGTCCATCCGATCAGCAACGACCAACTGGTGCCTGTGAATGCCTGATCTCTGCAATTCTCATTGCATGAGAAATCAGAAGTGAGTTATCAGAATGTTTTCCCTATCACCGGTCCAGAGCGATGTTGGTCCACCGAAGGGAACTTTGTGGCTATGACGGATCCGCAGACCGACGTAAGTAGCCTGTGCCTGCAAATCAGTGAAACAATGCAGTAATGTGTGCTTTCTAACAGCGCTTACGGGCGGTCGGTTTTTTTTGTACGCCACCGATGCAGATACGCAAGCAAGAAGAGTGCACTGTGAAAAATGCACGAAGAAAAATGCGCGAGTTAGGTCTAGGTTTTTCAAATTAATAAATTTGTGCAAATGTTAATTAAAATGCATAAGCCTAGAAAATTATATGTAGTGATTGTGAGAACACTAATTGCGATAAAGATTTCTTTGTGTTTTTGATTCTTTTATGTTGTTTTTTTTTGTAGAATTCCTCTATTGCGATTGCGTCGGACCTACGACTTCCCGACTGAGAGCTGGGCAACCCTTAAATGAAATTTCGGCATTCCTTTTCAGGAATGGCGCTAAAGCTGGAATTTTTGAAACGAGGATTCTGTTTTGATTTGTTTTAGCCTAAATTTTTATTTTATTTATTTTACCACCGGGAGAAAACGTTACAGTTTTCGGAAAATCCATATTTTTGGGAGCATGTCCTTATACCATATTGAAACCCACATTGTTAAGGCTAGGATACCTTAAAGTGTTTATGGTCAACCATGGCCTCACGGGAAGCGTGTTCCGAAATCACAGTTTAAAAGTCAACACGTTTTATGATTCCCTGCCGGTCAGAAACAATATGCCAAAGCAATTTTACGATGCTTGGTACCGAAATTGCTACTAACCTACCGAAAATCCCGTATATTCTATTGTATAAAAACACGGATCCGGAAATCCGGATTTTCCGGTACCTATGGTTATCGGACCGGTCTAACCAAATACGATCTCGATAGATAATGAGTTTCTGAGTTGAATGAGGCAAAAACTTTAAAAATCGGTGGAAAAATCGCTGAGATATGATCATTTCCATTGCGTGGGTACCCGGGTACCCTGCCGGCCTTCTACGGGTGTTTTTTTTGCTGGCCACACTACGGTTAAGAATCCCCAAATTCTCCCGAAATGCTCAACTTGTTGATTAGATCCCATAAGATCCCTTAAGAATCATTTTACATGTACCCCCATGATTTATAAGTTCCCTTTATCCTCCCCAATATCTCCTAAAAATCCTCAACGTTCCTCAAAAATCCCCAATATGTCCTTAAAATCCCCAATGTTCCTTTAAATCCCCAATTACTCCCAAAAATCCCCAATATTCCTGAAGAATCCCCAACTTCTCCTAAAATGTCCAACTTGTTGATTAGATTCCCCAAAGGTATCATTTCCCGAGGATCTCTATGATTTATAAGTTCCCTTTACCCTCCCCAATAGTTCCTGAAATTCCCAAGGTCCCTAAAAACCCCCAATATCTCCTAAAAATCCTCAATGTTGCTTAAGAATCACCAACTCCTCCTAAAATGTCCAACTTGTTGATTAGATTCCCCAAAGGTATCATTTCCCAATGACCCCTATGATTCCTAAGTTCCCTTTACCCGCCCCAATATCTCCTAAAAATCCCAAATGCACCGTAAAACTCCCCAATGTCCCTTAAAAATCCCCAATATCCATTAAAAATCCCCAATGTTCCTTAAGAATCCCCAACTTCTCCTGAAATGTCCAACTTGTTGATTAGATTCCCCAAAGGTATCATTTCCCAAGAACCCCTATGATTCCTAAGTTCCCTTTACCCGCCCCAATATCTCCTAAAAATCCCCAATGTACCGTAAAACTCCCCAATGTCCCTTAAAAATCCCCAATATCTCCTAAAAATCCCCAATGTTCCTTAAGAATCCCCAACTTCTCCTGAAATGTCCAACTTGTTTATTAGATTCCGCAAAGGTATCATTTCTCAAGGACCCCCACGATTCCTAAGTTCCCTTTACCCTCCCCAATGTCGCCTAAAAATCCCCAATGTCCCTTAAGAATCCCCAACTTCTTCTAAAATGTCCAACTTGATGATTAGATTCCCCAAAGGTATCGTTTCCCAAGAACCCCTGTGATTCCTAAGTTTCCTTTACCCGCCCCAATATCTCCTAAAAATCCCCAATGTACCGTAAAACTCCTCTCAAAGGTATCATTTCTCAAGTACCCCCATGATTTATAAGTTCCCTTTATCCTCTCCAATATCTCCAGAAAATCCCCAATGTTCCTTTAAAATCCCAATATCTCCTTAACCCTCTAATACCCAATTTTTTGATTTTGATCTACATATCATTTTTCGTCATCTAAAATCGATTTAAACATGTTTTGGAAGATGATTCTTTTTAATTCTCGATTTCGTGAATTGCAGTTTTTGATTTTTCTAATTTTGTTTTTGAACATTCCCACACTTTTATATTTTTCCTGGAAGCCAATTTGGGGAACGGATTTTTTGAGATGAAAACATTTTGAGATTTTATGATTATTGTTGAAATATTATTATTTTAAAAATTTTTCACAGAAAATTTTATTTTCCGTGTAGTTTTATGGAAAAAAATTTTAGAGTGTACTCGATTTCCTTAAACTATTAAACAAGGATAAAACGATTGGGGAAAAATTTAAAATATGTTAATTGTAGCGATTCAATACAAAATAAACAATGACTTCTAAAAGGTGACTAAAACATCAATTTTTCAATGATTTTTAAAAAATGCAAATGCGCTTTCAAATACACCAAAAACTATTTTGAGATATACAGAACAGTCCTAAATCTCAGTCAAAAATATAAAAAAAATGATTTTCCACGAAACAAAAATTACAAAAATGCTCAAACTATACCCCGTCTAAAGGCGGGATTGGGTATTAGAGGGATAAATGCCCCAATGTTCCTATTGAATCCCCAACTTCTCCTGATATGTCCAACTTGTTGATTAGATTCCCCAAAGGTTTCATTTCCCAGAGACCCCCATGATTCCTAAGTTTCCTTTACCCTCTCCAATATCTCCTTAAATTCCCCAACGTTTCTTAAAAATCCCCAATGTCCATTAAGAATCCCCAACTTCTCCTAAAATGTCCAACTTGTCGATTAAATTCCCCAAAGGTATCATTTCCCAGGGACCCCCATGATTTATAAGTTCCCTTTACCCTCCCCAATATCTCCTAAAAATCCTCAATGTTCCTTAAAAATCCCCAATATCTCCTTAAAATCCCCAATGTTCCTCAAGAGTCCCCAACTTCTTCTAAAATGTCCAACTTGTTGATTAGATTCCCCAAAGGTATCATTTCTCAAGGACCCCCATGATTTATAAGTTACCTTTATTCTTCCCAATATCTCCTAAAAATCCCCAATGTTCCTTAAAAATCCCCAATATCTCCTAAAAATCCCCAATGACCCTTAAGAATCCCCAACTTCTCCTAAAATGTCCAACTTGTTGATAAGATTCCCCAAAGGTATCATTTCACAAGGAGCCCCATGATTTATAAGTGCCCTTTATCCTCCCCAATATCTCCTAAAAATCCCCAATGTTCCTTAAAAATCCTCAATATCTCATAAAAATCCATTATGTTCCTTATGAATCCCCAATTTCTCCTAAAATGTCTAACTTGTTGGTTAGATTCCCCAAAGGTATCATTTCCCAAGGACCCTCATGATTCCTAAGTTTCCTTCACCCTCCCCAATATCTCCTAAAATCCCCAACGTTCCTTGAAAATCCCCAATATCGCCTAAAAATCCCCTATGTCCCTTAAGAAGCCCCAATTTCTCCTAAACTGTCCAACTTGTTGATTAGATTCCCCAAAGGTATCATTTCTCAAGGACCCCCATGATTCCTAAGTTCCCTTTACCTTCCCAATATCGCCTAAAAATCCCCAATGTCCCTTAAGAATCCCCAACTTCTCCTAAAATGTCCAACTTGTTGATTAGATTCCCCAAAGGTATCATTTCCCAAGAACCCCTATGTTTCCTAAGTTCCCTTTACCCGCCCCAATATCTCCTAAAAATCCCCAATGTACCGTAAAACTCCCCAAAGTCCCTTAAAAACCCCCAATATCTCCTAAAAATCCCCAATGTTCCTTAAGAATCCCCAACTTTTCCTGAAATGTCTAACTTGTTGATAAGATTCCGCAAAGGTATCATTTCTCAAGGACCCCCATGATTCCTAAGTTCCCTTTACCCTCCCCAATGACGCCTTAAAAATCCCCAATGTCCCTTAAGAATCCCCAACTTCTTCTAAAATGTCCAACTTGTTGATTAGATTTCCCAAAGGTATCGTTTCCCAAGAACCCCTATGATTCCTAAGTTCCCTTTACCCGCTCAAATATCTCCTAAAAAATCCCAATGTCCCTTAAAAATTCTTAATATCTCCTAAAAATCCCCAATGTTCCTTAAAAATTCCCACTGTTCCTTAAAAATCCCTAATGTCTCCTAAAAATCCCCAATGTCCCTTAAGAATCCCCGATTTCTCCTAAAATGTCCAACTTGTTGATTAGATTCCCCAAAGGTATAATTTCTCAAGGACCCCCATGATTCCTAACTTCCCATTACCTTTCCCAATATCTCCTTAAAATCCAGAACGTCCCTTAACCTTCACATACCCGACCCTCAACATCTTATTTTCAAAACGCTGGCATTTCGTCAACTTTGATCCAATTTTTTTGAAGTCGCCCTTAATCGATCATAAATTGCTGCAAGTTCATTACACCCAAGTGGCCATGCAATATCCGGAACCATTTCGGAGATATTCCGGATTGTACTGGGGTCAGGGAGGGTACCGAAAAGGCTAAAAAAGATTATTTCGTGTGTTATTGAATTTGAACCATTAATTTTCAGCTGAATTTTCATTGTGAACAACAAATCACAACTGCGGTAATCAGATTTGAATAAGTTGACCTATCTGGATTACCGTGACAGGTTCCGCGGGGGCCTCATTGGGGACACTTCTTGTTTTCATCCAAAACATGTCGTGCGACATATCAATCTTCATGATTTCGAATGACTGAGTCAGAAACAATAGCCTGAAGTCTGTATCAACTAATATGGCCACCCCGGAACAACTAGCATAGGTTCCACGGGGGTGACATCGGGGACGTTTCTGGTGTGCAACCAAAACATGCCGTGCGACATAACGAACTTCATGATTCCAAGAGAATGGGACAGAAACAATTGACTGAAGTATGTAGCAACTGATATGGCCGCTCCAGAACACCTGAAACAAGTTCCGCGGGGGCCTCTCAAATACAATAGCACACGAAATAATCACTTTTAGCCATATGGCAAAACAAACCCCTCACCCATCCCCTGACCCCAGTACAATCCGGAATATCTCCGGAATGGTTCCGGATACCACATGTCCACTTGAGTGTAATAAACTTGCACCAATTTATGATCGATTGAGGGCGACTTCAAAAAAATCGGATGAAAATTGAGGAAATGCCAGCATTTTCAAAACCAGTTGTCGTAGGGCGGGTATGAGAAGGTAAAAAATCCCCAATAGCGCCTAAAAATTCCCAATGTCCCTTAAGAATCCCCAATTTCTCCTAAAATGTCCAACTTGTTCATTAGATTCCCCAAAGGTATCATTTCCCAAGGACCTCCATGATTCCTAAGTTTCCTTTACCCTCCCCAATATCTCCTAAAAATCCCCAATGTTCCTTATAATCCCCAATATCTCCTAAAAATCCCCAATGTCCCTTAAGAATCATTTCACAAGGACCCCCATGATTCCTAAGTTCCCTTTACCCTCCCCAATATCTCCTAAAAATTCCCAACGCTCCTTAAAAATCCCCAATATCGCCTAAAAATCGCCAATATCCCTTAAGAATCCCCAGCTTCTCCTAAAATGTCCAACTTAATGATTAGATTCCCCAAAGATATCATTTCTCAAGGACCCCCATGATTCCTAAGTTCCCTTCACCCTCCCCAATATCGCCTAAAAATCCCCAATGTCCCTTAAGAATCCCCAACTTCTTCTAAAATGTCCAACTTGTTGATTAGATTCCCCAAAGGTATCATTTCCCAAGGACCTCCATGATTCCTAAGTTTCCTTTACCCTCCCCAATATCTCCTAAAAATCCCCAATGTTCCTTATAATCCCCAATATCTCCTAAAAATCCCCAATGTCCCTTAAGAATCATTTCACAAGGACCCCCATGATTTATATGTTCCCTTTATCCTCTCCAATATCTCCTAAAAATCCCCAATGTTCCTTAAAAAACCCCAATATCTCCTACAAATCCCCAATGTTCCTTAAGAATCCCCAATTTCTCCCGAAATGTTCAACTTGTTGATTAGATTCCATAAAGGTATCATTTCCCAAAGACCCCCATGATTCCTTACTTCCCTCTACTCTCCCTAATATCTCCTAAAAATCCCCAATGTTCCTTAAAAATCCCCAGTGTTTCTTAAAAATCCCTAATGTCTCCTAAAAATCCCCAATGTCTCTTAAGAATCCCCAACTTCTCCTAAAATGTCCAACTTGTTGATTAGATTCCCTAAAGGTATCATTTCCCAAGGACCCCCATGATTCCCAAGTTTCCTTTACCCTCCCCAATATCTCCTAAAAATTCCCAACGTTCCTTAAAAATCCCCAATATCGCCTAAAAATCCCCAATGTCCCTTAAGAATCCCCAATTTCTCCTAAAATGTCCAACTTGTTGATTAGATTTTCCAAAGGTATCATTTCTCAAGGACCCCCATGATTCCTAAGTTCCTTTTACCCTCCCCAATATCGCCTAAAATCCCAATGTCCCTTAAGAATCCCCAACTTCTTCTAAAATGTCCAACTTGTAGATAAGATTCTCCAAAGGTATCATTTCTCAAGGACCCCCATGATTCTTAAGTTTCCTTTACCCCCCCCCCCAATATCGCCTGAAAATCCCCAATGTCCTTTAAGAATACCAAACTTCTCCTAAAATGTCCAACTTGTCGATTAGATTCCCCAAAGGTATCATTTCCCAACGACCCCCATGATTTCTAAATTTCCTTCACCCTCCCCAATATCTCCTAAAAATCCCCAACATTCCTTAAAAATCCCCCATATCGCCTTAAAATCCACAATGTCCCTTAAGAATCCCCAACTTCTCTTAAAATGTCCAATTAGGTTTCCCAAAGGTATCACTTCCCAAGGACCCCCATGATTCCTAAGTTTTCTTTACCCGCCCCAATATCTTCTAAAAATCCCCAACGTTCCTTAAAAATCCCCAATATCTCCTAAAAATCCCCAATATTCCATAAGAATCCCCAACTTCTCCTAAAATGTCCAACTTGTTGACTAGATTCCCCAAAGGTATCATTTCCCAAAGACCCCCATGATTTATAAGTTCCCTTTACCCTCCCCAATATCTCCATAAAATCCCCAATGATCCTTAAAAGTCCCTGTTATTCCCGCCACGTCAACAGACGCGTCTAGCCCCAGCGGCCCCACATCTACAATACCGTGACCACACCCATGCGTTCAACAGAGGGATTGGAATAGATAAGCGGAGCTCCTTCCTGATCCGGAGTTGGATCTCTTGCCAGACAAAATCACGATTCGTTTATCGCTCGCCAACATCTTACAAATTCGTTTGGAGCGTGATGTCTGGCAAGAGATCCAACTCCGGATCAGGAAGGAGCTCCGCTATACCTGTGCTTATCGGTAGAAGGGAAACGAGAGAAACCGTGACCAGGTCAGCAGATGGATTGACGAGTGGAACAGTTGTAACAACACGTGAAGCAGTGGCAGTAGCTACCGGTGACAACCCCATTGTTACTGCAAAAGCAACAATTGCAAATAATGTAGCGGTCGTGACGAGCGACGCAATGGATGTCCAGCTAGCAGGCGCAACGTGCGCTGCCGCAAATATTGCTAATCGTGAGTACTATTCACATAAAGGCGCCCTACCCTCCCTAATATCTCCTAAAAATCCCCAATGTTCCTTAAAAATCCCCAGTGGTTCTTAAAAATTCCATAAAGGTATCATTTCCCAAGGACCCCCATGATTCCTTGCTTCCCTCTACCCTCCCTTATATCGCCTAAAAATCCCCAATGTCCCTTAAGAATCTCCAATTTCTCCTAAAATGTCCAACTTAGTGATTAGATTCCCCAAAGGTATCATTTCTCAAGGACCCTCATGATTCCCAAGTTTCCTTTACCCTCCCCAATATCTCCTAAAAATTCCCAACTTTCCTTAAAAATCCCCAATATCGCCTAAAAATCCCCAATGTCCCTTAAGAATCCCCAATTTCTCCTAAAATGTCCAACTTGTTGATTAGATTTTCCAAAGGTATCATTTCTCAAGGACCCCCATGATTCCTAAGTTCCTTTTACTCTCCCCAATATCGCCTAAAAATCCGAATGTCCCTTAAGAATCCCCAACTTCTCCTAAAATGTCCAACTTGATGATAAGATTCTCCAAAGGTGTCATTTCTCAAGGACCCCCATGATTCTTAAGTTTCCTTTACCCACCCCAATATCGCCATAAAATCCCCAATGTCCCTCAAGAATCCCCAACTTCTCCAAAAATGTCCAACTTGTTGATTAGATTCCCCAAAGGTACCATTTCACAAGGACCCCCATGATTTCTAAATTTCCTTCACCATCCCCAATAGCTCCTAAAAATCCCCTAACGTTCCTTAAAAATGCCCCATATCGCCTGAAAATTCCCAATGTCCCTTAAGAATCCCCAACTTCTCTTAAAATGTCCAACTTGTTGATTAAGTTCCCCAAAGGTATGACTTCCCAAGGACCCACATGATTCCTAAGTTTCCTTTACCCGCCCCAATATCTCCTAAAAATCCCCAACGTTCCTTAAAAATCCCCAATATCGCCTAAAAATCCGCAATGTCCCTAAGAATCCCCAATTTCTTCTAAAATGCCCAACCTGTCGATTAGATTCCCCAAAGGTATCATTTCCCAAGGACCCCCATGATTTATAAGTTCCTTTTACCCTCCCCAATATCTCCTAAAAATCCCCAATGTTCCTTAAAAATCCCCAATATCTCCTAAAAATCCCCAATGTCCCTTAAGAATCCCCAATTTCTCCTTAAATGTCCAACTTGTTGATCAGATTCCCCAAAGGTATCATTTCTCAAGGACCCCCATGATTCCTTTGTTCCCTTTACCCTCCCCAATGTCGCTTGAAAATCCCCAATGTTCCTTAAAAATCCCCAATATCCCTAAAAATCGCGAATGTCCCTTAAGAATCCCCAGCTTCTCCTAAGATGTCCAACTTGTTGATTAGATTCCCCAAAGGTATCTCCTTAAAATCCCCAATGTTCCTTAAGAATCCCCAACTTCTCCTAAAATGTCCAACTTGTTGATTAGATTCCCCAAAGGTATCATTTCTCAAGTACCCCCATGATTTATAAGTTCCCTTTATCCTCTCCAATATCTCCAGAAAATCCCCAATGTTCCTTAAAAATCCCAATATCTCCTTAAATGCCCCAATGTTCCTTTTGAATCCCCAACTTCTCCTGAAATGTCCAACTTGTTGATTAGATTCCCCAAAGGTTTCATTTCCCAAGGACCCCCATGATTCCTAAGTTTCCTTTACCCTCCCCAATATCTCCTTAAAATCCCCAACGTTCCTTAAAAATCCCCAATGTCCATTAAGAATCCCCAACTTCTCCTAAAATGTCCAACTTGTCGATTAAATTCCCCAAAGGTATCATTTCCTAAGGACCCCCATGATTTATAAGTTCCCTTTACCCTCCCCAATATCTTCTAAAAATCCTCAATGTTCCTTAAAAATCCCCAATATCTCCTTAAAATCCCCAATGTTCCTCAAGAGTCCCCAACTTCTTCTAAAATGTCCAACTTGTTGATTAGATTCCCCAAAGGTATCATTTCTCAAGGACCCCCATGATTTATAAGTTACCTTTATTCTTCCCAATATCTCCTAAAAATCCCCAATGTTCCTTAAAAATCCCCAATATCTCCTAAAAATCCCCAATGTCCCTTAAGAATCCCCAACTTCTCCTAAAATGTCCAACTTGTTGATTAGATTCCCCAAAGGTATCATTTCACAAGGAGCCCCATGATTTATAAGTGCCCTTTATCCTCCCCAATGTGGTGTAACTCATCACATGCATTTCCCCTTAGGCACCAACATTTTGAAGAAGGTCATTGAAAAGGGAGATAATACTGGACAAACTGAATCGTTATTGCAGATAACGATCAGGTTTGCTTTTCATTATCTGGTCGACATGAGTCAACCAGTTCTATTTACATTCTCTTTTCATAGACCTTCACCTCATTAGAATTAGTATATATATGTATAGATTCAGAATAAAGAAATATAGATTATTAACACCAGAACATCCGAGGACTGGTAATGTGATTGTAAATATCACAGCCATCCGGGCTGGTGCCCGACCAGCCCGGGACCGCCGCGGCACGTTCACTACATTGGTGGCAGCGGTGAAGCCGTGTAAAGTTTTTCAATTACAACGAGTGTGGTGTTTTCTGTAACGAAGAATTGGACTACTTTGGTGGTTCGAATGAGAACTTGTGCGACAGCGAAAGTGATTCCAATAATCGATTCGGTCCTGTATGTGCTGTTCGGTTGCTTCTACGATGAGGACTACCTTTGACATCGAGAAGCATACGTGCGATTAGAAGGACGCTGTCTAGAACAAACCGTGAAAATGGGAAAAAAGAACTGAGCGTAATTTGGAACTGTACAAGTAAAAATCAATTATATCAACCGTGTACCCCATGCGATGCGATCGTGTGCGGTCTAACCGATTGATTCTGCTCCGTGGACGGCAGCACCTGGCGATCGAAGACAATAACAACAAAAGACTGGCTGACCCTAGTCCTTATTCCTGGTGACGTGCTGGTCGAAGACGTCCCGATGATGATCACCATAAGCTTCGTATCGTCGAACAACAACAACAACAACAACAACAACAAAGATAATTAATGAAGAAAAGCGTGAGTAAATAAAATATGAATAAAGTGAGATTGTACATAAGTTCAAAACAATTAAAATGTAACAGCAATGCGAATGTAGTAGAAATTTAAAATTGTGCGGTGAACCCTTCCCTAGAGCCATTGAAATAAAATTAATTTAACTAATCTAAAGAGTGTCTAAAATGTCAAATGAAATACATATAGTGGGCAACGCCCAATGATACTCTATTGAGTAGGAGTCGTCATTAGAGTCCACATTTCTCTATTTTGCAGGACCCTGAGGGTGTTCCATTAAAAATGCAAATGAAGCCTACATTTTATGGTTGCCAATGATACATATATTGAATCAAAAGCAGATCCAAAGAGCCTGTATAAACGAAAATATTGACCAAAAATCAGAGCCAAAGAGCCTGAGGTCCGAAATAAATAACATATATGTTAAGACCAAATGTGGAGCCAAAGAGCCCAAAGTCTAAAAAAAAATGTTAGGCAGAGACCTCTGAAAAAAAAACATGTTTTTTTTCTTTGTCTAAGGGAGGAGGGAATACCAATCAAAATTGGTTTTCATTTTCAATATAAAAATAAAAATAATATAAACACAACAATGTACGAAAAAAGTACATGAGAACCAATCGCTTGCAAAACAAAACAATAAATGTTTAAAATATAGAAACAAGAAATATAAAAAATAAGAACTAAAAAACCTTTTTATAAAAATTTAAAATTTCAAATTTTTATCAAAAGCTTTTTTTTTTCTACGGGGATAGTAATGTGGTGTAACTCATCACATGCATTTCCCCTTAGGCACCAACATTTTGAAGAAGGTCATTGAAAAGGGAGATAATACTGGACAAACTGAATCGTTATTGCAGATAACGATCAGGTTTGCTTTTCATTATCTGGTCGACATGAGTCAACCAGTTCTATTTACATTTTCTTTCATAGATATATATGTATAGATTCAGAATAAAGAAATATAGATTATTAACACCAGAACATCCGAGGAGACTGGTAATGTGATTGTAAATATCACAGCCATCCGGGCTGGTGCCCGACCAGCCCGGTACCGCCGCGGCTCGTTCACCACACCAATATCTCCTAAAAATCCCCAATGTTCCTTAAAAATCCCCAATATCTCATAAAAATCCATAATGTTCCTTAGGAAGCCCCAATTTCTCCTAAAATGTCTAACTTGTTGGTTAGATTCCCCAAAGGTATCATTTCCCAAGGACCCTCATGATTCCTAAGTTTCCTTTACCCTCCCCAATATCTCCTAAAATCCCCAACGTTCCTTGAAAATCCCCAATATCGCCTAAAAATCCCCTAAGTCCCTTAAGAAGCCCCAATTTCTCCTAAACTGTCCAACTTGTTGATTAGATTCCCCAAAGGTATCATTTCTCAAGGACCCCCATGATTCCTAAGTTCCCTTTACCCTCCCAATATCGCCTAAAAATCCCCAATGTCCCTTAAGAATCCCCAACTTCTCCTAAAATGTCCAACTTGTTGATTAGATTCCCCAAAGGTATCATTTCCCAAGAACCCCTATGTTTCCTAAGTTCCCTTTACCCGCCCCAATATCTCCTAAAAATCCCCAATGTACCGTAAAACTCCCCAAAGTCCCTTTAAAACCCCCAATATCTCCTAAAAATCCCCAATGTTCCTTAAGAATCCCCAACTTTTCCTGAAATGTCTAACTTGTTGATAAGATTCCGCAAAGGTATCATTTCTCAAGGACCCCATGATTCCTAAGTTCCCTTTACCCTCCCCAATGACGCCTTAAAAATCCCCAATGTCCCTTAAGAATCCCCAACTTCTTCTAAAATGTCCAACTTGTTGATTAGATTTTCCAAAGGTATCGTTTCCCAAGAACCCCTATGATTCCTAAGTTCCCTTTACCCGCCCGAATATCTCCTAAAAAATCCCAATGTCCCTTAAAAATTCTTAATATCTCCTAAAAATCCCCAATGTTCCTTAAAAATTCCCAATGTTCCTTAAAAATCCCTAATGTCTCCTAAAAATCCCCAATGTCCCTTAAGAATCCCCGATTTCTCCTAAAATGTCCAACTTGTTGATTAGATTCCCTAAAGGTATAATTTCTCAAGGACCCCCATGATTCCTAACTTCCCATTACCTTTCCCAATATCTCCTTAAAATCCAGAACGTCCCTTAACCTTCACATACCCGACCATCAACATCTTATTTTCAAAACGCTGGCATTTCGTCAACTTTGATCCAATTTTTTTTTAAGTCGCCCTTAACACTCCCACTGCCATGCCTTCCAAACAGTGGGAACGGTAATTTCAACTTGATATAACTCAGCCGTTTTTCATCCGATTTGCAAAATTTTGGAAGTTATGAATTTTCCCAGCCTTCTAGATGAATATAAAATTTTCAAATTATGGATTTGGCCAAAGTTCTATTTTTGAGTACTCAAAAACTTGGAGCAAGTACCTTAAAAATGCTGCTTTTCTGGAGCCATTCCGAATGTAAATTAGTTTCCACGCATATTTTAATGTTTTATTGCCCATATTAATAAAGCAAAATTATTGCAAAGAAATATATGGAGATATTCATTATTTAAGACTATAATATCTTCACAAAATTACGTATAATACAGTAAATTCGTATATTCGATTTGAACTTTGTATTCATTGCAACAACCCCTGTGTTTTATTGCTTGAAACCAATCACGTGCACATGAGAAATCTTTTTCCAAACGATTGTGAAAAGTATGAATCTCAGAAACTACAAAATTTTCATAAAATCACGTATAATTCAGAAAATTAGTATTTTCAGTTTGAACTTCTCGTTCATCGCGACAATCTCCATGTTATATTGCTTGAAAACAATCACGTGTACATAAAAATACATTTTCAGATAAATGAGGACAAGTGTGATTCATAAAAACTACAAAATCTTCACAAAATTACGTGTAATACTGAAAATTTGTATATTCGGTTTGAACTTTACATTCATCGCGACAACCCCTGTGTTGTATTGCTTGAAAACAATCACGTGTACATGAGAAAACTTTTTCCGAACGATTGTGAAAAGTGTGAATCTCAGAAACTACAAAATTTTCATAAAATCACGTATAATACAGGAAATTCGTATTTTCAGTTTGAACTTTACGTTCATCGCGACAATCCCCATGTTATATTGCTTGAAAACAATCACGTGTACATAAGAATACATTTACATCAATGGGGACAAGTGTGAATCATAAAAACTACAAAATCTTCACAAAACTACGTACAATACAGAAAATTTGTATATTCGGTTTGAACTTTATATTCATCGCGACAACCCCTGTGTTTTATTGCTTGAAAACAATCACGTGTTCATGAGAAAACTTTTTCCGAACGATTGTGAATAGTTTGTATCTTAGGAACTACAACGTTTTCACAAAATCACGTGTAATACAGGAAATTTGTATATTCGATTTGAACTTTGTATTCATCGCGACAACCCTAGTGTTTTATTGCTTGAAACAATCACGTGTACATAGGAATACTTTTCAACGCGAAAGTGAGAAGTGTGAATCGTAAAAAATTCAAAATCTTCACAAAATTACGTATAATACAGAAAATAAGTATATTCGGTTCGAACTTCACATTTGCCGTAACAACCCCTGTGTTTTATTGCTTGAGAACAATCGCATGTGCATAAGAATACTTTTTCAAAACGAATGTGAAATGTGTAAATCTTAGAAACTAAAAAAAATCCACAAAATTACGTGAAATACTGGAAGTTTGTATTTTCAGTTTTACACTTCACGTCCGTCGCAACAATCCATGTCTCTCATTGCTTCAAAACAATCACATACATACATAAGAATACATTTCCACAGCGATAGGGAGAAGTATGAATCATAAAAACTGCACAGTTTTCACAATTTTACGTATAATACAGGAAGTTTGTATATGTGGTTGGAACTCAACATTCATCGCGACAACTCCTGTGTATTATCACATGCGCATGATAAGTATGAATGTATGATTCTTGAAAACTACAAAATCTTCAAAAAATTACGTGAAATACAGGGTTTTACTTACACATGTTTTATCTCTCGCTTCAGATCTAGCGATTGCTAGCTCGACTTTATTTGTGATAGAAGACGTAAATTAGTGTCAAACGGGCCGCTCCTTTTATGTGCATTCAAGTGAACTTAAATTTACATGATTTTTTCTGCGAGTGTACATTTACATTTTGACGACGATGATTCACGATACACTGAAAATTTTCATTGTTGAAAATTGTTTCTTCGTTCTTTAGATAAAATCATAAGATAATATTCTTGAATTGGCAATTCCCCGCATGAAAGAACGAAATTCCCCCCTATGGGGGAATTCCCTCCTGGTTGAAAACCACCGGTATAATGCAAGATAAATGTATTTTAAGTTCGAGCTCAGCATTGATCGTGACAACCTTATTGCTTTTTTGCATGAAAATAATCAAGTACATAAGAATACATTCTCAGAATGATTGTGAGAATGAGGAACTATTAGAACTACAATATCTTCACAAAATTACGTAAAATACAGATTTTGTTTTATTTTTGGTGAAACACAACGTTCGTAACGGCATCCTCTTTGCATAATTATTTTGATATAGCCTTCAGTTGAATTGTTTCGAGTACATCCTTGCTGGAATCTCTCTAAAGGTGGTATTATATACCCATATACTGCATGCACAAATGTCAGAGCATAATCCTACAGAAATGTCAATGAACGTATTTCCAGAAGGATCCTTAGAAGAATTTAAAAAATCCTAGAGTTTATTCAAAGAAAAATGTTTGGAAGAATTTGAGAAGAATTTCCTGGAGGAATTCCTGGTGCGTTTTTGAGAGAAATTTCGGGATGAATTCATGGGAGAATTTCGAAAGAGTCTTTCCTGGGTGAATTCCTGGAGAAATGCACTTTTAGCATGTAAGTATCTAGATGTTTATAGTAAGTCACTGTGACTTCTGCATAATCTAAAACCTGCCCTGCCGTGACTTTTTTGTGGCATGTGTGTTGCTTGGAAGATTCCCTGGAGGACTAATAGTCTCGCTTATTGAAAGAATTACTAATGGAATCGCTGAGTAAACTTCTGACGAAACTGCTAGAGGGATTACTGAAAGAATCCTTGGATAATTTCCTGGTTCTTGTATGCATCTTTATTAAATTATCTTCCAATACTATTCGCTGCATAAATTCCTCCAGAAATTGTTGAAATAATAAAAAAAATATCAAATAATCCTGAAAAAATTCGTGGGTACATCCCTGCAAAAGATGACTGAAGAATTTCTGAAATTTCTAAAGGAACTTCTTACTGCATTTTTGAAAAGAACCTGAGAGGAATTTCTGAAGATATCACTTGTAAAATTCCACGAGCAATCCCTGGAAGACTTCCAGGAAAAATGCCGTAAGAATTTCCGAAGGAATCCCTGGAGTATTATTTAAAACTATATCAAGAGGAATTATTGGATAAACTCTGGGAGGAGTCCTTCGAGAAATTTGTGAAGAAATCTCTTGAGGAATTCCTAGAAGGAATCCTATATAAATTTCATGAGGGTTCCTTGGAGTAATTTCTTAAAAAAATCCTGAAGGAATTATGGGAGGGATCCCTAGAAAAGTTTTTGAAGAAATCTCTTAAGGAATTCCTAGAAAAAGTCTTGGAGGAATTACTGAAGGAACCTCTGAAGAAATTCTTGGGGTAATCCGTGAAGGAATTCCTGGAGGAATGTCTGAAGCAATTCCTGAAAAAATCTCTAGAGAGAATCCTGAATCATGCATGGAGCAACTTTCAAAAGAATTACTGACGTAACCCCCTGAGGAATTCTTGGATGAGACCCAGTAGCAATTCCTGGATAAATACCTGATGGAGCTCTTGGAGCAACTCCTGGTGAAATATCCAGAGGAATTCTGGAAGGAATTTCTGGAGAAATTTCTAGAAAAATCCCTTGAGAAATTTCAGAAGGATTTCCTGGAAGAATCCTTAGAGGATTTTCTGGAGGATTTCCTGGATGAATTTTCGAAGAATTTCCCGGAAGAATCTCTGGAAAAATCTGAAATCTGCAAGATGTCCAGGAGCATTTCCTGGAAGAATTCCTAAAGAAATTCCTGGAGTTATTCCCGGAGGAGTTCCTGGAGAAATTTCTTGATAAAATCCTGAAGGAATGCCTGGAGGAATTCCTAGAAGTATTCCTGTGAGAACTGTTGGAGGAATCCTTGAAGGAATTCCTGGATGAATCTCTAGAGAAATTCTTGAAAGAATTACTGGATGAATTTTTGGAGATATCTCTAAAGTAAATCTGGAAAATTTATTTTTCTGAAAAAATCCCTTGAGAAATTCCTGAAGGATTTTCTAGAGGAATTTCTGAAGGGATTCCTGGAGAAATTTTTGAAGGAATTACTGAACTAATGCCTAGTGGAATCCTTAGAGAAATTTGTGAGAAATCCCAAGAGGAATTCCTGCAGCAACTTTTAGAGGAATTTCTAGAGGAATTCCTGAAAGTATCCCTGGAAATAATCCTGGAAGGATTTCTGAAGAAATCCCTAGAAAATTCTTAGAGGAATTTCTGAACAATTTCCTGGATGAATCTTTGAAGTATTTCTTGGAGGAATTTTCGAAGGATTTCCTGGAGGAATTCTTGAGAAACGCCCTGGAGAAATTCTTGGAGAAATCCCAGGAGGAATCAGTGAAACAATTCTTGAAATATTTGGAGTAATTCCTGGAGAAATGCCTGAAGGAATTCCTAAAAAATCCTTAAGGTATTCCTGGAGAATTTCCTGCAAGAATTTTTGAAGGAATTCCTAAAGGATTTTCTGGAGAAATTCCTGGAGAAATTGCTGACATAATTTCTGAAGAATGTCCAGGAGCAATTTTTGTATCAACTCCTGAAGAAATTCCTGGGGCATTTCCTGGAGATTTTCCTGCAGGAGATCCTGGAGCAATTCCTAGACTAAATCTTAGAGGAATTCCTGGAGATATTTTTGTGAGAATTTCTGGAGGAATATCTGGAAGAATACCTGGAGGAATCCCCTAGAGGAATCATTGAAATAGTTATTGGATGAATTTCTGGAGGAATCTCTAAAGGAACTCTGGGAGATTTTTTTTGTAAAAATTTGTAAAAATCTTGAAAAGTTCCTGGAGGAATTTCTAGAGGAATTTCTGGAGGAATTCATGAAGAAATCCTCAAGGGAATTGTTGAAAAATCCCTGGAGGAATCCTTAGAGAAATTCGTGCAGAAATCCCCGAAGAAGTTTCTGGAAGAATTCTCTTTGCAGAATTCCTGAAGGAATCGCTGCAGCAATTACTGAAGGAAAATCTGGAAGAATTCCTGAAGGAATCCCTGGAAAAATTTCAAAGGGTCTTCCTAGAGATAATCCTTGAAGAATTTTTGAAGGGATCCCTGAAGGATTTCATAGAGGAAATCTTGGATGAATTTATGACAGAGTTTATGGAGGAATTTCTAGATCAATTCCTGGTGAATTTTCTGGAGAATTTTCCTATATTTGAGGAATGCCTGCATGAATTCCTGGAGGAATATCAGGAGGGATCCCTGAAGGAATCGCTGAAAAGAACCCTGGAAAATTTTCTTCATGAATCCAAGTTAGAATCCCTGGAAGATCCCTGAATAAATTCCTGGAAGAATGCCGAGGAGAATTCGTAGTGGAATTCTTGGAGGAACCCTTGAATAAATTCCTGGAGAAATCTTTGGAGGAATTCCTGTAGGAGTATCTGAAAAAACCCTTGGAGGAATAATTACTGGAAAAAATCCTGTAGGAATTCCTAGGGAAATTTCTGATGGAATTCTTGGAGGAATTCCTATAGCAGTTCCTAAAGAAAACTCTAGAGGAATTCCTGAACAATCCCAAGGAATTCCCAAAAGAATCCCTAAACAGTTCCTGAAGAAAGTACTGAATTTGTACCTGGAGGAGTTCCTTAAAGAATTCAAGGAGAAATTCCTGAAGGAATCCTAAGAAAAGTTACTGGGGGAATTTTTAAAATAAGTTGTTCCAGAAAAAATCACAGAAGGAATTCCCGAGTGAAGCCTTGGAGAAATTCCTGGAAGAATCTCTACAAGATTTCCTGGAAGCATTTCTGAAGGAATTCCTAGAAACGAGATGAACCAGCCGAGGGCTGAAAATCTCGATAATAAAGAAAAATAATAATAATAATAAATAATTCCTAGAGGAATATGATAAAAAAAAATAAGAGGCATTTCAGTAGGATTCCTTGGAGAAGTTTTTAGAGGAATCCCTGAAACAATCCCCAGAGAAATCACTGGAAGAATTCTTAGAGGAATTCCTGAACAAATTCGTGGAGAAATCCCATGATAAGTTCCTGAATAAATCACAGATGGAATTCTTGGAGAATTCCTGAAGTAATTCTAGAAAGAGTGGATGAACTTTTGGATGAATCCCTGTGGCAGTTCCTGAAGAAATCCCTGTAGGCGTTACTGTAGAAACCCCAGGATGAATCCTGGAAGCAATTCCAAGAGGCATTCCTAAGGGAATCCATAAAAAGTTACTGGAGAAAGTACTGGATTAATTCCTGGAGGAATACCTGAAAGAATTCCAAGAGGAAGTCCTAAAGAAATTCTTAAAAGAGTTCCTGGGGAATTCTTGGAGGAATTTTTAAAATTATTCCTGCAGTTGTTCCTGAAATAAACACAGAAGAAATAATCTCAGGATGAATTCCCATAAGGAATTATTTTTTTTATCTGTATTAACGAGATTTTAAGCCCTTGGCTAGTTCATCTCGGGACCCACGCTTTACTTCCCTTCCGAAGGAAGAACTCACATTGTGTGTGTTTTTTTCGGGAGTGGGATTTGATCCCAGGTCCTCGGGGTGAAACGCCTGTGCTTTAACTAACCATCACACCAGGTCCGAGGAATTACTTAGGAAATCCCAGGAAAGTTTTCTCAACAATTCTTGAAACAATTTCTGTAATAATGCCTAGAAGAAAAAAAATTGTAGGAATCCATGTTTCCAGTGATCTGTAAATTTATTCTTATATACACGTGATTGCTTTGAAACAATATAACACAAGGATTGTCACGATGAATGTAAAGTTCGAACCGAATATACAACATTTCTGTATTGTACGTAATTTTGTGAAGATTTTGTAGTTTTGATGATTCACACTTCTCACAAATGCATTGAAAAAGTTTTCCTATGTGCACGTGATTGTTTTCAAGCAATAAAACACAAGGATTGTCGCGATGAACGTAAAGTTCGAACTGAAAATACGAATTCCCTGTATTATACGTGATTTTGTGAAAATTTTGTAGTTACTAAAAAACACACTTTTCACAATCGAATGGAAGAAGTTTTCTAATGTACACGTGATTGTTTTCAAGCAATAAACACAAGGGTTGTCGAGATGGATGTGAAGTTCAAACTGAAAAGAAAAATATCCTGTAATATACGTGATTTTGTGAAAATGTTGTAGTTCCCAAAATACACACTTTTCACAATCGTTCAGAAAAAGTTTTCTCATCTACACGTGATTGTTTTCAAGCAATAAAACACAGGGATTGTCGCGATGAATGTAAAGTTCAAACCGAATATACAAATTTTCTGTATTATACGTAATTTTGTGAAGATTTTGTAATTTTATGATTCACACTTGTCCTCATTTATCTGTAGATGTATTCTTATGTACACACGATTATTTTCAAGCAATATAACATGGGGATTGTCACGATGAACGTAAAGTTCAAACTGAAAATAAAAATTTCCAGTATTATACGTGATTTTATGAAACTTTTGTAGTTTCTAAAATACACACTTTTCACAATCGTTTGGAAAAAGCTTTCTCATGTGCACGTGATTGTTTTCAAGCAATAAACACAAGGGTTGTCGCGATGAACGTGAAGTTCAAACTGAAAATACTAATTTCCTGTATTATACGTGATTTTGTGAAAATGTTGTAGTCCCTAAAATACACACTTTTCACAATCGTTCTGAAAAAATTTTCTCATGTAAACGAGATTGTTTTCAAGCAATACAACACAGGGGTAGTCGCGATGAATGTAAAGTTCAAACCGAATATACAAATTTTCTGTATTACACGTAATTTTGTGAAGATTTTGTAGTTTTTATGAATCACACTTGTCCTCATTTATCTGTAAATGTATTCTTATGTACACGTGATTGTTTTCAAACAATATAACATGGAGATTGTCGCGATGAACGAGAAGTTCAAACTGAAAATACGAATTTCCTGTATTATACGTGATTTTATGAAAATTTTGTAGTTTCTGAGATTCATACTTTTCACAATCGTTTAGAAAAAGATTTCTCATGTGCACGTGATTGGTTTCAAGCAATAAAACACAGGGGTTGTTGCAATGAATACAAAGTTCAAATCGAATATACGAATTTACTGTATTATACGTAATTTTGTGAAGATTTTATAGTCTTAAATAATGAGTATCTCCATATATTTCTTTGCAATAATTTTGCTTTAATAATATGGGCAATTCGATATTAAAATAAGTGTGGAAACTAATTTACATTCGGAATGGCTCCAGAAAAACAGTATTTTTAAGGTATTTGCTCCGAGTTTTTGAGTACTCAAAAATAGAACTTTGGTCAAATCCATAGTTTGAAAATTTTATATTCATCTAGAAGGCTGGGAAAATTCATTGCTTCAAAAATTTTGCAAATCGGATAAAAAACGGCGGAGATATTAGTAGTTGAAAAATACCGTTCCCACTGTTTTGAGGCATGGCAGTTGGTGTAAGTGATTTATAGCATGGCAGTGGGAGTGTTAATCGATCATAAATTGCTGCAAGTTCATTACACCCAAGTGGCCATGCAATATCCGGAACCATTTCGGAGATATTCCGGATTGTACTGGGGTCAGGGAGGGTACCGAAAAGGCTAAAAAAGATTATTTCGTGTGTTATTGAATTTGAACCATTAATTTTCAGCTGAATTTTCATTGTGAACAACAAATCACAACTGCGATAATCAGATTTGAATAAGTTGACCCATCTGGATTACCGTGACAGGTTCCGCGGGGGCCTCATTGGGGACACTTCTGGTTTTCATCCAAAACATGTCGTGCGACATATCAATCTTCATGATTTCGACTGACTGAGTCAGAAACAATAGCCTGAAGTCTGTATATGGCCACCCCGAAACAACTACCATAGGTTCCGCGGGGGTGACATCGGGGACGTTTCTGGTGTGCAACCAAAACATGCCGTGCGACATAACGAACTTCATGATTCCAAGAGAATGGGACAGAAACAATTGACTGAAGTATGTAGCAACTGATATGGCCGCTCCAGAACACCTGAAACAAGTTCCGCGGGGGCCTCTCAAATACAATAGCACACGAAATAATCACTTTTAGCCATATGGCAAAACAAACCCCTCACCCATCCCCTGACCCCAGTACAATCCGGAATATCTCCGGAATGGTTCCGGATACCACATGTCCACTTGAGTGTAATAAACTTGCACCAATTTATGATCGATTGAGGGCCACTTCAAAAAAATCGGATGAAAATTGAGGAAATGCCAGCATTTTCAAAACGAGTTGTCGTAGGGCGGGTATGAGAAGGTTAAAAATCTCCAATAGCGCCTAAAAATTCCCAATGTCCCTTAAGAATCCCCAATTTCTCCTAAAATGTCCAACTTGTTCATTAGATTCCCCAAAGATATCATTTCTCAAGGACCCCCATGATTCCTAAGTTCCCTTTACCCTCCCCAATATCTCCTAAAAATTCCCAACGCTCCTTAAAAATCCCCAATATCGCCTAAAAATCGCCAATATCCCTTAAGAATCCCCAGCTTCTCCTAAAATGTCCAACTTAGTGATTAGATTCCCCAAAGATATCATTTCTCAAGGACCCCCATGATTCCTAAGTTCCCTTCACCCTCCCCAATATCGCCTAAAAATCCCCAATGTCCCTTAAGAATCCCCAACTTCTTTTAAAATGTCCAACTTGTTGATTAGATTCCCCAAAGGTATCATTTCCCAAGGACCTCCATGATTCCTAAGTTTCCTTTACCCTCCCCAATATCTCCTAAAAATCCCCAATGTTCCTTATAATCCCCAATATCTAATAAAAATCCCCAATGTCCCTTAAGAATCATTTCACAAGGACCCCCATGATTTATATGTTCCCTTTATCCTCTCCAATATCTCCTAAAAATCCCCAATGTTCCTTAAAAAACCCCAATATCTCCTACAAATCCCCAATGTTCCTTAAGAATCCCCAATTTCTCCCGAAATGTTCAACTTGTTGATTAGATTCCATAAAGGTATCATTTCCCAAAGACCCCCATGATTCCTTACTTCCCTCTACTCTCCCTAATATCTCCTAAAAATCCCCAATTTTCCTTAAAAATCCCCAGTGTTTCTTAAAAATCCCTAATGTCTCCTAAAATCCCCAATGTCTCTTAAGAATCCCCAACTTCTCCTAAAATGTCCAACTTGTTGATTAGATTCCCTAAAGGTCCCTAAAGGGTAATCATTTCCCAAGGACCCCCATGATTCCCAAGTTTCCTTTACCCTCCCCAATATCTCCTAAAAATTCCCAACGTTCCTTAAAAATCCCCAATATCGCCTAAAAATCCCCAATGTCCCTTAAGAATCCCCAATTTCTCCTAAAATGTCCAACTTGTTGATTAGATTTTCCAAAGGTATCATTTCTCAAGGACCCCCATGATTCCTAAGTTCCTTTTACCCTCCCCAATATCGCCTAAAATCCCAATGTCCCTTAAGAATCCCCAACTTCTCCTAAAATGTCCAACTTGTAGATAAGATTCTCCAAAGGTATCATTTCTCAAGGACCCCCATGATTCTTAAGTTTCCTTTACCCCCCCCCCCCCCCCAATATCGCCTGAAAATCCCCAATGTACTTTAAGAATCCCAAACTTCTCCTAAAATGTCCAACTTGTCGATTAGATTCCCCAAAGGTATCATTTCCCAACGACCCCCATGATTTCTAAATTTCCTTCACCCTCCCCAATATCTCCTAAAAATCCCCAACATTCCTTAAAAATCCCCCATATCGCCTAAAAATCCCCAATGTCCCTTAAGAATCCCCAACTTCTCTTAAAATGTCCAATTAGGTTTCCAAAGGTATCACTTCCCAAGGACCCCCATGATTCCTAAGTTTTCTTTACCCGCCCCAATATCTTCTAAAAATCCCCAACGTTCCTTAAAAATCCCCAATATCTCCTAAAAATCCCCAATATTTCTTAAGAATCCCCAACTTCTCCTAAAATGTCCAACTTGTTGATTAGATTCTTCAAAGGTATCATTTCCCAAAGACCCCCATGATTTATAAGTTCCCTTTACCCTTCCCAATATCTCCTAAAAATCTCCAATGTTCCTTAAAAATCCCTGTTATTCCCGCCACGTCAACAGCAAAAGCAACAATTGCAAATAATGCAGCGGTCGTGACGAGCGACGCAATTTATGTCCAGCTAGCAGGCGCAACGTGCGCTGCCGCAAATACTGCTGATTGTGAGTACTATTCACGTAAAGGCGCGGTCTCGAAGCAAACGACTACTGCCGCCAAATCTAATCCTAAATCTTCTAACCATCGCGCACCTATTGTGGTCAGGCGTAATCCGAAGCGTCTCGCGCGGCCTGACCGGTATAGTCACTGTGAGGTATGAGCAGAACGAGATAATAGTAGAATGGTGCAGTGTGACCGTTGTGAAAGATTGTTCCACTTCTGTTGCGTAGAAGTCACCGAAGGAATCGCTGATATTAGATGGGACTGCCCGCTCTGTCGACCCGACGAACAGGAGGCTACAGTCGAGAACGTTAGAGGGCCCATCAGTGCTGAAAAACCAACCACGAAGGAGTCCGGCTCCATGAAATCTCATGGGAAGAAAAGCAGTAAACGGAGCGAGCAACGCAAGACGGAACTAAGACTGCAGAAGCTGGAGGAGCACTAGCAGTTGGAACAAAGGTTCCTGGAGGAGAAATACAAGATCCTGGAAGAGCTGGATAGTGATACGGAGACGGACATTAGTGATGTTGAGCTAGAAAAGATGTCAAAAATTTCTGAATGGATTAGGAGTACGGATCGTGCTGGTGCCATCGAGGATTCTGGCGTTGAAGCGGAAGATCCTCTCGAAAACCCAAAGGTTTCTCAGGGAACTATCAGACGATCCGCAGCGATCGAAGATCCAGAGGTAAATCAGCAACATCGGGTGTTCGGATCCCACCGTCAAACAATGGCAAAATTTGTTCCCGAGCAACGCTCAACACCACAACCAACAATCCAATACTCAGCGAAGCCTATAAGTGGACAGTTTCCTATGCGCTCGGCAGGCATGCCCAGTATGCCGTCTTCACCCCGACCCGTACTAGCCTCAGGTATACACCCAACACAAGAACCAGAATTGAGCCCCGCGGAAACTACAATATTGCTCAACCGCAGCCAGCTTGCTGCACGACAAGCAGTGTCGAAGGATCTACCTGGTTTCGATGGGAATCCTGAGGACTGGCCGCTATTTATTTCGATGTATACTTCATCAACTCACATGTGTGCATTTTCGAATGATGAAAACATGTTGCGGCTCCGCAAATGTCTGGAAGGAAAGGCTTTGGATGCCGTAAGATGCCGCTTGCTGCATCCCTCCAACGTCACTGGTGTACTTGCAACACTGAAAATGCTCTATGGTAGGCCGGAAGCGATTATACAATCTGCAATCAGAAAAATTCGCTCTTAATCTCCTCCGGATATCGATCGTTTGGAGAGCTTGGTCAGCTTCGCGTTGACCGTAGAAAATCTGGTGTCTACAATTGAAGCTTGTGGAGTTCAAGACTTTGTGTACAACATGGATTATGCGGAATCAATGGCTGCACGTATCTTCATCATCCCCTACTTCATTCTGAGAAAACAGAAGCGACTAAGAATATCCCCCGACAAAGCGAAGCTGCAACAAATACAAGCTGTAATATTCACCAAACGCAGACTAACGATGTACTGTTTCGGATCGTACCAGTGATGCTTCATGGCCCATTGAAGTCAATTCAAACCTACGCCTTCATCGATGAAGGGTCTGAACTCACGCTTATGGAAAATTCTCTTGCGAAGGAGCTTGGATTGCACGGATCCCGAAAGGCACTCTGTTTGAAATGGACGGGGGATATTAGACGAATAGAGGATGAGTCTCAGCAAGTGGAATTGGATATTTCATCAACAGGAAACTCTGCTCAGATGTATAAACTGATGGATGTTCGCACCGTACAGAACCTGCAACTCCGCCCTCAAACGTTGCACGCACCCGAACTGCAAGGCCGGTATCGTCACCTCGCTGGAATTCCTGTAGAATCGTACATCAATGCAAGCCCACAAATTCTAATAGGACTGGACAATGCGCAGCTTGGTTATGCGTTCAAGAGCCGAGAAGGAAAGCCGTTCGAACCGATAGCCGTCAAAACACGCCTTGGGTGGATTGTTTATGGGAGCTGTACGTCCAATCATCACTCCGAAAATCACGTTAATTTTCATGGTCTGCAAGCATGTGAGTGCAACGGAGCAACCGATGACACTCTCCACGCAGCAATGAAAAGTTATTTTGCCCTCGACAGTCTTCGCATTACACAGCCAGTCAAATTGCCGCTCTCAGTAGATCAGTGATCCTCAGCCTAACCACAAACGAAGATACAGACGGAGCAGTAATCGTTTTTTTCGGTACCACTTTTATTTTCACCCTTTGGTAAGCCCCTCTCGCTCTGTGTAATCAGCGGATCAGCCCTTGAACGGGCGAAATTAGCGAACTGTCAAGCGACTTGTCAATAACTTGTTGTTTACTAATAAACATTAAAAGTTCTGCGTACTTTGTCCCCAGCCACACCAAGTCGTTCGGTCGGTTCCGGAACACCGGGAATTTGAGTGTAGGAGACAGTTGCGCCAGAAAAAAAATAATCGCCGGAAAGAGGAACCAGTTGACGAAATCCAGTCTATAATGCGCAAACAAAAGCCAGGTCACCAGGTGAGGAATGATACACCATCGAAGGAGCTGTCTCCGTTAAGTGCGTGGTAAAAGGATACGGCCACAAAGTCGCCGGTACAGAAGAAAGTTAGGTGAAAGCAACAGATAGTGCAAATGCAAAGCAGGATTTCGCAGGAGCAGGAGATAACGAGGATTCGTGTGCTTCCATTCTAGACCTAGACGAGCCAACGGATTGCGTTCATCGAAGGTTGGGCTTCCTTTAGTACCCAAAAGCTTAACCTTTTATGTTCCGGAATTGTTCCTGACGCTGACGGGTAAGTTTTGCAGCCTTATTTTGCCTATCTTGATTAAGATTGTTCGTTCTTTCGTAGGCCATGCGTCGGTGGGAACTGAAGTGCCGTCACACACATTGCATGCTGATTGGATGCCCTTGTGGGAGTGGCTCAATTCGGGTTTATAGAGCAGACATACGAGCGGATGGCCATTTTGCTGATGGAAAAAGAAGTCTAGTTGGCTCGCGTCGAGTGATCCGAAACGCTGAACATAATAAAAGCAAAAAAGGAACAATTTCAAAAATGACTAGCGTGAAGCGTCAGATGATAAGGATTCTCTCATGGGAACGTAGGGGTTTTTGCTAGCAAGTGCACAGAAGCCGATTGACCACAATTTGTACAATCCAGTGGTTAAAGATGGTATAAATATATAAACCATGGTATAAAATGGTAAAAATTAAATAAGGTATCAACCTGATTAGAAAGAAATCCTTTTAGGGTCTCAGAGACAACTCCATACAAGCCATCACATTGCGATTTGAAAGGACGTGGCGAACCTAATAAGAACGATTATTACACCTGTTGAACCACTCCAGACGTTGTCGGTAGGGGCAAACTGTAAAAATCTGGGAGCACGTAATAAACCTCATTTGATCGCATCTTCTGAAATCACTCCAGAAGTTTTTGTTTAATAGGAACATTGTAAATGGCAATATTTTTTCTTGCATCGCTATACTATTTAAAAGGACGTGTTGAACCTTATTGGGGCAAGTCTTATTAGACCTCTAGAGCAACTCAAGAAGTTTTTGGTTGAAGTGAACTGTTTCAGAAGTAAACATATGCCTTGCATCACCATGCAATTTGGAAAGACCAAATGAAACTTATAAGATTTCTTCCTTAACCTGTGGAATACCTCCAGGAGTTTTTGCAAGAATAAAGCAGCTGAAACTCGAGTTAAAAAGTAACATTTCCAGACTTATTCTGCGCGGCGTGTGAGGTGAGACGAGTCGAATGAGGTGACAAAAGTCGACTCGCCCCATTTGATTTACATTAGTCGTCTCACGTCACGTGAGACGAAACCGTCCGTCTCACCTCACACGCCGCGCAGAATAAGCCTGTTCTTGCAACACCATGAGGACGTGGTGAACCAAGTTGGAACAAAGCTTCTTTGAGTGGAGCATGATGTCTTGCATCACCATGCATTTTAGGAGGACTTGGTGAACCAAGTTTCTTTGAGTGGAGCACCATGTCTTGCATCACCATGCATTCTAGGAGGACGTGGTGAACCCAGCTAGAACAAAGCTTCTTTGAGTGGAGCATCATGTCTTACATCACCATGCATTCTAGGATGACTTGGTGAACCAAGCTTCTTTGAGTGGAGCATGATGTCTTGCATCACCATGCATTTTAGGAGGACTTGGTGAACCAAGTTTCTTTGAGTGGAGCACCATGTCTTGCATCACCATGCATTTCAGGAGGACGTGGTGAACCAAGCTAGAACAAAGCTTATTTGAGTGAAGCATGATGTCTTGCATCACCATGCATTTTAGGAGGACGTGGTGAACCAAGCTAGAACAAAGCTTCTTTGAGTGGAGCATCATGTCTTACATCACCATGGATTCTAGGAGGACTTGGTGAACCAAGTTAGAACAAAGCTTCTTTGAGTGGAGCACCATGTCTTACATCACCATGGATTCTAGGAGGACTTGGTGAACCAAGCTTCTTTGAGTGGAGCATCATGTCTTGCATCACCATGCATTTCAGGAGGACGTGGTGAACCAAGCTAGAACAAAGCTTATTTGAGTGGAGCATCATGTCTTGCATCACCATGCATTTTAGGAGGACTTGGTGAACCAAGTTTCTTTGAGTGGAGCACCATGTCTTGCATCACCATGCATTCTAGGAGGACGTGGTGAACCAAGTTAGAACAAAGCTTCTTTGAGTGGAGCATGATGTCTTGCATCACCATGCATTTTAGGAGGACTTGGTGAACCAAGTTTCTTTGAGTGGAACATCATGTCTTGCATCAAAATCAAAATCGAAGGGGAAGTTTGCTGTTCCCATAGCAACTCATACATTGAGCATTTCTTAAACGTGAAAAATATGAGTATTTTTCACAAATCATCCCCAAAGGTGAGTGATACAAGTAGTCCTCAACGAAATTCAGCGACTCATGTAAAAATCTCTTTTTTGATAACATATGTTAGGGTGGGGCGGGGCAAGATGGGTCGCGGGGCAAGATGGGTCAGTGCCATTTTCGAGCGGATTACTTATGTTTTGATTATGTTAATAATTTTGCTAGGTGACCAGCATGAATATACAAAAGTTTAGGGTATTGATTGAAAAATTATCCACTCTCATTGGAAATAAAAAATAAAATGGTTTTTAGCCATTTTTCTTATGCGGTACATTCCATATATGCTCCATATAAACCACCGCGGGGCAAGATGGGTCACCTTCAATTTTGAGCGTATTCTTGGATCATTTAAAAGTTATTTATTTTTTATTACAAGACTATCTCATAACTAACTTCAATCAAGCGGAATGAACACCTCAAATTATATCATAAAATTATGATAATTTTTTAGTGAAAACATCGATTTTCAAGTCGTCCTAGGACCACTCAAATCGTTAAGTTTTTCATTTTCTAAATAAATTTATAAAATGTTTACTAGTAGCTCTTGTTTACTCAGTAGGGGTAGGCGGGGCATTATGGACCTAGACTGGGTCAACAAAGTCGATTTTTTGGAACAAAGCTTTTTCGATTCATTTTAGCGTACAAAGTAACTGTGCAAAATTTGGGAGCGATTGGTTGCTTCCCCGTATTCCGCATTGCGATTGAAATTTGTATGGAATTTTGTATGGGAAAACGTGATTTTTTGCATTTTTCTCATAAATTGAAATTTTTCTTCTAAAACAATCTAACCAATGACGGTAAAGTATAGCCTAGGATATGCCGAAAAACTTTGCCGAAGACCGCAAAGTGATCCGACACTTGTGAAAAAAGTTATAACGTACAGATTGCCCGGTGGTGCTTAACATTTAACATGTAAAGGAATAACATCAATAATAAAATCACAATTTTTGGCCTAAGTTACCAGGCGAATAACTTTTTTCACAAGCGTCGGATCACTTTGCGGTCTTCGGCAAAGTTTTTCGGCATATTCTAGGCTATATTTTAACGTCATTAGTTACATGGTATTGAACAAAAGAATTCAACTTATGAGTAAAATGCAAAAAAGTACGTTTTCCCATAATAACTTCCATACAAATTTCAATCGCAATGCGGAATACGGGGACGCAACCAATCGCTCCCAAATTTTGCACAGTTGTTTTAGGCGCTAATATAGATTGAAAAAGCTTTGTTCCGGGATGATACAATCAAATTTAAAGTTTCTCCATACAACGTTGACCCACTCTAATGGACACCCTAAGGTTTTTGCCAACTTTACCTGGCAAGATGTCAAAAAAGTTGAGTTTTTTTATACATGTATCCTTTTAAAGTCTATTTAGCATCTATTGCATAAGAATGCTCACGAAGAAAAATGATTTATCCACTTCAAAAAATGTTATGAAAAATGTTAGTTTTTCATGACCGTCTTCAAGCATACGGGGCAGAATGGACACCCCCATGGGGCAATATGGACACCATGAGACTTTCACGAATTTCGTACATTATTTACACCTATAGAGTCATTTCATTACAAAACAACTATTATGGATTAATAATACGCCGAAGTAGTTCATTTTTGTTCAGTTAGTTTAAATTCAGGGTGTTTCGGATAAAGCTTCGTTTTTGTCGGCATGTACAGCTGTGCCTAGAACAACTATTTTCCACTGCTGTCGTTTTTTGACCAATTTCTTTCACCCTATGCTAACTATAGTGAACATTTAAACGAAAATATACTGAAATCGAAGAATTTGGTTGGTTTGTGATTTAGGTTATATTTTTCCCTTGCCGCTTCTTTCAAAAAGGTGAGTGTCCATTTTGCCCCGGCAGCAGAAGATATTTTCAAACTTGATTTTTGATATGATAAAGAAGAAAATATAAACATGTCAAGCATGTAGATACAGCAAAACTACTTGCATGTGTTCTAGAAATATCAGGCTTTAATCGGCCTGCAATAAATTAATCACTAAATCTTATTTTAGATGGTGTGAAAATTATAATTTCCATGAACAAAAAACGGAGGACGCAACTTTTTCGTGTAAAATCAAGTATAATTTTAATTTCGAATGTTTCTTTCCTGAAACTACGTTTTAGATAAATGGACTATATTCTCCATTCATTGAAAGTTCAAAAAAGTTCGCATATTTCAAAATATTGAGGGTGTCCATTCTGCCCCGGGTGTCCATAATGCCCCGCCTACCCCTATGGATATGGAGCATATACAGGGTGTTAGGTTCCTGAGTGCAAACTTTTTAAAGGGCGATAGAGGACCATAAATGGAGAAAAAAAAATGTTCTACGCATATGGTCAAATCTCAACCGTTACGTAGTTATTGAACTTCCCATGTTTATGACTCTTTTTGCCTTAACTGACAATAACTTGAAAATGGTCAAACTTATCGAAGTTTTTTTACCCTTATTCGAAAGATTATTGAAGTTTCTAACAAATGGCATCTTTAAATCGATTGGTTGAGTTAAATAACTAAGTTTTCTAGAGCAAAATAGCTAAAAATAGTGAATTTTTATTGGTTTTTGTCAATTATTTTTGAAACATGCGTAATAAATTAAAATTCTTTCTTTGGCAAAGTTGTGGCCCCTGTTACACTCTACGATTCGTTCTTTGACACCAAACTTCTAGCTCTTATCGTTTTCTGGCAATTTTGATTTAAATGTGCGCCACAATGCGCAAAAAAGTGCTATCCATGACAGTTGCAAATTTATGATCTGAAATGCGATGTTAAAATCGAAATTGCAACAAAACGATAAGAGATAGAAGTTTGGTGTCAAAAAACAAATTGTAGAGTGTAACAGGAGCCACAACTTTGCTAAAGAAGAAATTTTAATTTATTACGCATGTTTCAAAGATAATTGACAAAAACCATTAAAAATTCACTATTTTGAGCTATTTTGCTCTAGAAAACTTAGTTTTTTAACTAAACCAATTGATTCAAAGATGCCATTTGTTAGAAAATTCAATAATCTTTCGAATAAGGGTAAAAAACCTTCGATAAGTTTGACCATTTTCAAGTTATTGCCAGTTAGGGCAATAAGAGTCATAAACATGGGAAGTTCAATAACTACGTAACGATTGAGATTTGACCATATGCGTAGAACAATTTTTTTCTCCATTTATGGTCCTCTATCACCCTTTAAAAAGTTTGCACTCAGGAACCTAACACCCTGTATGAATACGGTACAAATCTTATATATTGCCGTTTTTCATTGAGAAAATGTAAATTATTTAAAAGGTGACCCATCTTGCCCCGCACTTTTTTCACATCGCAAAATCGGTCACTTTTTGAGACTGCTTGTTTAACATCATATTTTGTATTAAATGAACTTTTTATCGACTTTTAGCATTGCTAACTAGTGTATTGAAGAGTAGCGGACGAATACAAACCAATACGATTTGTATTTACAAAGTTATGATGATCCGTCCTTAGGTGACCCATCTTGCCCCGCCCCACCCTACATACGGTGTTTGGTAATGTTAGGCTTGTATTGTAGGTTCCAATACATCTAGGTTGTCTCGTTCAGAATCCTGGAGAATTTTTGGATGGATTATAGAGACCACAGAAACGCCCCACCCACCTAAGTATTTTTATTTAGATATCACCATGCGATTCTGGAGGACCGGATGAAGCTGCAGAAGTGAACTGTTTCCAACGTGGATGTCTTGCATCACCATGCATTTTAGGGGGACTTGGTGAACCTAACTAGAACAAAGCTTCTTTGAGTGAAGTCCTGCATCACCATACATTTTCGGAGGACTTGGTGAACCTAGCTAGAGCGAAGCTTCTTTGAGTGGAGCATGATGTATTGCATCACCATGCATTTTAGGAGGACTTGGTGAACCTAGCTAGAGCGAAGCTTCTTTGAGTGGAGCATGATGTATTGCATCACCATGCATTTTAGGAGGACATGATGAACCAAAGCTGAGAAGCAGGCTTTGTCCCAATGAGGACGTTACGCCAAGAAGAGAGAGAGAGTGGTGAACCTTCTGAGTTAAATAAAAATAAAATAAAAAAATGTCTTGCATCATCATGCATTTTAGGAGGACTTGGTGAACCTAGCTAGAACAAATCTTCTTTGAGTGGAGCATGATGTCTTGCATCACCATGCATTTTAGGAGGACATGATGAACCAAATTAGAACAAAGCTTCTTTGAGTGAAGCATGATGTCTTGCATCACCATGCAATTTGGGAGGAAGTGGTGAACCTTCTGAGTCAAATGAAAATAAAATAAAAAATTGTCTTGCATCACCATACATTTTAGGAGGTCTTGGTGAACCTAGCTAGAGCGAAGCTTATTTGAGTGGAGCATGATGTCTTGCATCACCATTAAGGTGGCCCACACTTATATGAAAAACAAAAATTTCGAAAAATGCCAAGTCTTACCTCCTCAATCAGTTGTTTTTGACTCCCAGAAGCTACGTTCAAAATTTGAGCAAAATCGGTTGAGCCTAAGGGGGCGCTCAAAACGCTTGAAGTTTGTATGGGAAAACTTGGCCAAATGTATGCAGAAATTTTAAGTTTTCGAATTTTGCCGCTAGGTGGCGCTGTAAGCGTTCAATTATCAAACCCTTTGGTATTATTGTAGGTGACTATATGCCAAACAATTTTGTCGAAGACCGCAAAGTGATCCAACGTCTGTGGAAAAAGTTATACCCTAGGAAAAGTGAGGATAAACTTAATTATTATTTTTCCAATACATGTAAAGGAATAATATCAATAATGAAATCTCAATACTTTGCCTCACTTTGCCTGGGGTATAACTTCTTTCACAGCCATCGGATCACTTCGCGGTCTTCGACAAACTTATTTGGCATATAGTCACCTACAATAATACCAAAGGGTTTGATTATTGAACGCTTACAGCGCCACCTAGCGGCAAAATTCGAAAACTTCAAATTTCTGCATACATTTGGCCAAGTTTTCCCATACAAACTTCAAGCGTTTTGAGCGCCCCCTTAGGCTCAACCAATTTTGCTCAAATTTTGAACGTAGCTTTTGGGAGTCAAAAACAACTGATTGAGGAGGTAAGACTTGGCATTTTTCGAAATTTTTGTCTTTCATATAAGTGTGGGCCACCCTAATCATCATGCATTTTAGGAGGACTTGGTGAACCTAGCTAGAACAAAGCTTTTTTGAGTGAAGCATGATGTCTTGCATCACCATGCAATTTGGGAGGAAGTCTGAGTCAAATAAAATAAAAAAATAAAAAAAATGTCTTGCATCACCATGCATTTTAGGAGGACATGATGAACCAAATTAGAACAAAGCTTCTTTGAGTGAAGCATGATGTTTTGCATCACCATGCATTTTAGGAGGACTTGGTGAACCAAATTAGAACAAAGCTTCTTTGAGTGAAGCATGATGTTTTGCATCACCATGCATTTTAGGAGGACTTGGTGAACCTATCTAGAACAAATCTTCTTTGAGTGGAGCATGATGTCTTGCATCACCATGCATTTTAGGAGGACATGATGAACCAAATTAGAACAAAGCTTCTTTGAGTGAAGCATGATGTCTTGCATCACCACGCAGTTTATGAGGACGTGGGGAACCTAACCAGAACAAACCTTCTTTGAGTGAAGCATGATGTCTTGCATCACCATGCATTTTAGGAGGACTTGGTGAACCAAATTAGAACAAAGCTTCTTTGAGTGAAGCATGATGTCTTGCATCACCATGCAATTTGGAAGGAAGTGGTGAACCTTCTGAGTCAAATAAAAATAAAATAAAAAATTGTCTTGCATCACCATGCATTTGAGGAGGACTTGGTGAACCAAATTAGAACAAAGCTTTTTTGAGTGAAGCATGATATCTTGCATGCATTTTAGGAAGACGTGGTGAACCTAGCTTGAACAAAGCTTCTTTGAGTGAAGCATGATGTCTTGCATCACCATGCAATTTGGGAGGAAGTGGTGAACCTTCTGAGTCAAATAAAAATCTAGTGGAAGACTGTTTCAAGGACCACTGGAATAACTCCATAAGTTTCAAGCGTTCTGCGTCGCATTCTGAGAGAACATGGTAACACTTCTTAGCAACAAATTCAGATCACTATTGTAGAACCCTTAGATGTATAGGTTGTCTCGTTCAGAATCCTGGAGACTTTTCGAATGGATTATAGAGACCACTGAAACGCCCCACCCACCTAAGTATTTTTATTTAGATATATGTATTTATGTACAAGGCATTGACATCGAATCGGCAAGGATCCTCCAGATAGGGCTGCTGGCAAACAATGGTCGATGGAAGTACCTAGAACGGGTTTAAAAATTAATTAACGGGTAAACATGACGACTTCTATAAGTGAAAACTTTGTGATAAACTCGAGGATAAACTAGTCCTTTTTTCCTTTGAACCATGGGCGGATCTGCTCAACGGACACCCGGACAGAAGTGTAGGGCTAAGGACCGTCTTCTACAAAAAAAAATAAAAAAAGAAGCTAGAACTACTCTTTTGACCCACTTAACAACATCCCATGGTCGTCAAACCCTTCGTCTTTACGGAATCACCAATAAGGCGTTGCTTCAGAGAAAAGGCTAAACACAGATAACAGATGTTTATGCTAGTACAAATTTTTCGCAGAATCCTGTGTAAATGTTCAAAACGATATACGTTGGCTCACTACCGCCATCTACTCAACTTGCGACATTACATCGAACTTGAATGCAAGAATAGTTCAAAGTACCAGTTTCATTCAAGACTGAATACAATCTTGAGTGTAAAATTGCGTAGTGCATGCAATCTTGAAAGCGATCACTGACTATCGAGCACTGCGCCATCTCTAAATGATTGCCACATGAGTCTCAGCTGCTCGTTACATACAAAATGGCTGCTGAGCATTTTTACACACATTGCCAATATAAGCATAAACGTCTGTTATCTGTGGGCTAAACTAGGCCTTGGATAGGAAAGAACGTAATCCTTCTGAAGCAATTTATCAGACGTGTACGGATGAGGTGGCATCCAAGAAGATACTGCTGCAAATTGACCCGGAAGGATACGGTAGAAAACGAGAAGATTTGATTTTGTAGCAGGGTCTTGTCAGGTCTTGTTTTTGTAGTAAGGTGACCTAACTGACTAAGTTCTCGCCAATTTGTCAGTTATTTGCCGTAGTTTCCAAATTTAGGTTGCTTTAGTGTTTTACGATTTGTCTTGTCAAACGAATTATTGTAGTCTCTACTTTATTAAAGTGTTATGTCAAAATGTTATTTTCATTATGTTGGGAATTGCTGACCAATATGATTAGGCGCCATTTATTGTTGACCGACTCATTGACCTCAACTGATAATACACTAACTTCAAAACTGATGAACTATTACATCAAACACGTTTTACTCCTAGATCCTGGTAATGCACCGCAATATCATCAAATTGTCCTATCAATCCTACCTGTACAAAACATGTCCAGGGCCCATATAGCCGAGGCGGTAAACGCACGGGTATTCAGCATGACCATGCTGAGGGTGACGGGTTCGATTCCCGGTCGGTCCAGGATCTTTTCGTAAAGGAAATTTCCTTGACTTCCTTGGGCATAGAGTATCTTCGTGCCTGCCACACGATATACACATGCAAAATGGTCATTGGCAGAGGAAGCTCTCAGTTAAAAACTGTGGAAGTGCTCATTGAACACTAAGCTGAGAAGCAGGCTTTGTCCCAGTGAGGACGTAACGCCAAGAAGAGAGAGAGAGAGAGAGAGACAAAACATGTCATACTAACAATACTAACGTATAAATATCTGTTCAGTTAGTAATCGTCCAAAATGTCGAGTCGAGACGCATTGACGTCAACAATGCGTCTTATTGATCACGCGTGGGCGATTTTATAATTTATAATGACAGAAAACATTAATTAGAATAATTAGGCTGACACAAATTTCGATTTTCTCTTATGTCACCGCCCCCTCGGAAAATTTGGGTCGGAATTCGACATTTTGAGGGGGAACATAAATAAATTATTCAAGACATTTAAAATTTTTTAAGTGAAATTAGAGTCTCCGAGAAAATTTCTTAACAAATCCGGTAAGTTTGATGATTTTGCCTAATTGTGTGGGTAATTTTTCATCAAATACATTTATTATTTATCATCCCCCCCCCCCCCCCCCCCCTTGACGAGTCAACGAGCAAAGTGACAAAAGAAGAAAATGAGATTTGTTCCGGCCTTATGAGCATTTGAAGCATATTAGAATTTATTTGAAAATGATCGGATTTAAAACAGTCAAAAGCAAACATGTTATCACGTATAAAATCAATATGTACATATGTGCAACTAGAATACAGCAAATATTATTGCTAGCCTTGCTAGCCTCCTCCTTCTTCTCACCCACCCTCCCAAACAAACACGAGAAAGAGCGGGATGCAAGAGGGGGTCTGTGCCCCCTCTTTCATCCCTCTCCCACTCGCGTCCGCTTAGGAGAGTGAGCGAGAAAAAATAAAAAGCCAGCTACGCCAATGTAGTAGAGACTGGCCATGTCAGTTCCTCCAGCACTACTTTTATAGTCCACTGTTATTAGGTCATGCGACAGTGCCTAAATTTATGCTGGAGGAAAGGCAAAATCAATCGTGTGAATAGACAACAGTGTGATTATTTATAGTCGGATAAGGTCACGTTGGACAGGATGGAGTCTGATAAAAAGGAAATATTTGAGACGTATGTATATTTATTCAATTATTATTCTAATTATTGATTAACTACACTACTATTATTCTAAATATTAGTTTACTACAACGCTTGACAATACACAATAAACCAAATCCAAGCTTACCAGTTTGGCACCTTGCTAAGGGAACTTGGCCGTGTATCCACAGCTCAGGAGTTAAATAACTCCAAACCGTCAATAATGCAAATTGTCAACTAAACTCTTTTGTGATACTTTGACGGAATATTATTTGGAGTAATCTTCTGAGAAACACAATCCGGGCAAATTGGATTGTCAGATAATCAGTGCCCTTTCAGCACCAGGTGTCACATCACGATGTGATGGCCGGAAGAATACAATGTCGAACAAAACTACTATTTCGTCCGACACTGTAGGTAAGCTAGCTCCCCCAAGGGAATTAGGTATAGTAACTTTTTTATAATTCGTTTCGTTTGTTCGTTTGAAAGGAAGTTTTGAACGAACTAGGGTCTGGGACCATTTGAGTAGGGGGACATATTTTGGGCACTTGCTACTATAATTCATTCAACTTCAATTCGATTTACTTGAATTTTCAATCATGGCTAGATACTGTACCTTGTACGTATCTGACCGTGTCCCAAAAAACAAGTCAATCGGTTGAAAATTGACTGAGTTATGGCAGCAAGTGTCCAAAATAGGTTCCTCTGCCCAAATAGTCCTAGACCCTATTATTATTTTCAAATGAGAACAATCAAAAAAAATCTGCATAATTCTTACATACCTTCGCCGTCACTGTTGTAGCTCATCTGATAGCTTGGTCGGCTATGCTGTGGTTTGGGTGAGCTCTGTCTACCCCCACTGCTTGGATCACCATTGTCCCGGATCGGTGCTGTTGGTTTTGCATCCGCTGTGGCATATGTCCCTGACTCATGTTGCTGCTTGCTGTTGGAAACAATCGTACTTGCCACCAAGCCCACCACCTGTAGAAGATACGGTATTGATGGATCCGCCGTTGTTGGAACTGGAGCTTTGCAGCGAAGACGGCGAAGGGGACATCATGAAAGGACGCCCGGCTGTCACGTTGCTGTATCGTATCCTTGCGACTAGTGGTGGGATTGGGTGGTGATGATAGGATGAAACGAAAGCGAAGCTGAGCTGTGCGGTACTATCGCAAAAACCTCCGGATTTGACCAGGTTGGCGTATATTTTCGGTTAGATAGCGGTTGCTGCTAAGGCCTTTCGTTCATGGAAATCGCTAGCTTCCACTGGAGTAGGATCGTTCATGGAGGCAGTTCAGTTCGTCACAGACAAAGAGCTTGAAATAGGTTCCTGTTCAGCGATTGGTGTTGTATGAGGTTGCTGGGAAACAGTCTGTTGCGGAATGGTGGAGGGTTGTTGCATTTGCTGGGACTGCTGAATAGTTTGTAGAGAGGCTGACTGCTGAGGTTGGAGCACATGTTGTTGCTGGGTGACATGTAGGACCGCAGTTGGCATACCGGTAGCGATGTTTGGAACGTTTGAGTCGGAACGGTTTCCATCAGATAACCATGAACTCCATTTAGTTGTTGTTGCTCTGGTTGCTGCGATTGTTCAGCCTGCTGGGGTTGACCATAGCTGGGAATGATTCCGGTCGGAGCAGCCACTCAAAACTACCGCGGGGTAGTACAGCACAGCAGCTGCGAGATTGTTGGGGCACCGCTCAGTCTGCCCACATCCGGAGCTACGCCACCAGCAGAAGCAACAGCGTTTGCCTGCCCGACTGCAGAACTATTATTCTCATTGAGCTCGTCGTCGGAGTAAATGTCCTGATAGAGGAAGATATCATTATGGACATGTTGCTTATTCGGCGAATGGGCGGCGAACATGAAGGTTTGCGTGATACGCTCGCCGGTCACCTGGACAACCACGTCGTTGCCTGCGAATTCATCTGGCTAATCTTGATAAGACAATCGCGAAAGTTGCTGGATCTTGTTGGGGGTCTACTTTTGGCCGATCACCTTCGTGTCCAAACCACCATGACAAAGCTTGGTTGATGAATCTGTTGGGACACAAAGAGGGTATATTAATTTTGTTCTTGTAGTTACTAAATGTACTTACTTTATTTGCTTTCGTCGACTGCTTCCGCCAAAAATCCGTCTAGGACTGACACGGACACGACACGGCTGACATGCACTTCACTGTCAACTCTGATGGCATGATGAATGAATGAATTGGGATGAAAAGAATGCGTGAGTAGAGAATGAGAGAATAAGCTTGGCGATTATTGGAATCATCCTGCGAGTGCCATCCCCTCGATTACATCCGTACTTTACCAATGTAGATCTACTTACATCCCCGTTTCCAGCAGTTCCTGTGAAGCGTATTCCTCCCCAAGACTCACGTCCTAGGTGCTGCTTTTCCGTCGCCTTGGCATCTCCGTAAGCTTCCGGCACCAGCTAAGCGTAGCTTTTCGCATTTGTTGAATCCGGCTACAACTAAATTAACCTGCAACAAAGATATTCCCGTTTGAGTAGAATAAATCTAGACCAACATGTGAAAAGGGCGGATATCCAAAATGTTAGAATCGAGAAAAACGCTTGCAAAGTTTCACAATCTAAAACTAATTCCTATTTAACACTTTGTGCGTGTGCCTTCAATCTTTTTCGTTATTTTAAAAGAAAACACTATCCTCCTGGTGATTTTATGCCAAAAAGTACAAACAAGCGTTTTTCCTTGAAGAAAATGAATGAAATGAAAATTACGCCCAAATAAAAACTCATTGGTCATTACGCCCGACATGCTACGCCGCTTGGTCGCCAGCGCTGGAATTACGCCTGGTCAATATTACCTAGAATCGATCGCTTTTGTTGTTACGCCCGAAAAAAATTTGTATCGAAATTAGTGGAATGGAATAGATTGTGAACCTAATCCACTGCAATAAATTGATTTTGAAGCTTTCTTAACTAAAAGTAACTAATTGAAGTTTATCTGACATTGGACAATGGAGGAGGAAGAAAATTTTCTCTTGACGTTGCCTACGATGAGTGGTAAAAAACAATGAGTAAAATGCAATGGAAATCAAATTTCGACTGAAATCTATATTCTAGCTCTTATCTATGAGCAACAACTCTTTACAGCAAAGGAGGGAGTTGTCCCTGCCATTGTCCATAATGCGCGTTGAAAAAAAAAAAAAATATTGCTACAGTACCGATGGGGAAGCGCAGGCAGCATATTATGTTCCCAACAAGCCCGTGCACAAGGGAGTGGTTTTGGGGGTTAAACTCCTCCCATTGCCGATACACAAGGCCTCCTTCACCCTTTGCTAAAATTGGGTAAAACCTCTCCCTTGTCGCCTTTTCTGTGCACGGGCGTGGTTCCCAATATCACCTTTTGCTGAATCTACCTGCTGCAACCTATGCCGGTCAATAAATTTGAGACCATTCGCTAACATTTTTATCACTGAAGCTTTACCAGCTGCATATCATCCAAATATATCCTGAATAGACATTGAAGCCATATTATCGCCACTTATTGCAGCCAGTCAGCGACTTCATTGAATTTTACGATGAAAAACGCACGATTTGATCTTGGGCGTAACAACCACCCGTGCGCAACAAGAGCAATAAGTGCACGGCGGATTTCCACTCAGACATTTTGATGGGCGCCGAAGCACGACGTAATGACGAAGGCTTTTCAATAACGGTGTAAGTAGTTTGGGGCGACTTTAATCAAAAGTGGGAGTAAAAGATTTGTGTAAATTTGATAAATATGAATTGCAAGATGCTGTTCTCGACTGTTTATTCAACAGTGTTAACCATTTTGTGCATTTTTGTGCTTTTTTTTCAAAGGCGCAAGATCAGTGGCGGAACAACCAAATGAAGCGATCAAAATCAGATGTGGAAATCCGCCTTTATTTAAATTATTGTTTTCCAGAAGTGGAAACTTATTTTTGAGCTAACGTCAGGAAAAATCATATGTTTATGAGTTGTTTGATCAAATTATGCTGAAAAGTAATTTGTTTACATTTTGGCTCTTCCGCCCTTTTCAAATGTTGGTCTAGAAATGTTATCAATGTTTATTCAAAACCATAATCACTAACTTACCGAACCGTTTGCTTCACAAGTGAGCCTCAATGATCCTCTAGATGTATACTCCATGATCTGCGGAATGTACTTGCTGGCCCTTGAGGGCACATCCAGTGCCAACACGAAGGAGTCATTATCCTGTTGGAATGCATTGCCCCAGAACCGTATCTTCGGATCAAATCGTCGGTAAATATAAAAAAAATCATCGAAATGTTGTTTTCTTTGAGCTTGTGTAGTAAACAAAACAAGTTTTGGTGCGGCGGCGAATCCGGCGAAAAACTGTCAAAACCTTGTGAGAGGGGTAAACCAATGCGTAAAAAACTGCTGAAAAATGGTAATCACTAGCTCCCTCGGTCAACTTCTGCTCAAGGAAAAAGAAGAAAACATGGTACCGAAAATTTTAGGTGGTTTGTACCGCACTCTTACGTCTGTATAAATTCGTCTGTGGCCTAACTGTCTTTGCGGGCCAAAATTGAATTTTGAAAAGAGACTGCGGGCCGCAAGTCATTCAATAGTTTATTTTTAAAAAATTTCAAGATTCAACACAAAATTTAGTTTGTTTGATTTTTTGAAAATATTGAACAAGAGCAAAAAAGTAATCAGGAGATTTAATTTCACTATAGGAAAAATCCTTAAAATCATATGGAATTGAAAACAGGGTTATCAGCACCGCAATATTTAAGTTTTCTATTTCTTGGTATTAATAATATTGAGCAAATGGAGTTTCTAACTGTAGCTTAGGGATTTACTGAAAAGTATTTCCAACCCTTTATTTAAAAAAAAAACCTTAGAACTATGAGATTTTTTGGGACTTTTCGTGGATATTGAGAAATTTCAGAATGATTTGTAGCGATTTCAGGGTTTTCGGAAGAAATTCCGAAAAACTGCCTGGAATTACTTTTTGGAAATCCATGATGATTTTTCAAAAGGTTTTCTTTATAGGACGTGTTGCGTAGGGTAGGGCCGAGGGTCGGATAAGCTGAACTTCTTTGAGCCGAATCAAAACCGTCGTTTGATGGATACGCTAAAGCTAAAAAAGGTTTATTAATTTCAACTAATTTCAACATAGATTCACAATCTTACAATTTTTCAGTGCGACCTCTATCTCTTCCCTCACTCTCTATGCAAACAACTATTGGCATCGGCTTTGCCGGATCTATGGTGTGCGCTGTAGTAATTGAATAATAAATTTATACACTTTCCGCAGTATGTAAATTGATACGGACTTACTTGAATATTTTCTAATAATCTGTACGGTTATACTCTTGGTTATACTACAGGAATATTTAACTTTCTAATTCACTCAATTAATTAACGTTCTAAACTCTTAGCCTTCTTTTCTCTTTTCTCATTATTTCCATTTCATTTCCATAACGATCCTACGATGTCATAATCTGTCAAAATCCATGCTCCTATTTTGACATAGGAATCTTCGAAATAGTATCGCAACATTCTCCCCCCCGTAACACAATCATTTAATGAATGTTTTACAAAATCTAGGCGATCATTTCGTTCCTGTCCTACCATAAACGCACCAACCTAAAGCGCATTTAAAGGCTATGGGTTCTTTAGGCATTCCTACGCAAACTATCGATGGAGCTACTAAGTGTGCATTGGACAATCCTATCAACAGCCTTGGCTTTGCCTTTTGGTATGCAAGGTAGGGTATATCTCTCAGATGATCTACTTTCCTAAACGATGCATCTAATTTTTGCACAGGCAGATCAAGATGACTGACGGTGTGCACATCTCTCAGCATAAATGGATTTGAACTACTCTCTCCGGAAATCCCCACTGTTGTAGTTGTGGTCATAATTGTCTTCACCGAACCATCAATCCATTTGAGGCGCAGTTTATCTGCATCTCCTTCGATTCCAAGCTCTTCGGCAAGCTTACTTTCCAGCATGGTACTCGATGATCCTTCGTCGATGAAGGCGATCGTTTCAATACTTTTAGCTTTTCCGTGTAATGTAATTGGGATATACTTCATCAAAGTAGGTGTACTAGTACCCAGGTCAACTGTACAGCCGCTTGTCGATGGAGTATCATCAACAGAATGCAGCATCGGATGGTGTTTCATTTGGCATCCGTTGATACCACAACTTTTGATCGTTTTACACGGCCACGGCAAGTGACGATTCAAACAACAGGGACACATCTTTAGTTCATTGATGAGCTCCCAACGTTCGTTTACCTGCATTGAAGAGATTCTCGCACAATTCGGAACCCGATGGTTGCAATCACCACATACGTAACATCGTTTACGCTTTTCTCTTCGACTAGTGTGAGGCGACGATCGAGTAGATTCGACTTCATCACTGCTGTCGTCGTTGTGCTCATCTCGGTGTTTATTTTGATCCAGAGTGATCGTGGATGTGACCTGACTTGCGGCTGTAACCAACTCAGACATAAAATCGCTGAACGTTGCAATAGTTATGTCGTTGCGTTCTTGTTTATGACCAGCCCATCGCAGCTTCAAATGTGTTGGTAGTTTGTTTACCATTTCTTGAAGTAGGCATGGGTTGTTCAAATGTGAATGTAATCCAGCAGCGATCATATGATCGGATAAATTTTGAACAGCTAGACCGTACACAACCAAAGAGTTAAGATCGTCATTCCCCGGTGCTGGTGTGTCATGAATTTGAGAGATGAGAGAGGAAATCAACAGCTCTGGTCTTCCGTAGAGCAACTCCAGAGTATTGATGACTTGGCTCACACAGTCTGGTAGTAGCAGTTTACTACAAACAGCCTGACGGGCGGGACCACGTAGACATCTTTGTAATCTTATAAGATTTTCTACGTCCGTGAATCCACATGCCTTTGTAGAGGTTCTATAGCAGCTAATGAAGATGGGCCAATCTTCAGGCTTACCGGTGAATATTGGCAGATCGGAAGGAATAACTTGGCGAGCAAACATTTTTTGCAATCCCGATTCAACGATACTACTGCTACCGCTATTGCTCTCATCATCAGTTGATTTGTGTACCTCGCACACCGGTGCAGATCGACTCGGGTGGACATGTTGTGGTGGTTTCTCGATTTGTGCCTTCAGTGTGTTGAGCTGCCGCTGCAGAACATCGAATCTCTTCGCGGTGGCATCCCTCTCCAGAGTTATTTCTTCTTGCAGTCTTTGGAGTTTACGAATGACTGAAGAATGTGGTGCTGATGACGAACAATCATTGCACTCCCAATTCTGGTTAGGTGTCGAATTGTCAGCCATCACACACTCAGCGTGGTAATGATTCTCACAGATTGCACACGTTAGGCAAATTGATAAGAGAACTGGTGACTTGCATTTTTCACATTGGACTTCCATCTCACTAGATATTGTCCAGCAAGTTTGATTCAATGAAAAATTCTTTAGTGTTGCGTAGGGTAGGGCCGAGGGTCGGATAAGCTGAACTTCTTTGAGCCGAATCAAAACCGTCGTTTGATGGATACGCTAAAGCTAAAAAAGGTTTATTAATTTCAACTAATTTCAACATAGATTCACAATCTTACAATTTTTCAGTGCGACCTCTATCTCTTCCCTCACTCTCTATGCAAACAACTATTGGCATCGGCTTTGCCGGATCTATGGTGTGCGCTGTAGTAATTGAATAATAAATTTATACACTTTCCGCAGTATGTAAATTGATACGGACTTACTTGAATATTTTCTAATAATCTGTACGGTTATACCACAAACGAAGATACAGACGGAGCAGTAATCGTTTTTTTCGGTCGCACCTACTTTCGCAAGCCCCTCTTGTAGTGTGTAATTGCGCTTTGGTGAACCCCTTGAACGGGCGAAAACTGAGCGAACTGTCATGCGACTTGTCACTGAGCGAACTGTCAAGCGGCTTGCTTGTTTATTTGTAATTTAATTTTTTTAATTTGTAATTTGTTGTTTTATTGTAAACGATAACCTTTTAGTTGTTACTTTACATGAGGTCAAGGATTCTGGCATAGGAAACATTGTTGAGGAGCAAAATAAAACTAACAAACTAGAATCAAAAGTAACATAAACAAATTTGAAGTGAAATTAAGGAAAAAGACTAATCAATATTTAGAATACAGCTGCATCTAGTATCGGTCTGAGCTTCTGACTGCATTTTTGAAGGCTGTGATGGTTGGCTTCTGCTTTACGTCTAGTGGTAGTCTATTCCAGAGTGAAACTCCGGCAATCAACACACTTTTCTTGGTCGTTGTCGTGTGTCTTGGAACAACAAACGTCCTGGTTCGTTGCTGCTGTCCACGCACCAGATGGTCCTGGATGTATTCCGGGAGGCTGCCGTCGTACCCCTGTCGCATGAAGCAGCAAGTTCGAATATGGTAGTTAGTGGGCAAATCATGCCCGAGAATACTGTTCCTAACCGTGGCTGATGTTTCCCGGCGTCGAAGACCATAAACGAACCGCACCGCAGATTTGAAACATCGGTGAAGCTGTTTTTTCAGTGCTTGAGAGAGTCCGGGATGGTACACTATGTCCCCATAGGTGAAAACCGGCATGATCACAGCCTGGACAAGCTTCCGTCGTGTAGCAATGGAGAGAACCGGCGAGAACCGACGGAATGTTCTCAAGATGTTGAACGCCTTCTGTGTCACGCTGTTGACTTGTTGGGTCCAGGTCATATTACTGTCCATTACGATGCCAAGATTGACGACTTTTTCGGACAGAGGTACAGTTTCTCCGCTAAAAACAATATCCGTCCTCGGTACAACCGTCCCAGTTTTACTGAAGATGATGGCCTGGGTCTTCTTTGGGTTCGGGTTTATATATTGAAAGTGTTCTGCTTTTTGCTCCCCCAAAAATCAAGCCGGTCGGGGTAAAATCCCGAAAAACTGTAAAAATAGAACCTCCGGAAAGCTTCGTCGATCCCTTCAACGGACGGGGTGAACGACGACGGGTACATTTTCGATCCGGTATTCGTGAAGTACGTGAAGGCGCAAACGAACCGGCTAGGAGCGCATCTGATCATGTGCGACGGAGAGTTCTTCGTGAATAACAACTCAGGAGATTATCTCGAAGCAGCTGTACTTGTGGTGCTGCTGGCAGTGGCAGTGATCCGAGCAGGAGGGAACGCTAATATGAAGGTAATAATTTCGTTCCGGAGAATTTACCTAACTTCAATCCTCGCTGCAATCGTTCAAAATAATTTTTATTTGTAGGTGTTTGACCTGACCAAATCCTTTGGAAAGTGTCTATTGTAAAGCCAGCTTTTAGTCGGCTGGCCATCTCGGAGCGCTATCTACTTTGTCAAAATTGGTTGAATAGGGAGTCGCTGCTTGCAATCAGATTCTGTTGAAGAACAAGCACTGCGATCATGACATTATCCACCTGGTTTCCTGAAGAATTAGAATAACTAGCCACAGAAGTCCAATGTCGCGATTGTTCGTGAGACTAACATCTAGTTTGCCGCGCCCTTACAGCGTCTGCAGCGGTACTAGAAGTGTCAAATAAATTTTGTTTACCAAAACAAATGATTGTCTTCAAGGTGGACATTTGTAAACAATCAATTATTACAATTAAAGTTATGAATAAAATTAAACTGGAAAAGTGACTACAGCGCCATTGGAGTTCTAGTGTATTTCTATTCCTGAAGACGATGAAAAGCATACATTTTTTTCAATTTCAATCGTAATTCCAACGAGGACTTGGCCCGCCGACAGATCCATCCAGGGACTAAAGGGCTTCAACGACAACGATTATGGAGGCTTCTTTCTTCAATCGACAATCCGGATCGAACGATCGGTGCATGGACGCTGTGGCGTCACTGAAAGTTGTTACAAAAAACGTCTCGCCGACGGATGGATTCGCGATATGTGCGCCAGGCCAGCGTGGAGTTCGGAACGAACGCTGAATAATTCATTCGGAAAATCAAACGATTGGTTCTTTATGCAGGTGCATGTAACGACCGATCAAGGTAAACGCATTCGGACGGTGTTTCTGAGCAACGGCAATGTGTTATACCTGCTATGATCAGGACAAATCCGGTTGGACGCAAATCAAGAACATCCAAGTGATTCTATCGCCGCAGAGGGTTTTATACGGGGAAATTGGAGGAAGGTTCTGCCGAGGTAAGCCACCATCCCAGGGCAAGTTCAATACCTACCTTATTAGGTATTTCTCCGATTATCTGTCTACAAGAAATTTACATTTTCCCATAAAATTTCCGTGTTTCCGCTTCCAGGATCTAGTACGCCAAAGCAATGATCGACCGCTGGTCCATCAAAATGCTTCCTCTTTTCGGCCGGTCCCGGTCCGGCGCAAGACTTAATTTTCGATGATGAAACTAGATGGCTTCTTCAACAATGTCTCGATCCACGAGCTGATCGACGCCACCAAAGTGCTCGAAAGCAATTTGGAGCGTTTCGACGGGGAAACTTCGCGGTTCTACATTCCCCGGGGGCCGTTCTTCGTGAGAAGTGTGCTGACCGGTTCTAAGTGAATCTAGAAGCAGCTTTTGGCAGCCGGATCCTGTGAACTTGGAGCAAAACCAGCTACATCTACTCGTCGGCGGAGCGGTTCGAGGCGCCCAAAGAACCGACCCTGCGGTCTACCGGCAGGATTTCGATGAGTTTATTGAGAAATGCGCCGATAGAAGTGCTAAATGTAAACTAGTTTTGGGAGCAAACTATGCAGTTTTTGAATTACAGTTTCAGTATGGATTAGATATGATTTTGTTGTGCGATCAAATGTCCTCGATATAAATTTTGTTAGGATTCTACTCCCTTTACCAAGTGTACAAATGGACATTATGTCAACCGGTTGTGCTAAACGATATTACTCAATTTCAGTCCTCATCACCCATGGTGGTGCGCCGGGTCGAAAGTAAAATATTGAAAATATTATTTTATAAGCACAAAAGCAAATAAACGTGATTTTCCCTTTTACTTCCGCTGTTTTTTTCTTGCGATAAACATAATGGCGGAAGTAGCGTGCTGTATTGCACATCTCCATTCTTGGCGCTTGCTCGCAAACGCCTTGACCTGTGGTACGGGGTGAATCTTCGACAATAAAATAGAAAAACTCCAAAAGGGATTGCTAAATGTGACCAGTTTAAACAAACAATGTCTTGCATCACCATGCAATTTGGGAGGATGTGGTGAACCTAATTAGAACAAACCTTCTTGGATCTCTGTAACAACTCCAGAAGGATTGGTAAATGTGGCCAGTTTAAACAAACAATGTCTTGCATCACCATGCAATTTGGGAGGACGTAGTGAACCTAATTAGAACAAACCTTCTTGGATCTCTGGAACAACTCCAGAAGGGATTCGTAAATGTGGCCAGTTTAAACGAACAGTGTCTTGCATCATCATGCTATTTTGGAGGACGTGGTGAACCTAATTAGAACGAACATTCTGGGACCTCTGGAACAACTCCAGAAGGATTGGTAAATGTGGCCAGTTTAAACAAACAATGTCTTGCATCACCATGCAATTTGGGAGGATGTGGTGAACCTAATTAGAACAAACCTTCTTGGATCTCTGGAACAACTTCAGAAGGGATTGGTAAATGTGGCCAGTTTAAACGAACAGTGTCTTGCATCACCATGCAATTTGGGAGGACGTGGTGAACCTAATTAGAACAAACCTTCTTGGATCTCTGTAACAACTCCAGAAGGATTGGTAAATGTGGCCAGTTTAAACAATGTCTTGCATCACCATGCAATTTGGGAGGACGTGGTGAACCTAATTATAACGAACCTTCTGGGACCTCTGGAACAACTTCAAAAGGGATTGGTAAATGTGACCAGTTTAAACAAACAATGTCTTGCATCACCATGCTATTTTGGAGGACGTGGTGAACCTAATTAGAACAAACCTTCTTGGATCTCTGGAACAACTCCTGAAGGGATTGGTAAATGTGGCCAGTTTAAACGAACAGTGTCTTGCATCACCATGCAATTTGGGAGGACGTGGTGAACCTAATTAGAACAAACCTTCTTGGATCTCTGGAACAACTCCAGAAGGGATTGGTAAATGTGGCCAGTTTAAACGAACAGTGTCTTGCATCACCATGCTATTTTGGAGGATGTGGTGAATCTAATTAGAACGAACCTTCTGGGACCTCTGGAACAACTCCAAAAGGGATTGGTAAATGTGACCAGTTTAAACAAACAATGTCTTGCATCACCATGCAATTTGGGAGGATGTGGTGAACCTAATTAGAACAAACCTTCTTGGATCTCTGTAACAACTCCAGAAGGATTGGTAAATGTGGCCAGTTTAAACAAACAATGTCTTGCATCACCATGCAATTTGGGAGGACGTGGTGAACCTAATTAGAACAAACCTTCTTGGATCTCTGGAACAACTACAGAAGGGATTCGTAAATGTGGCCAGTTTAAACGAACAGTGTCTTGCATCACCATGCTATTTTGGAGGACGTGGTGAACCTAATTAGAACGAACATTCTGGGACCTCTGGAACAACTCCAGAAGGATTGGTAAATGTGACCAGTTTAAACAAACAATGTCTTGCATCACCATGCAATTTGGGAGGACGTGGTGAACCTAATTAGAACAAACCTTCTTGGATATCTGGAACAACTCCAGAAGGGATTCGTAAATGTGGCCAGTTTAAACGAACAGTGTCTTGCATCACCATGCTATTTTGGAGGATGTGGTGAACCTAATTAGAACGAACCTTCTGGGACCTCTGGAACAACTCCAAAAGGGATTGGTAAATGTGACCAGTTTAAACAAACAATGTCTTGCATCACCATGCAATTTGGGAGGATGTGGTGAACCTAATTAGAACAAACCTTCTTGGATCTCTGTAACAACTCCAGAAGGATTGGTAAATGTGGCCAGTTTAAACAAACAATGTCTTGCATCACCATGCAATTTGGGAGGACGTGGTGAACCTAATTAGAACAAACCTTCTTGGATCTCTGGAACAACTCCAGAAGGGATTCGTAAATGTGGCCAGTTTAAACGAACAGTGACTTGCATCACCATGCTATTTTGGAGGACGTGGTGAACCTAATTAGAACGAACCTTCTGGGACCTCTGGAACAACTCCAAAAGGGATTGGTAAATGTGGCCAGTTTAAACGAACAGTGTCTTGCATCACCATGCAATTTGGGAGGACGTGGTGAACCTAATTAGAACAAACCTTCTTGGATCTCTGTAACAACTCCAGAAGGATTGGTAAATGTGGCCAGTTTAAACAATGTCTTGCATCACCATGCAATTTGGGAGGACGTGGTGAACCTAATTAGAACGAACCTTCTGGGGCCTCTGGAACAACTTCAAAAGGGATTGGTAAATGTGACCAGTTTAAACAAACAATGTCTTGCATCACCATGCTATTTTGGAGGACGTGGTGAACCTAATTAGAACAAACCTTCTTGGATCTCTGGAACAACTCCAGAAGGGATTGGTAAATGTGGCCAGTTTAAACGAACAGTGTCTTGCATCACCATGCAATTTGGGAGGACGTGGTGAACCTAATTAGAACAAACCTTCTTGGATCTCTGGAACAACTCCAGAAGGCATTCGTAAATGTGACCAGTTTAAACAATGTCTTGCATCACCATGCAATTTGGGAGGATGTGGTGAACCTAATTAGAACAAACCTTCTTGGATCTCTGGAACAACTCCAGAAGGCATTCGTAAATGTGACCAGTTTAAACAATGTCTTGCATCACCATGCAATTTGGAAAGATGTGGTGAACCTAATTAGAACAAACCTTCTTGGATCTCTGGAACAACTCCAGAAGGGATTGGTAAATGTGGCCAGTTTAAACGAACAGTGTCTTGCATCTCCATGCAATTTGGGAGGACGTGGTGAACCTAATTAGAACGAACCTTCTGGGACCTCTGGAACTACTCCAGAAGGGATTGGTAAATGCGACCAGTTTAAACGAACCATTTAATTTGGGAGGACGTGGTGATAGTGAATCTAATTACAAAAAAAAAAAACCTTGGACCTCTGGAACTGAAGAAGTGAACTGTTCCAAAATTATGTTTCTTGCATCTCCATGCAATTTGCGAGGCCGTGGTGGGTCAAATAAGACAACATATTCTTGGACCTATGGAATAATAAGAAGGCCTAATAAGATCAAATATTCTTGGACCTATGGAACAACTTCTTAAAGAAGTAACGTCCAAATTTTTCAAGGCGAATTCGCACCTTTTATAGTTCGATAGACTAGTTTGCTGTTGAACGTGCTATACTGATAGACCTTACTTACGGTGTATTAAGACGTTTTATTCGTTTGGGGGGTTTTCGGATATTTAACAATTACTGGTGAAACTGCCCCTTCCCCTCGCAATTTAATGTATCAAATGTTTAACAATATACATATTTTGACGAAATTCAACCCCGTTTGAGACGCGACGATTGTGCGATCTATTGACGGCGCAATAGTTCCAGCTTGCCAAGTAGCCTATTTGCTCTTGGAGCGTGATGAATATCAGCCATGGCTATCAGGAATGGCTGAAACGAATGTAAAAAAGCATTGTTAATAGAACGTTGATTAATGAATTACGGCAAACAAGACATTGCTTTTAATAGCAAGCACACTCCCGATCAAAAATTTCGGGTCACCCCCTCAAAACCATGGCATTTTTCAAGCCCACATCTCCGCCAGTTTGCGCCCGTTTTAAAAAATAAGATTACATTCAAAAGATAATATTCTGTTATTCTGTTATATTCTGTTATAATCAACGCACCCCCGGCCGTGGCCAATCTGCGTTGTTTCGCTGGGCGATACGTCTACCAGTAGACTTGTATCTGCCCTATGCTAAACCGATTAGCATATCAAGTCCTTTCCACTGATGAGTAGGCTCGAATGTCCCGCCCCTCCCTATAACCCATAGGGGGAAATAAGGAGTTTCCAGTTTCAAGTATTGTATTGATTATGACACCAACTCTTTCTATTCCTTGGTAAAAAAAAAATCACTAGACTTGTTTTATCAGACTACTATTAATAATGAACATAATTAAGATACAAGTTTGCATACACAATTGTAAAAGCAGTGTTAGATACTTTAAAGTGAATTGAAAAATGTAAATAAGATAAATTGTAAACTATTCCGCGGCGACACGAATGCTTCAATAGTGTCATAAATAAACGCGCAAACAAACAAATAATTGATATTGAAGTATGCATATTGCATTATCTATTAGCAAAGTCGTAGAAAGAGTTGGGCGCCTGATTATAAAATTGTTGTACTTATCTTGTGTGTTTCGGACAAGTCCCGTTTGTGTTGGCCATTGGGACACTTCTTGCTTCAAAACGGTCGTTTCTGGAATGGAAAGAGAATAATTGGCCGCACAACTCCGCAAATGGGCGGCCCGCACATATTAGTATAATGTTGCAATGATTGAAAATAGTAGAGTATAATTGTTAATCTATATGAATACTGCTACTAGTTCAGGTTTCTCACCCTCCACGATTCTCTAGATACTGTTATAGTGTGTTTGTTGTTAATTTGTTGATAAGTAAAGCCTCCAGTACTTTAAAATTCAATGTAGCGAAGATCTTGAGCGGATAGCATTCATTGATAATGATAGTGATTATTTTAATATAATATGGCTTAACAAAAATTACTATTCAATTATTTTAAATCGGATTCGTCAATAAAATTATTGTTCATAAAATAATTAACCATGCGAATATCGAACTACACAAACTAAAAAGTGTTATTATATTTTACCAATGATTTCATCCTAATCTTGACCCTAACATAGTTATACGCTTAGTGGACAATGACCAAAAATAGTGTTGTTTCGACAATAGTCACATACTATGCCCTACGACATTGACGATTCTATTGTCTATGGCTCACCTATTTAGCGCCACCCAGCAGGGACTTGGTCTGGTACCCAATTCAGTATATCCGCTCCACGTAATGTACCGTACCTCTTTCGATTTGTGATATAATACGCGGAATATTACTCTCTTCATTCGAATTAAAAACCTCCATCAAACATGAAGCGATTAATCGGAGACTGAAGACTCTACCAAATTTGGCTCAGAGACAGGTAATCAGTGAGGTCAGTTTTTCTCGTTTGTCAGAGACGATTGATACGTATTAAGACAAACTTTCCACTGCATCTGCCAGCAATAATCGGTGATCGATCAACATTTCGAGTACCTACCCCAATTTACACAATAATGCCAAGGATCACCGCTCATACTTTACAATACAGTTGGAAAAACTAGAGCAACACCTGGCCACAATGATGCATAAAGCACTAAAGCGGACCGGAAGTGTCGGTGAGCCAGCCCCACTTTGTAGAACATTTGAAAATTCCCAAAAATGTCTGGAAAAAGTTTCAACCAAAAACTGATTTTAAGAGGCCATTCACAAATAATGGCCCATATCTCTGGAAATTGAGCAGATAGAGCAAAAATTTGTTTGGCAAGTTTTCTCATAATGACATTTTCTACAACTTTGCTGAAGACATAAACAGGCTATCTTCACTTATGAAAAAAATCAAATTTCTATCTCACTTTTAGGTGGATTAATCACATTAGTGATACTTCCAAAAGAAGGGTTCTGATATACCAAACAACTTCTTCGAAGACACCAAACCTCTAAAATCTATTTTTCATACCCAAAACAATTTCGATCACGAAATTGGGCCTTTGGAAACAGTGTGCACCGTATCTGATGTCTCCCGTAAAAACCATTTCGACAGCAGACTGGATTATCTTCACCGCCACTCGGAATCAGTTCAGCAGCCGCAGCTGGCCAAAAGATGTGAACCCCAAAGTCCGATGTCGATGATCGTTGGCACCAGATCACCCAGCAGTAACGGTAGAAGCACATATGCCCGCATGTAGTCTGAAACATAAATTTTATACGGAAAATCTCTTCTGTGTAGAGATACTTTAAGGAATCCTTGGGAAAATTCCAGAAAGAATCTCGAAAGGAACTCTTCATGGAACCCTTGAATGAATCCCTAAAGGAACTCTTATAGAAATTTGTTAGAGTGCGACATATCGAACATACCCCTAACCCACCTAACCCATCATGTTGATAGCAGTGACTTTTTGAATTGTGCCACACATTGAATAAATAAAATCTTTCTTTTCCGTTTCAACCGTCAAGCGAAGTAGTACATTTTCCAATAAAATTCATGAGGAATTCCCAGGAGGTATTCATGAAGGAATCCTAGGAGGAATTCCTGAAGAAATCATAGGAGAAATTCCTGGAGCAAACCTAGATTAAGATTAAGATACTGTAACATCCTTGTAGATGGGTTCTCCCAAAAGTTGCAATGGATTTGACGCACCCTTCCTGTGACAAACCATCCCATAGAAAGCTTGACAAGTAATGCAATTTTCATGGTAATTCAGTAAAGTAAATTTCATGGCCAAATGGCCAATTGGCAAAGAAAGCTCTTAGTCAATAACTAACAAGAAAGTGTTGGAACGCTTAACTATGAAGCAGGTTCTTGCCCTAGTTGCGACGTTAGGCCAAGAAGAAGAAGAAGAAGCTAATCGTATGAATCACAGAAAGTAACACACTTTTTTTTAATTGCACAGACCTCTTGATTTCAAGTTTCCAGATAGCTTAATGGATAAAGCTAAGGATCGCCAATCCGGAGACGGCGGGTTCGATTCCCGTTCCGGTCGGGAAAATCTCCTGGGCATAGTGTATCACTGTGCTTGCCACACAATATACAAGTTCGTGCGATGGCAGGCAAAGAAAGCCCTTCAATTAAATTAATAGCTGTGGAAGTGCTCAAAGAACACTAAGTTGAAGAGAGGCAGGCCAAGCTCCTGTGGGAACGTTAAGCCAGAAAGAAGAAGAACCTCTTGAATGATCCATCGAACGTAACGCTAGTTAGGCAAGTCGCGGAAAAGCCAAACCGAGCCAAACAAGTAGGTATGCAAATTATATGCGATGCGTGGTTGGATCCGACTGCAAAAATTATGCTTGTTGCCCTCCCATCCGCTCCGATCGAAAACTAATTACAACGAGCAAAGCTGATCTTGGATACAAAATTTACCTTTGATGAAGTCTGATGTTTTGAAATGGCGACTGCTAATCCGGAGGCCTGTCGGATCATCGGTGTCCTCCATCCCGATAGCAATTTTCCACTGCCGCCAAGACTGCCGCCTATCGTGCCGGGAGTGCATGATTGTTTTCCTTTTATGTGGACTACATTGCGGGATACAACACGTATTGCCCGGTCTGTTCTTATACACATCCGACTGGGATTTTAACAGACGGCACGGCACCCGATTTCAGTTTGCACCGCTTCTAAAATTAAAATAATTATTAACCGCATCCACGCTGACATAAAAGAACTACTTATTTAATACTTACTTTCGCTTTCGACGAAAATGTTTGCTGCAGATTCTTTCGCTGCGTGTCCTTTGTCCACCGGCGATACACTTTATGTCCGGTTCTCGGAACGGGGAAAAAAACTAACCGGCAGTTTAGCTTTGCCGCTGCTGGTGCAATTTTTGTTGCTGCGCTGCCCACCACTGGAGGTTCGCCGCGCAAATTACCTAATTTATTTGCCGATGGATTTCGGTCGCAACCGCGGACTAACCGGATAAGTTGAAGAACATCGTTTTATTTTTGTGGGTAACCGATGTTTACTATCAAAATACATAAACAAAAACAAGATTTGGCGCGCGGCGAAGCTGGCGAAAAAGTGTCAAAATCTTGTGAAAGGGGCAAACCAATGCGTAAAAACTACCGCAAAATGGTAATAACTAGTCCCCTCGGTGAACTTCTGCATAAGTAAAAAGAAGAAAACATGGTACCGAAATTTTTTAATGGTTTGTACCGGACTCTTACGTCTGTATAAATTCGTCTGTGGTTATACTCTTGGTTATACTACAGGAATATTTAACTTTCTAATTCACTCAATTAATTAACGTTCTAAACTCTTAGCCTTCTTTTCTCTTTTCTCATTATTTCCATTTCATTTCCATAACGATCCTACGATGTCATAATCTGTCAAAATCCATGCTCCTATTTTGACATAGGAATCTTCGAAATAGTATCGCAACAGGACGCTAATGAAGAAAAACTAACAGACATGATTTTCTGCAAGTGTGCAAGTTTTTGTAGCCGATTTGAATAAATATTTAAGAGGAATTCCCAAAAGTATTGATAGGGGAATGAAGAGTATCTTGCCCAATCCCTGAAGTTTTTAGCGAAATTCCGAAAGTTTGGGCCCATTTCCTTTTAAAAGAATTTGTAAAACAAATATGATGTTCTTTTAATAGTTTCTTTAATAGGTACAAGTGCTGAATGTAAAGTATATCGAATATAAAGAATATGGAATATAAGGATTTTTTCGCCGATAAAAACAACATTATTTTAATTTCATTTTTGTTAAATCAATCAAATTATCAATCCCGAGTTCTTTGGCAGAGAACCTATGAAATTTAGCCTAAACTCATTATTTGAGCGAAATACACCGTTCCCAACAACAGTTTTTTGACCGTTCCCAACAACAGTGGTTTTGAATATTTTGGGAACAAAATTCGAAAAGTAGTCCTTTACAGCTTGTGAAACTTTTGAAAATACTTACTTCTTTAGAAAAACTATCCATAACATTGGCAAAATATTCATTCTCATTAAAGTTTAAAAATACAGTGAAATTTCTGATTTTCATTATGGAATCTATGAGTGGGCCACTTTCTAATACATTTCAAAATCAGTTCGCGGGCCGCACAAAACCTGGTCGAGAGCCGCATGCGGCCCGCGGGCCGCAGTTTGGTGACCACTGCAGTAGATGATCAACGCGCCATGAACATTCTAGAATCAGTAACGTGCCTTAGAGATGGACGCTTTGAGTCGGGACTCTTGTGGAAGTACGAAAACGTGAGGCTCCCCGAGAGTAAAGTAATGGCTCTTAGAAGGTGGGAATGCCTGGAAAGACGAATGAAGAAAGACGAAAAATTATCAGAAGCACTGCACGCGAAAATGGCCGAGTATGTTGAAAAGGGGTACGTTCGTAAACTGACCGAGAAGGAACTAAGCATCCGTCATGCACGTGAATGGTATCTGCCGGTATTCCCGGTTTACAATCCAAATAAACCTGGGAAATTGAGATTAGTTTGGGACGCAGCAGCAACGGCCCAAGGAATCTCTTTGAGCGCAGTCTTATTGAAAGGACCCGATCTAAACTCGTCCTTACTATCCATTCTAATCCAATTCCGTGAATTCCGAGTTGCAGTATGCGGCGACATACGAGAAATGTTCAACCAAGTGCTGATGAAGGAGGAGGATCAACATTGTCAAAGATTTTATTGGAAGGAAAACGTGGAAAAGGCAGTACCAGACGTGTATGTCATGAGAGTAATAACACAGACGAATTTATACAGACGTAAGAGTGCGGTACAAACCATCAAAAAATTTCGGTACCATGTTTTCTTCTTTTTTCTTATTCAGAAATTCACCGAGGGGACTTGTGATTACCATTTTCAGGTCGTTTTTACGCATTCGTTCACCCCTCTCACAAGATTTTTTGACATTCTGCCTCTCATGCTTCATCCACTTGTTTTGTTTTGGTCCGGTTGAACTTGTTCGAAACCAAAACAAAAACAATAATTTTCGTGAAGTCGCGATTTTTTTAGGGAAAGATCTCGAATTTTATTCGAGATTCCTCAATTAGTGTAAAACTCGCTTTGATTGATTCACTGCGAATTTGTCGAGCAATTCCGAAGGATCAGCATGCTAAAGGTAGGTCCATAAGTTCTTTTACATCGGATGGGAAATACTGAATTTGCATACCCACACTAGGTAGATGAAACTTGTGATTGCGCCGCCGGTGAGGATTTTCGTAACCCAATTGCCGATTGCAGCAGGTCAGCAGGCAACCGTTCACTGGATCTGAACCAAGAACGTCGTCGTCCGTCGTCTGCGTATCCCGTGTTTCCTTTGCCGGTTCGCCACCTTGGCCGTGAGTCGTGTCAGAAAAAAAATCAATGTTTACGTCAAAGGCGATAAGAAACACTGTCCCAAGTGTAAAAGAGTGGAGCGGTAATAAATTTGTCAACGCAATAATTGGTCAGTATCCGATAGTGCAAGTGCGGGTTTTGTCCGATTACCAGCGAAGACACTAAATCCCCTTGAGACGGGATGCGCGAAATGCGCTAGAGTGTGAAGCAGCATAAGTGTGTGGAGCCAAGTCTACCGCCGATTGCCGTTACTTGTCTTCGAGGACATTCTTCAACCTGTGGGCCGTGATTGACATTCCATGGGGATATTGCCGCAAGTTCATCGTACTGCTAGGACTGGGCAAGTTGCGGGCTCAGTGGCCACACCTCCGGAAGTTCCAGTGTATTACGCACATACTGTAAAAGCCATCATGCCGGTGTTCACTGTGGTCCTGTCGCGGGTTATCATTTGGGAAAAGTATTCAAGGCCATCTATCTGACCTTGATTTTGACCATCTCGTCGACGTTGGGAAGCGACCCTGACGGAATTGTCATTCGATATAATAGAAATCACCGGCGGTTCACGATTCACCGCCATTCTGTACACTATGGGCAGAACATCTTCTCGAAGAAGATGCTGCAGAAAACGAGTGCACAACATCTGCGATTTTTGCACATCTTGTGTCAGCTGGCACTGTTGATGTTCGGTGAAGATTATTACCAAGTGCCCGTACTGCGGTAGCCGTTCGGCCAAAGACGCTGGAAGTGACGATGGGGGCCATCGAGGGAAACCGGGAGCAGTCGCTGATAAAGGAGCTAAATCCGATCGAGGTGCTGGATTTATTGATTAGCTGTTCATGACCTCGCCGGAGTTCAATCCGGTGGACGCGGGTGTTTGCTCCAAGTAAGTATAAAGAAGTGCGGTGATACATTGGTGGGAGTGCCCGTTTGGGTGACTGAGATTACCGTCGTGCGTGGGCCAAAGTGAGGTGACATTGGGCATATTTCGCTTATTTAGAATATGACGGGAATGCATATTGTGTACTAAACTACTAGAATACATAATTCTAAGATTTGCATTCACCGTTGGATTCTCTGACTTATATTGAATCCGTGCGATCGATGGACTAATGTTACCCTCTAGGCCCAATATCACCCCTAGCGACGGTACCGCATTTTCGAAACGAGTGAATACGGCCAACAGAAATGTGAGGCCGATCAACTTTTCCTTTCGCATATCTGTCCCATGTGCATAGAAAATCCAGCAAACATGGAATGATATGCGATTCACGGCAGTTCAGTTCTGTGTGACCCGTTGATATTCTGGCCGGGCAACTGGCTGTTTGCCGTAACCGGACACGATTTGTTTTTGAAAATATCGCGCCGCTAGAAGAAAGGTGTTATTTCCGCGGCGAATATCATCCGAGGAGATCTCCATGAATTCCTCCGGGGATTCCTCTAGGAATTCTTCCGGAGATTACTCCAGGAATTTCTTCTGATATTCATCCATGAAATCTTTCTATCTATGATTCCTCCAGGGATTCTTCCCAGGATTCCTTCAGGAATTTCTTCAGGGATTGCTCCAAAGATTTCTTCAAAAATTCTTCCAGGAATTTCCTCCACGTATTCTTCTTAGAATTCCGCCAATAATTCTTCCAGGAGTTCCTTCGGAGATTATTACGGCAATTCCTTCGAAGATTCCTCCGGGAACTCCTTCGGAGATTCCTCCAAAAATTCCTTCAGGAATTCCTCAGGGAATTCCTTCAGAAGTTCCTCCAAGAATTCCTCCAGGAGTTCCTCCGGTGATTCCTCCAGGAAATCCTCCGGGAATTCCTCCATTATTTGCTCCGATTATTTCTCCAGAGAATCCTTCAAGAATTTTTTCAAGGATTCCTCCAATAATTCTTTCAGGTATTTCTCCAAAAATTCTTCAAGGAATTTCTCCAGAAATTCTTCCAGCAGTTATTCCAAGATTCCTCCACGATTTCTTCCAATAATTCCTCCTGGAATTCTTCCAGGAATTTAGCTAGAAATTCTTTCAGAAATTCCTCCAGAAATTGTTCCAGGCATTCCTCCAAGAATTCCTCCGGGGTTTCCTCCAGAAATTTCTTCCTATTTTTTTCCAGGAATTCCTTCGGGAATTCCTATAAAAATTCATACAAGGATGCTTTCAGTAATTTCTCAAAGAGTTCCTCCAGGAATTCCTCCCAGAGTTCCTCCAAGATTTCCATCGAGGATTCCTCTAGGAATTATTCTGGGAATTCCTCCAAGGATTATTTCAAGAAATCTTCCTGGGATTCCTCTTGAAATTTCTCCAGAAATTCTTCCAGAAATTACTTCTGGGAGTCTTCCTGGAATTCCTTTGGGGATTCCTCCAGCAATTTCTCCAGGGGTTCCTCCGAGAATTGTTCCATGATTTTTTTTCGGAGATTCCTCCAGGAATTGCCCCAGGATTTCTTCCAGAAATTCTTTCAGGAATTTTTCCAGGTATCCTTCCACGAAATACTACAGGAATTCTTACAATATTTCCTCCGGGGATTTCTTCAGGAATTTCTCCGAGGATTCATTCAGAAATCCTCCGGGGGTTCCACCATGAATTCCTTCGATGATTCCCCCGGGAATTCTTCCAGAAATTACCACAAAAAAATCTCCAGGAACTCTTCCGTGAATTCCTTCACGACTCCTTCAGGGATTCTTCTAGGAATTTCTCTAAGGACTCCTCCAGGAATTCCGTAGGGAATTCCTTTTTAGATTCTTCCAGAAATTTATCCAAGGGTTCCTCCAGAAACTCCTCCGGTCCAAGAATTCCTTCGAGGATACTTCCAAGAAATCTTTCGGAGATTCCTCTAAGAATTACTCCCGAAATTCCTTCAAGGATTCCTCTGAAAATTCCTCCGGAAAATTCTCCAGGAGTTCTTTCAGGCAATCCTCCAATAGTTCCTCCGAGGATTCGTCCGATGGAGAAATTTCTCCAGAAGGGGATTCCTCCAGGAATTCCTTCCGGGATTCCTCCAGGAATTCCTTAGTGGATTCCTCCAGGAGTTCTTTACGGGATTCCTCCAGGAACTCCTTCAGGAATTCTTTCGGGGATTCTTCCAGGAACTCTTTCGATGATTCCTCCAAGAATACCTTCGGGTTTCTCCAGGAATTCCTTCGGGGATTCCTCCAGGAATTCTTTCGGGGATCCCTCCAGGAATACTTAGTGGATTCTTCCAGGAATTCTTTACGGGATTCCTCCAGATATTCCTTCGGGGATTCTTCCAGGAAATCCTTCAGGGATTCCTCCAGGAATTCTTTCGGGGATTCCTCCAGGAATTCCTTCGGGGATTCCTCCAGGAACTCCTTCGGGGATTCCTCCAGGAATTCCTTACGGGATTTCCCCAGGAATTCCTTACAGGATTCCTCCAGTAAGCACTCAAGAATTCCTTCAATATTTCCTCCAGTGATTTCTCCAAGAATTTCTCCAAAGATTCTTCCACGGATTCCTCCAGGAAATTCTCACGGAATTTCTTCAGGAATTCCTCCAGGAATTAATCCATCAATCACTCAAAAATTCTTCCAGAAATTCCTCCAGGAATTCCTCTAGGGATTTCTGCCAGAATTTCTGCAGAGACTCCTAAAGGAATGTCTCCCAGAACTCTTTCAAGAATTCCTCGGGGAATTCTGCGATGAAATTCTCATAGGAATCCTCCATGAATTCCTCCAGGAATTTCTCCATGTTTTTTTCTAGTAAATTCTTCAGGAGTTCCTCCAGAAATTCATTAATGATTTTCTTCAGAAATTGCTAAAAAAAATCCAGGAATACCTTCAAAAATTCCTGGAGGAGTTCCTTTAGACATTCCTCCAGAAATTTCTCAGAGAAGCCTCACATATTTATCCAGAAATTCCTTTAATAATTCCTCCAGGAATTCCTCAAATAAATACTCCAGGAATTCCTCTAGGAAATTCTCAAGGAATTTCTTCAGGAAAGGATGAATCCCTGATCCAGGATTTTTTTTTTCAGAAATTCCTCAAAAATTCCTCCAGAAATACCTCCAGGAATTTTTCCAGGGATTCCTCCTGAAAATCCTCTAGGAATTTCTATCAGAATTCCTTCAGAGAATCCTGAAGGAATGTCTCCCGGAACTCTTCCAAAAATTCCTCCAGAGATGCCTTCACGTATTCTTCCAGGAATTTCTCCAAGAATTCCTTCAGAAACCCCCAAATCTCCAAAGATTCCTCCGAGAATTTGTCCACGGATTCTTCCAGATATTCCTAAATCATTTTCTCACGGAATTCTTCTAGAAATTCTTCCAAGGATACCTCCATGAAAATCCTCCAGAAATACCTCCAGGAAATCTTCCAGAAAATTCTCCAGGAAGTTTTGCCAGTTCCTCCAATATTTTCTTTAGGGATTCTTCCAGAAATCCCTTCACGGATTCCTCCAGAAAATCTTAAGGAATTTCTCCTGAAACTTTTCCGGGAAATCCTCGAGGAATTCCTCCAGGGGTTCCCCCATGGATTCCTCCAGAAATTTATCCAGGAATTTCTTCGGGAATCCCTCCTGGGATGAGTTTCTTCAGAAATTCCCCAAAAAAAATCTTTCAGAAATCCCTCGAGAAGTTCCTCCAGGAAACCATAAATATTGGTCCAGTAATTCCTTTAAAAATTCCTCCAGGAATGCCTCTAGTTATCCCTCCAAGAATTTCTCTAAAAAATCTTCAAGAATTTATCCAGAAATACCTCTCGGAATGCAAACAGGAATTTCTTTAGGTGTTCCTCCAGAAAGTTCTCCAGGTATTTCTCCACGATTTTTCCAGGAATTCATCCAGGAATTCCTCCAGGTAGCCTAATATTTCTCCAAAAATACCTCAAAGAATTCCTTCGAGAATTCCTCCAAAAATTCCTTCTTAAATACCTCCAGGAATTTCTACAGGGATTTCTTCAAAATTTTGCAGGGATTCCTCCAAGAATTCCTTCTCGAATTTCTCCAGAAAATTCTGAAGAAATTTCTCCCGGAACTCTTCCAGGAATTACTTCAGGAATTCCTCGAGAAGTTCCTCTAGGGATTCCTCCATTGATTTCTACAGGATTTTTTTCAGGTTTTTTTTTCTGGAATTTCTCCAGGAATTTCAGCCGAAATCCGAGGATAACTCCAGGAATTCTTCTAGGTATTCCTTCAGAAAACCCTCTACGACTTTCTCCAGGGATTCTTCCACGAATTTCTTTAGACAATTAAAACAATCTCCTGGAACTCTTCCAGAGAAATTCCTCCAGGGATTAATCAATGAATTTCTTCAGATATTCCTCAAAAATCCCTCCCGGAATTCTTCCAGGCATTCTGTCAGAAATTCCTCGAGGAGTTCCTTCAACCATTCCTCCAGGAATCAGTAAATATTTTTACAGAAATTCCACAAAGAGTTCATCCAGGATTTTCTCTAGAAATCCTCCAGAAATTCCTCCAGGGAATAATCTTGGGCTGCAAAACGGTGAGTCAATAAGGAGAGCGTTCCTCCAGGAATTTCACCAGAGATACTTCCAGAAATTTCTCTAGGATTTCTTCAGAGATTTCTCCCGAAATATCTCCAGGGATATATCCTGAAATTCCTTCATGGATTCCTTCAGTAATTCCTCCTAGGATTACAGCAGGGATTTCTCCAGGAATTCACCAAAGCTTTCTACAGGGTTTCCAAGAATTCCAAGAATCAATTTCTCACTTGATTCCCTCAGGAATACTTCCGGGGATTTCTCCGAGGATTCCATCAGGAATTCCTACAGGAAACCCTCCGGAAATTACTCTAATTTTTTTCCAGGAATTCCTCAAGTAATTCTTCCAGTACTTCTTCCATGAAAGCCTCCAAGAATTATTCCAGGAATCTCTAGGAAATCTTCCAGGAATTCTTTCAGGATTTACTTCAGAAATTCCTCCGTAAATACCTCCAGGAATTCCTCTGGGGATTCCTCCAAGAACTCCTGCGGGGATTTTTCCTGAAATCCCTACAGGGATTACTCTGGGAAATCCTTCAAGAATTCCACTGGGCACTACTCCAAGAATTCTTTCCAGGATTCCTTTAGGAACTCCTTCAGGATTTCCTTAGTGGATTCCTCCAGGAATTCCTTGGGGGATTTCTCTAGGAATTTCTCCAGGATCCCTGATAGAATTTCTGAAGGATTTGTTGGAGGTATACCCGAAGGAATTTCTGAAGGACTCTCCGTAGGACCTTCTCAAGGAATGACCTGATTTCCTGGAGAAATCCTCGAAGGAACTCCTGGAGGAATCCCCGGAATTCTCGGACTCTTGGAGAAATTTCTAAATAAAACGCTGAGGTAATTCCTAAAGGAATCCAGAGAATTCCTAGATAAATTTCTAAATGAGCACCAGGAGAAATCCATAAAGGAATTCTTGGAGAAAGCCTGCTGAGGAAATTCCTGAGGAATTTCAAGACAAATCTTCTAGAGAAATCCGTGAAGGAACTGCCTGAGAAATACTTTAAAAATTTTGTGAAGGAATTCTTGAATGAACTCCAGTAGGAATCCTTGGAGGAACTCCTAGAAGAATTCTAGCAGATTGATTTGTCTTTTTTAAAGAGACTTCCAGCCCTTGGCTGGTTCGTCTCTTCATTCCAGCAGAAGTTGCAGAAGGTACTCGAGGAAAATATCTGCAAAAAAAAAACAACTGTAGAAATCCTTGATGGAATCCCTAAAGGTACAAAAAAAAACAAATAAAATAGGTAATCTCTGGCATTCTTGAGGAATTCCTGAAGAAAATTCTAGAGGAATTGCTGAAGAGCTGCTTCAAAAAGTTCGTAGAATTTCGTTATTTTTTATGTTACGGTTCAACATCCGTAAAATAAATTCCCGAACAGTGGAATCGTGATTATGTATGTGAAGCCATTTCTCGAAGAAACTCCTGGAGGAATTCATGTAAGAACTATTGGAGAAACTCTAAATGAGCTTCACGAGGCATCCCAGTGATTGCCTTAGATGTCCGACTGAATCACAAAAGAAAATCCTGGAAGAATTTTTGAAGGGGTGGCAAATGAAATTCTACCTGGTAATTTACAGAGAAATTATTTATTAATATATTAATATATTATTTATTAATATATCCACATCTATAGATAGCGGATTTTTTATATCATTATTTTAGAGGTTTTAAACCTAGGTTCATTCGCCTCTTTGACCAATAATATGATAAATGACCAAGGATAACCATTTTGTAAAATTTTTATTCTCATTTTTATGCTTTCAGGATTTTGACGTATTAAAGGAATGATGAAGGATGCAATGTTCGAAGCAGCAAGGAGCAAAAGCGGAGTTTTAATTTAAATACAGTTTAACCAACATCTATAATATTCCATCTATGGTTTAACATTGCAATAAGTAATGTAGATTGCTTGAATATTACAAAATTTAACAATACTTACTAACGTGGGTCATCGGAACCGATTTCTCAGATCAAAGCTTTTTTGGTTTCATTTCGGGTCCTGAGTATCTGTGCAAAATTTGAGCACGATCTGTTGCGTCTACACTTTGCGCATTGCAATTGAAATTTGTATGGGATTTTGTATGCGAAAACATATTTTTTGCATTTTTGTCATATGTTGAAAATGTTTGTCTGAAACTTTTTAACCGACGATTTATTTAAAATGATAGCCTAGGATGTTCTGAAAAACTTTGTCGAAGACCACAAAGCGATCCGATGCTTGTAAATAAAATTATACTCAACAAACCGCATGTAGTGTAGGTGTTTAAGTTTTAACGCGTAAAGGAATAGCAATAGCAACAAAATCATGCGGTTTCGGCAAGCAATGCCACCGCTAGAACTTTTTTAATAGGCATCTGATCACTTCGTGATCTTCGACAAAGTTTTTCAGGACACCTTAGGCTATGTTTTTACATTATCGGTTACACAATTTTAGAAAAATTCGAGCTTCTCGTGAGAAAAATGCAAAAAAAAAGCATATTTTCCCATGTAAAATCCAATATAAACTTCAAACGCGATGCGCAAAACGTAGACATAACCGATCGTTCCCAAATTGTTCACAGTCATTTGGGTCCTGAAATGGGACCTAAAAAACTTTGATCTGATGGGGTACCATCAAATTTTCCATTTTTCTATATAACGGATGACCCACTCTAAACTTACTAACCCCTCATACAATCAAATAAATTAGATTTTATCATCCAATTTTAGACTCCAACTTCCCCTATTCGCATAACAGTCCCCCATTTGCTGGGTTTCTTATTCACCTGGGATAATTTTGCGAATGAAAACTTTGCAAGCTTTCAGTTTATAAATATGGGAGTATTCATATAATACAAAGCGGAAAAGCAGGTTTTGTCCCAGTTGTAACGTTACGCCAAAAAGATGTCCTAAAAATCTATGTTTCCACAAAATAAAAATAAATAAATACATAAAAACAAAATAAAAATATATAACGCTCATTCCGCTTGGTTGAAGCGAGCTATCAAATAGTTCCGCAATATAAAATAAAACACTTATGATCCAGATTTATCCAACCCTGCGATCCCAAAGATTAGATTTAATAAGGTTTACCACGTTTTCCCGAATCACACGGTGATGCAAAAAAAAAAGTACCTTTGAAACAATTTCTGGAGCTATGCCAATTATGGTGATGCAAGACATTTGTTTAAATTGATCACATTTACTAATAAATTCTGGATTGGTTCCAGTGGTTCCTTAAGAAGCTTTCAGGACGCGCACCTATTTGATCCCAAAACTTCACCGCGCTCGCGCTGTATACGACAAGCAAAATTTTTTGTCAGTGTTGTACTTTTTACAACGGCGCACGCCCTGAAGGGTTAAAACTTTTGAAATTCTTTCTGTAGTCTACAAAGTTTTCCTCTGTTTCATCACAATTTATCATTAACCCTCGAGTAGTCGTATCATTGATCACACTCAGTGACACCATGCTTACGCTGTGTATCACGAGCGTGCTTTTTCATGGTGCGTGTACTCACTACATGATGCGACCGCTCCCGGGTTAAAAAATTTCACCTAAGTCCTCTCGAGTTTTGTGGTACAGCAAAACACATCTGCTCTGTAGGTCATTTCTGCCTAATGAATTTATTTCAGGAGTCGCACTACAATTTGTCCTCCGAGAGATTTTTATAATTAAGTTCATTGTTAAACTCTAGAAGAATTTTCCGAACTTTTTTTGAAAGCAGAAAAATTCAAAGGAATCCTTTGAGGGGCTCGTAGAACAAACCCGAAAGGAGCGCTGAAGAATGCCAAAAGAATTCTTGGAGGTATATCAGACCACATATAGGAAGATATTCAAGAAGTTCCAGAGGAATCACAAAGAAGACTTTTCTTTCTTCTTCTCGCTGCTCCGTATTGGCATTAATTTTTACGGCTATTGGACTGCGCACCTACTTGGAAGAAATTAAACTTTAATAACCGTTGCTGATTCCGTCTTCATGCTGTACTTCTTCAGGCACTCGTTCACCAAGGTCAGCAGCTCGTCCATCAGCGTTCTGCGTTCGATTTCTTAATTACTACTCCAATGATGGCCGGAGCCAGCGTAAAGTTGCTCATCCAACCCATCACGATAACGGTCCAAGACCAGCACTAATGGAACATGGAAGTTCTCCGAAATCGTCACGCAATAAGAATTTATTTTTAACTGGTCATATTAACCAAAATCTTCTGTTTGATCTGAAAAGGTTCACCTCGTCTTCTCAAATAGCATGGTGATGCAAGAATTGTTTTTAACTGGTAATATCAATCAAAATCTTCTGGAATTATCCCAAAGGTTTAAGAGTTCGGACTTTATTAGGATTAGATTAGGATAAGTACAATGATAACCGCCTGTTGATTATGCTGCTTCAAACGTTTCTGCAATTTAATCCATACCTTGGCTGCCGGTGGAAGCATAATTGTCCCATGTGCATTTTTGGCAATATTGAGATTTTGCAGCCCATGACCATGTATCGTGGGGTACTATCATATGGGGAAATAAAAATAGATAGTTTGTTCCGAAAATTGTTGAAAAAATGCATGGCCGATTTGTAACATTCTTAAAAGTGGACGCATAAGCGTCACGTTTCATTGGGAATCCTATGGAACTATAAAATCGCTCTGAAACAAAAAATAGTGCTCAAATTAAAAATTAGCTGATGTTAGAACACGATTCAGCACTTATACTTCATAGTTGAGACAATTTACTTTTTTCGAACTTTGGACGCGATTTTCTCGATTGTCTGTTTTTGCACATGGGACATTTATGCGTCCACCGGCAGTTGGAGGATGCTTATCGGCCCAATCAGTGTCCCCAAAATAATCCTTAACTTTTTCGCTCCTCTACTGGCATCGATGATCTTGTTCCAATTATTGCTGACTGCACCCCAAATTGGACTGACACAATAGTGTGCACACACCTTCAAAGTGTGATTACAGCGCAGGGATACGTCGGATCGAATTGAGGTCTTCGGTGCACTTATTCCTTGTAAATGGAGAAATAAGTGCACCGAAGACGTCGAGACGATCCGAGGCAAATGTGCACTTTTATCACACTTTTTAGGCGTACCAAAAAAAGTGTGATAGTCCAATTTGTGATGTAGCCTGCAATACTTCGCACAGATTTTCGCATGGCCGTAGTGCTCTCGGATGACGTCATCTCGTAGGGGTTGTCGTTGTACTTGTAGGCTTCTATCAGAGGATTGGAAATCATTGTGACTTACATACAGGTGCAAACGGCAGTCATCCAGATTGGTCAATATTCGTCAATCCGGTATCCGAGAAACCGTATAGCCGAGGATTTCTCCAGGATTCTAAGGTATGCACTGCGAATTAGCACGTCATATTCGGCTTCTTTTAGTTCCTCAGCTGCTTCATGGAGCGTGGCCACAAACTGATACGTACTGACCAGTGCCAATTTACGTTAGTTGAGAAAGTTTAACTTCACAATTTCAATAATTACATATGTGTACTGCCCCCACTCGAATAACAGTCCCATATAAATAGGACACCCAGCAAAGATGGGACTGTTATACCAGCGGGGTCAGTGTAGGGCAGCTTGTTTATATCAATGAATACGTAGAGCACTTATATCCTAGCCGTCTGATCCACGCAAATAGGACAACTGGGGCCGTAGTGAACCAGCAAATTTGCTCCGGGAGCTTCGGCAGTGAAATAATCAAGCTCCATGTGTGACGTCACCCATGACAACGTGTCCGTTTCGGTGAACTTATGCCGTTCATTGTCAGGGGAGCTGCAGCGTAATCCGTTCGACCTCCTGAATGCGCTCTATCATTTTGTGGATCTCGAAGTTGTTATTCGTGCAAAGAACAGTAGTGCGCGCAGCCTTCAGCTCCGTACAGGGAATGTGGAATTTTGTTGACCACCCGTATCGCTTCCTTGAAAATATTTCACGCGGGTTTGGCCACCGCTGCGAAGGTACCGCCGTTCGTTACTGCCCAACTCCCCTCCAGTGAAGAACCAGGAATTGTATGAGCTTCTCCTGCTGCTTCGGTGGGTCCCATCGGATAAATTCTTTAGGAGTTGCAAGTTATCTGCAACGTGTGAACTGGTGAGTAAAGTGAATATAAGTATTTCGAAGGCGATCCTCCGAAAGCCGGGCAGATATCGCCGGCAGGAACACATACCTACCGGAGAAAATCGGTTTCTCTGAAATCAATTGCAACGACCGCGAGTAAAACCGAATATTTGTAAACACCGTAAACACCAAAAAAAGTTGACAAATCGCTTGACAGTTCTCTCGTTCAAGGGGTCCAGCAAAGCGCGCTGATTACACAAGGCGGGAGGGGCTTACCAAAGGAGGAAAATAAAAGTGGTACCGAAAAAAACGATTACTGCTCCGTCTGTATCTTCGTCGGTGGTAATAACCTTTGGCGCTAGTTGTTCGCCAACGACGGCACAATAAAGCCTGTATCCGCAATAATCGGGACACAGAAGAACGGCAGTAACTCTATACTGAATCGATAAAAATTGGCCAAAAATTAACTGAGAACTCTTCAATGTATGTTTATTATTTGTGCAAAATTTCATAAAAATCGATGCATTACTTTAACTGTGGATGAGAAACAAACAGACGTGGTTTTTAAGATTTTGTACAATCATGACCAAATTTCATTTGCATAATAGGTGGTTCTTTTCGGCTACAATTCAAAGTCCTGTAAGGATAATTTCGAAATTTCGTAAGCAGTTATGATACTCATAGAGACACTTTCTTGCAAAATTTCATCAACTTTTATCAATTGGATTGGTAGTTACTGCTGTTGATAGGGGGTATCAGTAGGTCGGCTCTAGAGGCACGTTCTCCTCCATTTGGGAAATTTGTGCCAGGGGGTAGTGTCAGTGAACATGTTTCATGTTTTTCATGTGCGATGTTTGCCCATTCATAACTTTTGAATGTCTCTGTCAATTTTCATGAAATTTTCACAGAAGGTAGTTGATTATGTGTGTATTATGCCTGAAAAATTTGATGATTATTGGTAGAGTACTTTCAACAATATAATCAAAACAATACGGGCTGCTGACTAATTGTAGTCTGAGGGGCTAAAATCACGTTTGGCCCCATTATATGTTTCGACTATAAAATTGTTGATAGTGCATCGATTTTTCCGAAATTTTGTCTATGGAAGTAAAGTAGATTGAGAGGTTTATGTTCAAAATTTCAATCATTTCCTTTATCAAATTCAAAAGTTACAGCGTTGACAAGCTAAACCAGGGGCTGTACAAAATTCAATTGCACGCGTTCTACTGTTTCATTGCTACAACAAAACGTACTGCACCGATTCACATGAAATTTTGCCGGTGAAATTAACACATCTTAAGATATTATCAGGTCAAATTTAGGCAATTTTAATTTATCTATTGCAGAGTAACAGCTATATTTCTGTGTCCCGATTATTGCGGATACAGGCTTTATGTTAAAAACATAAATGCAAAGCGATTTGAACACGAATGTCCAGAAGCAGTCAACGTTATTGAGAAAAAGCACTATGTGGACGATATGCTTGTCAGCTTCGAAACGGAGGAAGAGGCAGTGGAGGTAACGCAGCAAGTAAAGCGTATCCACTCAGCGGGGGACTTCGAAATGAGGAATTGGCTATCAAACTGTTATACCTCTGTTCATAACTAACATTGATTTAAATGTCGCACAAGCTTAGCCATCATACCTACCATTCCAAACACCTTGTGACGAACGTTGTACTTTTGTTTTCCGAGTTCAAGAATAAACGTGTGTGAAAATTGAGTCCGTTCTTTTAATTACGCGTCCGGTTCCGATTACAGTTTTCGGGTCCATTTCTGTTCCGATATAACAGAATTGGCGACGAGGATGGCGCAGAATGCGAATCCGGTGGATCCTGCACGGAATATTGTTCCGGCGGCGGGCGGTGCGCTTGCGGCAGGGGCTCGAGCTCTGCCTCCAAACTTCCACATTGACCCATACGACCGAAGGAAAATTCGCTGGAGTCGGTGGGTAGAGAGGTTGGAAACTGCGTTTGCGATTTATGACGTAAACAATGCCGATTTGCGTCGTAATCTTCTACTGCACCTGATGGGACCGGAGACATACGAGATTGCGTGCGACAAGGTAGCACCACAAAACGTTCGTGGACTCAACTACCAGCAGATAGTGGACACGTTGGAAGCTCACTTCAACCCGCAGCCTCTAGAGATAAGTGAGAACTTCCGCTTCAAATGCCGGCGTCAAGGAGACAAAAATGCCGCTTCCCCAGACGAAACCGTGGATGAGTATTTGGTGGCACTCCGGAGGATCGCAGTGACGTGCAACTTCGGGAACTATTTGGAAACTGCCCTGCGCAACCAACTGGTATTCGGCCTGAAGAGGAACGACATTCGTGGCCGGCTGTTGGAACGAAGACAGCTGACCCTACAGGACGCCATAGACATCGCGGTCGGTATGGAGCTATCGCTAAAGGGCGGTGCTGAGATAGAAGGTGCGATAGCGAAGCAGGACGTCAACGTTTTGCACAAGCCGCCAGGTAAGGCTAGGAATAAGAACGTGGGAAGGTCCTTGCAATCATCCAGCAGGAATGCAGATGATTTGCGCTGCTTTCGGTGCGGGGATAAATCGCACCTTGCGAAACAGTGTAAGCATCAAAACACTGTTTGTTCGTTTTGCAAAATCAAAGGCCATTTGGAGCGGGTCTGCATGAAGAAGGCTGGAGGCAAGAAACCGGAACCAGGATCGTCCGGTGTGAAGCCGGGACCAGCAAGGGCACACCACGTCGAGGAGCAGTGCGAAAAAGGAAGTATTGACAACATCACAGTTGAAGAAATCTGCATGGATGCCAGCCGGCCAGATGATGCGAAGCTGTGGGCATCAGTTCTTGTCAACGGTGTTCAGATGCGTCTGGAGCTGGACACTGGCTGTCCGGTCAGTATTATCAACGCCGAATGCTACGAGAAGTACTTCCGGGACATTCCTTTGCGGAAAAGTACGTTGAAGTTGGTCAGTTATTGCAACACCAACATTGATGTACGGGGATTCTTCGATGCGGCGGTGGAATTTCAGGGTGCCAGGAATGTGCTGCCTTTGTACGTCGTGGGTTCCACTAAGCATCCATTGCTCGGCCGGGAGTGGCTGAATGCGTTGGCTGTCGATTGGAACCAAGTGTTGCAGCCAACTTCCGTCAATGCAATTGGTAGTACCGATCACTCCGCGATGTTGCAACGATTATTTGCTAAATACTCCAATGTGTTCGACGATTCGATCGGAAGGATTTCTTCGGTGCAGGCCAATCTGCGGCTGAAACCCAATGCGAAACCTGTCTTCTTGAAAGCCCGGAAGATACCGTTCAATATGAAGAAGGTTGTGGAAGATGAACTAGACAAGCTGGTCGCTCAGGGAGTGCTTTCGAAGGTGGATCAAAGTGAATGGGCAACCCCCATTGTTCCAGTGAAGAAGTCGGAGAATCGTGTGCGAATCTGCGGTGACTATAAGCAGACCGTCAACCCGCTGCTGATGGTGGATCGGCATCCGTTGCCCACCGTGGATGAACTGTTTTCGTCGCTCGCCGGGGGTGACAAATTCTCCAAAATTGACTTGGTGCAGGCCTACTTGCAGCTAGAGGTGGCACCGGAGGACCGAGAAATACTGACTCTCAGCACACATCGGGGATTATACCGCCCAAATCGCCTGATGTACGGGGTGTCATCGGCTCCAGCGATATGGCAGAGACAAATAGAGATCATTCTTCAGGACATTCCAGGGGTGTCCGTATTCCTGGACGACATAAAGGTTACCGGTCCCAACGACGAGGTCCACCTGCGTCGATTGGAAGAGGTTCTGCGTCGACTGAGTTACTACGGCATTAGAGTCAACAAAGAAAAGTGCGTCTTCTTTGCGGATAAAATCGAGTACTGCGGGTACGACATCGATCGAGATGGCGTACACAAAGTGGCGAAAAAGGTGGAAGCAATTCAAGAAATGCGACGGCCGAAAACGAAGGACGAGGTCCGTTCGTTCGTCGGCATGATCAACTACTACGGAAGGTTCTTTGAGAACCTAAGCACCCTGCTGTACCCCTTGAACAACCTGCTGAAGATCAACGTAGAGTTCAAGTGGACAAGTGATTGCGAAGAGTCGTTCCTGGAGGTGAAGAAGAGAATGCAGTCTGCGAATTGCTTGGTGCACTACTCACCCGAGTTACCATTGGTTCTCGCTACGGATGCGTCGCCTTACGGGGTTGGCGCGGTCTTGAGCCACCTGTATCCTGATGGCTCGGAGAGGCCTATCCAGTTTGCTTCCCAGACTCTGAACAGCACTCAGCAAAAGTACATGCAAGTGGACAAAGAAGCTTATGCGATTGTGTTCGGCGTCAAAAAGTTTTTTCAATACCTGTACGGGCGAAAATTTGTGCTACTGACCGATAATCAAGCCATAACGAAAATCTTCGGCGAGCATCGAGGCCTTCCGGTAATGTCTGCCCTACGGATGCAGCATTACGCAACGTTTCTGCAATCATTCGATTACGAGGTCCGATTCCGAAGATCAGCCGATCACGCGAACGCAGACGCCATGTCTAGGATTCCGTTGAAGCAAACTGTTTCGGAGAACGTCATTGAGGAGTCCGACATGATATAACAGAATTGGATCGAAACGTTACCGCTGACAGCAAATGAGCTCTCACAAGCCACAGCAGATGACAAGTCTGTGAACTGTTTGATCCAAGGCCTGAAACATGGACAACCGGTTGATGCCAAGGACCGGTTCGGGATAGATCAAAGCGAATTCGCGCTTCAACGAGGATGTTTGCTCCGAGGCATTCGAGTTTACATCCCTCCGGTACTACGACGACGGATCCTGGATGAGCTTCATACCACTCACTTCGGCGTTACCAGGACGAAATCCTTAGCAAGAGGATACTGCTGGTGGGTTGGTATGGATCAGCAGATTGAAGAAATGATTGCGAATTGTGCCGACTGTCAGTCGGTTCGTTCGGAACCGAGTAAAGTAACGCCACACTGCTGGGAACCAGTAACGAGACCGTTCCAGAGAGTACACGCTGATTTTGCCGGGCCGTTTATGGACACCTATTTCTTTATCCTGGTGGACGCTTACACGAAGTGGCCGGAAATAAGAATCTGCAAGTCCATTACGGCCGAAGCCACGGAAGTGATGTGCAGAGAAATTTTCAGTACGTTCGGGATTCCTGCTGTCTTCGTGAGTGATCATGGCACCCAGTTTACAGCTGACTCATTTCAACGGTTCCTGAAGCAGAACGGGATAGTCCACAAGATGGGGGCTCCGTACCATCCCGCTACTAATGGACAAGCGGAAAGGTACGTGCAGACCTTCAAACAGAAGCTCAAAACCCTGAAATGCCCGAAGTCAAAACTGAAAGTCGAACTGGCGAACATCTTATTGGTCTACCGGAAGACGATTCATCCTTCAACTGGACAGTCGCCTTCCATGTTGATGTTCGGTCGACAAATTCGTTCCCGTCTGGACCTACTACTTCCCAAGACCGATACGAGAGAATCACCTAAAGTTGTCGTGCGAATGTTCAACGATGGAGACCGGGTGCGTGTCCGAGACTTCTTAACACCCAACAAATGGCAGTTTGGAAGAATCGTGGCGAAGGAAGGCAAACTCCGATACCAAGTACGGCTGGACGATGGAAGACTGTGGGAGCGACATGTTGACCACATCGTCGGAGTTGGGGTAGATTTGATGCCACGAGAAGTTCCGAGGATTACCGCCGAGCCGAGTACATTCCCCCTCCACGTTCCTGTTACCGTTACCACGACTTCAAGGCCATTAATGAACCCAAGCCGGGATGCCGAGGCGACTTCAACGGAAGTTCAAGATCTTGGTCTCAAGTATCAACCAAATTCGCCTCCGGATGTACCTACGGCGAGTGTTAGTGTACAGCGATGTCCGCGTGGTGCAGCTGAAGGCCGATCGCAGGTGGAGCCGCCCTTAAGGCGTTCTAACAGAACTATTAAAGCCCCCCAAAGACTTGACTTGTAATTTTGCTTTGTATAACTTTTAATTTACGCGGGGGAGAGTTGTTATACCTCTGTTCATAACTAACATTGATTTAAATGTCGCACAAGCTTAGCCATCATACCTACCATTCCAAACACCTTGTGACGAACGTTGTACTTTTGTTTTCCGAGTTCAAGAATAAACGTGTGTGAAAATTGAGTCCGTTCTTTTAATTACGCGTCCGGTTCCGATTACAGTTTTCGGGTCCATTTCTGTTCCGATATAACACAAACTCACCAAAAGTGACGGCGTCTTTGAAGGAAATATCGATCGAAGAGAAGAATCTTGGCATCGGAGAAGAAGGTGTAACTGAAAAAGTGTTAGGTCTCTGGTGGAATACATCAACGGATTGCTTCATTTTCAAAGTGTCATCACGATATGATCCAGACCTGCTGTCCAGCAATCGTTGACCGACTAAGCGCGAAGTATTGCGAACGCTAATGATGATATACGACCCATTGGGGCTCATCGCATATTTCCTCATGTACGTTAAGGTTTTGCTCCAAGAAATTTGGAGGTCATCGATTGGGTGGGACAGCGCCATAGAAGATCCGCAGTTCGAAAAATGGCTGTTATGGCTGAAGGTGTTACCCGAGGTGGCAAACGTTCGTATTCCTCGATGTTACCGCAGTGTTGTATCTTTGGGAGATGACTGCAACGTCCACATGCACACCTTTGTGGATGCTAGCGAGAACGGCTTTGCAGCGGTCGTCTATCTCAGATTCGAGCAAGGAGGCACGGTCGAAACATCGTTCATCAGTGCAAAAACGAGAGTAGCCCCTTTAAAGTTTCTTTCCATCCCACGCTCAGAGCTGCAAGCGGGCGTACTTGGAGTTCGTCTGGCAAACAGTGTTGCCCAGTCACTCTCCATAAAAGTAGCAGAACGCTTCTTCTGGACTGACTCCAGAGACGTTATTTGCTGGTTAAATGCTGACCATCGAAGATATAGCCAGTTCGTAGCGTTCCGTGTAAGTGAAATAATGGAAACTACTGAAAGGAAGCAGTGGCGATGGGTTCCAACAAAATTTAATGTGGCCGACGAAGGTACCAAACGGGCACGTTATCCAGATCTCAATGCTGGAAGTCGTTGGTTCCAGGGACCAAACTTCCTCTTACGTGCAAAGGAACAGTGGCCCTCTGTTTAAGTGAATGGTTCAACGGATACTGAGCTTCGTGCGCATTTGCTGACTCACACCAGCACAACAGAATCAATCGTGGTACCAGAAAACTTCTCCAAATGGACAACTATGGTACGCAGTACAGCATACGTTTTTCGCTACATAAGTAACTCGAAGCAGATGATCGAAGCCAAGCCTCGTACTTGCGGTCCGCTATCACAGCAAGAGTTAGCAAGAGCCGAGAGTTATCTCTATCGTTCCGCTCAGACTATGGAATACGTTGAAGAACTGACAATTCTCGTCAACAATCGCTCAAAGAAGACAGAGAAAAAGCAAATCCCGAAGAGCAGTGCAATCGCCTATCTCTGTCCATTTCTTGATGAAAACGATGTGTTAAGAGTGTGTTACGGATTACATCGACGAAGTACGCCCAAAATGTATTTTCCGTGCATTTAAAACGCTGCTGCAAGGGCAATCTTACAGATCCTTGCTTGTAAAACAACTACAAACACCAAATTTGCTTGCAAACGTGCCGGAGCCAGCACACATCTACCACAACGCCACAAATAAGGAGTCACTTCCGCAAGGGACAAGTATTCCGCACGGCAGCCATAGAGGAGCGAGAGTGATTCTTCGCAACGCGAGTTCGTGTCGCATAAAACCGGTCGCAGCATTCACCACCACCGCGAGTAAATAGCCTGGATCATAACGCATCTCTCATTCTGGTCGCAAAAGGTGAAGTAAATTGAAGACGCAATCATCGCGTAAAGAAAAGCTAAACTCAATCTCTTACCCACAGCTGGGAAAAACTCCCGAGTTGAACCTCATTTATAACGAGTGCGACAGGTGGTTATTTCGAGCGGGACCGAAGTTGCTCCCACATTTCGGCCAACAAGGTGAAATTCATTACTTGATCATGCGTTTAACGAAAGTGCTAACTTTTGGCTATCTTTTGCACAGCACGAAAATCCACCCACAAATTGATCACGTGTCATCAACACGACAGACATCTGAAGGCTGCGGGGAACAAAAACTCTTATTGGAATCCTTTCCAATTAGACATCTGCAATCAATTGTATTCCAACTGCCAGCGACTCGGATAAAGCGAAGGTAAACACGACATTCCCACACCAAGCAACAAGCGAGGCTCAAACTTCTTCTTTTCTTATTAGAACAACGATCATCTGTACCTCAACGCTGCACGGACCGTGCGGACAAAGAAGATCTCCAAAGCAGAAGAAGCCTTCAAGGAGAAGTAAGTCCTCTATTCTTTTGTTTTTGACAAATTACTAAAGTGAAGGTCCAATCAATAGGGCTTCTTTACTAGGGCTGGTCGTTCAACCCACGCACCAGGAGGAGCACGACCACGCAGTACTGGCTGAGCCGGTGTGAAGCCTCTCTCCCCGATAGCAAGAACATCGGACGGAACACGTCAATCGGAAGCGCACGGATACGCATTCCAAGGAGGAGTATCGAATCCAGTTTGAACGTGCCGACAAACGTCAAATGGTGACTGGTGCATATACAAGGTAAAGAAGTGCGGAGTTGAATTTACTGAAGTGACTGTGTGGTGTGTGGCTCGCGCGCGCGTAATCTAGAAATCGGTCGATGTGTAGAGCGCACACGGCCAGCAGGATCAACAATTCGATGCAGCAAAGAGGAAGCTTTACGTGAATCAAGAAATAAGCCATCATAAGAGTTGGCGTTCTGAATGATCGCGTTATCGAGGAGCGGCGATCGGATCGCTCAATCACGACAGTCTTCATCACGGGGCCCCATTCGACAGCAGCAGCCATCGTTTGTGTCATCAAGGTACCATAGTTATAAGCTAGCCTAAGAAAATGGGAAAGTGTAGAGGGAAAAAAATATAAGCTGTATGTCATGAGATTTGGCCTCTTTATCTTATAATGCGCCACATTGACTGCCCGAGTACCTCATAAGTCTCTCGAATTGCTTAGCCGGGCAAGAACTATGAATGTTACAGGTCTCGTTCACTCAATGGGCAACCTTTGTACCATTTTATCATTTTGAGTTTCGCCTTTGCTCGAGCAAATATCGAGGATAATAAAGAGCAAGTAATATTGGCGCCCAACTCAAAAATCCACTACTTCTCGTTATAGTGGCAGTCTATATCAGTCAAAGTCAGTCAAGTGAGTGTCTTAGTGAGTCGGACCCCAGCAGTTGCAGAACACGAAGGGAGAAAACTGGAAAGTTGCGCGCGATCATCGAGGTGGAGCGATCAACGATGGAGGTTCCAGACACAGCGGATCATGTCATCAATCAAGCAGAACACATCGACTATTGTCAAAAGCAGCTACGAAACATCAATAACCGCTTGACGAAGGCACTAGAACAAGAAAGTTCGACGGAGTTGGCTATATGCAGAAGCAAGTTGTTACACTACAGAGGTAGGGTAGCAATGATCACAGACAAGGATTTGGAAGTGTATGTGCGGAAACTGGAAAGTTATACTGATGAAGCGCTCCAGAGAATCACACACTTCTTCAACAGTGTCACTCTATTAAGCCCACCACCAACAACAAAGGCTCCAGGGGATGTCTTAATCCTACCGGAGGTGGAAGAGCTGGCGAACAAACTACAACAATTGAATCTACAATCAAGCCTCAACGATCTGCGCCAAAAAACAGCCCACAAATCGCTCTTTGGGAATTCACCGGGCGGTGAACACCTCCAGCTGCCCCGAATTCCACGTGAAAGTTCCAGACACGATCAGCAGATTTTCGGAGGACAAACGCCAGCATTTCCCAGGATGAATCCATCACCTGTACTTCGACATCAAACCGGTGCGCAAGCGCAGCAGCCAGCGAATCATGAACCGATCGACGTTCGGGACGAAGTAATACGGTACCTGCTACAGGGACGAGGAGAGCCAGCTCGTAACTCCGTCAACAACATGCCGCAACGGTTCCGATCCACGCAACCTATACACAAGTGGCCGTTCTCATACGCGGGGGAGGCCAATATCATGCAGTTAGCGGTTTTCTTGAATCGGGTTAAAACGTACGCGGATACGGAGGAAGTAGACGAGATATCACTACTACGTGGAGTCAAGCATCTGCTAAGAGGACGAGCATTGGAATGGTACATCCGCTCGTACCACAACTAGCCAACCTGGGAGCACTTTAAGAAAGACATCAAAAAGGAATTCCTTCCCCTTGCGTACTCTCAGCACATGAAGCGTGACCTGTACTGGCGCCTACAAGGCCCGGAAGAATCGTTTCTTGCTTACTATCGGGACATTCTCGCGCTTTTTGAAGTGGTTGAGCCGCCGCTTTCAGATCACGACTGGTTCCACATTATGAAATCTAACCTAAATCCAGAGTTTGCAGCTATTGCGTCGGCATCGCGAGCGGGATCGGTAGACGAGTTGATCGGCGTCTGCAAAGACTACGATGAAGCTCGAAGATACTCTCATCGTAGCCGATCATCACAAATTCAGAAGCCGTTCAACACGCCCCAAGGAACCAATAACGCTCCCCAAAGGGTAATGAGACCGGCGACAGCAGGGTATTCATGGAATCGTCCACCACCAGCTCGTCAACAACATGTAAATGCGCTGGAAGGAGAAGAAGTTGACTTTCCAGAACACGCGGAACAGGCAGTTTCGGCCCTACAACCGGAGAACCTCGACAACGAAATTTCAGCCGGTTCGGAGTCAGCGACACAAGAAATCAATGCCCTGAGAAGCAATATATGGCAACCGAGACCGAATGCGCAATCTACCAGACCAGCACAGCCCCCAAGCATTACCTGCTGGCAGTGTGAGCAACATGGTCACACGTTTCCGAATTGCCAAAACCCTAAAACCTACATATTCTGCTATTACTGTGGCAAGAAGGGCACAATTTCGCGCAACTGCCCAGATTGCATCACCAGATTAGCGCAAGCTGTTCCAGAAGCAACTACTGCTCCGGGAAACGCACGTCCGGGGTTTCTTCAATGAAGGGCGTTGAATCTCCGGTAGCTTCAAGAATCCCTTACCTTCAGCAAACGAAATACTTTCGCAACATCGCATCCATCGTCTTCGACACTTCATCAGGGGACAACAGGCCGTACGCAGACGTCAGAATCATGGAAAAAACCATCCGTGGATTACTGGATAGTGGAGCTACTTGTAGCCTCATGGGAGGCTCACTTACATCCATCGTAGATGATATGGGACTCACCAAATTCCCAGTACAGGGAGCCATCAAAACAGCGGACAACACGTCACACGACGTATCCTTCGACGCACACATTCCCATAGAGTACAACAGCAAGAAGATAGTTCTGCCGATCTTGTGCGTAGAGACTCTTCCACCAACACTTATTCTCGGGATGAACTTTTGGGTCAAATTCGGCGTACAAATCTCGCTATGCGGTATACAGGTATCCAGTGACACTAACGTTTCTGCGATTTCAACCCTCAGCCAAACGGAACAAGAACAGCTTAAGAAGACGATTGAACTGTTTCCCACATCAGAAAACACAGGGAGTCTAGGACGCACAAACTTATACCGGCATAAAATAGATACGGGAACCGCACAACCTTTCAAGCAGAAGTACTACCCCATCTCAAAATTTCTGCTAGATGATCTCAACAAGGAGGTGAATAGAATGCTCTCACTTGGCGTCATCGAAGAGGCTGTATGCTGCCCTTGGAATAACCCGATTGTAGCGGTTAAAAAGAAAGACAACTCGATGAGGTTGTGCTTGGACGCAAGGCGGTTAAACACAATAATCGTCCAGGAGGCATATCCCATACCACAAATTGCCTCAATTATGAGCAACCTCAGTGGAAGTCGTTACCTTTCGTCGATAGACTTAGAGTCCGCCTTCTGGCAGATTCCACTGGATGAAGACTCCAAACAGAAAACAGCTTTCACGATACCGCAACGGGGACATTATCAGTTCCGAGTGGTACCATTTGGTTTGTCCACCGCAAGCCAAGCGCTCTCCCGGGTGATGAATCACATATTCATCGACATGGAACCCCGAGTTTTCGTATATTTAGACGACCTCATAATCGCGACGGAAACATTTGAAGAACACCTGCAAGTATTGAAGGAAGTCGCTCGTAGACTTCGTTGCGCGGGACTCACAATCAATGCAACGAAGTCCATTTTCTGCCGGCGAAGTTTGAAGTATCTTGGCTACGTTTTAGACGACAACGGATGGAACACCGACAAGGAAAAAAACCGAAGCTATCAACAAATTTCCAACTCCCTCATCCAAGAAGGAGGTACAGCGATTCCTCGGAATGTGTGGATGGTACCGCCGCTTTATCAAAGATTTCTCTCGCACTGCAGCACCGTTAACGGAATTGACAAAAGCAAACGTGAAATTTGCTTGGAATGAATCCTGCGAGATAGCTTTCAATACGCTTAAACAGCACCTTTGTAGTGCACCAGTCCTGAGCACACCAGACTACACCAAACCGTTTTCAATTGCATGTGACGCGAGTGACATTGCGGTGGGAGCTGTTCTCACGCAGGAGACGGACGGTCAGGAGAAGGTAATCTGCTACATGTCACAAAAACTGTCTCCGTCGGAACGCAGGTATTCCGTCACGGAACGAGAATGTTTGGCGGTTATTGAAGCTATCGAAAAATTTAGAGGATACGTAGAGGGTAGCCACTTCACGGTCTACTGTGACCATTCAAGCCTGACGTATTTGAAAACGATGAAGAACCCAACCCCGCTAATGGCTCGCTGGATCCTTCGCCTCAACGCCTTCAACTTCGATATCAAGTATCGGAAGGGTTCAGTTAACGTCGTCCCAGACTGTCTAAGCCGAATTGGAGAGGCTAACGCAATAACGCAAGACGTCACGCAAGCTGTGGACACCTGGTATGAAGATTTGCGGAAAAGGGTCGAAGAAGATGGAGACCAGTATCCCGATTTCCGAATCGCTGAAGGAGCGCTGTATAAAAATTGTGTAAATACCGATGAGACGGGTATCCGAAGTCATCGGTGGAAACGTGTGGTTCCGAGTACAATGCGAAAAGACATCCTTCGGAGGTTCCACGACCTTCCGACGGCGGCTCACCTAGGATATGATCGCACCTTGAGCAAAATCCAGCATGATTACTACTGGCCAAAGATGGCGACGGATATCAAGCAGTATATCCAGTCCTGCACAATCTGCAAAGCATCAAAGCCGCCGACATCGACACAAACTCCCACTATGGGAGCCACAAAGCCCGCGAAGATTCCCTGGGAACTCATCTCTATTGATTGGGTAGGTCCCATGGTAAGATCTCGAAACGGCAATACAGTGCTTCTCGTCATAGTGGACTGGATTACGAAGTTCGTGATTGTCGAGCCTTTCAGGATAGCTAATGCACAACAGATGGTATCATACTTGGAAAGCTACGTATTCCTCCGTTTCTCAACGCCAAGGATCATCGTGACAGATTCAGGAACTCAATTTACCTCTCTCGCATTCCGTTCTCTTTTACTTCGCTACAACATCACGCACATGCGCACAGCCTACTACACGCCGATGTGCAACGCGGCGGAACGTACGAACCGCACTCTGATAACCTGTGTCAGGGCCCTACTTGATGAAAACCAGCGTAACTGGGATGAGCACCTGCAACAGATCGTTTGTGCGATCAATACTGCGAAACACGAAACGTTGGGATGCAGTCCATATTACGCTAACTTTGGCAGGAATCATATCCTGTTCACGGATCAGTACACCCTGGCCGCGATGAATACACCAGCTGACGAGGCGGAAGCACGGGAACAACGACTGAAAGCCGTACGAAATATCCATAAATTCGTAGTAGACCGGATCCGCACAGCCCATGAAAAAAGCAAACAGCGCTACGACCTCCGGGCTCGGGAAAGAAAGTTCAACGTCGGTGAACTCGTCTGGCGTAGATCCTTCCAGAAATCCTCAGCCATTGACCAACGAACAAAGAAGCTAGGGCCGAAATATGTCCCCTGTTACGTACGAGAAGTACATGGAGCCAACAACTACCTACTAGAGGACGTTAAAACATCAGCGAAAGGCGTATACCATGCAAAGGACATAAAAGCAGACTAGTAACAATCTGTACGAAAGCTATGCGAACAGTTTACACTGTCAACGAAGAGTGAACCTACCAAGATCACCAACAACACACGCTTCGCGGAAGTTTTACCACCGAAAGCCGGTCTGTGCGTTACATGTGCCAGGCCATTCGTTAGCTACTTCGCCAGCTATGTCGACATGCCTCCGAGCCGTCAACAACGACTATTTGTCAACAAAAGCCCTTTAACGGTAAGGAACACTACAATGTGCAATCCGCACAATAACTACGAACGTGATAACGTGGAAGATCGAAACTGACAACAGCGTCTCACACCAGCTGATGGCGAATCGTGCCTCATCCTAGACGGATTCCGGTCATCAGGAAGGACTATATAGACATGGCGTTTCCCAGCACTTCAAACGTAGTCTTCGATATCTTCCTCGATAACCCGACTGTGACGTATGCACGAATATCATACATTCATTCGTGCGACACTTCCTTCTTCGTTCCTCAACGGGGAGGGTTTTTTCGACAAGCTATGTACACAGCATCCCGCCAGCTGTTGACAACGAGCGCTCTGCGTCACCAAAATACGGAGACGGATCGACTTGAGGCCCAAAAACATGCTACACGAAACCTCGTCATCCAATGCGTCAACACACCACCACAGCGCTACGTCGTGCAGTGCTACAACGCTCAGCAAGATTGGCGAACATCTGCAGCTACTTCACGCCGACGATAGCTAACTAAGGCAGCTGCAAACAAACACAGCCATCGGCTATGCACAAATTTCTCGGAAAAGACAACAATCAAGCTATGCACGCAGCAAACCACAAGCGCTGCCAACAAAGAACAAACGTCACAAAAACACTTTCAACGGATTCGGCTATCCAGCTTTTTACGCTGGCTATAAAACAACGGGGGGTGATTCGAATTTGACAATTCTTGCCGACAGATTTTATGGATTGATCTTAGTAGGCAAAGATTTGAGTTTGTTGATTTTGCTGTCAAAAATTTTCTCTACATGTGCAAGGAAGCTAGAAATATGTTGTTGTCCAACTTTTCGTTTTGTATTTCGTTAATGTAATTATCTTTTTGTAATGTTAGGTTCCTGGGTACGAAAAACTGTATGGTGGAACCTTGATGTTGCAATGGAATAAAGTTGGAGTAATGTAATGAAAAGAATAACACCTACAACTATGACTATGACTATTAAAATTGAATCGAACAGTGCAGTATTTACCCAAACCCCGATTCAATTAACAATTATGGCTTTACGTTACAAGCCAGGGCTCTTCATAGAATGAAAAGACGACAGCCAAACTGTTAGGTTTACAACTTTTTTATGAGCTCAAGTCTGCAGTTCTACGCCAAAATTCAGTTGATCAAATATGGCGTAGTTTTGAATAGGCTTGATTGGGATTTTTGCTTGGTATGGCCACGGTATAAATTGTGTTTCCTTATTCAAGGAAGAAATATGCAGTACAGTACTTTTAAAATGGTCTAATATGAGTAATAGAGAACTTGCAGAATGTAATACGGAGGCTACATTCTCAATACAGCATATCCCGGACGAGATTCGAAACTCTGGATGGCTTTAGAATTGATGACTGCGATACATTTAGGCAGTTTTCACTATACGCCATGGCGTAACTTTTAAAAACTCAATCTAGGCATATTTTGGCTGGAACGCGGCTTGACGTCGTTCCGGTGTAGTGAAAGAAGTTCATATAGAAATCCACAATGACACGAACAGTAAATCAAATAAAAAATCTGGTCAGTATCGTCAAAACTGCGAACGGAGCTGGTGGGGTGATAAAACTCAAACAGATTAGATGCACATGGCATTTTATCTTTATTTCCTCATGCCCTTCAGTCACCAACAGTGCTTCATCTACCTAAAATAGCAAAAATAATTAGATTATGTGCATACGAAATCATTTGAAGAAAAATCAGTCTCATTTCTACAAACACAAACAGAAGTGAAAATTTTTGACGTTTCGCTAAAATTAAATTTTAAACATTTCAAAGTTTGCTATGATTGAACCAAAACATAATTTATAGTGTCGGCAAGATATGTCAAAGAGGGGTGATCCAAAGTTTATAGCAGGCTTGCGTAAAAAGCTGGATATGACCCAATACTTGTTGCGAAACCCCGTCATCCAACGCAACATAGCATCGGACCAGCTTCAGAAGAAACTCGCAGAACAACTCAAGTTCAGCGAAGCATCAAAAGAAGCATGACACTTCACAAGACACACGACTCACTCACACAAGACGTATCACTCACTATCGCCACGGTGGTCAACGCAATCGACTGACCCTCCGCGCTCTGAAAATCGCGCTCTCGAAGTGACAAGATTGAGTCTACAAGAAGAAGATGTAAATACAGTTATTTAATATATGTTATCGTATCTATGTTTGTAAATAACTTAAAACACAGGCAGATAGGAGATTGGTACTTTCTCGATGTAATTCGGTAGCATTGGCTACTTAGCGCTCAGGTAGCCAACTAGTAACTCTGATCATGAAGACCTCAGTTGTAATAACTCCTTAGATTGTAACTAATATAAGGCTATTAGTAGTAGAATTCTGTTCAGGTAGTAGATAACTACGCTGATTTATGTTTTTGCGATATCTGTCACTAATCTAGTAGTGAGGGCAAATAATTCTTTATGGACATTAAGATTGATTTTGTTAGAACCACTGCGCAATTTGGGGTACAATATTGTAACCAGATCTTCCGAATTGCATAACGTAAGCACGCATCAATTGGACTCATCAGGATCAAGCCGCGTCGCAGATTTTACGAAATTTTTGTGAAGCGTTGCCAGCTTCACAAAAATTTCGTCGCTCTCGATATGGTGTTGTGTTACGGATTACATCGACGAAGTACGCCCAAAATGTATTTTCCGTGCATTTAAAACGCTGCTGCAAGGGCAATCTTACAGATCCTTGCTTGTAAAACAACTACAAACACCAAATTTGCTTGCAAACGTGCCGGAGCCAGCACACATCTACCACAACGCCACAAATAAGGAGTCACTTCCGCAAGGGACAAGTATTCCGCACGGCAGCCATAGAGGAGCGAGAGTGATTCTTCGCAACGCGAGTTTGTGTCGCATAAAACCGGTCGCAGCATTCACCACCACCGCGAGTAAATAGCCTGGATCATAACGCATCTCTCATTCTGGTCGCAAAAGGTGAAGTAAATTGAAGACGCAATCATCGCGTAAAGAAAAGCTAAACTCAATCTCTTACCCACAGCTGGGAAAAACTCCCGAGTTGAACCTCATTTATAACAAGTGCGACAGGTGGTTATTTCGAGCGGGACCGAAGTTGCTCCCACATTTCGGCCAACAAGGTGAAATTCATTACTTGATAATGCGTTTAACGAAAGTGCTAACTTTTGGCTATCTTTTGCACAGCACGAAAATCCACCCACAAATTGATCACGTGTCATCAACACGACAGACATCTGAAGGCTGCGGGGAACAAAAACTCTTATTGGAATCCTTTCCACTTAGACATCTGCAATCAATTGTATTCCAACTGCCAGCGACTCGGATAAAGCGAAGGTAAACACGACATTCCCACACCAAGCAACAAGCGAGGCTCAAACTTCTTCTTTTCTTATTAGAACAACGATCATCTGTACCTCAACGCTGCACGGACCGTGCGGACAAAGAAGATCTCCAAAGCAGAAGAAGCCTTCAAGGAGAAGTAAGTCCTCTATTCTTTTGTTTTTGACAAATTACTAAAGTGAAGGTCCAATCAATAGGGCTTCTTTACTAGGGCTGGTCGTTCAACCCACGCACCAGGAGGAGCACGACCACGCAGTACTGGCTGAGCCGGTGTGAAGCCTCTCTCCCCGATAGCAAGAACATCGGACGGAACACGTCAATCGGAAGCGCACGGATACGCATTCCAAGGAGGAGTATCGAATCCAGTTTGAACGTGCCGACAAACGTCAAATGGTGACTGGTGCATATACAAGGTAAAGAAGTGCGGAGTTGAATTTACTGAAGTGACTGTGTGGTGTGTGGCTCGCGCGCGCGTAATGGAGAAATCGGTCGATGTGTAGAGCGCACACGGCCAGCAGGATCAACAATTCGATGCAGCAAAGAGGAAGCTTTACGTGAATCAAGAAATAAGCCACCATAAGAGTTGGCGTTCTGAATGATCGCGTTATCGAGGAGCGGCGATCGGATCGCTCAATCACGACAGTCTTCATCACGGGGCCCCGTTCGACAGCAGCAGCCATCGTTTGTGTCATCAAGGTACCATAGTTATAAGCTAGCCTAAGAAAATGGGAAAGTGTAGAGGGAAAAAAATATAAGCTGTATGTCATGAGATTTGGCCTCTTTATCTTATAATGCGCCACATTGACTGCCCGAGTACCTCATAAGTCTCTCGAATTGCTTAGCCGGGCAAGAACTATGAATGTTACAGGTCTCGTTCACTCAATGGGCAACCTTTGTACCATTTTATCATTTTGAGTTTCGCCTTTGCTCGAGCAAATATCGAGGATAATAAAGAGCAAGTAATAAGTGCGTGGGCGAACCGGCGCTTGCCCGATGATCAATTTCGATGCTGCTAACCCTATAATCCTTCCCAAGAATCACTACATCACCTGTCTGATAGTACTTCATTATCATCGCCAATATCATCATCAAAACCATAATACAGTACTCAATGAAATTCGGCAACGGTACAGGATTGCTCGTCTCAAGTCAGTCTATAATACAATTCGGAAACGGTGTCAAGAGTGCAAGAACAATAATTCGACTCCACAACCCCCAGCCATGAGTGATCTGCCTCCAGCGCGTCTAGCCGCCTACTCTCGTCCATTCACGCACATGGGTGTTGATTATTTTGGGCCAGTCACGATATCGATTGGACGAAGAACGGAGAAACGATGGGTGCTGATAGCAACTTGCTTGACCGTCCGTGCAGTCTTACAACAATTTGCACTTACAAATTGCCCACACACTCAGTACCGATTCTTGTATCTCAGCGCTTCGCAATGTAATGGCCAGAAGGGGTATACCGGCAGTGATATACAGCGACCAAGGCACTAATTTTCGAGGCGCTAACCGAGAGCTGAAAGTAGCCGTGGAGTATCTAGATAAAAATCGTTTAATGACCGAGTTCACCACTCCTCATACCAGGTGGAGTTTCAATCCACCGGCCGCTCCACATATGGGAGGGTCGTGGGAACGCCTGATTCGAACGGTCAAGCAAAACCTCAGCAAGTTACTCCAAAGCAATACCCCTACCCTTGAAGTTTTCGAAAATGTGTTGATCGAAGTGGAGAATGTTGTCAACTCGCGACCACTGACTGGCATTCCTTTAGATGACGATGAATCTTCGGTTCTTACTCCAAACCACTTCTTGGTAGGTTCATCCAATGGGTTAAAACCATGGGTACCATTTGATGACAGTTCCAAGGCACTCAGAAATTGCTGGCAACTATCGCAAACATTGGCTAACCAATTCTGGAAGCAATGGCTTCGAGACTATCTACCAACGATTACTCGCCGGACTAAGTGGCTTGTGCCCGCCAAACCAATCGAAGTAGGGGACATCGTTATCATCGTAGATCCGAGTTTTCCGAGAAATTGTTGGCCAAAAGGCCGTGTGATTGCCACGAGACCAGGAGCTGATGGCCAGGTAAGGTGGGCCACCGTGCAGACTACCAGTGGCATCTACGAGCGCCCAGCGGTGAGACTCGCCGTGCTTGACGTTGGCGTTCGTAAGGATACACCTCATCAAGACCATCGGCGTATTCCGGGGGGGGGGAGTGTTATTCCCGCCACGTCAACAGACGCGTCTAGCCCCAGCGGCCCCACATCTACAATACCGTGACCACACCCATGCGTTCAACAGAGGGATTGGAATAGATAATAACGAGGAGGAAGGACACAGATACAGCGAATGGAGAAAAACAATTGTAAACATTCGAGACTAAGCAGAAGCGCTGTGAAGTGAAAGGATTTATATGAAATTAAGCCTATTGTCATATACGTTCCAATAAATATCCATAGTAGCCAAAACAACGAACACCACTGTAAACGTTTCTCAATACTCAACCCATCAATTATACATAATGCATATCTTGCAAAAACACCCAAACGTAGCTAACCGACGGATCAGATTACTCAATGCAAAGTGCATATGCTTATCCAGCATATCGTTACCTTCGAAACCGAATTATTGTCACACCGATATGCACCTCGCTCTAACCATTGTAATTAAATATCAATCACATTGTATACACACCAAAACCCAAAATGTAGCACGACATAATTGATCATTTAAATAGCCATACGATTCATGAATACAGAGACTTCGCAGTTAGCGTTCTTCCGAACAAGAACGTCTTTTCATTAGCGATCCCTCTCCTGCCTAATATTGGGGTAACAGGATTGGGACACCGCTACGAACTGAAAAGAAACCCCTTAAGGTTCTGCGATCCATAAAGGACACCGCATCCGGATAAGCCACATCGAACCTGTTGGAAAGGTCTCGGCATGGCGACCGTACAGAGTAAAAAGCAGACCGTTCTGCTAAGTGCGCGATAAAGACAATTCGACTGATCGAAGAGCCAGTTGGCAATGTGAAGAGTTCGAAAAATGGCTAAGTGGAAACTAATACCAAAGAGTAAATGTGCAGCTCAACTCATTCGTTTACTAAAGGAGCAAAACTATTTGGTTACCAAGAAACAAGGCAATACTTTGAAAATAACAAAGAAGACTCTTCGGCATATAGAAGGATTATCAAAGTTTGTGACTGTGAAAAAACGAGAAATTGAAGACATGATTAAAGTTTTCCTGCCTGTAAACAGTACCAGTGGAATCGTAATCTTAACAACAAACAATGGACTAGTGGCCCATAAAGATGCAGTTAGGAAAAGCATAGGTGGAATAATAGTAGCTTTTTGTTACTAAAACCGGTACGTGAATGTGAAGACGCAGAGGAAGCAGAATTGATCGCAAGGATTGAGCAGATGCAGAGGTATGCAGTGACAGTGATGCAGTAAGGAGTTAAGCTAAGGTATTTTTTTATATAAAATATTGTGTAACACATATTTAAACGAACAAGTGATATAAAATGGGAAAATCAAATTCAAAAACGGAACAGTCAGGTGATAATAATATCAATATTATTGAACGCTTAGAACAAAATGAAAATTCACACGAGAACCATGAGTTAAAGTTGTGGATAATATTAGTAGTAGTAATTCTTCAGTTAATCTTGGTTTTAAGAAAAATACTTGAAAAAAGGTGGAAACGCAAAGGATACGAAATGGGGCGTGCCGCTTCAAAGGCAAATATAGCTGATGTATAATATTGAATATAGCTAAAGTATCAAATGTCGTCTTTACAAGATGACGTTGGCATTTTAAATACACTTTTGAATAATTTGAAAAAATCAATCAACAAAAAGATTGCAGTCAACACTCTTCAAGCTAAGTGGAACTACGCAAACGAATTATACAATCACATTGAAAGCAGCTTATTAGATGAAGAGGATACTTTATCGGACTCAGAATTAACATTTTTAATTAAAGCATCTCGAAATACTATAACTGAAATTAGAAATATTCTCAAGCTTAAATTTGAACAACTAAATACAAAACCACAAGTAACAATGCCTTTCGACTACAAAACAGCAACATCTATCATACAGCCGTATGATGGAACGGCTGACGGACTTAACGCTTTTGTAGACTCCGCAAACCTATTGAAGGATTTGACGGAGGCAAATCAAGAAGCTCTAGCAGCAAGGTTCCTTAAGACACGCCTTATAGGTAAAGCCAGATTGGGATTAGCAGATGGATTAGTAACAATTAATGGTGTTATTGATGACGTCAAAGCTAGATGCGAAGACAAAACTACACCGGATAATATTTTGGCAAAAATGAAAACTCTAAAACAGCAAGATACGGTGGAAAAATTTTGTGACGAGGTAGAAAACCTTACCGCAAAATTAAAGGGAGTTTACATCAATAATGGAATACCTGAACGAGTATCAAAATCGATGTCAACAAAAGCAGGAGTTGATACTTTGATAAACGGTGTCAGTTCTGTTGAGACAAAGATAATCCTCAAGGCGAGTACATTTGCGGACATCAAAGAAGCCACCCAAAAGGTACAAGAAAATGCTTCAAACACATCAGTTCAAACTGCACAAATGCTAAATTTCAAAGGAAGGGAAGTAAACAGACAAACGCAACATAACGTTCGTTACAATAATAATCGCAACGAATCAAATCGTTTGCATAATAGAGGTCGAGGCAATTTTCAGCGAAGACCAAACTATTATGCACAAAATGGAAACAACTTTCATTCCAGAAATAGTTTTCCTCAAAGCAATAATTATTACCAAAACAGAGGACGTGGCGGAAGATATCATAATAATTTGCGACGTCAAATCTATGCAACAGAGGCAGTTCAAGTACAAAATGGCTCTGTTCCGCTGCTTGCACCACAAACGGCCATTCCACAGGCATACGCACCCACACAGCCGAATATTTTTCATCAGCAGGAGCAGTCACTTAATGCACAAAACATTAACAATGCCAGTAATTTTTTAGGTCAGCACATGATGCAGGTAAACCCGCATCGTCTACAGTAATTTACTTAACAAATTTGAACGCTGTAAATTTTATTACTTTAGATGTACATATGACTAATTCTAAATGTACATTGATAATTGACAGTGGAGCCGACATTTCACTGTTCAAATGTGGTAAAATATTGAATAATCAACCTATCAATAGAAATATTAAATATAAACTTTCAGGTATAACCAGAGGGATATCTGAGACCATTGCAGAAACTACAACTAACTTACGATTAAATAACTGCCTTGAAATAAATCATAATTTTCAAATTGTAAAGGACGATTTCCCAATACCCACCGACGGTATTTTGGGACGCGATTTTTTGACCAAATACAAATGTTCTATTAACTACGAATATTGGTTGCTGAATTTTAATTTTCAAAACCATGTCATTTCAATTCCCATCGAAGACAGCTTCCAAAACAACATAATACTTCCACCGAGATGTGAAGTGATTCGTAAAATACCTAACTTTCGCATAGATACGGATTCTATAGTACTTTCGCAAGAGATTCAACCTGGAATCTTTTGTGGAAATACTATAGTATCTCCAACAAATGTCATGGTAAAATTCATCAATACTACTGATAAACAAATGATGATACAAAACTTCCAACCAATCGTTGATAAACTTGAAAACTATCAACATGTCTCATTAAGAAACACAAATAATGAACGAAAGCAAAACTTACTTTCAAAAATAGATATCTCCAATGTACCTCACTATGCACAAAACCCGTTGAAGAAATTAATTGAACGAAACTCAGACATATTTTGTATGTCAGACGAAAAATTAAGCACAAATAATTTTTATTCCCAGAATATTCACTTAACGGACCCTGTTCCAGTGTATATTCCTAATTTTAAAAATATTTATTCACAAACCGATGAAATCAAAAAACAAGTTCAACAGATGCTTAAGGATGATATAATTGAACCTTCGATTTCACCTTACAATAGTCCAATCTTGTTGGTTCCGAAGAAATCGGACGACAGTAGTAAAAAATGGAGACTGGTGGTTGATTTCCGCCAGTTGAATAAAAAAATCTTGGCAGATAAATTCCCATTGCCAAGAATAGACACTATACTTGACCAGTTGGGAAAAGCCAAATATTTTACAACTCTGGATCTAATGGCAGGATTCCATCAGATTCCATTAGATGCAGAAGCAAAAAAAATATACAGCATTTTCTACTTCTTTTGGACATTTCAATTTCAAACGATTGCCCTTCGGGTTGAATATTAGCCCTAATAGTTTCCAGCGCATGATGAACATCGCGATGGCAGGCTTAAACCCAGAATGTGCTTTTATATATATTGACGATATAATCGTCATCGGTTGTTCCGTCAATCACCATCTGAATAATTTGCAGAAAGTATTCGATCGTTTGAGGTACTACAACCTCAAGCTAAATCCAAAAAAATGTAAATTTTTTCGAACAGAAGTTGTTTATCTAGGACACTGTATTACGGATCGAGGAATTTTACCCGATAGTAACAAATTCCAAATCATCAAAGACTTTCCAGTACCTACAAATGCGGATGAAGTGAGACGCTTTGTAGCTTTCTGTAATTATTACAGAAAGTTTGTACCAAATTTTGCGCATATCGCAAAGCCCTTAAACAATTTATTGAAAAAAGGTGTTAAATTTAATTGGACCTATCCACATCAAACTAGCTTTGAAAAATTGAAACAATTACTGATGTCACCGACAATTCTTCGTTATCCTGACTTTACAAAAGAATTCATCCTTACAACGGATGCTTCGAACATTGCATGCGGAGCAATCCTTTCACAAAAATATGGTAATGATGACTTACCAATCGCCTATGCAAGCAAAAGTTTTACGAAAGGTGAAAGTAATAAAACAACTATTGAGAAGGAATTAATAGCCATACATTGGGCTATTAATCATTTTAAAAGCTACTTGTATGGAAAGAAATTTATGGTCCGTACGGATCATAAACCTTTAGTTTATCTATTTGGCATGAAGAATCCTACAAGTAGGTTAACGCGAATGCGCCTAGATTTGGCAGAATTCGACTTTACAATTGATTATGTTCCTGGAAAAAGTAATGTAGGAGCTGATGCTCTTTCACGCATTCCATCAAACACAGAGGAATTAAAAAGATTAACGATTTTAACAATCAACACTAGAGCAATGACAAGAAAACAACAGTCAAAAAGTAAAACTAGGTCAGAAGAACTAAGCGATAAGATTGATCACCTTAACGCTTGGCAAACAGAAACACCTTCGGAGACCATAAAACTTCTTAAGCTTGGTTGCGAAGTGCACCGAAACCAGCTTAGACTTAATTTATACAATCACAATTATACAAAACTGCTAGGAAGCGTAGAAGTTGCAATTAATAACGGAAGTCATACACTAGAGTATGCTCTTCTGAAAGTTGAAGAAATGATGATAAAATATAGAAGAGATAAATTGGCCATTTCACTCGAGGATAAAATATTTCAGTCAATTAGCGCTCATACATTTAAGGAAATTGCCAATAGAGCCATTTCCAGGTATGATATAGTTTTATTCAATCCTCCAAAAATATTGGATGCACCTGGAAAAATCAAAGAAGTGCTTCAGAATTTCCATATGACCCCGACGTCAGGTCATATTGGACAACATAGAATGTATTTAAAGATACGCGAAAGATACAAGTGGAAGAATATTAAAACGGATATTGCAAATTTTGTTAAAGCTTGCAGTATTTGCAAAATGAACAAAGTTCATAGACACACGAGAGAAAACCAAGTTGTTACAACCACACCATCCAAACCCTTTGAAGTCCTTTCTGCTGAAACAGTTGGACCTTTACTAAGAACAAGAAATAACAACCGATATATATTAACGCTCCAATGCAACTTAACTAAATATGTGATTTGTATACCCATTCCAACTAAAGAAGCCACAGTAATAGCAAAGGCGCTTGTCGACCAATTTATCTTAATCTACGGGAACTTTATTGAACTAAAAACAGATCAAGGTACAGAATATAACAACGAAGTCCTTGAACAAATCTGTAAACTTCTATCTATAAAACAAAAATTTTCAACAGCGTATCATCCACAAACCATCGGAGCACTGGAGAGGAACCACAGATGCTTGAATGAGTATCTGCGATGTTTCACCAATGCTCACAAAGATGATTGGGATGATTGGATTCAATATTACGCATTCAGCTATAACACAACCCCCCATAACGAACACAGCTACACACCGTTTGAGTTAGTATTTGGACGCAAAGCGAATTTACCAATTGATTTTCAAGAAACTACAAACCACGATCCAGTTTATAACATTGAAGAATATTATAACGAACTTAAATTTAAACTCAACTAGCTGTCCCGGCAAACTTTGTCTTGCCAAGCTTGTGGTGGTTTGACAGCTTTTAGGCTAATTTAAGCACCGCACTCTAGATTGGTTTTCTTGCAATCGTGTTGAATTTCTTCCCCGCTCATACGAAAATCAGTAATTTAACATTTTTTATGTTTTTTAACTGTTTTTCATAACTATTTCTACATATAAACACAGCCACCACGAATACGAATCGAACCGTGCAAGAGTTATGCTGATCGGTCCACCCGTTCCTGACTTTTGTTGCCTCAAAGGGACTTCAAACTCATTTTTATATATATAGATATGACTAACAAACTAGCTAGAGAAAATTTGATACAAAGAAAGGAAGCCAGACAACAGTCAGCCAATGAAAAAATCAATCCTATAGATTTGAAAATCGGTGATTTCATTTATCTAACAAACGAAAATAGGAAAAAGTTAGACCCATTCTATCTAGGACCATACATCGTGACACAAATCAACAATCCGAATTGTACTATTTTGAATAAAAATACAAACAAGAAAACAATAGTTCACAAAAACAGAATTGTAAAAGCATAATAAAAAAAAACAAACAAACAAAAAACTTAAATAAAACACAAAAAAAAGGAAAACAGAAAAAAAGCGAAGAATTGCCAATCATTATTAACAGTTGAAAAATTTTATTGCATAAATTTTTTTTTTGAAAGGGGAGGTGTCATATACGTTCCAATAAATATCCATAGTAGCCAAAACAACGAACACCACTGTAAACGTTTCTCAATACTCAACCCATCAATTATACATAATGCATATCTTGCAAAAACACCCAAACGTAGCTAACCGACGGATCAGATTACTCAATGCAAAGTGCATATGCTTATCCAGCATATCGTTACCTTCGAAACCGAATTATTGTCACACCGATATGCACCTCGCTCTAACCATTGTAATTAAATATCAATCACATTGTATACACACCAAAACCCAAAATGTAGCACGACATAATTGATCATTTAAATAGCCATACGATTCATGAATACAGAGACTTCGCAGTTAGCGTTCTTCCGAACAAGAACGTCTTTTCATTAGCGATCCCTCTCCTGCCTAATATTGGGGTAACAGGATTGGGACACCGCTACGAACTGAAAAGAAACCCCTTAAGGTTCTGCGATCCATAAAGGACACCGCATCCGGATAAGCCACATCGAACCTGTTGGAAAGGTCTCGGGTTCTATTGTAAACCTACTTAAATCTATATTTGCTATTATTATAAGAAGATTTCGTACCAGGTACGGCAGTTTGAGAACTTATTTTATACCTATTTATGCAGTTAGATAACGACCTTGATTAAGACTAAATGATGCTTACTTTACTATGATTACTTGCAGCTAATATAATTCATCTAGCTCAAATATTATTATTGCAACTAATACTGCAAGATTATTGCTAGAAACTGTTTATTAAAGTCTAAGGTGAGCATACGCAATATTCAACATATAGGTAAAACTCAAACTACCTTATTTATACATCTAGGTGCTAGGCCTTCAGTTAAAAATTAATTACTGCTGCAGTTTACTATACTTTTGTTGCTTAACCCTAAGGTGAGCGTATCCCTAATTGCTATAAATAGAGCTCATTGAAATATTTTTCTAAATCTAGGTATTTAGCCTGAAATTTGTAATCCTATCAGCTTCAAGAAAACTTTATCGCGGAAACGAATCATCAAACGTAAGAAATACTGTAATTATTTGAAACTATGTTGATTAATTAGTTAATTGAAATCTCCGCAGGAATTTGTAATTTACCTTCAATTGCCCGAATAAATTGACAAAATCACGATTCGTTTATCGCTCGCCAACAATCTCCAATATCTCTTAAAAATCCCCAATGTTCCTTATGCATCCCCAACTTCTCCTAAAATGTCCAACTTGTTGATTAAATTCCACAAAGGAATCATTTCCCAAGGACCCCCATGATTTATAAGTTCCCTTTACCCTCCCCAATATCTCCCAGAAATCCTCAATGTTCCTTAAAAATCCCCAATATCGCCTAAAAACCCCCAATGTCCCTTAATAATCCCCAATTTCTCCTAAAATGCCCAACTTGTTGATTAGATTCCCCAAAGGTATCATTTCTCAAGGACCCCCATGATTCCTAAGTTCCCTTTACCCTCCCAATATCACCTTAAAATCCCCAATGTCCCTTAAGAATCCCCAACTTCTCCTAAAATGTCCAACTTGTTGATTAGATTCCCCAAAGGTATCATTTCTCAAGGACCCCCATGATTCCCTTTACCCTCCCCAATGTCGCTTAAAAATCCCCAATGTTCCTTAAAAATCCCCAATATCTCCTAAAAATCCCCAATGTCCCTTAAGAATTCCCAACTTCTCCTAAAATGTCCAACTTGTTGATTAGATTCCCCAAAGGTATCATTTCCCAAGGACCCCCATGATTCCTAAGTTTCCTTTACTCTCCCCAATATCTCCTAAAAATCCCCAATGTTCCTTAAGAATCCCCAACTTCTCCTTAAATGTCCAACTTGTTGATTAGATTCCCCAAAGGTGTCATTGGTTCCAAAGGAATTTATTGCTGTGTGTTTTACAACTGAGCTGAGAAACAGGCTCTATCCCAGTGGGAATGTTTTGCAGGAAATAAGAAGAATCATTATCCTTGCACATCATACATGTAGGAAAACTGCCGTTTGAAAGTGGTCAACAGACGTCGCTTGCCATCGAATCGTGAAGTGTCTGATGAACAGCTTAAATCGTTTTATGTAACTCCTTTCACAGTTGAACAAACAGAAGAGGACATTATTGAATACCTCCGGGATACTGTCACTATTAATGATTCAACAGTGAAGTGTGTTAAACTTGTTCCTAGAAATAAGAACATTAACGAATTGTCCTTTATTTCTTTCAAAGTTAGTGTTTCTGAGGATTTAGCCTCTGTAATTGGTGATCGTTTTTACTGGCCCGATGGTGTTGAAATTCGCGAGTTTCAGCCAAAAAACGGGGTCCGGATCAATCAAACTGTGCCAATGTAATGAATGTAAGTCACAATGATGCCAATGAACTTTTAAACTGTGATTTTTCTCCGTCGTTTTTTCCCTCACACCCTGCACTTTCTCATGAACAGATTTATGAGAAGGGCGTCAATTTGCACCATTTAGATTATACTCAAACCAAGTCATTGATTGAAAGGTTCTCACGCAATTTTTTAAAGATTGGTGTTCATAATGCTCGAGGCCTCACTAAAAATATTGATAATTATCGAACACTGCTTGAAAACTCTGAATTAACTGTTTTAGCCATTTCCGAATCATGGCTTAAACCATCTATTACTAACAAATCTGTTGAGTTGCAAGGATACAAAATAATCAGATCTGACCGCTGCAATAAAAAGAAAAAGCGAGGTGGAGGTGTTGCATTCTATGTAAAATCCAATGTAAAATTTTCTGTTATTTGTTAATCGGATAGAGACTGTGATGTCGACTACTTGTTTATTAAACTTAGCCTCGCAAAGTTAGTTTGTGGCGTTGTATACAAGCCTCCAGAGATTAGTGTGTCAAAATTAGATTCCGTATTTAACAAAATCTCAGAACTCTATTCCACTGAAGCTAATATTTTAGTAATGGGAGATTTCAATGTTAATATGCTCTTGTATGATTCGCCGAAAACTCGTTGTTTAGTTGAACATTTAAATTCATTGTCTTTCAAACTTATTGATACTTGGCCAACCTGTCATAAGTCTGACTGTCAATCTTCAGTGCTTGACTTGGTATCAGGTAACTGCACTGGTAATATCAGTAATGTTTATCAGTCGTCTGTTGGAGGTATCAGCGATCATGATCTAGTTTGTGTTGACTATCGGATTAAAAATTCAAAAGCAAAACCTGTGGAATACTGGGCCCGAGACTACCAGAAAATCAATACTGACTCTTTTCTATCTGATCTACGCAATTGCTGTTTTGATAGAATATACTACTGCTCTGATGTCAACGAAAAACTTACATGCTTCAATGAAATGCTGTTTTCTACTATTGATAGGCATGCTCCTTTGAAGAAAAAGGTTGCTAGAGATCCTAGTTATCCATGGATAAACAACTATATTAATCGAATGTTTAAAAATCGTTCTGAAGCTTATGAGTGCTGGAAAAAAGATAAAAATAATACTCGGAAATGGAAGAATTTTACTTGTTTACGAAATTTGACTAATCGTGAAATCAAACGCGTTAAACGCGAATACTTCACTTCTCAACTTAACGCGGACTTACCCGCCAAAACGTTATGGAAAAATATAAAACGCTTAGGACTGACGCAAACGAATACCAGAATGGGTGGTGGAGATGTGAACGCTACGACCCTCAACAATTACTTTGTTTCTCATTATACACCAGTCAGTTTTGTTGAAAATTCTGATAGTACAGAGTCACACTCAGAGTTCTCTTTTCGTGGAGTAACTTGCAGCGAAGTTCTCGAAGAATTTGCTACAGCATCATGTGATTCGATCGGAGATGACCTAATTCCTTTAAATATCCTAAAAATATCTTTACCAGTTACCTTACCGCTTATTACTAATTTGATTAATTATTGTATAACCTGCTGTGAGTTTCCGGAAGCTTGGAAAGTTGCAAAAGTCATTCCAATAGAAAAGGTTGATAATCCAACCACTGAAAATGAATTTCGCCCGATTAGCATCTTGTGTGCTTTATCGAAGATTTTTGAGTCGATCCTCTCTAAACAACTGAAGGAATACCTATCAAATAATAACTTGTTGTGTCCCTTACAATCAGGATATCGAAAATCTTGTAGCACTGTGACTGCTTTGATTAAGGTTGAGAACGATATTAGAGAAGCGCTAGATAAAAAGATGGTCACAGCCATGGCACTACTTGATTTCAGTAAAGCTTTCGATACAATTAGTCATAGCCTTCTTTGTGATAAACTGAAACACAATTTCAAACTGGACTCTTTATCAGTTGGTTTACTGAATTCTTATCTGTCACGTCGTTCACAATACGTGTACTTCAATAACACAACATCTGACAGAATATTTGTTCCCTGTGGTGTACCCCAGGGATCCATTCTAGGTCCGCTTCTATTTTCTATGTACATCAATGATCTACCGTTGATGCTAAATTATTGCAAATTCCATCTTTATGCTGATGATTGTCAACTTTATTTATCTGATTCAATGTCCAATTTAGCGCATACTATCATGAAAATTAACAGCGATATTCAAAGGGTTTTGGATTGGTGTAAAATCAACGAGTTGGTATTGATCTCGAAGAAAACACAAGCAATTATTTTCTGTAATCAACGTACAAGAATAACGTGTGCTCCCAAAATAAAAGTGGGCAGTGACCAAATTGAATACTCTGATACTGTGAAAAATCTTGGATTAATTATGGATAGCAAAATGAGCTGGAAAGACCAAGTGAACGCTGTATGTAATAAAGTGTACAAAGCTCTTCACTCTCTCGTTGCTGTAAGAAGTAGCACTCCACAGCATATACGTCTGCTTTTGGCAAGATCCCTTATAGGGGATTCTGGGGTAATACGCACCACTTAAGGAAGATGCTTCCAAATGCATATAAAAAGGCAATAATTTATTGGTTTAATGCATGCATTCATTGCATATACTTTCATTCTAAGAGAAACCAAACGAAATTTCAGCCTTAATACAGTTCAGCTCTTGAAAATAACGTTTTTTGTAAAGACTAACATTACGGCTTCGTATGTTTATGCGGGGCAGTATGCACCCTTGCTCGGGGTAAAATGCACTACAACAGCTACAAAGCGCTAATAATAATCCTGCCATCCCATCTACATCTACACCCAAGTCTACACCTCAAACAAACTTTAGCCGCGAAAGAACTGTATCACAGCATTTCAACGATTCTTCTCAGCTGCGGATGGGTTCAAATGCCGAAACTATATCAACTGGATCCCGCAAGTTTTGGCTGTTTTTCACCAGAGTGGCAAAGCATGTTTCCCCAGAACCTTTCGGATGATGTTAGAGCGCATAGGAGGAGTTTTCATGATTACTGAGAGACTGCAGCGTATAATTTGGTGAGATCGTTTCAGACTACATATTCTTTTTTTTTTTTCTTGTGGAGGTGTTCAATAATCATTAAAATCATTTTTCGTAAAGTTATAACCCCACCACCGCCAGAAATCTTTATTTTGTTTCATTTCAGAGAGCGAGTAAAGGCGCTTAAGCCTAGGCATAAGGGCCAGGATACAGAGTAAATACCTGTGTTCCATCCCAGGAAGCATAGGACCAAGGGGTGACATTAACCTTCTTAGCATCGTCACCCCCATCGATTTCACGTGTTTTGCTTAATAAAAAGCTGAGTGGTTGGTACGAGATGTCCCCCTCAATAGCTTTATCGTAATATCAATAACACTGCACAGTAGGCCTGGCCGCTTTAATGCTTGTAATGCATTTCCGATGTACTGCAAACATTAATAATGACAAGAAAAATGGTAGAAGTAGTCGATTCTACCATTTTCCAGGATTCTTTCAATGAATGGCTGTGTATGTGTAGACTAGACTAGACTAGACTAGAGTGGCAAAGCATGTTTCCCCAGATGCAATACGTGAAATGGTATCACACTCTTTACGATTGAACGATCAACCCGAAGTTGTCAGATTAGTGCCACGTTGGAGCAATATCGAAAATCTGCGCTACGTTTCGTTCAAGGTTGGAGTCGATTGGCAATACAAGGACCAGGCCGTTAAGGAGTCAACTTGGCCGTCAGGATTACTATTCAGAGAATTCGAACATCGTGAATCCAGTTACTGGGAACCATGAAGAATCCATAGAAGAGTACCACGAACGTGTGTTTTTGTATATTGTGTGCTATGATTTAAATTTGTTGTGATGAGTTGATCTTCTGTACGCTTAGTTAATTGTATGAAAACTGTCTTGTTGTTTCGTTTAAGGTAACCAGATCATTGGGGCCAAATTGAGCCTGTTGATCATAACAATAATAAATAAATAATCATCGTAACAATCATGAAAAACAATGGGGCAGGATGCACTCAAACAAAGGGGCAAGACGCACCACAACATTGAGGCAAGATGCACTGTCGAGTTTAGAAATCTTTTTACTTCTTAGACAAAATGCATGTTTTATAAGGTTTTAAGACAAACAATAGCTCAATTTTGTTTGCGATTACTTACAGAGCACTCATAGATATTATTACAGCTTGTTTTCTATAGGTGCGTTTTGCCCCAACCAATGAAGTCCATATTGCCCCAATCAATAGAAAAAAATAAAATAGTTTAAAACATATAATTTACGTAGATTACTATTTAAGTTATTTTTCCTATGCTTAGCATTGCCCTCAATGAACTGAATAAACACAACAGCATTAAATGTTGGGTCGGTTTTCACCATCAAATCATTCGACAAACGATTCGGAAAATTACATCAAAATCGTGGTTTTCAATTTTTTTCATTTTTCTCACTAATTACGTAACGCAGATATGTGAAATTTTCCAGATGCCCATTTATTAAGACGTTCTATTAGACTGATAAGGTTTCAAAGCTCTAAAACTGATAATCCCTGAAAAACAAAGGGGGTGCGTTTTGCCTCGACAGTGCGTATTACCCCAGATGCCCCTAGTTCCGATTTTTGATTATGGGGATGTCTTATATTCACTAGTCTCTAAAATGAATTTAAGGAAACTTCAGTGAGCTTTCAATACAGTTACAAGATATGTTTTTAAGCTAAGCAAATATGATCATATATCCGGGTATGCAAATGCTATACTAGGTGTAAATTTCACTAGTCATCTAAAACTTCGGGTTTGTACACAAACTTTTAAAATTCTAAATGACCCTCCAGTCAACCTAAAAAATTTCTTTTCATATCTATGAGAGGTCCTTTATTGATTGTTCCGAGATGCTCTTCTTGTGGACTAAAAGATTCGTTTCGTCATCGTGCAATTGGTGCCTGGAATCAATTACCGAGAACGTGTAGGTGTGAGAGAAACTATAGTTCATTTAAAAACAGTGTTAGTTCATATTTCAATTAATAGTAAAGTACATCGGCATTATTTATAATCAATAATAGCATATACTTTGAAAACCATTAGGAGGTTACTTGTACTCTATTATAATAAATAAATAAAAAAAAAAAAATAGTGCATTTGGAAATGCATCAAATAAGTGCATGCTCTAAATTGCCGCACGCACAGACCCCCCCATCTGAACAGCACCGCAGCAGACACGCAAAAACGGCTACGCTCAAAAATGTGTTCGGCCTGCACATTTTTAGTAAACATCCATGCCGCACATGACCATTGGCGTAACTAGGATTTTTTCCTGGAGGGGGCCCAGGGGGGGCCTGACTTGAGATGAATTTTAAGCGGGATGGGCGCCCGATAAGTGAATATGCAAATCAGTATTGTAGTTTTGAGTAATCAAAATGACTGTTTCAGATTTGTTCATAGTTTTGTAAACTATATGAATACGAACAATTCCTCCAAGATTTTTTTTCATAGCTTAATTCAGTGATTCCATCTTGGCTTCTTCCAGAAATTCAATCAAGAATTCATCTAGGGATTCCACTAGACATTTTTTCGGGGATTTGTCCTGCGATATCTATAGAGGTTCCTCCAGTAATTGTTCCAGTGCCTTTTTCGAAGTTTCCTTCAGGAATTTCTCCAGAGATCCTTTAAGGTATTTCTGCAGGTATTCAGAGATTTCTACAGGGATATCTCCATATATGCCTTCCAAAATTCCACTAGAGATTGCTCCAATAATTACATCTGGAATGATTCGAAGTATTTCTGCAGGAATGTATTCCAGAAATTCTTTTAGAAAATTTTACTTAGAGATTCTTAAAAAAACACTCCAAGAATTGCTTGAAAAATTTGTACAAAAAACCTTTAGGGATCCTAGTTTTTTTTATGTGTATTAACGAGATTTTTAGCCCTAGGCTAGTTCATCTCGGGGCCCACGCTTTATTTCCCTTCCGAAGGAAGAAGTCACATTTTGCGAGTTTGTCGGGAGTGGGATTCGATCCCTCGGCGTGATAGTCAAGTGTTCTAACCATCCCACCAGGTCCGCTCCACTAGGGATCCTAGTATTCCTTTAACAATTACTGCAGACATTGATTTCTTCATTTTTTTTATCCAGGAATATTCCTACAAAAAATCTTCCAGGTATTCGCTAAGAAAGCTCTCCTGAGATTATATAAAGAGTTCCTAATGGGACTTGCTTCCGCGATTCCTCATCGGGTTTCTTCAGAAATTACTTCAAGAGTTCCTCCAGGGATTCAGTGATTCACCGGAAATTTCTTCTGTTATTCTTACAAAAACGAATTCCGAGATTATTTTAAACATTTCTAGAAGAACTCTTATTGGGATTTCATCAGAAACTCCCGCAGGAATTAATCCAGGATTTCAGGATTTCCTCAGGAATTTCAGCGGTTTCTTCAGTATTTCCCCTGAGAATTCTTCAGAAAATCCTCCTGGAATTCCCTCAGAAATCGAACTTTGTATTTCATCAGGAATGAATCTTGAGATTCCTCCAGGAACTCCTTCGGAAATTCCTCCCGGATTTTTTTCAAGAATTATTCCAGGTATTCCTCCTGGCATGCTTCTAGGATTTCATTCAGGCATTTCTCCAGAGACTTCTGCAAGAGTTCTACCAAGAATTTCTCCAGGTATTACCCCAGGTATTTCCTCAGGAATTACTCCAGGAATTTATTCAAGTTTGGATCCAGGAATTCTTCCATGAATTCCTCCGAAAATTCTTCCAGGAATTTCTTCTTTAAGGTTTCCTCTACACATTCCTCCAGGATTTTTTTCATGGATCCCTCCAGGAATTCCACCGATGATTCCTGTAGTAATTCCTCCAGAAAATCCTCCTGGAACTCCACCAGAAATTCCTTTCTAAATTCCTCTAAAAATTTCTCCTTGAATTCCTTCAGAAATTTCTCCATGGATTCCTTCCAGAATTCCATGAGAATTCCAGAGATTCTTCCAGGAATTCATTGAGGGATTTTCAAGATATTCATTTAGGGATTCCTCCTGCAGATCTTCCATGAATATTTTTTACGGATTTTCCTCAAGATTTCCTATAGAGATTTGTCCAGGAATTCCTCCTGAGGTTCTCCCAGAAATTGTTTCAGGGATTCCTCCAGTTTTTTTACAAGAATTCCCCCAGGAATTCTTCCAAGTAATTATCTAGAAATTCTTCTAAGGATGCCTCCAGGAATTCCTCAAGAGGTTACTTAAGTATTACCCCAAGAAGCCCTTCAGAAAGTCCTCCAGGAATTGATCCAGGAACTCCCATAGGAATTCTTTCAAAAATTCCTCCTGGAATTCCTCCAAAAATTCCTCTGGGAATTCCTCTAGAAATTTCTCTTGGATTTTCTTCAGAAATTTCTCTTGGAGTTTCTTCAGAAATTTCTCTTAGAATTTCTTTAGAAATTCCTCCATTAACTGCTTCCAGAACTTCTCTCGAGATTCCTCCAGGAATTCATTCAAGAATTCTTCCAGGGATAGTTCCAAGGAATTTCCACAAATATTCCTTTACAGATTAATCCAGGGATTCTTCCTGGGATTCCGCAAGGAATTTATCCAGAACTTCCTGCAGGAATTTGTCCAGAACTTTCCAGGCATTCCTCCTGAGGTTTCTCCAGAAATTGCTTCAGGGATTCCTCCAGGGATTTTTCAAAGAATTTTCCCAGAGATTCTTCCAAGAATTTCTCTAGAAATTTCTCTAAGGATTCCTCTAGGAATTTTTCGAGAGGTTTCTTTAGAAATTTCTCCTGGGAGTTTCTCCATGGACTCATCTCAGGATTTCTCCAGCAATTCATCTAGAGATTGCTTCGGGAGTTCTTCTAAAAACTCTAAACTCCACTAGATTGCTCCTAGAATTCTTTTGAAAACTCCACCAGGTACTCATCTAGAAATGTATCCAGAGATTACTCCAGGGATTTTTCAAGGCAATTCCCCAGGGTATCCTCCAGGGATTTCTTAAGGAATTTCTCGAGAGATTCCTCCATGAATTGATACAGGTATGTCTCCAGGAATTTATCCAGGGGTTACTCCAGGCATTCCTCCAGAAGTTCCTCCAGAGATTTCTATAGGTATTCCTCCAGGCATTAATCCAGGATTCCTTCAGAAATTATTACCGCAATTTCTCCAAGAATTTATCTAGAAAATCCTTCAGGGATTCATTTAGAAATTACCCCAAGAATTCCTCTCGGAGTTTATCCAAGAAATATTTCAATAGTTCTTCCTGGGATTCCTGAATGATTTCCTCCTGAGATATCTCTAGGAATTCATTCAAATATTTTTTCAGGAATCCTCCAGGAAATCCTCAAGGGATTCTTTTAAAAATTTCCCCACAAATTCTTTCTGGAATTTATTCAAGAATTATTCCAGGTATTCCTCCTGGGATTCTTCCAGGATTTCATCCAGGCATTTTTCCAGGGACTTCTCTAGGAGTTCTACCACGAATTTCACCAAAAATTACCCCAGGTATTTCTTCAGGAATACTTTCGGTAATTTATTCAGGAATGGATCCAGGAATTCCTCCAGGAATTTCTTCGGAAATTCGTACAGCAATTCCTTCAGGAATTGTTCCGGGAATTCCTCCAGAAATCCTTCCAGGGTTTCCCCCAAGAATTTATCCAGGAATTTAGTCTCCGAGGTTTCCTCTACACATTCCTCCTGGAATTATTTCATGGATTCCTCCACAAATTCCTCCGATGATTTCTCCAGTAATTCTTCCAGAAATTCCTTCTGAAATTGCTCCTGGAAGTCCTCCAGAAATTCCTCTGGAAATTTCTCCTGGAACTCCATTAGAAATTCCTCTCAGAATTCCTCTAGGAATTTCTCTATGAATATATTCAGAAATTTCTCCATAGATTCCTTCCAGAATTCCTCTAGAGATTCTTCCAGGAATTCATTGAACGATTCCTCAAAGAATTGATTAAAGGATTCCTCCTGGAATTAATCCATGAATAGTTCCATGGAATTTCCCCAAGATTTCCTATACACATTTGTCCAGAAATTCCTCCTGAAATTCCACCTGAAACTTGTCCGGAAGTTCCTCCAGGAATCCCTCCTAAGGTTCCTCCAGAGTTTCAGAGATTTCTCCATTCTTTCCAAGAATATCTCCAGGGATTCTTTCAAGAATTTTTGTAGAAATTTCTCTAAGAAATTTTGCGGGAATTCCTTATGAGGTTTCTTCAGAAATACTCCAGGAATTCCTTCAGAAAGTCCTTCAGTAATTCATATAGGAATTCCTTCAGGAATTCCTCTGGGAATTCCTCAGAAATTACTACCGCAGTGTCTCCAGGGGCTCCTCAAGAAATTCCACCAAAATATACCGTAGGTATTTCTTCAGAAATTCCTACAGGAATTTCTTCAGAAATTGATCCAGGAATCCCTCCAGGAATTTCTTTGGAAATTCCTACAGCATTCCTCCAAGAATTTCTGCAGGAAATCCTTTAGATATTGCTTCCGATATTCTTTCAGGAGATTCTTCAGGAAATTCTATAGAATTTTTTCCAAGGGATTTCTCCGGAAATTCTTTCAGGTTTCCTCTAGGAATAAAACCATGAATTTCAACTCTAGGGATTCCTCTAGAAATCCGTCCAGGAGTTATTTCACGGGTTCTTCTAGAAATTCCACCAGGAATTCCTCCAAGAATATACCAGAAATTTCTGCAGGGATTCCTCTAAGGATTCTTCCGTGAGATTCCTCCAAGAATTCCTCCTGGAATTCCTCCAGAAATTCCTCTGGGAATTCTTCTAGAAGTTTATCTTGGAATTTCATCAGAAATTTCTCTAATGCTCCAGGCATTACTCCAGGAACTTCTCCAGGGATGCCTCCTTCAGAAATGTATCCATTAACTTTGGAGCCAATGGCTGAAAGTCATTTTAAAAAAGACAAATCAATCAATCAATCCATTAACTTTTTCAGGGAATCCGCCAGGAATTTGTCCAAAAAATTTTCTAGAATTTCCTCCAGAAATCCATCTTGGAATTGCTGAGAAAATTTGCTTATGATTTCACAAAAAAATGTGCCTATGATGCTTCGTTCTATGATTTTTCAAAGTAGGTGGTGTCTGTGGAAAATGTTTGATTTTCACTGGAGTTTTTCGGAAAATTAGGCAACCCTGATTTTTTTTTCAATTTAGTTTTTCAAATATATATGATCCCTACCTTATTTCATTAACCTTCAGAAACTTCATACCAATTTGTACGATAATAAAAAAAATCCCCTAATGCTCCAGGCATTAGTCCAGGAACTTTTCCAAAGATTCCGCATGGAATTTTTCCAGAAGGTTCTCCCGGATATCCTCCAGAAATACATCTAGGAACTCGTCCTGTGATTTCTTGAAGAATTCTTCTAAGGATTCCTCCAGGAATGCATCCAGAAATTCCTCCAAGGATTCATCTAAAAAATTTTCTAGTAATTTCTACAGGGATTTCTGATGCGGATTCTTCAGATTTTTTTTTTTGCTGAAATTCCTAGCATAATTGCTTTTCGGATTCCTCCAGGAATTCATCCAGGGATTCCTCCAGGTATACTTTCACAAATTACTCCGGGGATTCCTGCAGGTATTGCTTCGAGAATTCTTGTAATGATTTCTTCCGAAATTTCTCTCGGGATTTTTTTTTTAAATTATTCAGCGGTTAGTTAAAAAATTTCAGTATTCCGTTCAAAATGTTTTTCAGGGATTCACCCCAGGGCTTTTTCAGGATTACTTGTAGATTTTTTGAATAATTTGAAGGATTTCTAGAGGAATTCCTCCAGCGATTTGTATTGAAATTCTTTTATATAATTTTAGAGGGACATAGAAGCCAAAAAAAATCTCCAGGAAGTCATCCAGGAATTCTTTCACAATTATCTCATGAATACCAAGTCTTTTACAAGTCCAATCATGAATACCTTCAAACTTACGATTACATCTTGCAGCACCAGCTTTTAAATATATTAAAACTTCCTCAATGACCATTTGAATTTGTGCGTTGTTTGATAGACGCAAAAATACCCCTGGCCCACGAAATAAAAGAAATTAATAGTGTCCGACTAGAAATCACCTCCAGCATGGTTTTAATGAATACACTCGCGTTTACGCTTCAGCTACGTACAATGTACGTCGTACATCTATTCTAACTAGGAATTCACAAACTTTTGCTGGAATTCCATTGCAAATTCAACCAGAGTTTTTTTTCCCACATGATACTTGATCTCCATAAAGAAGCACTTAACCATATTTTGCAGTAATGCTGCTAGAAAATTCAAAGATTCTTAAAGATACCCATTAAGGAATTCCTGGAAATTTTCATTTAGATTTAATTTCTCAGCGATTTAAAAAAGAAGTTGTACAAAGTATTGCTTGTCTCCAATAACTGTCAATTTTAACACATTATGCCAAATAAATTTCTATTACTGTACGTGCAGTTGAAACCCGGAATTTTCGAAAGCAAAGTTGGGTTTTTCTCCAAATCCATAGGTGTTCTGTATAGCTGTTTGCTATACAGCGCACCACTTCCGAAGTTAGGTCCGACGCACGGATTTGGAGAAAAATCCAACTTCGCTAGTCGAAAACTCCGATTTTCAACTAAATTGAGAATATAGATCTATGTTTGTCACCACGACAGTGGTTTTCAGATTTTTTCTAATTTCCATATATAAAGTCATGAAAAATTTCTGGGGGGGGCCTGGCGGATTCTGGGGGGGGCCTGGCCCCCCTGGCCCCCCCTCTAGTTACGCCAATGCACATGACTGTGTTCGAAACACACATTTTTTTAAAATTGCTCGTACGCTCATATGAGCATGTATTTTGCAATAATTTCGACATGGCAACCTCACTGGGTTTATAAACTACCTTCAAATACCGAAAAATATTGATATTTTGCAAAAATGTGAGCGGGCGAGCAATTTAAAAAAATGTGTGTTTCCAACACAGTCCCTGTGCGGCATGGGCGCTACTCAAAAATGAGAGCTTTTATTTTAGAGAGGAGCTACGAGTGCGAAGGATTTAAATGGTTGCTCTTGTAAATACACTTTCGTCGGCGCTTTCGCTCCGTCGAAAAACAAGTTAACTGCACGTCGCACTTAGTATGCGCAAACCCAAACTCCGCCTCGAATGATTCCACAGGCGGAGATGTAACGCGACAAAGAGCGAGCTCGTTTTCTGTATGCAATGACATCACCAGCAGCCAAGCCAGCAGCAGTAGTCGTCCTCATGCCGTGGAGCAACACCAGATGAACGCACGACGGATAGGGTGATGATCATTGTTTTGGCATAAAGTTAATGCAATTTGGAACGTTATTTTCAAAAACATTTTTTGGCTTAACTACAAAAGACAGAGTTTTGGTGTCAAAGAAACATTTTTAATGGTTCGTGCATGTTTTGTAGAAGAACTTTTTTAACAAAAGCTTTATTTTCATATTTAAATCATCAAAAATGTCCAAAAAAGAGTCGATTTTTTCGACCAGTTTTGCATTATTTTTCAATTTAAGGACTTTTAAACTATTTTTACAAAGTTTACGTCCAAAAGACTAAGAAAGTAGAAGTTATTAGCTTTCAATTCGTGCGCTGAGAAAGTTTGTATGATTGAAAGTTTAGTAGATATATGACTTCAAAGATAAACAAAACGATCGATCAAAACGATCAATTCTGACTATACATGTCAATGGTTGCTCCTCCGTGATTGATCTGAACTGGTACCAATTGCACTGAGATCCAACTGAATAAGGGGCTGGGACATTCCACTTATTCTCAAAGTGCAATTTTAGCAGCTCATGCATATTTAATCAATAACGGCGCCGGCCAAGTCCTTATAGTCAGCTGGGAAGGGAAAGGAATGTTAGAGTGTACTGGTTGTTGCTACTAGAGACCGAGAGCACTCTGCGTCCCCACAACCCGCACGGACTGGGGTATTTGTTGTTAGACGGAAAGGATGGGAGATCTGGGATGGTCAGTGATGCGATCCATGGATAGGGGTTATTTATAGTGTTCGTGATAGATTGTGTGGTGAATAAGGTGAATAAGGTCAAGCGGCACAGCACGCTTTGGTTGCATAACTTATAGGCGTTATATATACGCTGTGCTATGAGTGGAAGTTGGAAGGGAGGGAAACGACTTTTTTCGATTCGTTTCTGGTTCTAGCGATGGCTATGAACATATGAATATACATGAGTTGTATATGTAGAGAAGAAGGGCCCATATAGCCGAGGCGGTAAACGCACGGGTATTCAGCATGACCATGCTGAGGGTGACGGGTTCGATTCCCGGTCGGTCCAGGATCTTTTCGTAATGGAAATTTCCTTGACTTCCTTGGGCATAGAGTATCTTCGTGCCTGCCACACGATATACGCATGCAAAATGGTCATTGGCAGAGGAAGCTCTCAGTTAATAACTGTGGAAGTGCTCATAGAACACTAAGCTGAGAAGCAGGCTTTGTCCCAATGAGGACGTTACGCCGAAGAAGAAGATATGTAGAGAAGAGAGAGCGAGAGAAAGTGGATAGAAAGATACAAAGTAGGATGAAAAGGACGAGCCAGGGATTGAACCCATGACCTTCTGCATACGAATCAGAAGCGGTAGCCACTAGACCACCAAGCCCGTCGCCACCAGACTAAGTGACTTCAAAGATAAACAAAAATTAAAAACTAAAAATGTGATTAACTCACTTAGCAGTGATTTCCGAACCTATGTTCCATGGGAACTTTTTCATCTCTCATCAAGACCTATCAGCCCTGAAACTATCCAAAACCCGGAACCAAACACCCTATATAATATATATACAGGGTGTTTGATTCCGGGTTTTGTATTACATACACTGATAAAAATATTCATATCGGGTTTATGTGTCAGCCTATATAGATTTTTGCAATAAGATTTTATAAATAAATTTCAAAAGCCCGACACATAACTCGAGATGAGCTTCCAGCTTATTGAACCTATGTGTAGCTCTTTTAAATATTAAGGCTACGATATTTACATTGTAAATCGTAGAACGCATACAATTTATTTGTCTGGTTAAATGTTTTACCCACGTATTATTTATATTTTTTGTTTAAATTATAAAACAAATTGTTTGTTTGAAAACTTTATTTAATATCATCATCATGCATATAGCTATATAAAAAACGTATCACTGCAATGGCACATTTCATATGAGGATATTGCACGAGCCCTTTGTGCACAGCTGCCACACACAAATATCCCACCCACACGGTGCGTTGGTCAAACTTGCGATCTTCTATACGAATTAGCTTCGGCTTCCCGCAAAATCAACGGAATTATACTTTGACGGATTTCACTCAAGTCGGATGTTGGCGTTCCTAGATCCGTTCCGATTCGGCTGATGATTCCACCTCATCCGAGAAGCGTTGCACGTGGTGGGCGCTGGACGTCACAGCCAGCAGCAAAGCACATTGTGGCATTGTTGTACTGGAGTAGCTGTCGAAGATTCTCATGGGGCGATTCATATTTCCCTGCAGAAGAAACAGTAGAATCAGTTTTTGATATCCCACAAATTAATTATTTAATCCCTAGATTAATCCTTTACCTTTGCATTTCTCGTTGTTCAAATGAGCTCCACAAACAACACCTTTTTTATTTTTCTTTAACTGTAAACAAAATTCATTTTCAGGTTGAGTTCATTCTGGCATTTTCCATAGGAGATTTATGTGTAGACAGTTATGAATTTTTACTATTGGATTTCAAATATCGATGTCACTAGTGAAACTTTCAAAAAATATTTGTGGCGGTTATAAACGTCGGAATGAACTCTGTCCCTCAAAATATGTGTTCTCACACATAAATAAAATCATTGGATTTTTTGTAATGTAGGGTCGGAAATCACTGCTAAGTGAGTTAATCACATTTTAAGTTTTTAATTTTTGGTTATCTTTGAAGTCCTGTATTTACTAAATTATCAATCGTACAAACTTTCTCAGCGCACGAATTGAAAGCTAATAACTTCTACTTTCTTAGTCTCCTGGACGTAAACTTTGTAAAAATAGTTTTAAAGGCCTTAAATTGAAAAATAATGCAAAATTGGTCGAAAAAATCGTGTTTTTTTTGACATTTTCGATGATTTAAATATGAAAAAGCTTTTGTTAAAAAAGTTCTTCTACAAAACATGCACGAACTTGTTCCCTAAAAATTTTTCTTTGACACCAAAACTTTTCTCTTTTGTAGTTAAGCCAAAAAATGTTTTTGAAAATAACGTTCCAAATTGCATTAACATCATGCCAAAACAATGGTCATCACCCTATCCGTCGTGCGTTCGTGTGCTGTTGCTCCACGGTATGAGGACGACTACTGCTGCTGGCTTGGCTGCTGGTGATGCCATTGCATACAGAAAACGAGCTCGCTCTTTGCCGCGTCACATCTCCGCCTGTGGAATCATTCGAGGCGGAGTTTGGATTACGCATACTAAGTGCGAAGTGCAGTTAACTTGTTTTTCGACGGAGCGAAAGGAAAGCGCCGACGAAAGTGTATTACAAGAGCAACCATTTAAATCCTTCGCACTCGTAGCTCTGCTGCGATGCTATTCAGGGGGGGGGGGGGGTCTGTGCGTGCGGCAATTTAGAGCATGCACTTATTTGATGCATTCCATTATTTTTTGTATGATGTGCAAGGATAATGATTCTTCTTATTTCTTGCATAACATTCCCACTGGGACAGAGCCTGTTTCTCAGCTCAGTTGTAAAACATGGCTTTAGGACATTTGGTCGAATGACATTTGGTCGAATGACATTTGGTCGAATGACGTTTGGTCGAATGACATTTGGTCGAAAGTACGTTTGGTCGAAACGGCATTTGGTCGAATGGACATTTGGTCGAAACTCATTTTGTGTATGAAAAAGCATATGACATTTCGTCGAATAGACAATTCGTCGAATGGACATCTGGTCGAAATGTACTAACTGATGAAAAGAGATTTGAGTGAAAAATAATATTATAGATTAGGATACCGAAATTTAAATGTTACTGAACTTATTTGGCTGAAAGTACGTATAATCGAATGAACGTTAAATCGTATAGCAATTTAATCGTGTTGAATAGTTTTAAACAATGAAAAGTAAATATTGTAGTGTTGTGTAGTTTCGTTGGCATTGTTGAAGCAGTTGATTTTTTATCAAAGATTTCTTCTTACTTTTAATCTCGCCTCTTCTTTCAAGTTTCATCATTTCATTGGGTTTTTGTGTAGAACATACTGGCTTTTCCATCAAAGATTTCTCCTTCTTTTCAACATATGATGTTCTTTCAAGTTTGTAGATAAATATTCCCACGCCTTCCGATATTCTAAGTCAATTCAACTATGGAAGAAAAAGATGCATTTCCCCCCACACTCCCGTTAGAGCAGCTGCCTGGGTGTGTTTTTATTTCAATTTCACACCAACAGCTTCGCTCTAGGTAGGTTCTGTTGGCGAAAGTGCAACGGTAGCCCTAAATTCGACCTATTTGCGGAACCCCCTTTGGTCGACCTAATTGCCGACACCATTGTGCGCATGTATTTGACGTTTTTTCCCTTTGCGCACGTCTTTTAACAATAAGAACATCTATAGTATAGTAGTATGACCAAAGTTTATTTACATTTTTCATTATACGTTTTACTCTTGTGTACGGCACATTCGAGTTGTTTTCTCCGGTATTATTTATCCGAAATTCCCGTGAGTTCTTACGTGATTTAATACGCGATTCCGCTGTAGTTGTCCGCTCAGGCTAACAGGTTATGGGCCCAGTGATAATTGCGCGAAGAACGGTGTAAACGGGTCGGAAAAGTGTTGAGAAAGTGATGGTCGTTTGTGTGGCGCATGTGAAACTTTCGTCCATCACTAGCAATTTCCCAGCAGCAATGGAGGCTTTGAACAAGTTTGTCCAGTTAAACAACCAAAACTGGCAAACATGGAAGTTTCGCATGGAGATGCTGCTAACGCGGGAGGAATTGTGGTACGTGATCGATACCCCCAAGCCGACAGTGAACTCGAGTCAATGGGAGAAGGATGACAAGAAGGCCCGCGCAACGATGGGGTTGTGTATCGCGGAAAGTCAATATGGGCTAATCAAGGCAGCGACAAGTGCGAAGGATTTCTGGTGTAACTTGAAAAAGTACCACGAAAAAGTGACTGTGACCTCCCGTGTCTCCATGTTGAAGCGGCTGTGCAGTCTTAATCTGCTGGAAGATGGCGATCTCGAATGCCATCTGTTCGAGGTGGAGGAACTTTTTGACCGTTTGACGCAAGCTGGGCAGGAGCTGGCTGAATCGCTAAAAGTGGCAATGATATTGCGAAGTCTGCCGGAGTCGTATTCTGGGCTCGTTACGGCACTGGAAGGAAGGCCGGATGAAGATTTAACGCTGGAGTTAGTGAAGTCGAAGCTTCTGGACGAGTTCGAGCGTCGGAAGGAGCGGTCTGTGCAAAGTTCTGGTGAATATCCTGGTGAGATGAAAGCGCTGAAAAGTCTCAGCTATCGGAATACTTCGGAGTGGAGATGTTTCCGGTGTAAACAAAAGGGACACCTGAAAAGTGATTGTCCGGTTCAGCAAGAGGAGAAGGAACAACGCAGTGAACACAAGAAGAAGAAGAAGAGTGAATCGTCTGCTGCGAAGCAAGCAGCGGTGAATGACAGAAGTGCCGTTTTGTTCCTGGCGAACGAAGAGCAGTCATGCGGCTGGATTATAGATAGCGGTGCCAGTGTCCATATGTGTAATGACAAGCGACTGTTTGAGTCAATTGATGACGAAAATGTGAGTGACGTAGTGCTGGCGGATGGAAGGTCAGTGAAGGCATTTGGATCAGGAACTGTGAAGATGGCTGGCGTGAATGGCTGTGGAGGAATAGTGGATGTGATCTTGGAGAAGGCGCTGTATGTCCCGTCGCTGAACAGTGGGCTGTTGTCAGTGAAGATGCTAACCTCCAAGGGATTCTTTGTCAACTTCCGGAAGAATGGCTGTGATATCGTGGATGCGGCTGGCAAAGTGGTCGTGAAAGGAAATCGTTGTGGCAGCCTGTACAAGTTGAAGACAGTTGAGCAAGCGCGGAACGAAGATCGCAAGAAGCAATGTGTGCAATACCAAGCCTCGGTAGCAGTGCGTGACCATCGTGAGCCGGAAGAAGTTGAACGCCAGGAGGAGGTTATGTCAGGGAAGCCAAGTGAACGTGTGGTGTTGGATGATCCGGACGACGGTGAAGATCAAGATGAGCCCGAAGAGTTTTACGATGCGAGTTCGTCGTTCCCGGATGACCCACCGTTTGAGGAGGAGCTACAAGATGAAGCAATGTTTTTCGAAAAGTCGTTTCCTAGGGTTCGGGGTAAGTTTGGAGTGAACTGCGATGTAGAAGGCCCGATACAGGAAGTCAGGAAGAAGTCTGTGACGGTGAAGTCAGCAGGGAAGAAGCGGAAAGTACCCGAAAGTTCGTGTACTTCAAAGATGGCGGGCTAGCCGTTGAGGAGGAGTGTTGGCGAAAGTGCAACGGTAGCCCTAAATTCGACCTATTTGCGGAACCCCCTTTGGTCGACCTAATTGCCGACACCATTGTGCGCATGTATTTGACGTTTTTTCCCTTTGCGCACGTCTTTTAACAATAAGAACATCTATAGTATAGTAGTATGACCAAAGTTTATTTACATTTTTCATTATACGTTTTACTCTTGTGTACGGCACATTCGAGTTGTTTTCTCCGGTATTATTTATCCGAAATTCCCGTGAGTTCTTACGTGATTTAATACGCGATTCCGCTGTAGTTGTCCGCTCAGGCTAACAGGTTCTACCTATCTCGCATATTGGAAGCATGAAAATCGCACCCGGTGATGGCCGGGTGCGATCGTGTTCAAACACGTGGGTCGAGTCGGTATGAAGCAAAAATTGTATTATGCTTGGTGGGTCAACGGTCGCTGGGTTTGATTGGCGGTGACCGATTCCTAGGCTCAATTGTTTATAAGAACCTATAAAGTTTTGTTTTTGATCTCAAATTTCGTACTGGACGTTGATCAAAACAACATCCGTACGGTGTCCTGGTTTCGCGGGGTAGCGACCGCGCAGCGATGCGTTTGTTTTGTTTTCATGATCGTACATGTTGCGTCCGGATGGTTTGGTGCAGCTTTGATTACGCTTGGTGGGCCGTCGACAAGAATGTCATGGAACGGTGATATCCTATCGATCGCGCTAGAATGTTGCGAAATCAAGGCGCCGTATTGGCCGCATATGGCTTCAGGTAGCCTATATTGTTTTTTGTTTTGAAATCAAGGCGCGGTTTCAGGTAGCCTAGATTGTTTTGGTTTTGAAATCGGGGCACTGTATTTGCCGAGAAGGGTTTCAGGTAGCCGTGATTGTTTTCACTTGGTTCGATTTGAACCCACGTGAACCGTAAAAGGAATGTTTTTCGAAACCGTATTGGCGGCATAGGGGCGCCGGATTTGTTTTGCACTCGATTTTGTTTTGACTTCGAGTAAAAGAATGTGGGGTATAATTTCAACGTACATCTGCGGCCGGGGCCCGGCTAGGGTTCACTGTGCCCAAGTAAGGTACACTTCAATAACAAAGCGGGTGCTTTGTTTTGGAGAATTTGGTACCAGATTCCATTGAAAATTGAAAGGTCCAGCAGCAATAAAATTCAAAAATATTCTTGCAGACACTTGGGAGGATGTCAGAGATAATCTTCGGAAGGAATTTGGAAGTAGCTTCAAATTAGAGGAATTATTTCAAAAAATCGAAACACTTGAACAAGGTCAACAGGAAACATTTCAGAGTTACAAAGATCGAGTTCTTCAAGTTAAAAAGCATATTGAAGAATACGAGAAATTCCGATGACACGCCCAAGCATTGGAGACGCCCAAGTGAGGCGGGGCTAGAAGATGAAGGCCTTCGTGTAAAGATTCTCAGAAGGGGTTTTTTTTGCGAACACGCCCAAGTCAGGCGTGGTTAGGAAATTAGGTTTTTCTATCAGAACTAGGATTCTTGGTAGGTCTTGGGATACGCCCAAGACACGGCTAGGCTTGGGATACGCCCAAGAGAGAAGAGATTTTTCAAGAAGAGCAGGATGTGGACAAGTAGGATAGGTAGAAGGTTTTGGGACTTTTTAGTATTTACATTATTAGGGTTTTTGGACACGCCCAAGATCGTTTGGGCAACGTTAGGAATTATCGTGACTTCTTCGGGAAAACGAGAGTGATGGTAGGAGTTTTAGACACGCCTAAGCTGGTTCGGGTATTGCTAGGAAATTTAGGCTATAAATACTGAGGCTTTGGCTTCAATCGGGGAGTTGGGTTCAGTTCTTGTAGTTGTTAAGGTTCAGTTCGTGTAGTTGTTAAGATTCAGTTTTTGGAGATTGAGTGAGTTGAGTTCTTGACAGTCAGTTGTTGAGGTGGAGTCTGTAGAAGTCAGTTAATGAAAAAAGTTCACCATTCAACGTCAGTTGAAGAAAGTAAACTAAGGTTAAACGTGCATTGTGAAGTGTAAAAGTGAATTAAGTAGTAGTTAAGTAGTGTTGTAAAATTTAACGGTTAAACCAATATAGCTAATTTCTGACGGGAAGCACGAACATTGTGAATTAAAGAGATATCACATCCTTGTGTATAATAGTTTATAAAAGACCCCCAAAGGCAACGGGGCGCTTCATATGGTGACAGCGAAAAACTGTTCGCTTATCAGAACATTGGAACGCCAAATTTCTGACGGGAAGAAGAAATCAGTGCCGAGACTAAGTGCCACGTTGAACACTAAAACAAAGTTTGAACAATTGTGAAGAGATCGTGTGAACAAAGACTAATCAGTTAAGTGGAAAGCAGTGACAACATCGCAGAGAGCAGACGAAAGGGAAAATCTGACGGAATTTTCCTATCAGCAATGCTGCTACAATCGATATCAGTAATAATTGGGTGAGTAAACAATGAAAAAATTTATGTAAATGTCAATTTTGGGCGAACCGACGTCGACGACTAGAATCGATTTTGAAACATTGGAGGAAATCAAGGACTACATTTTTAAAGAATTTGAAAATTTAAATAAAAACAAAAATAGGCCAAGATCACAGCAAGGAATTTTTCTTAAAACAGAGTTACTAAATGATGCATTTTTGAAATATGAAACAATCGTACAAAAATACGAAAATTTGAACGATACCAACACTTGGAATACCTTAACTGATAATTTAGAAATCGTCAGAAGAAAGTACGAAGAGTGTTTAAAAATTTTAAGCAAAATCAAACATACGGGAAAAACTAAAAATAATCAATACTTGGAATCAGGAAAAGTTATTAATTTACGAAGCAGACGAGTTACAGTCTGCGAAGATTCATTTACTGAAAATTTTGATATTTCTACACTTAACGTTTCCATGTCTGAAACCGATTTATATTTTGGACCAATCAGAGATCCTAATATCTGTCATCAACTTTATATAACGCTGACTATAGCGACGAAGAATCTAAAGTCGAATTAATTAAAAGTTTACACGAGTTTAGTACTAAATTTGATTCAACCTACAAATCATTTTTTAACAAAATGGCATACGTTTTTCCAACCGAAAAAGCAATTCAGGTAATCCCTGAATTTCGCGGTGCAGCAGCAGAGTTAGATGCTTTCATTTACCAAATTAAGCATTTTGCAGAAATAATTGAAAAGTTAGGTGAAAATGATGCAGCTAAAGATGCAGAAACGGAACTTATCCATGTTGTACTGTCAAAATTGAAAGGTCCAGCAGCAATAAAATTCAAAAATATTCTTGCAGACACTTGGGAGGATGTCAGAGATAATCTTCGGAAGGAATTTGGAAGTAGCTTCAAATTAGAGGAATTATTTCAAAAAATCGAAACACTTGAACAAGGTCAACAGGAAACATTTCAGAGTTACAAAGATCGAGTTCTTCAAGTTAAAAAGCATATTGAAGAATACGAGAAAGAGAACTTTAAAGATCAAACATTTGAATCTTATGCTCAAAGAAGTCTTAGAATTCACTTTTTAGCAGGTTTGAAAAACAGGAGTCTGAAGAATTTGGCAAAAACTAAAAAAGATGAATCACACAGCGTAACAAAAATTAACTTTTTGTAATTACGTTGTGAAAAGTTTAACTTTTCAATTGGATGAAGTATGCCGAAATGGCCTACTTTTCAACACTAATGCAAGTGTGCCGAAAAGTATTACTTTTCGGCACTCTTAAGAGTACTGAAAAGTAGCACTTTTCGGCACCTTTGCCAGCACACACTTTTTGCATTCTGACGTACCTTCTGTAGATCCAGATGCTGCTTCTACATACACTGAGCAGCTCGAATCCGAATCGGGATGGTTTCAAACTGTAAATCAAATGTAGAAGCAGTTTCTGAAACTTCTTCTGCTTACGCCAAAACACAACTGCTTGACGACGGAGCTCGTTCGTTGATGACAACTACTACCTATACCATAGCCTACCTGATTGAACAAAAACAAACTACGCTAACGAGCACGTGATCCCTCCTGAAACATGTTTGTTCAGCTAGAAATTATTTAACTGAATTGGCAATTTTCGTAATTACAAAAAATGTTGTATGCAACTCGTTGCAAAACTCGATTTTTTCAGCACTCGTCGTAATTATCCAACTCGGCAAGCCTCGTTGGATAAATGTACGACTCGTGCTGAAAAAATCATCATTTTGCAACTTGTTGCATAAATAACTATTTTGTCTGTCTCTAGAGCAAACTTATGTGTCTCCGAAGGATTTTGGGCCGCTGAATCCGAATCCGGGCTCAGATTTGCTCTAACACGTCACAATTTTTTGCTATACCTCAATTTATAGGGCAAAATATGCGATTTTGCGATTTTTGACTGCAAGCCATTAAGCAAGGAAATATTTTTTTAAGCAATCAAAAGGTTAATTGGTCAATTAACATCTAAATTAACGACTCATGCAAAATATTTCGTTTCACCAAATCGATTTTGATAGTTTTAAGCGATTTATGATAGGTACGATGTTTCCCAAGTCATCCTCCAAATGTTGCATGCAAGTTTTCATACTAACATAAAATGCTTAAATCTATCAAATTTGATTAGGTAAAACGAAATATTTTGCATGAGTCGTTAATTTAGATGTTAATTGACCAATTAACCTTTTGATTGTTAAAAAAAAATAATTCCATTCTTAATAGCTTGCAGTCAAAAAAGCCCAAAATCGCATATTTTGCCCTATAAATTGAGGTATAGCTCAAAATTGTGACGTGTTGGAGCAAATCTGAGCCCAGATTCGGATTCAGCGGCCCAAAATCCTTCGGAGACACATAAGTTTGCTCTTGAGACAAAAAAATGTTGCGCTGTGTCATTAGAAGATTTAATCGATTATTTGGAAGAAGAATGCATCGATGTAGAACAAATTGAACAAATCGCACGAAGGTTGCAGGATTCACATATCGCAGAATCCCAACGATTACGGAATAAAGATCAAAATTTCCGACTTCCCCTAAGGAAATTTGATAATAGGAATAAGGATTATGATCCAAGTCCAAGGAATTATCAAAGAAGGTTCGAAAATAAAAGAAATCAAGGATTTCAAGAAGATTTTAATAATGACTATCGGAGGAATTTTAATAGAGGAACGCAGGGACCACAAGGCGGTTTCCGCAATGAGTATCGAAGGAACGACTATAGCAGAGGACAGAACGACTATAGAAACTTCAACAGAAGTAATAATGACAACTATCCAAGAAACGACAGGAATCGATACGAAGATTCATACAGAGACGATAGAAATCGATTGAACAATAACACTCAATACAGATATGAGAGAAACCATTATGACAACTATCAACACAATCGAAATGACAATCAAAATACTCGAAATGAATATCAAAACACTCGTAGAGATTTTAACAGAAACGAACCCCCACGACAAGAGAACAGAGGCAGAAATGACTACTATCAAAATTCAAACCAGAACGTTGGAAGATTCGACCACCCTCACGAAAACAATTGGAACAACCGGAACTTTGGTAATAACCAGGAACGAAAAAACTAGAGCATGGGGGTTTGGATTGGAAAAAGATAGACGAATCCCATTGTTTTTACATAAATACACATGCTGACGATAGCAATCCAAATCCACGAAAGTTTCCCAATAGCCCAATATATGGAGGGTTTTCTACAGGATTTTATTGGAAATTACCAACATGGGAAAATGTTGATTATATTGGAAAATATTACCTTGATACTAGCATTCACAAAAACTTGATTCATAAAAGCGTAGCGGTAAAAGTTGGGGCAACAAAGATTGTTCCACAAGACAAACAAGGAAATGACAGAATAAGTTTTCAGTCGTTAGGAACTATATGGATACACTTAGCAATAGGAGAATTAAGCTTACCGATAAAGTTTTATGTAGTGGATACATTGGAAGTTCCCGCCAAAGTTGGGTACAAATTTGTAAAGGAACATGTTGACTCGATACATAAAAACTTTGAAGAGACAACATTTAAATTGGAAAGAACGAGAAAATACAATGTTGTATACGATTTAGATCTACTGGAATATTGCAACAAACACAAGTACGAAAAAGACATTGAAGTAATTTTAGATCAAATGAACGATGATTATGAGTTTGAAAGCGACACTGATTCAAACTCGTCCGTTATAACAGAATCTGAGCAATCTGCAGGATTAATATATTTGTCAAAAGACAACGAAAGGGTTACAGATGAATCTGGTAGACTTGAAATATTTAAAACACCACAAATACCTCTTTGGAACCCACATATGGATGGTCTAGAAAATATTGATTTTAGCCGAGATGAGAAAGACGAATACCTAAAAGTTTACTCATTTAAAGATTTTTCTAGAAATTTTGCAAAATATGATCCAGAAAAAGTAAAATTCAGCGATAAAATACTTCAGAAACATGAGGTAGATGGGACATTCGTGATAGCTAACAGCCGGTCTGTCTATGTATAAAGAATTGAACGATTTGGTAGGTCTTCCATACGGATTGAAACAGCACTTGAATGGCAGAATATTTTCTATTCCACAAGAAAAACTGTAGGGACTGATACTGAACGGTACAAGAAAATCAGAGCACGATTCAGAAGTACTCAGAGAAGGATTAATCGATGGATTTCACAATTGCCCAGAGTTTGTTCTCTCGGCCAAAACTATTCAAATTATCTCATACAGAAAATTAATGGATATTTAGAGATTGAATATACTGAGATACATAGCTTATAAATTCAAAAAAACTCTCATACTGTATGCTCCAGATGAAGAAAATAATGGTGGCTATTTTTATGATGAAAAATTAGACAAATATAACAAGGAATTAGGTATGGTATTTCTTGCACAACCAAATTCAGAACAATTCACTACAAAGGCCGATATTACTGCCGAAAATGTAGCTAGTTCACAAACCTTTTCAGAACCGATGATTTTTACAGTAGAATAACTAGCCACAGAAGTCCAATGTCGCGACTGTTCGTGTGACTAACATCTAGTTTGCCACGCCCTTACAGCGTCAGCAGCGGTACTAGAAGTGTCAAGTTAATTTTGTTTACCATAACAAAAGGTCCTCTACAAGATGGACACTTTAAAATAGTAAATTATTGAAATTAAAGTTATTAAAATAATTAAATAGGAAAACTGACTACAGTGCCATTGGAGTTCTAGTGTATTTCTATTATTTTTACCAACGACAAATTTTTCGTTGAACTACCAACAGCAAATAGCTGTAAGAACAAAATAAAGTTTTTGATTGACACAGGTTCGTCGATAAATTTGCTAAACTATGACCTACTAGATTATGCGGGGATAAAATCCTATGATGCATTAGAAACTATAACCCTGGTTGGAATCGAAAATGGTAGCAAAGGAACACTTGGAGCTGCGAAACTAGAATTACTAATACAAGATGAGAAATTCCCAGCTACATTTCATTTAGTAAAGGACCTAATAGTTCCTGGAATTATTGGGATTGAATTCCTGCGCCAACATGTTGCGACAATAAATGAAAGTTTTAAGACCATAACTATTAACCAACATAAAAGTGACAGTTTTGCGGTAACACACAAAACATCAACAAATAAATATGTTCACACGATTAATACAGTGCGACATCGAGAAGACTCATTTAGTCGATTTGAAGAAATTTACAATGATTATGACAAAGGAAATTCGGTCAAGTCAGAAGATTTGGGAAAAAAAGAAGAAAAACGAATGCTCAATTTAGATGCTGATATCGACTGTGATGTAGTCGAATATAAACAATATAAAACGTTGATGGGTTATGAACGAGAAGAAAAGCTTTTAAAAACAGTAAAGCTTGATCACTTGGAATAAGATAATCATGATGAAATTAAAAACATCATATGCGATTTTAATGATGTATTTTTCATAGAGGGTGATAATTTGACCTACACACATGCAGCAGTCCACGAAATTGAAACTTCAACAAATGTGCCAATTTACAAACGGCAATACAGATTTCCCGAAGCTACTAAACAACATATAAATGAACAAATTGATGAAATGCTTACTCAAGGAATCATCAAACCAAGCAAAAGTCCTTGGAATGCTCCAGTATTATGTGTACCGAAGAAACCAGATGCTAACGGAAATAAGAAATATCGGATAGTGGTGGATTTCAGAGAACTCAACCTTATCACAAAACCTTTTGTTTATCCGATTCCATTAACACTCCCACTGCCATGCCTCCCAAACAGTGGGAACGGTAATTTCAACTTGATATAACACAGCCGTTTTTCATCCGATTTGCAAAATTTTTGAAGCTATGAATTTTCCCAGCTTTCTAGATGAGTATAAAATTTTCAAATTATGGGATTGACCAAAGTTCTATTTTTGAGTACTCAAAAACTCGGAGCAAGTAACTTAAAATACTGTTTTTCTGGAGCCATTCCGAATGTAAATTAGTTTCCACACATATTTTTATGTTGAATGCCCATATTAATAAAGCAAAATTATTGCAAAGAAATATATGGAGATACTCATTATTTAAGACTATAAAATCTTCACAAAATTACGTACAATACAGAAAATTTGAATATTCGATTTGAACTTTGTATTCATCGCGACAACCCCTGTGTTTTATTGCTTGAAACCAATCACGTGCACATGAGAAATCTTTTTCCGAACGATTGTGAAAAGTGTGAATCTCAGAAACTACAAAATTTTCATAAAATCACGTATAATACAGGAAATTCGTATTTTCAGTTTGAACTTTACGTCCATCGCGACAATCCCCATATTATATTGCTTGAAAATAATCACGTGTACATAAGAATACATTTATAGATAAATGGGGACAAGTGTGAATCGTAAAAACTACAAAATCTTCACAAAATTACGTACAATACAGAAAATTTGTATATTCGATTTGAACTTTGTATTCATCGCGACAACCCCTGTGTTTTATTGCTTAAACCAATCACGAGCACATGAGAAATCTTTTTCCGAGCGATTGTGAAAAGTGTGAATCTTAGAAACTACAAAATTTTCATAAAATCACGTATAATACAGGAAATTCGTGTTTTCAGTTTGAACTTTACATCCATCGCGACCATCCCCATGTTATATTGCTTGAAAATAATCACGTATACATAAGAATACATTTACAGATAAATAGGGACAAGTGTGAATCATAAAAACTACAAAATCTTCACAAAACTACGTACAATACAAAAAATTTGTATATTCGGTTTGTACGTTATATTCATCGCGACAACCCCTGTGTTTTATTGCTTGAAAACAATCACGTGTTCATGAGAAAACTTTTTCCGAACGATTGTGAATAGTGTGTATCTTAGGAAATACAACATTTTCACAAAATCACGTATACTACAGGAAATTTGTATATTCGATTTGAACTTTGTATTCATCGCGACAACCCTAGTGTTTTATTGCTTGAAAACATTCACGTGTACATAGGAATACTTTTCAACGCGAAAGTGAGAAGTGTGAATCGTAAAAAATACAAAATCTTCACAAAATTACGTATAATACAGAAAATAAGTATATTCGGTTCGAACTTCACATTTGCCGTAACAAGCCCTGTGTTTTATTGCTTGAGAACAATCGCATGTGCATAAGAATACTTTTTCAAAACGAATGTGAAATGTGTAAATCTTAGGAACTAAAAAAACACAAAATTACGTGAAATACTGAAAAATTTGTATTTTCAGTTTTACACTTCACGTCCGTCGCAACAATCCATGTCTCTCATTGCTTCAAAACAATCACATACATACATAAGAATACATTTTCACAGCGATAGGGAGAAGTATGAATCATAAAAACTGCACAGTTTTCACAATTTTACGTATAATACAAGAAGTTTGTATTTGTGGTTGGAACTCAACATTCATCGCGACAACCCCTGTGTATTATTTTTTTAAACAATCACATGCGCATAATAAGTATGTTTCTTGAAAACTACAAAATCTTCAAAAAATTACGTGAAATACAGGGTTTTACTTACACATGTTTTATCTCTCGCTTCAGCTCTAGCGATTGCTAGCTCGACTTTATTTGTGATAGAAGACGTAAATTAGTGTCAAACGGGCCGCTCCTTTTATGTGCATTCAAGTGAAGTTAAATTTACATGATATTTTCTGAGAGTGTACACTTACATTTTGACGACGATGATTCACGATACACTGAAAACTTTCAATGTTGAAAATTGTTTCTTCGTTCTTTAGATAAAATCATAAGATAATATTCTTGAATTGGCAATTCCACGTATGAAAGAACGAAATTCCCCCCTATGGGGGAATTCCCCCCTGGTTGAAACCCACTGCTATAATGCAAGATAAATGTATTTTAAGTTCGAGCTCAGCATTGATCGTGACAACCTTATTGCTTTTTTGCATGAATGTAATCAAGTACATAAGAATACATTCTCAGAATGATTGTGAGAATGAGGAACTATTAGATCTACAATATCTTCACAAAATTACGTAAAATACAGATTTTGTTTTATTTTTGGTGAAAACACAACGTTCGTAGCGGAATCCTCTTTGTATAATTATTTTGAAATAACCTTCAGTTGAATTGTTCCGAGTACATCCTTGCTGGAATCTCTCTAAAGGTGGTATTATATACTCATATGCACTGCATGCACTAATGTCAGAGCATAATATTACAGAAATGTCAATGAACGTATTTCTAGTAGGATCCTTAGAAGAATTTAAAAAATCCTAGAGTTTATTCAAAGAAAAATGTTTGAAAGAATTTGAGAAGAATTTCCTAGAGGTATTCCTGGTGCATTTTTGAGAGAAATTTCGGGATGAATTCATGGGAGAATTCCGAAAGAGTCTTTCCTGGGTGAATTCCTGAAGGATTCCCTGGAGAAATGTATGAAAGCACTTTTAGCATGTAAGTATCTATATAGTAAGTCACTGTGACTTCTGCATAATCTAAAACCAACCCTGCCGTGACTTTTTTGTGGCATGTGTGTTGCTTGGAAGATTCCCTGGAGGACTAATAGTCTCGCTTATTGAAAGAATTACTAATGGAATCGCTGAGTAAACTTCTGAAGAAACTGCTGGAGGGATTACTGAAAGAATCCTTGGATAATCTCCTGGTTCTTGTATGCATCTTTATTAAATTATCTTCCAATACTATTCGCTGCATAAATTCCTCCAGAAATTATTGAAATAATAAATAAAAATATCAAATAATCCTGGTGAAATTCGTGAATACATCTCTGCAAAAAATGACTGAAGAATTTCAGAAATTTCTGAAGGAACTTCTTACTACATTTTTGAAAAGAACCTGAGAGGAATTTCTGAAGATATCACTTGTAGAGTTCCACGAGCAATCCCTGGAAGACTTCCAGGAAAAATGCCGTAAGAATTTCCGAAGGAATCCCTGGAGTATTATCTAAAACTATATCAAGAGGAATTATTGGATAAAATCTGGGAGCAATCCTTCGATAAATTTGTGAAGAAATCTCTTGAGGAATTCCTAGAAGAAATCCTATATAAATTTCATGAGGGTTCCTTGGAGTAATTTCTTAAAAAAATCCTGAAGGAATTATGGGAGGGATCCCTAGAAAAGTTTTTGAAGAAATCTCTTAAGGAATTCCTAGAGAAAGTCTTGGAGGAATTACCGAAGGAACCTCTGAAGAAATTCTTGGAGTAATCCGTGAAGGAATTCCTGGAGGAATGTCTGAAGCAATTCCTGAAAAAATCTCTAGAGAGAATCCTGAAGGAATGTATGGAGCAACTTTTAAATGAATTCCTGGCGTAACTCCCTGAGGAATTCTTGGATGAGACCCAGTAGCAATTCCTGGATAAATACCTGATGGAGCTCTTGGAGCAACTCCTGGTGAAATATCCAGAGGAATTCTGGAAGGAATTTCTGGAGAAATTTCTAGAAAAATCCCTTGAGAAATTTCAGAAGGATTTCCTGGAAGAATCCTTAGAGGAATTTCTGGAGGATTTCCTGGATGAATTGTCGAAGAATTTCCCGGAAAAATCTCTGGAAAAATCTGAAATCTGCAAGATGTCCAGGAGCATTTCCTGGAAGAATTCCTGAAAAAAAATCCTGGAGTTATTCCCGGAGGAGTTCCTGGAGAAATTCCTTGATAAAATCCTGAAGGAATGCCTGGAGGAATTCCTAAAAGTATTCCTGTGAGAAGTGTTGGAGGAATCCTTGAAGGAATTCCTGGATGAATCTCTAGAGAAATTCTTGAAAGAATTACTGGATGAATTTTTGGAGATATCTCCAAAGGAAATCTGGAAAATTTATTTTTCTGAAAAAATCCCTTGAGAAATTCCTGAAGGATTTTCTAGAGGAATTTCTGAAGGGATTCCTGGAGAAATTTTCGAAGGAATTACTGAACTAATGCCTCTAATCCTTAGAGAAATTTGTGAGAAATCCCAGGAGGAATTCCTGAAGCAACTCCTAGAGAAATTTCTAGAGGAATTCCTGAAAGTATCCCTGGAAAAAATCCTGAAGGATTTCTGAAGAAATCCCTAGAAGATTTTTAGAGGAATTTCTGAACGATTTCCTGCATGAATCTTTGAAATATTTCTTGGAGGAATCTTCGAAGGATTTCCTGGAGGAATTCTTGAGAAACGCCCTGGAGGAATTCATGGAGAAATCCCAGGAGGAATCATTGAAACAATTCTTGAAACAATATTTGGAGTAATTCCTGGAGAAATGCCTGAAGGAATTCCTAAAAAATCCTTAAGGTATTCCTGGAGAATTTCCTGCAAGAATTTTTGAAGAAATTCCTAAAGGATTTTCTGGAGAAATTGCTGACATAATTTCTGAAGAATGCCCAGGAGCACATTTTGTATCAACTCCTGAAGAAATTCCTGGGGCATTTCTCGGAGATTTTCCTGAAGGAGTTCCTGGAGCAATTCCTAGACTAAATCCTAGAGGAATTCCTGGAGATATTTCTGTGAGAATTTCTGGAGGAATATCTGGAAGATTACTTGGAGGAATCCCGTAGAGGAATCATTGAAATAGTTATTGGATGAATTTCTGGAGGAATCTCTAAAGGAACTCTGGGAGATTTTTTTGTAAAAATTTGTTAAAATCTTAAAAAGTTCCTGGAGGAATTTCTGGAGGAATTCATGAAGAAATCCTCAAGGGATTTTTTGAAAAATCTCTGGAGGAATCCTTAGAGTAATTCGTGCAGAAATCCCTAAAGAAGTTTCTGGAAGAATTCTCTTTGCAGAATTCCTGAAGGAATCGCTGCAGCAATTACTAAAGGAAAATCTGGAAGAATTCCTGAAGGAATCCCTGGAAAAATTTCAAAGGGTCTTCCTAGAGATAATCCTGGAAGAATTTTTGAAGGGATCCCTGAAGGATTTCATAGAGAAATTCTTGGATGAATTTAAGACAGAATTTATGAGGGAATTTCTAGATCAATTCCTGGTGAATTTTCTGGATAATTTTCCTATATTTGAGGAATGCCTGCATGAATTCCTGGAGGAATATCAGGAGGGATCCCTGAAGGAATCGCTGAAAAGAACCCTGGAAAATTTTCTTCATGAATCCAAGTTGGAATCCCTGGAAAATCCCTGAATAAATTCCTGGAAGAATGCCGAGGAGAATTCGTAGTGGAATTCTTGGAGGAACCCTTCAATAAATTCCTGGAGAAATCTTTGGAGGAATTCCTGTAGGAGTATCTGGAAAAACCCTTGGAGGAATCCCCTGAATAATTACTGGAAAAAACCTGTAGGAATTCCTAGGGAAATTCCTGATGGAATTCTTGGAGGAATCCCTATAGCAGTTCCTGAAGAAAACTCTAGAGGAATTCCTGAAGAATCCCAAGGAATTCCCAAGAGAATCCCTAAACAGTTCCTGAAGGAAGTACTGAATTTATACCTGGAGGAGTTCCTTAAAGAATTCAAGGAGAAATTCCTGAAGGAATCCTAAGAAAAGTTACTGGGGGAATTTTTAAAATAAGTTGTTCCAGAAAGAATCACAGAAGGAATTCCCGAGTGAAGCCTTGGAGAAATTCCTGGAGGAGTTTCTGGAAGATACCTAAGAGGAAACCGTGTAGGGATTTCCTGAGGAATCTCTGGAGAAACTCCTGGAGGAATCTCTACAAGAATTCCTGGAAGCATTTCTGAAGGAATTCCTAGAGGACTATGTAAAAAAAAAATAAAAGCATTTCAGTAGGATTCCTTGGAGGAGTTTTTAGAGGAATCCTTGTAACAATCCCCAGAGAAATCACTGGAATAATTCTTAGAGAAATTCCTGAACAAATTCGTGGAGAAATCCCATGATAAGTTCCTGAATAAATCACATATGGAATTCTTGGAGAAATCCTGAAGTAATTCTAGAACGAGTGGATAAACTTTTGGATGAATCAATGTAGCAGTTCCTGAAGGAATCCCTGCAGGCGTTTAATTAGGTGGATTAATTCCTGGAGGAATTCCTGAAAGAATTCCAAGAGGAAGTCCTAAAGAAATTCTTAAAAGAGTTCCTGGGGAATTCTTGGAGGAATTTTTAAAATTATTCCTGCAGTTGTTCCTGAAATAAACACAGAAGAAATAATCTCAGGATGAATTCCTGAAGAAATTCAATGAGGAATCTCATAAGCAATCCCATGAGGATTTTTTTTTATCTGTATTAACAAGATTTTTAGCCCTTGGCTAGTTCATCTCGGGACCCACGCTTTACTTCCCTTCCGAAGGAAGAACTCACATTGTGTGTGTTTTTTCGGGAGTGGGATTTGATCCCAGGTCCTCGGGATGAAATGCCTGTGCTTTAACTAACCATCACACCAGGTCCGAGGAATTACCTAGGAAATCCCAGGAAAGTTTTCTCAACAATTCTTGAAAAAATTTCTGTAGGAATGCCTAGAAGAAAAAAAATTGTAGGAATCCATGTTTCCAGTGATCTGTAAATTTATTCTTATATACAGTGTCGGACAAAACAATAAGACCAACAGCCATTTTTCATACAAAATTGCCAAGTTTGACGATCTGATGCTCGGTTTCTAGTGAACCAAGTTGGCTGAAATTTTGACAACCGCCATTGAGTTACGTGAATTTTGGTTTGTATTTAATTGATTGAATTCTGTTCACTACATCAAAAGTTACAGACATACGAAACGACAAAATAATAGGACCGCTTTCAGATTACCATTACCAAAGAATATTTGAGAGTATCTGATACTTGATGATTGATAAACAAGTACTGAAATTAAGGATGCCATTTAAACTTGGGGATATTTTTATTGAATTGGCAACGAATAACCATAATAAAAATCTGGTGTTCGAATTTTGTCGCATCGTATATCTGTAACTTTGGAAGTCGTGAACAGAACTCAATCAATTTAATACAAATCAAAATTCCCGTCATTCCAAGTCGGCTGTCAACATTTCAGGCAAATCGATTAACTAGAAACCGAGTACCATATCGTCATACTTGGCCATTTTGTATGAAATAGGACCGCTGGTCTTATTGTTTTGTCCGACACTGTACACGTGATTGCTTTGAAACAATATAACACAAGGATTGTCAGGATGGATGTAAAGTTTGAACCGAATATATTACATTTCTGTATTGTACGTAATTTTGTGAAGATTTTGTAGTTTTGATGATTCACACTTCTCACAAATGCTTTGAAAAAGTTTTCCTATGTGCACGTGATTGTTTTCAAGCAATAAAACACAAGGATTATCACGATGAACGTAAAGTTCGAACTGAAAATACGAATTCCCTGTATTATACGTGATTTTGTGAAAATTTTGTAGTTACTAAAACACACACTTTTCACAATCGATTGGAAGAAGCTTTCTAATGTACCGTCAAGGCACCATTCACCGTGGATCTAAGAGGATTCGGGGCAAATAAGGGCTGTCATTTGACACCAGTCTCATAAACATTGTTGGTGCCGCTTTTAATTGCCTTCATTATAGGTTAAAATTAAAGCAATATCCACAGAAGTGGAAAATTTTTCACAAAATTTGGTGATATAGTACAATTAGTAAAGGGTAGTAGGGTCGCCTAATTCCGTGGTAGGTCACCATTCACCGTGGTAGTAGGGACCCATTCACCGTGAATGAGAAATTTTATTCTACTTTGTTTAAAAATGATCAAAACAACCCAGCCAAGATTTCCATACAAAAAAGCGTTGAGGAGGGGGAGGGGGGGGGGTCGCAAAAATATAAATTTTAGCGTTACGTAATAAATGGATGCTGCCTAAATAATTCTTAAGTTATGGCATTAATTGAATTATTAGAACCTGAATTCTTCAGATTTCATTACATCGGCAATGAATGACATGCATTCATTTTGGGAGCGTTTAAACTTAAATCGATTATTTTCTGAAGATTATTGGGGAAATTCTAAGTTCGGCGGCGTGATGAGTTTTAAGCTGGCGGCGTGCTAGAAAATCAAAACATCCGGCGGCGTGAAGTAATAAATCTCGACGGCGCACATCTCTAGTCCTTGAGACAAAATGAGATGAATATAGGTACTAGGCCGAAGAAGGGGGCTTTTACCCTATAATTAATTAATAAATACATTCAGTAGACAAGGAATACAAATGAAATCTGAACAAAGTGACAAATCTACAACAAGTGACTGATTATTAAAGAACATATGAAGAATACACTGAACGAGTGATATTATATATGAAAACATGAAATAAATCAATAATAGCATATTCAGAAAATGAAAATAAATAATAAAGGGTTAAAAAAAATGCGAGGAATAAAATATATGATTTTTGGGGATATTTTATACAGCTAAATTATAACAAAGATGCGTCCATCATTTCGGCGTTAATTTAATGCAAAAACGACTTGAATGTACCGAAGAGCTGAAAAAAGGGTAAATTGGGATGGGGAATCATAACTAAGAAAAGATTAATTAAAAATTACTAGGGATACAAAAATATGTTAATGGTGAAGATATTATGCAATTTTTATGCAAACTAGACACATGGAATAAAACATGGAAATCAGGTGAATAATTTGACATATTGGGAATGATAAAGCAATATTTTTGAGACATGAGAGTGAAAATGTCATTGGGGAAATAAAGTTACAAAACAAAAAAGTATGAAAAAAGGGCAAATAATGCAGAAATAATAAAGATGGAATAATATGAAATATGATGAAAGATCTATAACAGGAAAAAAAAACACAGAAAAAGTAACAATTGAAAATGAGAAACTTAAAGAAAAGATAATTAAACCGAAAACTAAATGACATTTTACTGAACGAATTTACATGACCTTAGCATGACCAACGTACGAAGAATTGACGTCACAATGCACAACAATTTTGAATTGGGGACTACGAAGCAAATTAGCACAGTTGAACATGTGCGTGAAGCGCCGATTTTTTAACATGGGGAAGCATAGGAAGTCAATTTTAAAATGTTTCTAAAAAATTCAAAACATTATTTAACACCCAAAAGGCCAACGTCATTTTTGGTATCAAATTTTTACATTGAAAAATTCATAACTCTGTTGAATTTCAACCAATCGTAATGAAATTTTGTGACAAGATCCAGTTTTTATTCTAGTTTTGATAAAATGGGACAAACAATTCAAAATCCGGATTGTTCCGGAATTATTCCGGATTCCCTTGGGGTACCAGCGTTATGCCATTTGGGGTATTTGTATCAAATTTTTTTTTTCTCTATGAAACTACTTTGGAACATTGAGAAAAATTAAAACCTTATCGAAGCTGATTCGATCAGTAAATTTTTTGAATATTTGGAGTTCCTCTGGATGTTCCTAGACTCTCTGGAAGGTCCCCGGGGGAACCTGTAGTAGAGGCCACTTGCAATTTCACTCCAAACCATATCATGCGACAGCTCTTTCTTCATGATTTTCCGTGAATAGGACATCCATGGCTATAAAAAGGGTCATCGACCACTTTGGCCACTTCCGGAACCTCCGAGGTGCCCTGGCGGAACCTGTAGTAGAGGACACATACATTTTTACTCCGAAATATACCGTGCGACAGCTCTTTCTTCATGATTTTCCGTGAATAGGACATCCATGGCTATAAAAAGGGTCATCGACCACTTTGACCACTTCCGGAACCTCCGAGGTGCCCTGGCGGAACCTGTAGTGGAAGGCACATGCATTTTTACTCAGAAATATACCGTGCGACAGCTCTTTCTTCATGATTTTCCGTGAATAGAATACCCATGGCTATAGAAAGGGTCATCGACCACTTAGGCCACTTCCGGAACCTCCGGGATGCCCTGGCGGAACCTGTAGTAGAGGACGCATACATTTTTACTCCGAAATATACCGTGCGACAGCTCTTTCTTCATGATTTTCCGTGAGTAGGACAACCATGGCTATAAAAAGGGTCATCGACCACTTTGGCCACTTCCGAAACCTCGGAGGTGCCCTGGCGGAACCTGTAGTAGAGGCCACATGCATTTTTACTCAGAAATATACCGCGCGACAGCTCTTTCTTCATGATTTTCCATGAATAGGACATCCATGGCTATAAAAAGGGTCATCGACCACTTTGGCCACTTCCGAAACCTCGGAGGTGCCCTGGCGGAACCTGTAGTGGAGGGCACATGCATTTTTACTCCGAAATATACCGTGCGACAGCTCTTTCTTCATGATTTTCCGTGAATAGAATACCCATGGCTATAGAAAGGGTCATCGACCACTTAGGCCACTTCCGGAACCTCCGGGATGCCCTGGCGGAACCTGTAGTAGAGGACACATACCTTTTTACTCCGAAATATACCGTGCGACAGCTCTTTCTTCATGATTTTCCGTGAATAGGACATATATGGCTATAAAAAGGGTCATCGACCACTTTGGCCACTTCCGGAACCTCCGGGGCGTCCTGGTGGAACCTGCAGTAGAGGACTCATGCATTTTTTTCTGCAAAGTATACCGTGCGACAGCTCTTTCTTCATGATTTTCGGTGATTGAGATTCTCATATCTATGAAAGGGGTCATCGACCACGTTGGCCACTTCCGGAACCTTCAGAGTGCCCTGGCGGAACCTGTAGTAGAGGACACATGCGTTTATACACCTAAACATATCATGTGGCAGCTCTTTCTTCATTACAGGTAGGACTCGATTATCCGAGGGTTCAATTAACCGGGGGCTCGATTATCCGGGGCTCGATTATCCGGGAAAAATGGCTCGATTATCCGGGGAAACGTTTGTTTTTGCTTTGTTTACAAATTTTTAGATTACAATATGTCAACAAATGTGATAAACATCAAATACAACACCTGTAAGTAGGATTTTGTCTATTTAAAAATTGTTTTTATTTTTTCACATTTTTCAGCTAAAATTTCATTTACAAAAAACATGGTTGTAATAATACTAGACGTTGAGTTTAGGCACTACAACGTTATGTATGTTAGCTTCTATGTTTAACGAACAGTTTTTGATTGAAAAACATCAATAATAAAAGAAAAGAAGCATGTCTCGATTATCCGGGTGATTCGATTATCCGGGGTGAAATAATTTTGGAGTCACCCGGATAATCGAGTCCGACCTGTATTTTCGGCCTGTGGAATTCTTATATCTACAGCTCTTACTCTTAATTTTTCCTGGAAAGCAACAGTTTGGTTCCATCGGATGATTCACATGCGGTGACTATGGCTGAAACCGAATTCAATTGAGAACTAAGGAATTTTCGTTGTATTTATGCAGGACAAGTTTTACGTTTTAGTTTCCTCCTTACAAGTACAACGTATGAAGATGTTTGCAGGGTCTTTGTGTTAACTTTGATAACGAAAGCTGATTCCGCAAGTTTTTAAGAATATCCGGAATGAATAAAATGGTATCCCTACGATACGATTTGAACTGATTTAGATGATTATTTATTTAAATTGTACATAAATAGTGAAATTTAAACTGGATAAAATGATTTTGGAAGCAAATTCTGCTGCGTGTTTTGACATCTTTGGAATCTTGAATTCAAATGATGTAACCAAATGTTATCCGATCATCTATTCATACAATTTGAGCAAAATTCAACATTTTCTTGGCTTGCACAGATGCATCGGTTACACTGATAACAATGAACCGTAGTTTTACGGTCTTTGCTTCGAACACACAAACTGCATCGCTGTTTTTTTTTTTAAGTGAGATGCACTAGACTGACACACGTGACACTTGCCATAAAGTTGATCATAATTAAACAAGAAGGTGACCGTTGCTTTTTGTAGATCTGCATGATGCACCTTACACTCCTATTATAGGAATCTCACGCTTATAAGCCCTTAGTGTGCCAACACGTGTGAAGCCTTGTGCTAATAAATCTTCACAAAGCTCAACAGACGTAAAAAGTTACCGAGGAACACTCGATATCCTTTATTTGAGTACTTTTCCACCATTTGTAGTACTACTCTTCTTCCTTGTTTCTTCTCACAAGTACTTTCGACTTTTCCTATAAATAATTATGATTACATGTACATATAATACATACAGTACATACAACGTTGTTCATAAAAATAGTAGTGATTGTTCTCCATACAACATAGCCAACTTTGACATGCTGTATCTTTGTTTTCCTATGAGCGAATATAGTGAATAATCTTATCAATCTATGTACAAAATCTGAAAATTTTCGAGAGTCGTGGTAAAAAGTTAAACAATATGTGAAATCGTTCAAAATAATAACAGTATATATAAATTGAAATGTAGCTTTCCCGTGAAGGGGCAAGAAATATCTTCACATGCTATTCGAACAGTTTCCGCCTTGGTTACATGTTAAGTTTTTTCTCTATCGATATGTGGAATGTATTTACATATATTCGCTAACGGATTTTCCTGGTGTTGGAGGCGTTTTCGTTCTAGTGTACATAACAAAGTCGTTCTCCATTTCAATATCTCCCTATCTCGTAGGTTCCTTCAAAATAAAGATGTGGAGAGTCAGACTCATAATGTTCTTTGGTTGACATGTGATCACTAAATATTTACGGTATCATCATCAGTGGAAGTCGTGCCTATTATAGACTCCAGAAGACACTATAGTGTTCTCTACTACAGGTTCCGCCAGGGCACCCTGGAGGTTCTGAATGTGGTCTATGTGATCAATGATGCTTTTTATAGTCATGTGAATCCTGTGCACAAAAAACCTGGAAGAGTTGTTGCACGGTATATATTGAAGCAAAAACAAAAACAAATGTCCTCTACAACATGTTCCACCTGAACATATAGGAAATGACAGAAGTGGTACCATTTGACTTTTCCCATAGCTATGGAAATCATATTCACAGAGAACCATGATGAAAGAGCTGTTGTACGGTATATCTTGAAGATAACATACATGTGTCCTCTACTACAGATTTCGCCAGAGCAGTAGACTACTCTATAGCTATGAGAATCCCAATCACCGAAAATGAGGATGAAAGAGCTGTCGAACGGTATATTTTGAAGTAAAAACGCAAGTGTCTACCGCAGCCTACGCCTGGACACCTCAGAGGTTCCGAAAGTGGCCAATGTGACCAATGGTCCTTGTTATAGTCATGAGAATCCTATTCATGAAAATTCATGAAGAAAGAACTGCCGCACGGTATGTTTAGGTGTATAAACGCATGTGTCCTCTACTACAGGTCCCGCCAGGGCACTCTGGAGGTTCCGGAAGTGGCTAACGTGGTCGATGACCCTTTTCATAGATATGAGAATCGCAATCACCGAAAATCATGAAGAAAGAGCTGTCACACGGCATACTTTGCAGAAAAAATGCATGTGTCCTCTACTGCAGGTTCCGCCAGGGCACCCCGGAGGTTCCAGAAGTGGCCAAAGTGGCCAATGACCCTTTTTACTGCCATGGATGTTCTATTCACGGAAAATCATGAAGAAAGAGCTGTCGCGCGGTATATTTCTAAGTAAAAATGCATGTGTCCTCTACTACAGGTTCCGCCAGGGCACCTCGGAGGTTCCGGAAGTGGTCAAAGTGGTCGATGACCCTTTTTATAGCCATGGATGTCCTATTCACGGAAAATCATGAAGAAAGAGCTGTCACACGGTATATTTCGGAGTAAAAATGTATGTGCCCTCTACTATAGGTTCCGCCAGGGCATATCGGAGGTTGCGGAAGTGGCCTAAGTGGTCGATGACCCTTTCTATATCCATGGGTATTCTATTCACGGAAAATCATGAAGAAAGAGCTGTCTCACGGTATATTTCTGAGTAAAAATGCATGTGCGCTCCACTACAGGTTCCGCCAGGGCACCTCGGAGGTTCCGGAAGTGGTCAAAGTGGTCGATGACCCTTTTTATAGCCATGGATGTCCTATTCACGGAAAATCATGAAGAAAGAGCTGTCGCACGGTATATTTCGGAGTAAAAATGTATGTGTCCTCTACTACAGGTTCCGCCAGGGCACCTCGGAGGTTCCGGAAGTGGCCAAAGTGGTCGATTACCCTTTTTATAGCCATGGATGTCCTATTCACGGAAAATCATGAAGAAAGAGCTGTCGCATGATATGGTTTGGAGTGAAATTGCAAGTGGCCTCTACTACAGGTTCCCCCGGGGACCTTCCAGAGAGTCTAGGAACATCCAGAGGAACTCCAAATATTCAAAAAATTTACTGATCGAATCAGCTTCGATAAGGTTTTAATTTTTCTCAATGTTCCAAAGTAGTTTCATAGAGAAAAAAATAGTTTTGATACAAATACCCCAAATGGCATAACGCTGGTACCCCAAGGGAATCCGGAATAATTCCGGAACAATCCGGATTTTGAATTGTTTGTCCCATTTTATCAAAACTAGAATAAAAACTGGATCTTGTCACAAAATTTCATTACGATTGGTTGAAGTTCAACAGAGTTATGAATTTTTCAATGTCAAAATTTGATGCCAAAAATGACGTTGGCCTTTTGGGTGTTAATTAAAAACGGATTGATGTACGGGTTAAGAATCTTCGTTTTCTACGCAATCAGTACCTAATCTGGAGAAAAACGTTTTAATCAAAATTATATGCTAAAAAGTTTGCTAATTGAATTTCTCATCACGTATACCAACTCGCTTTTAATTAAATATTGTTTTGAATTTTTTAGAAGCATTTGAAAACTGACATCCTATACATCCCCATGCTAAAAAATCGGTCCTTCACGCATACAGTAAACTTTTTCCAGGTGGCAGCAGCGTACCTTCGAACTCTCGAATGGACATCCATTAAAACCTTAGCATAAGACGAATAGGTATCCTACGACGGTTAAGAAAAGGTAAATGTGTAAAATTGAAAAAAAAATACTTGTGACAAAAACGCGAATTAACAAAACGGCAAATTAACAAAGCGAAACAATATGGTATATAAGAGAAATATTATACAAACGAAACAGTTGAGAGAGTAATGGCGTACAATGTATAAAAATGCTAGAAACAAAAGTACAAATATAATATAATCTCTATATATTTTTTTTTTCTTTTTATCATCTCGTTTTAGTTTTTTTAGAATAACCATGATACACTAAGGTTTTTTTTACACGGGGGATACGTCCCGTGTAAAAAAAAACCGTGTAAAAAGCGGCGTAATTCGCGAAACCGTGTAAAAAAACCGTGTTAATTCGCGAAACCGTGTAAAAAAAAAACCGTGTTAATTTGCGAAACCGTGTAAAAAAATACCGTGCTAATTCAGGAATCCGTGTAAAAAAAACTGAGGGAAATCTGAAAATATTTGAAATGTCCTCACCTTCAGATATTCGAGGTTTGTTTTAGAGAGTTAATAAGGAAAGGGGGGGGGGGGGTAGTGGGTTGAATCTAGGGGTTAGTGGGGAAGGGGACAAGGGATGGGTTATGGGGAGCAGAGTGCATACTGTTTCAAAGGAAGATCGCAAAGGATATTTTTGGGTGTTAAGGACTGTCTAGACGGACGAATTAAAGAATCAAGGAGACTGTCAACACCCTACTGGTCCACCAAGCATGGTGGTGTAGAGAAGGTGGTGTAGTTCCAGGACACCCAGGAGCTTTCGCGAGTAAAGGCTTTAATATCTACGAGCGCAATCGATTGATTGTTGTTACATCACTGATACTGTTCAACATCCTACAGGTCTACGGAGCATTGTTCTGTAAATAAATAATTTTCAAACTTGACCTCCAATTTTTAACTCCAAGAACTTCCGCGAGTAAAGGCCACAAGAACTACAAATATAGCTACATTACCAATACGTTGTAACATCACATAGGTCCATTGAGCATTGTACTGAAGAGTATTCATTTCTTAAGATATGCTAGGTCTTCCATGAACTTTCGCGAGTTAAGGCCTTAAGATCTACAAGCGTAATCAATGGATTGTTGTTACATTTCTAATATGTTGTAACATGCTACAGGTTCATGAACATTTTTTCTGTAAGAAACTATTTTCCACAGATGTTCTAGGTCTTCCAAGAACTTCCATGAGTAAAGACCTGAAGATCTACGAGCGTTATCAATGGTTTGTTGTCACATTACTGATACAGTGTAGCGTCCTACAGGTCCAGGGAGCATAGTTCTGTAGAGAAATAATTTCCAAAGATGATCTAGGACCTCCAAGAGCTTCCGCGAGTAACGGCCTTAAGATCTACAAGCGTAATCAATGGATTGTTGGATTGTTGTTACATTTCTAATACGTTGTAGAGTGCTACAGGTCCATGAACCATCTCTCTGTATAGAAATAATTTCCACAGATGTTCTAGGTCCTCCAATAACTTCCATGAGTAAAGGCCTGAATATCTACAAGCGTTATCAATGGTTTATTGTCACATTACTAATACAGTGTAGCGTCCTACAGGTCCAAGGAGCCTAGTTCTGTAGAGAAATAATTTCCAAAGATGTTCTAGGACCTCCAGGAACTTCCATAAGTAAGGACCAGAATATCAACAAGCGTTATCAATGGTTTGTTATCACATTACTAATACAGTGTAGCGCCCTACAGGTACAGGGAGCCTAGTTCTGTAGAGAAATAATTTCCAAAGATGTTCTAGGACCTCCAAGAACTTCCATGAGTAAGGACCTAAATATCAACAAGCGTTATCAATGGTTTGTTATCACATTACTAATACAGTGTAACGCCCTACAGGTCCAGGGAGCATAGATCTTTAGAGAAATAATTTCCAAAAATGATCTAGGACCTCCAAGAACTTCCGCGAGTAAAGGCCTTAAGATCTACAAACGTTATCAATGGTGTGTTGCCACATTACTGATACAGTGTAGCGTCCTACAGGTCCAGGGAGCATAGTCCTGTAGAGAAATAATTTCCAAAGATGATCTAGTACCTCCAAGAACTTCCATGAGTAAAGACCTGAACATCTACCAGCGTTATCAATGGTTTGTTGTCACATTACTAATACAGTGTAGCGTCATACAGGTCCAGGAAGCATAGTTCTGTAGAGAAATAGTTTCCGAAGATGATCTAGGACCTCCAAGAACTTCCGCGAGTAAAGGCCTAAAGATCTACAAGCGTAATCAATGTATTATTGTTACATTTCTAACACGTTGTAACATGCTACAGGTCCATGAACATTTATTCTGTAAGAATATAATTTCCATAGATGTTGTAGGTCCTCTAAGAACTTCCACGAGTAAGGACCTGAAGATCTACAACCGTTATCAATGGTTTGTTGCAACACTACTGATACAGTGTAGCGTCCTACAGGTCCAGGGAGCATAGTTCTGTAGAGAAATAATTTTCAAAGATGATCTAGGACCTCCAAGAATGTTGCAAATGTTTGCAATTTTTATCCCAATGCGTACATATCGTGCAGTGATAATCCGTGATTGACGTATATTACATGAAATAACGTTTATTACAAACATCACAAGCGTGATGTTACTGTCGATAGTTGTTTGTTAAGGTCTATATACGCAAGAGTACTTGGAAGACCTAAAGCATTCTTGGAAATCAAGACTCTACAGAACTGTCTTCCATGGACCTGTAGGACGTTACACAAGATCATCTTTGAAAATAATTTCTCTGCAGAACCATGCTCCATGGACCTATAAGATGTTACACCATATTAAAAATGTAAAAAAAAAATCCATCAATTACGCTTGTAGATATTAAATTCTGCACTCGTGGAAATTCTGGATGACCTAGAATATCTTTGGAAAAAAGTTCTCTACAGGACCATGCACCACGAACTTGTGGGATGTTGTACCACATCAGTAATATTACAATAATCTATTGATTATGCTTGATTCTGATCTTAAGACCCTACCTCGCGGAAGTTCTTGGATGACCTAGAACATCTTTGCAAATGACATCTCCGTGTTCAATAAATCTGAATGACTTTACACCGTATCAGTAATGTAACAACAATTGATTGAATACGCTAGAAGATCTTCAGGCATATATTCTTGGAGGTCCTGAATATCTTGGAAAAGTACGTCTCTACAGAACTATGCTCTGAAAACCTGTAGGATGTTACATCATATCAGTAATGTAACTACAATCCATCGATTACGCTTGTAGATCTTAAGGCCACTACTCGCGGAAGTTCTTGGTTTTCCTAGAATATCCTGGAAAATAACTTCTCTTCAGAACTATGCTCCATGAACCTGTAGGATGTTACACCGTATCAGTAATTCTATTCTATTCTATTCTATTCTAGTGCTTACACAGCCAGTATTGAAAAGCATCCTGGAAATACTAAAATTGCTTCTGATATTTTCTTGTCATTATTAATATTTGCAGCATATCAACGATGATATGATACAAATATTAAAGCGGCCAGGCCCACTGTGCAGACTAATGGGTTTGAAGATAATACAAAAACTTACGGCAATTAGATTATCCACGTATGAATAACATAATTGATGCAATTTTCTGAATGTGACAAAAGAAGAAACGGGGACATCCGTACCAACCGTTTCATTTTCAGGGGGATTGGGTATGTACGTATGATCGTTGGGAGTGGCGTAGCTAAGAGGATTAATGCACACTCCATGATTGTATGATTTCCAGGGATGGGACAATGACATTTACATCGTATGCCCTGGCCCTAACGCCTAAGGCTTAAGCGCCTATACTCGCTCTCTGAAACGAAAAAGAAACTAACGCTACTAATATCTCCCATCCGCACGGTGAAATTTGATAAGGAAAATGTAATAATAACTACAACAAAAAAAAATCAGAAAGATCTCACCCAATTTGAACGGCATTCTTCATTTACGAAAATCTGCATTCATCCATCAGTGAGTCACCCAGTTTCTGCTTTCATGGATAAATGTGTGGATACAACATATTTTTCCGATATTACTCAAACATGATTAACTGGGTACACTTCATACTTTTGGCATCCATATATCCATATCCGTATACGACGAGGAAACAAACCCAACAGCATTTCACGTCCCTTTCTCAATGGCTAGACTATTTCACTGCCCATGCACCCGAATACCCATAAACGATCACATTGGATCGATACATCACATTTTTTTTCTTTTTCGTTTACCGTGCCATCGCAAGACCTCAAGCCTCAAATCAAACTACTTATAATCTGCACTGCACTGCTGTTTTTCACGCATTCACGGCATTTTCAAAATAACCGAAGTTCACTTTTTCTTCACCGTTCTCGTTTCCGTACACGCAAATTCTGGAAGAGTTTCTATGGCAACCCCGATAAGGTGTACAAACAACCACCGCATCCATCAAAATTTTTTATTTGACCGTTCGCTGGGAAACAAAACGGGTAAAAAGGCACTCTGATACACTTTTCTAACTGACTAAACCTTTTTATAAAGAATAATCGTATGAAGCACACGGTAGAGCAGAACATTTTATTTAAAGAACCAAGTTTCACTACCCATTAATGTTCACGGACGCGAAGTGGTCTTCGACTGATGCCTGACAATGCGACTTGCATCTTTTGAACACAGAACTTTCCCTTTAACACCAGAAATTGCCACTGATTTTGTCGTCTTTCAAATCACAGTAAAACCATAGACTTAAGTTGGTAAAACCATGTAAAACCTTAGAAATACTTATGAATTTTTAAGTTAAATAATTTCCGGAAACGGTTATTGAAAGTGTGTTCACTGTCAGCCGAATTCTGCTTACACCAGCCGATTTGAATTTAATCGCGGAACGAGGAAAACTACGACCGAAAATTCAAATGCAACCTGCTCGCGTCACAGCCTGCTGCCTTTCCCATGTTACACCGTATCAGTAATGTGACAAAACTCCATTTATTACGCTTGTAGATCTTGAATTCCTTATTCGCGGAAATTCTTGGATGACCTAGAGCATATTTGGGAAATGTATTTTCTGGGACTGTTCATAAACCACGTAGACCAAAATTTGGCCATCTCAGACCCACCCCCTCCCCCCTCGTAGTCTTTTGTCCATACAAAAATTTTCAAATTTGTATGGAGCGTAGACTTTGGTCAGAAACCCCCCCCTCCCAAATTCTACGTGGTTTATGAACGGCCCCTCTACAGAACTATGCTCCATGATCTGTAGGATGTTACACCCCATCAATAATATAGAAACAATTAATTGATTACGCTCGTAGATTTTCAGGCCTGAACTCTCGGAAGTTCTTGGAGGTCCTAGAATATCTTTAAAAACTACGTCTCTACAGAACTATGCTCCATGAACCTGTAGGATGTTACACCGTATCAGTAATGTAACTACAATCCATCCATTACACTTGTAGATCTTAAGGCCTTTATTCGCGGAAGATCTTGGATGCCCTAGAATATCCTTGAAAACAACATCTCTTCAGAACTATGCTCCATGGGCATGTAGGATGTAACACCGTATCCGTAATGTAACTACAATCCATCGATTACACTTGTAGATTTTAAGGCCACTACTCGCGGAAGTTCTCGGATGCCCTAGAATATTCTTGAAAATAACTTCTCTTCAGAACTATGCTCCATGGACCTGTAGGGTGTTACACCGCATCAATAATATAGAAACAATTAATTGATTACGCTCGTAGATTTTCAGGCCTGAACTCTCGGAAGTTCTAGATTGTCCTAGAATATCTTTAAAAACTACGTCTCTACAGAACTATGCTCTAAGGACCTTTAGGATGTTGCACCGTATCAGTAATGTGACTCCAATTTATCCATTACGCTTATAGATCTTAAGGCCTTTATTCGCGGAAGTTCTTAGATGCCCAGGAATATCTTTGAAAACAACATCTCTTCAGAACTATGCTCCATGGACCTGTAGGATGTTACACCGTATCAATAATATAGAAACAATTAATTGATTACGCTCGTAGATTTTCAGGCCTGTACTCTCGGAAGTTATTGGAGATCTTTGAATATCTTTGAAAACTACGTCTCTGCAGAACTATGCTGTAAGGACCTGTAGGATGTTGCACCGTATTAGTAATGTGACTACAATCCATCGATTACGCTTGTAGATCGTAAGACCTTTGTTCGCGGTTGTTCTTGGATGTCTTAAAATATCCTTAAAATAACTTCTCTTCAGAACTATGCTTCATGGACCTGCACGATGTTACACTGCATCAGTAATATAGCAACAATTAATTGATTACGCTCGTAGATTTTCAGGCCTGTACTCGCGGAAGTTCTTGGAGGTCCTAGAATATCTTGGAAACGTAAGTCTCTACAGAACTATGCTCTAAGGACCTGTAGGATGTTGCACCGTATCAGTAATGTAACAACAATCCAACGATTACGCTTGTAGATCTTAAGGCCACTGCTCGCGGAAGTTCTTGGATGCCCAAGAATATCCTTGAAAATAACATCTCTTCAGAACTATGCTCCATGGACCTGTAGGATGTTACACCGTATCAGTAATGCAACACAAATCCGTTTGTTACGCTTGTAGATGTTGAATTCTTTATTCTTAGGATATTTTAAGACATCCAAGAACAACCGCGAACAAAGGTCTTACGATCTACAAGCGTAATCGATGGATTGTAGTCACATTACTAATACGGTGCAACATCCTACAGGTCCTTACAGCATAGTTCTGCAGAGACGTAGTTTTCAAAGATATTCAAAGATCTCCAATATCTTCCGAGAGTACAGGCCTGAAAATCTACGAGCGTAATCAATTAATTGTTTCTATATTATTGATACGGTGTAACATCCTACAGGTCCATGGAGCATAGTTCTGAAGAGATGTTGTTTTCAAAGATATTCCTGGGCATCTAAGAACTTCCGCGAATAAAGGCCTTAAGATCTATAAGCGTTACGCTTGTAGATGTTGAATTCTTTATTCGCGGACATTCTTGGATGACCTAGAGCATATTTAGGAAGTAGTTTTCTACATAACCATGCTCCATGGTTCTGTAGGGTGGTACACCGCATCAATAATATAGCAACAATTAATTGATTACGCTCATAAATTTTCAGGCCTGTACTCTCGGAAGTTCTTGGAGGTCCTACAATATCTTTGAAAACTACGTCTCTACAGAACTGTGGTCTAAAGACCTTTATGATGTTGCACCGTATCAGTAATGTGACTACAATCCATCGATTACGCTTGTAGATCTTAAGGCTTTTATTCGCGGAAGTTCTTGGATGCCCTAGAATATCCTGGAAAATTACTTCTCTTCAGAACTATGCTCCATGGACCTGTAGGACGCTGAACCATACTCCAGAAATCACCTTTAGGAAACCCCCCATTTAACCCCTCCTAGCCCCCCATATAGTAAGCCCCACCAACCCTCCCCCCCCCTCTAGAAACAGACCCCCCCCCACACATCCCTTTCCTGCAGACCTCTTACATCATCATCAGCCTTCACCTCATACCACTTTTCAATTCCCTTGCAACCCTTTCCCATAAATCCCATTTCTTCCTTTTAGTAAGAGTTCCCTTCTAGACACTTAGCGCGAGAAAGTTGAAAAAACCATGTAAAAAAAACCGTGTTAATTCGCGAAACCGTGTAAAAAAAGCCGTGTAAAAAAAACCGTGTAAAAAAACCGTGTAAAAAAGGACCTTAGTGTATATAATATTTTATTACAGAAGTAGATCCCTCATCAACCAACCTTCAAAAGGGGGAAAGGAGGAGTGATTTTGTAGCAAAATCTCAACCGCAAGCCTTACCCACGGAACCGGAAGGCGTAGACAGGAGATGCGTAAAGGAAAAGCAATAATGACATTTTTTTTATTCCGCACAGGTAAACAACAACAATGCAAAAAAAAAACAAATTATAATTTCTTCAACTTAAGCCAGCCCCAACTTTTATTCAAAATCTGAATTTTGCAATTGAATTATTCAGTAATTGCATCTCAGTAAAATTCCAGAGGATCTACCTCACAATATTATAAATGCAATAAAAATCTATTACAAGAGCCATCATCAAATGGGTTAATTCCGTGGTCCTATGAAAAATTGGAAAAAATGTAATTAAATGAGTATACTGAGCAAGAAACAAAAGAAAACAACGATGTTATTAACGATTTTTTTTTGATGGAATTTAATGTGTTTGAATAAATTATTTTGGCAAAATCTAAACATAACTTCCTCGAGAGATGACGCGGGAGGACAAGACGAGAAGGCAACATCCGGCGAGAGCAACCAGAGGAGTAGTTCAACAGTACCCCTATGAAAACGTACCACAGCCAATTGGTACGATGACGAGAAATAACAGATCGGATGGAAAGTTGAAGGTCAAAGGTGCTGGTATGGCGGAGGAGAGAATTCAGCGAATATAATTTTATCACCGGAGACGTTTCAAAGAGTTGACTTTGAGGCACATCGAGACAAATATTATTGTACATCTGCGAATCTGCTAATATGAACCAACACAATGCAGAGCATCGGGAAAAACAACAACAACAACGACAACAACAACAAAACAACAACAACAACAACAACAACAATTCATACAGACATATGAAGAGAGAAGGACGTCTTCAAAGTTTTCCAAATTAACCGATATAATCTAATGTTCACCAACCGCATTACATTCACCATTGAAAAAGCACTTACTCTGTGCTTCATACAACAACAATTAACAGTAACCATAATCAGGAATGCAACATTTCGACATCATCGAAAGTTTTGGAATTTAAGTCAACCAATTACAAACTCTTTAAAGAGTGTGCAACAGTTCCACAATTTGCACCAGGTCAAAGACAACAATATTCGCATCACTATTGAGATTGATCCAATATCAACAAAATTCAGAAGGAGGGCGATAATTAATCAACCACAACACCGTAAACGACAATGATAAACAATCCAGTTCGGTAGGCAACTTATGACACTTTTTCGAGAAACAACAGAAAGCAACAGTAAAACTAGTTCTTCTGTATGCAAATGACAGCGCGGAAATTACCAGCAGGGAAATACGATTCAACCGAGGTAATATCCGGATACCAAAACTTCATGGTCACGTCCCCACAGGAGACGACATCAACTGAATCTACTACATAATCTTCAAGACAAACCAGTATAACAGGAGAGCAACGATACCACTCATCTGAGACCTGATACTAACCAATTGATCTGGGCATTAAACAAGAAGAGGCAAATATCAATGGCAGACGAACAACCCCTACGACGAATCAAGAGGAGTGCAGCAGCGAGCACCAATGAAGTCAATCTCTTGAGGAAGAATGTAAGGAAGTTACACTATAAATTTACAATTTTTTTGGAAGTTAAAAAAAAAGGACTGTAATGTAAAACTTTTAAGACACTTACAGCGAAGATGAAGATTAGTATAGCAGTTTCAGTTTAAAAATTAACAATCATCGTTAACATCATCATCTAAATGCAGGTTTTTGTTTTGGGGGATACATTTTATCCACATACTTACATTTGAACGTGATTTTATACGCGTTCAAACTCCGCTAAGTGGGAGGGCATGCATAGACCTAAATATTCCCACGCCTTCCGATATTCTAAGTCAATTCAACTATGGAAGAAAAAGATGCATTTCCCCCCACACTCCCGTTAGAGCAGCTGCCTGGGTGTGTTTTTATTTCAATTTTACACCAACATGCTACGCTCTAGGTAGCTCTAGGTTCTACCTACCTCGCGCACGGCATATTGGAAGCATGAAAATCGCACCCGGTGATGGCCGGGTGCGATCGTGTTCAAACACGTGGGTCGAGTCGGTAAGGGAGCAAAAATTGTATTATGCTTGGTGGGTCAATGGTCGCTGGGTTTGATTGGCGGTGACCGATTCCAAGGCTCAATTGTTTATAAGAACCTATAAAGTTTTGTTTTTGATCTCAAATTTCGTACTGGACGTTGATCAAAACAACATCCGTACGGTGTCCTGGTTTCGCGGGGTAGCGACCGCGCAACGATGCGTTTGTTTTGTTTTCATGATCGTACATGTTGGGTCCGGTTGGTTTGGTGCAGCTTTGATTACGCTTGGTGGGCCGTCGACAAGAATGTCATGCAACGGTGATATCCTATCGATCGCGCTAGAATGTTGCGAAATCAAGGCGCCGTATTGGCCGCATATGGCTTCAGGTAGCCTATATTGTTTTTTGATTTGAAATCAAGGCGCGGTTTCAGGTAGCCTAGATTGTTTTGGTTTTGAAATCGAGGCACTGTATTTGCCGAGAAGGGTTTCAGGTAGCCGTGATTGTTTTCACTTGGTTCGATTTGAACCCAGGTGAACCGTAAAAGGAATGTTTATCGAAACCGTATTGGCGGCATAGGGGCGCCGGAATTGTTTTGCACTCGATTTTGTTTTGACTTCGAGTAAAAGAATGTGGGGTATAATTTCAACGAACATCTGCGGCCGGGGCCCGGCTAGGGTTCACTGTGTCCAAGTAAGGTACACTTCAATAACAAAGCGGGTGCTTTGTTTTGGAGAATTTGGTACCAAATTCCAATGATGATGATGATGATGATGATGATGATGATGATGATGATGATGAAGATGATGATGATGACGATGAGGATGATGGTGAAGATGACGATGGGACACGCCCAAGCATTAGAGACGCCCAAGTGAGGCGGGGCTAGAAGATGAAGGCCTTCGTGTAAAGATTCTCAGAAGGGGTTTTTTTGCGAACACGCCCAAGTCAGGCGTGGTTAGGAAATTAGATTTTTCTATCAGAACTAGGATTCTTGGTAGGGCTTGGGATACGCCCAAGACACGGCTAGGCTTGGGATACGCCCAAGAGAGAAGAGATTTTTCAAGAAGAGAAGGATGTAAATCACGATGTGGACAAGTAGGATAGGTAGAAGGTTTTGGGACTTTTTAGTATTTACATTATTAAGATTTTTGGACACGCCCAAGATCGTTTGGGCAACGTTAGGAATTATCGTGACTTCTTCGGGAAAACGAGAGTGATGATAGGAATTTTAGACACGCCCAAGCTGGTTCGAGTATTGCTAGGAAATTTAGGCTATAAATACTGAGGCTTTGGCTTCAATCGGGGAGTTGGGTTCAGTTCGTGTAGTTGTTAAGGTTCAGTTTGTGTAGTTGTTAAGATTCAGTTTTTGGAGATTGAGTGAGTTGAGTTCTTGACAGTCAGTTGTTGAGGTGGAGTCTGTAGAAGTCAGTTAATGAAGAAAGTGCACCATTCAACGTCAGTTGAAGAAAGTAAACTAAGGTTAAAAGTGCATTGTGAAGTGTAAAAGTGAATTAAGTAGTAGTTAAGTAGTGTTGTAAAATTTAACGGTTAAACCAATATAGCTAATTTCTGACGGGAAGCACGGACATTGTGAATTAAAGAGATATCACATCCTTGTGTATAATAGTTTATAGAAGACCCCCAAAGGCAACGGGGCGCTTCACATTGGGGATTTTTAGGAGATATTGGGAAGGGTAAAGGGAACTTAGCAATCATGGGGGTCCTTGAGAAATGATACCTTTGGGGAATCTAATTAACAAGTTGGACATTTTTGGAGAAGTTGGGGATTCTTATGGAAAATTGGGGATTTTTAGGAGATATTATGAGGGTAAAGAGAACTTAAGAATCATGGGGGTCCTTGGGAAATGATACCTTTGGGGAATCTAATCAACAAGTTGGACATTTTAAAAGAAGTTGGGGTTTTTTAAGGAACATTGGGGATTTTTAGGAGATATTGGGGAGGGTAAAGGGAACTTAGGAATCATGGGGGTCCTTGAGAAATGATACCTTTGGGGCATCTAATCAACAAGTTGGATATTTTAGGAGAAGTTGGGGATTCTTATGGAAAATTTGGTATTTTTAGGAGATATTGGGGAGGGTAAAGGGAGCCTAGAAATCATGGGGGTCCTTGAGAAATGATACCTTTGGGGAATCTTATCAACAAGTTGGACATTTCAGGAAAAGTTGGGGATTCTTAAGGAATATTGGGGATTTTTAGGAGATATTGTGGATTTTTAAGGAACATTGGGGATTTTTAGGAGATATTGGGGCGGGTAAAGAAAACTTAGGAATCATGGGTGTCCTTGAGAAATGACACCTTTGGGGAATCTAATCAACAAGTTTGTCATTTTAGGAGAAGTTGGGGATTTTTAAGCAACATCGGGGATTTTTAAGAGATATTGGGGAGGGTAAAGGGAACTTAGGAATCATGGGAGTCCTTGGGAAATGATACCTTTGGGGAATCTAATCAACAAGTTGGACATTTAAGGAGAAGTTGGGGATTCTTAAGGAACATTGGGGATTTTTAGGAGATATTGTGGATTTTTAAGGAACATTGGGGATTTTTAGGAGATATTGGGGCGGGTAAAGAAAACTTAGGAATCATGGGTGTCCTTGAGAAATGATACCTTTGGGGAATCTAATCAACAAGTTGGACATTTTAGGAGAAGATGGGGATTCTTAAGGAATATTGGGGATTTTTTGGAGATATTGGGGATTCTTAAGGAACATTGGGGATTTTTAGGAGATATTGGGGCGGGTAAAGAAAACTTAGGAATCGTGGGTGTCCTTGAGAAATGATACCTTTGGGGAATCTAATCAACAAGTTGGACATTTTAGGAGAAGTTGGGGATTTTTAGGAGATATCGTGGATTTTTAAGGAACATTGGGGATTTTTAGGAGATATTGGGGCGGGTAAAGAAAACTTAGGAATCATGGGTGTCCTTGAGAAATGATGCCTTTGGGGAATCTTATCAACAAGTTGGACATTTCAAGAGAAGTTGGGGATTTTTAAGGAACATTGGGGATTTTTAGGAGATATTGGGGAGGGTAAAGGGAACTTAGGAATCATGGGGGTCCTTGGGAAATGATACCTTTGGGGAATCTAATTAACAAGTTGGATATTTTAGGAGAAGTTGGGGATTCTTAAGGAACATTGGGGATTTTTAGGAGATATTGGGAAGGGTAAAGGGAACTTAGCAATTATGGGGGTCCTTGGGAAATGATACCTTTGGGGAATCTAATCAACAAGTTGGACATTTTAGGAGAAGTTGGAGATTCTTAAGGAATATTGGGGATTTTTAGGAGATATTGGGGATTTTTAAGAAACGTTGGGAATTTTTAGGAGAAATTGGGGAGGGTAAAGGGAACTTAGGAATCATGGGGATCCTTGAGAAATGATACCTTTGGGGAATCTAATCAACAAGTTGGACATTTTAGGAGAAGTTGGGGATTTTTAAGGAATATTGGGGATTTTTAGGAGATATTGTGGATTTTTAAGGAATATTGGGGATTTTTAGGAAATATTGGGGCGGGTAAAGAAAACTTAAGAATCATGGGTGTCCTTGAGAAATGATACCTTTGGGGAATCTATCAACAAGTTGGACATTTTAGGAGAAGTTGGGGATTTTTAAGGGACATTGGGGATTTTTATTAGGTATTGGGGAGGGTAAAGGGAACTTAGGAATCATGGGGGTCCTTGGGAAATGATACCTTTGGGGAATCTAATCAATAAGTTGGACATTTTAGGAGAAGTTGGGGATTCTTAAGGAACATTGGGGTTTTTAAGGAGATATTGGGGAGGGTAAAGGAAACCTAGGAATCATGGGGGTCCTTGGAAATGATACCTTTGGGGAATCTAATCAATAAGTTGGACATTTTAGGGGAAGTTGGGGATTCTTAAGGAACATTGGGGATTTTTAGGAGATATTGGGGCGGGTAAAGAAAACTTAGGAATCATGGGTGTCCTTGAGAAATGATACCTTTGGGGAATCTAATCAACAAGTTGCACATTTTAGGAGAAGTTGTGGATTCTTAAGGAACATTGGGGATTTTTAGGAGATATTGGGGCGGGTAAAGAAAACTTAGGAATCATGGGTGTTCTTGAGAAATGATACCTTTGGGGAATCTAATCAACAAGTTGCACATTTTAGGAGAAGTTGGGGATTCTTAAGGAACATTGGGGATTTTTAGGAGATATTGGGGAGGGTAAAGGGAACTTAGGAATCATGGGGGTCCTTGGGAAATGATACCTTTGGGGAATCTAAGTAACAAGTTGGACATTTTAGGAGAAGTTGGGGATTCTTAAGGAACATTGGGGATTTTTAGGAGATATTGGGAAGGGTAAAGGGAACTTAGGAATCATGGGGGTCCTTAAGAAATGATACCTTTGGGGAATCTAATCAACAAGTGGGCCATTTTTAGATAAGTTTGGGATTCTTAAGGTGTAACGTTCCGTCCTGTTCCAAAAGCTAGCGGCTTAAGCGCCACCTCCTCTTAAGAAGGACCGTTAGCTCTGCTAAGTTTTACCCGGATGAGACTGCCAACTCAGGGCAGGTTTAAGTTCCACCAGAACCGAAGTCGCACTTCAACACACCAAAACGTCGTAGCCAATAAACCAATCAGTACTTACCAACCGACCTAAAAACTATGAAAAATATGTACAAATCCCAAAAATCAAACAATAAGAAAGAAGCTTAGCAACTAATAGGAAAATACCAACCTTAAATCTAATAAAAATATTCGTGACGTAGGCAAAATGGAGTGTGTTCTAAACTAGAAGTAATTTTTATTCAGTTCAAAATATTAACGATCACGAAATAACAAAAAAGCGATCAATTTATCGAGGAATGATCGAGCAATATTTAGATTTTAATTTATTAAATTAAGGAAAGCCTAATTCCTAACCGTGTGTGACGTCACGTTTTAATTATTGTTCAAACAATTGCATTTGTTTCTAGAAACTTTTCGAGCAACTAAAGGACAGATCTGACCTTTTCTTCGGAGAATCCCGCGTCGGATGTCCTCAGGTTTGCAGAAGACACGGCCAAACTCTCGACGCGACACTGTCCTTTAACGGTTACAGACTCGCGCGCAGGTGTCCTTTTCGGGGTACAGATATCCCCTAGTTCTGTGGAGTGTTTCCGTTTTGAAAGAACACGGTCGACACCACGCAACTTATTGGCGTACGAGTCGTGTCACACGCGCAGATTTATGTTGTATGCGGCTGTCGCAACAGCAAGGTGACGAGAGGTGAGCTTTCGTTCCAACCAGGATGCACTGGACGAACGGATCAATCGACGTCCTCTAGGCGTAGCGTCGGTTGGCGATTCAAACTACGACGCACGTAGCTCACGCAGACTAACCGCCCACGTTGACGGGCTTGATGGTCCTGCTCAACGCGGATAGTTTCACTCATTTGCTCGATTTATTTTACGTTAATCAAATAGGCTTACCTGAATTTTAGACACACTACAATATCAAAGCACAAATGGTATTTCTCTACCAACTCTTATCACACTCGACAAATTTATCTTAAAAAACTAGAAAACATACAAAACTCATTAAAATATCTTTAAATAGGCTTAATCGACCGCGAACTTACTTCGAGTTTAGTGAAAAGTACTAAGAATTCACTTGATTCAAATTTAGAATTACACTTTCAATATTCCAACTGATTGGTACTACGCACTCCACAATAATGATGAGCCCGACGCGAGTTAGATTGGGCAGACCCTAATCGCTGCGGCGCTAATCTCATCTATTGTCTGATTTAAGAGAGAGATTTTATTTCAATAGTCATTTCTCGCTATTCTTAAAACAATACTGCACCGATTTATTCTCTACGACGCAATTTGGTATGTTACTGCGAAATAAATTTGAATATTGGAATATTTCATCCGGTTTACTTGTTCAAACACTAGGTGTCGCATTATTGGGTGGTGTCTTCGGTAAGCTTGAAAAGTACGCAGCCTAGTTACGATATTTCGTTGCAGTCAAACTTGCTGCACCCATCTGACAGCATGACAACTGACAGCACAACAAAAAAACATATCAACATGATAAACATTTTAAAGCAGGTTCACAAAGGGACATTGGGGGTTTTAGGCGATATTGGGGAGGGTAAAGGAAACTTAGTTTCATTTAGTTTCCAAATTTAAAATGTATTTTTTTCCAATAATGTTCAATTCCTTGACCTGATTTAAAGTTTGTACACTGACAGGCTATCGTATAAATAAACTTACAAATTACAATTACAATTACTTAGGAATGATGGCGGTCCTTGAATAATGATACCTTTAGGGAATCTAATCAACAAGTTGGACATTTTTGGAGATATTGGGGATATTTAAGGGACATTGGGGATTTTTAGAAGATATTGGGGAGGGTAAAGGGAACTTAGGAATTACCCTCTCCAATATCTTCTAAAAATCCCCAATGTTCTTTAAAAATCCCCAATATATCCTTAACTGTCCAACTTGTTGATTAGATTCCCCAAAGGTATCATTTCTCAAGGACCCCCATGATTCCTAAGTTCCTAGGGGCGAGACAGCTCTAATATTGATTAGCGGTATTAGAAATATTAGGAGATATTAATCTCCAAGCCATACCATTTTTGAACCAAGTAAGCCACGATAAACTTCATTGATTTAGAATGACACAATGAACGACATCGCGAAGGAATGACTAAACAGCCGCTGTGCTTTTGCTGTTTTTGTAAATTCATAGGGGAATTACGTAATTCCGGCCATTTTGTTCTCTTCGTCATGGGTTTTTTTAAACCTGTTGAACTCAAAGTTCGCCTCAAATCTGTCTCAACCGTGATCAATTTTCAGACAAAAAAAAACTATGACGAAGAGAACAAACCTGCCGATTATGCCCAAGGTCACCCTATATGTAACCAGAACTAGGGTAAATGTACCAATTATGGCTATAGAACCAATTATTCGCCATAGTTGATTTTCACCCTTTAACGATGCAAATCAACAAGAACAATTTTGTGAACAACAGATCACGTTCAGAAAAGATGGTCGCACTCATTTAAATTCCACATTTTGCTCAAATCATGGTAGAAATAAATCATTCTCCTTATAATTTCGGCTTCCTTGCACCCTTTTTCGTCATACTGTACCAGTTATGGCTAACCCCATAAGGAATGCACGCAAATAGTGCGAAAAGGAACCGAAGTTAAAAAATGTAACCATAACTGGTACAGGGTTCCTATCATTGGCACACGCAGTAATAAATACTAAAAGTAGTTTCTGCTCCGTTTCTATATTTTTCGTGTAAAGTATGGAAACTAAGCTGTCTTTTAACTTATTGATGACATTCGTTGGTCTTCTCGTTATTTTTGTATAAATAGCTTTCCTTAGATAGTGCCATAATTGGTACACGTACCCTATGACCAATTAGTCATTGGTGGAATAATGCTTCCACCTCTCACTAAGGGTTGTTCTCACTCCGGAACTATCAACTACGGAATTTACTGGCGGACAATTAAAAAAACATCATTCTAGCAGTGGCAACAAAGCTCAAAAGTGCAGAGACTCATAAATAGAAACATTCACTACTCTTTCAATGCGAATGCTCTCCCAATCTAGATGTAATAAACTCATGCTGTAGCTTCAGTTATAATTTTCGAAAAAACGCTGGATTTACAAAAATTTGAAACGCAACTTCATACGGTCAAGATGCAAAAGACTAGCGTCAATTTCCAGATTCAGTTTTAATATATTTATTGATCATCGAGATTCGCATCTAACACAAATACATGTTTTTCCAGGAACGTAATCATAAGAACCTGTGCTGGAATTTGCTATCTATCATTGGTTTCCATAAATACAGCGGCATGGGGTTTCAAAAGCCATATCTTCAAAGCTGAAAGTTGAAACCCAGGTTATTTTCCTAAATGAAATAATTAAGAGAAATTGTGCGTGCGGCAATTTAGAGCATGCACTTATTTGATTCATTTCATTATTTTTTGTATGATGTGCAAGGATAATGATTCTTCTTATTTCTTGCATAACATTCCCACTGGGACAGAGCCTGTTTCTCAGCTCAGTTGTAAAACATACAGCAATAAATTCCTTTGGAACCAATTATGGGGGGGTCCTTGGGAAATGATACCTTTGGGGAATCTAATCAACAAGTTGGACATTTTAGGAGAAGTTGGGGATTTTTAAGGAATATTGGGGATTTTTAGGAGATATTGTGGATTTTTAAGGAACTTTGGGGATTTTTAGGAGATATTGGGACGGGTAAAGAAAACTTAGGAATCATGGGTGTCCTTGAGAAATGATACCTTTGGGGAATCTAATCAACATGTTGGACATTTTAGGAGAAGTTGGGGATTTTTAAGGAACATTGAGGATTTTTAGGAGATATTGGGGTGGGTAAAGGGAACTTAGAAATCATGGGGGTCCTTGGGAAATGATACCTTTGGGGAATCTAATCAACAAGTTGGACATTTTAGGAGAAGTTGGGGATTCTTAAGGAATATTGGGAATTTTTAGGAGATATTGGGGATTTTGAAGGAACATTGGGGATTTTTAACAGATATTGGGGCGGGTAAAGAAAACTTAGGAATCGTGGGTGTCCTTGAGAAATGATACCTTTGGGGAATCTAATCAACAAGTTGGACATTTTAGGAGAAGTTGGGGATTCTTAAGGAATATTGGGGATTTTTAGGAGATATTGGGGATTTTTAAGGAACATTGGGGATTTTTAGGAGATATTGGGGCGGGTAAAGAAAACTAAGGAATCATGGGTGTCCTTGAGAAATGATACCTTTGGGGAATCTAATCAACAAGTTGGACATTTTAGGAGAAGTTGGGGATTCTTAAGGAATATTGGGGATTTTTAGGAGATATCGTGGATTTTTAAGGAACATTGGGGATTTTTAGGAGATATTGGGGCGGGTAAAGAAAACTTAGGAATCATGGGTGTCCTTGAGAAATGACACCTTTGGGGAATCTAATTAACAAGTTGGATATTTTAGGAGAAGTTGGCGATTCTTAAGGAACATTGGGGATTTTTAGGAGATATTGGAGCGGGTAAAGGGAACTTAGAAATCATGGGGGTCATTGGGAAATGATACCTTTGGGGAATCTAATTAACAAGTTGAACATTTTAGGAGAAGTTGGGGATTTTAGGAGACATTGTGGATTTTTAAGGAACATTGGGGATTTTTAGGAGATATTGGGGCGGGTAAAGAAAACTTAGGAATCATGGGTGTTCTTGAGAAATGATACCTTTGGGGAATCTAATCAACAAGGTGGATATTTTAGGAGAAGTTGGGGATTTTTAAGGAACATTGGGGATTTTTAGGAGATATTGGGGAGGGTAAGAGGCACTTAGGAATCATGGGGGTCCTTGGGAAATGATACGTTTAAGGAATCTAATCAACAAGTTGGACATTTAAGGAGAAGCTGGAGATTCTTAAGGAACATTGGGGATTTTTAGGAGATATTGGGAAGGGTAAAGGGAACTTAGCAAACATGGGGGTCCTTGAGAAATGATACCTTTGGGCAATCTGATTAACAAGTTGGACATTAAATGATACCTTTGGGGAATCTAATCAACAAGGTGGACATTTTAGGAGAAGTTGGGGATTTTTAAGGAACATTGGGGATTTTTAGGAGATATTGGGGAGGGTAAAGGGAACTTAGGAATCATGGGGGTCCTTGGGAAATGATACCATTGGGGAATCTAATCAACAAGTTGGACATTTAAGGAGAAGCTGGGGATTCTTGAGGAACATTGGGGATTTTTAGGAGATATTGGGAAGGGTAAAGGGAACTTAGCAATCATGGGGGTCCTTGAGAAATGATACCTTTGGGCAATCTGATTAATTAGTTGGACATTAAATGATACCTTTGGGGAATCTAATCAACAAGTTGGACATTTTAGGAGAAGTTGGGGATTTTTAAGGAACATTGGGGATTTTTAGGAGATATTGGGGAGGGTAAAGGGAACTTAGGAATCATGGGGGTCCTTGAGAAATGATACCTTTGGGGAATCTAATCAACAAGTTGGACATTTTATTAGAAGTTGGGGATTCTTATGGAAAATTGGGTATTTTTAGGAGATATTGGGGAGGGTAAAGGGAACTTAGGAATCATGGGGGTCCTTGAGAAATGATACCTTTGGGGAATCTTATCAACAAGTTGGACATTTTAGGAGAAGTTGGGGATTCTTAAGGAATATTGGGGATTTTAGGAGATATTGTGGATTTTTAAGGAACATTGGGGATTTTCAGGAGATATTGGGGCGGGTAAAGAAAACTTAGGAATCATGGGTGTCCTTGAGAAATGATACCTTTGAGGAATCTAATCAACAAGTTGGTCATTTTAGGAGAAGTTGGGGATTTTTAAGGTACATTGGGGATTTTTAGGAGATATTGGGGAGGGTAAAGGGAACTTAGGAATCATGGGGGTCCTTGGGAAATGATACCTTTGGGGAATCTAATCAACAAGTTGGACATTTAAGGAGAAGTTGGGGATTCTTAAGGAACATTGGGGATTTTTAGGAGATATTGTGGATTTTTAAGGTACATTGGGGATTTTTAGGAGATATTGGGGCGGGTAAAGAAAACTTAGGAATCATGGGTGTCCTTGAAAAATGATACTGTTGTAGCGACAGTGTAGGTCCGTAGGTACCGACGACGAGCATGCGAACCGTGAGTGACCAGATGTGATCCACAGTCACAGCAGTGAGAGCTGTCCTCTTTCTACCTGTGCATCTGGTCAGTCCATCTCATCTCGTCGCGTTCGGTTTACTGTGTTCGTCGAAGTTCCCTTTTTTTATATACTTCGATCGATCAGCCGGCCGGCCAAGCAGTAATTTATTAGCCAGACAGCAAAAGTAAATATACCGTCGCGAAATATACATCGCCCGTACCGTTTCATTGAACGTTGTGTTCGCGTAATTATTTTTTGTAGTTTTTCGTCCGCAATAAAGTTTAAGTGTTTTCGTTTTTGAATAAATTTGTTATGTGTTTATTGTAAAACCGCGAATTTATAACTGTTGTCCGAAAGACCGGAATTAGTGCGCGAACATTTGGTCCTTCGAACCGGATCCGACGGTGATCTTTCGGACAAGTGACGGACTGGACAAAATTGCTTGAAGAGCATTAGTGGACAGCAAGTGATTGCCGACGACAAATCGTCGCACGAATCTCCCCATGGTGGCTTATGCTTCAGAGTCGTTGTGGGCAGCAGAAAGTGCCAAGTAGCGTCGGAAATCGTGAAGAAAAAAGTGATTTGGACAATTCAGTGCCTGTTCCCGCCGCAACCATGGCCATCTTCAACGTGAGGCTTTGTCTGTGCAGCGCCATTGCGACATCGTTTCCGCGCCGTGAAGATCGCCATTACGAAGCTGCTGTAGCACCATCGTTGGAGCCTTTGAAGGAGATGACCCGCTGATGGACTGGAGAACTGCCAACTGGCGCTAATGTTGGGAAGTATTTTGCATGAAATTGGTGGCATGTGGCTGTTTTTAACAGAGAAACAAAGGCTGTGAATTGCATGCGAGTGTTTCCTTTCTGGCAAGTAGCATTCCCTGTGTTCGTCAATATCGGTCTTGTTGGTTTCGCTGGATTTGTTGGCTCATTTCGCTTTCACCTGGTTGTTTCCCCTCGCCGTTGTCACCGGTTGGGTTGTGAGTCGTTGAATTTGTCATTCCGCGGATTCGAGTCAATGGAGCGTAGAGTAGATCGGGAGTGAAAGTGCAAAAGTGTATTGGTGGCAGTGATTGATATTTGAGCAGGATCGAGTAAGACCGATGCTGATCACAGTGCAATGAAGTGTTTGCAGTGCCATTTGTTGCAGTGCACAGTGGCTCAGAACGGCACAACTGGTGATGTTTTCCAAGATGACGAGTGATTTGCGAAACCTTGTTAAACGTGAGCGGCAGTTGTTCAATTCCTTGGAAGGCACTGAGCGTTTTTTGGAGAATTACGACGCGACAAAGGATCAGAAGCAAATCAGCATGCGCATACAAGTTCTGGATTCTGTGTACAGCGAATTCTTCGAGGTCCGGCGGAAAACAGAACTGCTTCTTGACACTATCGCAGTGGAAGGAGAGGAAGAGATAAAACCGGAAACCGAAGAGGATCAGCAGCGGAAGAATTTAGCCATTCTCAGTGATTTCGAGGATCGCTACCTCATTGTCAAGGCTGGACTTTGTAAGCCCTTCGGCTGCTCCGACGGGATATAATCTTGTTGTGGGTGGGATTAAGTAGAGCACGGGGTCGTCTACTCAAAATAGCACCGTTCTGAACACTAGAACACCCTAGTCCACTTACCTGAGCGGGAACTTGATTCAAAATCAACTCACGGTTCGGGTGGAAAGGGAAACAACCAGTCACCGATACCAAAGCAGAATGCGGACCGCTAAGAATGAGGCATAATAACCCCTTTCTGGGTTCGAAACAGCGAAATAAGAAAGCAGTGTATATGATGTAATCAGGGAAATGCGTCCAAAAAGAATACTCTGACCACCATTGCATTTAACTACATATTACATACATTTATTCGCCCTTTTGGGCTTTTACGAGAGAGACGGCACATGAGAGGGTACTTGCGCTTTTTGTGGTCTGGTGGTGATGCTACGATGACGGCTTGATGGTGGCACGACGGCGGCACGGCAGCGAAACTGGTGATGCGGAGGTACGGAGGCAAGATGGCTGCTTTGCAGCTGGCCGAGAAGCACGGCGGAGGCACGGCTGCTCGGTGGCTATCGAGCTGACATGGTGGGAGGCTTGGGTGCTGTACCGGTTCCCTACCGGTTCGGAGTTGGTGTGGATTGATGGCTTGGGGCGAAACTTGTCGTCAGCTGACCTTGGCTGCCTTGACCGATGGCGGAGTCACCGGGTCCTGGCCGGATGGATGGCGGTAATCACCGGTGCTTGACCAGTGGAATCGGCGGGAATCACCGGCGTTTGGCCAGTGGATGGCGAATTACCCGTCTTGGACCGGTGTCCTGGTGGCTGGATGGCAACTTGGCACGTGGTAGCTGCAGTTTGTCCCAAAATGGCGGTTTTTCTATAGCTTGCGACCCGTTCTTCTGTCCGTGAATAGACCTGATCCCAAGATGGCGGACGGGATGGCTATCGAGCCGGGAGATTCTGGCTTGAATCTGGGTTTTGGCGTCGTCCAGTCTGTGGATGGAATAAAGGCTTCGGGGATGTGCCCGAAGAGCCGTAAAAGAAAAGGCCCGAGATCGGACCTGATCCTGGTGATTAGTACCCTCGTCTTTACAATCGTCTCTCCCTCCTCTCACTCTCTCTCTCTGATTTTACACAAAAGAAATTACCTTTTCTTATAATGGTTTACTTCTAATTGGCACAGATGGTGGTTTTTTTGGTTAACACACGTGGCTTGATCTGGTTTAACTAGATTAACGAATTTTACATTTAGCATATTCACTAACACATTAGCTCTAAGTTACTAACCGTACTGTAGTTTTTATTTAAGCACTAACACTTAGTTTTAAGATAGCTTTGTAGGTTTTAACTAGGCTTTTTAACTGCGAAATAGACTTTAAGAAACACAAAACACTGATTAGAAATATACACTCTACCCTAAAATGTGGGCTTTTTAAAATTACTTTTTAAGATTGACCGACGCGCACTTCAATCTTCTTTGGCGGTCACGGACAGAAAGAAAGATCTTTCTCCAATGGCGCATGATTAAACGGTCTACAGAGAAACCGAACTATTCCGAGTGTCAGCACCCAGTATAGTCGTGATGGTTGGTATCCCTTAAGGAACTCTGAGTTGCATTACCTTAAGCTTCAAACCACTGTTATAATAAGTGACAGGTGTGAGCATCCACTACGAGTGCTATATGAGTAGCCAGCCTGCGCATTTCACCGACAGCTGTGAGTTCTCCACCAGTAAGGCTGTCAGTTGGTTCAGGGTTGGATTTGGGATTTAGGTGCTTACTGGTGCGCTAGGTTTAAATGAAGGGATTGCTTGTGGAGGAGCCAACAAGCTTATAAATTGGAACCTACGGTTACAAATGCCCCGTCATCCCAGTTTGAAATGAATGTAAACATTCATTTTGATTGAGCATGAGGCCTAAATAGCGTATCATTTCAAATCAACATCAAATTTATTTTCATTTGAAAATCAATTGTGTTGTACATGGATTTGGCAACACTGTGTCGCCAGAGCAACTCTTTCACTCAATGGAAAGATATCTCCGGAGTCACTCACCAACACTAAAACATACGAGCTGTCTGACGATCTACAAATTAAAAAAAATAAACAAACAGTGAATCGACGAGCAAAATTGAATTTGGAACGAAAATGGACAAACTAAATTTAAAATCTATTGCAGGTGAGTTTATGTACGTTATCTGAATCGAAATGAGTCTTTTCCTTGAATGCTTCCGAAAGAACAATGCGCGCGTGTTCAACAGGAGCTGTTTTCATTCACAGTTACGGTACCGATTTGTTTACATTTCTACAGTCTGTTGTGTGGGGGAGTCATTCAATGAAAGGAATCATTCATCCTTGGTTTTGGATGGTTGGGAACGATTTGCAGTACACAGCTGATCGCGAGTTTTTGGTTGCATGACTAATACGTTTTTGATTTCGTTACAGGAGTAACTCCAGTGTTTAGTTCGGCCGCAACTAAACAAGGAAAGTTTTGATTGATGTATCTTTTAAACGTTAAGTGAATGAATTTTGTTTTGGTTGTTTTTCTTTTCAGTTTTCCCCCGGCTTTAGGTCTGCCGCAGAGAATACACCGATTGGTTTCCCGTTTTCATCGGCTAATTCGTAGGAACTGGATCCTACCCGCGCTAAGACGGTACACGGAAGATAGCAAGGTCCCAGTTTGGCATTATAGCGATTGGGAGCTGAGGATTGGCGAAAGTTCCGCTTAAACACTTTTTGACCAACATGGTACACCGGGGCGAATTCCTTGTGACGCAAGTTGTAGTGTTGTGAATTTTTGTCAAATTGTTTCCTAAGATTCTTGAGAACTAGTTCATGAATAGATTGATTGATTTGAAGTTTTCTTTGAATTCTCTCTGCATCCGAAAGTTCTTCTATGTCCCGATCTAGTCTATGTTCATCGCCGCGACTTACAATTTCATGGCCATAGATTATGCGGTAGGGGGAAAATCCAGTGGCAACGTGGGGTGTATTGTTTAAAGCGAATTCGATTTCGGGTACACGTGTGTCCCAGAGTGTCTGATTGGTCCTAGCATAGGTTCTAATACAGGCATTTATGGTGCGGTTCAGTCGTTCTACCGGGTTAGATTGGCTGTGATGGCGTGGATTCGTCCAGTGTTGGACTTGAAACTTCTGAAGCAGATCTTTAAAGTTCGAGGACAAAAACGCGGACGCGTTATCGGAGATTAAGTATTCCGGTGCAGAATATCTCCGGAACCAAGCTGTTTCTAGGATTTCGCACACTTGTGAAGCACAAATCTTTCGAACCGGAAACAGCAAGGAGAATTTCGAAAACACATCCATTACGACGAACAGGTGTGCCTTCCCAGCCTTGCTTTCGTGAAATCGCCTTGATCTCAATCACATGGTCATGATCGGGACTAAGGAATTCGCGTTTTAGTTCTTTTACTAGCTCGTTCCAGTCAGAGAAATCGCCGTTCTCAAAACCGGACATGAACCACGACTTGGCGTGATCTTTAAAAAGATGAATCGCGGACCGAAACAATTCTCGTTTTGAAACATTTTCTGATTTCGCGTAAAACTCGACTTCCTTGACAAATTTCATTAAGTTCTGGCCATTGTCCTTTCCGTCATAGCGGATGCCCCAATCGGAAACAGGACGGCCTTTATATTTCACGTGACGACGATAATTTTTGTTTCTACCGACCGGAGAGTCTGACGATGAACTAGATTTTCGTGATTCTTCCGCGCTAGAAACCGAGTCCGAGGTCTCCGCTTGAATTGCAGGTTTTGACTTTCTGCCTAACGGAATTCGACGAATCATTCTTTCGGAACTACACGAGTCTGGAATGTCTTCTGGATGCCGCCCTCCAGTAGAATACGGGGGATACGCGAAAGGGTACCACGCGGCGAGAGCTCCTAAATCTTTGGTGGATTTGCTTTTGATCGATTTTAACTCGCGACGACTCGACGATCCTGTAAAACCGGCTGCCTCTGACACTTCTCCTTCTGACTTCTCTGTTTGGTTGTCCTCAACCCCTCTGGAGTACTTTTTGGAACTTTTTGTACCTTTCTTGGACTGGTTATCCTTAGGAATAGCTCCTAGTCTCAAATTGGAAACGGAACGTGAAATTTCTGCTAACATCTCTTCTCTAACCTCATGCATTGGAGAGAAGATTGAGAAGTGGGTATTCATTAGCCCTCGGATTCCACAGAGTAACTTGTCAAAATCGTTCAAGTCCTCATCAGTCTCCGCATATTCTTGAGCTCGACGAACTCTTGCGAAGTAATGAACTAGTCTTGTTTTTAAGCTATCTTTGAACCCCTCGAAACGTTTTTCGTTTTCTAGGTAAGATCTAATTTGTTCCACGTTAGAATCAATCACCTTGATTTCTTCGTCGACGGAAACCTTGCAACGTAAAAAATCTACATCAATCGCACTCAATTCCTTCTCTTCTTTTAACCGATCCCTCAGTCTTCTCTGAATGGCAGAGCGAGACTCAATAGGGTCAAACTGAACTGCTCTTATTCTCAACTCGTGTTCAATCTCGTGTTTTTCGAGATGATGAACCATCAGCCGTTTATACTGTAACTCAAATTCCAGATCCATGTTTCAAAACCAGCGATTCGTTTGGAAAACGATACTTATTAATCAGGAACTGATTTTTCCCTCCTCTCGGGGGTTGAAAAGTGAAAATTTGCACAAATGCTATTTAATTTTCGTTGGGCGCCAATTTGTAAGCCCTTCGGCTGCTCCGACGGGATATAATCTTGTTGTGGGTGGGATTAAGTAGAGCACGGGGTCGTCTACTCAAAATAGCACCGTTCTGAACACTAGAACACCCTAGTCCACTTACCTGAGCGGGAACTTGATTCAAAATCAACTCACGGTTCGGGTGGAAAGGGAAACAACCAGTCACCGATACCAAAGCAGAATGCGGACCGCTAAGAATGAGGCATAATAACCCCTTTCTGGGTTCGAAACAGCGAAATAAGAAAGCAGTGTATATGATGTAATCAGGGAAATGCGTCCAAAAAGAATACTCTGACCACCATTGCATTTAACTACATATTACATACATTTATTCGCCCTTTTGGGCTTTTACGAGAGAGACGGCACATGAGAGGGTACTTGCGCTTTTTGTGGTCTGGTGGTGATGCTACGATGACGGCTTGATGGTGGCACGACGGCGGCACGGCAGCGAAACTGGTGATGCGGAGGTACGGAGGCAAGATGGCTGCTTTGCAGCTGGCCGAGAAGCACGGCGGAGGCACGGCTGCTCGGTGGCTATCGAGCTGACATGGTGGGAGGCTTGGGTGCTGTACCGGTTCCCTACCGGTTCGGAGTTGGTGTGGATTGATGGCTTGGGGCGAAACTTGTCGTCAGCTGACCTTGGCTGCCTTGACCGATGGCGGAGTCACCGGGTCCTGGCCGGATGGATGGCGGTAATCACCGGTGCTTGACCAGTGGAATCGGCGGGAATCACCGGCGTTTGGCCAGTGGATGGCGAATTACCCGTCTTGGACCGGTGTCCTGGTGGCTGGATGGCAACTTGGCACGTGGTAGCTGCAGTTTGTCCCAAAATGGCGGTTTTTCTATAGCTTGCGACCCGTTCTTCTGTCCGTGAATAGACCTGATCCCAAGATGGCGGACGGGATGGCTATCGAGCCGGGAGATTCTGGCTTGAATCTGGGTTTTGGCGTCGTCCAGTCTGTGGATGGAATAAAGGCTTCGGGGATGTGCCCGAAGAGCCGTAAAAGAAAAGGCCCGAGATCGGACCTGATCCTGGTGATTAGTACCCTCGTCTTTACAATCGTCTCTCCCTCCTCTCACTCTCTCTCTCTGATTTTACACAAAAGAAATTACCTTTTCTTATAATGGTTTACTTCTAATTGGCACAGATGGTGGTTTTTTTTGGTTAACACACGTGGCTTGATCTGGTTTAACTAGATTAACGAATTTTACATTTAGCATATTCACTAACACATTAGCTCTAAGTTACTAACCGTACTGTAGTTTTTATTTAAGCACTAACACTTAGTTTTAAGATAGCTTTGTAGGTTTTAACTAGGCTTTTTAACTGCGAAATAGACTTTAAGAAACACAAAACACTGATTAGAAATATACACTCTACCCTAAAATGTGGGCTTTTTAAAATTACTTTTTAAGATTGACCGACGCGCACTTCAATCTTCTTTGGCGGTCACGGACAGAAAGAAAGATCTTTCTCCAATGGCGCATGATTAAACGGTCTACAGAGAAACCGAACTATTCCGAGTGTCAGCACCCAGTATAGTCGTGATGGTTGGTATCCCTTAAGGAACTCTGAGTTGCATTACCTTAAGCTTCAAACCACTGTTATAATAAGTGACAGGTGTGAGCATCCACTACGAGTGCTATATGAGTAGCCAGCCTGCGCATTTCACCGACAGCTGTGAGTTCTCCACCAGTAAGGCTGTCAGTTGGTTCAGGGTTGGATTTGGGATTTAGGTGCTTACTGGTGCGCTAGGTTTAAATGAAGGGATTGCTTGTGGAGGAGCCAACAAGCTTATAAATTGGAACCTACGGTTACAACTTTTGGAGCTATCGAGTAAGGTTGCAACTACAGCGGATGAAGCATCCCACGCAAACAATGCAGCGTTTCCGAAGGTTAAACTGCCAGAAATCAAGCTTCCGGTCTTCAGCGGGAAGGTTCGCGACTGGTTCACCTTCCGAGATAGCTTCCGTAGCCTGATCGACGGTAACATTCAGCTAACTGAGATGGACAAATTCAGCTATCTGCGGTCTTCACTATCTGGCGAAGCGCTCCAGGAATCAGTTCTGTAGAAATTTCTGCAGCGAACTACAGCGTAGCCTGGCAAGCACTAGAAGCCCGCTACGAAAACAAAAAGCTCATTGTGAAGACTAACATTGACGATCTGTTTGCTGTAGACGGACTCAGGAAGGAGAGTTACGACGGGCTCAACCGTCTGATCAGCGAATTCGGAAAGAATCTCCAAATGCTAGACAAGATTGGAGAAAGAACAGCGGAATGGAGTACTCTACTGGTCCACATGGTATGTAGCCGCCTGGATCCTGCTACCTTAAGGCATTGGGAGACCCACCACAACTCGAAGAATGTTCCTACCACAATCTCATCACTTTTCTTCGAAACCACTGCGCGGTGCTCCAATCAGTCGTACCACCGAAGTCCAGTCAAACCGAACAGAAATCATTGAGGCCAACAGTCTGTCAAACCGTCTTCAAGTCCAGCGGTAGGTGCCCTTTCTGCAACGAAACGTGGCATTCTGCATTCCATTGCTCGAAGTTCCAGAGGATGAGGATTGCTGAACGGAATGAAGCTGTTACGAGAGCGAAGCTTTGTCGGAACTGTTTCAACCCTGGTCATTACGCTAGAACCTGCGAGCGAGGAGAGTGTCATCACTGCCATCAAAAGCACCACTCCATGTTGCATACTGGAGAAACGCGATCCTCCGTTCCAAACTCGCAGTCAAGACCGCCGACACAACCCCAACGACAGCAACAGCCACAATCCAGTTCAGCACGATCAAACCAACAGACACAGAACACTAACACAGCTACCTCTGCCAACTCGCAAAACACGCACACACGCCCAACCACAGAACAACCCACCACAAGCCAAAATCTAGTTTCATTGCCCGTTACTCCTACTCAAAGCATACCCCTGTCAACGGCGCTCGTCAAGATCCGTGATCGGTTTGGCAAGACGATGCTAGCCCGAGCTTTGTTGGATTCTTGCTCACAGCATTGTTTGATGCCCAAGAACTTTTCGAGCAAACTGAGTTTTCGTGAAATTCCGTCGCATTTGTCGGTCCAAGGAATTGGACCATCCCAGTCGGTTTCTACGAAAGCAGTTACAGCGTTGGTGGAACCAAGAACCACTACTGTGTCAGAGTTTTCCGAAGAGATGCAGTTCCACGTCCTGCCGAAGCTGACAATATCGCTGCCAACTGCAGCCGTCGATTCATCCAAGTGGAATCTACCTCCGTCGATGACTCTTGCTGATCCGTGTTTCCATGAACCTGGCCCGATTGATTTGATCATCGGAGCTGAGTATTATATGGACTTGCTCTGCGATGAACGACAGAAGGTGACGAGTGAAGGCCCAACTCTACAGAATACGGTGTTTGGATGGATAGTCTCTGGTCGAATTCCGGACAATTGGGCAAGCAGCGTAGTCTCTGTGACCCACGTCTGTTCTACAGCAGAAACATGCAGAACTGCCTGCACTCACTCAACAGAAGAGTCAGCTTGTGAGGAGATCTTCGACAAGACTACAACTCGAGACAGCGAAGGACGTTTTGTTGTGGCGCTCCCGAAGAAGGAACACCTCATCAGCCAGTTGAGAGAATCAAGAGCAGTGGCAATACGCCGCTTCATGGGGATGGAACGACGTTTCGCTACGAATCCAGCGCTGAAGGAGGAGTATACGAAGTTCATCCGTGAATATGAAGACCTGGGACATATGGAGCAGATTTCCGGTGACTCGATAGGAGAAAAGGAGTACTATCTGCCACACCATGTGGTGCTGAAACCCGAAAGTACCACTACCAAATTGCGAGTGGTTTTTGATGCATCCTGCCGTACGTCAAGTGGAGTTTCGCTCAACGAAGCCTTGATGGTAGGACCTGTTGTGCAGGACGACATCCAGGATATCTCGTTACGTTTCCGTTTGCATCGTTACGCACTGGTTGGTGATGTTGCGAAAATGTATCGGATGGTTCTGCATACTGAGGATGATCGCCGTTTTCTGAAGATCGTATGGAGAGATGAATCGACTGAACCGATCCGTACCTATCAGCTCAAGACGGTCACGTACGGTACAGCATCGGCACCATATCTCGCCACAAAATGCTTTCAGCGTTTATCAGAAGAAGGAGAATCAGCCTACCCTGTAGCTGCCAAGGTGGTTGGAAAGGATTTTTACGTTGATGACATGCTGTCCGGCGTAGACAGCATCGACGAAGGAAGGCTGTTGATCCAACAAATGATAGCGCTACTTCATTCTGCTGGATTTACACTTCGAAAGTGGAACTCCAACTCTGGTGAACTTTTGAAGGCCGTTCCAGAAGAATTGAGAGACGGCAGATCCATTTTGGAATTAGAATCTGCAACCGCTACCGTAGAAACTCTCGGTCTCCTGTGGGAGCCCGGCTCCGATCAGTTCAAGTTCAGTACTCCGTTGTGGAATTCATCATCAATCATCACCAAGCGATCCGTACTTTCCGACGTTTCCCGTCTATTCGATCCACTCGGCCTGGTAGGCCCGGTGGTAGTACAAGCAAAGATCTTCATCCAAGATTTGTGGCGGAATCAATGTGGATGGGACGAGGCACTCGACGAGAATCTGCAAGACCAGTGGCGAGAATACAAGCGAAATCTGGCTGGCCTTGATACCTTGATGATACCTCGATGGGTCGGCTTCAGCAAAGGTGTTGACGTCGAATTTCACGGATTCTGCGATGCCTCCAATAAGGCATATGGTGCTTGTATATATCTGCGATCTGTTTCAGCGTCTGGTGAAGTCTCGGTCCATCTACTGACAGCCAAATCACGAGTAGCTCCTCTGAACAATCCGAAGAAGGCTGAGAAACACGAAACTACCCCTCGATTGGAACTGTCATCTGCCCTTTTGCTCGCGCATTTGTACGAAAAGGTCAAAAATGCCTTGCATTTGGATGCACCTTCGTTTTTCTGGACGGATTTCATGATTGTGAAGTGCTGGCTGTCGTCGTCACCATCCAGATGGAAGCAGTTTGTAGCCAATAGAGTCTCCGAAATCCAGCACATCACGAGGGGAGGAGTGTGGAACCACGTTGCTGGACTAGAGAACCCAGCTGACATTATCTCTCGCGGGATGACTCCTGCACAACTGCAGTATGAAAGGTATGGTTTCACGGCCCCCACTGGCTGAAGCTGGAAAACGAGCACTGGCCGAATGATCAACGAGTGCAGGAGAACGAAATTCAAGCGGAGATTTTGGAGGAGAAGTCTGTAACGGCAGCGCTATCCGCAGTTGCCCCTAACAAACTGTTTGGCTGGAAATCTTCTTTGATGGAGCTAGTAAGGGCAATCGTCTACGTAGATCGCTTCCGCTCGAATGCACGACCGGAGAACCGAAACAAGCGAAGGGTTGGTGCAGTTACTTCGGCAGAAATAGACGATGCTCTGAAAAATCTAGTTCGGATTTCGCAGAAGGAGAGCTTTCCTCAGGAAATAGCCGATTTGACCAGAAAACGAGAAGTGCGGGAATCATCGAAGATCACTAGGCTGTACCCTGAGTTACTCGATTGCATAATGTGCGTTGGCGGCCGGCTTAGACACGCTGAAATTTCATCTAGTCGCAAACACCCGTATATCATCGACCACCGCCATCCGCTAGCCAAGCTCATCGTAGTGTACTACCATCAGAAGCACCTTCATGCCGGACAGCAGTTAGTCATTTCAGCATGAGAGAGCGGTTTTGGATCACCAGTGTCCGGAATTTAGTCCGTTCGGTACTACATGAATGTGTCCCGTGCTTCCGAGTGCGTCCTCAGGTCCAACAGCAACTAATGGCGGATCTACCTCCCGAACGAGTCACTCCCTGCCTCCCGTTCCAACGGGTCGGAGTTGATTACTGCGGACCGTTCATGATCAGATACCCACAACGTCGTGCGCAACCAATCAAATGCTTCGTCGCAATCTACATCTGCCTGGTGACGAAAGCAGTCCACCTGGAGCTAGCTGCGGATTTGTCAACGCAAGGGTTCCTGACAACGTTCAAGCGCTTCGTGGCACGTCGGGGAAAGCCGCAAATTGTCATGTGCGACAACGCGAAGAATTTCGTTGGTGCTAGAAGGGAAATTGCGGAGTTGCACAATCTGGTGAGATCCAAGGACTTCCAAACTTCTGTTGTTCGGAGCTCAGCTGAGGAAAGGATCGAGTTTAAATTCATCCCAGCACGATCGCCGAATTTCGGAGGACTGTGGGAGTCAGCGGTCAAATTCTTCAAGACCTTACTGAAGAGAAGCGTTGGTGTTCGAATGCTCTTGTACGACGAGATGCGGACGATGATCGTTCAAATAGAAGCCGTTTTGAATTCGAGACCGTTGACACCTCTCAGCAACGATCCAGACGATTTCGAGGCGCTAACACCAAGACACTTCCTGATTCAGCGACCTCTAACTGCGTTGCCGGAACCTGATCTGGATGGCGTTCCAGAGAATCGACTCTCGACTTGGCAGCGGATAGAACAGCTTATGCAGCGTATTTGGCAGAAATGGTCGACCCAGTATCTGTCCGACCTGCATAATCGAACGAAGTGGACAAAGCGGAAGGACAACATTGCGGTCGGAACAATGGTGGTCCTAAAGCAGGATAACTTGCCTCCACTCAAGTGGCCCTTGGCACGCGTAACAGAAATCCATCCAGGCGCAGACGGGAACATTCGTGTCGTGACAGTGCGAACAAAAGACGGTAGCTATCGGAGAGCAATTTCCAAAATTTGTATCTTGCCGATCCGAGAAAATCTTTCACCGGCAACACCGGCATCGGCTGAGGAGGATTAAGTCTCCTGCAGCGGCGGAGGCCAACCGGCCTCCGCATACCAGTTAAGTTAGATATTGCTTTAAATTGCAAAAAGTTAATCCGTCATCTTTTTCGCAGTCACGTTCCTCCCCCTGCCCATCGTCTTGACGATTCATGCTGAATCTCGAGTTGTCTCAGATCAATTGAGGTAATCTGTTTTGTCCGGTGGTGGTTTCATGTCGCATGAAAATGCATATGTGAGTCAGAATCCGTCCGGCTAACATGGAAGCCTCAGCGGCGCATAGCGCCTGCACTGCTCGGCAGTGCATTGTCAGAAGCTTTGCTTAATCCGATTCCGTTTTCAATGTCCGAGGTATTATCTGCCAAACTGCACCCTGGGGAAGAAGGTGTACAATTCAACCCCTGGTACTACGTAGAGGCCGTCAACGAACTTGGTCAGTTCGTCTCATCGGCCCCGACATCGTGGAGCTTACGCAGTCGAGCAAAAAGAGAATACCGTCGGAATATCAGCATCAAGTTTCATCGACGCCAGAAGGCGTTCTCGGAGGCCACGAGGGCCTCCGTTCCAGGGAAGTCGTTTGTTAGTACATAAATTCAATTTAATTAGCACCCGCTCATCTGATTACAGAGAAACCACCACCAATCGAACATCGGTTCGAATTTTCGTCAGTCGTGCCGCGGAGGCCACTGAATCGCCCGTTCAAGTCCGTTCCGTTCGTTCAGCCATTCTCACCACGGAGACTAGAGAAACTGCATCAGTTCAGCTCCAGAATCATTATCAAATCCGTGCCAGCCAGATCCGAGAGTCCGACGTCGTTCCGTCACAGAAGGCAACCGCATTCAGCACCACAATCGTCCACCAGTAACTAGTCCCACCAGCCAAGAACAGCACAATCTGTCCCAATCACGAGGAGCGAACCATGCGAACACTCTGGCAGACTACTCAAGGAATCCTCTTCTAGCAGCCAAAAAGGGTCTGCCAGGTAAGTTGTTCCGGTTTGTACTACACTCCTGCACGAAACTACATTCTCGTATCCCATCTTCTTGAGGAAATCCAACATCGAACTGCGATCTGCCAGCCCGGCAACTATCCTTTGAATGTCAACATCGCTCCTGCCATCATCGTCGTTCCCTCGAAGGAACTGCATTCGTCACGAACAATCCTGGCAGACCACCAATCATGGAAATCACCTTCAAGCAGCCTGGATACTAGCGTGGTTCAAAAAATCGTTTTTGCTCCACACCGCTTATTCGATTCGTAACCAGATTCTAAGCCATCTCCCAAAAATTGAGCTGATTTGGTTGAAAATTAAGAGTGCACAAGCCCTTCAAAGTTTGTATGGGAATTACTATGGGAAAAGGACGTTTTTCATTCAATTGACCGTAGCATTTCCCCAGGTGCCCCAGAGTGTTAGTTGACCCTTGGCAGTCCTAGGCTACTCTATCACCTACAACTTTGCCGAAGACCGCATTCAAATCGGACGATTGGAACTGTCATCTGCCCTTTTGCTCGCGCATTTGTACGAAAAGGTCAAAAATGCCTTGCATTTGGATGCACCTTCGTTTTTCTGGACGGATTTCATGATTGTGAAGTGCTGGCTGTCGTCGTCACCATCCAGATGGAAGCAGTTTGTAGCCAATAGAGTCTCCGAAATCCAGCACATCACGAGGGGAGGAGTGTGGAACCACGTTGCTGGACTAGAGAACCCAGCTGACATTATCTCTCGCGGGATGACTCCTGCACAACTGCAGTATGAAAGGTATGGTTTCACGGCCCCCACTGGATGAAGCTGGAAAACGAGCACTGGCCGAATGATCAACGAGTGCAGGAGAACGAAATTCAAGCGGAGATTTTGGAGGAGAAGTCTGTAACGGCAGCGCTATCCGCAGTTGCCCCTAACAAACTGTTTGGCTGGAAATCTTCTTTGATGGAGCTAGTAAGGGCAACCGTCTACGTAGATCGCTTCCGCTCGAATGCACGACCGGAGAACCGAAACAAGCGAAGGGTTGGTGCAGTTACTTCGGCAGAAATAGACGATGCTCTGAAAAATCTAGTTCGGATTTCGCAGAAGGAGAGCTTTCCTCAGGAAATAGCCGATTTGACCAGAAAACGAGAAGTGCGGGAATCATCGAAGATCACTAGGCTGTACCCTGAGTTACTCGATTGCATAATGTGCGTTGGCGGCCGGCTTAGACACGCTGAAATTTCATCTAGTTGCAAACACCCGTATATCATCGACCACCGCCATCCGCTAGCCAAGCTCATCGTAGTGTACTACCATCAGAAGCACCTTCATGCCGGACAGCAGTTAGTCATTTCAGCTATGAGAGAGCGGTTTTGGATCACCAGTGTCCGGAATTTAGTCCGTTCGGTACTACATGAATGTGTCCCGTGCTTCCGAGTGCGTCCTCAGGTCCAACAGCAACTAATGGCGGATCTACCTCCCGAACGAGTCACTCCCTGCCTCCCGTTCCAACGGGTCGGAGTTGATTACTGCGGACCGTTCATGATCAGATACCCACAACGTCGTGCGCAACCAATCAAATGCTTCGTCGCAATCTACATCTGCCTGGTGACGAAAGCAGTCCACCTGGAGCTAGCTGCGGATTTGTCAACGCAAGGGTTCCTGACAACGTTCAAGCGCTTCGTGGCACGTCGGGGAAAGCCGCAAATTGTCATGTGCGACAACGCGAAGAATTTCGTTGGTGCTAGAAGGGAAATTGCGGAGTTGCACAATCTGGTGAGATCCAAGGACTTCCAAACTTCTGTTGTTCGGAGCTCAGCTGAGGAAAGGATCGAGTTTAAATTCATCCCAGCACGATCGCCGAATTTCGGAGGACTGTGGGAGTCAGCGGTCAAATTCTTCAAGACCTTACTGAAGAGAAGCGTTGGTGTTCGAATGCTCTTGTACGACGAGATGCGGACGATGATCGTTCAAATAGAAGCCGTTTTGAATTCGAGACCGTTGACACCTCTCAGCAACGATCCAGACGATTTCGAGGCGCTAACACCAAGACACTTCCTGATTCAGCGGCCTCTAACTGCGTTGCCGGAACCTGATCTGGATGGCGTTCCAGAGAATCGACTCTCGACTTGGCAGCGGATAGAACAGCTTATGCAGCGTATTTGGCAGAAATGGTCGACCCAGTATCTGTCCGACCTGCATAATCGAACGAAGTGGACAAAGCGGAAGGACAACATTGCGGTCGGAACAATGGTGGTCCTAAAGCAGGATAACTTGCCTCCACTCAAGTGGCCCTTGGCACGCGTAACAGAAATCCATCCAGGCGCAGACGGGAACATTCGTGTCGTGACAGTGCGAACAAAAGACGGTAGCTATCGGAGAGCAATTTCCAAAATTTGTATCTTGCCGATCCGAGAAAATCTTTCACCGGCAACACCGGCATCGGCTGAGGAGGATTAAGTCTCCTGCAGCGGCGGAGGCCAACCGGCCTCCGCATACCAGTTAAGTTAGATATTGCTTTAAATTGCAAAAAGTTAATCCGTCATCTTTTTCGCAGTCACGTTCCTCCCCCTGCCCATCGTCTTGACGATTCATGCTGAATCTCGAGTTGTCTCAGATCAATTGAGGTAATCTGTTTTGTCCGGTGGTGGTTTCATGTCGCATGAAAATGCATATGTGAGTCAGAATCCGTCCGGCTAACATGGAAGCCTCAGCGGCGCATAGCACCTGCACTGCTCGGCAGTGCATTGTCAGAAGCTTTGCTTAATCCGATTCCGTTTTCAATGTCCGAGGTATTATCTGCCAAACTGCACCCTGGGGAAGAAGGTGTACAATTCAACCCCTGGTACTACGTAGAGGCCGTCAACGAACTTGGTCAGTTCGTCTCATCGGCCCCGACATCGTGGAGCTAGAGAATACCGTCGGAATATCAGCATCAAGTTTCATCGACGCCAGAAGGCGTTCTCGGAGGCCACGAGGGCCTCCGTTCCAGGGAAGTCGTTTGTTAGTACATAAATTCAATTTAATTAGCACCCGCTCATCTGATTACAGAGAAACCACCACCAATCGAACATCGGTTCGAATTTTCGTCAGTCGTGCCGCGGAGGCCACTGAATCGCCCGTTCAAGTCCGTTCCGTTCGTTCAGCCATTCTCACCACGGAGACTAGAGAAACTGCATCAGTTCAGCTCCAGAATCATTATCAAATCCGTGCCAGCCAGATCCGAGAGTCCGACGTCGTTCCGTCACAGAAGGCAACCGCATTCAGCACCACAATCGTCCACCAGTAACTAGTCCCACCAGCCAAGAACAGCACAATCTGTCCCAATCACGAGGAGCGAACCATGCGAACACTCTGGCAGACTACTCAAGGAATCCTCTTCTAGCAGCCAAAAAGGGTCTGCCAGGTAAGTTGTTCCGGTTTGTACTACACTCCTGCATGAAACTACATTCTCGTATCCCATCTTCTTGAGGAAATCCAACATCGAACTGCGATCTGCCAGCCCGGCAACTATCCTTTGAATGTCAACATCGCTCCTGCCATCATCGTCGTTCCCTCGAAGGAACTGCATTCGTCACGAACAATCCTGGCAGACCACCAATCATGGAAATCACCTTCAAGCAGCCTGGATACTAGCGTGGTTCAAAAAATCGTTTTTGCTCCACACCGCTTATTCGATTCGTAACCAGATTCTAAGCCATCTCCCAAAAATTGAGCTGATTTGGTTGAAAATTAAGAGTGCACAAGCCCTTCAAAGTTTGTATGGGAATTACTATGGGAAAAGGACGTTTTTCATTCAATTGACCGTAGCATTTCCCCAGGTGCCCCAGAGTGTTAGTTGACCCTTGGCAGTCCTAGGCTACTCTATCACCTACAACTTTGCCGAAGACCGCATTCAAATCGGACGTCTCATTAATTAATTATCGATTTTTATCCAACTGGAGAAACTTTAACAGTGATCGTACAGCTTCCCAGCTGGCAACATTGCTGCACATGGCGCCAGAGATAGCACATAGAAATCATGGCTACTATGTTTCAAGGCAAATTGCAGTGATGCCCATCGAATAGTGTAACCATCATGATCAAAGATTTTCATTCTGGACAAAAATCAATAACTAATTAATGAGGCGTCCAATTTGAATGTGGTCTTCGGCAAAGTTGTAGCTGATAGAGTAGGCTAGGACTACCATGGGTCAACTAACACTCTAGGGCACTTGGAGGAATGCTACGGACAATTGAAAGAAAAACGACCTTTTCCCATAGTAATTCCCATACAAACTTCGAAGGGCTTGTGCACTCTCAATTTTCGACCAAATCAGCTCAATTTTTGGGAGAAGGCTTAGAATTTAGTTACGAATCGAATAAGCGGTGTGGAGCAAAAACGATTTTTTGAACCACGCTACTGGATATATATATAGGTCTGCCAGGTAAGTTGTTCCAGTTTTTACTGCACGTCGTCAAGAAACTACATGCCTTTTTTCACCTACTCCGAGGAAAACACCATCTCTGACGATGCACTCAACAACGAATCATCCAGCGAAGTTCAACTACGACCAACTGCAGCAATTGTAATCGAATGTGCACCAATCACCAGCCGTCCCAACTGATCAGCTGTTCCTATGTGGGTCAAGGTCGTCTCAGCGTCAACAGCAGCAAAACTCGATCGGCCACAACGTCGGTGGCAGTACAATTGCTTTATGTTCTAAATGTTGTATGTATCTTTGTGTCTAGTATATAAGCAAGAAGTAGCGTAGCAAAACAAATAAGTTGATAAATGGATAGAGTAGGCTTTAGTTGAAATTAGAGTATTTCAATTTCAAGGCGGCCGGCAAATGTTGTAGCAACAGTGTAGGTCCGTAGGTACCGACGACGAGCAAGCGAACCGTGAGTGACCAGATGTGATCCACAGTCACAGCAGTGAGAGCTGTCCTCTTTCTACCTGTGCATCTGGTCAGTCCATCTCATCTCGTCGCGTTCGGTTTACTGTGTTCGTCGAAGTTCCCTTTTTTTATATACTTCGATCGATCAGCCGGCCGGCCAAGCAGTAATTTATTAGCCAGACAGCAGAAGTAAATATACCGTCGCGAAATATACATCGCCCGTACCGTTTCATTAAACGTTGTGTTCGCGTAATAAATTTTTGTAGTTTTCCGTCCGCAATAAAGTTTAAATGTTTTCGTTTTTGAATAAATTTGTTATGTGTTTATTGTAACACCACGAATTTATAACTGTTGTCCGAAAGACCGGAATTAGTGCGCGAACAGATACCTTTGGGGAATCTAATCAACAAGTTGGACATTTAAGGAGAAGTTGGGGATTCTTAAGGAACATTGGGGATTTTTAGGAGATATTGTAGATTTTTAAGGTACATTGGGGATTTTTAGGAGATATTGGGGCGGGTAAAGAAAACTTAGGAATCATGGGTGTCCTTGAAAAATGATACTGTTGTAGCGACAGTATAGGTCCGTAGGTACCGACGACGAGCATGCGAACCGTGAGTGACCAGATGTGATCCACAGTCACAGCAGTGAGAGCTGTCCTCTTTCTACCTGTGCATCTGGTCAGTCCATCTCATCTCGTCGCGTTCGGTTTACTGTGTTCGTCGAAGTTCCCTTTTTTCATATACTTCGATCGATCAGCCGGCCGGCCAAGCAGTAATTTATTAGCCAGACAGCAAAAGTAAATATACCGTCGCGAAATATACATCGCCCGTACCGTTTCATTGAACGTTGTGTTCGCGTAATTATTTTTTGTAGTTTTTCGTCCGCAATAAAGTTTAAGTGTTTTCGTTTTTGAATAAATTTGTTATGTGTTTATTGTAAAACCGCGAATTTATAACTGTTGTCCGAAAGACCGGAATTAGTGCGCGAACATTTGGTCCTTCGAACCGGATCCGACGGTGATCTTTCGGACAAGTGACGGACTGGACAAAATTGCTTGAAGAGCATTAGTGGACAGCAAGTGATTGCCGACGACAAATCGTCGCACGATTCTCCCCACGGTGGCTTATGCTTCAGAGTTGTTGTGGGCAGCAGAAAGTGCCAAGTAGCGTCGGAAATCGTGAAGAAAAAAGTGATTTGGACAATTCAGTGCCTGTTCCCGCCGCAACCATGGCCATCTTCAACGTGAGGCTTTGTCTGTGCAGCGCCATTGCGACATCGTTTCCGCGCCGTGAAGATCGCCATCACGAAGCTGCTGTAGCACCATCGTTGGAGCCTTGTAAGGAGGATCCTGCTAGGGGTCCTTAAATTCCTGGTTTTAGCGCCAGACGACGACGTCGTCTACCAAGAGCTCCAGATTCAAAGTGCCCAGCTAGCAACGTCAGTGCCCACCAACAGGATCCACTTCCAATTCCTACCCACCAAATACTCCGTAGTCCCAAAATCCAAAGTCCTATATTCCCAAAAACTTTCCACTTCCAATTCAATTTTAGGTAATTCTCTGAATTATATAAGGTTAAGAAGATGATCTAGTAGCAGAGAGAAAAGTTTATTGAAGGAGTAAAACGATACGTAAAAATAAGTCGATCGATTTCAACGATTAAAATTCATCGTATTTTCTTCTCATAAAAACGTCTACAATGCCCTGACCTTCCTCCTATTAGAGCTAGCTGGCTACTGAGCGGCTATCGGCAGTTCTCCCGGAGCTTACGCTGGCCAACGGTACCGAACCTCACCGATAGTCTCTCACTCCCTAGCTGTGACGTCACTACCCTGTTCGTGTGTCTTCCGTGAGTCGTTCTTACCCCCTAATCTGCGTTCTTCCCCTACTAATACACTTTGTGTTTTCCCTACTAATTCTCGTTACGTTTCGTGTGTGTTGTTGTTTTCTGGGTTCGTGTACTTACGGTTGGACGATGATTACAGACCTCGAACGGTCCCCATGCAGGGGGGAATGGGGGGATAGATAGATCCCGAACGATGCTGATTGCCTGTGTGCGAGCTCGATCACGAAGCACTTTCCGAACGAGACCGGCGTGTGCAGTGCGTCTGGCGACCGTTGATTACGCACACTGATGCACGGCTACGGCCCGTGCGGGGTGGAGATGGTGGAGACGGGTGGTTGTTTATCTTGCTCCTTCGATGAGGGGTGGTGGAGCAGCATGCACGGTCACAACGATAATGCTCGCCGCGCCGCGGGTCGTATCCGTTCCCTGGGAAGTCGGTGGGTACACTCCGATCGGCAGATCGTCGGAACGTGAGTCTGGCGGTTACGCTGGCGTTGGGATTCTTTCCCTTTAATGGACACTCCCACTCGACGGACAATCACGTGTAGCGGATGTGATTCACGGTGGGGGCCAAGCTTACACTCCGATGGCCAACGCGCTCCAGACGTACCTATAGTGGCCCGAAGCCACGAGACGATAGGTACACCCGGGGTAACCTCGCCGTGTACCAAGCACCAATCCACTCGCTTCCGTTATGTGCGGGGTATGCGACCACTAATAATTCACCACGGGTTCGTCATGCACCGAACTCACACCGATTATCCCAACGGTGGATGCCACCGGGTTGTGGCCACTGTAGAAAACAAATTCTTAGAACCCAGCACACACATATTCCCTTACAATCCTCAAAATTACCTGATCTTCCTCACTTCGGTAACACCGTAATTTCTGCCTCCGACTCACTTTCTATAAAATTCTGCACTCTAGTTTTTTGTAAATAAATTTTCGTTTAAGTTTTAATTTTTTTTACTAATATGCATGAAACTTACTTTTTAAGCACAATTTTAAATGCACGACTCACGATTTTAATTGTCATAAAAAAATATAGGTTTATCTGAAAATAGCAATGAATTTACACGTTAAAATTTCACTCACTTTTCTTTTTAAACTATTTTTATACTTGTATTAGCTATTGATTAAGGAACACTTTCTCACTGAACTAAATATCAACTTCTGATAACTTAACTCCTTGGCGGTCCAAAAGGGAAAGAACGAATAATCGCTCCCGGTTGACCAAGAAAGTTATCATATATAATTTTCTACTTAATTCGAGGGTTTCCGGTTTCTTTCTTGATTTCAATTTTGTATGTAAAAATTTTCTTGCGTTTAAAATAACATTTCTTATGGTTTCCTGTTGATCAACTTTCGTCACCAACTATCATATCAATCTCTAATCACACACATATAAACATTGAATTCGAGCACTTTTCATTTCTTACTGTTGCCTATCTCACAGGCGTGAGATGGCTAACGCTCCTATTTGAAACGGCGGATTTTCACCAAATCTGCTCGTTTCATTATCCCCAACTTTCCCCAAAAAAAAAAAAAAATATGTCTAATATTTTTTTTTTTTACTAACCTTTTCTCCGTTTTTTCAAAATCACAAATTCTACAAACTTATTCACTTTCCTAATTTTCAGACTTAAATACTACTATTTACACTTATTCCAAATATCGAGCAATTATTTACAATACCGGTTCCGTTTACGTATTTAATCGAATTTAAACATGCCGAGAGAGTTCCGACGCGACCGTAATTTCGTTCCCGCACCAGAAAACTAACTGGTAAATCTTTCTTTCTACTTGATATCCAACGATATCTTACACCAATACATTTATTGGAAAAAATCTGGGCCTTGTGTTCCCAACCACCACATATGCCAATTACCGAAAAATGTACCTGAACTTCTATCGGTCATATTCGTATCAACAAAATGTAGCTAACACATATTTATTACTCCATAAGTATATGGACACGATTCAAAAACTCTACAAATATCCGAAGATTACTCTCTGTTCCCTCTCTCGGTTCAAAGTGAGTGGTGAAATACTGGGCTATTGTAACGTTTCAAAATTTGGCTGTGGTTTAGTCTATTGTCAAATCCCGGTGCACACAGTGCGTTATCTACGGCAATGAAATTATATGGAATGGACATCTGGCTATTGCTGAGAAATTGTATATGGCATGCTTACAGGATCTATAGGTGCCTTTTCTTCCAAAACGTAAGTACCAATTTCCGTAAATATAAAATACAGCTATAACCTTAACTTTTGTGATCTAATACTCTTACTATTTTTCGCTAATTTTCCTTTCTACCTTGATCAAAAATTCCATACTTTGACCTCTTGACCTCTACTCTATTGTTAACCGCTGAAACTACTGTCTCGATCACTTCATGATAGATCAGTGTTCCCAGCTATTTAATTTTATATGAATCTTTTAGAATCTTTTTCCAAAGATAAAAAGTTTCCTGTCTTATTTTAGTTTTTTTTTCATTATTATTTACACTATTTACATTTTAAGCTTTTATTAATGACTAATTTATTTCATTTTAGCACGAGACTGAACGATGAACGTCATTATGCATTGGTTTAGATAGATGTTGTCTCGTTTCGTGGTTTTGGTAAGTTCTACGGTTTTTATTTATGCTTCATCGTTATGCTTTATGAATGGTACTTATGCCATCATATTGTTATTACCGACTCTGCGTGTTTTATGAGGGAAACCTCAAACATTCCCTTTTAGTTTCTGTACATAGCTCGACGCTTTATATAAGAAAAAGTGTTCTGTAAGTTAATTTTTTAGTTTCCATTTTAAAATTTCAAGAATTTTATTTCTTTTTGTTTTTTAAACTAATTAATTGAAATTTTTTTAGTTAAAATTACCAATTTCCTTTGATTTTGTCAAATGTAGATTTTTATACCCTTTTTAGTTAATTTTATGTACATTTAGATACTTTTTTATTATTTTAACCCCGAATCTAGTTTTTTTTCGGTGTTATTACCGCTTTTATTATACATGATTCAAATTTTATCATTTGAGTTGTTAAATTTTACCGACTTTTCGTGTTTTTTGTTCTGATTTCCAGTTTATTTGTTTGTGTACATAGCTTTACCTCTTCCGTTTTTAATTACCGATTTTACGTGTTTTATTTGTTCTTTTATTAGTATTCATAGTTTATTTACATAGCTTTAGGTTTTATTACTTTAAAGTCTCTTTAGTTGCGATACATGGTACATTCCTAGATTTTTACCGTTCAAATCTTCCAGAACGTAACAATAATCTCCTACCTTTTTCTTGACGATGGCTTCAGAATATTTCGGTGCCAGTTTTGCATTGAATCCTTTTCCTTTATCTGATAAGAAATAGTTTTTCTTCAAAATCTTCTGGCCTATTTCGAAGTGTACCATTTTACCAGCGCGGAGGTTATAGTATTTCGAATATTTATCATATGCTATTTTTAGATTTTTGCGAACTTCTTCGAAGATTTTTTTCATCTTTTCGTTGTGTTCTTGTTCTTCTGGGTTAACATCTTGTTCCAAATCTCGTAATGCCTGATATTCTTCCCCTGAGCTAATCTGGTTCCTACCGAAATTAACGAAATATGGGGAGAAATTACTTGATGAATGGATTGCATTATTGATTGCATGACTGATTTTGTAGATATTTGTGTCCCACTCATCTTGCTCCTTCTTAATGAGGGCCCTTATTGCGGACGTAATTACGCGATTTGTCCTTTCTGCGTTATTTACCTGCGGAAAATATACCGGGGTCAGCCAATGGGTCACGCCATACTTTTGTAAAAGATTCTTGAATTCTTTCGATGTAAATTGCGCTCCATTGTCGGATAGGACAATTTCGGGAACGCCAAACAATAAAAATATCATATTTTCTATGAAAAATGATAATTGTTTTGCTTTTGCCTCTTTTAGGGGCTGTATGACCACAAATTTTGAAAATATATCCGTTATAACTAGTAAGCACGTATTACCTGATCGTTTCGCCCGAGGAAAAGGGCCAACGTAATCTATGGCAATCACTTGCCAAGGATTATTGGCAATTTTCTGTTTGCCCATGGGGGGTACGTGGTTAACATTGTCAGATTTTGACGTTTTACAAACGATACAGCCCTCACAAAACCTTTTGACATCAGAGTACATTAGTGGCCAGTAATATTTTTCCCTTATTTTGCCTAGCGTTTTTTCCGTACCTAGATGAGCAATTTCATGGGTTTCCCTAATCAGATCAAACCTTTCTTGCTTCTCTGGAATTCGTTTCCACTCGAACCTCCTATCTGATAATTTCGAGTCATCTTTTACGTACTTGTAAATCGTGCTGTCCACTACTTTGAACTCTTTGTACTTTAGTGGATCGGCGTTGATTTTACCAAGCATTCCCTTGTAGTCTGAGTCCTCCCATTTTACTTTAATGGTGCTGAGTGATCTCGAAAGACAATCAGCAGTAATATTGTCCCGCCCTTTCCTATATTCAATACTGAAGTGAAATTGTTGTAGTTTAAGGGCCCACCTACATAGCTTTGCTGAACCCTTCTCCGCACTTACTTTTGAAAGCCAGACCAAGCTTCGTGCATCAGTAATAACTCGGAAGTGCGTTCCTTCAATATAATTTCTGAATGCTTCTATCGCCCAGAGTACCGCTAAACATTCTTTTTCTACTGCGGCATACTTCCGCCTTGTAGAATTTAATTTTTTACTAAAATATGCGATAATTCGCTTTTCACCTTCCTGTTTTTGAGTCAGAACTGCTCCCACGGCTAAATCCGATGCATCTGACTCTATGGTAAATTCCAAATCAAAGTTTGGGTTAGCGAGAATTGGCGGACTAATTAGCGCTTGTTTTAACTTATTAAGTGCTTCCTCCGCTTCCAGGCTCCAAGAAAACTTTTTCCGATCTTTCTTTAAAAGATCTGAAATTGGCGAAGTTATATCACTATAATGTTTTATAAACTTCTGGTAAAAGTTAGCCAGTCCCAGTAAACGTCTGATGTCTTTAATTGTTTTTGGGGTTTCATAGTCGAGAATGGGTTTTATTTTCTCCATGTCGATCGAAATACCTTGTTCAGATATCACGTATCCTAAATACCTGACACTAGTTCTGCAAAATTTGGATTTATTGAGACTAATCGTTAAGTTTGCCTGGTTTAATCGACGTGCTACTTCTTTAATTATTTCTACGTGTTGAGCTAACGTTTCGGTCGCGAGAATTATGTCGTCCAGGTAAACCCATACGTAGGGTTGTAGGTCAGTTCCTAGGACTATGTCCATTAGTTTGGACATCGTGAACGGAGCCCCCCTTCAAACCGAAAGGCATTACTTTAAATCTGTATAGGCCTGACTTCGTCCTAAACGCGGTGTATTTTCTGGACTCATGCGCCAGAGGAATTTGCCAGTATGCTTCTTTCAGGTCAATTACACTGAAGTATTTGGCCTTTTTGATTCTATGTAAGACTTCGTGTAAATTGGGGATTGGATAAGCGTTATTTTCGGTTGCGTCATTAACCCGTCGCGAATCTAAACAAACGCGAAATTTTCCGTTCGTTTTCTTGACCGGTAGCAAAGGGCTCGCGTAATCAGAGTCGCAAGGTTCTATAATATCCATCTTCTTCATTCGTTCTAATTCTTCGTCCACGTATTTTTGTATGTACGGTGAGCAACGGTACATTGGAGCAGCTTTTAGTTCAACACCCGGGATAATCTGAATTTTGTGCTCAAGGATCGCGGTTCTACCGATTTTATCGTCTTCCGAAAACTCGAAACAACTTATTGCCTCCAGTAATTGAGATCTTTCATCTGCATTTAGAATGTGTTCTGTTTCAATTTCTTCGATCGACATTGGTTGAAAATCTAATGTTGGTACTTCTAATGATAAATCTTCTTCGTCGCTAAGATTGCTAAGTTTATCCACTGTTCCGACAAACTCAGAAAATTTTAGTGCTATTTCTGATTCGTCTGCCGAAAAATAGTTTTCTACGAGGCTTATTGATTCAACTTGCTCGTGTCTTTGGCAATCCATTTGGCCTAAAGATATAATTTTTTTATTGTTCATTTTCATTGCTGGAACTATGTTGAATGCTTTCCAGAAATTAACGCCTAAAATCAAAGGTTTGGAAAATTCTAAAACAATGTAAATTCGGATGACTCTAGTTACGCTCTTGTAGGTTAATGGAACATTTATGAATCCTAGACAACTATGATTCGCCGTCCCTGCTGTATCTATTTTTATGTTTGTTTTATGGACTTTAAAATTGTATTTGTGAGTAATTTCTATGGAATTCATAACAGAAATTTCGGCTCCTGAGTCTAAAAGTGCTTCGATGTCTGAATCAACGATTTTTACTAAAATATGTGGGCATTTACTTGGCTTGACGTTCAATTCATAAATTTTCCAGTTATTATCAATATTATCCCTGTTTTCCCTCGTGGGGTCTAACGAATTTTCCGGAAAAGAGACGCCCCTTACTTCTCCTCCGAACTTTCGTTTTTTGGAGCTTGCTGAGGAAGTATATGACTCTTTGGGCAGGTTGAAAACGTAACTCCAGGCATACCACATGCATGACAGAAAATAACCTTGGGTTGTTTACAATCCCTCCAGCGGTGACCGTATCTCCGGCAATTCCAGCATAAAGAATTAAGTTGAACCAAATTTTCTCGGCTTTGTGCCTCTGTTATGTTTGCTTGGGAATCCCGACGTTTGTATTGCCGGTTTTCCTTTTTATTGAAAGCACATACTTCCGGTTCTGATGAAGAGGAAGACGAATCGGAAGATGCATCAACATTCCTGATATGTTTCCGAGAGGAGTGTGCAGACTTGGAATAAATCCTACCACTGTCCTTATCCAATTGTTGACAAAGCATGTTTAAATGGGCGATGTTTTTAATTTTGAAAAATGTGAGTTTTGTCTTGTACCAACGCCTCATATTATTTCTGAGGACCTTCAACCTTTTTCGCTCCGAATATTGCTTTGTCATTCGCTCGAACATTCCCTCTATTTCCGAGCAAAAAGCCACAAACGACTCTCCCTTCCTTTGTTTCCTGTCCTTAATGTCTTGGAGGATTTTTCTATCCTTGTTAGGATCACCAAAACGAATTTTCAACTGTTTCGAAAATTTATCCCACGTTCGGTATTTCTTTTTGTAGGTAAAGTACCATCTCCGTGCTTCTCCTGCAAAAAGAATGTAAGCATGATCTAGAAACCTGTCATTTGGAATACGTTCTGCCTGCATTAGTTCATTAACCTGGAAAACGAAATCTAGAACGTCCATGCCATGGATGTCTCCACTGAACTGGATACCCCATTTGTCCAACCGATAATTTTGGCCCCTATAATCTCGATCTCGCCCTACATCCTCTGATCTCACTGAGAGGATTCTCGACTCAGAGTCCGAACTGGATTCGGAAGAAAGTAGGCTACTCAACGAATCAAGAGATGAACTTTCATCCTCCGAAGAAGACTTCTTAGGTGTTCTTTTGCTTTTGTCCTGTTTACGCTCATACCTATAGCTTTTCTCTCGTTCTTTAGTCTTATTTCGCGATACCGAGCCTAACATATCCACATTTTTCGGAATTGCTCCTAGATTTCTAACTGGATCTCTCTCCTGACTTATTTTTTTCTTCGTCTTATCGTCGCGATCAATGCTTATTTTCATGCCCGCAATGTTTGGAAACTGTTTAAAATAATCACCGATTGTTGAATTTACTGCCTTGGATAGCGTATCATGGTCAAAAGATTGTTTTTTATTGTTGCATCGTATGTCCTGAAAATTGAGGCAGCTGTGACTATCTTTGAGATTATCTTTCTTAAATGAGCTTTGTTCTAAGCCTTTGTTTAATTCATCTTCGGACTCACTGAGATTCATCAACCTAACTGCTGTCGCTTTATAAGTCTTAATCAAATGCCTGATTTTCGATAATATTTCAACCTTTTGCTCTCCTTGAGCCAGATCGACGACGGCAGACAATTAAACGTTCCATAATAAATACAAAATTTCCCATAAATAATTCGAAAAGTCCCAGTGAAGAAACAGGGGTGTAAGCAGTAATAAATTGCAAAAGTTCCATAAACAAATAAAAAAATGCATAAATAAATCAAAAGTTTCCATAAATAATTGATTTTCGAGCAATTAAAAAAGTCAAAAATGCAATGAATAAATCAACTATTGCAATAAAAAAAGTCATTTTTCCCAACAAATAACTTCGCATTTTCCATAAATAAATCCGATTTTTCCATAATAAATTAGAAAATTCACAATAAAAAAATATCGAAAAAGCAATAAAAAATTAAAAAAATGCAATGAAAAATGACTAAATTTCCCATGAAAAACAAATGCAGGAAAGTATGAGGCAGTGAAATTCTGAATCGCACTTATATGACTGTAACGACTGAAAAGCCAGCCTAACTATGATTGCAATTTACCGAGCAATCGCTTGCTGTCCGAACTCGCTATCGCTCGTCGGACCTAAAAAAAGGGACAACATCTATGTTAGCATTATACCGGGCAAATTCTTGGATCTGTGGTTTGCCTAGAACCGAAACGATGCAGTTGCGGTGCATCGGATATCGGAAACTTTGGCGGCCTTCTGCCGCCTCAGTTCCTCAATCCTCTATGCGGCTTCGCCGCATGGTCAATGTATTTTTTTGGTTCAAAATGCATTTACGTTTATTGCTCGTTTTTTGACATTTATTGATAATTTATTTTTTCTTTTATTGCACTTTTTGAATTATTTATTGCTTTTTCGATATTTTTTTATTGTGAATTTTCTAATTTATTATGGAAAAATCGGATTTATTTATGGAAAATTCGAAGTTATTTGGTGGGAAAAAATGGCTTTTTTATTGCAACAGTTGATTTATTCATTGCATTTTTGACTTTTTTAATTGCTCGAAAATCAATTATTTATGGAAACTTTTGATTTATTTATGCTTTTATTTATTTGTTTATGGAACTTTTGAAATTTATTACTGCTCACACCCCTGTTTCTTCACTGGGACTTTTGGAATTATTTATGAAGAATAATCACTTTCTTATGAGTCGTTTATATTTTAGTCGATCGACGACTTTGGTTCTGCAAATTCTCTCCCGCCAATGACGCAGTTGGGAAATCCATTTAACCTGAATTGTTTTTGTTAGACCATACTCAATTTCTTCTAACTTTCTTGCTACTAGAGGTAACTCGTTCACAAAGAAAATATCCTCAGGCAAAGTGATGGTGTCGTTACCTTCCTCTAGGAACATTTTCCTCAAACGATCTCTTTTCTGTTTATCTGACTCCTCGTAAAGCTCATTTCTTATCCATAACTCATAGTCTACCTCACCTTCACTCAAATCATACGCGTTAATTTGCAAAACTGACCCGTCTGATGTAGCCATTGTATAAAATATCTCTCTGTATTTCTTTCAGGAAATTGGTACTTCAAGTAAAATAAAATTTGAAAATATTGATAAATATGAATAATAGAAAGAAAAGAAAAACTATGCTATTGTAGAAAAAAAACGCGAAAATAACTAAATCCGTTTTATCTTACTTAAACCTACCAGTCATTTGTATTCAATTCAAAAGTGATCTTATCCTAGCCGAATTCCCCGAAAATTATATCTAAAGTGCTCGAATCCAATCAAACTTAACTAAACTTACAAATATCCAATTCAATTCAAAATAATAGTTGTGAAAAAGTTGATCAAACAAAATTTTCAAATTCTAGTGGGACGTACCTATTTGAAGTTGGGCGCCACTGTAAGGAGGATCCTGCTAGGGGTCCTTAAATTCCTGGTTTTAGCGCCAGACGACGACGTCGTCTACCAAGAGCTCCAGATTCAAAGTGCCCAGCTAGCAACGTCAGTGCCCACCAACAGGATCCACCTCCAATTCCTACCCACCAAATACTCCGTAGTCCCAAAATCCAAAGTCCTATATTCCCAAAAACTTTCCACTTCCAATTCAATTTTAGGTAATTCTCTGAATTATATAAGGTTAAGAAGATGATCTAGTAGCAGAGAGAAAAGTTTATTGAAGGAGTAAAACGATACGTAAAAATAAGTCGATCGATTTCAACGATTAAAATTTATCGTATTTTCTTCTCATAAAAACGTCTACAATGCCCTGACCTTCCTCCTATTAGAGCTAGCTGGCTACTGAGCGGCTATCGGCAGTTCTCCCGGAGCTTACGCTGGCCAACGGTACCGAACCTCACCGATAGTCTCTCACTCCCTAGCTGTGACGTCACTACCCTGTTCGTGTGTCTTCCGTGAGTCGTTCTAACCCCCTAATCTGCGTTCTTCCCCTACTAATACACTTTGTGTTTTCCCTACTAATTCTCGTTGCGTTTCGTGTGTGTTGTTGTTTTCTGGGTTCGTGTACTTACGGTTGGACGATGATTACAGACCTCGAACGGTCCCCATGCAGGGGGGAATGGGGGGGATAGATAGATCCCGAACGATGCTGATTGCCTGTGTGCGAGCTCGATCACGAAGCACTTTCCGAACGAGACCGGCGTGTGCAGTGCGTCTGGCGACCGTTGATTACGCACACTGATGCACGGCTACGGCCCGTGCGGGGTGGAGATGGTGGAGACGGGTGGTTGTTTATCTTGCTCCTTCGATGAGGGGTGGTGGAGCAGCATGCACGGTCACAACGATAATGCTCGCCGCGCCGCGGGTCGTATCCGTTCCCTGGGAAGTCGGTGGGTACACTCCGATCGGCAGATCGTCGGAACGTGAGTCTGGCGGTTACGCTGGCGTTGGGATTCTTTCCCTTTAATGGACACTCCCACTCGACGGACAATCACGTGTAGCGGATGTGATTCACGGTGGGGGCCAAGCTTACACTCCGATGGCCAACGCGCTCCAGACGTACCTATAGTGGCCCGAAGCCACGAGACGATAGGTACACCCGGGGTAACCTCGCCGTGTACCAAGCACCAATCCACTCGCTTCCGTTATGTGCGGGGTATGCGACCACTAATAATTCACCACGGGTTCGTCATGCACCGAACTCACACCGATTATCCCAACGGTGGATGCCACCGGGTTGTGGCCACTGTAGAAAACAAATTCTTAGAACCCAGCACACACATATTCCCTTACAATCCTCAAAATTACCTGATCTTCCTCACTTCGGTAACACCGTAATTTCTGCCTCCGACTCACTTTCTATAAAATTCTGCACTCTAGTTTTTTGTAAATAAATTTTCGTTTAAGTTTTAATTTTTTTTACTTATATGCATGAAACTTACTTTTTAAGCACAATTTTAAATGCACGACTCACGATTTTAATTGTCATAAAAAATATAGGTTTATCTGAAAATAGCAATGAATTTACACGTTAAAATTTCACTCACTTTTCTTTTTAAACTATTTTTATACTTGTATTAGCTATTGATTAAGGAACACTTTCTCACTGAACTAAATATCAACTTCTGATAACTTGACTCCTTGGCGGTCCAAAAGGGAAAGAACGAATAATCGCTCCCGGTTGACCAAGAAAGTTATCATATATAATTTTCTACTTAATTCGAGGGTTTCCGGTTTCTTTCTTGATTTCAATTTTGTATGTAAAAATTTTCTTGCGTTTAAAATAACATTTCTTATGGTTTCCTGTTGATCAACTTTCGTCACCAACTATCATATCAATCTCTAAACACACACATATAAACATTGAATTCGAGCACTTTTCATTTCTTACTGTTGCCTATCTCACAGGCGTGAGAGGGCTAACGCTCCTATTTGAAACGGCGGATTTTCACCAAATCTGCTCGTTTCAGCCTTTGAAGGAGACGACCTGCTGATGGACTGGAGAACTGCCAACTGGCGCTAATGTTGGGAAGTATTTTGCATGAAATTGGTGGCATGTGGCTGTTTTTAATAGAGAAACAAAGGCTGTGAATTGCATGCGAGTGTTTCCTTTCTGGCAAGTAGCATTCCCTGTGTTCGTCAATATCGGTCTTGTTGGTTTCGCTGGATTTGTTGGCTCATTTCGCTTTCACCTGGTTGTTTCCCCTCGCCGTTGTCACCGGTTGGGTTGTGAGTCGTTGAATTTGTCATTCCGCGGATTCGAGTCAATGGAGCGTAGAGTAGATCGGGAGTGAAAGTGCAAAAGTGTATTGGTGGCAGTGATTGATATTTGAGCAGGATCGAGTAAGACCGATGCTGATCACAGTGCAGTGAAGTGTTTGCAGTGCCATTTGTTGCAGTGCACAGTGGTTCAGAACGGCACAACTGGTGATGTTTTCCAAGATGACGAGTGATTTGCGAAACCTTGTTAAACGTGAGCGGCAGTTGTTCAATTCCTTGGAAGGCACTGAGCGTTTTTTGGAGAATTACGACGCGACAAAGGATCAGAAGCAAATCAGCATGCGCATACAAGTTCTGGATTCTGTGTACAGCGAATTCTTCGAGGTCCGGCGGAAAACAGAACTGCTTCTTGACACTATCGCAGTGGAAGGAGAGGAAGAGATAAAACCGGAAACCGAAGAGGATCAGCAGCGGAAGAATTTAGCCATTCTCAGTGATTTCGATGATCGCTACTTCATTGTCAAGGCTGGACTTTTGGAGCTATCGAGTAAGGTTGCAACTACAGCGGATGAAGCATCCCACGCAAACAATGCAGCGTTTCCGAAGGTTAAACTGCCAGAAATCAAGCTTCCGGTCTTCAGCGGGAAGGTTCGCGACTGGTTCACCTTCCGAGATAGCTTCCGTAGCCTGATCGACGGTAACATTCAGCTAACTGAGATGGACAAATTCAGCTATCTGCGGTCTTCACTATCTGGCGAAGCGCTCCAGGAATCAGTTCTGTAGAAATTTCTGCAGCGAACTACAGCGTAGCCTGGCAAGCACTAGAAGCCCGCTACGAAAACAAAAAGCTCATTGTGAAGACTCACATTGACGCTCTGTTTGCTGTAGACGGACTCAGGAAGGAGAGTTACGACGGGCTCAACCGTCTGATCAGCGAATTCGGAAAGAATCTCCAAATGCTAGACAAGATTGGAGAAAGAACAGCGGATTGGAGTACTCTACTGGTCCACATGGTATGTAGCCGCCTGGATCCTGCTACCTTAAGGCATTGGGAGACCCACCACAACTCGAAGAATGTTCCTACCACAATCTCATCACTTTTCTTCGAAACCACTGCGCGGTGCTCCAATCAGTCGTACCACCGAAGCCCAGTCAAACCGAACAGAAATCATTGAGGCCAACAGTCTGTCAAACCGTCTTCAAGTCCAGCGGTAGGTGCCCTTTCTGCAACGAAACGTGGCATTCTGCATTCCATTGCTCGAAGTTCCAGAGGATGAGGATTGCTGAACGGAATGAAGCTGTTACGAGAGCGAAGCTTTGTCGGAACTGTTTCAACCCTGGTCATTACGCTAGAACCTGCGAGCGAGGAGAGTGTCATCACTGCCATCAAAAGCACCACTCCATGTTGCATACTGGAGAAACGCGATCCTCCGTTCCAAACTCGCAGTCAAGACCGCCGACACAACCCCAACGACAGCAACAGCCACAATCCAGTTCAGCACGATCAAACCAACAGACACAGAACACTAACACAGCTACCTCTGCCAACTCGCAAAACACGCACACACGCCCAACCACAGAACAACCCACCACAAGCCAAAATCTAGTTTCATTGCCCGTTACTCCTACTCAAAGCATACCCCTGTCAACGGCGCTCGTCAAGATCCGTGATCGGTTTGGCAAGACGATGCTAGCCCGAGCTTTGTTGGATTCTTGCTCACAGCATTGTTTGATGCCCAAGAACTTTTCGAGCAAACTGAGTTTTCGAGAAATTCCGTCGCATTTGTCGGTCCAAGGAATTGGACCATCCCAGTCGGTTTCTACGAAAGCAGTTACAGCGTTGGTGGAACCAAGAACCACTACTGTGTCAGAGATTTCCGAAGAGATGCAGTTCCACGTCCTGCCGAAGCTGACAATATCGCTGCCAACTGCAGCCGTCGATTCATCCAAGTGGAATCTACCTCCGTCGATGACTCTTGCTGATCCGTGTTTCCATGAACCTGGCCCGATTGATTTGATCATCGGAGCTGAGTATTATATGGACTTGCTCTGCGATGAACGACAGAAGGTGACGAGTGAAGGCCCAACTCTACAGAATACGGTGTTTGGATGGATAGTCTCTGGTCGAATTCCGGACAATTGGGCAAGCAGCGTAGTCTCTGTGACCCACGTCTGTTCTACAGCAGAAATCCAGGATCAGCTTACCAAATTCTGGGAACTGGAGACATGCAGAACTGCCTGCACTCACTCAACAGAAGAGTCAGCTTGTGAGGAGATCTTCGACAAGACTACAACTCGAGACAGCGAAGGACGTTTTGTTGTGGCGCTCCCGAAGAAGGAACACCTCATCAGCCAGTTGAGAGAATCAAGAGCAGTGGCAATACGCCGCTTCATGGGGATGGAACGACGTTTCGCTACGAATCCAGCGCTGAAGGAGGAGTATACGAAGTTCATCCGTGAATATGAAGACCTGGGACATATGGAGCAGATTTCCGGTGACTCGATAGGAGAAAAGGAGTACTATCTGCCACACCATGTGGTGCTGAAACCCGAAAGTACCACTACCAAATTGCGAGTGGTTTTTGATGCATCCTGCCGTACGTCAAGTGGAGTTTCGCTCAACGAAGCCTTGATGGTAGGACCTGTTGTGCAGGACGACATCCAGGATATCTCGTTACGTTTCCGTTTGCATCGTTACGCACTGGTTGGTGATGTTGCGAAAATGTATCGGATGGTTCTGCATACTGAGGATGATCGCCGTTTTCTGAAGATCGTATGGAGAGATGAATCGACTGAACCGATCCGTACCTATCAGCTCAAGACGGTCACGTACGGTACAGCATCGGCACCATATCTCGCCACAAAATGCTTTCAGCGTTTATCAGAAGAAGGAGAATCAGCCTACCCTGTAGCTGCCAAGGTGGTTGGAAAGGATTTTTACGTTGATGACATGCTCTCCGGCGTAGACAGCATCGACGAAGGAAGGCTGTTGATCCAACAAATGATAGCGCTACTTCATTCTGCTGGAATTACACTTCGAAAGTGGAACTCCAACTCTGGTGAACTTTTGAAGGCCGTTCCAGAAGAATTGAGAGACGGCAGATCCATTTTGGAATTAGAATCTGCAACCGCTACCGTAAAAACTCTCGGTCTCCTGTGGGAGCCCGGCTCCGATCAGTTCAAGTTCAGTACTCCGTTGTGGAATTCATCATCAATCATCACCAAGCGATCCGTACTTTCCGACGTTTCCCGTCTATTCGATCTACTCGGCCTGGTAGGCCCGGTGGTAGTACAAGCAAAGATCTTCATCCAAGATTTGTGGCGGAATCAATGTGGATGGGACGAGGCACTCGACGAGAATCTGCAAGACCAGTGGCGAGAATACAAGCGAAATCTGGCTGGCCTTGATACCTTGATGATACCTCGATGGGTCGGCTTCAGCAAAGGTGTTGACGTCGAATTTCACGGATTCTGCGATGCTTCCAATAAGGCATATGGTGATTGTATATATCTGCGATCTGTTTCAGCGTCTGGTGAAGTCTCGGTCCATCTACTGACAGCCAAATCACGAGTAGCTCCTCTGAACAATCCGAAGAAGGCTGAGAAACACGAAACTACCCCTCGATTGGAACTGTCATCTACCCTTTTGCTCGCGCATTTGTACGAAAAGGTCAAAAATGCCTTGCATTTGGATGCACCTTCGTTTTTCTGGACGGATTTCATGATTGTGAAGTGCTGGCTGTCGTCGTCACCATCCAGATGGAAGCAGTTTGTAGCCAATAGAGTCTCCGAAATCCAGCACATCACGAGGGGAGGAGTGTGGAACCACGTTGCTGGACTAGAGAACCCAGCTGACATTATCTCTCGCGGGATGGCTCCTGCACAACTGCAGTATGAAAGGTATGGTTTCACGGCCCCCACTGGCTGAAGCTGGAAAACGAGCACTGGCCGAATGATCAACGAGTGCAGGAGAACGAAATTCAAGCGGAGATTTTGGAGGAGAAGTCTGTAACGGCAGCGCTATCCGCAGTTGCCCCTAACAAACTGTTTGGCTGGAAATCTTCTTTGATGGAGCTAGTAAGGGCAACCGTCTACGTAGATCGCTTCCGCTCGAATGCACGACCGGAGAACCGAAACAAGCGAAGGGTTGGTGCAGTTACTTCGGCAGAAATAGACGATGCTCTGAGAAATCTAGTTCGGATTTCGCAGAAGGAGAGCTTTCCTCAGGAAATAGCCGATTTGACCAGAAAACGAGAAGTGCGGGAATCATCGAAGATCACTAGGCTGTACCCCGAGTTACTCGATAGCATAATGTGCGTTGGCGGCCGGCTTAGACACGCTGATATTTCATCTAGTCGCAAACACCCGTATATCATCGACCACCGCCATCCGCTAGCCAAGCTCATCGTAGTGTACTACCATCAGAAGCACCTTCATGCCGGACAGCAGTTAGTCATTTCAGCTATGAGAGAGCGGTTTTGGATCACCAGTGTCCGGAATTTAGTCCGTTCGGTACTACATGAATGTGTCCCGTGCTTCCGAGTGCGTCCTCAGGTCCAACAGCAACTAATGGCGGATCTACCTCCCGAACGAGTCACTCCCTGCCTCCCGTTCCAACGGGTCGGAGTTGATTACTGCGGACCGTTCATGATCAGATACCCACAACGTCGTGCGCAACCAATCAAATGCTTCGTCGCAATCTACATCTGCCTGGTGACGAAAGCAGTCCACCTGGAGCTAGCTGCGGATTTGTCAACGCAAGGGTTCCTGACAACGTTCAAGCGCTTCGTGGCACGTCGGGGAAAGCCGCAAATTGTCATGTGCGACAACGCGAAGAATTTCGTTGGTGCTAGAAGGGAAATTGCGGAGTTGCACAATCTGGTGAGATCCAAGGACTTCCAAACTTCTGTTGTTCGGAGCTCAGCTGAGGAAAGGATCGAGTTTAAATTCATCCCAGCACGATCGCCGAATTTCGGAGGACTGTGGCAGTCAGCGGTCAAATTCTTCAAGACCTTACTGAAGAGAAGCGTTGGTGTTCGAATGCTCTTGTACGACGAGATGCGGACGATGATCGTTCAAATAGAAGCCGTTTTGAATTCGAGACCGTTGACACCTCTCAGCAACGATCCAGACGATTTCGAGGCGCTAACACCAAGACACTTCCTGATTCAGCGGCCTCTAACTGCGTTGCCGGAACCTGATCTGGATGGCGTTCCAGAGAATCGACTCTCGACTTGGCAGCGGATAGAACAGCTTATGCAGCGTATTTGGCAGAAATGGTCGACCCAGTATCTGTCCGACCTGCATAATCGAACGAAGTGGACAAAGCGGAAGGACAACATTGCGGTCGGAACAATGGTGGTCCTAAAGGAGGATAACTTGCCTCCACTCAAGTGGCCCTTGGCACGCGTAACAGAAATCCATCCAGGTGCAGACGGGAACATTCGTGTCGTGACAGTGCGAACAAAAGACGGTAGCTATCGGAGAGCAATTTCCAAAATTTGTATCTTGCCGATCCGAGAAAATCTTTCACCGGCAACACCGGCATCGGCTGAGGAGGATTAAGTCTCCTGCAGCGGCGGAGGCCAACCGGCCTCCGCATACCAGTTAAGTTAGATATTGCTTTAAATTGCAAAAAGTTAATCCGTCATCTTTTTCGCAGTCACGTTCCTCCCCCTGCCCATCGTCTTGACGATTCATGCTGAATCTCGAGTTGTCTCAGATCAATTGAGGTAATCTGTTTTGTCCGGTGGTGGTTTCATGTCGCATGAAAATGCATATGTGAGTCAGAATCCGTCCGGCTAACCTGGAAGCCTCAGCGGCGCATAGCGCCTGCACTGCTCGGCAGTGCATTGTCAGAAGCTTTGCTTAATCCGATTCCGTTTTCAATGTCCGAGGTATTATCTGCCAAACTGCACCCTGGGGAAGAAGGTGTACAATTCAACCCCTGGTACTACGTAGAGGCCGTCAACGAACTTGGTCAGTTTGTCTCATCGGCCCCGACATCGTGGAGCTTACGCAGTCGAGCAAAAAGAGAATACCGTCGGAATATCAGCATCAAGTTTCATCGACGCCAGAAGGCGTTCTCGGAGGCCACGAGGGCCTCCGTTTCAGGGAAGTCGTTTGTTAGTACATAAATTCAATTTAATTAGCACCCGCTCATCTGATTACAGAGAAACCACCACCAATCGAACATCGGTTCGAATTTTCGTCAGTCGTGCCGCGGAGGCCACTGAATCGCCCGTTCAAGTCCGTTCCGTTCGTTCAGCCATTCTCACCACGGAGACTAGAGAAACTGCATCAGTTCAGCTCCAGAATCATTATCAAATCCGTGCCAGCCAGATCCGAGAGTCCGACGTCGTTCCGTCACAGAAGGCAACCGCATTCAGCACCACAATCGTCCACCAGTAACTAGTCCCACCAGCCAAGAACAGCACAATCTGTCCCAATCACGAGGAGCGAACCATGCGAACACTCTGGCAGACTACTCAAGGAATCCTCTTCTAGCAGCCAAAAAGGGTCTGCCAGGTAAGTTGTTCCGGTTTGTACTACACTCCTGCACGAAACTACATTCTCGTATCCCATCTTCTTGAGGAAATCCAACATCGAACTGCGATCTGCCAGCCCGGCAACTATCCGTTGAATGTCAACATCGCTCCTGCCATCATCGTCGTTCCCTCGAAGGAACTGCATTCGTCACGAACAATCCTGGCAGACCACCAATCATGGAAATCACCTTCAAGCAGCCTGGATTGGATATATATATAGGTCTGCCAGGTAAGTTGTTCCAGTTTTTACTGCACGTCGTCAAGAAACTACATGCCTTTTTTCACCTACTCCGAGGAAAACACCATCTCTGACGATGCACTCAACAACGAATCATCCAGCGAAGTTCAACTACGACCAACTGCAGCAATTGTAATCGAATGTGCACCAATCACCAGCCGTCCCAACTGATCAGCTGTTCCTATGTGGGTCAAGGTCGTCTCAGCGTCAACAGCAGCAAAACTCGATCGGCCACAACGTCGGTGGCAGTACAATTGCTTTAAGTTCTAAATGTTGTATGTATCTTTGTGTCTAGTATATAAGCAAGAAGTAGCGTAGCAAAACAAATAAGTCGATAAATGGATAGAGTAGGCTTTAGTTGAAATTAGAGTATTTCAAGTAGACCTGTGCGCCGAATATATTTAGCTCGGCGGCGGCGTGAGGGCCATTTTTGGCCGGCGGCGGCGGCGTCATCGGCGTCACGTCGGTGGCAGCCTTCGGCGGCGGCGGCGGCGGCGTGAATAGGCGTGACCAAAATTTGACCATATTTTAAATATTGGCAAAGCGAAAAAGTTGTCATTACGCTCTTGAACTTGTAGTCTGAGCTTATTCATGACCATTGATGACATAAACTATTACGTTAAAATGAATAAGGTACACCGGGGCAAGCTGAAACGGGTGGGGCAAGATGAAACAGCGGGTTAACATGATGTTATCCAATGATGGTAAACAGTTTGAATGCCATAACACATAGTTTTTCATTCAAACAATTTTTCGGCGAAAGAAAAATTTTCAAATTGTATTAAAAACTATTCCAAAACTTCGTGTTTCATCTTGCCCCACCCGTTTCAAATTGCCCCGGTGTAGGGTAGTGGAGGTATTTTGATCCGGGGCATGTATTTTGGCCCACCCTGGGTTTTTTATTACATTTATCATATAATCTCCACCAACTTCCAATAATCATTTGCCAAGATTTGGTAGAGCTAATTATGATAAATGTAATAAAAACCCAGGGTGGGCCAAAATACATGCCCCGGGCCAAAATACCTCCTCCACCCTACCTTACCTTTTTTATTTCTGTTCGGGTTCGTCACTGCGTGATTAGACCTTTTACGATTTTTTTACTTATTCGTTTATTTGGAAGGCTTGGACGTCACATCCCAAGAAACAGAACTTCTTGAATAACAGTTTCTTAAACTATACAGGGGATAGACAAAATGATCGGGACAGGCAAAATGAAACACTTTTCAAAAAATGTTCAATTAGCTGTAACTTTTCGAAAAGTGCATCAAATATTCTCAAATTTTTAATGTAAGTTCTTCAACTAGTTTTGTATCAGTGGACAAAATTTGGAAAAAAATCGGACAATTCTTCACAAAGTTATAAAGATTTTTGAAGAAGGTTAAATTATCCGATAGCCAACTTCGAGCTGTTATATCTCCGAATTCAATGAACCAATTGCAATGAAATTTTGACCATTCATGACCATTGGCGTAACTAGGTCATAGCTCTAGGGGGGGCCAAGGCCATGTCGATATAGATTTTTTATACTGAAAAGATACTTTTCGCCTGAATTACGTGATTTTTTTTCCGAAATGGATTATTCTGGAGGGGGCCAGGCCCCCCCTGGCCACCCCCTATTAACGCCATTGTTCATGACTTATATAATGAGCTATGAAAAACTATTGACCAAACTTAATATTCTTAACACGGAGGAAAATTAGAACGATTACATTATTTTTCTAATAAAACACCAAATTATCCAAAACATCAACATCGTTTCAAAATTCAAGATGCAAATTATAGTTCATTTAGTTTCCCTCTAATTGACTTATATATAAATGCGTTTTGAAGGAAAGTAACAACATAGCCGCCAATAAATTGAAAAAGTAATGGGATGCATATTAAAAATAGACCAATTTACTAAAAAATCGTGAAAAAAATAAAACCGCTATAACTTTTTCGCTTGTTAAAAATTTCAAGTTAAGTCAAATGTTTTCCAGAGTTCTTTATATAAGTCATGAATGGTCAAAATTTCATTGCAATTGGTTCATTGAATCCGGAGATATAACAGCTCAATGTTGGCTATCGGATAATTTAACCTTCTTCAAAAATCTTTATAACTTCGTGAAGAATTGTCCGATTTGTCCAAATTTGTCCAAATTTTGTCCACTGATACAAAACTAGTTGAAGAACTTACAGTAAAAATTTGAGAGTATTTGATGCACTTTTCGAAAAGTTACAGCTAGTTGAACATTTTTTGGAAAGTGAAAATTTTGCCTGTTCCGATCATTTTGTCTATTCCCTGTAGTTTGCTCAAGAGTTATTTTTGTTCCATTCCTGTACAGCTAAAATGTTTGTTGGGATGGGCAGGGCATAAATGAGCCGAAATGATTTGTACATTTTTGTTTTTACGTTGTTTACATTTTTCAAATTTTTAACTGCCTTAATACTATATTAGTTTGCGAAGCCGAAGTACTCGCGGCTGTTTCGGGATTAGGATTACCAAATATTTAGAATTGGAACGGAATATTGAGACATTACCGGTATCCTGCGTGTAATGAACGTTGCAAATAAAGGGCAATGAAATATTGATTTTGCTACAGTTTTTTTTTGTTTTCTCAGAATCTTCAGAAGCTATCAAACTTGATAATAAAGTCACACTATTTACACTAAGGAATCTTCGAAGGGTTTCAGGGAGGAATCTCAGAAGGAATCCTAGGGAAGAAACTCATGAAGAAATCCAAGAGGAAAATTCTGGACTAATCTCTGCAAGAACTGTTGTATGAAACCCTGCATAAACTTCTGCAGGAATCTCTGGCGGTTGAAGATTCTCTTTTAGAGATCTCTGCAGAAAATTCTGAAGAAATCCCTGATTGAAGTTTTCGAGAAATTTCCGAAGGAATCCAGGACGAATCTGTGAAAGAAATTCCAGGAGGACTCCCCAAATGAATTCAAGTAGGAATCCCAAGGGAACTACAGCAAGAATTCCCAAAGGAATTCCAGGAGCAATCCCCGACGGAATTTCAGCGGATATTTCTGAAGAATTTCTAGAGGGAATCTTCAAAGGATTTCAAGGAGGAATCAACGAAAAATATTGAGAAGGAATCTCTGAAGGAATTCCAGCAGAAATCCCAGAGAGAATACTACTAGGAGGAATTTCCGAAAGAATTCCATGAAGAATCCTTGGAGGAATTTCAGGAGGAATCCCATAAGGTATTCCAGCAGGAAACTCCGGAGCAATTCTAAGACGAATCCCCGGAGAAATTCTAAGACGAATTCCCGGAGGAATTCTAAACGGAATCCCCGGAGGAATTTCGCGAGGGACCCCCGAAGGAATTCTAGAAGGAATCTGCGAAGAAATTCGAATAGGAATCACCTTAGGAATTTCAAGATGGAATCCCGAAGGAAACCCAGATGGAATCCTCGATAAAATATTAGGAGAAATCTCCGAAGGAAGAATCCTCGAAAGAAGAACCGCTCAAAAGAAACCCCCGAAGGAATTCTAAAAGGAATCCCAGAAATAACTCTAGGAGCAATCCCCGAAAGAATTCCAAGAGAAATCCCCGACAGAATTCCAGGAGATACTCTCGAAAGAATTCTAGGGTGAATCACCGAAGGAATTCCAGAAAAGAGAAATCACCAAAGGAATTCCACGAGTAATCCCCGATCAGGAGAAATCACCGAATGACTTTTAGGAGGAATCCGCGAAAGAAGTCTAGAAAGAATCCCCGAAGAAATTACAGGAGAAATCCCTGCAGGAATCCCAGAGGTCACCTAAGAAGGAACTCCGGAAGGAATCTCCGAATGAATTACAAGCGGATTCTTCCAAAAAGGAAACCCCGAAGGAATAATAAGACGAATCCCCATAGGAAGTGGAAGAGGAATCTGCAAAGAAATTCAAAAAGGAATTCTCGAAGGAACTCTAGGAAGATTCTTAGAATACCAGGAGAAATTCACAAAGGAATTCTAGAAATCACCGAAGAAATTCAAGAAGGGAATCCCGAAGGAACTCCAGGAGGAGTGATTCCATGAGGATTTTTTGAGTGAATGAAAGGCAGAATCTCTGAAGGAAATCTAAGAGGAATCACGAATCCCCGAAGGAATTCCAGGAGGAATCCACGACGGAATATCAAGAAGAAACCAAGAAAAATCTCAGGAGGATTTGATGAAGGAAGCCCAGGAGGAATCCCCAAAGAAATTTCAGATTTTTATTTTTTAAGGAATTCGAGAAGAAATCCTCAAAATATTTCTAGGAGGTATCATCGAAAAATATCCAGGAGGGATCCTCGTAGGAATTCCATGAGAAACTCCTGAAATAATTCTAGGAGGAAATCCCGCAGGAATTTCAAGAGGAACCCCCAAAAGAATTCCAGGAGATATCTCCGAAAAAAATCGAAGAGGAATTCCCGCAGAAATTTCAGGAGGAATCCCCGACGGAATATCAGGAGGAATCCCAAAAGAAATTTCAGGAGAAATGAAAGGAGAAATGAAAGGAGAAATCCCTGCAGTAATCCCGGGAGGGAACTCATAAAGGAAAACTGGGAGAAATCTTCGAAGGATTTCTAAGCAGAATACTCGAAGGATTATTAAGAGGAATTCCCATAGGAAGTCCAGAAAAAATCTCCCAAAGAATTCCAGGATGAATCCCTGAAGGAATTCTAGGAGAAATCACTGAAACAATTCCAGAAAGAAATCCCAAAGGAATTGCATAAGTACTCCCGAAGGAATTTCATGAGGAATCACTGAAGCAAATCCAGGAAGAATTTCCGAAGAAATTCTAAGAGCAATCATCAAAGTAATTCCAGGAGGGAACCCCGGAGAAATTTCAGGAGAAATCCACGTTAAAATATCAAGAGAAAGCCCTGAAAGAATTTCAGGAGGAATCTATGAAGGATGTCTGGGAGGAATACCCGAAGCAATTCCAAAAAGAATCCCCAAAGGAATTCCAGAAGACATTGCTGAAGGAATCCCCGAAAGAATATAATGAGGAATCCTCGAAGGAAGTCAAGGAGGAAACCTTGAAAGAAAATCTAGGAAGAATCTCCGGAGGAATTCCAAGAGGGATCCCCGAAAGAATTACATGAAAAAGCCAGGAGGAATTTTCGAAGGAATTCCTGGGGAACCCCTGAAGGAAGTATAGGAGGAATCCCCGAAGAAATTACAGGAGAAATCCCTGCAGGGATTCCTGAGGAATGCTCGAAGGAATTCCGGTAGGAATATCCACAGGATTTCCAGGCGGAATCCTCGGAAGATTTTCAGCGGATCTTTCTGGGTAGGGGGAAGGATTTGCAGGAGGTATTCTCTAAAGAATTTAAGAAGCAAATTCTTAAAGATTTTTTGTAGAAACTCCATGAAAGATCACTCAGAATATCCTGGAGATATGCCTGATTGTAATCCTAAGGGAATTATTGAAGGAACTCCTACAAGATTCCCTGAAGGAACTCCTGTAGGAATTCCTGAAAGAGCTTCTGGAGAAATCTCTGATGTAACTGCTGCAAGCATCCGTGAGTCTTCCTGAAAAAATCTCAATCTCAATCTTTAAATTGAAAGAACCCCAGGAGCCATCCCCGGAAGAACATCTCGAACAATCTCTTAAGGATATCAAGAAGAAATCTTGGAAGGAATCGCTGTATAAACTGCTGGGATAATCCCTGAGTTCTCCTGGCGGTATCTTTGGATCTTCGTATAAGATTTTCTGAAGGAACTTCTGTAATGATTTCTGAAGGAACTTCTGTAATGATTTCTGAAGGAACTTCTGTAAGAATCCCTGAAGAAATTCAGCAGGAATCTCCGAAGAAGCATCTGCAAGAATCCCTGAAACTCCTGGAGGAATCTGATGTAACTCCTGGAAAGAACTGCTGTAAGAATTTCTAATGGTACTTCAGAAGGAATCCCTGCAGGAACTCCTTATCTAATTTCTAAAGACCTCCTGCGAAAATTCCTGAAGAATCTTCTCACGGGATTCTTGATGGATCTTCAGGTGGCATTTATGAATCCTCCTGAAAGAATATTTAAAGGGACTTCTAGAAGGATACCTGAACGAACTCCAGTTGAAATAGCTTAGGGATCTTCTGAATGAAATCCTAATGAACACATGGAGGCATCCCTGAATTCTCCTGGAGCTATTAGGGAAACACCTGAGCGAACTCCTGGAGAGATCACCGAAGGAAATTCTGGAGCAATCCTTGAGAAATTCCTGAAAGAATCTCTGCAAATTTTTCTTGAGGCATCCTGGAGTAATTTCAAGAGGAATCCCTGAAGGATTTTCAGGAGGGATTCTTGAACAAATTCCAGGATTTTCTGATGGATCTCCTGGAGGAATCTCTGAGAAAACTCCTGGACTAGATCCTGGAGAATCTCTTGTAGGATACTCTTAGACTTATCTCTGAAGGATCTCCTGTGAGAATTCCTGAAGGATCTTCTGGATGAATCTCTGATGTGACTCTAGTAGGCATCCCTCAATTCTCCTGAAATAATTTTTGAAAGTACTCCTGTCGAGATCTTCGTGAGAGATCTTCAGAAAAAAATCATTCTGGAGCATACCTGAAGATTTTTCTGGAGGAACCCTAGGTGGATCTCCAGAAGGCATCACTGAATCCTTCTGGAAGATTCTCTGAAGAAACTTCTGAAGAGATGTAAATGTGTGTTCTAAGAGTTGAGAAATCAGTTATTGTAATCAAACTCTTATGATAGTTATCGTGAGATTTTTTTTTATCTTAACTTTATATAAACTTAATTTTGTTCGTACACTGATCACCGGCGCGAAAAATGAAAATCGGCGGCCTGACAAACAGCGGCGTATGGCGCGCCGCCGATACCTCGGTCGGCGTCGGCGTGGGACAAAAAGTGTCGGCGGCGGCAGCGTGGCGCGGCGGCGCACAGGTCTAATTTCAAGGCGGCCGGCAAATGTTGTAGCAACAGTGTAGGTCCGTAGGTACCGACGACGAGCAAGCGAACCGTGAGTGACCAGATGTGATCCACAGTCACAGCAGTGAGAGCTGTCCTCTTTCTACCTGTGCATCTGGTCAGTCCATCTCATCTCGTCGCGTTCGGTTTACTGTGTTCGTCGAAGTTCCCTTTTTTTTATATACTTCGATCGATCAGCCGGCCGGCCAAGCAGTAATTTATTAGCCAGACAGCAGAAGTAAATATAGCGTCGCGAAATATACATCGCCCGTACCGTTTCATTAAACAATGTGTTCGCGTAATAAATTTTTGTAGTTTTCCGTCCGCAATAAAGTTTAAATGTTTTCGTTTTTGAATAAATTTGTTATGTGTTTACTGTAACACCACGAATTTATAACTGTTGTCCGAAAGACCGGAATTAGTGCGCGAACAGATACCTTTGGGGAATCTAATCAACAAGTTGGACATTTTAGGAGAAGTTGGGGATTCTTAAGGAATATTGGGCATTTTTAGGAGATATTGGGGATTTTTAAGGAACATTGGGGATTTTTAGGAGATATTGGGGCGGGTAAAGAAAACTTAGGAATCATGTGTGTCCTTGAGAAATGATACCTTTGGGGAATCTAATCAACAAGTTGGATATTTTAGGAGAAGTTGGGGATTCTTAAGGAACATTGGGGATTTTCAGGAAATATTGGGGAGGGTAAAGGGAACTTAGGAATCATGGGGGTCCTTGGGAAATGATACCTTTGGGGAATCTAATCAACAAGTTGGACATTTTAGGAGAAGTTGGGGATTTTTATGGAATATTGGGGATTTTTAGGAGATATTGGGGATTTTTAAGGAACGTTGGGGATTTTTAGGAGATATTGGGGCGGGTAAAGAAAACTTAGGAATCATGGGGGTCCATGGGAAATGATACCTTTGGGGAATCTAATCAACAAGTTGGACATGTAGGAGAAGTTGGGGATTCTTAAGGAATATTGGGGATTTTTAGGAGATATTGTGGATTTTTAAGGAATATTGGGGATTTTTAGGAGATATTGGGGCGGGTAAAGAAAACTTAAGAATCATGGGTGTCCTTGAGAAATGATACCTTTGGGGAATCTAATCAACAAGTTGGACATTTTAGGAGAAGTTGGGGATTCTTATATAATATTGGCGATTTTAAGGAGATATTGTTTAATTTTAATTAACGTTGGGGATTTTTAGGAGATATTGGGGCGGGTAAAGAAAACTTAGGAATCATGGGTGTCCTTGAGAAATGATACCTTTGGGGAATCTAATCAACAAGTTGGATATTTTAGGAGAAGTTGGGGATTCTTAAGGAACATTGGGGATTTTTAGGAGATATTGGGGAGGGTAAAGGGAACTTGGGAATCATGGGGGTCCTTGGGAAATGATACCTTTGGGGAATCTAATCAACAAGTTGGACATTTTAGGAGAAGTTGGGGATTCTTAAGGAATATTGGGGATTTTTAGGAGATATTGGGGATTTTTAAGGAACATTGGTGATTTTTAGGAGATATTGGGGCGGGTAAAGAAAACTTAGGAATCATGGGTGTCCTTGAGAAATGATACCTTTGAGGGAATCTAATCAACAAGTTGGACATTTTAGGAGAAGTTGGGGATCCTTAAGGAACATTGGGGATTTTTAGTAGAAATTGGGGAGGGTAAAGGGAACTTAGGAATCATGGGAATCCTTGAGAAATGATACCTTTGGGGAATCTAATCAACAAGTTGGACATTTTAGGAGAAGTTGGGGATTCTTAAGGAATATTGCGGATTTTTAGGAGATATTGGGGATTTTTAAGAAACATTGGGGATTTTTAGGAGATATTGGGGCGGGTAAAGAAAACTTAGGAATCATGGGGGTCCTTGAGAAATGATACCTTTGGGGAATCTAATCAACAAGTTTCACATTTTAGGAGAAGTTGGGGATTCTTAAGAAATATTGGGGATTTTTAGGAGATATTGGGGTTTTTTAATGAACATTGGGGATTTTTAGGAGATATTGGGGCGGGTAAAGAAAATTTAGGAATCATGGGTGTCCTTGAGAAATGATACCTTTGGGGAATCTAATCAACAAGTTGGACATTTTAGGAGAAGTTGGGGATTCTTAAGGAATATTGGGGATTTTTAGGAGATATTGGGGAGGGTAAAGGGAACTTTGCAATCATGGGGGTCCTTGGGAAATGATACCTTTGGGAAATCTAATCAACAAGTTGGTCATTTTAGGAGATATGGGGGTTTCTTAAGGTACGTTAGGGATTTTTAGGAGATATTGGGGCGGGTAAAGGGAACTTAGGAATCATGGGTGTCCTTGGGAAATGATACCTTTGGGGAATCTAATCAACAAGTTGGACAGTTTAGGAGAAGTTGGGGATTCTTAAGGAACATTGGGGATTTTTAGGAGATATTGGGGAGGGTAAAGGGAACTTAGGAATCCTGGGGGTCCTTGGGAAATGATACCTTTGGGGGATCTAATCAACAAGTTGGACATTTTAGGAGAAGTTGGGGATTCTTAAGGAACATTGGGGATTTTTAGGAGATATTGGGGAGGGTAAAGGGAACTTAGGAATCATGGGGGTCCTTGGGAAATGATACCTTTGGGGAATCTAATCAACAAGTGGGCCATTTTTAGATAAGTTTGGGATTCTTAAGGGACATTGGGGGTTTTTAGGCGATATTGGGGAGGGTTAAGGAAACTTAGTTTCATTTAGTTTCCAAATTAAAAATGTATTTTTTTTCCAATAATGTTCGATTCCTTGACCTGATTTAAAGTTTGTACACTGACAGGCTATCGTATAAATAAACTTACAAATTACAATTACAATTAAAATTCCGGTCCTTGAATAATGATACCTTTAGGGAATCTGATCAACAGGTTGGACATTTTTGGAGATATTGGGGATTTTTAAGGGACATTGGGGATTTTTAGAAGATATTGGGGAGGTTAAAGGGAACTACCCTCTCCAATATCTTTTAAAAATCCCCAATGTTCTTTAAAAATCCCCAATATATCCTTAACTGTCCAACTTGTTGATTAGATTCCCCAAAGGTAGCATTTCCCAAGGACCCCCATGATTCCTAAGTTCCTAGGGGCGGGACAGCTCTAATATTGATTAGCGGTATTAGAAATATTAGGAGATATTAATCTCCAAGCCATACCATTTTTGAACCAAGTAAGCCACGATAAACTTCATTGATTTAGAATGACACAAGGAACGACATCACAAAGGAATGACTAAACAGCCGCTGTGCTTTTGCTGTTTTTGTAAATTCATAGGGAAATTACGTAATTCCGGCCATTTTGTTCTCTTCGTCATGGTTTTTTTTAAACCCGTTGAACTTTAAGTTGGCCTCAAATCTGTCTCAACCGTGATCAATTTTCAGACAAAAAAAAACTATGACGAAGAGAACAAACCTGCCGATTATACCCAAGGTCACCCTATATGTAATCAGAACTATGACCAATTAGTCATTGGTGGAATAATGCTTCCACCTCTCACTCAGGGTTGTTCTCACTCCGGAACTATCAACTACGGAATTCACTGGCGGACAATTAAAAAAACATCATTCTAGCAGTAGTGGCAACAAAGCTCAAAAGTGCAGAGACTCATAAATAGAAACATTCACTACTCTTTCAATGCTAATGCTCTCTCAATCTAGATGTAATAAACTCATGCCGTAGCCTCAGTTATTATTTTCGAAAAAACGCTGGATTTACAAAAATTTGAAACGCAACTTCATACGGTCAAGATGCAAAAAACTAGCGTCAATTTCCAGATTCAGTTTAAATATAATCATCGAGATTCGCATCTAACACAAATACATGTTTTGTGTAATCATAAGAACCTGTGCTGGAATTTGCTATTTATCATTGGTTTCCATAAATACAGCGCCATGAGGTTTCAAAAGCCATATCTTCAAAGCTGAAAGTTGAAACCCAACTTAGCTTGACGGCGAAGATTAAGAAACTAATATTTATTAGGCAGTATTAGCGCCGGTATAAGGCGCTGTCCCGCCCCTAGCTAAGATCCCTTTACCCTCCCCAATATCTCCTAAAAATCCCCAACGGTCCTTAAAATCCCCAAAATCTCCTAAAATGTCCAACTTGTTGATTATATTCTTTAAAGGTATCATTTCTCAAGGACCCCAATGATTCCTAAGTTCCCTTTACCAGCCCCAATATTTCCTTAAAAATCCCCAATGTCCCTTAAGAATCCCCAACTACTCCTAGAATGTTTTTCCCCAAAGGTATCATATCTCCAGGACACCCATGATTCCTAAGTTCCCTTTACACGCCCCAATATCTCCTAAAAATCCCCAATGTTCCTTAAAAATCCCCAATGTTCCTTTAATATCCCCAATATCTCCTAAAAATTCCCAATGTTCCTTAAGAATCCCCAACTTTTCCTAAAATGTCCAATATGTTGATAAGATTCCCCAAAGTTATCATTTTCCAAGGACCGCCATGATTCCTAAGTTCCCTTTACCCTCCCCAATATCTCCTAAAAATCCCCAATGTCCCTTAAGAATCCCCAACTTCTCCTTATATGTCCAACTTGTTGATTAGATTCCCCAAAGGTATCATTTCCCAAGGATCCCCGTGATTCCTAAGTTCCCTTTACCCTCCCCAATATCTTCTAAAATCCCCAATGTCCCTTAAGAATCCCCAACTTCTTCTAATATGTCCAACTTGTTGATTAGATTCCCCAAAGGTATCATTTCCCAAGGATCCCCGTTATTCCTAAGTTCCCTTTACCCTCTCCAATATCTCCTAAAAATCCCCAATGATCCTTAAAAATCCCCAATATCTTCTAAAATGGCCAACTTGTTGATTAGATTCCCCAAAGGTATCATATCCCAAGGACCCCCATGATTCCTTGATTCCCTTTACCCTCCCCAATATATTCTAAAAATCCCTAATATCTCCTAAAAATCCCCAATGTTCCTTAAGACTCCCCAACTTTTCCTAAAATATCCAACTTGTTGATTCGATTCCCCAAAGGTATCATTTCTCCAGGAACCCCATGATTCCTAAGTTCTTTTTACCCTCCCTAATATCTCCTAAAAATCCCCAATGTTCCTTAAGAATCCCCAACTTCTCCTAAAATGTCCAACTTGTTGATTAGATTCCCCAAAGGTATCATTTCCCTAGGACCCCCATGATTCCTAAAGCTATGTTCATTTAGAATTCGGAATGACAAAATCACGTATATCTTAGGGATGGAATAACAAACATAAAAGGTGAAGCCCTCAAAACAAAGTTTATTTTTTGTACTTTCATGGAAAAATATCATTGAAATTATTTATTTCTATTTTTCATACATTTTCTTACTTTTTCAGTGTTGACCTCTCTAAAAATCTGCACAACGGTGGTAAATTTTAGCAACAACCCCTTCCGCACGTTTGTTCAACAATCAGGTCATCTATGCAGTGTCATGAGTGCCTTGACTAGTCTGACTAGGATTCCGAAGAAAAATTGCCAAACTTTTTTTTATTGCGAAATGAGGGGCAATTCAGTGAATTGAGAAAACACGAAATTTGAGTGTTTTTTTCGTTAATAAACATACTCATCTGTGACGATACCACTGAACGTCTCCGGCTGTCATGGTAGCTCATCAAAATAGGTAAAACCTCTACATATCCCTTGTGTGCGTTTTTGAAAAGCAGCACGCGATTCTTGAGGCTGTCATCCTTGTATGAATTGGTTCTCATCATCTTGTTGCGAATAGACCATGCTCAGAGTTCGAACTTCTTGCCAAATCTTCAAATTCAAAGCAGATTTATCAATAAACCCAAGCTTTTTTCTTCCGAGGACACTTCCTTATGCCATGGTTAACAACATCTGTGCACATAACACATAATGGTTTTGACGATATTAACATTTTTCGCGACTGTCTTACCTGACCACGCTAAATTTTCAACGTGTTTGTGCAAGATTTTTTTTCTCCTCTTGTCTTCAATCTGAAATAACTTTTCACTCGTTGCAAGAAAATCGATGAAATTTTCACCATTTAAAGAGGATTAGTGTATGATCAGAGTGCTGCAAAAGAATGATGATTATGTTCATTGAGAGCGCCACTAGAAAATGTGACATGATTCCGGATTCTATGTGAACAAAGCTTTAAGTTCCCTTTACCCTCCCCAATAACTCCTAAAAATCCCCAATGTTCCTTAAGAATCCCCAACTTCTCCTAAAATATCCAACTTGTTGATTCGATTCACCAAAGGTATCATTTCTTAAGGACCCCCATGATCCCTAAGTTCCCTTTACCCGCCCCAATATCTCCTAAAAATCAACAACGTTCCTTAAGAAACCCCAATATCTCCTAAAATGGCCAACTTGTTGATTAGATTCCCCAAAGGTATCATTTCCCAAGGATCCCCTTGATTGCAAAGTTCCCTTTACCCTCCCCAATATCTCCTAAAAATCCACAATGTTCCTTCAGAATCCCCAACTTCTCCTTAAATGTCCAACTTGTTGATTAGATTCCCGAAAGGTATCATTTCCCAAGGACCCCCATGATTGCAAAGTTCCCTTTACCGTCCCCAATATCTCCTAAAAATCCCCAATGTTCCTTAAGAATCCCCAACTTCTCCTTAAATGTCCAACTTGTTGATTAGATTCCCCCAGGGTATCATTTCCCAAGCACCCCCATGATTCCTAAGTTCCCTTTACCCTCCCCAATATCTCCTAAAAATCCCCAATGTTCCTTAAGAATCCCCAACTTCTCTTAAAATGTCCAACTTGTTGATTAGATTCCCCAAAGGTATCACTTCCCAAGAACCCCCATGATTGCAAAGTTCCCTTTACCCTCCCCAATATCTCCTAAAATCCCCAATGTTCCTTAAGAATCCCCAGCATCTCTTAAAATGTCCAACTTGTTGGTTAGATTCCCCAAAGGTATCGTTTCCCAAGGACCCCCTTGATTCCTAAGTTCCCTTTACCCTCCCCAATATCTCCTAAAAATCCCCAATGTTCCTTAAGAATCCCCAACTTCTCCTGAAATGTCCAACTTGTTAATTAGATTCCCCAAAGGTATAATTTCTCAAAGACCCCCATGATTCTTAAGTTCCCTTTACCCTCCCCAATATCTCCTAAAAATCCCCAATTTTCCATAAGAATCCGCAACTTCTCCTAAAATGTCCAACTTGTTAATTAGATTCCCCTAAGGTATCATTTCACAAGGACCCCCATGATTGCTAAGTTCCCTTTACCCTCCCAAATATCTCCTAAAATCCCCAATGTTCCATAAGAATCATCAACTCCTCCTTAAATGTCCAACTTGTTGATTAGATTCCCCAAAACTATCATTTCCCAAGGACCCCCATGATTCCTAAGTTCCCTTTACCCTCCCCAATATCTCCTAAAAATCCCCAATTTTCCTTAAAAATCCCCAACTTCTCCAAAAATGTCCAACTTGTTGATTAGATTCCCCAAAGGTATCATTTCTTAAGGACACCCATGATTCCTAAGTTTTCTTTACCCGCCCCAATATCTCCTAAAAATCCCCAATCTTCCTTAAAAATCCCCAATATCTTCTAAAAATCCATAATATACCTTAAGAATCCCCAACTTTTCCTAAAATGTCCAACTTGTTGATTAGATTCCCCAAAGGTATCATTTCTCAAGGACCCCCATGATTCCTAAGTTCCCTTTACCCCCCACAATATCTCCTAAAAATCCCCAATGTTCCTTAAGAATCCCCAGCTTCTCCTAAAATATCCAACTTGTTGATTAGATTCCCCAAAGGTATCATTTCTCAAGGACACCCATGATTCCTAAGTTTTCTTTACCCGCCCTAATATCTCCTAAAAATCCCCAATGTTCCTTAAAAATCCCCAATATCTCCTAAAAATCCCCAATATTCCTTAAGAATCCCCAACTTCTCCTAAAATGTCCAACTTGTTGATTAGATTCCCCAAAGGTATCATTTCCCAAGGACCCCCATGATTCCTAAGTTCCCTTTACCCTCCCCAATATCTCCTAAAAATCCCCAATGTTCCTTTAAAATCCCCAACTTCTCCTAAAATGTCCAACTTGTTGATTAGATTCCCCAAAGGTATCATTTCTCAAGGACACCCATGATTCCTAAGTTTTCTTTACCCGCCCCAATATCTCCTAAAAATCCCCAATGTTCCTTAAAAATCCACAATATCTCCTAAAATCCCCAATATTCCTTAAGAATCCCCAACTTCTCCTAAAATGTCCAACTTGTTGATTAGATTCCCCAAAGATATCATTTCTCAAGGGCACCCATGATTCCTAAGTTTTCTGTACCCGCCCCAATATCTCCTAAAAATCCCCAATGTTCCTTAAAATTCCACAATATCTCCTAAAAACCCCCAATAATCCTTAAGAATCCCCAACTTCTCCTAAAATGTCCAACTTGTTGATAAGATTGCCCAAAGGTATCATTTCTCAAGGACCCCCATGATTCCTAAGTTCCCTTTACCCTCCCCAATATCTCCTAAAAAATCCCCAATGTTCATTAAGAATCATCAACTTCTCCTAAAATGTCCAACTTGTTGATTAGATTCCCCAAAGGTATCATTTCCCAAGGACCCCCATGATACTTAAGTTCCCTTTACCCTCCCCAATATCTCCTAAAAGTCCCCAATGTTCCTTAAAAATCGCCAGCTTCTCCTAAAATGTCCAACTTGTTGATTAGATTCCCCAAAGGTATCATTTCTCAAGGACCCCCATGATTCCTAAGTTCCCTTTACCCTCCCCAATATCTCCTAAAAATCCCCAATGTTCCTTAAGAATCCCCAACTTCTCCTAAAATGTCCAACTTGTTGATTAGATTCCCCAAAGGTATCATTTCCCAAGGACCCCCATGATTCCTAAGTTCCCTTTACCCTCCCCAATATCTCCTAAAAATCCCCAATGTTCCTTAAAAATCCCCAACTTCTCCTAAAATGTCCAACTTGTTGATTAGATTCCCCAAAGGTATCATTTCTCAAGGACCTCCTTGATTCCTAAGTTCCCTTTACCCTCCCCAATATCTCCTAAAATCCCCAATGTTCCTTAAGAATCATCAACTTCTCCTAAAATGTCCAACTTCTTGATTAGATTCCCCAAAGGTATCATTTCCCAAGGATCCCCATGATTCCTAAGTTCCCTTTACCCTCTCCAATATCTCCTAAAAATCCTCAATGTTCCTGAAAAATCCCCAACTTCTCCTAAAATGTCCAACTTATTGGTTAGATTCCCCAAAGGTATCATTTCTCAAGGACACCCATGATCCCTAAGTTTTCTTTACTCGCCCCAATATCTCCTAAAAATCCCCAATGTTCCTTAAAAATCCACAATATCTCCTAATATTCCAAAATATTCCTTAAGAATCCCCAACTTCTCCTAAAATGTCCAACTTGTTGATTAGATTCCCCAAAGGTATCATTTCCCAAGGACCCCCATGATTCCTAAGTTCCCTTTACCCTCCCCAATATCTCCTAAAAATCCCCAATGTTGCTTAAGAATACCCAACTTCTCCTAAAATATCCAACTTGTTGATTAGATTTCCCAAAAGTATCATTTCTCAAGGACACCCATGATTCCTAAGTTTTCTTTACCCGCCCAAATATCTCCCCTACGGATGCTTTCAAGCAAGTCATTGCATACTGCACTTCAAAAGGCCTTCCGCTAATTGTTGGTAGTGATGCTAATGCTCACCAAATAATCTGGGGCAGCTCAGACATCAATTTGAGAGGCTCTAGTTTGATGGAATACTTAAGTAGTACAGATCTTGGATTACTTAACATAGGCAACCGCCCAACCTTCTTGGTATCTGCTAGAGAGGAAGTGTTAGACATAACTTTTTGCTCTAGCAGAATTAGTCACGAGCTGACCAATTGGCATGTGTCAGATGAAGAATCTTTATCTGACCATCGCTACATCTTGTTCGAACATGTGAATGTTACTTCGCAAACTTTGCGTTTCAGGAACCCCCGGTCAACCAACTGGGATCTCTTTACCGATTTGGTTGCAGCCAAATTTCATGGATACTCACCATCAATTGACACTCCAAGTGATTTAGATGAAGCCGTTGATACTACAACGGCCTTTATCATGGAAGCTTTTGAAGAAGCTTCCCTTCTGCGGTCTGTGAAGACCACAAGAGGAACCCCTTGGTGGAACTCTGATCTGGCCAAGCTCAGGAAACAATGTCGAAAGAGTTGGAACAGACGACGTTCGGCTGGATCGGAGGCTTTCAGGTCGGCTCGCAAGGCCTACCAGAAAGCTCTTCGGTCTGCTGAACGATCCGGCTGGAAAAACCTTTGTACAAATGTTTCCAGTCTGAGTGAAGCCATTCGATTGAACAAAATCCTTGCAAAATCTAAGGATTTTCAAGTGAACGAACTTCGTTTGCCAAATAGTGATTTCACTTCCTCTGATGAGGAAGTTTTGGAATGTTTATTCAGTACACACTTCTCCGGCAGGGTTGCCACATTTAAATCTGTATATTTTTCGTAAAAAATTTGTATATCTGTATTTGGAGGCAAAAAATCTGTATTTCAAATCTGTATCAGCCATTTTTGAGATAGAGGCAAAAAAATAATAGATATACAAAATAAATCTAAGTAATTAAAATACCAAGTGGGGTTTTCATGCTGAAGTTATTGTTTTGAGCAATAACTAAAACTTATATTTTTATTTTATTTCAAAAATCTGTATAAATCTGTATAATTTTCCAGAAAATCTGTATACATATCTGTAAAATCTGTATAATTTCCAAATCTTCAAAAAATCTGTAATTCTGTATATACAGATTCTGTATCGAAAAACTCCGTAAAAATCTGTAAAATACAGATTATTCTGTATATGTGGCAACCCTGTTCTCCGGATGTGTGGATATTACATCTTCGGATGAACCTGATGTCTTTTCTTGTAGTTATGATTCTTCAGCTTCGGCTCGGAGTATCATAACTTTAGAATCGGTTGAATGGGCACTTAATAGCTTTGCTCCTTTCAAATCTCCCGGGGCAGATGGGATTTATCCTATTTTGCTTCAGAAGGGTTTTGATCATTTCAAACATGTTTTGAAACAACTACTTGTTTGCAGTTTTGCTACAGGGTATATTCCCAAATCCTGGCGGGATATTACTGTGAAGTTTATTCCGAAAGTGGGTCGTGCGTCGTATGAAGAAGCAAAGAGCTTCAGACCTATCGGTTTGACCTCTTTTCTTCTGAAATGCTTAGAACGCATTGTCGATCATCACATCCGTGATGTTTATCTGGCCAATGCGCCTCTTCATGTGAACCAACATGCTTACCAATCTGGAAAGTCCACTGTGACTCTTTTACACAAAGTTGTTTACGATATCGAGAAGGCATTCGCTCAAAAGCAATCCTGCTTGGGTGTTTTCTTAGATATCGAGGGTGCCTTTGACAACGTGCCTTTCGATGCCATATTGGAAGCCGCACGGGGTTATGGTATATCTCCAATGATTTCCAATTGGATTCACCAAATGCTCAAAAACCGACATCTCTTCTCGACTTTGCGTCAAGCGGCGATTAGGAAATTGAGTGCTTGTGGATGCCCCCAAAAGGGAGTCTTATCACCACTTTTGTGGAATCTCGTAGCAGATACGCTATTGAGGCAACTCAATAATAGCGGTTTTCCTACTTATGGTTTTGCCGACGACTACCTGACATTGTTAATCGGTATGTGCATCAGCACCCTTTTCGACCTGATGCAAAACGCTCTTCAGGTAGTTGAGGGTTGGTGTCGCCAATATGGCCTTTCGGTAAATCCGAGTAAAACATCTATTGTTCTTTTCGCGGAAAAGCGAAACCGTAATGGTGTTCGACCTTTACGTCTCTTTGATTCTGATATCAATGTGACTGAACAGGTAAAGTACGTTGGAGTCATTCTTGATTCCAAGCTTTTCTGGACACCTCATGTTGAGTTCAGAATCAAGAAAGCTTGTATGGCCTTCGGGCAATGCCGGCGAACCTTTGGTACAACTTGGGGTCTTAAACCCAAGTATATCAAATGGATTTACACAACTATTGTTCGTCCAATATTGGCTTATGGATGTCTGGTGTGGTGGCAAAAGGGCGAAGTGAGAACGGTTCAATCAAAATTAGGCCATCTCCAAAGGATGTGCTTAATGGCGATGTCTGGAGCGTTCTCTTCAACTCCTACGGCAGCGATCGAAGTTCTCTTTGACGTTGCCCCACTACACATTCATCTCAAACAAGAAGCACTTTCTTGCACTTACCGCCTATGGGTACTCGGTTTACTAGAGGAAACTCCTGTGAACCGCAGTTCAACACACACCTCGTTGTTTCCACTTTTGGTGAATTGGGACAAAGTTGCCCTTGCTGCAAGTGATCTTACAATTGCTTGTAATTTTCCATATAGGACATTTTCCACGAAATTCCCTTCCCGGGAAGAGTGGACATCTGGTTATCTGGAGAGAAGTATTTCAGACGGCATCGTATGTTACACTGATGGCTCCCTTCTCGAAGGTCGAGCAGGTGCTGGTGTTTATTCTCGTGAGCTAAGGCTGTATCAGTCTTATTCACTTGGTAGACACTGCACCGTTTTTCAGGCCGAAATCTTTGCTCTTATGTGCGGAGTGCAATCAGCACTTCAGCAGCACGTAATGGGCAAAGTAATATACTTCTGTTCAGATAGCCAGGCTGCTATTAAAGCACTTGCTTCGGCCAACTCCAGGTCGAGATAGTTATCGCTTGTCGAACTCAAATCGAGGAGCTGAATTCAGCAAACGCTGTTCACTTTGTATGGGTGCCTGGCCATTCTTCCATCGCTGGAAATGAATCGGCTGATGAGTTAGCTCGCACTGGAGCATCACATGACTTCATTGGCCCTGAGCCAGCTATTCCGATATCGAAGTGTTGGGTAAAGCTCCAGATTCACACCTGGGCTGTCACTCAACACAGACAATACTGGAATAGTTTGGAGTCATGTCGTCAAACCAAATTGTATTGTACTGAGCCATCTTCAAGGGTGGCGAAGTATCCGCAAAGTTCCTTAAAATCCACAATATCTAATAAAAATCCCCAATGTTCCTTAAGAATCCCCAACTTCTGCTAAAATGGCCAACTTGTTGATTAGATTCCCCAAAGGTATCATTTCTCAAGGACCCCCATGATTCCTAAGTTTTCTTTACCCACCCCAATATCTCCTAAAAATCCCCAATGTTCCTTAAGAATCCCCAATATCTCCTAAAAATCTCCAATAATCCTTAAGAATCCCCAACTTCTCCTAAAATGTCCAACTTGTTGTCATTTCTCAAGGACACCCATGATTCCCAATATCTCCTAAAAATCCCCAATGCTCCTTAAAAATCCACAATATTTCCTAAAAATCCCCAATATTCCTTAAGAATCCCCAACTTCTCCTAAATTGTCCAACTTGTTGATTAGATTCCCCAAAGGTATCATTTCCCAAGGTTCCCCATGATTCCTAAGCTCCCTTTACCCTCCCCAATATCTCCTAAAAATCCCCAATGTTCCTTAAAAATCCCCAACTTCTCCTGAAATGCCCAACTAGTTGATTAAATTCCCCAAAGGTATCATTTCTCAAGGACACCCATGATTCCTAAGTTTTCTTTACCCGCCCCAATATCTCCTAAAAATCCCCAATGTTCCTTTAAAATCCACAATATCTCCTTAAATCCCCAATATTCCTTAAGAATCCCCAACTTCTCCTTAAATGTCCAACTTGTTGATTAGATTCCCCAAAGGTATCATTTCTCAAGGAGCCACATGATTCCTAAGTTCCCTTTACCCTCCCCAATATCTCCTAAAAATCCCCAGTGTTCCTTAAAATCCCCAACTTCTCCTAAAATGTCCAACTTGTTGATTAGATTCCCCAAAGGTATAATTTCTCAAGGACCCCCATGATTCTTAAGTTCCCTTTACCCTCCCCAATATCTCCTAAAATCCCCAATTTTTCATAAATTCCCCAACTTCTCCTAAAATGTCCAACTTGTTAATTAGATTCCCCAAAGGTATCATTTCCCAATGACCTCCATGATTCCTAAGTTCCCTTTACCCTCCCCAATATCTTTTAAAAATCCCCAATGTTCCTTAAAAATCCCCAATATCTCCTTAAAATCCCCAATGTTCCTTAAGAATCCCCAACTTCTCCTAAAATGTCCAACTTGTTGATTAGATTCCCCAAAGGTATCATTTCTCAAGGACCCCCATGATTCCTAAGTTCCCTTTACCCTCCCCAATGTCTCCTAAAAATCCCCAATGTTCCTTAAGAATCCTAAGTTTTCTTTACCCTCCCCAATATCTCCTAAGAATCCCCAATGTTCCTTAAAAATCCCCAACTTCTCCTAAAATAACCAACTTGTTGATTAGATTTCCCAAAGGTATCATTTCTCAAGGACATCCATGATTCCTAAGTTTTCTTTACCCGCCCCAATATCTCCTAAAAATCCCCAATGTTCCTTAAAATCCCCAATATCTCCTAAAATTCCCAATATTCCTTAAGAATCCCCAACTTCTCCTTAAATATCCAACTTGTTGATTAGATTCCCCAAAGGTATCATTTCTCAAGGACACCCATGATTCCTAAGTTTTCTTTACCCGCCCCAATATCTCCTAAAAATCCCCAATGTTCCTTGAAAATCCACAATATCTCCTAAAAATCCCCAATATTCCTTAAGAATCCCCAACTTCTCCTTAAATGTCCAACTTGTTGATAAGATTCCCGAAAGGTATCATTTCTCAAGGACCCCCATGATTCCTAAGTTCCCTTTACCCTCTCCAATATCTCCTAAAAATCCCCAATTTTCCATAAGAATCCCCAATTTCTCCTAAAATGTCCAACTTTTTGATAAGATTCCCCAAAGGTATCATTTCTCAAGGACCCCCATGATTCCTAAGTTCCTTTTACCCTCCCCAATGTCTCCTAAAAATCCCCAATGTTCCTTAAAAATCCCCAATTTCTCCTAAAATGTCCAACTTGTTGATTAGATTCCCCAAAGGTATCATTTCTCAAGGACCCCCATGATTCCTAAGTTCCCTTTACCCTCCCCAATATCTCCTAAAAGTTTCCAATTTTCCATAAGAATCCCCAACTTCTCCTAAAATGTCCAACTTGTTAATTAGATTCCCCAAAGGTATCATTTCTCAAGGACCCCCATGATTGCTAAGTTCCCTTTACCCTCCCCAATATCTCCTAAAAATCCCCAATGTTCCTTAAGAATCCCCAACTTCTCCTTAAATGTCCAACTTGTTGATTAGATTCCCCAAAGGTATCATTTCCCAAGGACCCTGTTACGTGAAATAACATAGAACCCTACAAATGTTCTATTTTATTTTTCACTTGGCCCTGGGAAAAATAACTCAGAACAATACAAATGCACAATAATGCACGATTTCACAAATTGACACAAACAAAACATAAATTTTCATGCAATACAACACCAAACATAAAATTTGGCCTGCTATTTACGATCACAGGATGAGGAGGTTTCATATTTGTTCTAGGTCCATCAGTCATCCTGGAGTTTGTGTTTTGTATGCCTGATCTGCATTCTTGTTAACAGTCTTTGTTCTGTGTTCATAGCTTCATTTTGTCTAGGAAAACTAATCCTACTTGGCCATCCCGAACCGGGTTTTAATGCAAGACGGCTGCATTTTGATGTCTGTGCTAGGAACCGTTTGCCTGTCTTGCAGTCATTTATCGTTAGAAATGACCTGGAAGTATGCAACCGCTTTGGTTGCTAGGGCTATTTTTCTCCTGAGTTATGGAAGAACCCTATAAATGCACATTAACATTGTGAGAATATTCACAAGTTAAAATCGAACATGCAACAGAAAAATAAAACTGGTAACAACCCCCATGATTTCTAAGTTCCCTTTACAATCCCCATTATCTCCTAAAAATCCCCAATGTTCCTTAAAAATCCCCAACTTCTCCTAAAATGTCCAACTTGTTGATTAGATTCCCCAAAGGTATCTGTTCTCAAGGACACTCATGATTCCTAAGTTTTCTTTACCCGCCCCAATATCTCCTAAAAATCCCCAATGTTCCTTAAAAATCCACAATATCTCCTAAAAATCCCCAATATTCCTTAAGAATCCCCAACTTCTCCTAAAATGTCCAACTTGTTGATAAGATTCCCCAAAGGTATCATTTCTCAAGGACACCCATGATTCCTAAGTTTTCTTTACCCGCCCCAATATCTCCTAAAAATCCCCAATGTTCCTTAAGAATCCCCAACTTCTCCTAAAATGTCCATCTTGTTGATTAGATTCCCCAAAAGTATCAATTCTCAAGGACCCCCATGATTCCTAAGTTCCCTTTACCCTCCCCAATATCTCCTAAAAATCCCCAATGTTCCTTAAAAATCTCCAACTTCTCCTAAAATGTCCAACTTGTTGATTAGATTCCCCAAAGGTATCATTTCTCAAGGACACCCATGATTCCTAAGTTTTCTTTACCCGCCCCAATATCTCCTAAAAATCCCCAATGTTCCTTGAAAATCCACAATATCTCTTAAAAATCTCCAATATTCCTTAAGAATCCCCAACTTCTTCTACAATGTCCAACTTGTTGATTAGATTCCCCAAAGGTATTATTTCTCAAGGAGCCACATGATTCCTAAGTTCTCTTTACCCTCCCCAATATCTCCTAAAAATCCCCAATGTTCCTTAAAATCCCCAACTTCTCCTAAAATGTCCAACTTATTGATTAGATTCCCCAAAGGTATAATTTCTCAAGGACTCCCATGATTCTTAAGTTCCCTTTACCCTCCCCAATATCTCCTAAAAATCCCCAATTTTTCATAAATTCCCCAACTTCTCCAAAAATGTCCAACTTGTAAATTAGATTCCCCAAAGGTATCATTTCCCAATGACCTCCATGATTCCTAAGTTCCCTTTACCCTCCCCAATATCTTTAAAAAATCCCCAATGTTCCTTAAAAATCCCCAATATCTCCTTAAAATCCCCAATGTTCCTTAAGAATCCCCAACTTCTCCTAAAATGTCCAACTTGTTGATTAGATTCCTCAAAGGTATCATTTCTCAAGGACCCCCATGATTCCTAAGTTCCCTTTACCCTCCCCAATATATCCTAAAAATCCCCAATGTTCCTTAAGAATCCTAAGTTTTCTTTACCCTCCCCAATATCTCCTAAGAATCCCCAATGTTCCTTAAAAATCCCCAACTTCTCCTAAAATGTCCAACTTGTTGATTAGATTTCCCAAAGGTATCATTTCTCAAGGACCCCCATGATTCCTAAATTCCCTTTGCCCTCCCCAATATCTCCTAAAAATCCCCAATGTTTCTTAAGAATCCCCAACTTCTCCTTAAATGTCCAACTTGTTGATTAGATTCCCCAAAGGTATCATTTCTCAAGGACATCCATGATTCCTAAGTTTTCTTTACCCGCCCCAATATCTCCTAAAAATCCCCAATGTTCCTTAAAATCCACAATATCTTCTAAAATCCCCAATATTCCTTAAGAATCCCCAACTTCTCCTAAAATATCCAACTTGTTGATTAAATTCCCCAAAGGTATCATTTCTCAAGGACACCCATGATTCCTAAGTTTTCTTTACCCGCCCCAATATCTCCTAAAAATCCCCAATGTTCCTTAAAAATCCACAATATCTCCTAAAAATCCCCAATATTCCTTAAGAATCCCCAACTTCTCCTTAAATGTCCAACTTGTTGATAAGATTTCCGAAAGGTATCATTTCTCAAGGACCCCCATGATTCCTAGTTCCCTTTACCCTCTCCAATATCTCCTAAAAATCCCCAATTTTCCATAAGAATCCCCAATTTCTCCTAAAATGTCCAACTTGTTGATAAGATTCCCCAAAGGTATCATTTCTCAAGGACCCCCATGATTCCTAAGTTCCTTTTACTCTCCCCAATGTCTCCTAAAAATCCCCAATGTTCCTTAAAATCCCCAATTTCTCCTAAAATGTCCAACTTGTTGATTAGATTCCCCAAAGGTATCATTTCTCAAGGACCCCCATGATTCCTAAGTTCCCTTTACCCTCCCCAATATCTCTTAAAAATCCCCAATATTCCTTAAGAATCCCCAACTTCTTCTAAAATGTCCAACTTGTTAATTAGATTCCCCAAAGGTATCATTTCTCAAGGACCCCCATGATTGCTAAGTTCCCTTTACCCTCCCCAATATCTCCTAAAAATCCCCAATGTTCCTTAAGAATCCCCAACTTCTCCTTAAATGTCCAACTTGTTGATTAGATTCCCCAAAGGTATCATTTCCCAAGGACCCCCATGATTCCTAAGTTCCCTTTACACTCCCCATTATCTCCTAAAAATCCCCAATGTTCCTTAAAAATCCCCAACTTCTCCTAAAATGTCCAACTTGTTGATTAGATTCCCCAAAGGTATCTGTTCTCAAGGACACTCATGATTCCTAAGTTTTCTTTACCCGCCCCAATATCTCCTAAAAATCCACAATATCTCCTAAAAATCCCCAATATTCCTTAAGAATCCCCAACTTCTCCTAAAATGTCCAACTTGTTGATTAGATTCCCCAAAGGTATCATTTCTCAAGGACACCCATGATTCCTAAGTTTTCTTTACCCGCCCCAATATCTCTCAAAAATCCCCAATGTTCCTTAAGAATCCCCAACTTCTCCTAAAATGTCCATCTTGTTGATTAGATTCCCCAAAAGTATCATTTCTCAAGGACCCCCATGATTCCTAAGTTCCCTTTACCCTCCCCAATATCTCCTAAAAATCCCCAATGTTCCTTAAAAATCTCCAACTTCTCCTAAAATGTCCAACTTGTTGATTAGATTCCCCAAAGGTATCATTTCTCAAGGACACCCATGATTCCTAAGTTTTCTTTACCCGCCCCAATATCTAATAAAAATCCCCAATGTTCCTTGAAAATCCACAATATCTCTTAAAAATCCCCAATATTCCTTAAGAATCCCCAACTTCTTCTAAAATGTCCAACTTGTTGATTAGATCCCCCAAAGGTATCATTTCCCAAGGACCCCCATGATTCCTAAGTTCCCTTTACCCGCCCCTATATCTCCTAAAAATCCCCAATGTTCCTTAAGAATCCCCAACTTCTCCTAAAATATCCAACTTGTTGATTAGATTCCCCAAAGGTATCATTTCTCAAGGACACCCATGATTCCTAAGTTTTCTTTACCCGCCCCAATATCTCCTAAAAATCCCCAATGTTCCTTAAAAATCCACAATATCTCCTAAAAATCCCCAATGTTCCTTAAAAATCCCCAACTTCTCCTTAAATGTCCAACTTGTTGATTAGATTCCCCAAAGGTATCATTTCTCAAGGACCCCCATGATTGCTAAGTTCCTATTACCCTCCCCAATGTCTCCTAAAAATCCCTAATGTTCCTAAAAAATCTCCAACTTCTATTAAAATGTCCAACTTGTTGATTAGATTCCCCAAAGGTATAATTTCTCAAGGACCCCCATGATTCCTAAGTTCCCTTTACCCTCCCCAATATCTCCTAAAAATCCCCAATTTTCCATAAGAATCCCCAACTTCTCCTAAAATATCCAACTTGTTAATTAGATTCCCCAAAGGTATCATTTCTCAAGGACCCCGATGATTGCTAAGTTCCCTTTACCCTCCCCAATATCTCCTAAAAATCCCCAATGTTCCATAAGAATCCCCAACTTCTCCTTAAATGTACAATTTGTTGATTAGATTCCCCAAAGGTATCATTTCCCAAGGACCCCCATGATTCCTAAGTTCCCTTTACCCTCCCCAATATCTCCTAAAAATCCCCAATGTTCCTTAAAAATACCCAACTTCTCCTAAAATGTCCAACTAGTTGATTAGATTCCCCAAAAGTATCATTTCTCAAGGACACCCATGATTCCTAAGTTTTCCTTAACCGCCCCAATATCTCCTAAAAATCCCCAATGTTCCTTTAAAATCCACAATATCTCCTAAAAATCCCCAATATTCCTTAAGAATCCCCAACTTCTCCTAAAATGTCCAACTTGTTGATTAGATTCCTTAAAGGTATCATTTCTCAAGGACACATATGATTCCTAAGTTTTCTTTACCCGCCCCAATATCTCCTAAAAATCCCCAATGTTCCTTAAAAATCCACAATATCTCCTAAAAATCCCCAATATTCCATAAGAATCCCCAACTTTTTCTATAATGTCCAACTTGTTGATTAGATTCCCCAAAGGTATCATTTCTCAAGGACACATATGATTCCTAAGTTTTCTTTACTCGCCCCAATATCTCCTAAAAATCCCCAATGTTCCTTAAAAATCCACAATATCTTTTAAAAATCCCCAATATTCCTTAAGAATCCCCAACTTCTTCTAAAATGTCCAACTTGTTGGACACATATGATTCCTAAGTTTTCTTTAGCCGCCCCAATATCTCCTAAAAATCCCCAATGTTCCTTAAGAATCCCCAACTTCTCCTAAAATGTCCAACTTGTTGATTAGATTCCCCAAAGGTATCATTTCTCAAGGACCCTCATGATTCCTAAGTTCCCTTTACCCTCCCCAATATCTCCTAAAAATCCCCAATGTTTCTTAAGAATCCCCAACTTCTCCTAAAATGTCCACATTGTTGATTAGATTCCCCATAAGTTTCATTTCTCAAGAACACCCATGATTCCTAAGTTTTCTTTACCCTCCCCAATATCTCCTAAAAACCCCCAATGTTCCTTAAAAATCCCCAACTTCTCCTAAAATATCCAACTTGTTGATTAGATTCCCCAACGGTATCATTTCTCAAGGACACCCATGATTCCTAAGTTTTCTTAACCCGCCCCAATATCTCCTAAAAACCCCCAATGTTCCTTGAAAATCCCCAATATCTCCTAAAAATTCCCAATATTCCTTAAAAATCCCCAACTTCTCCTTAAATGTCCAACTTGTTGATAAGATTCCCCAAAAGGTATCATTTCTCAAGGACCCCCATGATTCCTACGTTCCCTCTACCCTCCCCAATATCTCCTAAAAATCCCCAATGTCCCATAAGAATCCCCAACTTCTCCTAAAATGTCCAACTTGTAATAAGATTCCCCAAAGGTATCATTTCTCAAGGACCCCCATGATTCCTAGTTCCCTTTACCCTCCCCAATATCTCCTAAAAATCCCCAATGTTCCTTAAAAATCCCCAACTTCTCCTGAAATGTCCAACTTGTTGATTAGATTCCCCAAAGGTATCATTTCTCAAGGACCCCCATGATTCTTAAGTTCCCTTTACCCTCCTCAATATCTCCTAAAAATCCCCAATGTCCCATAAGAATCCCCAACTTCTCCTAAAATGTCCAACTTGTTGATAAGATTCCCCAAAGGTATCATTTCTCAAGGACCCCCATGATTCCTAGTTCCCTTTACCCTCCCCAATATCTCCTAAAAATCCCCAATGTTCCTTAAAAATCCCCAACTTCTCCTGAAATGTCCAACTTGTTGATAAGATTCCCCAAAGGTATCATTTCTCAAGGACCCCCATGATTCCTAAGTTCCCTTTACCCTCCCAAATATCTCTTAAAATCCCCAATGTTCCATAAGAATCCTCAACTTCTCCTTAAATGTCCAACTTGTTGATTAGATTCCCCAAAAGTATAATTTCCCAAAGACTCCCATGATTCCTAAGTTCCCTTTACCCTCTCCAATATCTCCTAAAAATCCCCAATGTTCCTTAAAAATCCCCAACTTCTCCTAAAATGTCCAACTTGTTGATTAGATTCCCCAAAGGTATCATTTCTTAAGGACACCCATGATTCCTAAGTTTTCTTTACCCGCCCCAATATCTCCTAAAAATCCCCAATGTTCCTTAAAAATCCACAATATCTCCTAAAAATCCCCAATATTCCTTAAGAATCCCCAACTTCTCCTAAAATGTCCAACTTGTTGATTAGATTCCCCAAAGGTATAATTTCCCAAGGACCCCCATGATTCCTAAGTTCCCTTTACCCGCCCCAATATCTCCTAAAAATCCCCAATGTTCCTTAAGAATCCCCAACTTCTCCTAAAATATCCTACTTGTTGATTAGATTTCCCAAAGGTATCATTTCTCAAGGACACCCATGATTCCTAAGTTTTCTTTACCCTCCCCAATATCTCCTAAAAATCCCCATTCCTTAAAAATCCCCAATATCTCCTAAAATCCCCAATATTCCTTAAGAATCCCCAACTTCTCCTTAAATGTCCAACTTGTTGATTAGATTCTCCAAAGGTATCATTTCTCAAGGACACCCACGATTCCTAAGTTTTCTTTACCCGCCCCAATATCTCCTAAAAATCCCCAATGTTCCTTAAAAGTCCACAATATCTCCTAAAAATCCCCAATGTTGCTTTAAAATCCCCAACTTCTCCTAAAATGTCCAACTTGTTGATTAGATTCCCCAAAAGCATAATTTCCCAAGGACCCCCATGATTCCTAAGTTCCCTTTACCCGCCCCAATATCTAATAAAAATCCCCAACGTTCCTTAAGAATTCCCAACTTCTCCTAAAATGTCCAACTTGTTGATTAGATTTCCCAAAGGTATAATTTCTCAAAGAAACCCATGATTCCTAAGTTTTCTTTACCCGCCCCAATATCTCCTAAAAATCCCCAATGTTCCTTAAAAATCCCCAATATCTCCTAAAAATCCCCAATATTCCTTAAGAATCCCCAACTTCTCCTAAAATGTCCAACTTGTTGATTAGATTCCCCAAAGGTATCTGACAGTTCTCAAGTCTATCGTTGCCCAAAATGCAGGTATTCCACAGCTTACTGCCAGCATTTGCTGCCAGCTGCTATAGAAATTTTATAGCATGTATCTTTTCCGTTACACGAAATAATTCATACAGCGTAGGGTAGATAAGCGATCTAATTGAATAAAGTTTAGTTAGTCAAATCCAAACCGTCGAAGAATAAAGTTTCAAGTTCTAAGTTCCAAGTCAAGTTTTTTGGTGAATCCAGTGATACCGAGTGACCCCAGTGGTGATAGTGTCCACCCAATCCGTTCTGTGACCCCGAAATCCGCCGGAAGCACGATCCTGCCCTATCATCTTGGTGCCGTGACCAGGATCTGGCTTCTTCCCAGAACACCCGCCATCGCAGTTCGGACTCAGACGCTATCTACCGCCATCGTTCCGCACCATTGTGTGCCCCATCGGTATTGAAAGGATCGCCATCTTCCCCGGAGCCCATTGTGTTCCAACGCCTTCGAGAAGCTTCTCCGGAGTTCCCGCTTGAATTTTAATACAAGGCCTAATTCCGTTAGGCACTCGGTACGTATTATTCCGAAGTGCGCAGAAGTTTATCGCGGGTGCCTTGAGATTTTTCTCTCTTTTTTCCGAAACTCGTAACCGTTCCGGAGTTCGACGAAGCTTCTAGAAGCGTGACCAGCCGGTCAGCTATCAGCTAGTGCGAGAGTGACGACGCCATAGCCATCCGTTACATGTGATTGCCCAATAGAAGGACCGTTGCAGATTTGAATATAATACAAGGCTTAATCGTAGCCTTGGACAGGTTAGTAGCGCTCCAACCTATCTACTCCATTTGTCCGGCTCTACCGGGTCTTTCTTTGTGTCACCCGATCTAGTGCCCCCCTGCGATACCACACTTCCGCAATGGCGGACGAACGTTCGAGACAACAGCTCATCAACCGCCGGACGACGCTCATCGCTGCGCTAGGAAGAGCGGAACAATTCGTCGAGAAATACGTGGCGGAACGGGACAGTGGCCAGGTGAAACTACGTCTCGAGAGCCTCGATACCGTGTGGATGGGATTGGAGGATGTGCAGACCCAACTCGAGGACCTGGAACTGACCAACCAAGGTATGGCGCAAAATCTCGCTTTCCGTTCCCACAACGAAACCCGCTATTTCCAAATTAAGGCTTCTCTTCAATCCTACCTCCCCAATGTACCACCTTCGACAAACGCAATTCTCCAATCGTCTCCCTCTGGCCTGTCTGGAATCAAACTACCAACCATTTCCCTGCCGGAGTTCGACGGGGACTACAACAACTGGTTAGCTTTCCACGACACGTTCGTCGCTCTAATCCACTCCAACCCCGACGTTCACGACATCCAAAAGTTTCATTACCTCCGTGCTGCTCTGAAAGGAGAGGCAGCACAGCTAATCGAATCCATCGGCATCAGCTCCGCCAATTACCCTATTGCATGGCAAACCCTCGTCTCTCGCTACGCTAACGAATATCTTCTCAAAAAGCGACACCTTCAAGCCCTCCTCGATTGCCCTCGAATGAAAAAAGAATCCGCCGCTGCATTGCATTCCGTCGTCGACGAGTACGAGCGCCACACCAAGACCCTTCGCCAACTTGGTGAACCTATCGATTCCTGGAGCACTATGCTGGAACATCTTCTTTGCCTCCGACTCGACGACGCTACGCAGAAAGCATGGGAAGATTTCGCTACGACCACCACAAACCCCGACTACGGTTGTCTCATTGATTTTCTCCACCGTCGCATTCGTGTGCTAGAATCAATGTCCGTTAATCACCAAGCACAGCCAACATCCAATCAACAGCCACCAATGTTTCGACGCCCACCTTTCCACAAAACCGTTTCCCATGCTGTAACTGAAGCCACACCACGAAAATGCCACTCTTGCGATCAACATCATCCTCTCTTCCAATGCCCACGATTCGAAAGAATGTCCGTCGCCGATCGTCTGAAAGTCGTCAATGACCAACATCTCTGCCACAATTGTTTTCGTCAAGACCACCTCGCTCGCAATTGTCAATCAAAATTCTCGTGTCGTCACTGCCGAAAACGACACCATTCATTGCTCCACCCAGGCTACCACCCACTCGAAACCGAACAATCATCCACCACCGTTCGCCCATCAACGTACACACCGAAGCCCATCGTCAAACAAGATGCAGCACCCAACCGACGACCACCCACTTCCACGAATGCTGTCAGTGAACAGACGTCCAACTCCTCGCAAACATCGAACGCCAATGTTTTGCTTTCGACAGTCGTGTTGATGGTCCTCGATTGTAATGGTCAAGCTCACCCCGCACGAGCTCTGTTGGATAATGGATCGCAATCCAACATCATCAGCGATCGACTATGCCAGCTCCTCCGTCTCAAGCGAAACAAGATCAACATCCCAGTGTTCGGTGTCGGTGAGTCCTCCTCCAGTGTCAACCACTCGGTCAGTGCTACTATCAGGTCGAGAACCTCCGATTTCGAGATTGGTTTGGACTTCCTCGTCATGCCCCGTATAACGATCGATTTGCCCGTTGTTTCCTCTCCTTCCAATGACTGGCATGCCCCGCAAGATCTTCCGTTGGCCGACCCTACCTTCAATAAGACCGGTGCCATCGACATGTTGCTCGGAGCGGAACACTTTTTTACATACGTGAACCCTGGTACCCGGATCGTAGAAGGTGAAAACCCGATCCTCATCAAGAGCGTTTTCGGCTGGATTGTCACCGGTAGGAACCAAACGCCCCTGAAATCGCCCCCCGAAGCATGCCATGTCTCGCTTTCCGATCCACTCCATGAGGCCATGGAACGCTTTTGGCTTCTCGAAGAGGTAGAAAACCGCCCAAACTACTCGGTGGAAGAACAGCAATGCGAATCCCACTACATTTCCAATGTCTCACGTACACCGGAGGGAAGATATATCGTCCGGTTGCCCCGTCATCCAAATTTCGATCACATGCTCGGTGAGTCGAAGTCTGCTGCACTGCGTCGGTTCTATTCCCTGGAGAGACGGCTGAGCAGGGAACCCCATTTAATGGAAGAGTACCACTCTTTCCTATCCGAATACCTTTCGCTTGGACACATGCGAGTTGTTCCACCGAGCGAAGAGGAACCGCAGCAGGTGCATTATTTGCCCCACCACGCCGTACTGAAAGAGGCCAGTACAACCACAAAAGTACGTGTTGTCTTTGACTGATCCGCGAAAACCTCCACCGGATATTCCCTCAACGACGCCCTCCAAGTCGGTCCGATTGTTCAGGACGAGCTACTGACACTAGTCCTCCGATTCCGCAAGTACCCAATAGCCCTCGTAGCGGACATCGCGAAAATGTATCGCCAGGTGTTACTGCATCCCGACGACACACCACTACAGCGCATTCTCTGGCGATTCCATCCAGACGACCCGGTCACCACGTACGAATTGTCTACGGTTACCTATGGGCTAGCACCGTCATCATTCCTTGCCACTCGAACCCTGCAACAGCTCGCTGCCGACGAAGGAGATGCCTACCCGCACGGAGCCCCCGCTCTGAAGAAGGGATTCTATGTGGACGATTATATAGGGGGAGCGGATACAGAGGAAAAGGCAATCGAAACACGGGAGGAACTTGACGAACTGCTGGCCAAAGGAGGATTCCAATTGAGGAAATGGGCATCCAACAGCGAAAAGGTCCTGGAAGGACTCGACCCATCGCGAATTGTCACCCAACCAACGATGAAATTTGACCACGAAGAGCCCATCAAAGCGCTCGGGATCTGTTGGGAGCCCAGGACGGACCTGCTGAGATTCGACTCTGCCCCTACTGTCGGAAATGGTCCACCAACTAAACGTTCTATTCTGTCTGCCGTTTCAAAACACTTCGATCCCCTAGGTCTCACCGCCCCAGTCATCATACGAGCAAAAATGTTATTGCAGGAGCTCTGGCTGCAGCCTTGCGGGTGGGATGAAGAGGTATCCGACACTATTCAAGACAAGTGGAACAGCTATTGCACCGACCTACCGAAGATTGTATCCTACCGTGTTGAACGATATGCATTTCTGCCGAATTCCTACGTTCAGCTGCACACATTTGCGGATGCATCCCAGCAAGCATACGGCGCTTGCATTTATGCCCGTTCCACAGACGTCGAAGGTGCCGTAAAAGTCCGATTGATCGCTTCCAAATCGAAGGTAGCCCCCCTCAAGCGAGTTTCCATTCCCCGTCTTGAGCTATCTGCTGCTGTGCTGGCTGCGCGGTTGCATAAGCGGGTTTCCGAAGCATTGGATATGCCTATCACTGCTTCCCATTTTTGGTCCGATTCCACCGTCACACTTGAGTGGCTTCGATCGCCTCCATACACTTGGAGCACCTTCGTCGCGAATAGGGTTTCTGAAATCCAAACCACAACACAGGGATCCTATTGGCACCATATCGCAGGGAGAGAGAATCCAGCGGACCTAGTCAGCAGAGGAATGACCGTCGAAAAATTCCTATCCAGCAATTTGTGGCACCATGGGCCAGCCTGGCTAACAGCACCTGAAACGGAGTGGCCAATTAATACCCAGCAGCAGAAAACACCCGAAGAAATCCTGGAGCGACGAAGAATGGTGGCGGCTGTGCAAAATAAGCCCGAAGTGAATGGCATGTTTGACACATCGCTGTGCTATAATCGTTTGACACGAGTGACAGCATACTGTCTACGCTTCATCCAAGCTTGTCGTAGTGGTCGTCGTCGAACTACATCGTCACCGTGTCCCGAGTTCGATGTGATAACGAATGCAATCACCGTTGAGGAAATGTCAGCAGCCCGTATGAAACTAATCAAGCTAGCCCAAGCAGACGTCTTTGCAGAGGAGATTAGGTACTTGGGGAAGGGAAAAGCGGTTTCCAAGCATTCGAGCCTACGTCTTCTGAGCCCTTTCATCGACGATTCGGGAATATTGAGAGTTGGGGGTAGATTGCGTTTGTCAGATCAGCCTTATATAACCAAACATCCCATCCTCCTTCCCAATTCCCATCCATTAACACGGTCAATCGCCATGCACTACCATCTGAGGCTACTCCACGGTGGCGGCCGTGTGACCCTAGCGGCCATTCGCCAAGAATTTTGGCCGATACAAGGAAGGCGATTGGTCAACCACATCGTACGGAATTGCTTCCGTTGCTCTAGAGCCTCACCCGTTCCCGCTTAACAACAAACTGGACAACTGCCGCTGCAGAGAATTACCCCGAGCCGTCCTTTTTCTGTCACTGGAGTAGATTTTGCCGGTCCGGTCTACATGAAAGCAATCCACAAACGCGCCTCACCAACCAAGGCCTACATCAGCGTCTTCGTTTGCTTCGTCACGAAAGCTGTGCACCTAGAGCTGGTGAGCGACCTCTCCACACCAGCATTTCTCAACGCGCTACGAAGGTTCATCGCTCGTCGCGGGTGCCCCACACACATACACTCCGACAACGGAAAGAATTTCGAGGGAGCCCGCAACGCACTACACGAATTGTACCAAATGCTACAGCGAGAGAAGGCATCCGGATTCATTGCCACACACTGCTCAAGCCAGGGAATCCAGTGGCATATGACTCCACCGAAGGCCCCACATTTTGGCGGACTGTGGGAAGCTGCCGTCAAGGTGGCCAAGAAGCATATGTACCGTCAGCTAGGAAATGCGAAGCTGTCTTTCGTCCCTTGACACCACTCACGGAGGACCCCAATGATTTAGCCGTTCTGACACCAGCCCACTTTCTCATCGGAACTACACAGTCTGCTCTCCCCGATGCCGAAGTATGCCAGGTTCCGATAAACCGCCTCGACCACTATCGAGCCCTGCAACACCGAGTTCAACAATTTTGGCATCAGTGGCAGACCGAATATTTGCAGGAACTGCAAAAAGAAAACAAAATCAATGCTCCCAATACAGCAATTCAGCCCGGCAGGATGGTTGTCGTCGTCGATGAATTCCTAGCTCCCGTCAAGTGGCCTCTAGCGAGAATTGTCAACACCATCGAAGGACCAGACGGGCTCATCCGAGTCGTTGACCTGCACACCACCAAAGGAATCATTCGCCGTCCGGTCACGAAGATCTGTTTGCTGCCTTTTGAGTCAGGAACTCAATGAAGAATCCTAGAATTTGTTTGCCATTTTCCTGAATTGTACCGAATTAGAATAAGATTTGAAGTATTGTTTGTTGTGATTAGGAGATAGATTGAAATTCATGAATTTCAGGTGGCGGCGATGACAGTTCTCAAGTCTATCGTTGCCCAAAATGCAGGTATTCCACAGCTTACTGCCAGCATTTGCTGCCAGCTGCTATAGAAATTTTATAGCATGTATCTTTTCCGTTACACGAAATAATTCATACAGCGTAGGGTAGATAAGCGATCTAATTGAATAAAGTTTAGTTAGTCAAATCCAAACCGTTGAAGAATAAAGTTTCAAGTTCTAAGTTCCAAGTCAAGTTTTTTGGTGAATCCAGTGATACCGAGTGACCCCAGTGGTGATAGTGTCCACCCAATCCGTTCTGTGACCCCGAAATCCGCCGGAAGCACGATCCTGCCCTATCAGTATCATTTCTCAAGGACACCCATGATTCCTAAGTTTTCTTTACCCGCCCCAATATCTCCTAAAAATCCCCAATGATCTTTAAAAATCCACAATATCTCCTAACAGTCCCCAATATTCCGTAAGAATCCCCAACTTCTCCTAAAATGTCCAACTTGTTGATTAGATTCCCCAAAGGTATAATTTACCAAGGACCCCCATGATTCCTAAGTTTTCTTTACGCGCCCCAATATCTCCTTAAAATCCCCAATGTTTCTTAAAATCCCCAATATCTTCTAAAAATCCCCAATGTTCCTTAAGAATCCCCAACTTCTCCTAAAATGTCCAACTTGTTGATAAGATTCCCCAAAGGTATCATTTCCCAAGGACCCCCATGATTCCTAAGTTCCCTTTACCCTTTCCAATATCTTCTAAAAATCCCCAATGTTCCTTAAGAATCCCCAACTTCTCCTAAATTGTCCAACTTGTTGATTAGATTCCCCAAAGGTATCATTTCTCAAGGACACCCATGATTCCTAAGTTTTCTTTACCCTCCCCAATATCTCCTAAAAATCCCCAATGTTCCTTAAAAATCCCCAACTTCTCCTAAAATGTCCAACTTGTTGATAAGATTCCCCAAAGGTATCATTTCTCAAGGATCCCCATGATTCCTAAGTACCCTTTACCCTCCCCAATATCTCCTAAAAATCCCCGATGTTCCTTAAGAATCCCCAACTTCTCCTAAAATGTCCAACTTGTTGATTAGATTCCCCAAAGGTATCATTTCTCAAGGACACCCATGATTCCTAAGTTTTCTTCACCCGCCCCAATATCTCCTAAAAATCCCCAATGTTCCTTAAAAATCCACAATATCTCCTAAAAATCCCCAATATTCCCTAAGAATCCCCAACTTCTCCTAAAATATCCAACTTGTTGATTAGATTTCCCAAAGGTATCATTTCTCAAGGACACCCATGATTCCTAAGTTTTCCTTACCCGCCCCAATATCTCCTTAAAATCCCCAATGTTCCTTAAAAACCCACAATGTCTCATAAAAATCCCCAATATTTCTTAAGAATCCCCATCTTCTCCTAAAATGTCCAACTTGTTGATTAGATTCCCCAAAGGTATCATTTCTCAAGGACCGCCAAGATTCCTAAGTTCCCTTTACCCTCCCCAATATCTCCTAAAAATCCCCAATGTTCCTTAAGAATCCCCAACTTCTCCTGAAATGCCCAACTTGTTGATTAGATTCATCAAAGGTATCATTTCTCAAGGACCCCCATGATTCCTAAGTTCCCTTTACCCTCTTCAATATCTCCTAAAAATCCCCAATTTTCCATAAGAATCCCCAACTTCTCCTAAAATGTCCAACTTGTTGATTAGATTCCCCAAAGGTATCACCACAAGAGTAATCATCTTTGAGCGTTCCTGAACGGTGGGTTTAGAAACTCGTCGATGCTATGGCAGATGACGGAATGAGAACGTCAAATGTACATGCAGATTGATGAGATGCAAAAACGAGAAAAAGTTGGACTACATAGTGTAACCAATGTCATGCTACTATTGTAAATTTTGAAATTTCTGCTTATAATTACTAAATTTAGCTACATTTATTATATAAATATTAATCCTAACGAGGTTGTTTCGGCCAGGATGTCTAGCCCCACGTTGTGTAATTTTAATTGCCCCGGGCGGCGGAGAAGAAATGATACGCGCAACTCTACTTTACTATTTATTCGCACCACCGTGTGGCAGTGCTCCACACGGTGGTGATATGATATAGCACACTAAATTACATACATTTAGGGCTTCCCTTTTATAGGGGAAGCAGTACGGGAAGATACAAAACAACAGAGCGCACGGTAGCACGCTTTATCATGCCTACCGTGGCTCTAGGCATTTACTGTAGGCTATGAAAGAGATACAATAGTTGAATGGGCTGTTGCTGCTGCTCTGCGTATAGCGCTGCTAGCGTGTGTAACAGCCAACGACGGCGCCGAGTACGATGCGAGATCCAACAGAGGTAATTATTTCCTAAATTATATAATAATTGAATTGCTAAAATGTTATCACTTTATACAGGCAAACTTTGTGAATTCGCCTAGCTTACCTATACTAGAACTAGTTGATCTGAAGATTGGAATTGTTAATTGATCCGAAGCAACGTAAGTGTCATATATTATATTATAACAATAATACATATAATAATGTCTATGTGTAGTAGAAAATAGGTTGAAGCGTAAAGGAAGTCTAAGGGAGAAGAACCCGTGAGCAAGAAGAAGTAGGAAGAACAGTGATTAAACTAAACGTAGGTCGGTCAATGAAATCAATAATGAATTAGACTAATCGATGAATTTCTAGGAAATTTTTAATGCTCGCCAATAAACATTAAAAAATCGGAATCCTCTGCTCTCTTCCTCTTCAATCCCGTTGACGGAGCGTCAACAATTTAAAAATTTCGTTTATCTCCCACACCGATTCGGCGATGCTTGGGCGAACGCCAATCAAGACGAGGAGCGCCGCGGCGGCTCGTGATGGTCGGTCTGCAGCTGGGTCTTCACGAGAAGACATCGTGCGTAACGATGGAAATCAACACTGCAAAGCCTGCACCGACGAGGACAACACTCGAATGGTCCAGTGCGATAAATGCGACGACTGGTACCATTTCGAGTGCGTAGAAGTCAGCCGAGGTGTCGCAGACCGTGATTGGCACTGTCCTATCTGCCAGTCTGCCGAAAAAGGAGCAAAGAAGAAACATTCGACTAAGGTGGCCTCTAAAGAGTCGATCGTGAGTACGTCAGCTCCCATAAATCCCGCTATTAGAGTTACATCAGTCCCATTGAACGTTGTTCCCCAAATCCCGACAAATTTATCTGACTTGCCCTATGAAACAAGAAGTGATGTTAACAAGTCTGTGTTAACTCATGTTGCCTCGAATATGATATTTCCGCCTGTTTCTGCCAATAAAGCTAACAATACGTTAAATCCACAAAATCCCTACGCTGTAAACAGTACCGCTCTCCCTTCAAATATGCTGTTACCACCAAGCATATTCACCCTCGCCGGTAGTTCTGTATCGTCTAACCCGGCTTATACGTTCATGTCGTCGAATTCGTTAGTACAGTCAACAGCGCCAGCGTGCACTCTCAATGCCTTTCCGAGGATGACTGATATCAGGCAGGGCCTTCCGATAGTTTCTAGGCCCCAGCCGACACCAACAGTTGCAACCCAAGCAACACATATGTTATAATAGAGTTACGACAGCGCAAGTTTTGGTTGTATAAAGGTTTATTTTACGTAATTCTAACATTGTGTTGAAATAACGTAAAATAAATTTCTATACAACCAAAACTTGCGCTGTCGTAACTTTTATATAACATGTGTGTTGCTTGGGAAACATCCCCCTGGCATCTAGCACCATCATTCCAACCACTGGGCAAATTGGTCCATCTTTGAATGAGCCGCTGAAACCAACGTCAAACAAGCCTGGAAGCAACGCGAAGCAAGTTTTCGGGGAGACATCAAGTCAGCACTCTGCAGCTTTGAAGAGGTCCACAAAGCAGAATCAGTTAGAGTTGGAGTTGAATATGCTCAACGAGGAAAGGAAACTGCAAAAAGAGGAGAACTTGAGAAAGCGTGAATACCTTCAAAAGCGGTACGCAATACTTTTGGAAATCGCCAGTGAATCATCATCAGTTGCTGAAATCGAAGAAGATAAAGTCGAAGACCGAGTTGATGAATGGGTCAACAACGGCTTGAACGTAGGTCAAGCAGCACTTGATCGAGAAGTTGTTCCGGAATTACTTGAAGTGAACATCGCTAAACGGCCGCCTCCAAACGCGTATCCAATCTGTAGTCAACCCGAGATGTATAGCGGAATCCCTGCTCGGCGTGAAACCGTATCGTTCCGGCAACCTAGAATGCTTCCAACATCAGCAACGGACGGATATGCCAGAATGCCAGCGCGTCATCCAGAAGCTTCTGTCCCTCAGCATCAGGCCATAAACTCTAGGATGCATCGACCAAATACCAGCCGTCAGCCGGACAGACAATCGAGAAACGTAAACATGCTCGAACTCGGGCGACCCTCGCTGGGACATGACGTGTTCGAAGATGAAGAGGAAAACAATCTAACTCGTAGTCAAGTTGTAGCTCGTCAGGCCGTGTCACGTGAACTTCCGAAGAATGGCCACTATTTTTCTCCTCGTTCACAACTACGACAAGCATGTGCGGATATACAGCGGAGGAAAATCTTGTCCGTTTGCAGAAGTGCCTCACAGGAAGAGCCTTCGAAGCGGTCAAATGCATGTTAATGCATCCGATGAATGTGAACCAAATTATCTCAACTCTGAAAATGAGGTTTGGAAATCCAGAGATTATTGTGCACAACTTAATGGCTAAAATCAGCTCAACTCCGGCTCTTAAAGCTGATAAATTAAATATCATAATCGAATTTGCGCTTGCTGTGCAAAATTTGTGCGCAACAATCGAAGCATGCCAGCTGGAAGAGTATTCTTATAACGTCCCGGGTAGACGTGAATATCATAATCATATCTTGAAACGATCAAATTTTGATGTCATATCTTAATATGATATTGATGAGATATTCAAAATGTTGCCAAATATCTACTCAATATCTCATCGTGATATGATTTCAAAATTAGTACTTAATTTGATTTTTGGAAAGCCTAGTGCAACCTGCTGCATAAATGTCGAAATTTCCCAACATTGCGCATAAAAACTATATTAAGTTTTCAACTTATGCTCCGTCCCCAAATAACGTAACGCTTCAGGAGATAGGAGTTCAATAAATTCCGTAACGCTCCAGGGGAATAGGGAATACAGCCTAGCGTTACGACCCATACAAAAAAGTTGGAGTTATCATACAAAAGCACATTATGGATTCCGCCAGTTCCTAATGAACCAACCACCGAGTTCAAAGATATCGAATTTAGCGGTACACAATAAATAGATGTTCCCTTATGTACACCCAAATTTTACAAACGAGCACTGGGACAAAAAGGAAGTAGAAGTGGCCTTCATTTTCAATAAGCGGGTTTATGGATGCGGCAATTGAACAAAAAAAAAACAGAGTATGTGCTGATTACTCTGCTAATAGTCGATATTTGCTTTTCTTTAAAAAAAGGCATAAAAATATATACTGATTTAATCTGATACATTTCTTAATTATTTCTTAATTTCTTAATTATTTTATTTCACTATGAGTAAACCAGCAGAGGCTTTCCAATTGAGTCCGATGGCAACATGAGCTGGATCTCGATGTCGAGCTTGCATTTGTGGTACGAATCCAATAAATGAATCACCGGACAATTTGGGAACTTTATCGACCCGCTAAGCGAAATACGTCCATTTCGAAAAACGGACCGTTTGATTCTAGATTCAGCAAAACATATCGCTTCAGACGACAAGCTTTTTGAGTTTCAACCAACGAATTGCGTAGCGTTTCTGCATGGGGTATACGAACAGACGACAGTCGTGACGACTACGATCTTCTAAATGTTTCCAAAGCTTTTCTGGGCGACAGTTCACAATAGAGCACGTTCAGTGAAGTACATACTAGATTTGTACTAGATTTACCTTCTCACCATACAAAAATTCAGCTCATTACTACAATCTAGTACTTCACTGATTGCGTCCTATTCTTCATTACCCCAACAAAGCTAGCCATGAAAATGTTTGACACTTTTGAGGTCATTTTGACAGACCACACACATGCAGGAAAAGGACGAACCATATATTCTACTTTATCGATCTTGTTGCCGTCCTTTTCATGCTCATGTTACATCTGTCAAAATGACCTGTGAATTGTCAGTCATTTTGAGGTTAGGTTCGTTGGTGTAATTAAGAATTGGTGGAAATTCGTCCTGTTTTAGGCGCAAAATAAACCAAACATGTTTCTACGCATGTCGTTTTTAAAGTTTGGATCACCAGCTTTGTTAACAATTCAGAGAAAGAGCATGATATGTGAAATCATCTAGAGAAAAGTGCTCTCTTAGTTTAGGAAAATATGCAAAATAGCCTTAATTAATTTTTATTTTCCATACTATCACGTCAGTTAACACATTTTGGGTTTAAACTGTATTAATATTCTGCAATAGAACATTTATCATTAAGAAATCTGAAAAATTCTGCTCAAGATCAAAATTAGCTCTTCACATTTCCATCTACAACATCCAGAATTCGAAAGATCTGAAAATTACTACTCAAGATCAAAATCAGTTCTTTGACACATTCATCTATAACATCCGAAAATTGTGAGATCTGAAAACTACTATTCAAGATCATAATTAGTTCTTTCACACACTCATCTACAACATGGCGGGACCAAACCAACACAACTACCATGACTCGCAAACACCTTGGAAAACGTAGAACTTGATGCTCTTGTTACCTTCTATTTTCAGATATGAGTCGTAGTACAGTGGTAATGTCACTGCTCATAAATCACAAGGTCATAAGTTCGATTCTGGTCGCGGCCATTTTTCTTTTTTTTTTACTCTAATCCATCTGTCAGATCATTTTATGATATTGGTTAGATGTGCTACAGCCCAGATCTCCCCAGATATTAGTCTGATCTTATAACATCAAAATGAGATATTATTTTGTTCTTCCCCATACTTATTTTTGATCTTATTTTTGATCTTTTATCTCTTATGTCAAACAAACCAATAGCTAATTATGATCTTGAGTGCTTCACTGAGGAATATCAAATGATGATATTGTTCTGATTTTTACTTCTACTCGGGGTGGCACTCCTCCGTGAACTCGTGGATAAATTACCGTCAGCAATCAAGCTGGATTGGGCCAGCTATCGTCGTAATTTTGCTGCTGTGAACTTGTCCATCTTTTCTGGTTGGTTGTACGAGCTCGCCGAGGATATCTGTCCTCTCGCTGGGCCACCCAGTGATCCAAAAATGCATCGAGTCGGAAAGAATAATCCAGCGTTTCTTAACGCACATGCTGAGGATGTCGACGATCAACCAAGGAAGCTGCACAAGGAGGGACTTCTACGGACCAGTTTGGAAGAACGGATACAACGTGTTTAGTTTGCAAAGGCAACTGTCCAACCCTAGATAAATGTCAACGGTTTTACGAAATGGGGTATAATTCGCGATGGGCTGCCGTCAAAGAATTCGGGCTGTGCAGAAAATGCCTCAATAATCACAAGGGACCATGCAAGATACAGAAACTATGCGGCAAGAACGGTTGCGAATTCAAGCATCATGAGCTTCTGCATAACAATCAGCGTACCGCGAAAGCTTCTGTGAAAACCGGGGTAAAATCCGATGCGCCCCACGAGAACAATGCACCAGATACCACAAGATCATCCGAGAGTGAATGCAATATCCATCATCAGATCACGAACAAGACCTTGTTCCGAGTTGTTCCTGTAATTCTCTACGGACCAGATAAGCCCATAAGGACGTTCGCGTTCCTCGATGATGGGGCCTCCTACACTTTGATGGATGCTGCTCTTGCTATGGAACTGAAGGTAGAAGGGCAACATGAACCTCTCTGCCTCAAGTGGACGGGAAACATGTGTCGTTCCGAAAATGACTCAATCAAAGTGAACGTTCAAATTTCAGGAACTGGTGATCATGCTAAAAGATACTGGCTCCAGGGAGTACACACGGTTTCTGCTCTAGATCTGTTCCATCAGTCCGTTGATGCACAGGAAATGGCGGATAATTACAAGCATTTGCGAGGAATACCAGTAGAGTCTTATCAGAACGCGCAACCGCGGATACTAATTGGTATGAAAAACGCAAATCTCGGTTATCCTCTCAAAGGACGCGAAGGAAAGCCAAATGAACCTATAGCAACAAAAACTAGGCTAGGTTGGGTTCTTCACGGAGGTTCTGACGAGAATGATCTATTGGTAGCCTATCACGGTGTAGAATGCGGTTGCTCTGAAGCATCAGACGATTTTGTAGAGCAAGCAATTCGAGAATATTTTTCACTAGAAGGTCTCGGAGTCACTAAGCAGGACAGGCCACTTTTCTCCAAGGAGGATGAACGAGCGCTGAAGATCTTAAACAAAGTCGTTCAAACGGACAACGGACAATATGAGACACGCCTTCTTTGGAAGTATGACGACTTTCGTTTGCTGAATAGTAAGCCTCTAGCACTGCGACGGTTGCATTGCTTAGAATCCAGGATGAAGAGAGAACCACAACTAGCTGTCGCCCTTTGTGCAAAAATAGACGACTACAAAGAAAAGGGCTACATTAGGAAACTTGCAGATGCGGAACTTCAAGAGTGGCAGCGTATCTGGTATATACCCATATTCCCAGTGTTCAACGCCAACAAACCAGGCAAACTGCACATCGTTTGGGATTGCGCGGCCAAAGCCGGAAAAGTCTCGCTGAATTCCATGTTAGTTAAAGGCCCGGATCAATTGACTCCCCTGAACAATGTACTGTACAGATTCCGGGAATATAAGATTGGAAGCAGCGGCGATATAAGAGAAATGTTTCTTCAAGTGAAAATAGCTAAAGAAGATCAGGGTTGTCAACTTTTTCTGTGGAAGGATGACCCCGAAGATGAAGTACCTAGTACCTACGTGTCCCAAGTGATGACGTTCGGAGCCTGCTGTTCACCAAGCTGCACCCAATTTGTTAAAAATTTGAATGCGGAAAAGTATGCTGGCAAATTCCCAAGGGCAGCTGAACTGCCGTAATTCTGCAAAGTGACGTAAGCGACATTGATAGTTTTGGCCCATTTTATGGTTATTATGCATAAAATTCTCGCTCATCCTCTAAGTTTCTTTCCATAGATGATAGTTCACGACTAGATCATGCATTCTAATACAGCAGGCATACCACAGTTTTGTTTTTACACCAGTTATTATATATAATATACCAAAAAAAATCGACATTTTGAATGGCGCTTACGTCACTTTGCAGAATTACGGCAGTGAAGCTATCACGAAGCAGCATTATGTGGATGACATGCTGCTCAGCGTCGAAAGCGAAGAAGAAGCAATCCAGTTAGCGGAAAATGTCAGATTAATCCACGCTGAGGCCGGCTTTGAAATACGGAATTGGATTTCAAACTCCAGCAATGTTCTTCAAGCTTTACATCAAGAGGAAACGGACAACAAAAGTCTTCATGTTGGACCGGAGTTGGGAACAGAAAAGGTCCTAGGGATGTGGTGGTGTACGAACACGGACAGCTTCACCTACAAACTCTCGCCAAACCACGATTCTGGGCTCCTGGCTACGGCTTCTACCAAGATTACGAGACATTCAAATTCCTCGTTGCTACCGTTCCTTGACGTCAATGGGCCCGGATACACTTCAGCTCAAACACCACCAAAGAGGAGCTTCGTGCCAATTTGCTTTTCCACGTGGCTGTGCCATTGCCACTCTTTCAAGTAGCCATCTTTTCGGGTTGGAATCGTTTGCTTCGAGTTGCAGCTGCCACAATCAGGTTCATCGCCAACATTAGATGTAAAATAGCGGGTGTTGATCGCAGCACAGTGCATCAAACCTTCTTTACCGTCAAGCTCAAAGTGAATCATTTGCTGAAGAGATAGCCAATTTGTCTAACGAGAAAGCTATACCTAAATCGAGTTCCATCTTCACGATGAATCCATTCTTAGACGAAAAGCGAGTGCTGAGAATGCATGGTCGTATCAGTGCGTGTGAGTATACCAGTACGGATGCCAGAAATCAAATAATACTCCCTAAAAATCACCACATATCAAAACTAATCGTTCGGGATTACCACCAACGGTATCATCATCGCAATCATGAGACAGTGCTGAATGAGTTGCGGCAAGTTTTCCGAATTCCGAGGTTACGAGGATTGTTTCGAAAGGTTAAATCTGACTGTCAAACATGTAAAAACCAGCGAGCCACACCGCTGCATCCTCCGATGGCAGACCTTCCAAGTGCCAGATTGGCTGCATTCACCAGGCCTTTTTCGTACATCGGCGTAGATTATTTCGGCCCCATGACTGTTGCAGTAGGAAGGAGGAACGAGAAGCGATGGGGAGTCCTTATAACCTGTTTGACGATCAGAGCGGTACATATAGAAGTTGCACATTCACTAAGTGCAGATTCCTGCATAATGGCGTTGCGGAGTTTTATGGCAAGGCGAGGAGTTCCTATTCAAATCTATAGCGATAGAGGGACAAATTTTATCGCTGCTAGCAAGGAACTAAACGAGGCATTAAGGGAAATGGATCAACAGAAAGTTATTCAAGAGATTTCCAGCCAACTCACTGAATGGACCTTTATTCCACGCATATGGGAGGAGCCTGGGAGCGGCTCATCCAAACAGTAAAAGTGAATCTTCAAAAGATGCTACCAATGCGCCGCCCGACAGATGAAACACTCCGCAATACTCTAGCAGAAATTGAAAACCTAATAAAACTCCAGGCCATTGACGCACGTTCCTGTAGATGACCCTGATGCGCCAGTGCTTACACCAAACCATTTTATCTCAGGCTCGTCGAGCGGGCTCAAGCCTACGTCCCGATTAGATGATCGAGCCTTAATTTTGCGTAGATCTTGGCGAGAATCACAAAGGGAAGCGGACATATTTTGGCAACGTTGGCTCCGTGATTATCTGCCTGTTTTGACCATGCGGACAAAGTGGTTCGCTAACGTTAAACCAATTGAAATTGACGATATCGTGATGATAGTTGATCCAGATCTTCCCAGAAATTGTTGGCTCAGAGGTCGGGTCATAGCAGTGAACCAAGCGAAGGATGGGCACGTGAGATCAGTCGCAGTGCAAACTACAAAGGGAATCTACGAGCGACCCGCTTCGAAGATCGCTGTATTAGATGTTCGCCGCGAAGAATCAGCAGACCAGAACCCTGGCGTACTTGGGGGGGGAGTGTTACGACCCCTCGGTCGACGCGACTCACCAGAGTAATCATCTTTGAGCGTTCCTGAACGGTGGGTTTAGAAACCCGTCGATGCTATGGCAGATGACGGAATGAGAACGTCAAATGTACATGCAGATTGATGAGATGACATAAACGAGAAAAAGTTGGACTACATAGTGTAAACAATGTCATGCTTCTATTGTAAATTTTGAAATTTCTGCTTATAATTACTAAATTTAGCTACATTTATTATATAAATATTAATCCTAACGAGGAAATTATTTCCTGAATTATAAAATAATTGAATTGCTAAAATGTTATCACTTTATACAGGCAAACTTTGTGAATTCGCCTAGCTTACCTATACTAGAACTAGTTGATCTGAAGATTGGAATTGTTAATTGATCCGAAGCAACGTAAGTGTCATATATTATATTATAACAATAATACATATAATAATGTCTATGTGTAGTAGAAAATAGGTTGAAGCGTAAAGGAAGTCTAAGGGAAAAGAACCCGTGAGCAAGAAGAAGAAGGAAGAACAGTGATTGAACTAAACGTAAGTCGGTCAATTAAATCAATAATGAATTAGACTAATCGATGAATTTCTAGGAAATTTTTAATGCTCGCCAACAAACATTAAAAAATCGGAATCCTCTGCTCTCTTCCTCTTCAATCCCGTTGACGGAGCGTCAACAACCCCCATGATTCCTAAGTTCCCTTTACATTCCCCAATATCTCCTAAAAATCCCCAATGTTTCTTAAAAATCCCCAACTTCTCCTAAAATGTCCAACTTGTTGATTAGATTCCCCAAAGGTATCATTTCTCAAGGACCCCCATGATTCCTTAGTTCCGCAACTTCTCCTAAAATGTCCAACTTGTTGATTAGATTCCCCAAAGGTATCATTTCTCATGGACCCTCATGATTCCTAAGTTCCCTTTACCCTCCCCAATATCTCCTAAAAATCCCCATTGTTCCTTAAGAATCTCCAACTTCTCCCAAAATATCTAACTTGGTAATTAGATTCCCCAAAGGTATCATTTCTCAAGGACACCCATGATTCCTAAGTTTTCTTTACCCGCCTCAATATCTCCTAAAAATCCCCAATGTTAATTAAAAATCCACAATATCTCCTAAAAATCCCCAATATTCCTTAAGAATCCCCAACTTCTCCTTAAATGTCCAACTTGTTGATTAGATTCCCCAAAGGTATCATTTCCCAAGGACCCCCATGATTCCTAAGTTCCCTTTACCCTCCCCAATATCTCCTTAAAATCCACAATGTTCCTTAAAAATCCCCAACTTCTCCTAAAATGTCCAACTTGATGATTAGATTCTCCAAAGGTATCACTTCTCAAGGACACCCACGATTCCTAAGTTTTCTTTACCCGCCCCAATATCTCCTAAAAGTCCCCAATGTTCCTTAAAAATCCACAATATCTCCTAAAAATCCCCAATATTCCTTAAGAATCCCCAACTTCTCCTAAGATGTCCAACTTGTTGATTAGATTCCCCAAAGATATCATTTCTCAAGGACACCCATGATTCCTAAGTTTTCTTTACCCGCCCCAATATCTCCTAAAAATCCCCAATGTTCCTTAAGAATCCCCAACTTCTCCTAAAAGGTCCACTTTGTTGATTAGATTCCCCAAAGGTATCATTTCTCAAGGAACCCCATGATTCCTAAGTTTCTTTTACCCTCCCAAATATCTCCTAAAAATCCCCAATATTCCTTAAGAATCCCCAACTTCTCCTAAAATGTCCAACTTGTTGCTTAGATTCTACAAAGGTATCATTTCCCAAGGACCCCCATGATTCCTTAGTTTCCTTTACCCTCCCAAATATCTCCTAAAAATCCCCAATGTTCCTTAAGAATCCCCAACTTCTCCTAAAATGTCCAACTTGTTGATTAGATTCCCCAAAGGTATCATTCAGTGTTTGGCACCAGAAGTGATAAGTGAACCGCTCAGCAGTTTTTCTTCCCTTTTGTTGGTTCTGTTTCAATAACCAAGCGTGTCCATGTTCGCTCGTCGAGTCGTATGGTTCACGAACGAATTCAAAGAAGATACTCCAACATAGGCAAAATACAGCGATGAGCGGGATCCGCTAGGTGTAACACTTTCTGATGCTCTCTCATCGTTGGCTTCAAACAACTGTGAATACACGTTATTTTCATCATTATTTACCGCATTTCCGCTTTTAAAACGTAACATACTATTTAATTTAATTGTATTCATGATGCTGCAGGCGGTGTTGCCATAATGATCAAGAGTTATGACAATATTTTTTTCTTGTCGAATGCATCACTTTCATTAGCGTCGCCGAGCATCTTCTCTCTTGATTGCGCTCTCGTATTGAACCGGGCAAGAGAATTAATAGCACATTTCGGGAAGCGTTCGCGAGCATGTCGCTTCACGATGTGCTATACTCGTTGTTTGTAGCACAAGCTGAGTATAGACCACTCAGTGGCTCGCGATGAAATTCCAAACTCTGGTATCATTTCTCAAGGACACCCATGATTCCTAAGTTTTCTTTACCCGCCCCAATATCTCCTAAAAATCCCCAATGTTCCTTAAAAATCCCCAATATCTCCTAAAATTCCCCAATATTCCTTAAGAATCCCCAACTTCTCCTAAAATATCCAACTTGTTGATTAAATTCCCCAAAGCTATCATTTCTCAAGGACACCCATGATTACTAAGTTTTCTTTACCCGCCCCAATATCTCCTAAAAATCCCCAATGTTCCTTAAAAATCCACAATATCTCCTAAAAATCCCCAATATTCCTTAAAAATCCCCAACTTCTCCTTAAATGTCCAACTTGTTGATTAGATTCCCCAAAAGGTATCATTTCTCAAGGACCCCCATGATTCCTAAGTTCCCTTTACCCTAACCAATATCTCCTAAAAATCCCAAATTTTCCATAAGAATCCCCAACTTCTCCTAAAATATCCAACTTGTTGATTAGATTCCCGAAAGGTATCATTTCTCAAGGACACCCATGAATCCTTAGTTCCCTTTACCCTCCCCAATATCTCCTAAAAATTCCCAATGTTCCTTAAAAATCCCCAACTTCTCCTAAAATGTCCAACTTGTTGATAAGATTCCCCAAAGGTATCATTTCTCAAAAACACCCATGATTCCTAAGTTTTCTTTACCCGCCCCAATATCTCCTAAAAATCCCCAATGTTCCTCAAAAATCCACAATATCTCCTAAAAATCCTCAATATTCCTTAAAAATCCCCAACTTCTCCTAAAATGTCCAACTTGTTGATTAGATTCCCCAAAGGTATCATTTCCCAAGGACCCCCATGATTCCGTAGTTCCCTTTACCCGCCCCAATATCTCCTAACTAAAAATCCCCAAAGTTCCTTAAGAATCCCCAACATCTCCTAAAATATCCAACTTGTTGATTAGATTTCTCAAAGGTATCATTTCTCAAAGACACCCATGATTCCTAAGTTTTCTTTACCCGCCCCAATATCTCCTAAAAATCCCCAATGTTCCATAAAAGTCCCCAATATTTCCTAAAAATCCCCAATATTCCTTAAGAATCCCACACTTCTCCTGAAATGTCCAACTTGTTGATTAGATTCCCCAAAGGTATCATTTCTCAAGGGCACCCATGATTCCTAAGTTTTCTTTACCCGCCCCAATATCTCCTAAAAATCCCCAATGTTCCTTAAAAATCCACAATATCTCCTAAAAATCCCCAATGTTCCTTAAGAATCCCAAATTCTCCTAAAATGTCCAACTTGTTGATTAGATTTCCAAAAGGTATCATTTCTCAAGGATCCCCATGATTCCTAAGTTCCCTTTACCCTTCCCAATATCTCCTAAAAATCCCCAATGTTCCTTAAAAATCCCCAACTTCTCCTAAAATATCCAACTTGTTGATTAGATTCCCCAAAGGTATCATTTCTCAAGGACACCCATGATTCCTAAGTTTTCTTTACCCGCCCCAATATCTCCTAAGAATCCCCAATGTTCCTTAAAAATCCCCAACTTCTCCTAAAATGTCCAACTTGTTGATTAGATTCCCCAAAGGTATCATTTCTCAAGGACACCCATGATTCCTAAGTTCCCTTTACCCTCCCCAATATCTCCTAAATATCCCCAATGTTCCTTAAGAATCCCCAACTTCTCCTAAAATGTTCAACTTGTTGGTTAGATCTCCTTAAATGTCCTTAAATGTCAAATGTCCAATATCTCCTAAAAATCCCCAATGTTCCTTAAAAATCCGCAGCTTCTCTTAAAATGTCCAACTTGTTGATTAGATTCCCCAGAGGTATCATTTCTCAAGGACACCCATGATTCCTAAGTTTTCTTTACCCGCCCCAATATCTCCAAAAAATCCCCAATGTTCCTTAAAAATCCACAATATCTCCTAAAAATCCCCAATATTCCTTAAAAATCCCCAACTTCTCCTAAAATGTCCAACTTGTTGATTAGATTCCCCAAAGGTATCATTTCCCAAGGACCCCCATGATTTCTAAGTTCCCTTTACTCGCCCCAATATCTCCTAAAAATCCCCAATGTTCCTTAAGAATCCCCAACTTCTCCTAAAATATCCAACTTGGTGATTAGATTTCCCAAAAGTATCATTTCTCAAGGACCCCCCTGATTGCTAAGTTTCCTTTACCCTCCCAAATATCTCCTAAAAATCCCCAATATTCCTTAAGAATCCCCAACTTCTCCTAAAATGTCCAACTTGTTGCTTAGATTCCACAAAGGTATCATTTCCCAAGGACCCCCATGATTCCTAAGTTCCCTTTACCCTCCCCAATATCTCCTAAAAATCCCCAATGTTTTTTTTTAAATCCCCAACTTCTCCTAAAATGTCTAACTTATTAATTAGATTCCCCAAAGGTATCATTTCTCAAGGACACCCATGATTCTTAAGTTCCCTTTACCCTCCCCAATATCTTCCAAAAATCCCCAATGTTCCTTAAAAATCCCCAATATCTCTCAATAATCCCCAATATTCCTTAAGAATCCCCAACTTCTCCTAAAATGTCCAACTTGTTGATTAGATTCCCCAAAGGTATCATTTCCCAAGGACCCCCATAATTCCTGTGTTTCCTTTACCCTCCCCAATATTTCCTAAAAATCCCCGATGTTCCTTAAGAATCCCCAACTTCTCCTAAAATATCCAACTTGTTGATTAGATTTCCCAAAGGTATCATTTCTCAAGGACACCCATGATTCCTAAGTTTTCTTTACCCTCCCCAATATCTCCTAAAAATCCTCAATGTTCCTTAAAAATCCCCAATATCCTAAAAATCTTCAATATTCCTTAAGAATCCCCAACTTCTCCTAAAATGTCCAACTTGTTGATTCGATTCCCCAAAGGTATCATTTCTCAAGGACACCCATGATTCCTAAGTTTTCCTTACCCGCCCCAATATCTCCTAAAAATCCCCAATGTTCCTTAAGAATCCCCAACTTCTCCTAAAATGTCCAACTTGTTGATTAGATTCCCCAAAGGTATCATTTCTCAAGGACACCCATGATTCCTATGTTTTCTTTACCCTCCCCAATATCTCCTAAGAATCCCCAATGTTCCTTAAAAATGCCCAACTTCTCCTAAAATGTCCAACTTGTTGATTAGATTCCCCAAAGGTATCATTTCTCAAGGACCCCCATGATTCCTAAGTTCCCTTTACCCTCCCCAATATCTCCTAAAAATCCCAAATTTTCCATAAGAATCCCCAACTTCTCCTAAAATATCCAACTTGTTGATAAGATTCCCCAAAGGTATCATTTCTCAAGGACACCCATGATTCCTAAGTTTTCTTTACCCGCCCTATCTCCTAAAAATCCCCAATGTTCCTTAAAAATCCCCAATATCCTAAAAATCCCCAATGTTCCTTAAGAATCCCCAACTTTTCCTAAAATGTCCAACTTGGTGATTAGATTCCCCAAAGGTATTATTTCTCAAGAACCCCCATGATTCCTAAGTTCCCTTTATCCTCCCCAATATCTCCTAAATTCCCCAATGTTCCTTAAAAATCCCCAACTTCTCCTAAAATGTCCAACTTGTTGATTAGATTCCCCAAAGGTATCATTTCTCAAGGACCCCCATGATTCCTAAGTTCCCTTTACCCTCCCCAATATCTCCTAAAAATCCCCAATGTTCCTTAAGAATCCCCAACTTCTCCTTAAATGTCCAACTTGTTGGTAAGATTCCGCAAAGATATCATTTCTCAAGGACACCCATGATTCCTAAGTTTTCTTTACCCTCCCCAATATCTCCTAAGAATCCCCAATGTTCCTTAAAAATCCCCAACTTCTCCTAAAATGTCCAACTTGTTGATTAGATTCCCCAAAGGTATCATTTCTCAAGGACCCTTATGATTCCTAAGTTCCCTTTACCCTCCCCAATATCTCCTAAAAATCCCCAATGTTCCTTAAGAATTCCCAACTTCTCCTAAAATGTCCAACTTGTTGGTTAGATTCCCCAAAGGTATCATTTCCCAAGGACACCCATGATTCCTAAGTTTTCTTTACCCGCCCCAATATCTCCTAAAAATCCCCAATGTTCCTTAAAAATCCCCAATATCTCCTAAAAATCCCCAATATTCCTTAAGAATCCCCAACTTCTCCTTAAATGTCCAACTTTTTGATAAGATTCCCCAAAGGTATCATTTCTCAAGGACCCCCATGATTCCTAAGTTCCCTTTACCCTCCCCAATATCTCCCAAAAACCCAAAATTTTCCATAAGAATTTCTCCTAAAATGTCCTACTTGTTGATTAGATTTCCCAAAGGTATCATTTCTCAAGGACCCCCATGATTCCTAAGTTCCCTTTACCCTCCCCAATATCTCCTAAAAATCCCAATGTTCCTTAAAAATCCCCAACTTCTCCTAAAATGTCCAACTTGTTGATTAGATTCCCCAAAGGTATCATTTCTCAAGGACCCCCATGATTCCTAAGTTCCCTTTACCCTCCCCAATATCTCCTAAAAATCCCCAATATTCCTTAAGAATCCCCAACTTCTCCTAAAATGTCTAACTTGTTGATTAGATTCCCCAAAGGTATCATTTCTCATGAACCCCCATGATTCCTAAGTTCCCTTTACCCTCCCCAATATCTCCTAAAAATCCCCAACTTCTCCTTAAATGTCCAACTTGTTGATTAGATTCCCCAAAGGTATCATTTCTCAAGGACACCCATGATTCCTAAGTTTTCTTTACCCGCCCCAATATCTCCTAAAAATCCCCAATGTTCCTTAAAAATCCACAATATCTCCTAAAAATCCCCAATATTCCTTAAAAATCCCCAACTTCTCCTAAAATATCCAACTTGTTGATTAGATTCCCCAAAGGTATCATTTCTCAAGGACACCTATGATTCCTAAGTTTTCTCTACCCGCCCCAATATCTCCTAAAAATCCCCAATGTTCCTTAAAAATACCCAATATCCTAAAAATCCCCTATGTTCCTTAAGAATCCCCAACTTCTCCTAAAATGTCCAACTTGTTGATTAGATTCCCCAATGGTATTATTTCTCAAGAACCCCCTTGATTCCTAAGTTCCCTTTACCCTCCCCAATATCTCCTAAAATCCCCAATATTCCTTAAGAATCCCCAACTTCTCCTAAAATATCCAACTTGTTGATTAGATTCCCCAAAGGTATCATTTCTCAAGGACAAACATGATTCCTAAGTTTTCTATACCCTCCCCAATATCTCCTAAGAATCCCCAATGTTCCTTAAAAATGCCCAACTTCTCCTAAAATGTCCAACTTGTTGATTAGATTCCCCAAAGGTATCATTTCTCAAGGACCCCCATGATTCCTAAGTTCCCTTTACCCTCCCCAATATCTCCTAAAAATCCTCAATGTTCCTTAAGAATCCCCAACTTCTCCTGAAATGTCCAACTTGTTGGTTAGATTCCCCAAAGGTATCATTTCTCAAGGACACCCATGATTCCTAAGTTTTCTTTACCCGCCCCAATATCTCCTAAAAATCCCCAATGTTCCTTATAAATTCCCAATATCTCCTAAAAATCCCCAATATTCCTTAAGAATCCCCAACTTCTCCTTAAATGTCCAACTTTTTGATAAGATTCCCCAAAGGTATCATTTCTTAAAGACCCCCATGATTCCTAAGTTCCCTTTACCCTCCCCAATATCTCCTAAAAATCCCCAATTTTCCATAAGAATCCCCAACTTCTCCTAAAATGTAAAACTTGTTGATTAGATTCCCCAAAGGTATCATTTCTCATGGACCCCCATGATTCCTAAGTTCCCTTTACCCTCCCCAATATCTCCTAAAAATCTCAAACTTCTCCTTAAATGTCCAACTTGTTGATTAGATTCCCCAAAGGTATCATTTCTCAAGGATTCTCATGATTCTTAGGCTCCCTTTACTCTCCCCAATACCTCCTAAAAATCCCCAATCTTCCATAAGAATCCCCAACTTCTCCTAAAATGTCCAACTTGTTAATTAGATTCCCCAAAGGTATCATTTCTCAAGGACACCCATGATTGCTAAGTTCCCTTTATCCTCCCCAATATCTCCTAAAAATCCCCAATGTTCCTTAAGAATCCCCAACTTCTCCTTAAATGTCCAACTTGTTGATAAGATTCCCCAAAGGTATCATTTCCCAAGGACCCCCATGATTCCTAAGTTCCCTTTACCCTCCCTAATATCTCCTAAAAATCCCCAATGTTCCTTAAAAATCCCCACCTTCTCCTAAAATGTCCAACTTGTTGATTAGATTCCCCAAAGGTATCATTTCTCAAGGACCCCCATGATTCCTAAGTTCCCTTTACCCTCCCCAATATCTCCTTAAACTCCCCAATGTTCCTTAAGAAACCGCAACTTCTCCTAAAATGTCCAACTTGTTGATTAGATTCCCCAAAGGTATCATTTCTCAAGGACACCCATGATTCCTAAGTTTTCTTTACCCGCCCCAATATCTCCTAAAAATCCCCAATGTTACTTAAAAATCCACAATATCTCCTAAAAATCCCCAATATTCCTTAATAATCCCCAACTTCTCCTAAAATATCCAACTTGTTGATTAGATTCCCCAAAGGTATCATTTCTCAAGGATTCTCATGATTCCTAAGTTTTCTTTACCCGCCCCAATATCTTCTTAAAATCCCCAGTGTTCCTTAAAAATCCCCAAGATCCTTAAAAATCCCCAATGTTCCTTAAGAATCCCCAACTTCTATTAAAATGTCCAACTTGTTGATTAGATTCCCCAAAGGTATTATTTCTCAAGAACCCCCATGATTCCTAAGTTCCCTTTACCCTCCCCAATATCTCCTAAAATCCCCAATGTTCCTTAAGAATCCCCAACTTCTCCTAAGATGTCCAACTTGTTGGTTAGATTCCCCAAAGGTATCATTTCTCAAGGACACCCATGATTCCTAAGTTTTCTTTACCCGCCCCAATATCTCCTAAAAATCCCCAATGTTCCTTAAAAATCCCCAATATCTCCTAAAAATCCCCAATATTCCTTAAGAATCCCAAACTTCTCTTTAAATGTCCAACTTGTTGATTAGGTTCCCCAAAGGTATCATTTCTCAAGGACCCCCATGATTCCTAAGTTCCCTTTACCCCCCCCAATATCTCCTAAAAATCCCCAATTTTCCATAAGAATCCCCAACTTCTCCTAAAATGTCCAACTTGTTGATTAGATTCCCCAAAGGTATCATTTCTCAAGGACACCCATGATTCCTAAGTTTTCTTTATCCTCCCCAATATCTCCTAAGAATCCCCAATGTTCCTTAAAAATCCCCAACTTCTCCTAAAATGTCCAACTTGTTGATTAGATTCCCCAAAGGTATCATTTCTCAAGGACCCCCATGATTCCTAAGTTCCCTTTGCCCTCCCTAATATCTCCTAAAAATCCCCAATGTTCCTTAAGAATCCCCAACTTCTCCTAAAATGTCGAACTTGTTGGTTAGATTCCCCAAAGGTATCATTTCTCAAGGACACCCATGATTCCTAAGTTTTCTTAACCCGCCCCAATATCTCCTAAGAATCCCCAATGTTCCTTAAAAATCCCCAACTTCTCCTAAAATGTCCAACTTGTTGATTAGATTCCCCAAAGGTATCATTTCTCAAGGACCCCCATGATTCCTAAGTTCCCTTTGCCCTCCCCAATATCTCCTAAAAATCCCCAATGTTCCTTAAGAATCCCCAACTTCTCCTAAAATGTCCAACTTGTTGGTTAGATTCCCCAAAGGTATCATTTCTCAAGGACACCCATGATTCCTAAGTTTTCTTTATCCTCCCCAATATCTCCTAAGAATCCCCAATGTTCCTTAAAAATCCCCAACTTCTCCTAAAATGTCCAACTTTTTGATAAGATTCCCCAAAGGTATCATTTCTCATGGACCCCCATGATTCCTAAGTTCCCTTTACCCTCCCCAATATCTCCTAAAAATCCCCAATGTTCCTTAAAAATCCCCAATATCTGCTAAAAATCCCCAATGTTCCTTAAGAATCCCCAACTTCTCCTAAAATGTCCAACTTGTTGATTAGATTCCCCAAAGGTATCATTTCTCAAGGACCCCCATGATTCCTAAGTTCCCTTTACCCTCCCCAATATCTCCTAAAAATCCCCAATGTTCCTTAAGAATCCCCAACTTTTCCTAAAATGTCCAACTTGTTGATTAGATTCCCCAAAGGTATCATTTCTCAAGGACACCCATGATTCCTAAGTTTTCTTTACCCGTCCCAATACCTCCTAAAAATCCCCAATGTTCCTTAAAAATCCCCAATATCTGATAAAAATCCCTAATATTCCTTAAGAATCCCCAACTTCTCCTAAAATATCCAACTTGTTGATTAGATTCCCCAAAGGTATCATTTCTCAAGGATACCCATGATTCCTAAGTTTTTTTTACCCGCCCCAATATCTCCTAAACATCCCCAATGTTCCTTAAAAATCCACAACATCTCCTAAAAATCCCCAATATTTCTTAACTCCCACTCCCATGCTATAAATCACTTACACCAACTGCCATGCCTCAAAATAGTGGGAACGGTATTTTTCAACTGCTAATATCTCAGCCGTTTTTTATCCGATTTGCAAAATTTTTGAAGCTATGAATTTGAGTACAAAATTTTTAAACTATGAATTTGACCAAAGTTCTATTTTTGAGTACTTAAAAACTCGGAGCAAGTACCTTAAGAAATGCTGTTTTTCTGGAGCCATTCCGAAAGTAAATTAGTTTCCACGCATATTTTAATGTTGAATTGCCCATATTGATAAAGCAAAATTATTGCAAAGAAATATATGGAGACACTCAATATTTAAGACTATAAAATCTTTACAAAATTACGTATAATACAGAAAATTTGTATATTCGATTTGAACTTTGTAATCATCGCGACAACCCCTGTGTTTTATTGCTTGAAACCAATCACGTGCACATGAGAAATCTTTTTCCAAACGATTGTGAAAAGTGTGAATTTCAGAAACTACAATATTTTCATAAAATCACGTATAATACAGGAAATTTGTATTTTCAGATTGAACTTTACGTTAATCGCGACAATCCCCATGTTATATTGCTTGAAAACATTCACGTGTACATGAGAAAACTTGTTCAGAACGATTGTAACAAGTGTGTATTTTAGGAACTACAACATTTTCACAAAATCACATATTTGTATTTTCAGTTTGAACTTCACGTCCATCGCGACAATCCCTGTGTTATATTGCTTGAAAATAATCACGTGTACAGATAAATGGGGAAAAGTGTAAATCATAAAAATTACAAAATATTTACAAAATTACGTATAATACAGAAAATTTGTATATTCGGTTTGAACTTTACATTCATCGTGACAACCCCTGTGTTGTATTGCTTAAAAACAATCACGTGTACAAGAGAAAACTTTTTCCGAACGATTGTGAAAAGTGTGTATCTTAGGAACTACAACATTTTCACAAAATCACGTATATTACAGGAAATTTGTATTTTCAGTTTGAACTTCACGCCCATTGCGACAACCCTTGTGTTTATTGCTTGAAAACAATCACGTGTACATTAGAAAACTTTTTCCAATTTATTGTGAAAGGTGTGTGTTTTAGTAACTATAAATTTTTTACAAAATCACGTATAATACAGAGAATTCGTATTTTCAGTTCGAACTTTACGTTCACCGCGACAATCCTTGTATTTTATTGCTTGAACACAATCACGTACACATAGGAAAACTTTTTCAATGCATTTGTGAGAAGGGTGAATCATCAAAACTACAAAATCTTCACAAAATTACCTATAATAGAGAAATGTTGTGTATTCGGATCGAACTTTACATTCATCGTGACAATCGTTGTGTTATATTGTTTCAAAGCAATCACGTCTACATAAGAATAAATTTACAGATCACTGGAAACATGGATTCCTACATTTTTTTCTAGGCATTCCTACAGAAATTTTTTCAAGAATTGTTGAGAAAACTTTCCTGGGATTTCCTAAGTATTTCCTCGGACCTGGTGTGATAGTTAAAGCACAGGCATTTCACTCCGAGGACCTGGGATCAAATCCCACTCCCGACAAAACACACAAAATGTGAGTTCTTTCTTCGGAAGGAAAGTAATGCGTGGGTCTCGAGATGAACTAGCCAAGGGCTAAAAATCACGTTAATACAGATAAAAAAATAATTTCTCATGGGATTGCTTATGAGATTCCTCATTAGATTTCTTCAGGAATTCATCCTGAGATTATTTCTTCTGTGTTTATTTCAGGAACAACTCCAGGAATTATTTTAAAAATTCCTCCAAGAATTCCCCAGGAACTCTTTTAAGAATTTCTTTAGCACTTCCTCTTGGAATTCTTTAAGGAATTTCTCCAGGAATTAATCCAGTACTTTCTTCAGGAACTTTTTATGGATTCCCTTAGGAATGCCTCTTGGGGTTTCTACAGGAAAGCCTGCAGGGATTCCTTCAGGAACTGCTACAGGGATTCCTCCAAAAGTTCATCCACTCTTTCTAGAATTACTACAGGATTTCTCCAAGAATTCCATCTGTGATTTTTTCAGGAACTTATCATGGGATTACCTCTAAGAATTCTTCCAGTGATTTCTCTGGGGATTGTTGCAGGGATTCCTCTAAAAACTCCTCCAAGAAATCCTTCTGAAATGCCTCTAATTTTTTATCATATTCCTCCAGGAATTCCTTCAGAACTGCTTCCAGGAATTCTTCTAGAGATTTCTCCAGAGATTCCTCCGGGAATCCTTACACGCTTTCATCTAGAACATCCTCCAGAAACTTCGCCAGGTTTTTTCCAAGGCTTCACTCGGGAATTCCTTTTGTGATTCTTTCTGGAACAACTTATTTTAAAAATTCCCGCAGTAACTCTTCTTAGGATTCCTTCAGGAATTTCTCCTTGTATTCTTTAAGGAACTCCTCCAGGTATAAGTTCAGTACTTCCTTCAGGAACTGTTCAGGGATTCCCTTGGGAATTTCTTGGGATTCTTCAGGAATTCCTCTAGGGTTTTCTTCAGGAACTGCTATAGGGATTCCTCCAAGAATTCCATCAGGAATTTCCCTAGGAATTCCTACAGGATTTCTTCCAGGAATTCTTCAAGGGATTCCTCTAAGGGTTTTTCCAGATACTCCTACAGGAATTCCTCCAAAGATTTCTCCAGGAATTTATTCAAGAGTTTTTCCAAGAATTCCACTACGAATTCTCTTCGGCATTCTTCCAGGAATTTATTCAGTGATTTTCCAGGGATTCCAACTTGGATTCATGAAGAAAATTTTCCAGGATTCTTTTCAGCGATTCCTTCAGGAATCCCTCCAGATATTCCTCCAGGAGTTCATGCAGGCATTCCTCAAGGATAGGATTTCATCCAGGAATTTCTGTAGGGTCTCTTATAAATGACCTTAGAAATTTCTGTAGGGATTCCTCCAGAAAATTCACCAGGAATTGATCTAGAAATTCCTCCATAAATTCTGTCATAAATTCATCCAAGAATTTCTCCAGGAAATCCTTCAGGGATTCCTTCAAAAATTCTTCCAGGATTATCTCTAGGAAGACCCTTTGAAATTTTTCCAGGGATTCCTTCAGGAATTCTTCCAGATTTTCCTCCAGCTATTGCTGCAGCGATTCCTTCAGGAATTCTGCAAAGAGAATTCATCCAGAAACTTCTTCGGGGATTTCTGCACGAATTTCTCCAAGGATTCCTTCAGGGATTTTTCAAAAATTCTCTTGAGGATTCCTTCATGAATTCCTCCAGAAATTCCTCTAGAAATTCCTCCAGGAACTTTTCAAGATTTTTACAAATTTTTACAAAAAAATCTCCCAGAGTTCCTCTAGAGATTCCTCCGGAAATTCATCCAAAAAATGTTTCAATGATTCCTCTAGAGATTCCTCCGGATAATCTTCCAGGTATTCCTCCAGAAATTCTCACAGAAATATCTCCAGGAATTCCGCTAGGATTTAGTCCAGGAATTGCTCCAGGAACTCCTGCAGGAAAATCTCCAGGAAATGCCCAATAATTTTCATCAGGAGTTGATACAAAAATTGCTCCTGGACATTCTTCAGAAATTATGTCAGCAATTTCTCCAGGAATTTCCCCAGAAAATCCTTTAGGAATTTCTCCAAAAATTCTTGCTGGAAATTCTCCAGGAATACCTTAAGGATTTTTTTTACGAATTCCTTCAGGCATTTCTCCAGGAATTACTCCAAAGATTGTTTCAATGATTCCTCCTGGGATTTCTCCATAAATTTATCCAGGCCGCTTCTCAAGAATTCCTCCAGAAAATCCTTCGAAGATTCCTCCAGAAAATCGTCCAGAAATCCCTCTAAGAATCTTCTAGGGATTTCTTCAGAAATCCTTCAGGATTTTTTCCAGTGATACTTTCAGGAATTCCTCTAGAAATTCCTCTAGAAGTTGCTTCAGAAATTCCTCCTGGGATTTCTCACAAATTTCTCTAAGGATTCCCCTAGGCATTAGTTCAGTAGTTCCTTCGAAAATTTCTCCTGGAATCCCTTCAGAAATTCCTCTAGAAAATCCTTCAGGAATTTCAAAAGCGATTTTTGCAGGAAAAGAAATTTCCCAGATTTCCTATAGAGATATCTTCAAAAATTCAACCAGTAATTCTTTCAAGAATTTCTCTAGAGATTCATCCAGGCATTCCTTTAAGGATTCCTCCAACACTTCTCACAGGAATACTTCTAGGAATTCCTCCAGGCATTCCTTCAGGATTTTATCAAGGAATTTCTCCAGGAACTCCTCCGGGAATAACTCCAGGAATTTCTTTAGGAATTCTTCCAGGAAATGCTCCTGGAAATCTTGCAGACTTCATATTTTTCCAGAGATTCTTCCAGGAAATTCTTCGAAAATTCCTCCAGGAAATCCTTCTAAGATTCATCCATGAAATCCTCCAGAAATTCCTCTAAGGATTCCTCCAGGAAATCCTTCTGAAATTTCTCAAAGGATTTTTCTAGAAATTTCTCCAGAAATTCCTTCCAGAATTACTCTGGATATTTCACCAGGAGTTGCTCCAAGAGTTCCATCAGATATTTATCCAGGAATTGCTTCTGGGTCTTATCCAAGAATTTCTCAGGGGGCTACGCCAGGAATGCATTTAAAAGTTGCTCCATGCATTCCTTCAGGATTCTCTCTAGAGATTTTATTCAGGAATTGCTTCAGAGATTTCTCCAGGAATTCTTGCACGGATTACTCCAAGAATTTCTTCAGAGGTTCCTTCAGAGATTTCTTCAAAAACTTTTCTAGGGATCCCTCCCAGATTTTTTTTAAGAAATTACTCCAAGGAACCCTCATGAAATTTATCTAGGATTTCTTCTAGGAGTTCCTCAAGAGATTTCTTCACAAACTTCTGGAAGGACTCCTCCCAGAGTTTATCCAATAATTCCTCTTGGTATACTTTTAGATAATACTCCAGGGATTCCTTCGGAAATTTCTACGGGATTTTTCGTGGAAGTCTTCCAGGGGTTGCTCGTGAAATTCTTCCAGGGATTGCTCCAGGAATTCTACAAGTGATATCTTTAGAATTTTCTCTCAGGTTCTTTTCACAAATGTAGTAAGAAGTTCCATCAATCATCTTTTCCAGGAATGTACGCAAGAGTTTCTCCAGGATTACCTGATATTTTTTTTATTATTTCAACAATTTCTGGAGGAATTAATGCAGCGTATAGTATTGGAAGATAATTTAATAAAGATGCATACAAGAACCAGGAAATTATCCCAGGATTCTTTCAGTAATCTCTCCAGCAGTTTCTTCAGAAGTTTACTCGGCGATTCCATTAGTAATTCTTACAATAAGCGAGACTATTAGTCCTCCAGGGAATCTTCCAAGCAACACACATGCCACAATAGAGTCACGGCAGGGCAGGTTTTGGATTATGCAGAAGTCACAGTGACGTACTATAAACATCTAGATACTTACATGCTAAAAGTGCTTTCATACATTTCTTCAGGAAATCCTTCAGGAATTCACCCAGGGAAGATTCTTTCGGAATTCTCCCATGAATTCATCCCGAAATTTCTTTTGAAAATACACCAGGAATTCCTCCAGGAAATTCTTCTCAAATTCTTCCAAACATTTCTTTTTATATAAACTCTAGGATTTTTTAAATTCTTCTAAGGATCCTTCTGGAATTACGTTCATTGACATTTCTGTAGGATTATGCTCTGACATGAGTGCATGCAGTATATGGGTATATAATACCACATTTAGAGAGATTCCAGTAAGGATGTACTCGGAACAATTCAACTGAAGGTTATTTCAAAATAATTATACAAAGAGGATGCCGCTACGAACGTTGTGTTTTCACCAAAAATGAAAAAAAAAAAAATCTGTATTTCACGAAATTTTGTAAAGATATTGTAGTTCTAATAGTTCCACCTTCTCACAATCATTCTGAGAATATATTCTTATGTACTTGATAGTTTTTAAGCAAAATAGCAATAAGGTTGTCACGATCAATGCTGAGCTTGAACTTAAAATACATTTATCTTGCATTATACGTACTCAATGGTATCTCGTTAAATTTAAAGAATTTGCGATTAAAATCAAAATGTAAGTGTATGAAAACAGTTATTTATGTAATGTTCTACTAATGTTCATGAAATTCAAAAATGTATACATGTTGAACAGGTGAATTTGAGGTTAGGGAACCGCCACTGTACGTAATATCGTAAAGATTATACATTCAAAGTTTACAAACTTCTCAAAATTATTCTGGAAAATATTCTCATGTACACTTGATCGTCTTCAAACAATAAACCCTAGGGGTTGTTACGATGAATGTGAAGTTTATACTGGGAAAACAAATTCCCTCCATTATTCGCAACTTTGTGAATGTTTTGTAGTTTATAGGAATTAACACTCTTTCAATTGTTTGGGAATGTTGTTCTCATGTTCTTGTGATTGTTTTCAAAAAAAATAAACACAGTGATTATCGCGATGAATGCTGTGTTCGAACCGCAAATACAAATTTCTTGTATTATACGTAAAATTGTGAAAACTGTGCAGTTTTTATGATTCATACTTCTTCCTATCGCTGTGGAAATGTATTCTTATGTATGTATGTGATTGTTTTGAAGCAATGAAAGACACGGATTGTTGCAACGGACGTGAAGTGTAAAACTGAAAATACAAATTTCCAGTATTTCACGTAATTTTGTGTGTTTTTTTTTTCTCTTAGTTCCTAAGATTTACACATTTCACATTCGTTTTGAAAAAGTACTCTTATGCACATGCTATTGTTCTCAAACAATAAAACACAGGGGTTGATACGACAAATGTGAAGTTCAAACCGGATATACTTATTTTCTGTATTATACGTAATTTTGTGAAGATTTTGTATTTTTTACGTTTCACTCTTCTCACTTTCGCGTTGAAAAGTATTCCTATGTACACGTGATTGTTTTCAAGCAATAAACACAAGGGTTGTCGTGATAAACGTGAAGTTCAAACTGAAATTACAAATTTCCTGTTTTATACGCGATTTTGTGAAAATATTGTAGCTCCTAAGATACACACTTTTCACAATCGTTAGGATAAAGTTTTCTCATGAACACGTGATTGTTTTCAAGCAATAAAACACAGGGGTTGTCGTGATGAATGTGAAGTTCAAATCGAATATACAAATTTTCTGTATTGTACGTTATTTTGTGAAGATTTTGTAGTTTTTATAATTTACACTTGTCCCCATTTATCTGTAAATGTATTCTTATGTACACGTGATTATTTTCAACCAATATAACATGGGGATTGTCGCGATGGACGTAAAGTTCAAACTGAAAATACAAATTTCCTGTATTATACGTGATTTTATGAAAGTTTTGTAGTTTCTGGGATTTACACTTGTCACAATCGATTGGAAAAAGATTTCTCGTGTGCACGTGATTGGTTTCAAGCAATAAAACACAGGGGTTGTCGCGATGATTACAAAGTTCAAATCGAATATACAAATTTTCTGTATTATACGTAATTTTGTGAAGATTTTATAGTCTTAAATATTGAGTATCTCCATATATTTCTTTGCAATAATTTTGCTTTATTAATATGGGCAATTCAACATTAAAATATGCGTGGAAACTAATTTACATTCGGAATGGCTCCAGAAAAACAGCATTTTTAAGGTACTTGCTCCGAGTTTTTGAGTACTCAAAAATAGAACTTTGGTCAAATCCACAGTTTGAAAATTTTATATTCATCTAAAAAGGCTGGGAAAATTCATAGCTTCAAAAATTTAGCAAATCGGATGAAAAACGGCTGAGTTACATCAAGTTGAAATTACCGTTCCCACTGTTTGGGAGGCATGGCAGTGGGAGTGTTAAGAATCCCCAACTTCTCCTTAAATGTCCAACTTGTTGATAAGATTCTCCAAAGGTATCATTTCTCAAGGACCCCCATGATTCCTAAGTTCCCTTTACCCTCCCCAATATCTCCTAAAAATCCCCAATTTTCCATAAGAATCTCCAATTTCTCCTAAAATGTCCAACTTGTTGATTAGATTCCCCAAAGGTATCATTTCTCAAGGACCCCCATGATTCCTAAGTTCCCTTTACCCTTGTAACTACGGAGACTTATGGGGCTGCTCCGCAGCCACAGTGGCTCCCAATTACTCCCGGTTTCAAGCTCAGTAGCATGAGACCCCTCGAGCTGGGTCTCAGGGCCGGCATGCTACTCGGTAATCGGAGGGGCTTCGCGGACCAAAGTATGAAAAACAGGAAATTTCACATTTCTAAACAATTTATTGGTTCCTAGAGTGTCGTGTGGGTGTTGTTCTGGATTATAAAGTGTAAATTTGTTAAGTGTGGCCTAATCTAATTCGTACTGGTACATACCGCTGCCTTGGGTGGTTGTGGGTGCGATGGCCGGCACAGTGTCTTGGATCCTACTGTGCGGCCGGAACTCTCGCCGGAATGGCGAACGATGGCGGATTTTCGACCCGGTACTTGGCCGACGGGACCAGCGGGCATTGCTGGGCGGTGTTCGGGTGGCAGGCGTCTTCCTTCTTTGGCGGTATCGGCACGGCCCAGGACGAGACCGGAACGACCGTGCCGAGAAGGGTCCCTCCTTGGCGATTAAGGCCAACGGCCTGAGGGAATCGTCCTGAATGGGACGATGGCGGTTCTTTTGCGATTAGGCTCGGAAGCCATCTTGGCTTCCGAGCCGCCGTGTGTGACCGTTCTTAACAACGGATACGAGGTCCTGAACGGAGGCAGCTCCTTTGTCCTGCCCCTATTCAAGGGGGGGGGGGGGTGATATCACTTATGACACTGCACTATTATCGGTCTGAACACACGGACGCCTTGATAATTTCTGACCAATCTTCTTAATCGGAAGATGGCCGCGCCCCATTGGCACTCATCTCATTGCCTATTCCCTCTTAGCGCCAGCCATCTTAACACCCTTTTGAGAGCAGCGGTTTATTTACAGCGGTAAAGTTTCTCGCTAGGGTGCGTCCTACTGTATTTTTGTTATTTAAAAACGTGAATTTTCTCAAAGACTAACACTCATACACAAGAAAATCTAAAAATTGGAACCAACCGGTTACACTATCCACTACCCCGATGAAAAAATGTAAAAGCACGAAGTGATTTGCATTTTTTTTTTGTTTACCAAATCACCCTCGGCTCAAATGGTATTGTGGAAGTGTAACAAACAATACCAACTGTGGAGTTTTCACATCCATTCTTGTTGACAGCTTGTGTAATATGATCCATCACAACCACACCGCCTACTCGATGGCATCGAAACTACCACATCTTCTTTTCTTTCATGTTGGGCTTCGATGTTTAATAGTGGTCTACAAGAACGTCTTACACCGTTGATATTTGGCCAAGTTCAGTAGTGACAGCTATATCGTTCTAGTCTTGGCTGCTACAGATATCAAAGATGCGGAACTCTTATTTTTTTATTAGTATTCCAGCCTTAAGTTATTCCCATTGTTGTACCGCACGTTCCACGATATCATGCGTTTTTGATAATTTATCCCCGTTATCATTTGGTTTAGCCGGTTTAGCATTGCCACGTTACTCAGCAATTAACAACAGCGTAGAGCACAGCGTTTTTGATTTATGCATTTGCTGTAATCAATATTATTACAATGTTTTCTGAACAGGGCAGATAAGATTTGTTACATTTTTACAATTACCGGATCTGACAGCTTGAAACTGCCACTTCAGTTGTTGCCTTATAATACCAGCAATTCTCGTGGACTCGACAGATTGAGTCAGTTATTTTCAATGGTTTCGGCTTGCAGTCACAGAAATAAGCGTTGATTATTTTAATTCATCGCCGACGTTTCGATCCTCGGGTTTGGATCTTCTTCAGGGCCTGTGGTTTATTGACTGTTTTAATCTTGGTAATTACACATTTCTTACTTCTACTTACTCGAAGTTAAACAACTTGTAAAGTGCCGTTTTTACACGGATGTATGTCGGGTTTTGGTGAAATAGCCTCACTGAGGATGAACATTTTAAATTGTAGAAAATTGTGGGGATGCAACAAATTAAGAATTGGTAAAAACCTACTTAACAATTTTTGTACCCCTGCTAGGTTAACGGGAAAGTTAATTAATGGGGATTTTACACACTGTCCGGAATTTTGTTATGCTTTGAACCTTTTTCGGATGTTTCACCGTCGAAGAAAGGGAGATTACTGTGGGTTGTGACGTATGGGAGGTTGTTGGGTGGTTGGGTTGACTAGTGTTGGTTGTGTGGGGATGTTGTTATCGTTGGTTTGTGTACTACGGAAACGATTTGACGACGAAATTCTCTCCTCTCTGCTTCGTCTAATAGTTTCGAGGAGGTTTGCGTACGCACAGCTGAGATGGTCGGTGTCTGTCCGACGGTTGACGGTGTTGGGCGTAGTAGCGATGTGGCACATCTCCAACACTTGCAAAGCTTGTCGTTTGTAGGTGATGTCGATGATGGATGGATTGTTCACGTTGAAACGGTGTTGGTTGGTAATGCAGTGTTCCATTAGTGCTGTCTTCTCTTTTAGCTGTTGTATTGGTGGGTCCGTGTAGCTATTTCCTTCTTGTAGCAATCTCTCTAGGGTATTGATGTGAGATTGGTGTCCATACATACGGGCTTGTAGCTTGTTTGTTGTCATGCCGATATAGTTTCGGTGGCAGTCTCGACAGTCAATTTTGTAGATTACGTTGCTTTTGTTCAAATGTGGCACGGGGTCCTTGGCTGTTTTATATAGGTGTCCTACTGTATTTTGGTTGCTGTACGAGATGCCCATAGCTGTGTTGTTGCTCTTCAATATTTTCTTGAGAGAGGGTGTTAGCGCATGGATGTATGGTATCGACCTGTATGTTGTTGGTTTTTCGTTTCGGTTCGTGATCGGTGTTTGGCGCAGCATTCTGTTGATCAGTCCACGGGGGTAGTCGTTCTTTTGCAGGTGGCTGCGTATCAGCTCGTCTTGCTCTTCTCGGGACCTGATTGTGCTCAGAGACCGGACTCGATCAATGAAATTGTTGACGACTGACAATTTTTGATCGGCGGAGTGAAACGAGAAGTAGTTGAGAATGCGCCCTGACGCAATCGGTTTGGCATACCAGTCCGTTTTCACGGTCCCATCTTCCTGTCTGATCACGAGAAGGTCTAGGAACGGAAGCTTACGGTTTTCTTCGGTTTCGAAGGTGAATTTTATTTGCTCATTTTGGGCATTGAACAAAGCCAAAACTCGATCAACCTGATCTTTGTGTATGACCAAAAAGAGGTCATCTACATATTTTCGGATGTATTCCGGAGGAATTCCGGCGAGATTGATAGCTCTGGAGATCAAGTTGTCCATCACGATATCCGCCAGAATGGGTGAAAGCGGGCTGCCCATTGCGGTCCCCGAAATTTGGTGGTAGTATTTTCCACGAAAGCAGAAGAAACTGGCATCAAAACAGAAACCGACAATTTCGAGGAAGAAATCTAGGTTGATTTCTGTGTTCTTCCCGATTTCGTCCCACATCATGATGATGTCATGTACTACCACATCTTTCGTGACGTTGGTAAACAACGATACCGCGTCAAACGACACCAGTATGTGGTTTGACGGTATGCGCAAGTTATTGGCATACACGCAAAAGCTCTTCGAATCCACAGCGTTGTATTGGCTTTGGAACGAGCGTTGCAAGATATCCGCCATGTACTTACACAGGTTGATCGTAGGTGCAGTCGTGTTCGGTACGACTGGTCTGAGAGGCAGATTCGGCTTGTGTGCCTTCGGCTGACCGTAAATTCGGGGGCACACGGCGTTGTAGCTGGTGAGATGGTACTTTTCCCTGTCGCTAATCAGCTGGAGCGCGTGTAGTCGTTTGACGATGTTGTTGTTCATCCGTTCGTATCGGTTTGTTGGATCTGCGTTTAGCTTCTCGTACGTCGTTGTGTTGTCGATCAGCTGGGTCATCTTGTCGTCGTAGTCGGCGAGGCTCATGATAACAGTGCGATTACCCTTGTCTGCTTCCGTGATGAGGATATCAGGGTTTGTTTTGATGAATTTCTTGGTGGTGTTTGTCGCTGCTTGGCAGAATCTCTCTAGCGGGGTGAGGCTGGTGCCAGTAGTGCGCTCCGCTCGGTTGTAGTAATTCTGCATTTTGTTGACGATTTGACACCTTGCCTGCTCTCGCAACGATCGGTCTGTTTGAGTCGCTAGGATGTTTTCCACATCGGCAATTAGGTGGAAAACGGGGATTTCGGAAACGTTGTTGTAGGGGAGGGCGAACTTTGGACCCAGGCTCAGCAGAATCATGGTTTCTGGTGGAACATTCTTGTTGGTGGCGTTCAGGATGGCGTTTGGATTCTCCGACGGTAACTCGCTTCGGTGGACTTCTACGGCATTATTCATCAGTGTATTAAACTTCCGAGTAGTTTGTTTTGATTTTCTTCGGTGGTTGTCGTGATACGCAAACTCTTGGGTTAGGAAGTAGTACGTGTAGACGTCCGGATTCGTTCTGCTGACAATCTGTTGCTTAAGCTGTGTAAGTTCTTGGTTTAGAATCCGAACTCTGTGAAACGTATCCTGGATTTCTATGTTCAAAAGTGATTTTTGGAACCTCGATACCAATCCGGATAACTTTCGGTTGTATGGGCTTCCAGATGCTAGAAGCTCGTGCACACACCGCAGAGTTTGCACGATATGCGCCGGAATTATTCCCGTTCTTCGGCATTTCAGGAGAAACTCCTTGCGGTTCTGCATGTTTCCCAACTTCGTGTTGTTGTTTGCATAGGCTTTCATCATTTGCACGGACGTCTCTCCGTATCTTTCGCGAACGTGTGTGTAGAATGAGGCTGGTCGATTCATCGCCATTGCAGATTTGTTGATAGGATGACTGATTTTGGTGGAACTTCTAATGGTTTCGGCTTGCAGTCACAGAAATAAGCGTTGATTATTTTAATTCATCGCCGACGTTTCGATCCTCGGGTTTGGATCTTCTTCAGGGCCTGTGGTTTATTGACTGTTTTAATCTTGGTAATTACACATTTCTTACTTCTACTTACTCGAAGTTAAACAACTTGTAAAGTGCCGTTTTTACACGGATGTATGTCGGGTTTTGGTGAAATAGCCTCACTGAGGATGAACATTTTAAATTGTAGAAAATTGTGGGGATGCAACAAATTAAGAATTGGTAAAAACCTACTTAACAATTTTTGTACCCCTGCTAGGTTAACGGGAAAGTTAATTAATGGGGATTTTACACACTGTCCGGAATTTTGTTATGCTTTGAACCTTTTTCGGATGTTTCACCGTCGCGCTTATTTCTGTGACTGCAAGCCGAAACCATTAGAAGTTCCACCAAAATCAGTCATCCTATCAACAAATGAGTCAGTTATTTCAGCAACTCCCATCTGTTTTTTTTTTACCAACCACCGGACCCGACAGCTCGAAACTGCCGCTACGGTTGCTTTTTATACGAGCATTCTTAACGCTGGACCCAATGGATCGAATCCATCGCTTCAGCAGCTCCCTTCAAAGGCGAGATTTTTCTCAACCACCGGACCCGACAGCTCGAAACTGCCGCTACGGTTGCTCCCTTCTAAGGTGAGCAATTTGTCGCTGGACTCGACAGATCGAATCCGTCGCTTCAGCAGCTCCCTACTAAGGCGAGCTTCTTTCCTGACAACAACCCGACCCGACAGATCGTATCTGCCGCTACGGTAGCTCCCTTTTGAGGTGAGCATTTTATTTCTAGCCCCAACGGATCGTATCCGTTGCTACGGCAACTTTTGTTTTTACATTCCCGGCTATACTGGCCGGATTTATATCCCTTTGCCTACTTCAGGGCAAGATTTTGTTTTGTCTGACCCGATCAGATGCTATCCGTCGGGAATCAGACAGTATATATAATTACCAAACTTTCTCCTTCTAACCGATGATGTAACGATCTTCCTTCCTGGGCCAGAAAACGAGGCAAGGATCAGTTTCTTCCGGATTTTCTTTATAGCAACTCAAATCTTGCCAAAGAGAAGCTTGTGGTACTGTAACTTGATGCGTATTTCGGCAGGTGCAGGAAAAGAACTTAATCTTGTAGGCACGCTTCAACAGATGATTCGGATGTTCAAAGTCTTCAGCAGGAAACATGGCTTAACCTTTTCATCATCTGCTGCAGCACTTCTTTCGTCTAACACGGCCAATGGATCCGTCCTGAATCCCAACCTTGTCGCCAATGTGGAGTTTTCACATCCATTCTTGTTGACAGCTTGTGAAATATGATCCATCACAACCACACCGCCTACTCGATGGCATCGAAACTACCACACCAACAATAAAACAAACAAAATAAATATTTACACTAATCGCGCGGAATCATAATAATACTATACACTACAATACATACAAATTAAAATACTATATTATAAAAGAATAAAATAACAAATTAAAACGTGCACTACCATAACATTCAATCAATTATAAATAACGAAAATAATCCCGAAACATGGGCAAACAATATTTACATTTTCACAAAACTTGCAGCAAAACAATTTTACAACCCTATTTACAATATATACATTTAGATTGTATTCGATCTTTCGCTTCAGTGTACCCCTTGCGAAGGCGGGATTCACCGGCGGGCAAAATGTCACATTGATCGATGAATCGATCGACGATCGATCATCGGTGACAGATCGCGAAACGTCACTCTTCGGGAATGATCGTACGTCACAACATATCGGCATGATCAATGTTTATGTTTACAGTGATCATGGCGATATGGTGAACGAACGTTGGCTGATTTTCATTGAAAATGGGCCAAATTTTCAATGAAAAAATAGGGTAAGTAATCAAATTTACTCAAACATATCGAACAAGATTCGACTATGTATTCCTTGCAGGTGTGTTGGTGTCGAAAGAGGGGTGAAAATCCTCCCACAACGGAAGATTGTTTTGCTGCTAGGTCAATATCTTCTCGGGGAAGATTTGCCTGCAGAAAACCCTCAGAATTATCGGGACCTCCATGCGAGCCATCTTGCATGAAGCAAGATGCACTGCAGGTAAGTGGTAGAGTGATTAAAGTGCACATAATTAATCCACTAAAATGTAATCGATCACCATCAGTGATCGCAAAAGTGACTCAACGGTCAACATTGGTTGACTAATGGGGGTTTATTTACCAGTCTTACCGTGATGAGTGCTGGTTTAACACCCCAGTTCCTGCAACAGGAACTTTTGAGTGCGATACTTTTGATCCACAATCAAGTGGAAGTGTTGTCTTTTTAACAAATTTTCCACGAAAATTTTATAAGACAACTTTCCCATTACTAATGATGTCCTTTCTTTCTCTTTACAGACGATACCACCATTAACTTCTCACCTGTCGTAGGAACTTCGGCGGTGGAATTTGGGTGGGATTAGCGTACTGAGCTCCGAGGACCTAATCGGATGACTCCTCGCCAGCTCATACATCCCGCTCCCGGTTTCCTGCTTCGTCCACTACTTGGCTGGAAGTGAAGTGCATGGTATATATTTGCGAGAAAGAAAATAAAGGCAATTCACTAGTTTAAGCGCCGCAAGACTGCTTTGGTCTGGGCAAAATCGTGCAATAGAATTTGTTAAAGAATTTTCCAATTTGTCTCTGTCAATTAGTGACAGGTAAGTATAAGTGTGCTGCATTTTTCTTAAATTATAAAATATCACAGGTAAGTATGGTTTTTGGTAAGTATTATCACAGGTTTGTATAGTAAGTATAATAACATTATGATTTTAAAAAGTTTGTCAAGTTTTTGACGAACACAAACAAATTAAAATTTTGAACCGAGAAGATTTCGGTATAGTCCTCTCGTTCAGCACCTCTATTTTTTTTTTAAATGGAAACCGTTCCTACTTTTACAAATTCTTATCGGGTTCGCTTCAAGTGTGCAGTTTTAGGCATTCGTGCTAAGCACGGATCCCTGCCACGTCCCGTTGGAAAATCCTTAGGTTTTCATACTAACCGATCCTCCGATTACCTTTCACGAAATTTACGCTGGGGGCGCCAATTGTAACTACGGAGACTTATGGGGCTGCTCCGCAGCCACAGTGGCTCCCAATTACTCCCGGTTTCAAGCTCAGTAGCATGAGACCCCTCGAGCTGGGTCTCAGGGCCGGCATGCTACTCGGTAATCGGAGGGGCTTCGCGGACCAAAGTATGAAAAACAGGAAATTTCACATTTCTAAACAATTTATTGGTTCCTAGGGTGTCGTGTGGGTGTTGTTCTGGATTATAAAGTGTAAATTTGTTAAGTGTGGCCTAATCTAATTCGTACCGGTACATACCTCTGCCTTGGGTGGTTGTGGGTGCGATGGCCGACACAGTGTCTTGGATCCTACTGTGCGGCCGGAACTCTCGCCGGAATGGCGAACGATGGCGGATTTTCGTCCCGGTACTTGGCCGACGGGACCAGCGGGCATTGCTGGGCGGTGTTCGGGTGGCAGGCGTCTTCCTTCTTTGGCGGTATCGGCACGGCCCAGGACGAGACCGGAACGACCGTGCCGAGAAGGGTCCCTCCTTGGCGATTAAGGCCAACGGCCTGAGGGAATCGTCCTGAATGGGACGATGGCGGTTCTTTTGCGATTAGGCTCGGAAGCCATCTTGGCTTCCGAGCCGCCGTGTGTGACCGTTCTTAACAACGGATACGAGGTCCAGAACGGAGGCAGCTCCTATGTCCTGCCCCTATTCAAGGGGGGGAGGGGGGGGGGGGTGATATCACTTATGACACTGCACTATTATCGGTCTGAACACACGGACGCCTTGATAATTTCTGACCTATCTTCTTAATCGGAAGATGGCCGCGCCCATTGGCACCCCAACTAACAATCACTCATTTAACAAACACCATTATGACGAATTAATTCAACATAATGTTGAATAACATTTGAATTATTTTCACGTACAACCTATGTTCGGGTTTTGTTCACACAAATTTGGAGAAGTTATAAAGCATCATGTTGTGCACCAACTTATTTTTTTGTTCTTCACAACGTTTTACAAATGTACAGGAAAGTTGTTATTCAGCTTTGGCAAAAATGACTGAAAATAAATAAAATGCAAAAATTTTGAACTCTCACGAGAGTAATTATTATTATTATTATGAGAACACCTATTATGAAATAAGAATTACATATAAAATTACCTAAATCCGGATTAGAACTCGAGACCTGTCGATTGCCAGCCGCATGCCTTCCTATCTGCGCCATCCTAGAGATGGTGAGATGCAGCACCCAAAGCAAAACATAATCTTCCCATGACTCAATAATGGTCACTCCTGAACTTGTGTTCAGCAGTGGTGAATTAGCACAGCACGTGGTAACCAACTGAACAACGCCTTATACTTAACAACTGTTCAGCCCAAAACACGTGTTTTCCATTCTGATTTCGCTGTCAGTATTTTTATCGCACGGTGAGAATCGGTGTATAGAATGTGACCAAAAAGTGTTGGTCCTTATTTAAGATATTGTTTCCAGACGAAGTAATTGCAATATGAATATGTTTTTATTTTTATTATTAAATATCGATCTTTAAAAATGTATGACAATATGTGGTGCGATATGGTCTTGGACGTGGTGCATTCACAGCATCTGTTCAGGTAATCTACTCATGCTCAGTCGAAGATCCGTCAAGCGTTTTTTTTATTTATGCTTTTGTCATGGAATCTTGATATTATGTTCAATAAATAGTGCATAAGGATGTTTAGGGATACTTGAAATTTGTCGATTTCTAAATGATGTTTGATTATCTAGGTCACTGGGGGAACAATATTCAGCACTGAAATGTCAAATGCATCGATCCAAGCGTCTCGAACAATCGAACTGCTGCGGAAGATAACAAAATATAATAATCAAGGTACAAGATATCATGTTACATACTAATAATAATAAATAAATGCCTCATTTTTACGTTGATTACGTCTCTTGACACTCAATGTTAAACTACATAATTCTATTCTGTTTTATTTTATGTGATTCGTTTAAAATTTTGGTTCTTTAACCCTTCGCGCGCTATTGTAAAAAGTACAACACTACCAAAAATCCTCGCTCGTCGTATACAGCGTGAGCGCGGTCCAGTTTCGGTTTCTTGATGGCGCGCGTCCTGAAAGATTAATAACTTCGTTATGTAAACAGTTTTAGCCATGATTTATCCCATAATCCGAGCAAAGTTCCGAGTCAAACAATGACGGGCTGAAGGCGTTTATTTGACAAGTCAAAAGCACATTGTTCAGGAGCATATGCTTATCGATACATCAGCTTAGTAAGATGCAAACAAATGTTTTGTTAAACTCTTTTGTTAAAGAATCAATGCTTGTCGAATAAATTTCTTGTTAAACTTTTGAAAAGTGTTTTAATCTATCATTGTTGATACCGATGAGGAAAGTCGAACATTGACTATTTTCTCAATTGAAAAATCATTTAAACAGTTACGTGATGAGCATAATTTTAGTTCAGCTATCATTACCATTATTAAGCAACAATTCAGCAAGCTTGCTTGTTTGTGACTTGCAATTGTTAGTTGGGACTCATCTCATTGCCTATTCCCTCTTAGCGCCAGCCATCTTAACACCCTTTTGAGAGCAGCGGTTTATTTACAGAGGTAAAGTTTCTCGCTAGAGTGCGTCTACTGTATTTTTGTTATTTAAAAACGTGAATTTTCTCAAAGACTAACACTCATACACAAGAAAATCTAAAAATTGGAACCAACCGGTTACACCCTCCCCAATATCCCCTAAAAATCCCCAATTTTCCTTAAGAATCGCCAACTTCTCCTTAAATGTCCAACTTGTTGATAAGGTTCCCCAAAGGTATCATTTCTTAAGGACCCCCATAATTCTTAAGTTCCCTTTACCCTCTCTAATATCTCTTAAAAATTCCCAATTTTCCATAAGAATCCCCAACTTCTCCTAAAATGTCCAACTTGTTGATTAGATTCCCCAAAGGTATCATTTCTCAAGGACCCCCATGATCCCTAAGAGCAACATTAACGGCGGCTACTATTCGAGCAACCCGCGCAGCGCTACCATTTTGACTTAACCACCCTATTCCACACCGGTAGCAATCAAATTAGTCATCCTGATTCGTATCGGGAGGGTTGTCATATTTTCATTGCATTTTTAGCAGCGCAACTGTCGCGCTGTTATATTTGGTCACCCACCCATAGCGCTACTATTTTGCGAGCGCATCTAGCAGCGACCGGTAAAGTTTCCTGCAATGATGGAGGGCTGCCAAACGGGGTATAGAAGCGCACCGTTAAAGGTGCTCTTAGTTCCCTTTATTCTCCCCAATATCTCCTAAAAATCCCCAATGTTCCTTAAAAATCCAAAACTTCTCCTAAAATGTCCAACTTGTGCAACCGCCCCAATCTCGAGCGATTGTAAAAAAAATTAAAAAAAATGTACTTTTCGGATGTGATATTTTGTGGATAAGCTAAATGAATCCTTAAAATAGATTATTTATTAGTTCTTATACTTAGCTGCGTTTTCCATGTGCAGATTTTCAGGATTACTCTTCCTGTTTTTCTTCTTTGTTTTTCACAAAATAAAAACGAACTTCCTAGTCTTCACTATACACTTCAATATCACTTACTAAGAACTCCCTAAATAACTCAATTCCTTAATAACAACTCTTAAAAAAAATTCTAAGCACTACCTCGATCAAGGGTCCGGCAGCGGTTTTTATATCCTGAGATTTCAACCTACACATCAACTCTCATTACAATACATATGCACTACACTTTTCAATCATCCCCACTCTGGAATCAGAAAATAATCCTGGAGTTCCTGAGCTGGAAAAAGATGTGTATATATCCTTCTTTCATTTGTGCTGTTTCCCCATATGATGTCTTTTTGAATCAAAGAGATTCATTTGACCAATCATATTCATCATATTTCCCCTTTTGGTTGATTACATGAACTCAAACGGTTCATTTGACCAATCGCATTCCAAAATTTTCCCCCCGAACTTGCATGCGTTTCAGCCCCTGCGCCTAGAAAAAATCTTGAGCTCGGGATAAACTTTGATTTTTCATGGCGAGTTAAAAACAAATATTCAAATCTAATGAAACTTCGATTCTATTGGAACCCAACCCGTTTCTACACACCAAAAGTATATTTTTAAACCGATAGTTTTTCTCGTCCTTAAAAACTAAACATCATTCCATATCCCTTGTGTTCCCATAAAAATCGAACCCATCATTTTATAATTTGAAGGCAAACCATCCTCATGAAGTCCGACCCTAAAGGGGCCTTTTTCTATTTTTCAATCCGACCACGTCCGAGATAATTATCCATGATAAAAAAAAGTTTTCGTTCAGCATCGGGATAATTCGGGTCCCTAAAAACAATGGTGGGGAGAGATCGAGTCAGCATCGGAATATTTATCCGTGACGAATGGAAGGGAGAGATCGGATCCACGATCGGTCTTGATCGGAATGCGGGTCCTACAGAATATCCCTAAAGAGTGGTGGGGAGAGTTCGGTTCAACTTCGGAATTTTTATCCGTGACGAATGAAAGAGAGAGATCGGTTCAATATTCGTTAAACTTCGGAATATTTATCCGTGATGAATGGAAGGGAGAGATCGGATCCACGATCGGTCTGGATCGGGATACTACGGATCCTACAAAATATCCCTAAAGGGTGGTGGGGAGAGATCGGTTCAACTTCGGAATTTTTTATCCGTGACGAATGAAAGAGAGAGATCGGATCCATATTCGTTCAACTTCGGAATATTTATCCGTGATGAATGGAAGGGAGAGATCGGATTCATATTCGTTCAATTTCGGAATATTTATCCGTGATAAATGGAAGGGAGAGATCGGATCCACGATCGGTCTGGATCGGGATACTACGGATCCTACAAAATATCCCTAAAGGGTGGTGGGGAGAGATCGGTTCAACTTCGGAATTTTTTATCCGTGACGAATGAAAGAGAGAGATCGGATCCACGATTATTCTTGATCGGGATAATACGGATCCTACAAAATATCCCTAAAGAGTGGTGGGGAGAGATCGGTTCACCTTCGGAAATATTTATTCGAAATATGGTGAGGGGGGTATGATATTCCAAATTTGCACCCCTTTCCCATAAATAAAATTTTTACACACTATCAATATAAAGTGGTGGGGATAAGATCTAATTCGTGATAAAAATGAAGTTTTCCCAATTGATTGATTCGTACTCAAATGTATGAAGAAAATGTCTCGTACTCAAATTCGTTCGAGAACCCCTGTAGTACGAATACTCATAATCACAGTTGGATCGATTGTTCCTTACCCCAGGCTCTCGCCTTGAATAAGTGGCTGAATCTATGCCTTGTATGAATCATTGAATGGATTCCTATCTCCATCTATCGAAACATATGCCATGTTCCATAAGGGGTAATCTGTTCTAAATGGAAGAACAAAAAGAAAACCCAAGACGGACTGTCGCTTGCAACACGCATTGCGTTTTGATCGCGCGTCCGATCGATATTTCTCCAAACATAAACAACTCTCAGCTAAACGCCATACTATCGGTGGTTGTTCTAGAGGAAGAGTGTTTATAAATATTGTCGCATATGGTGTATGCAAAGTTTTCTCCCCTTGAACTTGAAAAATATTCAAAGTCAGGGCTATATGTGGCTTGTTATGCTCGCAGTGGCGAGTGGATCTAGGCCAAATCAATTCAATTCTAATTGATTGGTCCAAAGTAAATTTGGACACTCAAAAACACTCAACTACTGTTTTTAATCAAATATGCCAACTTGTAACAAACTGCCTTTTTACAATGGGCAGTTTGTTGCATATCCTTACCGCCCCCCAAAAAAAAATGATTGTTTATCGAAATAATAATTTTTTTTAAGTAAATTGTGGTTTGTAATAAGAGTTGATTTTACAATTTTGTTTTGATTTCTTCCCTATTCTTTTATATATACTGTATGTCTGATATTTTTTTTGTTTTTAACTAATATTTTCTTTTTATATAAAATCACGTGATTAGGGGTTTTTCACTTTCGCTTAGCAAACAAAAAAAAAAAAAAAAAAATCAAGAAATACACTGCGTTTTTCCCACGACACATAATGTGATATACTTGGATGAGTGGTAATTGGATAAATTATCTGTTTGGGCACTGTTGCGTGTTGTCTTTGATGCTGGATGTCCTCAGTATACTGATGATCATGGCTGAGTCTTTCAGTCGGTCGTTAGGGCAAAATCAGGCGTTTCGTAGTCATTAATCGCTGAAGAGTATAATTACTGCATTCGTTTCCAAAATCGAAAAGGTTCTGTCCATGGGCTTGCCATTGCTAGTGCTGTCAATTTTCGTCATTATTATTGCAGGATTTGAAGAAATTTTCTGGTTTTGAAAGTGCATATCCATTACTTCAGTATTACTGGATTGAAGATTGTTGTATCGTTTTTTTTTTAACGAGATTATTGAATGATGAAAATGTTTCCTTTCGTTGCTGATGTTTTATTCGATAATTATTGATGAGTATAATCTGCTGCTTGTGATACATAATTCAAGCATTAAGTAATACTTTAACCAGTTCTGTGCACAATCACCATCTTCACACAAAAAAAACTGCAACATCAACAATTTCCTTCTTCCTTCATCAACGCTATTGCCGACCGTCTCTATGTTGTTAACTGATGCGGTGGCAGCTCCCATCAAGCTCTTTCTTTGCAAATCGTGTGGTTCAAAAAGAAGGGACAATCGCTGCTGTTGGATGTGGTTGACTCTGCTTTCAACGATGGTTGGCTAGGTTGAATTAGGCGTGATTCGGTTTTGATTCGATGGACTGCGTTTGCCTTAGATGGTTAGATCGAGTGTCGTTTGACATTAACTATCCTGAAACTGCTCAACTCTGACTATAACGTGTTTTGCCTCGAATCTGATGGTGATTTGTAATGGAGATGAATTTTTCATTGCATAGTTTTTTTTTTTCAGAATTCGTACATTTTTAATGTACGGTTATTACCCCCGGCTTTATTTGTGTTAATTTTAGCCGCAAGAGGTTTTAGTTATACCCGTTTAGTTTCGAGGTTGAATAAATTGAACTTTTATGTTGCATATTGCGTTACAATAGGTTCAAACTATGTGGGTGTTTGATGTTTTTAGTCAGCATTATGGATGTTTTGTATATCTTCAATTCCTTCCAAATACATACTGAGCAAAATTCTTGACAAATTTATAGATGACTCCTTTCGGTGTTCTCGTTTTATAGCTTTTCTTGAAGTTCTCCATTGCTAGATATCGTTGCACACTGTTGAATCCCCGACGTCACCCCTACAACCTACCTACTCGACTCGCCAATCATGATATAGTAAATATCTCGTACTGTGATATTTCCGCGTTATTGTCATAGCTTTCGTCAGATGGGAATGCTGCTGATGTCGTTCGTGATTACACTTAGAGATATTAAATGTCCTTATTAATTGATTCACTGTTTTCATAATCACATGAATGGTTCTTCTGTATTATGGTTTTAATTGTAATATAACGTTAGCTGCGGACCTCTTTGATCATGTTTTTTTTTTTTTAGCTTAAATCCACATTCCCACTTTACAAAATATAAATATATATTCCCACTTTATTTATTTGAGTGTATGTGTGTTTTTGTTTAAATATAATATGACCATGGCGAATATATTTTGTTTTTTTTTTTTTAATTGAGAGAAAAAAAATACCGACATTCCCACATTATATAAGGATTTTTTTTTTTAATTTATATTATAAAATAAAAATGTAAAAGTTTTTTTTTCTTTTGTTTTACATTCCCACTTTGCTGTTGATTGAAAATGTGTTCTACTGGTTGCTGTAACGAAAATGTGAAATTATTTTATGTATCTTACCAAAGATGTGCAGCATTGTATTCTTTCCATTGATTGTATTGATCGCATTTTGTTTTCATCCTTCGATTGATGTACCTGTAGAAAATATTCTAAAAAAAATACATTTTAGTACATAATTTATATATATATTTTTTTTCATAACGTTTTTTTTTCCATAGTTAATTAAGCCTTAATTAGTTGTCTAGCAAATCAAAATCTCCTAAGGCTATTATTAATAAAAAATGATTCCATTTTATATTGTTTTGAACGCATAGATAATAAAATCTATAATGTATTTATATGCCTCATTTTTTTTTCATTCAAGAATCATTTATATCTTTCTTTAGATATGATACCTTGATGAACTAAGAACTCATACATTTATTTTCATGAATTGGTTCATCAAACCAATTATTATCGAGCATATTATCGTCAAACATTTTTGTTCGTGTAATTTCATTAGGTTGAGGCAATTTTTCATTATTATTATTTTTTAATGTTGACGAAATGATTAAATGACTTTTATTGGAATGGTATTGTACCATTTTATTTGTTATTACATTATCTTTTGTGGGTCTGTTACTTATTGGAGCAACTTTGTGTTTTTATAGCACTCCAATGTATTTGGAACAAATTGTACTTACCTATTAAAGGAAGACAGTTCCCGACCAAGCTCGATATATTTTCATTTGTTTTTTTTTTCAGTTTTGAGCTTTATTTATTGGGTCCTTATACATGATTGGGGTTACTTTATGTTTTATAGTACTCCAATACATGCGGAACAAATTGTGCTTCTTTATAAAAAGAAGACAGTTCCAGACCTAGCTCGATATATTTTCATTTGTTTTATTTGTTTCCTCAGTTTTGAGCTTTATTTATTGGGTCTTTATAAATGATGGGAGTCACTTTGTGTTTTATTGTACTCCAATGTATGTGGAACAAATTGTACATCTTTATAAAAAGAAGACAGTTCCAGACCAAGCTCGATGTATTGTTATTTGTAATATTTTTTTTCATTGGTTCTGCTCATCCATTGTATATATTAATACATATTTTATGTTTTAAAATTTTCCTTTTGGATATTTAAATTTTATATTCTGGATGGTTGATTTATTTTTTTATTTTTACTTTCATCAAAATATAAAAGAAATATAACATTTCCAGTTTGTGTATATATTAAAAAAAACCTCAATTTTTCCATCCGTTCAACACAAAAACCATTCTTCTTCAATCTTTCCGGGCTGCAGTCCCTTGATTATGTTTCATTATCCACATACATACTTTGAAAATCTTTTAAAATAGTTAAACATGTGCCATAAAAAAAACTTTAATCATTTTTTTTTTTCAAATCCGAAAATGATAAATTCTTTTCTTCATTATTTACACATATCATTTGCGGATTCAGAAATATGTGTATCTACTAATATACTTAGTGTACTATTGTACCATTCTTCTTCGAAATAATGATCAATGTCATCTGGATAATATACAGGGTGTTGGGTTCCTTACCCAGAATATTTCAGGAGGTTATTAAGGATGATATTTGATGAAAAAAATTGTTCTACGCATATGGTCAAATCTCAACCATTACGGAGTTATTGAACTTTTCACGATTTTGACAATGCTTTTAATAAAACGACAATAACATGAAAACGGTTTAACTTATTCAAGATCTCTCAGCACCGTTTGAAAGATTATGAAATTTGCTATTGAACGTCATCTTCGAACATGCAAGTTTTTGTTACTTACACACTTTTTAAGAGCAAATAAGTGAAAAGTAAGTGAATTTTTAACTGTTTTTGTCGATTTACTCTAAAAAATGCGTAATTAACTTATTTTTTTCCTTAGACAAAGTTGAGCGCCTTGAAATGCCCTACAATTCGTTCTTTGACACCAAACTCCTAACTCTTGTCATTTCTCTGCAATTTTGATTTGAATGCACAGTTTTGCGTCATAAATTTGCTTCAGCAAGTGCATTAGAATTTAGCTCTCTTGACCCCACTGTGACAGCGAAACTAGCGTCATGTTTACTTCGCGCACATGGCTACTTGATTCCCCGCGCCGAACAACAACAGCATGGCGCGCTGGCGCATGAGTGAAAAGAACGACGCCGCTCGCTGTGTGTTCGGCAAGGTGTTCAGTTGAATCAGTTGAATGCTTTTTGTAGTCCCGATGATTCTGGGAAGCTCATGATAATTTCGGGACGAGTATTGGATTTTGGTAGACAGTAACTGAGAGGCTTGGTTAGGCTGTGTTATTATTCCAGCATCCTCTTGGAGGATGAGAAACATCAGAATAAAACTGTTGTTGCCAATACCTGGAGGTTCGCGATGATTTTAATAGTGAGCTGGTGATCCCGGAAGGAACCTTGTTAGCTATAAAGTAACTTTACTCCAGCTTTGAGCGCATAGTACAGCACAATCTTCGTCGGTTTTGGACGCTGTTGCTCCTGTTTCCCCGAACATTTAATAATTCTCAGGTCTTTTTCAACCACGTGTAGCCAGCACGTTCGCAGACGTCCATGTAGTCACCGACCATTACCTGGTTCCATGCTGAATATTGTTTTCGTTATTATTCTTTCTTTTGACATTCGCACTACGTGCCCAGCCCACTGAAGTCTGCCGTAATTTATTCGTTTCTCAATACTCCGTTTTGATGAAGTTGGTTGATCTTGATCGAAGTTGCTGCTTCCTGCTCTAACTCATTCGTCAAACAAACAGGTAAGAGCAGGATGTAGCATCTTCGATCATATTCAATCTATCTCATTAAACATGATTAATATTCGCAGCATTTTGTGCTCTGTCTCTACTCGGGACCTTGTAGTTTTGGTCAAGTTTCAAAAGCAACTAAGCAATGCTCATTTAGGATTTCGGAATGAAATTAAGATTTTGTGAGTACTTCGAGAAACTCGAAGTGGAAAATTACTGATTTTGGTTGTATTGAATGAAGTGCTTGCAGAAATTTCTCGGTTTCATTCAGAAGAATTTGTGCAGATCATAGTCTGAGAGTGTTTACCAAACTTATTTATGAGCTGCTCTGCGAACATTGGTTTAGATCTCGCTCAAGTATTCAGTTCTTTTAACGATTTCTCCAGCAGTTTCTTCGAGAATTCATCCAAAAATTACTTAGGAATTTTTGTAAGGGGTTTTAAGAGGTTTCAGAGGTTTCAGAGGTATTCCGTGAGTTCATTTGAAGTTTAGTCAGGATTTCTTTTCTAAGAACATTTTTCAGGAAAATCATTTGGATGTTCATCTGTGAATTCTTGTAGAAGGAATTAGGAATTTCTTGCAGAACATCCTTCGGATTTGTTTTTTAAGAGTTTTTAGACAATTTATCCTGAAATCATTTGATAAATTCTGCAGAAGTTTCTCCGAAAGTATCTACAAAAATTCAATTAGGGATAATTTTATTAGCTTCTTTGGAGGAATTCCCACTGGAGTTTCTCCGGAAATTCTTTCAGGGATTCCTCCAAAAGATAGCTCCTGGAATTCCCTCAGAGATACCTCTACAATAACTTCGGAGATTGTTCCAGATTTCCTCCAGAGATTCCTCCAGAAACTTCTCCAGAGATGCCTCTAGGGATTCCTCCAAGAATTTCTTAAAGGACTCCAAAGGACCAGCAATTTCTTTAGGGATCACTACAGGAATTCCTGAAGAATTTTCTCCAGGAATTACTGCAAAATTTTCTCCAGAAATACGTTTAGGGATTCCTCTAGAATTCCACTGAAAGCTTCCGCCGGAATGCCTCTAGAGATTCCTCCAAGAATTTCTCCAGGGATTCTATGAGTTTTTTTATCCAGGGCTTAGTCCAGGAATTCCTGCAGAATTTCCTCCAGAAATTCCTGCAAAACTTCCTCCAGGAATTCCTCCAGGATTCCCTTAAAGATTCCTTCAGGAAATTCTCTAGGAATTCCGCAGAGGATTCCTCCAGCAATTTCTTTAGGGATTACTACATGGATTCTTTCACGGATTCCTCTAGGAGTTTCGACAAAATTTCGTGCAGGAATTTTTCTAGGGATTTCTCCAGAATTCCCCTTAAAGTTCCTCCAGGAATGCCGCTAGGAATCCGCCAGAAATTCTTCCAAGAACTCCTCCAAGAATTCCTTCAAGGATTCCTCCAGAAACTTCGTAAGTGATTTATCCAGGAATACCTGTATGAATTCTTCAGAAATTTCTCTAAGGACTTCTTCAAGGATTGCCCCAGAAATTCAACAGTATTTTTTCAGCAATTCCTACATCAATTTCTCCAATGATGCCTCCAGGTATTCCTCCAGGGATTGCTCCAGAGATTTAGTCAGTAATTGATGCAGGCATTTTTAAAGTAATTCCTTTTAAAATATCTCTAGGAACTCTTTCAAGGATTACTTCAGGAGTTCGCTCAGAAATTCCTCCGATGATTTCTTTAAAAATTTCTCTAAAAATTTCTCCAGGAATTCTTGGATTAATTAAGGAATTCCTTCAGAATTTCCTCCAGAAATTTATCCAGGGATTCCTCCGGGAATTCCTCCAGGGATTCCTACGAAAATTCTTCCTCCAGGGATTTTATCAGGAATACCTTCAAGAGATTCCTTCACTAGTATTCCATGGATTCCACAAAGAAACCTCCAGGAAATCCTTCAGGGATTTCTTCAGCAATTCCTTTAGAGATTTTCCAGAAATTTCATCAGAGATTTCCCCAGGATTTCCTTCAGGGATTCTATCAGAAGCTCTCCCAAGGATTTGTCCAGGGTTTTTTTTAAGTTTCCTCCAGAAATTGCTTCAGTAATTTCTCAAAGAATTCAAAATTTCTTACATTTTGTTCAGGAGTTCCTCCAGAGATTTTTCCACAAGCTGCTCCAAAGATTACTTCAGCTTTTTACCAACAGAATTTATTCTAAGAATTCTTTCAGAGATTCCTTTAGGAACTTGTCCGGAGTTTCCTACAGGAATACCTCAGAGAACTTCTCCTGTGATTCCTCCAGAAATTCCCTCAAAGTTTCCTTTACAAATTCCTCCAGTAATTTCTTCAAGAATTCCTTCAGGAATTCCTCCAGAAAGTGCTTCAGAGATTTCTCCAAGTTTCCTCCCTAGATTCCTTGATTCATACCTTTAGGGGTTTCTCCAGTAGTTCGTCCCGAGATTTTCTCACGAGTTTTTCGAATAGTTCGTGCAAGGATTCCTCCAGAAATTTCACCAAGGATGCCTCCTGAGATTCCTTTAGGAATTCCTGCAGGAATTCCAAAGTTTCCTCCACAAATTCTCCCAAGGAATTCCTGCAAAAGTTCCTCCAAAAATGCGTCTATGGATTCCTCCAGAAATAGTCTAAAAGCTCTTTCAGGAATGCCTCTAGGAATTCCTCCAAGCATTCCTCTAGCAATTTCTATGGAGATTTCAACATGAATTCCTTCTGATATTCTTCCAAAAGTTCCGGCAGAGTTTTGTGCAGGAATTTCTCTAGGGATACTTCCAGAATTTCCCTTAAAGTTCCTCCAGGAATGCCTCTAGGGAATCCTCCAGAAATTCATCCAGGGACTCCTCCAGGAATTCCTTCGAGGATTCCTCCAGAAATTTCGTAAGAGATTCCTCCAGAAATACCTGCATGATTTTTTTTTTTCGAGAAATTCCCTTCCCAGGAATCCATTGAAAACGTCTCTAAAGGCTCCTGCAAGGATTGCCCCAGAATTTTAATAGTGATTTTTCAGCAATTCCTACATCAATTTCTACAGTGATGCTTCGAGGTATTCCTCCAGAGATTGCTCCAGAGATTTTGTCAGTAACTCTTCCAAGCATTCTTCTGAAAATTCCTTAAAAGATTTCTCCAGCAACTCTCCTAGGGATTACTTCAGGAGTTCCCTCAGGAATTCTTTTGACGATTTCTATGGGAATTTCTCTAAGAATTTCTCCAGGAGTTTCTCTTGGGATTTCTAAAAGAATTTCTCCAGAGATTTCTACGGAAATTTCTCCTCCAAGGATCCTTCACTAATTTTTCCATGAATCTCTCAAGGAAATCTTCTAGGAATTCCTCCAGGGATGCAATGAGGAATTTCTCCAATTCATACTTCCACAGTTATCTCTGAAAGAATTCCTGGAGAAATCCCAAGAGAAGTTATTTGAGTTATCCCTGGAGGAAACTCTGGAGGAGTTCCTTGAGGACTCTTTGAAGGAATTCCTGGAAGAATCTCTTCTGGAGGAATAACCGAAGTAATCTAGTAATCTCTAAAGCACTTTCTGGAAGAATCCCTGGAAAAACTCCTGAAGCAAACTCAGAAGGAATGCCTGAAAATTTTCCTGGAAAAATATTAGAAGGAATCCCTGGACGAATCTATGGAGAAATGTTTGGAAGAATCCCTGAAACAAAAATCCCTGGTGAAATTCCTAGAAGAGCCTCTGGCGAAATAGATAACATAATTCCTAGAGATTTTTTTAGAATATTATCTTTGAGGAACTTCTGTAGGATTCTCTGAAGGGTATTCCTTGAGAAGCTCCTAGAGGAATCCCTGTAGGATTGGCTGTCAGAATTCTTGGAGGAATTTTGGAGGAATCCAGAGATTTACTCTGGAAGAATTCTTGAAGCAATCTTTGGAGGAATTTCTGGAGGAATCTCTGGAGAAATTTCCGGAGGAACTCCTGCAGGAGTTTCCAAAGATGCTCATGAAGTTATTCCTAATTGAATTTTTGTAGATATTTTCGGAGAAACTTTTATAAAATTTTTCGGATAAAAATCCTACAAGTACCTATTTGTATAAATTCTTCAAAAGTTTTGTCAAGAATTCCTTCAGAAAATCCACTAGCGCTTTTTTAACAAATTCCTGAAGGAAATCTTCCAGATTTTTGTTCCAAGTATTTCTCCAGGGATTTCTCAAGGGATTCTTCCAGGAAATTCTCCGGAATTTTCCCTAATGATTGCTCCAGGAATTTCCCCAGAAATTTCTTTTTAAATTTTTTTTAGACATTCCTCCTGTTTTTACTCCAGGGATTCTTCCAAGGTTTCCTCCAAATTTGTCCTCACAAGTTCCTCCAGGGATTCCCCCAAAAATTTATCCAGGGATTGCTTCTAGATTTCCTTCAAGGAATTCTCCAGAATTCCTCCAAGGATTGTAACAGAGATTACTGCATGAATTCCTCCAGAGACTCCTGTAGAGTGAGCCCCAGGGTCTACTTCAGGATTTTTTTTCCTGGAATTACAGATGTTCTTCCACGCATTCTTCCAAAGATTCCCGAAAAAAATCCTCTAGGAATTATGTTATCTATTTCGCCAGAGGCTCTTCTAGGAATTTCACCAGGGATTTTTGTTTCAGGGATTCTTCCAAACATTTCTCCATAGATTCGTCCAGGGATTCCTTCTAATATTTTTCCAGGAAAATTTTCAGGCATTCCTTCTGAGTTTGCTTCAGGAGTTTTTCCAGGGATTCTTCCAGAAAGTGCTTTAGAGATTACTAGATTACTTCGGTTATTCCTCCAGAAGAGATTCTTCCAGGAATTCCTTCAAAGAGTCCTCAAGGAACTCCTCCAGAGTTTCCTCCAGGGATAACTCAAATAACTTCTCTTGGGATTTCTCCAGGAATTCTTTCAGGGATAACTGTGGAAGTATGAATTGGAGAAATTCCTCATTGCATCCCTGGAGGAATTCCTAGAAGATTTCCTCGAGAGATTCATGGAAAAATTAGTGAAGGATCCTTGGAGGAGAAATTTCCGTAGAAATCTCTGGAGAAATTCTTTTAGAAATCCCAAGAGAAACTCCTGGAGAAATTCTTAGAGAAATTCCCATAGAAATCGTCAAAAGAATTCCTGAGGGAACTCCTGAAGTAATCCCTAGGAGAGTTGCTGGAGAAATCTTTTAAGGAATTTTCAGAAGAATGCTTGGAAGAGTTACTGACAAAATCTCTGGAGCAATCTCTGGAGGAATACCTCGAAGCATCACTGTAGAAATTGATGTAGGAATTGCTGAAAAATCACTATTAAAATTCTGGGGCAATCCTTGCAGGAGCCTTTAGAGACGTTTTCAATGGATTCCTGGGAAGGGAATTTCTCGAAAAAAAAAATCATGCAGGTATTTCTGGAGGAATCTCTTACGAAATTTCTGGAGGAATCCTCGAAGGAATTCCTGGAGGAGTCCCTGGATGAATTTCTGGAGGATTCCCTAGAGGCATTCCTGGAGGAACTTTAAGGGAAATTCTGGAAGTATCCCTAGAGAAATTCCTGCACAAAACTCTGCCGGAACTTTTGGAGGAATATCAGAAGGAATTCATGTTGAAATCTCCATAGAAATTGCTAGAGGAATGCTTGGAGGAATTCCTAGAGGCATTCCTGAAAGAGCTTTTAGACTATTTCTGGAGGAATCCGTAGACGCATTTTTGGAGGAACTTTTGCAGGAATTCCTGGAAAAAAATCTGCAGAAATTCCTGGAGGAAATTCTGCAGGAATTACAAGAAAAATTTCTGCAGGAATTCCTGTTGCAATTTCTGTAGAAATTGCTCCTTTGGAGTTCTTCGAGAACTCTCTAGAGGAAAATGTAAAGAATCCTTGTAGGAATTTCTGGTGTAATCACTGGCGAAATGCCTGGAGAAACCCTTGAAGAGGGAGAATTCCCGGGAATTCTTAGAAGAATCCATGGAGGAATCGGTGGAGGAAACCCAGTTGGTATTCCTGGAGGAATTCGTGAAGAAAGCCTTGGGAGAATTTGTGGAGGAAACTTTGGAATTCCTGTAGGAATTCCTAAAGGAATCTCAGGAGGCATCCTTGGTGAAATTTCTGGAGGAATCCTTGCACGAACTATTCGAAAAACTCGTGAGAAAATCTCGGGACGAACTACTGGAGAAACCCCTAAAGGTATGAATCAAGGAATCTAGGGAGGAAACTTGGAGAAATCTCTGAAGCACTTTCTGGAGGAATTCCTGAAGGAATTCTTGAAGAAATTACTGGAGGAATTTGTAAAGGAAACTTTGAGGGAATTTCTGGAGGAATCACAGGAGAAGTTCTCTGAGGTATTCCTGTAGGAAACTCCGGACAAGTTCCTAAAGGAATCTCTGAAAGAATTCTTAGAATAAATTCTGTTGGTAAAAAGCTGAAGTAATCTTTGGAGCAGCTTGTGGAAAAATCTCTGGAGGAACTCCTGAACAAAATGTAAGAAATTTTGAATTCTTTGAGAAATTACCCGGGTAGAGGTGAAATACTGACGATCTAAACGTGATATTGATTTGATTGATATAAGAGATAAAAGATCTGAAAATAATATCTGAAAAATGTTCCTGGAACATCTGAACAATATCAAAATTTGATATTTCAAGATCAAACGAATAGCTTGCTGCTATTGGTTAGATCTTACAAGATCTAATTATGATCTGATGATGATGTTCCAGGAGAAAATTTTAGATATTATTTTCAGATCTTTTATCTCTTATGTCAATCAAACCAATATCACATTTTGATCTCAACATCAAAATATGCTATTATTGAGCTCTTTTCCTCTACCCGGGTACTGAAGCAATTTCTGGAGGAAACTTAAAAAAAAACCCTGGACAAATCCTTGGGAGAGCTTCTGATAGAATCCCTGAAGGAAATCCTGGGGAAATCTCTGATGAAATTTCTGGAAAATCTCTAAAGGAATTGCTGAAGAAATCCCTGAAGGATTTCCTGGAGGTTTCTTTGTGGAATCCATGGAATACTAGTGAAGGAATCTCTTGAAGGTATTCCTGATAAAATCCCTGGAGGAAGAATTTTCGTAGGAATCCCTGGAGGAATTCCCGGAGGAATCCCTGGATAAATTTCTGGAGGAAATTCTGAAGGAATTCCTTAATTAATCCAAGAATTCCTGGAGAAATTTTTAGAGAAATTTTTAAAGAAATCATCGGAGGAATTTCTGAGCGAACTCCTGAAGTAATCCTTGAAAGAGTTCCTAGAGATATTTTAAAAGGAATTACTTTAAAAATGCCTGCATCAATTACTGACTAAATCTCTGGAGCAATCCCTGGAGGAATACCTGGAGGCATCATTGGAGAAATTGATGTAGGAATTGCTGAAAAAATACTGTTGAATTTCTGGGGCAATCCTTGAAGAAGTCCTTAGAGAAATTTCTGAAGAATTCATACAGGTATTCCTGGATAAATCACTTACGAAGTTTCTGGAGGAATCCTTGAAGGAATTCTTGGAGGAGTTCTTGGAAGAATTTCTGGCGGATTCCTAGCGGCATTCCTGGAGGAACTTTAAGGGGAATTCTGGAGAAATCCCTAGAAAAATTCCTGCACGAAATTTTGTCGAAACTCCTAGAGGAATCCGTGAAAGAATCCATGTAGTAATCCCTAAAGAAATTGCTGGAGGAATCCTCTGCGGAATTCCTAGAGAATTTCCTGAAGGAATCTTTAAGGGAATCCTGGAGGAATTCCTGGAGGAAGTTTTGCAGGAATTTCTGGAGGAAATTCTGCAGGAATTCCTGGACTAAGCCCTGGATAAAAAAAACTCATAGAATCCCTGGAGAAATTCTTGGAGGAATCTCTAGAGGCATTCCGGCGGAAGCTTTCAGTGGAATTCTAGAGGAATCCCTAAACGTATTTCTGGAGAAAATTTTGCAGTAATTCCTGGAGAAAATTCTTCAGGAATTCCTGTAGTGATCCCTAAAGAAATTGCTGGTCCTTTGGAGTCCTTTAAGAAATTCTTGGAGGAATCCCTAGAGGCATCTCTGGAGAAGTTTCTGGAGGAATCTCTGGAGGAAATCTGGAACAATCTCCGAAGTTATTGTAGAGGTATCTCTGAGGGAATTCCAGGAGCTATCTTTTGGAGGAATCCCTGAAAGAATTTCCGGAGAAACTCCAGTGGGAATTCCTCCAAAGAAGCTAATAAAATTATCCCTAATTGAATTTTTGTAGATACTTTCGGAGAAACTTCTGCAGAATTTATCAAATGATTTCAGGATAAATTGTCTAAAAACTCTTAAAAAACAAATCCGAAGGATGTTCTGCAAGAAATTCCTAATTCCTTCTACAAGAATTCACAGATGAACATCCAAATGATTTTCCTGAAAAATGTTCTTAGAAAAGAAATCCTGACTAAACTTCAAATGAACTCACGGAATACCTCTGAAACCTCTGAAACCTCTTAAAACCCCTTACAAAAATTCCTAAGTAATTTTTGGATGAATTCTCGAAGAAACTGCTGGAGAAATCGTTAAAAGAACTGAATACTTGAGCGAGATCTAAACCAATGTTCGCAAAGCAGCTCATAAATAAGTTTGGTAAACACTCTCAGACTATGATCTGCACAAATTCTTCTGAATGAAATCGAGAAATTTCTGCAAGCACTTCATTCAATACAACCAAAATCAGTAATTTTCCACTTCGAGTTTCTCGAAGTACTCACAAAATCTTAATTTCATTCCGAAATCCTAAATGAGCATTGCTTAGTTGCTTTTGAAACTGGACCAAAACTACAAGGTCCCGAGTAGAGACAGAGCACAAAATGCTGCGAATATTAATCATGTTTAATGAGATAGATTGAATATGATCGAAGATGCTACATCCTGCTCTTACCTGTTTGTTTGACGAATGAGTTAGAGCAGGAAGCAGCAACTTCGATCAAGATCAACCTACTTCATCAAAACGGAGTATTGAGAAACGAATAAATTACGGCAGACTTCAGTGGGCTGGGCACGTAGTGCGAATGTCAAAAGAAAGAATAATAACGAAAACAATATTCAGCATGGAACCAGGTAATGGTCGGTGACTACATGGACGTCTGCGAACGTGCTGGCTACACGTGGTTGAAAAAGACCTGAGAATTATTAAATGTTCGGGGAAACAGGAGCAACAGCGTCCAAAACCGACGAAGATTGTGCTGTACTATGCGCTCAAAGCTGGAGTAAAGTTACTTTATAGCTAACAAGGTTCCTTCCGGGATCACCAGCTCACTATTAAAATCATCGCGAACCTCCAGGTATTGGCAACAACAGTTTTATTCTGATGTTTCTCATCCTCCAAGAGGATGCTGGAATAATAACACAGCCTAACCAAGCCTCTCAGTTACTGTCTACCAAAATCCAATACTCGTCCCGAAATTATCATGAGCTTCCCAGAATCATCGGGACTACAAAAAGCATTCAACTGATTCAACTGAACACCTTGCCGAACACACAGCGAGCGGCGTCGTTCTTTTCCCTCATGCGCCAGCGCGCCATGCTGTTGTTGTTCGGCGCGGGGAATCAAGTAGCCATGTGCGCGAAGTAAACATGACGCTAGTTTCGCTGTCACAGTGGGGTCAAGAGAGCTAAATTCTAATGCACTTGCTGAAGCAAATTTATGACGCAAAACTGTGCATTCAAATCAAAATTGCAGAGAAATGACAAGAGTTAGGAGTTTGGTGTCAAAGAACGAATTGTAGGGCATTTCAAGGCGCTCAACTTTGTCTAAGGAAAAAATAAGTTAATTACGCATTTTTTAGAGTAAATCGACAAAAACAGTTAAAAATTCACTTACTTTTCACTTATTTGCTCTTAAAAAGTGTGTAAGTAACAAAAACTTGCATGTTCGAAGATGACGTTCAATAGCAAATTTCATAATCTTTCAAACGGTGCTGAGAGATCTTGAATAAGTTAAACCGTTTTCATGTTATTGTCGTTTTATTAAAAGCATTGTCAAAATCGTGAAAAGTTCAATAACTCCGTAATGGTTGAGATTTGACCATATGCGTAGAACTATTTTTTTCATCAAATATCATCCTTAATAACCCCCTGAAATATTCTGGGTAAGGAACCCAACACCCTGTATATGCAATGTGTCAAATATATATATATATATATATATATATATATATATATATATATATATATATATATATATATATATATATATATATATATATATATATATATATATATATATATATATATATATATATATATATATATATATATATATATATATATATATAGATTTACAGACCGGCCATGTTGTACGCTGTCCTAATATGGAAGAGCTGTTTCAATACAAGAAAGAGGCAACTTCATAGGATTCAGAATAAATTTTATTAAAGATTTTGAAATTGCCTCCCAGGTATGTATAGCACTATTGAGTTGCATCAAATTTCCAATATTGAAACATTGGAGCAGATGTCAACGAAAATCATAGCCCGACGCATGCCTTTGGAGAAATATCGATTTTCGCTCGCACCAAATTCCAGGTTCCGACTGAATTGATAATATTGATTCAGTATTTGTTATGCATTCTCTTCAGCTCGAGTACAGACCCCGCTTTACCTGGCCAAAAGCGTATGGCTTTTAGATACTGGTATTCTATTGCGTTTGCGCGAACGTAAGAAATGGAAATGTAAATTTATTTATTTGAATAGCAAAGTAAATAATATAGTTTCCTTTCGTGTGTCTTATCGCTTGAGTTACTTTAGGATGCTTAATATGGATGATAGTCTTTTGTTGACCTCGGTGCGGGCGTGCGTGAGTGCGGTGCTTGCGGTAGTGCGCGTACAATATTTGCCTAAATGACAAATACTTGATCAGTTTTGACAGATACAATTATGGCTTTTGTTTGGATCTCCCTAATAACAATAAAATGATACCCTTTTGGGCTATCATCTTGATCATACACGGAATGCCACAATCTTTAACAAAATCGTCAGTGTATAATACATTTTTGTTAGGGCTGTTATTCTCTAATTGATTATCGAGAGTGGCAACTATTTTTATTTGCCCAGTCAAATTGAACAGTCAAAAGTGGTCAAATATTTGACTTTCATTAATTAGTGAACTTCTAGCTTAAGGTTCTGAGTGCAATGTGTCAAATATTCAAAAAGTGATTAACTCAAGAGCTTGTCATCAATAAAAGTTCTATCAAATCAAACCAGATACTTGAGCGTAGGCTTGTATCTCTAACCCTGTGTACTAGCATCTTATGTTTGTCCATCAGCATACCAGAATTGGACAATACTGAACTTTTTTCAGCTCAATGTACTGGTTTTTACGTGAATATACCCAAATAAGATGAATTGTGTTTATATTTTCCGGATTTTATTGATTATAAGACGCCTCCTGTCAAAATTTATTCATAAAATAGGCTCGTTAAATGGGCTATTGAACCCGCGACGCACATTGATTGGAAAATACCTGGCAAAAATTCCCAAATCATAGTAGTCTGCTAGTTTTAGCCTAAATTGTTGAAACGTGATTTAGCGCTCAATTTCATTTTAATGACATTTTCATTATTTGTCGATTTCTTCAAACAAAACCTGAACAAAATGAAGGTTTTTCATACAATTTGGCTGTACATATATCATCATGGCGCTATTGTTTTGGTAGCTCTTGGCAGTTGCACTTTTTCTTAACCGATTCTGCATACATAAACGAGCACTTGAACGGAATATCCCCACGGGGAGTAGCGGGGAGCGATTTGTAAGGCACTTTGAAATCAAAGTGTACGAATTTCTCGTACTAATGACATGCAATGACAATGTTGAAGCCTAAAGTGTTATTTTGATCTCTTGCTTCATTGCAGATGTCTGATATACACAACAACTTACAATAAAACCTATGAAAGCAATTGAATTACTTATATTAACATGCTATGTAGTGGTTAAACTTGTTTGTGTTCCTTATAAAAAATTCAGTGCTTTTTCCATCAGCAGCTATTCAATGCTGTTACAAGATACAAAATCAATGTTTCCAAATTTTTAAAGGGCCAGTTTGTGCCAATCTCGACTTCAAATTTGGGATTGCTTATCTTAGGAAGAAATTCCAAAAGAAGGACCAAAATGAAGGCAGTGAAAGACCAGGGAGTAGGGATGATAGTGATTCTCGACAGACCCACGTAGGCACTGGCAATAACAAGATGGTCGTAGACCAGATTGAGAAAATCCAGGACCAAGTGGAGTCGGGGAAGCAAAAACAAACCGTAAAGCTACTGGTCACACTGCAAATACTGTCGGCGCTAAAAAAAAGTGAAAAGAAACTGACAAACGAAGGATTTAACCCAGAATACCGAGAACTGAAGATTCCAGAAGGGAAAAATCTAAATAAGGGGTGTCGCACAACCAAGCAAGGGGATGAAGTAAACCTCCGCTCAAGCGGCAAACAACGACATCTTCAACAGCAAAAAAAAATAAGTTCATTCAAGTGAATCTTCACCATGCGAAGGGAGCAACTGCTGTACTTTGCAGAAGATTTACGAAGAGCAAACTGGATATCACATTAATCCAGTAGCCATGGACAACTAAACAGGAATTCCTACATCTTGTAAGTTAATTTGCAACTCTGGGCAGCTTGCTCCCAGAACTGCAATTTTAATAAATGGAAATGTAAATATTGTCCCAATTACAGAATTTATAAAAAGAGACACCGTCGCGGTAATGGTGGAGGTGCTAACAGCCAATGGCAAAACGGAAATCTACGTTGCATCAGCATACTTTCCGGGAGACATAGGAGAAGTTCCTCCATCAGAAGTGGTAGAGTTTGTTGCATACTGTATCAAACAAAATAAAGCGTTTATAATTGGCTGCGATGCAAATGCCCATCACACGGTATGGGCAAGCACGGGCATCAATAGCAGAGGTGAGTACCTTTTAGATTATATCTATAACATCTGAGTTACTTGCTTTGTGAATGACCGCTTGTTTGATTTGCTGTGCTTCTTTTTGCAAAAAAACCTATTCATTCATCCGCCAAAATTATTTGCTAACTATTGAGTGATAAAAGTGGAACATCATAATCGTGTTGTCGTAATTTCGTGAAGATCCACTGCCTATTTCGACGATAAAATTGTGTTGACAGCAACCGAATCGGCATCCAAAAGCCGCTCGAGTTAGCAACCGCCATTCCACATTCTTGTGAGTGATTGAGATCAAAATAATGCAGTGCAACAAATGTGCGTTCGCTATTGACCGTAAGGTTGAACGATACACAATCTGCGAAGGGAAATGTGCGAAACGGTATCACGCTAACTGCGTTGGCCTAGCTGAAGATACCATGCGCGCTCTGTTCTCCAAAAACATCCTTTGGATGTGCGACGAGTGCCTGGCAGACTATTGCAACTCTCGTGATGCCGCCGCAGAAGATGAAACAACCAAAGATTGCTGTAATGATAAATCAACATGTGAAGCCGAAATCGAGGAGCTAAAGACGAAAGTTGCCGATATTATTGATGTGCTCAATACGATGGTATCTCAACGTACACAACCGGAGCCGCACAACCAGCATTCTACGCCTGTATCACCTGCAGTATACAATAGTACCCTTTTTGATGGAACTAGAGATACGAACGCGTGCGAGTCTGTTAGTAATAGTGATAATAGCCGTTCTTTAATGCAGCCTGATGTTTGTGACACGTTCTCTCTGTTTTTAACCAACGTTGAGTGTAAAACTTCAAGTGACGATATAACCAAGCTAGTTTGTGAGTGTTTGAATATTGTTGATCACTGTAAAGTTAGGGTGAGGAAGCTTGGCTCGAAACACATTGGAATTGAAAGAGATTTTATTTCATTCAAAATTACACTAGATAGAGAACTGAAATCATTGGCAATGCAGCCTTCAACATGGCCAAAATACCTGAAATTCAAAGAATTTGAAGATCGCCGCGTGTTTTGGAAACCAAATCATAGTTAGTGACTCTTTTTGTTATTATTGCTTATATGTGATTGGTCAACTATGTTTTTCGCTCAGGTTTATTGATGTTATATGAAATAGTGATTGTTGTAACCTCCTCTGTTATCCGTGTGAAAATTTTTGTAATTGTATAGAATTAAGTCACATTTTAATAAGACCGAAGAGGTCAGTTAAAATTAACAATAAATAAATAAACAATGAAATAGACATATGTAATAGGGGAGAATCACCAACATCTACAAATGCAATAAGGCAGGAAGTACTTTTTTTCCCTCATCTGTAGAGCCTTTTAACGACTGCGTCCAGTCTTTAGGAATATTGTGGTATGACCCATATTTAATTTGGTGCTAGTCAAGTATCCTGTCACAATTGAGCTGTGATGGACAATGGTTGATGTAACACCTGATCCCAGCTAGGCACAACTCGTTTTATAAAGTTTTTTACCCTGTTGGGATTACTTCTCCAAATTTCCAAGGGCTCTAGAAACCCTTTACCAAATATCGCCAATCTGTGATGGTACAGCACTCCGCAGTTGCAGAGTAAATGCTCGGCAGTTTCGTTTTCCGTTTGACAGAAACGACACTCGGAGGATTGGATTTTTCCAATCTTACTTAGATGATATTTACTCGGGCAGTGGCCAGTCAGCAGACCAGTAATTACCCTGTGATCTCTTTTGTTTAGATTCAGTATGGACCTGGCTTTTTCTGCACTGGGTTTTATGAACCTTTTTGCTTGCTTGGATGTATCCGTGGCATTCCAATTAGATTCTACCGTGGACATTTCCCAAGTTTCTAGTTTCATCCGAAGAGCACACTCAGGAACTCCACAGAAAGGTTCAGGGCCTACAAAGTTTGAAGCCGCACCCTGTCTAGCTAAATTGTCGGTGTTGGAAATGCCAACGGAAAATTTCCGAAATAATAATCCTGAAGTAAAAGACGGCGGCTTAAGATTACTGATAGGGGGATTATTATTTTCCTGGAATGTATAATATACGTCTTATTGTTGCAACAACTGATAGTCAAAAGAAAGGGCTTAAGTAGTCTGTTCGTTTAACTTACGTTTAGTTTCCTTACTAGTTCGAGTCCAATCTGCCTGTCTGTCTTGTTGAACTGGTCTAACGCTGCTGCATTTTTGTAAGTGCAAAACGTCTTATTGTTGCAACAACTGATAGTCAAAAGAAAGGGCTTAAGTAGTCTGTTCGTTTAACTTACGTTTAGTTTCCTTACTAGTTCGAGTCCAATCTGCCTGTCTGTCTTGTTGAACTGGTCTAACGCTGCTGCATTTTTGTAAGTGCAAAACATGCAATCCGTACTATCAATCCGTACTGTAATTTAGTCTAGATTTTGTTTTTTTTGTATGATAAATATTAAGTACGTTGTCATATGGTTATTTACCCTTTAGTATGTAGGTTTTCACTAACAATTTAGGTTTAGTATACGGGTAGATTAATTGCTCAAAGTCCCTGGTAAATTTCATAGTATGTAAGATAGAAATTCACTTGTACATATACATGACAAAATACCTTCAGGAAAACTAGTTCACGATATTCAATTCAATTAGGGGCACAAATAATCTTAATTTTAACAACATTAGTTCTACATTTGCTAATACAAGAATGCACTTTATCTTCTTTCTTCCTCAATTTCATCTCTATTCATCTGCCAACTCATCACTGTGACAGATGCTCGATCTGCCATTTTGTATTGTACCTACCGACAATGGGCACGCTGATGGGTTCGTGTAGAGACATTCCACTCGTAGAGGTGCGCTGGCGTATTTTCGCCAACAGTCCCCCCAGGTACGATGGCCACATGGTCAGCTTACTTAGTTTCGCACCGAACGTCTACCACGACTATCTCAGCTGCTGAACGAGCCGGTTTCTATCCTCAATGTTGAAGAGCTGGGTTGTCCGTCCAGGGTGATTGCAGTTGCTTCGGCTTTTCGGCCAAAGATTCAGGGGAAGCTTGGACACCACAATAGAGAGTGGGCCAACACTTTTCTGCTCAGTTACCAATGACGGTTCCTTAAGATCGGAAGAACTCGACACCGGCCTGCGTAAAAGCCTTAAGGCATCGAGTGGCGCTGCTGATAGATCAACCATGACCGGCATCTTTAGGACGGGTAGGTGATTCTTGCAATGTTGATACGTCCTTTGGACATTGGCATAAGCAGCACGAAATTTCGGGATGGTGTACTTTTATCGACTTTTGTTAGTTAAGGTCTCATGATTTTGGTAGTGGAATTTCTGGAGAAAATGTGCAATGGTTATCTTGGTGGTGGTAGGGTGGTCACGTGGAAGGATGGCTGTATGTTTGGTATCTAATATTGTGCCGTCACAATTGGCAATGCGTCCTGTCATCCGCAGAACTTCCTTTTGGACCAACCACGGCAGTTTTTGGTACAGTGGGCTTTTCTTAGACAACAGTGTTCTTGTTTGCCGTGAATTGGGCTCCAGTTGAAGAAGGGCCATTTTGTCAGGATAGGTCTCCAGCTGTTTCTGACGGAGTAGGTATGCTTCAGCTGCACTTATTTCTTGACTGACGAGAGGGCCGCTAATAGACAACAGCTTCACACACCTCAACTTGCAACTGTTGGTGAAACGGAGCACAAGAGAAACGACTTGAACTTTTCGACTCCAGCTGAAGAAACCTTCGACTCGTACTATGAGATTGGGAACTACGAAGTGCGACATTGCACTAGGATGAGGTCCCAGTTCGGCAGTATTTGATCCTCTCGGTGTGCGTGGCCAATCATCTTCTGGTTGATGAGGAAACTGAGGGCTATTTAACCATCTCGTTTCCAGTTTCACATCGGAACACCCTTTCCATTTTGTCCCGTCATCTAGGACGCCTTGGTAAGTGGGAGCGTACTCAGCAATCTCTGTTAACTCGAGAGCTTCGTCAATCCTAAATGCCACTAATGACGAGGTGTGGCGGTAATCAGATTCAATCCAGCACAGTACCTTGTGGACATCTGACCAGAAATATCTACGGGAGATCTGGATCGTAAGAAAATCGGAGACTGCTCGGGCCAAACATAAACCAATTAAAGGTGTTTGAAGATTCAGCCGGGGTATTGGCAGCAACTTGACTCTGGGTTTTGTGGCCACTATACTGCAGTCCACTGAGCTATTATTATCGAAGCGTGTTTAGCAGGCAGTAGCATCCCCCAACGTTCGGATCTTCCTTGGTTTGTTGACATCTGTTACAGAAAATCCCGGCAGATATCGCGTCCGGGTAAATTTTCGGTAAAGTTCATCAGTGAGTTTCATGGCGGACTCCATTTCGGGAAAATCAATTATCTTCTTGTGAGGAGCATCCATTATTAGCTGGTCGTCTTTGTCCATTGTCTTTTTGAGGCACTGCTGCCATTGAAGGGCCATTGCAAAACTATTTGGTAATCCTACATTGTTATAACGCCTCGGAAGTCCTGCTCCGTAGCGGTTTTCGTTCAGCACTCTCTGAGTCTCTACAAGATTTTGCACTCGCAGTTCTTCTACCGAGATACCATTTTTTGGATGGGTTACCTCCTGTTTATTTTCTGCGAAGTACTCTTTAATCGTCTTGTGTGGATACTCGTACGAGAGCGGCCTACGAGCGCAAATGTGGAATACCGAATGTACTGCGTTGGCGGTGCTTTCGCGATTTCCTTCACCGCAAATCGTCCATCCTAGTCGAGTTTTGACGGCAATTGGCTGATGTAGCGCTCCTTCGCGGCTTTTCCGAATAAGGCTGAGGTGTTGATCCTTCATTCCGATGAGGATTCTCGGTCTGACATCTTGATAGGAGAAAATCGGCAATTTCTTTAGATGAGGATACTGCTCGGATAATTCTTCGAAGTTAAGAGTCTGTGATGGAAGAAGTAGTTCAGCGACAGTGCGTACCCCGTGCATGATGTACTTTTTGGAATCGTTGTGTTTTGCAGCAACCTCTAGTTGAACACTTTTTGATCCAACCTCTTGACGCTTTGTTCCCCCCGTCCAGAGCAAAGTGGTGTCTCTTCTCCTTTTAGCTGTAGTTCATTTGCGAGTTCCTCTTCAAGAAAGGTTAGCTCAGATCCGTCGTCAAGAAAGGCGTACGTCTCGATGGACCGAAGCTTTCCGTGCAGCACTACGGGCACGTAGCGGAACAACACCTGACTAGAGGTGCCCAGGTGCACATGACATCCGTGATCGGTTGAATTTGGCACTGTATGTGATGTTGATTCTGGACACTGTTCTGGCATTGGATTGCTCACATCAGTTGGAGAAGTATTTGGCGATAGCGGTGTACTTCTCTGAACGTTGTGCAGCAGTTCGTGGTGCTTGAATTCGCAGCCATTTCTTCCACAAAGTTTAGAATGGCATCCACCCTTATGTTGACGTAGACATCGGCGGCAAAGGCTTAGATCCCGAACAATCGCCCAGCAAGAATCGCGCGAAAAATCCAGGAAACGGCTACACTTGGCGATCGAACTACAACTCCCTCTGCAAACTAGTCAGCCATCAGTTGTTTCTTTCGCGTTGAATGGCGTGGTGAAACGTTGGCTTGACAGGGCTTCTTCGGAGTGAGCGTTGCCGAACGAGTTGCACTTTTTGGCTGAACGTGATTCGCCATGCACGGGATGAAATTCGGAGGTGATGTTTGGTGTGGTCACTGCGCTAGGAGCTTCCGCTAGAGAATATAGCCAGCTGCTGAAGGACGACAAATTGACCGTCGCTAGCGATAATCGGTACTGCGCCCAATTCAATTTGATTGATGGGGGCAGCTTGTTCACGAGTTGGCGAAGGAAAGCCATGTTGTAGAAGTATTCTTCCAATCCACACGCGTCCACGGTTGCGCAGAAGTTTTGAACGCGAAATCCACGACGGAAAATTTCCGAAATAACAATCCTGAAGTAAAAGACGGCGGCTTAAGATTACTGATAGGGGGATTATTATTTTCCTGGAATGTATAATATACGTCTTATTGTTGCAATAACTGATAGTCAAAAGAAAGGGCTTAAGTAGTCTGTTCGTTTAACTTACGTTTAGTTTCCTTACTAGTTTGAGTCCAATCTACCTGTCTGTCTTGTTGAACTGGTCTAACGCTGCTGCATTTTTGTAAGTGCAAAACATGCAATCCGTACTATCAATCCGTACTGTAATTTAGTCTAGATTTTGTTTTTTTTTTGCATGATAAATATTAAGTACGTTGTCATATGGTTATTTACCCTTTAGTATGTAGGTTTTCACTAACAATTTAGGTTTAGTATACGGGTAGATTAATTGCTCAAAGTCCCTGGTAAATTTCATAGTATGTAAGATAGAAATTCACTTGTACATATACATGACAAAATACCTTCAGGAAAACTAGTTCACGATATTCAATTCAATTAGGGGCACAAATAATCTTAATTTTAACAACATTAGTTCTACATTTGCTAATACAAGAATGCACTTTATCTTCTTTCTTCCTCAATTTCATCTCTATTCATCTGCCAACTCATCACTGTGACAGATGCTCGATCTGCCATTTTGTATTGTACCTAACGACAATGGGCACGCTGACGGGTTCGTGTAGAGACATTCCACTCGTAGAGGTGCGCTGGCGTATTTTCGCCAACAGTCCCCCCAGGTACGATGGCCACATGGTCAGCTTACTTAGTTTCGCACCGAACGTCTACCACGACTATCTCAGCTGCTGAACGAGCCGGTTTCTATCTTCAATGTTGAAGAGCTTTTTCGGAGTGAGCGTTGCCGAACGAGTTGCACTTTTTGGCTGAACGTGATTCGCCATGCACGGGATGAAATTCGGAGGTGATGTTTGGTGTGGTCACTGCGCTAGGAGCTTCCGCTAGAGAATATAGCCAGTTGCTGAAGGACGACAAATTGACCGTCGCTAGCGATAATCGGTACTGCTCCCAATTCAATTTGATTGATGGGGGCAGCTTGTTCACGAGTTGGCGAAGGAAAGCCATGTTGTAGAAGTATTCTTCCAATCCACACGCGTCCACGGTTGCGCAGAAGTTTTGAACGCGAAATCCACGATGGTTTCTAATTTATCCTCTCTCAGTGCCGGAAGGAAGCTGATCTTCGACATCATCGAGTGAACGATTACCTCTGGTTGTCCGAACAGCATTTTGAGAGTCGACATGACCCCGCTGACGTTCGATGGATGAAGCAATCGGCTTTTGACCGCTTCGAATGCTCGACCTTTCAAACTTCGCTGTAGGCGAAGGATGTTTTCATCATTGGTGAGCCCACACATAGCAGTGGTGCTGTTGAAAGTAGTTATAAACAAGGGCCACTCTTCCGGGTCTCCAGAAAACGTCGGTAGATCCTTCGAAATGGCTTGTCGGGCTACCTGCTGAAATCGGGTAGGAATCATCTCTTTGGTCGTATAGTCGACAGTCTCGCATTGTAGATGAATGGGAATAGTTCTGTTGACGATCCGCTGGTTGATTAGAGTTAGAGAACAAATCGCTGGTAATTTGGAAGTGACATATTACGTGTGATGCGACGCACTGCATCCGGTTCCATGTTTTGGGAAGCAATCGGTGCGGCAACTCCGCGTTCGCCAGAATGAGGAAGCTGTGCCATCGCAACACGACGCAAAGGCTCGGAATTTGGGACCGGTCGTTGCTGTGTCGGTAATGGAGCATGATTCGTCGACTCGAGAGACAACCGCTGTATTCCATCGTTTAGCATCGATGGATTAACGGGACAACTCAGCATGGATGCTGGTGCGGGAAATGGATCTGGAGGAATTACCTCGGACGAGCGAGTGCTGCTAATCTGTGCAGCTCAATTTCTTGGGTTTGTGCACACGTAAGAACTATTTACACCCACGAGACGCGACAACGAGAACGGACACAACACGTTTTGTTCTTACTAACGTGCAGCTGTTGAATTCCAAGCTTGCATTTTGCCGGCGTGTATGTTCGGATTTACTTGACTCTCGATTTGAGCTGCAGATAGCTCAATGCTGTGTGCATTTGTGGCTGCGATCCAGTTCTGGGTTCTGTTCATGGAACTGTTCTTAGATGAACCGTCGTCGCTCATGGCTTGCTCCAACAGCTGGTACTTTTGCTCCAGGAAAGCCCTTTCTTTAACTGCTTCTTCCGCTGCCAATGTTCGTTGTCGCTCTGCTTCACGCCGCTCGACGTTCCTTATCTCCTCAAGCATTTGTAGTTTGAGTCTAGCGAGAGCTTGCGAGGAGTGACTTGAAGACACTGAAGGAGGTTTGGCTTCGTTTCGAGACGGAGAGACAACCCACTGAAGCGAAGTGACGATCGGAACTTGACCTTCCATCTGAGTCTGGTTCAACCCTTCCGCTGCAAGCGAGAGGGTTTGTTGACTAGTTGTAGGCTCAGGCGGCTGCTGATGCTGTGACGGTACGGAGAGCCTATTCGGATACGTTCTGGATGGCTGCCCTGAAGGACTACCACTTCCTTGGAGAAGAGTTGCAATAGAACTGGTTTCCTGGACACCTTTCGCTGATTCGCATTTGGCGCAACTCCAGGAAAAATTCTCCATATGCTGGGTGACTTCTACGCATCGGAAGTGAGACCATTTGTAACACACGTTGCATTGCATCATCTCCGATGTATCCACTTCACGGCACACCTGGCACGACCGCCCAGGATGGGATTCAATGGGATCTGACGTGACCACCACATGCACACCTTCATTTGTACTAAGATTTGCACTAACACTCTCACCAACTTTGCCCGACCGTAGAGTTCGTCTTGACATGACCGGAGTTTCGTATAAACGAAAATAATAATATGTTGGAAATGTGAACGGAAAATTTCCGAAATAATAATCCTGAAGTAAAAGACGGCGGCTTAAGATTACTGATAGGGGGATTATTATTTTCCTGTAATGTATAATATACGTCTTATTGTTGCAACAACCGATAGTCAAAAGATAGGGCTTAAGTAGTCTGTTCGTTTAACTTACGTTTAGTTTCCTTACTAGTTCGAGTCCAATCTGCCTGTCTATCTTGTTGAACCGGTCTAACGCTGCTGCATTTTTGTAAGTGCAAAACATGCAATCCGTACTATCAATCCGTACTGTAATTTAGTCTAGATTTAGTTTTTTTGCATGATAAATATTAAGTACGTTGTCATATGGTTATTTACTTTTTAGTATGAGGTTTTCACTAACAATTTAGGTTTAGTATACGGGTAGATTATTTGCTAAAAATTCCTGGTAAATTTCATAGTATGTAAGATAGAAACTCACTTGTACATATGCATGACAAAATACCTTCAGGAAAACAAAACTAGTTCACGATATTCAATTCAATTAAGGGCACAAATAATCTTAATTTTAACAACATTAGTTGTTCTACATTTGCTAATACAAGGATTCACTTTTCACAGATCGAAAAAAGAGTGTAAAATTCTGTAGCATATGATGCACATGATTGGAGCGTGGGATAGCACAGAAGTTTACATGACATTTCATGCAAAAGTCATAAAATATCATGTAAACTTCCATTATATGTCACGTAATTCAGCATGACTCTGAGTATTTACATGACATATAACACAAATTTACATGATATATCATGTAAACCATCATAACACTAAGTTTATATGACTAAAATTAAGTTTACATGACGTGTAAATATCATTATTTCTATCAGTGTATCTTCTTTCTTCCTCAATTTCATCTCTATTCATCTGCCAACTCATCGCTGTGACAGATGCTCGATCTGCCATTTCGTATTGTACCTACCGACAAAGAGGACGCTGACGGGTTCGTGTAGAGACATTCCACTCGTAGAGGTGCGCTGGCGTATTTTCGCCAACAGTCGGCGTTTTCATTTCCCAGAATTCCACAATGACCGGGCACCCAGTATAAAGTTACCTCGTTCCTACTGGCCAATTGCTTCAGAGAAATGTGGGAATACTAGCTTTGATTGACACGTGAAAGCTTTTAGCGCATTTAGAGCCGCCTGACTGTCCGAAACAATACAGATCTTGGCAAACCTATAATTTCTTTTAAGACAAATGTTGGCACACTCTAGAATGGCTTGAACTTCCGCTTGAAATACAGTGGAACTGTATCTCATTGGTATAGCTTTACTGATACCGGGGCCAAAAACACCAGCTCCAGTATTTTCCCCCATCTTGGACCCATATCAGTATAAAATACAATAGAACCTCGACGTAAACTTGGCCCACCAGCATCTCAAACATAGCGACATGGTTTCACCACTTTGAAGGGAACATCATAGTTGGTCTTTGTTATTATTATTATTATTATTATTATTATTATTATTATTATTATTATTATTATTATTATTATTATTATTATTATTATTATTATTATTATTATTATTATTATTATTATTATTATATGATATCTTTGTTATCATCCAATCTTCTACTGTTTTTTTGTCCATGTTTAATTTGAAGTCTTTGATGATCCTCAAATGTCCAGCAAGATCCCCGTCTAGAACGTTATTGTTATGAATAAACTGCAGGGCACTTTTTGCCGCTTGTAGTTTAACAAATTGATGCAATGGCAGTAAATTGAGAAGGGCATCCAAAGCAACTGATGGAGTGCTTTTCATTGCTCCTGTCATAGATATACAAGCAAGTCTTTGTAGCTTACTTAGATTCTTTTGACAGGTTACCTCATTTGTTTTGGGCCACCAGTGAAGCATAAGTAATCTTAGGCCGGACTATTGCAGCATAGATCCAGTGAATCATGTTAGGTCTAAGACCCCAGGTTTTTCTTAAGGCTTTGCTGCAGACCCAAAAAGCATTGGTACCCTTGGTTAAAACATTGTTTAAATGAGAATACTAATTCAGTCTTTTGTCCAAAGTTATCCAAAGATGTTTTACTTCTTCTGAGAACTGAATTTGAACTCCATCTAAAGAAGGTTCAATAAGATTTATTTTTAACCTTCTAGTAAAAGGTACAATCACAGTTTTTGAAAGGTTTACGTTTAATCCCTCCTCTCGGCACCATTGGATGGTAACATTCAACGCAGATTGTAGCCGGCTAGATATCGTGTCGTCATATTTTCCACGTATCAGAATAGCTACATCATCTGCGTATCCAAGAACCTCAAAGCTTTGATTGATAAGTTTTTTAAGGAGTTCGTCCACTACCAAAGACCACAATAAGGGTGATAGTACTCCTCCTTGAGGACAGCCCTTCACAGATCTTACTGATAGTTGCGCACCTCCAAGAACGGAAGAGATCTCTCGATCTCTAAGCATCGATATTATCCATACAATAATGCATTTATCCAAGCCCCTTGCTTCCACTGCAGAACGCATTGAGCTGTAGGATGAGTTATCGAATGCTCCTTCAATATCGAGAAAAGCAACCTTGGCTTGAAACGATTTCTCAATTTTGCTAACTAGTGACTGTAGCCCTGTTATAGTAGATTTGCCTGTCTGATAAGCAAATTGAAATTTGCTTAGAGGCATTTAGACTGGTAGACTTGACAAAGTCATCCACTATTTTCTCCATGGTCTTTAACAGAACACAAGAAAGGCTTATGGGTCTGAAGGCTTTTGGAGTTGTTTTGTCCCGTTTGCCAGCTTTTGGGATAAAAACAACAGGAACCTTCCGCCACACCTTAGGTATGTAAGCTAAAGTAATACTGGGAATATTTCGGTTAAGAGCGGACAAATCCCCTCTATTCCATGTTGAAGTAAAGCTGGGAAAATTTCATCTTCCCCGGCAGATTTGAAAGGTTGAAAGGAGCTCAATGCCCATTTGACCCTCGACGGTGTGAAGATTTCACAAGCTTTTTGATAGGCATTGGTCGACCACGCATGTCTTGCCTTATCCGAGTCCTGTTCTTCATCCGAATAAGGAATCAGAAATATGCCAGTTCGCGATCTTATCTGATAGCAGATAGCTACAAAGCGTATGATCTAAAACTTCCTGTCGAATAGCATTAACAAAAGTTGGAGAATTCCCTTGATTGAATATGTCTATGTTATTAGACGAAATGTAATTCAGGAGATCCTCACCTCTTTTGTTAATATCTGTACTGCTCCATATGGTATGATGGGCATTTGCATCGCACCCTATTACAAATTGGGCGTTTAGGGAAACGCGCCACTTGGGCGGTGGCTTCTATATTCGTCTGTTTTCTACTATAACTCAGTCGAATTTGAACCAATTGACACAACTTTTGGAATGTGGTGAGATAGGTATAGTATCTACCCGTGTACAACATTTCAAGTCAATTGGTTCAAAATTGACTGAGTTATAGTGGAAAACAGACGAATATAGAAGCCACCGCCCAAGTGGCGCGATACCCTATTTATTTTTTTTTTTTTGAAATAATTAACAAAACTTACGACCAAAGATGGAGGCACTTCATCAACGACTCCAGGAAAATATGCAGAAGCAATGCATACCTCAGTTTTTCCCTGGACTGTTGGGACCCCCATTTTAATCGCAACAATGTCTCTTGTAATAAACTCAGTAATTGGGACAAATTTTGTTCTCCTGCTTACTAAAATGGCTGTTCTTGGATTAGACTGACTTTCGTCGTACAAAATCCTACAATTCTGCGAAGAGCAACCCATTACCCTTCCACTATTTACCCAGGGCTCTTGAATTAAGCCCACGTCTAACTGTTCTCTAATAAATCTTCTGCTGAGCACAGCTTCGCGTGGTGAAGATTTGATTGGATAATTTTTAAGGTACTCATTTTTTTTTACTATTTACAGGAGAAAAATAAGGTCCACTGCGTCATTGCTCCGTTTAACACAGTAAGGGCAAAATACTGTGGAGGGTGCCCTGGTACTCCACACGCACCGTTAGCGGTTAGGTTTTTATTAGACCCCCCTAACCATCCATTCTTAGGCACGGTACGCATTAAGCCGCATGACACCATGAATTTGGGGTCGCCTGTTTGGTGGACTCTGACCACCGGATCAGACAATCCGTACACGCAAAAAAATCCGTTCCGATATACGTGCACGCCCAATCATGGCAACGGGAACAAACGGGAACTATGCATAGCAACGATAACAACAATAAGAAATGTAAACCGTGAACTAGATTTCACGTTTTCTAGAACGCCCATATTGACAGCTGGAACTAGTTCCAGTTCACGGTGTATATTTGCTTGTTCTCATATTTGCGTTTGTTTGTTCACGTTTATCGGAACGGTTTTCTGAGCGTGTAGTGATATTCTTAGGCAGTTGAAGGAACTGCTACCGCCACTACACGGCTATCTAGGCTGATCGGGAATAGAAATTAATATTGATGATCAACTTCTTTCGAGCCCGAACAGCCGGCAGGAAGTACTTGATTCAACATTGTGTAGTCCGAAAATCTCGAAAAAAAAAATAAAAAATTGGCATGTATCAGATGAAGCATCATTATCGGATCATATGCAAATTTTATTCGAGTCTGCGGCTGGTTAACAACTCACACAAACTATCAGAGATCCCAGAAAAACAAACTGGGAACTTTACAATTCAGAGCTGAGAGCTGGAGTAAACACATTACAAACATCCTCAAAAACATGCACAGAACTTGAAGAAAGTTCAAAACAAATATCGAATTTGATTTTGAATGCATTTAATAAAAGTTGCACTGTTAAAGATCGCTCAGCAAACAGAGATGTTCCATGGTGGAATAACCGATTAGCCAAACTTTGAAAGGAGACCCAGAAAATGTTTAACTGGGCTAAACGAACTCAACAGTAGAGCCCATATAAGGAATCCCTTACTAATTATAATAAAGAAATAAGAAGATCAAAAAGGATTAACTGGAGGCATACATGTGAAAGCATTGAAAATACTCCGCCAGGTTGCAAAAAATCCTTGCAAAGGATCATTCTAACGGGTTGGGAACACTGAAGAAAGAAAATAAGACTTTTAAAAGTTCTGCAAATGAAACGTTAGAGTTGATGATGAAAACACATTTTCCCTGTTCAGTAATTGTGAAATAGTCAAAAGACCGCATGAAAGAATTGCCCAAGAGCGCATGCTGGACTTACCTGCTCGACCGTCGACCGAAGACTGGCGACGTGCTTGCCACTCGGAAATCTCCTCTACCCGTGTGTGCGTGATTGAGGCGAAGCAGAGGAAGACGACTCGATGGAATGCTCGCCACTGCTAAACGGTTGGCTGCCCTTCTAAGAGGCGTGTTACAATATGCATGTGTTGCTAAAGGAGTAACGCAAAGAGATGTATTCCTTCCAGAGGTTCTCAACCCCCACATCATCCTTCTTCTTACAAAACGAGAAGAAAAAAATATGGAAAAAAATCAACCTTACCAAAGTTTATTTATATAAATGTACTTGAACTTTATTTTAGATAGATTACTTTTACTCAGGAACCAACCTAATCACTTACACACTTTAATTCTCGTTGACATCCGTCGCGCAGATAAAATCTTGAAGATGCTTGGGAACTTTCCTGTTCCTGGTAGCTCGTTGAGTTGGGATGTCCTCTTCGGTCTCCGGATTCCCAAATGATTGGTCGCGCCATTCTACGACCTTCTTTGTCTGGGACACATGACGCTTCATTGTACGGCCTTCGTCGTCTCCAAGTACCAGATTTCCATTTCTTTCTTCCATGACTGTAAAACGCTGTTTCCCAAACCTAGAATCACCTTTAGCTCTCGTTTGTCGCTCTACTATTACCGTGTCACCAGGCTTAAACGGGCACTTCCTGGCTCCACGGCGGGCATCTTCGCGGTGTTTAGCTTTAGTCTTCATTTCTTGATCTCTCGCTTCAATGTCATTTTTGTCGTAATCAAGTAGCCTTCGGTCTATTAACGGCAGGCCCCGCTTGATCTTCCTTCCGTGCATAAGAACTTCAGGTGGCATTTTTGTAACGGTATGAGAAGCTGCGTTGTGCACCCGAACTGCGGCTTGCAATTCCTCATTGTAGTTCACCCCAGAGGATGCGACTATCGACATGGATTTGTTGATAATCTTCATATAATTCTCAACCATGCCATTTTGTTGAGGGAAGTGTGGGGTTGAGAAAATGGTTTTGATCCCTCTCTCGTGACAGAACCGACCATAATCGTCTCCATTGAATGGAGGACCGTTGTCACTTTTTATACACTCCGGAAAGCCTTCCATGTCGAAGAATTCGTGAAGCACTTTCTTCGTTTGCTCAAAGCGAGCGATGAGGTAGCGTGAACGGTAATCAACAATCACTAGGATGTATATGCCTCCGAACTTGTCATAAGGTTCATTAAAGTCTATAGCGATGGTTTCTCACGCAGTTTTAGGGATGACGGTACGCACCATTAGGGTTGTTTTCTCTGGCCGACCATTGATTGGGCACGACTGACATGTCCTGACCCACTTCTCGGCATCCTGCGCCATTCCTGACCACCACACACGTTCTCGCAAAATAGTCTTCAGTTTGGCGGCTAGTGGGTGTCCTTCATGGGCTATGTTTAGTGCTTTTTCTTGTAGAATTTTAGCTATCACTGCGCGACCATCCTTCAATATGATTCCATTCTTGACGCTAATATCTTCTCGCATTGACTGGAATCTACGAAGATCTTTTGGCCAGTTACCAGACTGCAATGCGTTGGTGACTTTTATCAGCTCCTTGTCTTGTTCTGTAGCCTCGCGAATCTCGCCTTCAGTCAAAAATTGTACGCTGTTTGCTTCAAGGCTAGCGACCCCAGAGGATGCGACTATCGACATGGATTTGTTGATAATCTTCACATAATTCTCAACCATGCCATTTTGTTGAGGGAAGTGTGGGGTTGAGAAAATGGTTTTGATCCCTCTCTCGTGACAGAACCGACCATAATCGTCTCCATTGAATGGAGGACCGTTGTCACTTTTTATACACTCCGGAAAGCCTTCCATGTCGAAGACTTCGTGAAGCACTTTCTTCGTTTGCTCAAAGCTGGTCGACTTTACAGGACGAGCGATGAGGTAGCGTGAACGGTAATCAACAATCACTAGGATGTATATGCCTCCGAACTTGTCATAAGGTCCATTAAAGTCTATAGCGATGGTTTCCCACGCATTCTTAGGGATGACGGTACGCACCATTGGGGTTGTTTTCTCTGGCCGACCATTGATTGGGCACGACTGACATGTCCTGACCCACTTCTCGGCATCCTGCGCCATTCCTGGCCACCACACACGTTCTCGCAAAATAGTCTTCAGTTTGGCGGCTAGTGGGTGTCCTTCATGGGCTATGTTTAGTGCTTTTTCTTGTAGAATTTTAGCTATCACTGCGCGACCATCCTTCAATATGATTCCATTCTTGACGCTAATATCTTCTCGCATTGACTGGAATCTACGAAGATCTTTTGGTCAGTTACCCGACTGCAATGCGTTGGTGACTTTTATCAGCTCCTTGTCTTGTTCTGTAGCCTCGCGAATCTCGTCTTCAGTCAAAAATTTTACGCTGTTTGCTTCAAGGCTAGCGATTTCCCACGGGCTTGTATCCTCATTGAATGGTTCAGGCGTTCCTTCAGAAAGGCGTGAGGACGGATCAGCGATGGTCTCTCTTCCACGAATGAATTCTACATCGTAGTCATATGGACTTAGCCGGAGAGCCCATCCATCTGCTCTTGTGAGCACTCTCTTTGAGTCCTCCCGAGTTCTGTTGAGGATGAAGCTCACACCTCTGGCATCTGTTCGGAGGGTGAAATGCCTACCGAGCAAAAAGTACGCAAAATATTCAACCGCCCAGACAGCACCCAAAGCTTCCTTCTGATTTTGTGCATACTTTTTCTCCGTCGCGGTCAGAGCTTTTGAAGCGAAGCTAATGATTCTCCGAGCTCCGTTTTGATTTTCCTGGGTCAGCACTGCTCCCAGCGCCACCGGAGATGCATCTGTATACAGTACGGTCTTCTCATGCTCGGAAAAATACCCCAAAGCAATCGTTGAATGGATTATCTTGTTCTTAGTCTTCTCGAACGCTTCAGTTTGATCAATCCCCATTGCCAAGTACGGGAAGTGGCCACCTTCCACAACGGACTTGTCAAGTCAGCAAAATTCTGAATAAATGGGCTTACGTAGGATGCCAAGCCCAAAAAACTCCGCAACTCCGATACCGTTGATGGTTCACGGAAGTTTTGAATACTGGCAACCTTCACTTCATCGACGTGGAAGCCATCTTTGTCCAATTCATGGCCCAGAAATTTGACTCGCTCTCGGTCGAACTCGCATTTTGCTGTATTCAACGTGAGATTATTCTCCCTAAGTGCTTTAAGTACCCGAGCAACTGTTTTCCTCAGGTTTTCCAGGGTGTCCGTGAATATTAATACATCGTCAATGAACACGATGAGATTGCCAATGCCTTCCAAAATACGGGTCATTTCGCGTTGGAAAATTTCGGGGGCACAATTGACCCCGAACATTAACCTTGTGAACCGGTACATCCCAGATTCGGTGAGGAATGTGGTCAATTCTCTGGATTCACGGCCTAGCTCCAAGTGGTAGTATGCGCTAGTCAAGTCCAATTTGGTGAAGTACCGCGTTTAATGTAATTTTGTCTCCATCTCGTTTATTAATGGGAGCCGGAAATATTCCCGTTTTAAGGCCTTATTGGAGGCCCGCATGTTCACCACAAGTCTAAAGTCACCCTTGCCTTTCGGAACAGCGGACATACCACTGATCCATTGTGGAGCTGTCACGACTTTTTCTATAATACCTCTACATTCCATTTCCTCAAGCCTTGCCCTAGCTGCTTCCCTGAATGCAGCTGGAACGTTGAAATACGCATTACGAACCGGTGGAATAGATCGGTCGATACTGAAGTTGACCTTCACTCCTGGAACTTTCGGGAAAATATCGACAGTACCCTGGACAGTACCATCTTGTTTAGTACTGTTGACTGCCTGTCCAACCAACAACAACTTTAAATCAGCTGCAGTTTCACGTCCCAGTAGCGACCTGCGTCCTTTCGGACTTACTAAAAATCTAGCACGGACGACGGGCTTGTCGAGTCCTTCGACCTCTGCAAGTGCCCAAAAAATCTTCGATACCGACATTGGTTGATCAGCGGCATATGCTTTGATGTCAGGGAGAGCTGTAGTGTCAACAAACTCTAATTTAACCGTGCCATTTCCGACCTGCTTTTCGAAGTTCTCCCAGTCCTTACCCCCTATCACATTTGCATCCACGCCCGAGTCTATGAGAAACGTTATAGGCTTCGATGAACCCACATAACAGTTGACTAGCACATCAGAAAGCGTCAGAGAATTTATCAACTGCAAACAAATAAGGACATATGCGAATAACAACCATCAGCTTTGCAGTTCAAATTCATTTTACGGCATTTGCCATTTTTATTAAAAAGAAAACAGACGAAAAAAAAGAGATAAGATCATACCTGTTCATTCTTGAGCGATTCATCATCTTCCTTAGAGAAATCAAGCTGGTTCACCCGTTTCTTGCGACATGTGGCTGCAAAATGACCGCGTTCGTTGCACGTATTGCAGGACTTGTAAAGAGCTGGACACGGTTTACCATTACGCTTCGGGCGGTCGCACCTAAAGCATCGATTTCGTTTTCCGACGAACCTGGTTTGTAACTCCCTACGCTTACTCGGTGAGCCACTTGCACCTGCTCGATCACGAGTGTCCCATCCACGTGATGCGGATCTCTTTTGGCCAAACTGTCGGTTGCTCGATGTATTGGCAACTTCCATGATGACCTCCGCTTTGGATGGACCGGCATTGATGTTGTATGCTTCAGCTCGAGTGGCAGCTTGAATGATAGTTTGGATGTCGTGGTTGTATGTTCTCGCCGCGTTAGCGACGTCACGGTTACTCATTCCTTGTAATATCTGAGACCGGATGAACCTGCTTTCGTCATCGCCATAACCACACATACATGCTTTCTCTACCACTCTTGCATAAAACGTTACGACAGACTCGTTAGATTCCTGCTTGAGACGAGTGAACTCTTCATGCTCCGCCGTAGTGTCAACCAAAGATCGCAGATAGGTACCGATATTTCGAGTTAGGATAGAGTAGAACTGCGGGTCATCAAAGCTATGACAAAGCTTTGCCGCGGTGATTAAGCCCTGTAGCTGTTCTCCCATGAGCAGATACAATAGTTTTCCCCGACTGGTTTCGCTGACGTTGTTCAAATCTGTAGCAAGTTCAAAATTAGATTTGAAGCGACACCATTCTGTCCACAGTTTACTAGTTGGTATGGCTTGCGGGAAAGGGCGAATATCCCAGCGAATCCCTCCAATGTAATCTGGCTTAGACGGAGTACGAACTTCCTGATTGGCCAAGCCTTGTAGTGATCTGTCATGTGGAGCAAGCCATGGAGGAACAGTGGGTGCAACTGGAGGAACAGTGGGCGTAACAAGCTGTCGTTCTGGTGTAGGGAAAAGCACCTTTTCCATGCGCTCCAGCCTGTCAAGCAAGCGCTGATCAACACGCTTCCTACTGATTTTCCGAACTCTTTGAACAACACAATCATCATTTTCTTCCAACGTCGCAACCGAATTATCCGAACATGACTCCTCCAGCTCTTCTCTTTCATCGTCCGACTCGACAGACTCTTCCTCTTCAAAATCAGAGCCGTCGGAAACATTGGGAATGGCTCGCACGTATTTGCCACCCGGCATTCTGGATGCTGTAAATTCCAGAATAAGAAAACAAATATTAGGCATTTGCTTTTCCATAAATAAAAACAGCACTGGAAAAGTGGAACAAAAGCTTGCCTTCCAAATTTGCATTGTAAAATAAATCAAGTCTATAAGTGACTCATAACGTCGTTTAGAAGTAAGAAATAAAGAAGAACAACCTAATTTAAATACATGCTAAACTATAACTGTGTTATTCATTGATAGCATTCAAGATAACAATAGTAACGATATAATATTGCTTCAGTGCAGAAATATACTTGCCCGAACCATTATCATTATAAAATATCTTCGCTAACACCGGGAATATTTTCGAACCAAGTAGTTGTACCGAGCTACTATGGTCGTACCAAACCCTTTTTTGTATTGGTTACTCCAAAACATCTGTGCTAACATCATTAATCCAGTCAAGTAGTCGTACCGAACCACTTCTCTCAGTAATCATGGTCGTACCGAACCATGTTTCATTGGTTGCACCAAACCATTCCATTCAACAGTAGTCGTACCGAACCACTTCACAACGATGGTCGTACCGAACCATTTTCCTAACAGGATAAGGACTGTATCGGAAATTAACTATAAACATTCAAAATGCTCTATCTCGACGCACGGTTGGTATTTTCATTCCGGTTCTTCTATGAAATCTTCACAATATAGTTAAGCTTGGAACAGCTTGAAGAAATTTGGAAAATGTTTAGTATTATTGAAAATATGGTTCTATGAGTATACCACACAAAATAACAATCTGTACAAACTGCATTATTTTTAAATTTTTTTAACGTTTCAAATATTTTTTGCGAAAAAAAATTCTACGGGGAAAAATCTGGAATATAATGATTATTACTCGCAGTTACGTACACAATACATATCACTAAAACAGACTTTTAAAATTCTTATTTTGGATAGAAAAACCTCCAACATTAAGAATATGGACTATCCCAAAAAACACCTTCTTTTTGGTCGAACTTTGACGCTCTGTTTTAAATATCTTTAGAGGTTATAAAATTCCGTTCTCTGGAAAAACTACCTCTTCAATAGATTTAAATACATACCCAATCGGAAAAAATGCAAATTTTCAACTTTATGTATTTTTTATTTGCGTAATCGTTTTTTGAAGACGCATAAAAAAAAGTGTTCCTCGAAAAATGGCCTTTTTCCATTTTTTAAAATTGCCCTAAACTCCGGAGGGAATTTTCCTTGATAAAAATAATTCTCCTATATCATGAGCATTCTAGAGAAGAATATATTTGCGCAAAAATAAGAGAAAAAATTGAATATTTTCCCACAGTATTCGCAATTTGAAATTTTTAGAAGGTGTCCAAAATTTTAAAAACATGTGTGCAATCTTTGAGATAAAAGTCCAAGTTAAATGAATATTTTTTGAAAATCAGAACTGCCATTCTTTATTTAAGAGATTTATATAGTATCTCCAAAAATAAAGTTTTGTTTATTTCGAACAGATTATTTTTTAGGCAACTGTGAACGTTTATAGTTAATTTCCGATACAGTCCTTACCCGTAATAACACCGGGATTTTTTTTATTCAAGTAATCGTACCGAACCACTTCATTTAGTAATCATGGTCGTACCGAACCATTTTTTTTTTTTTGTGTTGGTTACACCAAAACATCTATGTTAACACCGTTAGTCCATTCAGGTCAAGTAGTCGTACCGAACCACTTCTCTCAGTAATCATGGTCGTACCGAACCATCAATTTCATTAATAACTGTTGTATCCAGAGTTGTATCGATTAATTAATTTTGGATTTCAAATCGTTCTCCCAACAGAATAAAAAAACAAGCAGTTCCTTTCCATCTGACGGACGCGCTGATGGGAAGAGAAGCCAGCGAACACAAACACATCTTCTACAAAACTTGCGTTATTGTATAACTTCAAAATTATATGGGAATTTTTTTTTATTTCTATTTTTTTTACTCCTTTAAGATATTGGGTTTTTATTCCGCACCGCGATGGTTTAGTGCACGTTCAGTGTGCCTGTCTGGGTCATATTGAACCCAACCCCCTACTAGGGTTAAATAATGACACGTTGTATCAGTAACTTAAAGTCAGTATAAGAAATTATAGAGATATCAATGTACAACAGAGCTGACAAAAATCCGAGAATGTAACTGATATCGCCGTTCATTGTACAGTTTGTATTTGGTTGTAATCAAGACACACATTTGAAAGAAAAACTCTAGTTACTTGATGATCGCCAAAAGTAACAACTTTTTTTTTCGGCTAGTGTGCTGATACGAATAAGAACATTGCAAGTGCAATCACGTCACGACTCAGTTGTGCGATGTTTAGTTTGGTTTGATATTTTGATTCTTTATTGGTCCAAAGTATTACCAAAAAAAGAACAAACGGTTTATGTTGATCTTGCAATATTTACCATTTGCAGGGCTAACTAGTGTCCGATCACGGACACTCGATGATGAGGACAATCCTCTCGGTTGGAGGGTCCCTGCTGGGGCGGTCAATTCCTCTTCGGAATGCCAGGGATGATCGGCCAGTTCCTTCCTCAGGAACGCCTGGAGTGTCGATGCTCAGACGGGAAATGAATAACTCTGTCCTGAGAAGGACAAGTGGATTGGTGGTTCGGCTGGCTTCAAAGGAAAGAAAACTGCTTTCTGCTGGGAACTGAACGGTTTATTTCGATACGTGCCATACAACGGCTAGAAACTGAACGAATGCTCTTCACAATGGGTGCAGTATTTATAATGAATAGCTTCTTCTTATTATAACATCTTGGCAGGGCATTGGTTGAAGTGTAAAAAAGGCGCCAACCAATCAGCGCGAGACAGTTGGCGCGTCGGTCGGCTGGCATGTCGGTCGAGAGCTCAAGCTGGGAATTTGTCTGTAGTAGTGCGTGTGTGGAGACTTGGAGTTGGATAGGATGAGGGTGCTTGTTAGTGTTGGTGGCCGAAATACTCGCGGTGACTCGAGGTTAGTTTTGTGTTTGTGGTACATGAATGGGGAATGTGGGAATGGAACTATGCAAAGAGGATGAACAGCAGAGCGAGAATGGCAACTGTACAGACCAGGGTTGAAACGCTGCACACCGTTCGCGTTGTGCGCGAACAACTAGCGATTGCTAAGTTCACCAACCTGTAGACCAAATTCTCACAATATTTTATCCCAAAAGTAGAAAAACTTTTCTTACCTTGATGTCTTCTCGGCTATTTGCAGTCACTAGCCAGCTTCGCTTATACACTTTTAACGAAATGAAACGTCCGATATCTAAAGCTGCTGAAAGTAAAATTTTCTCACATTACTTATTAGAGGGTGTTCATAAACCACGTAGACTTTTTGGGGGGAGGGGGGGTCTGGCCAAAGTCTACGCTCCATACAAATTTCAAAATGTTTGTGTGGACAAAAGTCTACGAAGGGGGAGGGGGGAGTCTGAGATTGCCAAATTTTGGTCTACGTGGTTTATGAACAGCCCCTTAAGAATGCCACCATGTTTTTTTCCTCTCTTCGGATTAACACGTGTTTTGTAATGGCGCAGCACTTTTTGCGTTTTATTCTTGAAGCACAGTACCACTGCACACTACTCTGTTTCTGCGCTCTTTGAATTCTTCACCTGATTCTTCAATTGAACAGATAATCGCTCGGAATTACGTCACTGAACGATATTTTTCACTCCATGAGACGGTGATGTACTTCTTTTACTTTTCCATTCCAATATTTTACACCGTGATTGGCTACACCCTTAGCCACCCGATGTGTTTCACTAGTATACCTTTTTTTGGAAATCGCAACACGAATATGAAATATGCTTTTCTCTGACACCAGCAGCAGCAACACTAAATTTTCGCTCAATATAAATTTTGGTTGATTACCTTGCTACGCCAAAATGATCACATTACTCCGCTCTTCCAATTTGCGTTTTCATCCAATAATCACTGTTAAAGCCCATTCGTACAACACAACGATTCTTCTTCACTGCAAATTGCAACCGAAAGCGCACGATCTTCGAATACAAAAAGCACATGCTCAAACAAAGAAAAATGATTTGCCGGATCACCGCGCAACCCAACCACAGTAACTGTTCACTCGCGGTCCAAACATGAGATTTTCATAGGCGATTCTCTCTAGCAGTTATAGGATTAAAATACAGTTTATTTGTTCCTGGTACACCAGAAACAAACCTGTCACGGAAGCCATTGTGAAATAGTCAAAAGACCGCATGAAAGAATCGCTCAAGAGCGCATGCTGGACTTACCTGCTCGACCGTCGACCGAAGACTGGCGACGTGCTTGCCACTCGGAAATCTCCTCTACCCGTGTGTGCGTGATTGAGGCGAAGCAGAGGAAGACGACTCGATGGGATGCTCGCCACTGCTAAACGGTTGGCTGCCCTTCTAAGAGGCGTGTTGCAATATGCATGTGTTGCTAAAGGAGTAACGCAAAGAGATGTATTCCTTCCAGAGGTTCTCAACCTCCACAGTAATCAATTCAACTTAAGACCAAAGTTCAGCTATAACAGAAACTGGCGTTATTGAAACCAGGACGTATGATCATGAAATACTGAGTGGAACGACTGGATCAAATAGAGACAGGATCGCTAGCTGCACTTTGGCCAAACAAATATTTACTGAAAAGAAAGTTGAATGGGCGATTGACTCCTTTGCACCCTTCAAATCACCTGGTAGGGATGGAATTCTTGCTGTACTACTACAGAAGGGAAGGCGATTTCAACACCTATTTTAACTAAACTTTTCCAAGCCAGCTTATCTTTAAGTTACATTCCAGGAGGGTGGCGACAAGTACGGGTGATTTTTATCCCCAAGGGTAATAAAAAGAATAAAACATTGCCAAAATCCTTTAGGCCAATAAGCTTATCGCCTGTACTACTAAAACTATGGAAAAAATAATTGATGAGCACATAAAATCATCATATCTTATTGAAAATCCTCTCAGCAAACATCAGTTTGCCTACCAAGAGAGTAAATCATCAATAACAGCATTACATAAGCTTGTTACAAAACTTGAAAAATCTCTCAATGCCAAAGAAATTGCTCTTTCTGCTTTTCTTGACATTGAGGGAGCTTCTGATAATTCATCTCATAATTCAATAACAACGGCCATGATGAAACGAGGTTTCAATAAATGTGTTGTTGATTGGATTAATGAAATGTTAGCCAAAAGGGAGATATCAGCAAACCTTGGAAGCTCCTCTATATCAGTTAGAGCAGTGAAAGGGTGCCCACAAGGAGGCGTCTTATCACCTCTTCTGTGATATTTGATAGTTGATGATATTCTGAAAAACTTAGAATCACAGGGATTTGAAATAATTGGTTTCGCAGACGATATAGTCATTATAGTGCGTGAGAAATATGACCAAATCATCGCAAACAGAATGCAAACTGTTCTAAATTGTATCTCATCGTGGTGTGATAGGGAAGGATTAGGGTAATTCGCCAATTGTTGAACGGTTAGTACTGGCATTTTGGTTTTCGTTTGTTTTTTTCGTGCATAATTGCACTTTAGTTGAATAATATCCAGTGAACGTCTAGATCTACTTATTCCTTATACTGCCCATTGAATTTGTATTCCCTTAAATTTCATTTTCTAAGAGAAAATTGAACTTTTGTATGGGAAGTCTGTAACCCAAATGTTGAACGCTTGCTTAAGCCAGCTCATCCTAGGGGTGATACACAAATTATGTCACGCAAAAATCGACCTTTTTCAACCCCCTCCCCCCTATGTCACACTTTTTGTATGGGACCTCAAACATTTTTGTATGGGTCGTCACGGTATGCAAAACTCCCCCTCCCCCCTAAAAGCGTGACGTAATTTGTGCATGGCCCCTAATGTTGGACGGTTCTAGCTAATTGTTGAACGGTTGAAGCTTTGTTCGTAATTGATGACGTATAACCCGACATAAACCTATCATTTACCTGTTTTTATTTTGGCCACCAAACCCAACATAGACCCAACAGTTATCCGATGTGGGTCCAACAGTGGTCCAACATTTGATAAAATTTGACCCGACTTTGACCCGACATCCGATATTTTTCACTCTGGCGGATATTTTTTTCCGGGTTTTTCGAGTTTTGTACCCAGCTAGTCCCAGCTAGTGACAAGGGATCGGTCATTTGAAGAGAGTTCTAGTGGACTGAAATCGTTTTAACCGTAGTGTGGCCAGCAAAAAAAAAAACACCCGTAGAATGCCGGCAGGGTACCAGGGTACCCACGAAACTGAAATGATCATATCTCCGTCAATTTTCCACTGATTTTTTTTTTTCATTCAACTCATAAACTTATTATCTATCGATAGTATTTGGTTAGACCGGTCCGGTTACCATGGGTGCCGGGAAATCCGGATTTCCGGGCTTATGTTTTTATACAAAACAATGCTTGGAATTTTCGGTAGGTTAGTGGCAATATCGGTATCAATCATCCTAAAATTGGTTCTGCATATAGTATCTGACATGCCTGCGATCATAAAACGTGTTGACTTTATAGCTGCGATTTCGGATTAGGCTTCCCGTGGGGTCATGGCTGGCAATGGCCACTATACGGTATCCTAGGCTCAACAATGTGGGATTTAATATGGTACAAGGACATGCTCCCGAAAATCCGGATTTTCCAAAAACTACAGTCATCAGATCGGCGCAACCACATATTTTCTGATAGATAATAAGTTTCTGAGTTAAATGAGCAAAAAAAAATTAAATCGGTGAAAAAATGACGGAAATATGATCATTTCAGTTTCGTGGGTACCCGGGTACCCTGCCGGCATTCCACGTAATAAAAAAAAAATACCCTAAATATAAATCCTTCAAAAACTACTAGTGTACCATTTACAAAGAGGAGAAAATTTTCTATAAATTATTTATACCTGGAAAGCATACCTATAGATCTCAAATACCTTGACAGCAAACAGAATTGGAATTCACACCTAAAGCAGATAATCACAAAAGCGACAAATGCTCTTTGGATAAGCATAAAAACATTTGGTAAGTAGTGGGGATTGAAACCGAAAATGATTTATTGGATCTTTTCGGCAATCGTGGGGCCCAGGATTACCTATGCCTCACTGGTCTGATGGCAGAAAACCACAGAATCCGTCGCCCAGAGAAAACTAGGAAGATTGCAAAGACTAGTGACTCTCTCAATAACTGGAGCATTGCGAGCACCCCTTCATTGGCATTGCATGCTTTATTACACATGCTTCCATTACATCTTCTATATATATGACACATTCTACGGGCCCCGTATCATCAATACCAATTTTTCAGTTGAGTTATGGCATATTCGACATTTTTATCACATTCTACATTACTTTTGTCATCCAAAAATGTATTCGACATGATATTAGTGTGACAATAAATATAAATTGAACGACGATTAAGATTAACATTAAAATCGTGATTTGAAGTCTTTTAGGCACACTTTTCATCCAAACTATCGTATTTTAAACAACAACACACTGATTTTTCAAAAGTCTTCCATTATTTGTAGATAAATGTATGTAGATTTTTTAGCATAAAAAGATTTTTCATCGGAAGACTTTACAACTCTGAAATATGGCTGATCATAGTATGGGTTTTATTGCGTTGTAACGTCACGAAAAATCAATATTTTTAAATTTTATCCAAATACGGAAAACGTTATAAATATGAAATTTTGTATGCTCTTTGTACTCGAAAAGATCTTTCAAATGAGACTAAAAAAATAAAACCGGTTCACGGAAGCCTGAGTTTCACCTGGTTGAAGTTTGCGTTGTAACGTCACGAAAAAAAGTTCTGTGGAAAAGACCACATCTTGGCCGGCTTGTGAATTGGACAAACGTAGTTCTATATTCAAAACAATTTCGTTCTCGTTGTGTATGAGCTCTTTTTCGAGTTATCGCTTATAACCCGGGCAGAGTTCAAGTACTGACGATCAAAATGTGATATTGGTTTGTTCTAGATAAGAGGTAAAATTACTGGAAATAATAGCAAAAAATTGTTCTTGAACCAGCCAATTAATAGCAAAATATGATATTTGAAGATCAATCAAATAGCTCACTGCTGTTGGTAAGATCTTACCAAGAGCTAAATGTGCTATGATGATGATGTTCCAGGAGTAAAATTGAGATATTATTTTCAGTACTTTTACCTCTTATCTCAAACAAACAAATATCACTTTTTGTTCTCCATATCAAAATATGCTATTATTGAGCTTTTTTCCTCTGCTCGGGAAATTGCGTACCATTATCGGTTAATAAACTACGTAGACTTTTGAAGGACGGGGGAGATGGTGTTTGGCCAAAATCTACGATGTAATTGTACTGCGATATTGTAAAATTTTTTAATCGTAATCTAATACCACTCAAACCGAAAATTTCTGTGATATGAGTGGCCAACAGACGAAACACTGACGAAATTACAAAGTTATTAAGTTGGTCAAAGACTTACAGTTGATGGATAGTTTGATTTAGAGTTCCACCAACAGGCGGCGCTAGAGAACTTACAAATTTTAAATTTCATACATCTCAGATCCCTTTTACATAGAAATACGAATTCTTCGGCAAAGTTGTTTGGTAAGTAAAGGACTTGCAGTTGATTTACCAATAGATGCGAGATTTTTCCACTAGAAGACGTTAGCAAGAGTGCGACCATTCATTTGCAAAGATTAACATTCATTTGCTATTATCTCAGTTCAGAAGCATGCTATCTAAAAACAATGTATGGATGAATTTAACCTTGTAGATTTATCTGAAAGTTTGCCGAATAACATTGGGGTCGCAAACGTATACCAAAGTCGTGAGCGAGCTGTGTGGGCAACTCTCCACGCGGTGAAAGTAAATTACATTCACGCTGTGGAAAGTTGCCTTCACAGCTCGCTCACGACTTTGGTATACGTTGTAACAATGTTACAAGATGGGATTTATAAATAGCATTCGGTTGGATTTTATATGCTTCTAGCTACGTGAAAGCAGAATGAATATAGCTTGTATATAAGGGACAATATTAAATCCCGAGCACTTTTATACGATCGGAGCGCCATGGGTGGCGGGAATTGAAAATACTCATTTTTAACGGATCGCGAAGCAGTTCACATCGCTCTCGTCCAAGACTAGACAGTATAGCCAATGGTCTAGAAAAAAAAGATGATTTGCTATTTTTGGATGTCCATGTATGAGTTGGAACCCGCGGTTACATTGTGGTCAAAAAGCGAAGGCCATCTTTGAGAAAACCGATTAGCTTTCTTCTCGAATCGATCAGCGAAGTGAACGGACGTAGTCCCAAAGAAGTTAGTGGAAAAAGTTGATAGAGATTTTTGGTAGTTAGCTAGTCGAAAGTCAAAAAGTTCGAGACAAGTTTTAGTGGTTGAGACCGTGATTTCAGGCCCAATTGCGCCAAGTATTGTTCAACAAACATATTTAAAATTAAATAACTACTACGGAGTCGAACGATTGTAGAACCCGTAAATATCGGTGCTCGAGGTCAAGGTAATTGAAAAAAAAAATCAAATTTGTTAAGTGACACCATGATAATTTGATAATTTCACTTGAAGGACCAAATATCCTTCAAGTGAAGGTGTTTCGTCCAGGTAGGTGTAGGGGGTTACGCACGTCGCGTGGCCTCTGGGCTGCTCCGAAGATCAGACCGCTTGTAGGTTTTTCCTCGTGGCTGGTTAGTGATCGCCCCAGCGCATCTACGGGCCATTGGAAGGTGCCACTACTTCCGGAGTGCTCATCGGATGACAATTGCCGGTCACACTCCACGTTTGACCTCGAAGCCCGGAAAAACTCGCGAGTGCAGTCAGCGGGCCCGCCAACGAAATCGACTAGACCACCGTGTACACGTGCGATAGGAGAGAAGACAAACCGCCATAGTCAGGACAACAACCACTGACAGCATCGGTCGAGCATCTGGAGCATATGGCAGCGCGCTACAAGAAAAAAAAAACAGGTCAGATGTATTTAGGCTAATTTTTAAAATCTAACGAAGAACGATTGGGAGTTGATTGAGGTCCGGACCAAGGTAGGAGGGAAAGGTTGTAGACGAGAACAATAGAGGGAGTTGTAGAAACCGAATACACTGTGAGTTGATTTCCTATGTGAAAAATTGAAAAAGTAGAACGATAGATCAACGGAGAACCATTGAAATACAATCGTATACCGCCCAATCATCAGTTGAGAGAGGATAGAGTTGGCTAATCGTTTTTGTTGTTTTTTTTTTAATTTTTGCATGCGTTTTGAAGGTTCCCCATTGATTATCCCGTCTAGTAAGAAGATTAGAGTTTTGGAGCTGCGGTTCGATTCGTCGGTGTCGGTTGATTTTTTTGAAGGACTCGCCTTGAGGAGTTTCGCCGGGTAAATAATCTTACCTCTTCGCATGCAAGCTGAATATTCGAGTTTGCTTGGCGCTTAAGCGAAGGGGTTAATCCAACCGATTCCAGGTTGAATCTGGACGACCGTTACATTTGGCGCCCAACTAGTGGGTTTTCGTACGTTTGTTTGAGACGCGTGAATAATTTCGATTTTTCTTTAAAATTCTTTGCAATTAGTTATAAAATTAAGGTACTACTTACGTTTTGGTGGATTTTTTTGATATTGAGCTGGTTTGAAATCTGAAATAGACAATTTAGATGAATTAGTGATGAATTTAGCGAATTGGGTTGAGATTTAGGAATAAAGGTAGAAGTTAGTGTTATTCCTCGGTTCTTCTTTCTGCACTGTTTTTTTTTTTCTTTTTTTTTAGGTTTAAGGTTGAATCATTATTATTGTTATTATTTGAACTGCATTTCCTACATTGAACTTTATGATTATTGTTTTTTTTCTATTTCGATTTTTTTTATTTTTTTCCTTGTATTTGATTGAAATTACTACTCTATTGATACTTTCGTAGTTCTGAGAATTGGTTTACAAAAAAAAAATGGCATTTTCAGCCAACCAAGTGGGCTTGGGTTCATACCTAAATCCAAACGATTTATTGCCTGATGAAATCAGTTATGAACTTAACCTTAGAGGTTTGAATTTGTCTGGTTATTGTTTAGAAGACCAGAAGCAAGCTCTTCGAAAAGCACAATTAGATGAAATTCAAAATTCAAAGGTGATTTATTCCACAAAAACTATTATTGATGATCTTTCCTTAATCCAAATAAAATTAACAACTGTTCGTCAAGAATTGGAACTGTATGGTCCAACAAGATAGTTAATGTCAAGATTAAGACATTTGCGTCTCCGGGTTTTGCGATCTAACGCTTTGGACAGTTATCAAGTGAGAATCAAAAACGAGTTGCTTGAGGAATTGGAACTTATATACGATGTGTTTGCTACACCGGAAGATCAAATTTCGGGTCTTCGAAGATCAACATTGGGGAGAAAATCTTTGCCGTCTAATCTGGGAGCAATACCCAGAGACCCAGCACTCGAGTTTCCACCACCACCGCAGGTTCCCCGGTCGTCGGAAATCGGAGCAGCGGAAAATCAACCACCAAGGGTATCTAACGGACAACAGGAAATATTAGCGAATCCACAAAGGCTGCAACAAGAAGAAATGCAGTTGAATTTCCAATTTCAAGGGAGTCAGTTCAGAACACTCCAAGACCAAGGACAGGACCTACAACAACGTGAGCTGGAGAACCAACCACAAGGGCAAGAGCAACCACAACAGCCAAACCAGATGGAACATGCACCAGTCTATGCGAATCAACAACCATTAGAACGCCAAGAAGAAGAGGACCATGTGGATAACCTAAATCGTCAACAGTTACGACAGATTCAACTACAGCAGGAATGGCAAAATAGAGGACAACTTCCAAGACTAAATAATCACGGTGATGATGTTCTTCGAGAGGTCTGTCAAAATCAGGTGACTGTGGGACAAGGTAGACCAGAAGGCGATCAACGACGGTACAATCAGTTGGAGCGAGGAAGTGCCGTGGACGTTGAGCTGCCTCCAATACCGGAAGGGAACGAGCAGGGTCTGTCTCGGGCAGAGGTTAGCAGAATTGTAGAGGACGTAATGACCAACAAATTGGAAGAAATGATGACAAATCTTAGGGAAAGTATGCAGGACTTGTTGGCAAACCATGAACGGCGTAATACGGAGAGGCAGGACAGAACCGACGCCAACCGATCATTCGAACGTGCTATAGATAGGATCAACTTTGGGCTGTGCTCAAGTATCATTTGCGCCTTCGTTTTGAAGTTCCAAATAAGGATAAAGTATTGGAACGACAAATACGAGACAGAAAACAATTACCAAATGAGACTTTTGTAGCATATTTGGGTGAAATAGAAAGACTTTGCCAACAGATGTCCAAGCCAATAGACGAAAAGGTAAAATTGGACATTATGTTTGAAAATATGAAAGACTGGTACCGTCCTCATTTAGCTTTCCTAAATACTACTCAGCTGACTGTAGAAACACTATGCAGCCTTTGCTATGAACTTGACAAGTCTGTTTATAGGTCGTATGCTCAAAGAAATCGAACATATGGCATCAACAACGTGGAGGAACTAGAGTCTGAAGGAAATGTACCAATTGAGGACGAATATACAGAAGAAGTTAACGCGATAAACAGAATTCGACCTCAGCGGAATAGACGCCCGGAAGATAGGACAGAAGAATTACCGACGATAGCAACAACGGAGAACAACATTCTGTGCTGGAACTGTAATCAATACGGACACTTTTGGAGGAATTGCGGAAAAGGAAAACGGATTTTCTGCCATGTGTGCGGAAGACCTGATGTAGTTTTGTCAAATTGTCCAAGCGATCACAACAACTTGAGGCCCAATAACTCAAAAAACGAGTACAGGGGAAGCAATTAGGGAGTCCGCTTTCCACAATTCTTGAAAAATCTCCCGATAATCCACCTTTTGATAAATTTTCTCACGTTATGAATATCAACATAGAGGAAAACAGATGTGCTCACATTCTTGTGTCGATTCTTGGGTCTAAAGTTGAAGGACTGTTGGACTCAGGAGCTGCTATAAGTATTTTGAGCAACGAAAAGTTAGTACAAAAACATAATTTCAAAAAGTCTCCAACTAAGTTGCAAATTAAGACAGCCGATGGAACAACTAATAACTTCCTCTCCCGCTTTGACATACATGTGCACAACAGACAATGTGTTAGATGTTCATCTAATCCCATCCGAAGGGGGTTTGGATTGTGAAAAGAAGATAACCATGTGCGATTGTGGAATCGAGTTCAGTTCTAGGCCTGCTGGCGACGGAGATAGTCGAGTGACTCCGTAGCTTGAAGGAATAGAAGCGCCCGTCTAGCGAATTGGGAGTCGTGAGTTCGAGTCTCACCGGAGTACGTGGATTTCTTTTCATAATTTCAAATCTCAATTTGTTCATCGAGCACATGTTCTGTTGTGCACATGGATGTCAAAGCATTTTCAACAGTGTAATTTCCCACATGGCTTGGTCAGCCAAAGCAAAATCAAGAAATTGACATTTGTAAGGTGCTACGGTCACCCTTACCGTATTCGGTCGGCCGAGGACCGACCCGTCGAGAGTCCGACTGCACACTAATTGCCATACCAATAAGTGATTGGAAGGCAGTGCCCGAAGCTCTCGACAATTAAAAATAACTTCCTCTCCCGCTTTGACATACATGTGCACAACAGACAATGTGTTAGATGTTCATCTAATCCCATCCGAAGGGGGTTTGGATTGTGAAAAGAAGATAACCATGTGCGATTGTGGAATCGAGTTCAGTTCTAGGCCTGCTGGCGACGGAGATAGTCGAGTGACTCCGTAGCTTGAAGGAATAGAAGCGCCCGTCTAGCGAATTGGGAGTCGTGAGTTCGAGTCTCACCGGAGTACGTGGATTTCTTTTCATAATTTCAAATCTCAATTTGTTCATCGAGCACATGTTCTGTTGTGCACATGGATGTCAAAGCATTTTCAACAGTGTAATTTCCCACATGGCTTGGTCAGCCAAAGCAAAATCAAGAAATTGAACTAATAACTGTCTGAGCTCAATATGTATTCCGTACACATTTAGAGGAGTAACGAAAGTCGTTCCAACTCTACTCGTTCCTAATATTCATAAAACCTTGATATTAGGAAACGACTTCTGGAAAGCTTTCAAAATTACTCCAACAATTCATGAAAATGGCAAATTTTCGAAAATTCGAACCAATGGGAGAGTTGAAGAAGAATTGACCATTAATTTCATTGAACAGTTTTTCGCAGAAAAAAAGCTAATAAACTTTACATTGGAACCGTCAGCGGGCTTTATCAAAACAACTGAGGTTGAGGAAGATTTAAGTCTGGAACTACCATCAATAGAATGTCCAAATGAGAAGGAAGTTACGGAAATTGAGACGGAACATTGTTTGACAGCAGATGAGAAAGCAAAACTACTAAAGATCGTGAACAAACTTAAAGGAGATGGGAGCTTGGGAAGGACTAATGTACTGGAACACCGAATTGAAATTATGCCAGGAGAAAAACCAAAGCGACCGCCAAGATACCGCTGGTCACCAGCAATACAAAAGGAAATGGAAAAGGAGATTGAGCGGATGAAGGAGCTAGATGTCCTCGAGGAGTCAGAATCTGACTGGTGTAACCCATTATTGCCGGTAAAGAAGTCTTCGGGAGAGTGGAGGTTGTGCTTAGACTGCAGAAGAGTCAACGAAGTGACCAAGAAGGAAGCATACCCGTTTCCGGATATGCAGCTGATATTGGGGAGAATTGAGAAGGCAAAATACTTCTCACTCATAGATCTCTCAAAAGCATACTGGCAAATTCCTTTGGCAGACGAAAGTAGGGATTATACGTCATTTAGAGCAGGAAAACATTTGTATCGGTTCAAAGTTATGCCGTTTGGGTTAACAGGAGCCCCCGTAACACAAACAAAATTAATGAACAAAGTTCTGGGATACGACTTAGAGCCACACGTTTTTGTATATCTGGACGACATAGTCGTCACGTCCAAAACTTTAGATGAGCATTTGAAATTGCTTGAAACAATCGCTGACAGATTAAAAAGCGCAAACTTATCCATAAGTGTGGAAAAATCAAAATTTTGTAGAAAAAGGATCTCATATTTGGGATATATATATTGTCTGAAGACGGCGTTTCAATCGATAGCTCGAAGCTTGAGCCGATTCTCAGCTATCCGCCACCGAAAACCTTGAAGGAAGTTCGAAGGTTGATGGGAATGGTGGGTTTCTATAAGCAATTTATTTATAATTACAGTAACGTATTAGCACCGATTACGGACTTGTTAAAAAAGTGTAAAACAAAAATTTGTTGGACGGAAGACGCAGACAAAGCATTCAATGAGATAAAGAGTATACTTACATCTCCACCGATCCTAGCAAATCCTGACTTCAGTCTCCAGTTTGTAATCGAGTCGGACGCATCTTAGTTGCAGCAGGAGCAGTGTTGGTTCAATATCAGGATGGAATCCGCCGCCCAATCGCATTTTTCTCCAAGAAATTTTCGTCAGCTCAGAAGAAATATTCCGCGACAGAGAGAGAATGCCTGGCAGTGATCTTAGCCATCGAAAAGTTTCGCCATTACGTCGAGGGCACGCAGTTCAAGGTTATTACTGATGCTCAGTCCCTGAAGTGGCTCAACCAGATAAGCGTCGAAGGCAATTCTGCAAGGCTTGCTCGATGGGCTTTCAAACTGCAGCAGCATGACATGGTGCTAGAATATAGAAAAGGAAAGCTGAATATTATAGCTGATGCGTTGTCTCGGGCGGTAAATGAAGTGAATGTACTCACCATGGATCTGGACTTGGAAAAGCTGAAAGCAGACATTTCAAAGAACGAGCAGAAGTACAAGGATTTCAAGGTTATACGTGGAAATGTCTACAAATACATTCCGAGCTGCAATCCTGAAGATCCACGATTCGATTGGAAATACATTCCTCCCAAAGGTGATCGCATCCAAATCTTGGAGGCGGAGCATAATATAGCACACTTCGGGTACTACAAAACGATGAAGAAAATCCGGGAGAAGTACTATTGGGCCGGGATGTGCGAAGAAATCAAGCGTTTTTGTCGAGCATGTCAAACGTGTAAGACGACGAAACATCCGAATGCTGCCCGCGTTCCTCAGATCGGGCGCCCAAAAATAGCTACTATGCCATGGCAAGTAGTGTCTGTGGATTACATGGGCCCATTTCCTCGGTCGAAACAGGGCAATACGATGATCCTTGTCGTCACCGACCATTTCTCCAAGTTCGAGTCGGATATTCCTCCTTTTTGGGGTTCCAGAAATATTAATCTCGGACAATGGACCACAATTTAAATCCGCCATGTTTGGTGCGCTTCTGAAGAAATATCGGGTTAACCACTGGAAAAACGCCAGTTATCACCCAGCCAATAATCCAACGGAGCGAGTGAATCGAGTAATTGTAGCGGCCATCAGAACGTACCTAAAACAGGACCAAAAGGAATGGGATGAGAACCTACAGAAGATTGCTATGGCAATCAGAACAGCAGTTCATGAGTCAACAGAGTTTACACCCTATTTCATAAATTATGGACGAAATTACATTAGCTCGGGAGACGAATACTCGAGAATGAGGGAATTAGGAGAGGATGTGGAATACAACCCGAAGGAGTTAAGTGACGAGAAGAAGGAAGTTCTCGAAAAAGTACGATCGAACCTTAAGAAGGCGTATGAAAAGTATGGGAAGTACTATAATCTACGGTCCAAAGCAAAGCCCCTTGATTTCAAAGTAGGAGAAATAATTTTAAAGAAAAACCATTTTCTCTCAAACAAAGCCAAAGGTTTTAATGCAAAACTGGCAGATACTTATTCGCCAGCAAAAGTCATAGCGAAGCTAGGTTCGAACTGTTTTGAGCTGGAAGATTTAAACGGGAATAAATTGGGGGTTTATAGATCCGCTGATTTGCAGAAGAAGTAAAAAAAACTGAATATCAAAAGGCAATAAAAAAATATTAAAGTGTAAAGCTATGTAATTACAAGAGCTCGTTGGAGACTAGAACACATCAATGCAAACGGCATTCTGAATAAAATAGTACCAATTCTCAACATGAAATGTCAACAGAACAAGATCAATATAAGAGGTTTCACTTTCTACGGTGAACGACCTCGAATGTAAACAAACCTATAGTGCAGGAGCCCTAGATCGAGAGATGAAAAGCTATGTACGTAAACGAGAACTCTCTAGAGGCAAAAACACACAGAACAATAGTTTTGGCGAGCTGAAAAGCAGAATTGTAAATAAAGTTGTATATAACATCTAGCTAGTAAGCATGTAGTCAGTGAGTGATATCGAGTTGAATTCGTTGGTGTCGGGTAGGTAGTAATGTATGTATTGGTTGATATAGAGAGGTGAAGCAAAGCGATAGTGATTTGGAATAGCGTAGGATGGATTCGAGAACTGAACAATTTTTGGAAGATGTAACATAATTTCATTCCGTGTGAAGTTATGTTTACTCACTTAGAGCAATAGCAAAAATAGTCAACACCCATATTAACTCCATGCCCTATGCAGCATTCAATAGCCTGGTTCTCTAAAATACAAAATTAAAATCATGCCAAACATTTAAACAATTGTACAGTAAAATTGCATGACCGTTTAGTTGAATCCACCATAGATCATCACTAGTGCATAATACGTTGATTATCACTATGTTTAGCCCTCAATTTCTCGGTAGAAATTGAAAAAGGTAGAGCATGTACAAAATACGCGTGTTCGTGTTGGAAGATTCGCGACGAGACTGATGATGGTTAGTTTTGTCCGATGTGAGATTCGATAGTTCTTGGGAAGAGAATAGAATCGATAAAGTAGGAATATCATATATATTTAGATTTGAGAAAAACAAAAGAATAGGTCGTTTAAATAGAGTAGATGGAGAGATGTTGGACCACGTTTGTTTGCAAGGAAAAGGGAGAAAAGTGTGGAGTGGTTTAGGGAGGAGCTTTGCAGGTAGCGAATTTATTCGAATAGTGATTCGGAGGTAAGAAACTTCTCGTTTCAGTTTGGTTCGGTTCGTCGGGGTATACACCACGAAGGTAGTGGTCGAGTTGTAACTTGACGTTGAGGCTATATGCCTCGTTTATACGGTCGTTTCGGATAGTGATCTGAAGTTAGCCTATGATGGTTCTTTTTAGGTGAAGTTGGGAAATGTAGAAGATGTGCAGAGAGGGATATGAAGAAGAAATAATGAAACGTGAAAGGTGGTCCAGCGCGTAGTTCATAGCAGAGTGAAAACGAGTGCATGAGAAAAGAATAAAAGGGGCAAAGTGTTAGATAGAATGAGAAAAGATCAGTGCATGAAAGAAGAAATACTGGGAGCTGTAATAGTAGAGTTAAGTGAATTCAGATAGATTAATAAGAAGAGGCGAACGAAGCGAGCTGGCAGCAATTTTCGTGGAAGATTTGCAACGAGAATTGCGAAGAGTCCTAGAGGAGGGTTTATGCGCAGAATACGGATAAGCATGCATGTAAATATAAAATCGTAAGTAGTGTCTTAATTTTTTTTTTCTTGTGGTTGAAAATGTACAATTTATAAAAAAAATATTGTCTTCGTCAATATTTTTTGGGGATTTGATGGGGGTAATGTAACAATGTTACAAGATGGGATTTATAAATAGCATTCTGTTGGATTTTATATGCTTCTAGCTACGTGAAAGCAGAATGAATATAGCTTGTATATAAGGTACAATATTAAAACCCGAGCACTTTTATACGATCGGAGCGCCATGGGTGGCGGGAATTGAAAATACTCATTTTTAACGGATCGCGAAGCAGTTCACATCGCTCTCGTCCAAGACTAGACAGTATAGCCAATGGTCCAGAAAAAAAAGATGATTTGCTATTTTTGGATGTCCATGTATGAGTTGGAACCCGCGGTTACATTGTGGTCAAAAGGTGAAGGCCATCTTTGAGAAAACCGATTAGCTTTCTTCTCGAATCGATCAGCGAAGTGAACGGACGTAGTCCCAAAGAAGTTAGTGCAAAAAGTTGATAGAGATTTTTGGTAGTTAGCTAGTCGAAAGTCAAAAAGTTCGAGAAAAGTTTTAGTGGTTGAGACCGTGATTTCAGGCCCAATTGCGCCAAGTATTGTTCAACAAACATATTTAAAATTGAATAACTACTACGGAGTCGAACGATTGTAGAACCCGTAAATATCGGTGCTCGAGGTCAAGGTAATTGAAAAAAAAAATCAAATTTGTTAAGTGACACCATGATAATTTGATAATTTCACTTGAAGGACCAAATATCCTTCAAGTGAAGGTGTTTCGTCCAGGTAGGTGTAGGGGGTTACGCACGTCGCGTGGCCTCTGGGCTGCTCCGAAGATCAGACCGCTTGTAGGTTTTTCCTCGTGGCTGGTTAGTGATCGCCCCAGCGCATCTACGGGCCATTGGAAGGTGCCACTACTTCCGGAGTGCTCATCGGATGACAATTGCCGGTCACACTCCACGTTTGACCTCGAAGCCCGGAAAAACTCGCGAGTGCAGTCAGCGGGCCCGCCAACGAAATCGACTAGACCACCGTGTACACGTGCGATAGGAGAGAAGACAAACCGCCATAGTCAGGACAACAACCACTGACAGCATCGGTCGAGCATCTGGAGCATATGGCAGCGCGCTACAAGAAAAAAAAACAGGTCAGATGTATTTAGGCTAATTTTTAAAATCTAACGAAGAACGATTGGGAGTTGATTGAGGTCCGGACCAAGGTAGGAGGGAAAGGTTGTAGACGAGAACAATAGAGGGAGTTGTAGAAACCGAATACACTGTGAGTTGATTTCCTATGTGAAAAATTGAAAAAGTAGAACGATAGATCAACGGAGAACCATTGAAATACAATCGTATACCGCCCAATCATCAGTTGAGAGAGGATAGAGTTGGCTAATCGTTTTTGTTGTTTTTTTTTTTTTTTAATTTTTGCATGCGTTTTGAAGGTTCCCCATTGATTATCCCGTCTAGTAAGAAGATTAGAGTTTTGGAGCTGCGGTTCGATTCGTCGGTGTCGGTTGATTTTTTTGAAGGACTCGCCTTGAGGAGTTTCGCCGGGTAAATAATCTTGCCTCTTCGCATGCAAGCTGAATATTCGAGTTTGCTTGGCGCTTAAGCGAAGGGGTTAATCCAACCGATTCCAGGTTGAATCTGGACGACCGTTACAACGTTTGCGACCCCAATGTTAGTCGGCAAACTTTCAGATAAATCTACAAGGTTAAATTCATCCATACATTGTTTATATGCTATTATTGAGCTTTTTTCCTCTGCTCGGGAAATTGCGTACCATTATCGGTTAATAAACTACGCAGACTTTTGAAGGACGGGGGAGATGGTCTTTGGCCAAAATCTACGATGTAATTGTACTGCGATATTGTAAAATTTTTTAATCGTAATCTAATACCACTCAAACCGAAAATTTCTGTGATATGAGTGGCCAACAGACGAAACACTGACGAAATTACAAAGTTATTAAGTTGGTCAAAGACTTACAGTTGATGGATAGTTTGATTTAGAGTTCCACCAACAGGCGGCGCTAGAGAACTTACAAATTTTAAATTTCATACATCTCAGATCCCTTTTACATAGAAATACGAATTCTTCGGCAAAGTTGTTTGGTAAGTAAAGGACTTGCAGTTGATTTACCAATAGATGCGAGATTTTTCCACTAGAAGACGTTAGCAAGAGTGCGACCATTCATTTGCAAAGAATAACATTCATTTGCTATTATCTCAGTTCAGAAGCATGCTATCTAAAAACAATGTATGGATGAATTTAACCTTGTAGATTTATCTGAAAGTTTGCCGAATAACATTGGGGTCGCAAACGTATACCAAAGTCGTGAGCGAGCTGTGTGGGCAACTCTCCACGCGGTGAAAGTAAATTACATTCACGCTGTGGAAAGTTGCCTTCACAGCTCGCTCACGACTTTGGTATACGTTTGCGACCCCAATGTTATTCGGCAAACTTTCAGATAAATCTACAAGGTTAAATTCATCCATACATTGTTTTTAGATAGCATGCTTCTGAACAGAGATAATAGCAAATGAATGTAAATCTTTGCAAATGAATGGTCGCACCCTTGGACGTTAGTTTCCATTTTGCAAAAGCAGGCAAGGGATTAGAATTTCTTGAAAAGTATTCTACAAGCTGGAACTTTTTTCACTTTGGACATATTGTATTCAAATCAAATTGTAATCAAAGATCAATATACAGGGTGTTTGTTTCCGGACTTTAAATAATTTGAGGGCAGATAGATCTTAATGAGATATGAAAAAGTGCCCAAGGAACATGGGGTCGCAAATCACTGCTAAGTGAGTTATTCAAAATTCTATGATTTTTAACATTCAAAATTTCAAAAAATTGTATCTCAGCTATCTTTGATCAAAATCTCAATCTTTTTGCATGAATTGAAAGCCTGAACCATTGTGCTGTTATGCTTCTTGGACAAAAACTCGATCTAAAGTGATTAACATGCTTAAATTTTGGAAAGTTTGCGGCAAAATCCGAAAAAAATGCTCTTTTTTTAGGTATTTTTGTTGTTATTTAATGAAAACACGTAGTAAAGTAGAAAAGTGATATTCTACAAAAGATTGTTTATGTTGTTTTCTACCAAACTCTCTTTGGGACCAACATTGAATTTTTTGTAGTTTGGCCACAATAATTAATTCAAAGTTAGGTAAGAAACTCATCGAATTGCGAAAAACATCGCCCCGATTTCATTCAACCGTGCTTTGGCAGCACTTCCCGTTCGTGTGCTTGCTGTTTACTCTCCCAACAGCAGGCAAGAGAAACTATTGCAACGCACATGAATAGTCAAACATTGCCACACAACCAACCAACTCGTCCTGATTGGTGTTATGTTTGGTCGTGCATAACAAACATTGCACCAATCTGGGCGAGTTGGTCGTTCGGGTGGAGAGCCGGAGAAGTTTGTAGCCACGACCATGCCTCTGTTATTGTTGATGTGGGGAATGCGCACAGTTTAAGGCTGGACGGGACGGTGGTTGAATTGACCGCCATTGCTCTGTTATTAGTAAGATGCAAATCTCAACTTCTACTTCATATTAATGACTAGAAATTTGATCGTTTATTTGCTCACTCGTGGTGCACAATCGACTAAAGTTTCAGCTACGTCAGTGCAGTGGAAATTGATATTTGCTTCTTCAAAATCGCGAGGCAAATTGTTAGAAAGAGAGGGAAGATAGGAAAAATTACACGTCGTCCCGTGCGGCCTTAAAGCAGCGCATCGAATTTCCGCTATGGCGGAAAGCAATGCGAAGGTTGCGTACGAGAGGACGCGCGCAAGATTTTTAAAACATTGATATGCTAGTAGCGATACTAATGTTGGTCGCCGAGAGCAAGACGAGCTGCGTGGTGTTTAAATGCCTTTGCCGAGTTGGGTTTCCTTGCACTCGCAGTTAAACTGCGGTGCTATTCGGATGGGGTGGGCTTATGCTGACGAAGTCAGATATTATTTTATTGGTTTTAAGTAATTCAATAAATAATTCCATAATTAATTAAAACATGAATGTATGCTAATTTGCTTAATGAGCTGTGATTAATCTTTTTTCTGGCATTACGTGCCATCGGGTACACAGTCTGTTCTGTACTATTTGGGGCTGTCCATAAACCACGTGGTCATTTTTTTGGGATTTCTCAAACCCCCCCCCCCCCCCCCCCCGCGTGATCATTTGTCCTAAAAAATGCTCATAGGACGAACCCCCCCCCCCCCTCATGACCACGTGCTTTATGGACAGCCCCTTTAAGGTATGAATGGGTGATATTAAGGTGGATTATTGCGGGAAGTTGGGGTTTTTAAAAGAATGTTTGAGAACTTTAGAAGATATTGGGGGCAATGTGAGGGAAGTTGGGTCTTTTAAATAAGTGTTCGGTAATTTTAGGTGATATTGGGGGGCATTCTGAGGGAAGTCGGTTCTTCCCAATAAGTGTTCGGTAATTTTAGCATGCGCGTAACTACAGCATATTTGGCCTCTCAGCTCCAATGTCATGCACGCTGCCCGTAGTGCACGACAAGCGAGCACGGCATTGGAGCTGAGGGGCCAAATGCGCTGTAGTTACGCGCATGAATTTTAGGTGTTACATATTGGGAGGCATTCTGAGGGAAGTCGGTTCCTCCCAATAAGTGTTCGGTAATTTCAGGTGATATTGGGGAGCATTCTGAGGGAAGTCGGTTCCTCCCAATAAGTGTTCGGTAATTTAGGTGATATTGGGAGGCATTCTGAGAGAAGTCGGTTCCTCCCAATAAGTGTTCGGTAATTTTAGGTGATATTGGGAAGCATTCTTAGGGAAGTCGGTTCCTCCCAATAAGTGTTCGATAATTTTAGGTGATATTAAGAAGCATTCTGAGGGAAGTCGGTTCTTCCCAATAAGTGTTCGGTAATTTAGGTGATATTGGGGGGCATTCTGAGGGAAGTCGGTTCCTCCCAATAAGTGTTCGGTAATTTCAGGTGATATTGGGGAGCATTCTGAGGGAAGTCGGTTCCTCCCAATAAGTGTTCGGTAATTTTAGGTGATATTGGGGAGCATTCTGAGGGAAGTCGGTTCCTCCCAATAAGTGTTCGGTAATTTTAGGTGATATTGGGAGGCATTCTGAGGGAAGTCGGTTCCTCCCAATAAGTGAAGTCGGTTCCTCAAAATAAGAGTTCGGTAATTTTAGGTGATATTGGGAGACATTCTACGGGAAGCTGGGTCCTCCCAATAAGTGTTCGGTAATTTAGGTGATATTGGGAGGCATTCTGAGAGAAGTCGGTTCCTCCCAAAAAGTGTTCGGTAATTTTAGGTGATATTGGGAGGCATTCTGAAGGAAGTCGGTTCCTCCCAATAAGTGTTCGGTAATTTAGGTGATATTGGGGAGCATTCTGAGTGATGTCGGTTCCCCACAATAAGTGTTCGGTAATTTAGGTGATATTGGGAGGCATTCTGAGGGAAGTCGGTTCCTCCCAATAAGAGATCGGTAATTTTAGGTGATATTGGGAGACATTCTACGGGAAGCTGGGTCCTCCCAATAAGTGTTCGGTAATTTAGGTGATATTGGGAGGCATTCTGTGAGAAGTCGGTTCCTCCCAATAAGTGTTCGGTAATTTTAGGTGATATTGGGATTATTGGGAAGCATTCTTAGGGAAGTCGGTACCTCCCAATAAGTGTTCGATAATTTTAGGTGATATTAAGAAGCATTCTGAGGGAAGTCGGTTCCTCCCAATAAGTGTTCGGTAATTTCAGGTGATATTGGGGAGCATTCTGAGGGAAGTCGGTTCCTCCCAATAAGTGTTCGGTACTTTAGGTGATATTGGGGAGCATTCTGAGGGAAGTCGGTTCCTCCCAATAAGAGTTCGGTAATTTTAGGTGATATTGGGAGGCATTCTGAGGGAAGTCGGTTCCTCCCAATAAGTGTTCGGTAATTTCAGGTGATATTGGGGAGCATTCTGAGTGATGTCGGTTCCCCCCAATAAGTGTTCGGTAATTTAGGTGATATTGGGGGGCATTCTGAGGGAAGTCGGTTCCTCCCAATAAGTGTTCGGTAATTTAGGTGATATTGGGAGGCATTCTGAGGGAAGTCGGTTCCTCCCAATAAGTGTTCGGTAATTTCAGGTGATATTGGGGAGCATTCTGAGGGAAGTCGGTTCCTCCCAATAAGTGTTCGGTAATTTAGGTGATATTGGGGGGCATTCTGAGGGAAGTCGGTTCCTCCCAATAAGTGTTCGGTAATTTAGGTGATATTGGGGGGCATTCTTAGGGAAGTTGGGTCCTCCCAATAAGTGTTCGGTAATTTCAGGTGATATTGGGGAGCATTCTGAGGCAAGTCGGTTCCTCCCAATAAGTGTTCGGTAATTTTAGGTGATATTGGGGGGCATTCTAAGGGAAGTCGGTTCCTCCCAATAAGTGTTCGGTAATTTTAGGTGATATTGAGGGGCATTCTGAGAGAATTCGGTTTCTACCAATAAGTGTTCGCTAAGTTTAGGTGATATTGGGGAGCATTCTGAGGGAAGTCGGTTCCTCCCAATAAGTGTTCGGTAATTTTAGGTGATATTGGGAAGCATTCTGAGGGAAGTCGGTTCCTCCCAATAAGTGTTCGGTAATTTTAGGTGATATTGGGGAGTATTCTGAGGGAAGTCGGTTCCTCCCAATAAGTGTTCGGTAATTTCAGGTGATATTGGGAGTCATTCTGAGGGAAGTCGGTTCCTCCCAATAAGTGTTCGGTAATTCTAGGTGATATTAGTGGGCATCTTAGGGAAGTTGGGTCCTCCCAATAAGTGTTCGGTAATTTTAAGTGATAATGGAGGGACATTCTGAGGTAAGTCGATCCTTCCCAATGAGTGTTCGGTAATTTAAGTGATATTGGGGGGCATTCTGAGGGAAGTTGGGTCCTCCCAATAAATGTTCGGTAATTTTAAGTGATATTGGGGGACATTCTGAGGGAAGTCGGTTATTCCCAATAAATGTTCGGTAATTTTAGGTGATCTTGGGGGACATTCTGAGGGAAGTTGGGTCCTCCCAATAAGTGTTTGGTAATTTTAGGTGTTATTGGGAGCCATTCTGAGGGAAGTCGGTTCCTCCCAAAATGTGTTCGGTAATATAAGGTGATATTGGATGGCATTCTGGGGGAAGTCGGTTCCTCCCAATAAGTGTTCGGTAATTTTAGGTGTTATTGGGAGGCATTTTTAGGGAAATTGGGTCCTCCTAATAAGTGTTCGGTAATTTTAAGTGATATTGGAGGACATTCTGAGGGAAGTCGGTTCCTCCCAATAAATGTTCGGTAATTTTAGGTGATATTGGGGGACATTCTGAGGGAAGTTGGGTCCTTCCAATAAGTAGTCGGTAATTTTAAGTGATATTGGGGGGCATTCTGAAGTCGGTTCCTCCCAATAAGTATTCGGTAATTTAAGGTGATATTGGGAGGCATTCTGAGGGAATTTGGTTTCTCCCAATATGTGTTCGGTAGTTTTAGGTGATTTTGGAGAGCATTCTGAGGGAAGTTGGTTCCTCTCAATATGTGTTCGGTAATTTAGGTGATATTGGGTGAATCCTGAGGAAAGTTGGGTCATCCCAAAAAGTGTTCGGTAGTTCTAGGTGTTATTGAGGGGCATTCTGAGGGAAGTTGGGTCCTCCCAATGAGTGTTCGGTAATTTAAGGTTATATTGGGGGACATTCTTTGGTTAGCCGGTTCCTCCCAATAAGTGTTCGGTAATTTTAGGTGTTATTCGGGGGCATTCTGAGGAAAGTTGGTTCCTCCCAATAAGTGTTCGGTAATTTAAGGTGATATTGGGGAGCATCCTTGGGAAGTTGGGTCTTCCCAATGAGTGTTTGAAAATTTTAGATGATATTGGGGAGCATCCTGAGGGAAGTTGGGTCCTCCCAATAAGTGTTCGGTAATTGAGGAAAGTTGGTTCCCAGAAAGTGCTTGAAAATTTTAGATGTTATTCAGGTTAATTCCTAGGGAAGTTGGGTTCTCCCGATAAGTGGTTCAGGTGACATTGGAGGTAATTTTGGTTTGGTAATTTTGGGTGTAATTGTGGATCATTCTGAGGGAAGTTGGGTCCTCCCAATAAGTGTTTAGTAATTTTTGGTGATATTGGGGGGCATTCTCAGGCAGAATACTCACCAATATCACAAACATTTCCAAAAACTCGTTGGTATTTCTCAAGATGCCTCCCAATATTCCCCAAATTTCCCAACTCTAATATGGAGGACTTAGATTTCCTCAGAATGCCCTTCAATATCACCTGAAATTTATAATTGAATTTTGTTGGCTTTTCTTGGTTAACTTATTACTTGTCGAAGAAGAGGAGAGTTACGAAAGTAATGGAAGAAACAGTTCTTTATGGATCAAAAGGTCTTAGCTAGTAAAAAGAGGAAAAAACGGTGGATACAATCGCAAGTGTGCGACTAGAGGAATTGAATAGAAGTAGAAAACTAACAGAGGGCCATTATTGAACAGCACAGTCGCACAGCCTCTTTGCCTAAGGTCCTGGTTTTAAACGGCTCGGTACTAGTAGTTCGATGATAACTACTAGTCCTAGACAGCCTTCTATTCATTTGCTCTCGCCGCACACTTGCGATTCTATCCACCGTTTCTTTTATTATTCTCGTTACTCCCTTCTTCTTTGAGTAGTGTAAAGTTCACCAAGAAAAGCCAATAAAATACAATTATCCTTAAGTCATGCGGTGATTAAACCTAAGAAGTATTGACCTCAAATTCTCAAAAATTAATTGGGAGTACCCAGAATGCCACACAATATCACTTAAAATTATCAAACACTTATTGGGAGGACTAAACTTCCCTCAGAATTCCCTCCAGTATTACCTACAATTTTCAAACACTCATTGGGAGGACCCAAATTCCCTCAGGATGACCCCTAATATCACCTAAAATAACGGAACACTTATTGAGAGGACCCAACTTCTTTCAGAATGCCCTCTAATATCACCTGAAATCACCGAACACTTATTGTGAGGACCCAACATCCCTCAGAATGTCCTCCAATATCAGCTACGTTTACCAAACACTCATTGGGAGGACCCAGCTTCCCTAAGAATGTTCCCCAATATCACCTAAAATTACCGAACACTTATTGGGAGGAACCGACTTCCCTCAGAATGCCCCCCCAAGTAGCAATTATACTTTTGTGGCAATCCTGAAGTAATTTCTAAGATAGAATAATAAAACTTAGCAATAAAGCTCTTTGTTCTGCAAATCTGAGATAAAATAGGCATAAAACATCCATAAGACTAATCTGGCCCACTCTTCAGGAGATCTTCAAAGCTGCTTTTGAAGACTGCTTTGAAACTAGTTGTATTTATGTACCTGCACTGATGATTTATTATAAGAACTTCATGAAACTTTAACAAGAAAAGCTTGAGGCATGTCGATCTTTTAGCTGTCTTTCTCAAAAGTGTCAACAGTGCATAATAAATGAAATCTTTTACCTTAGCATTATGCAGATGCAAACACGTTTTGTTTCATGGATGAAATGTTAATTGAACTGCAAATTAGTTTTCATCAAATTGAAATGGCGAAAGCATTAAAATTGCCTGACAGATCATTGATGACAGGGAATCAAAATTTTCCGTGCCATACCCACTTCTTCGTTGATATGCCGCCCAAAACATACAAAAATAACAAAGCGCCCCAAAAATAATATCAATCATTAATGTACGAAGACATAAATTTCCTATAAAAACAAAAGGCTACGCCACTTTTTCAATTCTATCTAAACATGGCTGCCGTTCCAAGCGAACAAAACTCATGCAGCCGCCATCAATTGTTATCACCTTTAATCCAAAACCCCTCAAAACAATGATGGAACCAAGTCACCTTGCATGAAAGCTACAGCCTTTATTGAAGGTTGTTTTTACTAGTTATGCTCTTGATGCAGATTTGTTCGTCCTAAATGGAACTTATTCGTTTTATTCAAGAGTAACAGCCTTTGACAATTGTTTGTTTACGTTTTCGATGCTAGAAAGATTCCTCTGTTCATTTCGCGGTGTTTCGCGTCAAGATGTGCCAATTATATTTTGTTTCCCTGTATTTTTGCAATGAATAATGAAGTGCAACTTACTAAAATTACACTATTTGGCAGGAGCTTGAGCAGAGTCACAGTAAGTACCCATTTCATTTTCGATTCGCATAGCTGTGGCCTGTGTGAGGAACTGGTTGAAGGCAGGACGACAGCAGCCAGCTACTCGCATTTTTGATTGGCCGTAAAATTTTTCTATCGTTGACATGATTACTTTTTAGCACAAGAATGGCTAAATTATCAGTGAGCAAACATGTTTATGTGTTTATATTTGCATGAGAACGCGGTTTTTCAACCAATTTGTTACATTCATTATTTGGATTGATAAATAGTTCATTGTCTTATTATTATTTCGCATAGTTCTTGTTACAGAGCAGGGATGCATTTTGAACACTCATGAGCTGTGAGCGTGCCGAAAATGTTCACTGTTTGCTCTTACGTGCGTGTTCACATTTTTGATCACAATCTAGGCAACTAGATTGCTCACGGGATGGTGTTCAAAATTGACAACTCAGATCGTTAGCTAAATATAAATAAAGTTCCAGAGTATATGTACGCACAAATCTCAATATGTGATTGAGAAAAGTTGGCTGTGAGTACATAAAAATTCCCTGAGCTTGAGACTCGCGATGTTGGTGCACATCACATTGCATTGCGAGTCTCAATGAGACAAGCTCCAGGTACAACTTGGTATAGCCCCAATATCGCACCGGTTTGATGCACTCTCGAACCCTTCACAGGGATGACATTTCCAGATGATGTTCAGCTGGGATTGGGTTGACTTTCCGGGGGTAGAATACAGTCGGAGATTATTTTACTTCTGGAATGGTGGTGAGAGGAACAATCCTGGCAAAGGCGTCTTCCCTCAACACCGCTCCCAGCGGGGTCAAAAAATAAATTTTATAAAAAAAAAGTGGTTGTTGTGGTCAATAATATGGAGAGCTTTGATGGGGGCTGTAGGCTGTAGGCTTTGGTGGGGGTTGTAGGTTTCTAATAAATCCAAAAATATAATTTGATAACCTGGCCCCATTATATCCACTTATCCGCGAGCCGTAATGGCCGCGCTGCGTACAAGCGGGTGGTTATGATTTTGACGTTTGATGCGGATAGCAGCTGGTTGGCTTCACCGAACAGTTGACGAAGGGGTGAGGAAGAGAACCGAACCGCTTTGATTTTCCCCTAAGAAACGTAAAAATCTGTGGAAGGACCTAACTTCCCTCAAATTGTGGGCTTCGTGGCCGTGCGGTTAGCGGCGTCAGTCGTTTAGGCGTATTGTGAGTGCCACGGAGTCAGGGTTCGATTCCCGCTCCAGCCGGAGGAAACTTATCGTCAAACGAAAAATCCTCCACTGGTCCACTGGGTGTTCCGTATTGTCCGTTGCCTAATGTTAGTGAATGTTCAATCTGTGCAACCTCTGGTTGAAGACGGTGTAGTGTCTTTTTTTTAAATGCACTCCAATATCACCTAAAATTACCGAACACTTATTGGGAGGAACCGACTTCCCTCAGAATGCCTCCCAATATCACCTAAAATTACCAAACACTTATTGGGAGGACCCAACTTCCCTCAGGATGCTCCTTTATATCACCTAAAATTACCGACCACTTATTGGGAGGACCCATCTTCCTCAAGAATGTCCCCCAATATCACCTAAAATTACCGAACACTTATTGGGAGGAACCGACTTCCCTCAGAATGCCCCCAATATCACCTAAAATTACCAAACACTTATTGGGAGGACCCAACTTCCCTCAGGATGCTCCTTTATATCACCTAAAATTACCGACCACTTATTGGGAGGACCCAGCTTCCTCAAGAATGTCCCCCAATATCACCTAAAATTACCGAACACTTATTGGGAGGAACCGACTTCCCTCAGAATGCCCCCAATATCACCTAAAATTACCGAACACTTATTGGGAGGACCCAGCTTCCCTCAGGATGCTCCTTTATATCACCTAAAATTACCGACCACTTATTGGGAGGACCCATCTTCCTCAAGAATGTCCCCCAATATCACCTAAAATTACCAAACACTTATTGGGAGGACCCAGCTTCCCTTAGAATGCCCCCCAATATCACCTAAAATTACCGAACACTTATTGGGAGGACCCAACTTCCCTCAGGATGCTCCTTTATATCACCTACAATAACCGACCACTTATTGGGAGGACCCAGCTTCCTCAAGAATGTCCCGCAATATCACCTAAAATTAGCGAACACTTATTGGGAGGAACCGACTTCCTTCAGAATGCCTCCTAATAACACCTAAAATTACCGAACACTTATTGGGAGGAACCGACTTCCCTCAGAATGCTCCCCAATATCACCTAAAGTTACCGAACACTTTTTGAAAGGAACCGACTTCCCTCAGAATGCTCCCCAATATCACCTAAAATTACCGAATACCGACCACTTATCGGGAGGACCCAGCTTCCCTAAGAATGTCCCACAATATCACCTAAAATTACCTAATACTTATTGGGAGGAACCGACTTCCCTCAGAATGCCTCCCAATAACACCTAAAATTTATGCGCGTAATTACAGCGCATTCGGCCCCTCAGCTCCAATGCCGTGCTCGCTTGTCGTGCACTACTGGCAGCGTGCATGACATTGGAGCTGAAGGGCCAAATATGCTGTAGTTAATCGCATGCTAATTACCGAACACTTATTGGGAGGAACCGACTTCCCTCAGAATGCCCCCCAATATCTCTTAAAATTACCGAACACTTATTGGGAGGAACCGACTTCCCTCAGAATGCCTCCCAATATCACCTAAATTACCGAACACTTATTGGGAGGAACCGACTTCCCTCAGAATGCCCCCCAATATCACCTAAAATTACCGAACACTTATTTAAAGGACCCAACTTCCCTCACAATGCCCCCAATATCTTCTAAAGTTCTCAAACATTCTTTTAAAAAACCCCAACTTCCCGCAATAATCCACCTTAATATCACCCATTCATACCTTAAATAGTACAGAACAGACTGTGTACCCGATGGCACGTGATGCCAGAAAAAAGATTAATCACAGCTCATTAAGCAAATTAGCATACATTCATGTTTTAATTAATTATGGCATTATTTATTGAATTACTTAAAACCAATAAAATAATATCTGACTTCGTCAGCATAACCCCACCCCATCTGAATAGCACCGCATTTTTTTTTTATTTAATTAACTGCGAGTGCAAGGAAACCCAACTCGGCAAAGGCATGAGTTTCTTACCTAACTTTGAATTAATTATTGTGGCCAAACTACAAAAAATTCAATGTTGGTCCCAAAGAGAGTTTGGTAGAAAACAACATAAACAATCTTTTGTAGAATATCACTTTTCTACTTTACTACGTGTTTTCATTAAATAACAACAAAAATACCTAAAAAAAGAGCATTTTTTTCGGATTTTGCCGCAAACTTTCCAAAATTTAAGCATGTTAATCACTTTAGATCGAGTTTTTGTCCAAGAAGCATAACAGCACAATGGTTCAGGCTTTCAATTCATGCAAAAAGATTGAGATTTTGATCAAAGATAGCTGAGATACAATTTTTTGAAATTTTGAATGTTAAAAATCATAGAATTTTGAATAACTCACTTAGCAGTGATTTGCGACCCCATGTTCCTTGGGCACTTTTTCATATCTCATTAAGACCTATCTGCCCTCAAATTATTTAAAGTCCGGAAACAAACACCCTGTATATATATATATATATATATATATATATATATAGTTAGTTAGTTAGTTAATTAGTTAGTTTTTAATACCGAACTCGATTTTTAAACGAATTCCGTCGGTTCCAAATCATAAACCGACATGTTCGGTGTTTCTGTGATATTTTGTTGATTCAAACCGATGATTGAAACCGAATGTTCGTTGAAAGTGACAGTTTTTGACAAATTTGTTTGTCATTTCTACAAAATAGCACGGTTACCTTAAAAAGTATACGAATTCGGTATGCAGATACCGAAAAAACTCGGTTCATCGTCCCGCCGATCTCAACAGACGGGCCGCCATATTTTTTCCTCAATGTTGACAAGTTGCAGCAAAAGTTCACAAGTTGATGACTCGTGCAAATTAATAGTTTTTGTGTTAGCAGAGTAGAAAGGAATCTCCTTACAAATTCTGGTAAGTAGCTCTAATATTTGCATGAAATTATATCGGGCCGAAATAATATGTAATTGGCTTTTTTCCTCAGATCATATTCCAAGTAATTCCAGCTCCAGGAGGCAACATCCAGCAGTAGAAAGTTTTCCTCCTTCATGTGGCCTTCCCTATCGGAACAGCCTTGTGAAAACATATTTTGTTGACATTACTAGAGTATAACAAATGAAAAATGCAAGCAAAATATAAAAAAAGTGATATGTTTAATTCCAAACTTTGTTTCATGATGATCCGTCTACCAAGAAATCCGAAATATAATCCAATAAGATTAAAGACCGATCCAGAAAGTATGGACGCACACACTTAATTTTGATTACCGAGTTCGGTATTTTTTTGACGAGATTAAAACTGCTGAGCACCGAACTCGTTCAGCAAAAATGCATTGTTTACTTTTTCCATACGATTTTGACAGTTGTTTTACTGAACCACAGTAAAATCGATTACACAGCGTAACAAAAAATAACTTTTTGTCTGTCTCAAGAGCAAACTTATGTGTCTCCGAAGGATTTTGGGCCGCTGAATCCGAATCCGGGCTCATATTTGCTCTAACACGTCACAATTTTGAGCTATACCTCAATTTATAGGGCAAAATATGCGATTTTGGGCTTTTTTGACTGCAAGCCATTAAGCTTGGAAATATTTTTTTTAAGCAATCGAAAGGTTAATTGGTCAATTAACATCTAAACCAACGACTCATGCAAAATATTTCGTTTTACCAAATTGAATTTGATAGTTTTAAGCGATTTATGTTAGGTACGATATTTCCCATAGAAGGCACCCTCCAAAAGTTGCATGCAAGTTTTCATACTTACATAAAATGCTTAAATCCATCAAATTTGATTAGGTAAAACGAAATATTTTGCATGAGTCGTTGATTTAGATGTTAATTGACCAATTAACCTTTTGATTGCTTTAAAAAAATATTTCCAAGCTTAATGGCTTGCAGTCAAAAAAGCCCAAAATCGCATATTTTGCCCTATAAATTGAGGTATAGCTCAAAATTGTGACGTGTTAGAACAAATCTGAGCCCGGATTCGGATTCAGCGGCCCAAAAACCTTCGGAGACACATAAGTTTGCTCTTGAGACAAAAAAATGTTGCGCTGTGTTATCGAAACTACCGAGATCGTACTGCTGTTGTAATCTCGTCAAAAAAGTACCGAACAGGCAATTCAGAAATAAGTGTGCAGTAAGAAAATACTGGCATTTTTAAACTATTGATGACTAATTATTTTTGCAAACTATATCCTGTTGGACAACCTATTTTCTCAGCATTCGTATAGCGGTTTTTGCGATTCCAACAGTGTGTTTCAAAATACATGAACCTTCAGCGGAACATAATAGTAAAAATGTGCACAAACGATGTACAGAGTTTGAAAGGTCACTTAGGAAATGAACAAAATATGATGGAAGTAAGTTAGAAAATAGTGCAACCAGCAACTAGCAACCACGGAGAGGATAACACGTTTAAGCATATGCAAAAATTGGGTAAAAAATAAAGATCCTGCTAACCCTCGTTTTGATAAACAAATAATGAAGGTGTTTGAGCACAACAAAAAACTTTCTAACTAACACAGAGCGAATGATGACCAAAAAAGTTACCATTTTGAATTCCAATGTTCATCATGGTAAAGAACGTTATAATTGTCGATCCTATAGTAAGCAGAAACAGCCAAAACAAAGCCCGAAACAAGAACCATCGATTAGGCCCAGACAACTGAAGACTAGGTGCGTCCATACTTTCTGGGGCAGTCTTTATTTGTTTTTCATTCAACCGATATTCGGTTGGCCACGCTTTTTTCCAACCGAGCATTTCGGTATATTTGACATTTGGGTTCAACTCACATTGTTAACGAACACTCGGTTAATCTAGCTTCAACCGAGTAGCCAACCGAGCGTTCAGCAGATTAAAACTCGGTTGAAATTTAACCGAGTTTGGTTCAATTTTCTAAGTGTGTAGATTTATTTTTTTGTTATAGCACTTTTTGAATTATTTATTGCTTTTTTGATATTTTTTTATTGTGAATTTTTGAATTTATTATGGAAAAATCAAATTTATTTAAGGTACACCGGGGCAAAATGAAACACGAAGTTTTGAAATAGATTTCAATACAATTTGGGATTTTATCCTTCGCTAAAAGATTGTTTGAATCAAAAACTATGTGTTATGTAGATCAAACTGTTAATCATCATCAGAAAACATCATGTTAACCCTCTGTTTCATCTTGCCCCACCCGTTTCAACTTGCCCCGGCTTACCATATGGAAAATTCGAAGTTTTTTGGTGGGAAAATTGGCTTTTTTTATTGCAACAGTTGAATTATTCATTGCATTTTGACGTTTTTAATTGCTCAAAAATCAATTATTTATGGAAACTTTTGATTTATTTATGCATTTTTCTATTTGTTTATGGAACTTTTGTTATTTATTACTGCTTACACCCCTGTTTCTTCACTGGGACTTTTGAAATTATTTATGACGAATGATCACTTTCTAATGAGTCTTTTATATTTAAGCCTTGTTTTTTCGATACACTAAGTCTAGGGTACAACTTTTTTTTAGCAAGCATCGGGTCACTTAGCGGTCTTCAACAAAGATGTTCCGCATAGACTTCCCTATAATAATACTAAAAATAAGGGTTATTGAACGCTTCCAGTGCCATCTAGTAGCAGAAAACTAAAACTATGCCATTTCTGCACATATTTGTACCAGTTTTACCATATAAACTTCAGACTAGTTTTTTTTTCTTTTTTTTTTCGCTGTCAATTTTTTGGGTGTCCGCGAGTTTTATATATTACCCAAATAATTACCTCTGATGATTGCCTCTGATATCCTGGAGAAGAGTTTTTACGTAAAAAGTGTTTCCTGTGTGGCTTGCGGCTGGCTGCCTGAAAACGGATCGCGATCGACAGCGTCCTCGACTGTTTTTCTGAAGTTCGGCTGGTGAAAAAATGATTCCGCGGATGGTGCTTCCAGCAGAAAGCTATTTTAAGTGATTGCTAATTTGCTAGTGGTGAGCAGATACACATAGGAAAAGCCTAGCTTTTTAATATGCCTCTTCTGTTGATATCGCGAGTCTGCCAGAAGTTATGAAGAAGTTTGCCTCTGGTGACGTGGTGCTAAAAAAATAGTCGATTCCTGTGAAAATTGAGAGGGCAGCGTACCGTGTTTATGAAAAAGTGTATGGGTCTATAAGAATACTCTCCAAAAGAAAATTTGATTGTGATGGCTTAGCAAAAATGCGATGATGGAGATTCATGGTGAAAGTGTGAAGTGATGATAGTATACATAGAATCCGCCGTTGAATGGGATCAGGCTCCAAAATATGAAAATAATCGGAAGTTCTCAATTATATCATTGGAAAACAAGCAACTCAACAGATTGGTGAGATCATTCCAAGATACATTATTTTACTATGAATCTCAATAAACTTTGTAATAATGTTTATATTTTAACCATGTATTAAATTGCGTGCAATATGGAGCGTTTGGTACGGTATGTCCACGCATCCTTCCATCCCTTTAGATTCTAGAATTATTTCGACACAAAATGTTATAAAATGTGTCGAGGCATTTCCAAGAATCATCTCTGCGGTAAATACTGCGCAGTAGGCCTGGCCGCTTTGAAGCTTGTGTCATATTTCTAATATGCCACAAGCTTCAATATTGACAAGAAAAATAGTCGGGCGTAATCTAACCCGATTATTTTCCAGGATGCTTTCTTGTACTGGCTGCGTATGTATTAGATTAGATTAGATTAGATTAGATAAACTTCAGACTAGTCGAGCGATACCTAAGACCTTATCAATTCAGCTCAAATTTGTTCTGTAGCTTATGGGAGTCTAAAACAGCAAATTGAGGTGGTCAGACTTAGGATATTTTAGTTTTAAATTTACTCATAAATGTTTGAGCAGCCCTAGTAGAATACCATTGCTCAAATTAGAATTTCCGACTTCTTCCAATTATTTCTCCGGTATCTTCCATTCCAGCGATGTAGTTTTTTTTAGGTAACAAGCCTATGGAATCCCCCAACTACACTGAAAAAATCAGCTTCATAGCGTTCTTGACAGCTGAGAAAATGCAGATAGTATGCAGTTGCTCCATATATTTATACTCAAGTTGTTCGCATTTTCGTCTTCTAGAAACCTCTTTTTCAAATTTATGGGATATTTTTTGAACGCCACACATAACGGTGATACCATTGGAGCTCCTAGTACAAAAAAATAAGGTACCCTGGGTCAAGTGGGACCTATAAAAATGCTAATTTCGTTTTGTCATGCCAAAAATTTCAGAACACAAATTCTTCAATAACTCCAATGGACCCAAAAGACGTTGTTGGTAGATTTGTACTTATTACCGTGCATTAAAACTGTTTCAAAAATTGTACATTCCATATATTATGCATATAATGAAAAGTGTAGCAGATCTTCATTTACTGCGTTCCACGGGGCAAGTCAGACCTATTCAGAGTTTTTGTTCAAAGGGCTTAATATAAGTATCAACAAATAAGGTAATGTAAATCTCTTATATGAATGACTATGTTTGGAGATTAAAATAAGAAGAGGTTTATGGTAAAAATCATGCATAAATTACGTAACACATAAGAAATCGTTGGGAAAAAAACTTAAATCAACTCAAGCAGCTCATACAAAATAAATTGATTTTTTTTTTATACAAAAGGCGCCGTAAAGTGAAGAGACAAAAGATTTCGAAACTTGGTCTCTATATTATATAGTTGATGGATGAATCTCGCCAATAGTAAATCTGGGGTTTCGAGATTTTCAGTAATATCTTCTTCCTTACATAATCTTACGATCATTAAATGTTTTTTTAATCATAAATTTTGAAAAGGCCATTTTCCTATTTTAATTTTTTATGGATGGTTCCTGAATGCTCAGAAGAATGCATTATGCAGCACTAAGTGAAAAAATAATGGAAGATATTTAGAGAAAAACATAAAAAATATAAATAAAAAGAAAATCGCGTTAAGTAGTGTTCCTTTGAATTCCACTAAGAATTTGCATCCTTTGACAGATAGGTATTTCGACCTCAACTGTAAGGTCGTCTTCAGTGTTTTGTACAGTAGACGTTCGCTCGGTGCAAACGGTTTAACTGCAATGCTTTTTAACTGCAAGTCCGCTAAGTGCAACAATTTTGCAGTTATCGCACCGCTATCTGTCAAAAACGAAACGTCAACAGAGTTGCGATGTTTTTCAGATGCACTACAGCTGCATTGCGATGTTTTTGAGTGCATTTTGGCGGCTGTCATTCGTTGCAATTAGCGAATTTCATTCGTTAACTGAAACGTAAACATGTTGCACTTATCGAACGTCTACTGTACTTGACTGCGCGCCAGGGTATAATGTATGTTGGGCACTTTGCGACGATTAACTCAAATCCGCACACCAGCGCACAATTTGCGCGCCGATTGCCTATGCGCCAAGTTTTTCACCAGCCAAATCACTATTAATCAGTGGTTTAATGAAGTAAAAGCGTTGTTATCGTCAATAATATCTTTGTTGTTATTTCTAGACATAAGGAAGTGCAATGTTTTAGACAAAAAATGGATCCGAACCCTAAGAGAGATAGAGCTCTTGGCGCGAACCGTTTTGACACTTGTTTATTTACATTTTGTATGGCGCACAACCCGGCGCATGAACTGTCGGCGCACAAGTTGTTGGCCGGTATACGGATTTCAGAAAAGATTCGCAATAGTTTGGCCACAATAATTAATTCAAAGTTAGGTAAGAAACTCATCGAATTGCGAAAAACATCGCCCCGATTTCATTGAACCGTGCTTTGGCAGCACTTCCCGTTCGTGTGCTTGCTGTTTACTCTCCCAACAGTAGGCAAGAGAAACTATTGCAACGCACATGGATAGCCAAACATTGTCACACAACCAACCAACTCGTTCTGATTGGTGTTATGTTTGGTCGTGCATAACAAACATTGCACCAATCTGGGCGAGTTGGTCGTTCGGGTGGAGAGCCGGAGAAGTTTGTTGCCACGACCATGCCTCTGTTATTGTTGATGTGATGAATGCGCACAGTTTAAAGCAGCGCATCGAGCTTCCGCTATGGCGGAAAGCAATGCGAAGGTTACGTGCGAAAGGACGTGCGCAAGATTTTTAAAACATTGCTATGCTAGTAGCGATACCAATGTTGGTCGCGGAGAGAAGACGAGCTGCATGGTGTTTAAAATCTTTTGCCGAGTTGGGTTTCCTTGCACTCGCAGTCAAACTGCGGTGCTATTCAGATGGTGTGACGTCATATCGGACAGTCCGCACCTACCATATGAACACCCTGCTCCGAACGGTGTCGATATAATGGACAGCCAGCGTGACATTGTCCACTGACCACTGACGTCTCCATAAACAATAGGTAGCTAGAAAGCGAGATAGATTAAAATGCTGAATCATATAAGTGAACCGAAGTGCGTTTAAACTATTGCTTTTTTATTAGATATAATTTATTGCTCCTAGTAATCAACTAGTGGTGGAGTAATGTATGAACAGATATAGTGCATTTGTGGCTTAATACTAATAAGTTTTGTTCATCACAGATCATTATTAGCATTTGGTGTACGGTCGAGTATTTACCAAATATTTTCTATTCTACAATTTATTATTCTAAGCTCAAGGGTGTAGGAATAAGATATCCGTATTAAATGATAATTTGATTTGCAATTTAAAATAAAACATTACTTAAAGATCCAAAATATCCAAATACTAAAATAAATATGTTCCACAAAAATGGATTAAAGAATTCTTTCCGTGTTTGCCAAAACAGATACTTATAGGCCACTGCATGAAATTCTCTCCTTCTCTTTTACTCTTACAGAACTTTTGTAAACAACAAGGCCAAGAAACGTCAAAATCCCATACAAAATCAAAACAATGCAGTGCCCCATAGTGATTTTAGAGTGCATATTTTGGAGAATCCATCTCCCTTGCGAGAAACGAGGGCGTCGAATAAGCAAAGAGCACGGGCGACAGGCGTCAGTTTGGTGACTATTGAGATGGAAAATGGAAGTGTTCGATCTGACCGGGTGTGAAAAACAAACGAAAAAAATAAATGTTAAAGTATAAAGTGTTCGGAAGAAAAATAACTTGTGTTCGTGTTTATTTATTATTTTTGAGGGAGACCCGACAATGGCACAGTCGGTAGTGCAGTGATAACAATTGTTGTGAAATTTAGTGATGGAAATTATTGAAATTGAAAATGGCTGCCTACCACACCAGATGCAAGAGGAGGAAAGGAAGTTGAAAGCATAAGTAACCTAAATGCAGAAGCTTGAACAAAACTTGGATGCAACCAAGTAAGTTTTTATGTTTGCCGTTGATTTGATTTCCGGAATGAGGGATGTTTTTTAAAGTTGCTCAAATTCCCGACAAGTTCTATCACAAGTACTGCTCTTAGGGGACTTAGAAGCTGATAATTTTGTTTGCGGTTTTCTGTAAAATAGTGAAGGAGAGGAGATTTTTTGTTCTTTTTTTCTTAACTCATACGCCTATAAGAAACTCCGTAGGAAGAAAGAGTGTTTCCTATCAACCGATGGGACAAATCGACCATCAACCTTCGTAGTCGCGAATTTAAATCTCGGAATCGTTCGTGACACGCTAGAAACTTTTTACACACCGCAAATCCACAGTCCACAATCCTCCTGACCTTCAGTAAAAAAAAAACTAACGAAAATGCGTTAAACAACGATAGTAGTTCTTCAAGGCAAAAGTTTTTAAAACAAATTGTATGCTTTTCACTTATTTTAGATTTATATTTTCCATAAATGGGCATTGGATGTTCCTCTCCTAGCTTATGACCAAGTTTTTAACATCATGCGTGTGGCAGGAGATTTTTTTATTTTGCGTTGGGCTGATATGCTGGAAATTCGCAGCAATGTGAACAATTTGAAGAAAATTTATTTGTTAACTCCGAACCTCGCTCCGAATTGACAATTTGATTTTTTTCTGGTTTTGTTGCTTTATTGAAGGCATTAAGTTTGGAAGACTCGATCCAGGAGAGATTTGATGCTTAATTGGAAACATTGAGCTTGAAAACCTCAATCCTAGAATGTTTTGAGATCTAAAATTGTGAATAGACAAACATGTGACAAGAAATACTGAATGAAACAAAAGACTATTTTCTGGTTTTGATGCTTTATTGGGATCATTGAGCTTGAAAACCTCAATCCAAGAAAGTTTTGAGATCGGAGATTGCAAATAGACAAACCTGTGACAAGGAATACTAATTGAAACAATGAAATATTTTCTGGTTTTGATACTTTATTGGGATCATTGAGCTTGAAAACCTCAATACAAGAAAGTTTTGAGATCCGAGATAGTGAATAGACAAACTTGTGACAAGGAATAGTGATTGAAACAATGGACTAGTTTCTGGTTTTGATGCTTTATTGGGAACATTGAGCTTGAAAACCTCAGTCGAAGAAAGTTTTGAGATCAGGATTGTGAATAGACAAACTTGTGACAAGGAATACTGATAGAAATATTGGAATATTTTCTGGTTTTGATGCTTTATTGGGAACATTGAGCTAGAAAGTTTTGAGATCGGGGATTGTAAATAGACAAACCTATGACAAGGAATACTGATAGAAATATTGGAATATTTTCTGGTTTCGATGCTTTATTGGGATCATTGAGCTTGAAAACCTCAATCCAAGAAAGTTTTGAGATCCGAGATTGAGAATAGACAAACCTATGACAAGGAATACTGATAAAAATATTGGAATATTTTCTGGTTTCGATGCTTTATTGGGATCATTGAGCTTGAAAACCTCAATCCAAGAAAGTTTTGAGATCGGAGATTGTGAATAGACAAACCTGTGACAAGGAATACTGATAGAAATATTGGAATATTTTCTGGTTTCGATGCTTTATTGGGATCATTGAGCTTGAAAACCTCAATCCAAGAAAGTTTTGAGATCCGAGATTGTGAATAGACAAACCTATGACAAGGCATACTGATAGAAATATTGGAATATTTTCTGGTTTCGATGCTTTATTGGGATCATTGAGTTTGAAAACCTTAATCCAAGAAAGTTTTGAGATCGGAGATTGTGAATAGACAAATCTGTGACAAGGAATACTGATAGAAATAAGGGAATATTTTCTGGTTTCGATGCTTTATTGGGATCATTGAGCTTGAAAACCTCAATCCAAGAAAGTTTTGAGATCCGAGATTATGAATAGACAAACCTATGACAAGGAATACTGATAGAAATATTGGAATATTTTCTGGTTTCGATGCTTTAATGGGATCATTGAGCTTGAAAACCTCAATCCAAGAAAGTTTTGAGATCCGAGATTGAGAATAGACAAACCTATGACAAGGAATACTGATAGAAATATTGGAATATTTTCTGGTTTCGATGCTTTAATGGGACCATTGAGCTTGAAAACCTCAATCCAAGAAAGTTTTGAGTTCCGAGATTGAGAATAGACAAACCTATGACAAGGAATACTGATAGAAATATTGGAATATTTTCTGGTTTCGATGCTTTATTGGGATCATTGAGCTTGAAAACCTCAATCCAAGAAAGTTTTGAGATCCGAGATTGTGAATAGACAAACCTATGACAAGGAATACTGATAGAAATATTGGAATATTTTCTATTTTTGATGCTTTATTGGGATCATTGAGCCTGAAAACCTCAATCCAAGAAAGTTTTGAGATCGGAGATTGTGAATAGGCAAACCTGTGACAAGGAATACTGATAGAAATATTTGAATATTTTCTGGTTTCGATGTTTTATTGGGATCATTTAGTTTGAAAACCTCAATCCAAGAAAGTTTTGGGATCCGAGATTGTGAATAGACAAACCTGTGACAAGGAATGCTGATAGAAACAATGAAAAATTTTCTGGTTTTGATGCTTTATTGGGATCATTGAGCTTGAAAACCTCAATCCAAGAAAGTTTTGAGATCGGAGATTGTGAATAGACAAACCTGTGACAAGGAATACTGATTGAAACATTGGACTAGTTTCTGGTTTTGATGCTTTATTGGGATCATTGAGCTTGAAAACCTCAATCCAAGAAAGTTTTGGGATCGGAGATTGTTAATGGACAAACCTGTGACAAGGAATACTGATTGAAAAAATGAAATATTTTGTGGTTTTGATACTTTATTGGGATCATTGAGCTTGAAAACCTCAATCCAAGAAAGTTTTGAGATCGGAGATTGTGAATAGACAAACCTGTGACATGGAATACTGATTGAAACATTGGACTAGTTTCTGATTTTGATGCTTTATTGGGATCATTGAGCTTGAAAACCTCAATCCAAGAAAGTTTTGGGATCGGAGATTGTTAATGGACAAACCTATGACAAGGAATACTGATTGAAAAAATGAAATATGTTCTGGTTTTGATACTTTATTGGGATCATTGAGCTTGAAAACCTCAATCCAAGAAAGTTTTGAGATCGGAGATTGTGAATAGACAAACCTATGACAAGGAATACTGAAAGAAATATTGGAATATTTTCTGGTTTTGATGCTTTATTGGGATCATTGAGCTTGAAAACCTCAATCCAAGAAAGTTTTGAGATCGGAGATTGTGAATAGACAAACCTGTGACAAGGAATACTAATAGAAATATTGGAATATTTTCTGGTTTTGATGCTTTATAGGGATCATTGAGCTTGAAAACCTCAATCCAAGAAAGTTTTGGGATCGGAGATTGTTAATGGACAAACCTGTGACAAGGAATACTGATAGAAATATTGGAATATTTTGTGGTTTTGATGCTTTATTGGGATCATTGAGCTTGAAAACCTCAATCCAAGAAAGTTTTGAGATCCGAGATTGTGAATAGACAAACCTGTGACGAGGAATACTGATTGAAACAATGGACAAGTTTCTGGTTTTGATGCTTTATTGGGATCATTGAGCTTGAAAACCTCAATCCAAGAAAGTTTTGGGATCGGAGATTGTTAATGGACAAACCTATGACAAGGAATACTGATAGAAATATTGGAATATTTTCTGGTTTCGATGCTTTATTGGGATCATTGAGCTTGAAAACCTCAATCCAAGAAAGTTTTGGGATCGGAGATTGTGAATAGACAAACCTGTGACAAGGAATACTGATAGAAATATTGGAATATTTTCTGGTTTCGATGCTTTATTGGGATCATTGAGCTTGAAAACCTCAATCCAAGAAAGTTTTGAGATCCGAGATTGTGAATAGACAAACCTGTGACAAGGAATACTGATAGAAATATTGGAATATTTTCTGGTTTCGATGCTTTATTGGGATCATTGAGCTTGAAAACCTCAATCCAAGAAAGTTTTGAGATCGGAGATTGTGAATAGACAAACCTGTGACAAGGAATACTGATAGAAATATTGGAATATTTTCTGGTTTCGATGCCTTATTGGGATCATTGAGCTTGAAAACCTCAATCCAAGAAAGTTTTGGGATCGGAGATTGTAAATGGAAAAACCTGTGTCAAGGAATACTGATTGAAACAATGCAATATTTTCTGGTTTTGATACTTTATTGGGAACATTGAGCTTGAAAACCTTAATCCAAGAAAGTTTTGAGATCCGAGATTGTGAATAGACAAACCTGTGACAAGGAATACTGATAGAAATATTGGAATATTTTCTGGTTTTGATGGTTTATTCTGATCATTGAACTTGAAAACCACAATCCAAGAAAGTTTTGAGATCAGAGATTGTAAACATTGAGTTTGAAAACCTCAATCCAAAAAAAGTTTTGAGATCGAAGATTGTGAATAGACAAAGCTGTGACAAGGGATACTGATTGAACCTTTGGAATATTTTCTGGTTGGTCTGTAAGATTACACTAGACATGTCTGAAAGACGGCATGATATGTGTCTGAAAGATGGCACTAGGTATGTCTGAAAGATGACATCAGGAGTGTCTGAAAGATGACACTTGATATGTCTGACAGATGGCATGAAATGTGTCTGAAAGATGACACTCGATATGTCTGAAAGATGACATCATATGTGTCTGAAAGATGACACTTGATATGCCTGAAAGATGGCATGAGATATGTCTGAAAGATGGCATGAAATGTGTCTGAAAGATGACATCATATGTGTCTGAAAGATGACACTTGATATGCCTGAAAGATGGCATGAGATGTGTTTGAAAGATGGCACTGCGTATGTCTGAAAGATGACATCAGAGGTGTCTGAAAGAAGGCACTTGATATGTTTGTAAGTTGACATCAGAGGTGTCTTAAACATGACACTTGATATGCCTGAAAGATGGCATGAGATGTGTCTGAAAGATGGCACTTGGTGTGTCTGAAAGATGGCACTTGGTATGTCTGGAAGATGACACTCAATATGTCTGAAAGATGACATCAGATGTGTCTGAAAGATAACACTTGATATGCCTGAAAGATGGCATGAAATGCGTCTGAAAGATGACACTCGATATGTCTGAAAGATGACATCAGATGTGTCTGAAAGAAGGCACTTGATATGCCTGAAAGATGGCAAGAAATGTGTCTGAAAGATGACACTCGATATGTTTGTAAGATGACATCAGAGGTGTCTGAAATATGACACTTGATATGCCTGAAAGATGGCATAAGATGTGTCTGAAAGATGACACTTGGTATGTCTGAAAGATGGCACTTGGTATGTCTGAAAGATGACACTCGATATGTCTGAAAGATGACATCAGATGTGTCTGAAAGATAACACTTGATATGCCTGAAAGATGGCATGAAGTGCGTCTGAAAGATGACACTCGATATGTCTGAAAGATGACATCAGATGTGTCTGAAAGGTGATACTTGATATGCTTGAAAGATGGCATGAGATGTGTCTGAAAGATGAAACTAGGTATGTCTTAAAGATGACATCAGATGTGTCTGAAAGATGACACTTGACATGTCTGAAAGATGGCATGAGATGTATCTGAAAGATGGCACTAGGTATGTCTGAAAGCTGACATCAGATGTGTCTGAAAAATGACACTTAGTATGTCTGAAAAGATGACATAAGATGTGTCTGAAAGATGGCACAAGGTATGTCTGAAAGATAACATCAGATGTTTCTGAAAGATGCCACTAAATATGTCTGAAAGATGACATCAGATGTGTCTGAAAAATGATACTAGATGTGTCTGAAAGACCACATGAGATGTGTCTAAAAGATGGAATTAGGTATGTCTGAAAGATGACGTCAGATGTGTCTGAAAGATGATACTTAGTATGTCTGAAAAGATGACGTGAGATGTGTCTGAAAGATGGCACAAGGTATGTTTGAAAGATAACATCTAATATACGAGTGAGCGTATAAGATGATACTTTTTCATACGAATATTCGTTTTTGAGGCTGAGAATTACCACTTTGAAATTTTCGAGCCACATATCAAACATGGCTGCCGATGCTGATGATGCCATAAATAGCCTTAAGAGCCAGTTCGCGAGAACCGCGACCCCCTTTCCAAGGGAAGTGGAATCGATGTGCTCCGATTGAGCTGAAATTTTCAGGGTATGGTTTTCCATATAAAAGATGATATCTGGCCGATTTTCAGATTTTTCCGTTAGGGGAAAGTGGGGTAAAATAGCCCTCAAAGATTTCATGTCTAAAAATAGGTAAAGTCACTAAAATCGCAATAACTTCCGCAAAAGTTAACGGATTCAGCTGAAATTTTGCATGGACACTCTACTCCTATGGCACTTCCATTTAAGCCAAGCGTTGGATATTCTTTGATATTTAATTTGAAGAAATAGGTTATTTTCATAATTTTTTTGACGATTTTCAGGGCGCCTGTTTTCGTACCAACAGAACTAGGATAAAAAACCGAGTACTACGTTTTGAAGGTTTACCCAAGAGCTTTCATTTGATATGTAACCCAGATGCGCCAACTTAAAAACTTTGGAAAAAAAAAAATTTTTCTCGGGGTGTGCATTTTACCCCATATTTTTAGCTGTCTAAAGAAGTGTTGCCGCAAATTATGACAACGTTATTTAATTTTCAAGGGTTTTTCTTCAATATTAATTCAACAGAAAAATGATGACTAAGAAATGCAATTATTGTTTTTTTTTTCATTTGGGGAAAGTAGGGTAAAACGGACTAGCTCAACCTCTTTTCGAAATAACGTTGCTACGATGTTCTCTGATCGGACTTGAAGTTTCAGACCTCTTTATTCTATTCAAGAATAGATGCTTTATCACATATTTTTTTTTCTTGAGAGGATAACGGGGTAAAACAATTCTCAGAAAAAAAAAATGTTGAAAATAATCAAAATTTCAAAACCTACAAATTCTTTGGTAAAACTTGGCGAAATTTCATGAAATTAGAAAAAAAATCTCAATTTTTATTGCTTACTCAAATGAGCAAGTCTGACAACATTTTGACGTCGAGAAATGTCACAAACTAGCACGTGGTGTGTGATTCACCGGGTTATTTCTCGATTTTTCTTTTGACATGCATCTCCGGTTCAATTTAGGGTCACCCATATTTTCAAAGAAATTGGGAACCAAACTTATTTATTTGCAAGAATAACTGTATACGTTCTTCGGGAAAGTTAAAGATCTATCAATTTTGAGCAAGTTTCCTGAAGACGCTTTTTATGTAGCTTTGAAAATGACCAATCTAGAGATATTTTTCTGAATAAGCTTAGGGTGGTTCAAGAAAAATCGGTTTTCTGTTTCTTTTCTGTTCTAACTGTTTCAGTTTCGATTTTCCATCAAAGTCACCCAAGAAACACTTGTAGAGCATAGTTTTTTGAAAAAGTGGTAGGGTATCGCGCCACTTGGGCGGTGGCTTCTATATTCGTCTGTTTTCCACTATAACTCACTCAATTTTGAACCAATTGACTTGAAATGTTGTACACGGGTAGATACTATACCTATCTCACCACATTCCAAAAGTTGTGTCAATTGCTTCAAATTTGACTGAGTTACAGTGGAAAACAGACGAATATAGAAGCCACCGCCCAAGTAGCGCGATTCCATAAGACGGGTTGGGCCAATCATAAAAATTATCTTTTGCCCGCATTCAAATAAAGAAACGTTGTTATAAAACATATCAAAAAATTAGAAGAGTGTTTTTTTTGTAACCCAAGTGAAAAATACTTGAAAAGTGCTCATTTTTTCTAGATAATCGTCAATAACTTTTGAACGGAATGACTTAGCAACATTCTCAGCGAACGAAAATGCGCGTTTTTGGAAGCTGTAAAAGTGGTTCTTACGAGACTTAGACGAGAAATTTTAAACAAAAAAGATAAAGCAATAACACGATTTGTTCTAGCGTCACCCTTTATCTTTATCTTTTTTGTTTCAAATTTCACATCAAAGTTGTCTAAGAAACATTTTTAGAACTCAAAAATAAAGCACATTTTCGTGCGCTGGGAATGTTGCTTCGTCATTCCGTTCAAAATATATTGATGATTTTCTAGAAAAAATAGGCACTTTTGAAGTATTTTCCACACACCAATCGGTCATATCACCTTTTTTAAAAAAATGATTTTTTTAGGAAAAACACCTGTAACTATTGAACCAAAAGAGATAAAGACCATTTTAGCGTATGAAACGACGCTTCTTCAAATGCTCTACAAGTGTTTCTTGGGCGACTTTGATGAAAAATCGAAACTGAAAAAGTAAACGCCAGAAAACCGGTTTTTCTTGAACCACCCTAAGCTTATTCACAAAAAACATCTCTAGATTGGTCAAATTCAAAGCTACATAAAAAGCGTCTTCAGGAAACCTGCTCAAAATTGATAGATATACAACTTTCTCGGAGAATATATACAGTTATTCTAGCAAATAAAAAAGTTTGGTTCCCAATTTCTTTGAAAATATGGACCACCCTAATTTTTATGTACATTGAAAAGAGGGCCTTATTTTTGGGAACAACTTTGTAGAAGACCATATTTGTCCAAAAAATCATTTGAAGGCGCTGAATGTATTTTTCCACGTAAATCTTTTTCGTGGACCATTGTGCACTGCTGCAACTTTCACGAGAAAAAAGAGAGAAAATTGAACCGGAGATACATGTCAAAAGAAAAATCGAGAAAGAATCCGGTGAATCACACACCACGTGCTAGTTTGTGACATTTCTCGACGTCAAAATGTTGTCAGACTTGCTCATTTGAGTAAGCAATAAAAATTAAGAATTTTTTTCTAATTTCATGAAATTTCGCCAAGTTTTTCCTGATAAAAAATATCATAAAAATACGATAAATTTTATTGTTACAACACCATTTTTTCGAAAAATATTCACCATTAAACGTATTGTAATTTACACAGCACACTCACCATCACCCCTATTGTTCTATACCATTCGGCGAATGGTAAATGGCACTTTTACAATAAAAAATGGTGGTCGTTATGTATCTTAACCATAAAATTTTGAGAAAATTTTCATACACTTTTCCGCGAAAAACAATAGAATGTATTGTGTTTTTATGAGACATTTTTAGGGCAATTTTCAAAAGAAAACAATATATCTTAATGTTTTTTCATTGATCTTACAATACAAATACAAATCACTGAATGGCGTCAGATGAACCGTGGTTACAATAAAAATACAATAATATTTGTAAGCAGTTTTCGCTTTTGAAAATCCATAGAATTTATATTTCCCGCTAACATTTATATCCAGCATTAACGAGCACTAACGGCCGCCAGAATGATATGCACATTTTATGATAAGAGTCAAACACTCTGATGTCTGTCTGGTATGTGTTGCTTGGCAGCTGTTGATAAGATCTATCATCAATCTTTTCAAATAACTGCCAAATATCACAAGTCAGACCTCAGGTCGTATGACCCATACCATAAATCGTTCACAATTCATGTGACCATTAGTATCCGTTAATGCTGAAGAAAAATGTTACCGAGAAATATGAATTCTTTGGTTTTTCAAAGGCGAAATCTGTTTACATTACAACAAATATTATTGCATGTTTATTCTAACATCGGTTCAATTGACCCCATTAAACAAATTGTATTTGTATTGTTATCAATGGTAGTTTACTATTTGCTAGATTCCTTTAATTTATTGGAAAACATTAGAAAAATCTTTGTTCATCTTTTTCTTGTCGTAACGTCCTCGCTTGGCTAAAACCTGCTTTTCAGCTAGTTTTCTATAAGTACTTCCTCAGTTATTCATTGAGAGCTTCCTCTGCCAACACGGCTTGACGTCTGTCAGTCGTTGAAGTTTTAGCGAATAACATTCGATAACCGAAACATCTACTGTACTCAAATTTAAAACGAAAACTATAAAAAATATGTAAGTGTTTTGTATTTGATTATACAAACATGATCCAAGCAACAATAATGTTTATTGTTATTTATTTGTTACGAATTGTTTTTAAGTGTAATTGAGAAATGAACTCTTTTTTAATAAAAAGTCCATGAGAACTTTGCAGGCACTTTGGCAACTATATAAAACAATTTAAATTAATTTTTACTGATAGTAACTTCAAATTATTATAGAACTATTGAAAAACAATCGAATCAATTAGTCACTAATAAAGCTAATGTTCACTTATTGTACGAACTATATGGGCTTGATTTCTATTGTAAAAAGTAACAATATATCTACTATGTGTTTTATTGTGAACAATAAAACCAGTCATATGTTAATAATATTTACCATGTTATGAATGGTCATTTTTTATCCGGGTTACCAAAGCATTTGTAGGTTTTGAAATTTTGATTATTTTCAACATTTTTTTTCAGAGAATTGTTTTACCCCGTTATCCTCTCAAGAAAAAAATAATATGTGATAAAACATCTATTCTTGAATAGAATAAAGAACTCTGAAACTTCAAGTCCGATCAGAGAACATCGTAGCAATGTTATTTCGAAAAGAGGTTGAGTTAGTCCGTTTTACCCTACTTTCCCCAAATTAAAAAAAAAAACAATAATTGCATTTCAAAGTCATCATTTTTCTGTTGAATTAATATTGAGGAAAAACCCTTGAAAATTAAATAACGTTGTCATAATTTGCGACAACACTTCTTTAGACAGCTGAAAATATGGGGTAAAATGCATACCCCGAAAAAAAAAATTTTTTTTCGGAAGTTTTTAAGTTGGCGCATCTGGGTTACATATCAAATGAAAGCTCTTGGGTAAACCTTCAAAACGTAGTACTCAGTTTTTTATCCTAGTTCTGTTGGTACGAAAACAGGCGCCCTGAAAATCGTCAAAAATATTATGAAAATAACCTATTTCTTCAAATTAAATATCAAAGAATATCCAACGCTTGGCTTAAATGGAAGTGCCATAGGAGTAGAGTGTCCATGCAAAATTTCAGCTGAATCCGTTAACTTTTGCGGAAGTTATTGCGATTTTAGTGATTTTACCTATTTTTAGACATGAAATCTTTGAGGGCTATTTTACCCCTCTTCCCCCTAACGGAAAAATCTGAACATCGGCCAGATATCATCTTTTATATGGAAAACCATACCCTGAAAATTTCAGCTCAATCGGAGCACATCGATACAAGAAGGGGTTGCGGCTCTCGCGAACTGGCTCTTAATTGCTATTTTGAAGTGTCTGATAATCGTCGTCAGAAGAAATAATGAAACTCAGTTACTATTATTCCGTGAAAGATAACATAATTAGGTTATAATATAAAAAGAATCGAATACATTTCATGATATATTTATGTTTTGATAATATAATGTTAATGTACAGTAAACATTCGGTCGATGCTAGCGGTTTAACTACAAGTCTGGTAAGTGCAGAAAAAAAAACAGTTATCGCACCTCTAAACTTGAAATTAGTGCGCCATATTGGCCCTAATGAATACTTGAATCAAAATCATGTTCATTTAACATCAATTCATGGGTTACTGACATCTGTCAGATGTTGCAATTTTTGAATGTTGTTCGTCAAGTGAAACGTAAACATGCTGTAGTTATGGAATGTCCACTGTATCTTTGGTAGCCTTGTAGGCCACATCCAATAAGCTTTAACCAAGATTTAAGTTCTGTTATGTAAACATATTGGCTATGCTAACGGTAAGCCTATGGTCAGTTCTCGGTAAGTGCTTAAACATTTTTAGTGTAAAAATTATTTAAAAATTCAAAAAAATAAAATAATTTTATTTTTTTCTTTCTAGGCTACAGAACGGGATTACATTATTTATAATTATGTAAGCTATATTTAACTCTGCTCATCAGTAATACATGTATAGCAATAATACAATGGTTTGTTAGTGAGATGAAAAATAGGTGAAACAGGTATTCTTAGGTGATATTTTTCTTTATATTGATAGTAGGGGAGCAAGAGGATGTAGGAATAAGATATCCGTATTAAATGATAATTTGATTTGCAGTTTAAAATAAAACATTACTTAAAGATCCAAAATATCCAAATACTAAAATAAATATGTTCCACAAAAATGGATTAAAGAATTCTTTCCGTGTTTGCCAAAACAGATACTTATAGTGATTTTAGAGTGCATATTTTGGAGAATCCATCTCCCTTGCGAGAAACGAGGGCGTCGAATAAGCAAAGAGCACGGGCGACAGGCGTCAGTTTGGTGACTATTGAGATGGAAAATGGAAGTGTTCGATCTGACCGGGTGTGAAAAACAAACGAAAAAAATAAATGTTAAAATATAAAGTGTTCGGAAGAAAAATAACTTGTGTTCGTGTTTATTTATTATTTTTGAGAGAGACCCGACAAAGGGTAAGAATTAAAACCTAACATGCAGTGAATTTGTTAAAAATTATCCTAAATTTGTTAAAATAATAGATACATGCACATGCAATTTGCCTCTACTAGGAGGAGAAACCATCGGGGAGATTGGCAGTAGATGATATAAGGAGGCACTAAACGTAAGAGTATTGTTATCATCCAAATCGCATAATACTAATTATAATTTCATTAAAGGAAATTTTAACCAACCAAAAACTCCTGTGGTGGTTTACCTTTTCGGAAATCCCCTCCAGTTGGCGCGGCCAACATATTAAAATTTCGTTTACCCCGGAACGATGTCGGATCCAGGTATGGATGCTGCGAAGAAGACCAATGGTAAGCAGCAAAAGTCTCCTCCTAGTATAAGGTCAGTTAATAAAGAACCCCCTAAAGACCCGTCTAAACAGACCCAGAACAAAGCCTCAAAAAGCGACATCGTCGCCAGTTCGACCTCTAAACCTCTAAACCCCCCTAAATCAAACCCTCAAGCCACCATTTTGGCTGAAAAGAGTTGTGCGTTATGCGAAAACCCGGTCAATGAGCGTATGGTGCAATGCAATACATGTGACGTGTGGCACCATTTCTCGTGCGTGGGTGTTTCCGAGGATATCAAGGGCTACAATTGGACCTGCTTGAAATGCGATACCGCGAAGGCTGCCAAAGGTGCGATTCCACGGAAGATGATGACGCGAGCTGCAGCTGCAAAAGGTGCAAAGAAGGCGAATCGGAAGGAGGGGCAGACAGATGGAGTGAACGAGCAGACGAAAGAGGCCGATGAGCTAGCCGGTGCAGTCGGAGGGTCAGCTCCTAGCTTGAAAGCGAGCCGGGCCGGTTCCGTAGTTTCAGCAGCATCACGAAAGTCGGCAAAAGCTCGTTTGGATGTGGAACTGCAGCAGATCAAAGCTGAGGAGGAGTTGATGCGAGAAGAAATGCAACGCAAGCGAGAATTGGCGAAGAAGAAGTTTGAAGTTCTGAAGGAGATGGCTGACTTGGAAGGTAGTGTCGGATCTGTCGTCGATCAGCCGAATGCGGTCAATAAGGTGGAACACTGGCTGAAGCATCATAACGAACTCCGTGAAAAGGACAAGCAGTCGTTGCACAAGGTGGATGATTGCAAAGACGATGTGGAAGCAGAATCTTCAACCAACATTCAACGTCTGATAGCGGATCGGACAGCGAGGAAGAAGTGTCGTCTGACGAAGAGGTTGAACATGAAGCCAGTGAAAAGGAAGTGCAATGCGGCGGAGAGTCTGAACGGCGAAAACATCATCGTCCGAAGAAGACCATGCGCCGGAAAACCCTGGAGGGTAAAAGCAACAAACGATCCGAAACAGGGCGGCCACAATCGTTGCGGAGTGATAGAAGACTGTCCAGGGATGAGTTAGCAGCCCGTCAAGTCGTTCCACGCGAGCTGCCGAAATTTAGTGGAAATCCGGAAGAATGGCCAATGTTCTTGTCCACTTACGAGGATACTACGGCCATGTGTGGATATACGGAAGCGGAAAACATGATTCGTCTGAGGAATTGTTTGAAGGGAGACGCGTTCAATGCTGTACGAAGTTTCTTGATGCGGCCTGAAACTGTGGAAAGGGCTGTAAGTGCGTTAAAGTTGCGGTTCGGTAGACCAGAGACAATCATCGAGTTTTTGAAGGAGAAAATCATGGCGATGCCGATCATCCGACCGGACGCGATGGACAAGCTGGTCGACTTTGTATTGGAGGTGCAAAACCTTTGCGCCACAATCGAAACTTGCGGAGAGAAGCAGTACGTGTGTGATACAACTCTGCTGAAGAAGTTCGAGAAGAAGTTGCCGCCGCAAATCAGACTAGATTGGGCGCGATACAAAAGGCAGTTGCGCAAAGTGAAGCTTTCGAAGTTTAGCCGGTGGATATACAACCTAGCAGAGGACGTGAACGTGGTTTTCGAGCCGCAGTACCGTGGAAGCAAGACGCAGGAGTTCAGAGCAGTTCGTAAGGAGAAATACGTTAACACTCACGCAGAAGTTCCGGTCAAGGAAAGAAGTCAGCCAGCTCGGACAACGCAGCAGTCAGCAATCGTAGGAAGCGGAGATAATAAACCCTGTCCGGCCTGCAAAGGCGATTGCAAATGCCTGGCGAAATGCAAGAGGTTCCTGGAGTTGTCTTATGAGTCAAAATGGGCGACCGTTCGTGGTTTCAATTTCTGCCGCAAGTGTCTTCGGCAGCACAAAGGTGGCTGTAATTGGTGATCGAACGACTGTAAGGTTTAATCTTATGATTTTCGGCAACGCAGTCTTTATTGAATTAAACGAAATTTAAGCTATCTGCCCGACGTTTCGACACTGGATTGGTGTCATCTTCAGGGGGTACTGTAATTTAATGTTTGTTTGTACATTTATGTGTTAATTTTTAGTTGCTATGACTTACAATATTCGTTTCGTTATATGTTCAATGTTTAGTCTAACGGTAACTGTCGTGGTTGTTGGTTTTAGGTACATACTGTGAATTTTAAATTTGTTACGTTATGAAACAGTTGTAAAATATATAACAAAACTACCTTTCTGAACTCAAACTGTAAAAATTATTCTTTTTTCTCGCACAACTTGTATCGGCATTGGCGCAATTTGACTATCTTTCCGTTTGTCTTATGGATGGTCAACGTGCCCTATCGGTGATATTGAGTCCCTCTCATTAATATTATTATCTCTCCTAGTCGTTTTTCGTTCGTTATTGCTCTTTATGTCGTGCAACACTGCTGCGTATGTTGTGCTGAGTTTGTCTATATCTGTTCTCTTATTGACTGTGTGGTCTGTGTTGGTGATGTGACACATTTCTAAAAACGGGAGTGTGGATTTCTTATAACTATGGTCAACAATCTGTGTGTGTTCTAAGTCAAATCGGTGATCTTGTTCTATACAATGTTGTATTAGTGCTGTCGTAGTTTCTATGAGTGATGCTTTAGCTATTTCTGTGTTAGTGTTGTTATCATTTTTCAGTTTTTCCAATTTGTTTATATTCGCTCGGTGTCCAGTTAATCAGTATCGGTCAGCCGATAAGGGAAACAGGACGGTGATCATGATGAGGGAGGACTACGATCAGAAAATGCGGACTTTGGTAAACAATGGCACAACTTACGCGAAAGCGCGGTCCGACCCAACGACCAGGTACCAGAATGGCAACAACTCTCTGGTCAAACGGCTCAAGGATCTGAAGCTCATTGACTATAGAACAGCGAAGGAACTGACTTCGAACAACGCCATATGTCCCCGGATTTACGGCCAGCCAAAAGCGCACAAAGAGAACCTACCGCTTCGACCTGTCATCCCCAACGTGACAGCTCCAACATACAAGTTAGCCAAGTATATAGCCAACATCCTCCAGAGCTCGATCCACAGTCCCTACAACACCTCCAGCTCGTTCGAGTTCTGCGACGAAATAAATCACATAACACTTCCAGAAGGGTACGTGATGATCTCTCTGGATGTGACGTCTCTCTTCACAAACGTACCGCGACACCTAGTCACGAGGAACATCATCCAGCGATGGAAGGAGGTTGACACCCGTATTAACCTGGATCTGTTCTTGGAGATCGTCGAATACTGCATGGAGGCCAGTTATTTCTGCTTCGAAGGGCAATACTATAAGCAGATATTCGGAACAGCTATGGGTAGCCCACTATCGCCCATTGCTGCAGATATTGTGCTGGATGCGGTCATTGCTCAGGCTATGAACTCTCTGCCGTTTGAGATTACAATATTTAGAAAATACGTGGACGATATATTCATGGCGATACCACGGAACACTGAGCAACAAGTACTGCAAGCGTTCAACGACGTCGAGCCGAGAATTCAGTTCACCATCGAAACTGAGAAGGAGCAAAAACTGGCATTCCTCGATTTGACGGTTATCAGAAAATCCGACCAAACCCTGACTACGGAGTGGTATGCTAAACCGATAGCCTCGGGGCGCATGCTCAACTACAGGTCATATCATCAGTCCAAGCACAAGATAAATGTTGCCAAAAACTTTATCCACCGAGTATGGTACCTTACAGGCAACAAATCCACCAGAGAAATATCGGAAATCATCCACCGGCAGCTCCAACTGAACGACTATCCCAAACAAATCATCAATCGATTACTGAACCTGTATGGAAACAAACGACAACCACCCACACTGGTCGAAATCACCGATACCCAAAGCCGACCATCCATCCATCCTCCTACCCAGCCAGCCATTCTGCCAGCCATACCCACACCCCCGCCAGCCATTCTGCCAGCCGAGCCCGCAACATTCCACCAGCCCCCCACCCCGCCAGCCATTCTGCCAGCCACACCCACACCCCCGCCAGACATTCTGCCAGCCGAGCCCATATCACCTCGCCAGCCTCCCACCCCGTCGGCCGTTATGCCAGCCAAGCCCACATCCCAATCACAACCCGTAGCACAACAACTCCAACCAAATGATGTCAACCAGATACAGCAACAACCGGGGATGTCCCGTCCACAACCGAATAGATCCACTATCATCGATCACAATGTCCACCAAACGTCATCATCCGCAAAAGATCACACCTGTAGCGACACCGTCACCAATCCTTCGTGCACCGATAATCCAGCAGCAGAAACACCTGAAACAACCAATAATGTTAAGATATACAGAGCAATACCATATGTACCCGCGCTTTCACAACGAATCACCAAAATTTTAGCTAAAGATTATCCAAACATTGCCATTGCAACAAAACAGAATCGCGTAATTAAAAACCTCCACACACATGTAAAACACCCCGTAAACAAAGACGACGTTAGTAACATTATTTACAAAATACCATGCAATGATTGCGCAAGTTGTTATATTGGTATGACCTCAAACACTCTACGGAGAAGATTAACTGGACACCGAGCGAATATAAACAAATTGGAAAAACTGAAAAATGATAACAACACTAACACAGAAATAGCTAAAGCATCACTCATAGAAACTACGACAGCACTAATACAACATTGTATAGAACAAGATCACCGATTTGACTTAGAACACAGATTGTTGACCATAGTTATAAGAAATCCACACTCCCGTTTTTAGAAATGTGTCACATCACCAACACATACCACACAGTCAATAAGAGAACAGATATAGACAAACTCAGCACAACATACGCAGCAGTGTTGCACGACATAAAGAGCAATAACGAACGAAAAACGACTAGGAGAGATAATAATATTAATGAGAGGGACTCAATATCACCGATAGGGCACGTTGCCCATCCATAAGACAAACGGAAAGATAGTCAAATTGCGCCAATGCCGATACAAGTTGTGCGTGAAAAAAGAATAATTTTTACAGTTTGAGTTCAGAAAGGTAGTTTTGTTATATATTTTACAACTGTTTCATAACGTAACAAAATTTAAAATTCACAGTATGTACCAAAACCAACAACCACGACAGTTACCGTTAGACTAAACATTGGACATATAATGAAACGAATATTGTAAGTCATAGCAACTAAAAATTAACACATAAATGTACAAACAAACATTAAATTACAGTACCCCCTGAAGATGACACCAATCCAGTGTCGAAACATCGGGCAGATAGCTTAAATTTCGTTTAATTCAATATAGACTGCGTTGCCGAAAATCATAAGGTGGCTGTAATTCTGGAGAATGTGGGAAGAGCGGTTGCACCTTCAAGCATCACGTATTGCTTCACAAGGATTTCGCTGCACCCGCTACAACGAGCAAAGACACGTCCAACGTAGGCGGATCTCCAAAGCAGAATGAAGAACGCAATGTCAACACGCATCGATCGGATACGGGTCCAGGTTCGTTTCGCTATTTGCCGGTGACTCTGTTTGGCGACGGAGTACAAGTCAGCTGTCACGCCTTCTTAGACGACGGATCGGAGTTAACTCTCATCGATCAGCAGCTTGCGGAGGACCTGAAGCTCTTTGGAACGGTTCTTCCCCTCTGTCTTAAATGGACGGGAGGAACGCATCGCTACGAGTCCGACTCTCAGAGCATCGACGTTGAAATTAGCGGAAAGGATGGAAGGCGAACGCTGCTTCAGGGTGTAAGAACGGTAGAGGAGCTACAATTACCCTTCCAGTCCCTGGACATGGGCCTACTAGCGGAGAAACATGGATATCTACGTGGTTTACCCGTGGACTCGTACTGTAACATCCGTCCACGGATACTGATTGGGCTGAAACATGCAAACCTCATGCTGGTGCGGAAGAGTCGTGAGGGCAAGATGGGCGAGCCAATCGCTGTCAAAACCAATTTGGGATGGACTGTATATGGAGGCTGGACATCTCAGAACTCTTCGAGTACGGCCAGTCATACGTACCACATCTGCTCGTGCAACGAACAAAGCCTGACGCATCTAAATCAAATGGTCAAAAATTACATTTCCATCGACAGTTTAGCAGTACAGCCAAAAGCCTTTGGAAGGCTTTCCAAAGAAGATGAACGCGCTATGGCTCTTTTGGAATCCCGCACACACTTCAACGGAGAACGCTACGAAACGGGCTTGTTGTGGCGCTCTGATAAAATTCGACTTCCGGACAACAAGGTAGTTGCAATCCGTCGTTGGCGGTGCTTAGAGAAGCGCATGGAGAAGGACACGGAGTTGGCGAGCATCCTGCACGAAAAGATTGCGGAGTACCGATCGAAAATCTACATTCGCAAGCTTACATCGGAGGAGCTGTCAACCAAGCATGAGCGGGAATGGTATTTACCCATATTTCCGGTTTACAACCCGAACAAGCCAGGAAAGGTCCGGATTGTATGGGACGCCGCTGCCCAAGCATTCGGCATTTCTTTGAATTCGGCGCTTCTTACCGGTCCAGATCAGTTGGCGTCACTTATGGGCATCATGTACCAGATCCGTGAACATCGACTAGGCGTATGTGCCGACATCCGCGAGATGTTCCACCAGGTCGGAATCGTTCCTGAAGACCAGCATTGCCAACGTTTCCTGTGGCGTGACCGCGACAAACAAGGTGAACCAGACACGTACGTCATGCAGGTAATGACTTTCGGCACGAGCTGTTCTCCTGCCGCAGCTCAATTTGTGAAAAACAGAAACGCCGAAAGGTTTGAAGAAGAACATCCAGCAGCGGTGATGATCATCAAAAAACGGCATTACGTGGATGACATGGTGTTTAGCGTTGAAACAGAGTCGGAAGCAGTCACGCTCGCTGAGTCTGTGCGTTTTATCCACATGCAAGGCGGATTTGAAATCCGCAATTGGATTTCCAACTCTCCGTTAGTTCTTTCTTCAATGAATGCAGGCGAGTCGTCAGAAAAGGACTTGAACATATCAGCCGAGTTGTCGAGTCAGAAAATCCTCGGTATGTGGTGGGATACGAAGGACGATGCCGTTGGCAGAACCTGTTACCCAGCTGAGAAAATGAATTTAGTCGTGTTTCGGGTTCAATTTTCCCCACTGTGCTATGGTTTAGAAGGGAAAAAAAGACAAGGGACGAGGCACAGAACACCCAGTGGCCCAGTGATGATTTTTTTGTTTGACGAAAAGATTTCACCGACTGGAGCGGGAATAGAACCCACACTTCGAGGCTTACGATATGCCTAGACGACTGCCGCCACTAACCACACGGCCACAAAGCCCACTGGGCTTATTTTAGTTCTTACTGTTTATAGTGCTTATTATTTTTTGCGAGTTTCTCGTAAGTTGAACTTTTTAAAGTTTTGTATCACTATTTAAATAACTTTATTTAATTTGCAGCAAACCGCCGGACACAAAACAGCATACGGTACTCAACCACACAATGTTGTGCGCATGTTTAACTGAAATCGCTAGTGGAATCAGAACCAGTGAGTCCTCCTGTCCCTCTATATATATTCGGGCAAATGGATTCAACTCTAGTTCAGCAAAATGTGCTCTAGTGGAACTGGGGAAATTATATTCCTTGTTGACTGTGAAATGCAGCCCCCACAGCGGGGGGGCGACTCTCATCGGTAGGTTAAGATTTTGAAATTATTGGGAAAATGTTAGTGAAAGTTTGTGAAAAGTTGAGTGTTAGCATTAATAATGAAGCAAAAAATTAGAGGATGCTAAGTTTTTTTTTTCAGTAGCAGAGCTGCCCTAGAGCACCATAGATTGGCCTGTCTCAGCTGTTATGTCGGTAGTTATTTCTGCAGTTCCTTTGGGAGTTCTTTCAAAAACTACTCCACGTATTGGAAGGTTTATTGCTTCAAAAGTTCCTACGGAAATACCAACAAAGAAAATCTGCTAGGAGGCTCAATGGAAATTCCTTGAAAAGTTCCCTCTAGAATCCATTTGAAACTTCGATAAGAAATTCTTTCATGAGTCCTGGTATTCTCTCAAAAGTTTCTCTAGATTTTTACCAGTAATTCCTTTGGAAACTCTTCCAGCAGGCACTCCTTAAACTTAGTCAGTTTCTCCAGCAAATTATGCCACGGATTGCCAAGAGTTCCTCGGGGAATTATTCTATGAATTCTTCCGAGTTTTTTTTTTTCCTGTAGTTTGTCTTATAATATTATCAGAAGTTTTCCAATGATTTTTTCTAGGAGTCCTACCGAAAATTTCTGCAAGAGTTGCATTCTTTCATAAATTTCCCAGGATTTCTACAGAGCTACTCTGAGAAATCTTCCATCATTTCCTGCTTAAATAATTTAAGAAGTTCCTCTAGGAAGACAGAGTTTCCAATTCAAACTATTGCATGAGTTCAGTCGAAAATTTTGAACCTGGTGAACATTTTTCAGAAGTTCCATCATTCATTTTTCTAGTACTTTCTCCAAGAAGCAGTTGTATTGGGAATTATTCCCCAAGTCCTCCCGAATATTTCTACGGAAACTCCTCTGGATTTTTATCAGGAGTTCTCCTGAGAATTCTTCTTACAGGTCATCCGGGAATTATTATACGAATTCCTTCGAGAATTACTTCAGGAGTTCCACAGCAAATTTTTCCAGGGATTTCTCCGGGAATTCTTGTAGGGATTGTTTTTGGGTTTTTTAGGAGTTCCTCTAAGAATTACTCCGGCAATCCATTCTTGATTTCTTTTCAGTACCTCTTCGAGTTTTATCAAAAACATTTCTGTAAATTCTTATAGGGGTTGTTCTAGGTATTGTTCCAGGATTTTAACCGGAAATTTATCCATGATTTCTACTAGGATTTCTTCCACGTCTGCCTCCAAGAGATCTTTTAGAAGATTTTGGGTTTTTTTTTACCAGGAGTTCCCTTGAACATTTTTTCACCACTTCCTCGTTGAATAATGTAAGTGAATTTTCCGTGAATTCCTTCAGAAGTTTCACTGGGTACTCAAGGATTTAAACTTGAAATTTCTCTATGATTTTCATGATTGACAGTTATTCTGGGATTCCTGTAGGAGTTTCTTCGTCCTTTGGGAATCCCTCCTGGGAATTCTGCGGGAATCTCTTCAGGAGTTCCTCCAGGAAATCTTTAGGAATTCATCCGGAAATTTCTGCAAGATTCCGCTGAGAAGTCCTCCACGAACTCCTCCCGGAAGTCTTCCAGGAGTTCCTCCGTGAATTCCTCCAGGAGTTCCTCCGTGAATTCCTCCAGGAGTTCCTCCGTGAATTCCTCCAGGAGTTCCTCCGTGAATTCCTCCAGGAGTTCCTCCGTGAATTCCTCCAGGAGTTCCTCCGGGAATTTCAGGAATCCTTCAGGAGTTCCTCCGGGAATTCATCCTGGAGATTATCCAGGAAATCTCCAGGAGTTCCCCCGAGAATTGCTGCAGAAGTTCCTCCGGGAATTGCTCCAGGAGTTCCTTCGAGAACTGCTACACGTCGGAAATTTATCCAGGAGTTCCTCCTGCAATTTCCCTAGGAGTTCCTCTGGGAATTCCTCCAGGAGGGCCCCCAGGTTTTCCTCCAAGAGTTCCTTCGGTAATTAATCCAGACCATTTTTCGGGAATACCTCTGGGAGTTCCTCCTCCAAGAGATCCTTGAAGATATTCTCCGGGAACTCTTCTAGAAAGTGCGAGAATTCCTTCAGGAGTTCCTCCGAGTTTCTCCACAAAATCCTCCGGGAAATCTTCCGAGAGCTCCTCATGAAATTCCTTCAGGAGATTCTACAGGAATTTCTCTAGGAGTTCCTCCGAGAATTTTTCCAGGAGTTCCTCCGGAAATTATTCCAAAAGTTTCTCTGTAAATTCCTCAGGAGTTCCGCCGGGAATTCCTCCAGAAGGTCCTCCGGGAGTGCCCCCAGGTATTTCTCCAAGTGTCCTTTCGGGTATTACTACAGAACTTATCTCGGGGATAACTTCAGGACTACCTCCGGAAATTCTTTCAAGAGCCCCTCTGAGAATTCCTGAAAAACAGTTTCTGTGGGAACTCCTCCTGGAATTCCTCCTGAAGTCCATACAGGAGTTCTCCGAGAAGTCCCTCCGAGAATTACTGCAACTTTTCGCTCTAAGAGTTCCTCCGAAAATTGCTCCAGTTCCTTCGGGAATTATTTCAGGAGTTCCTCTGGGAATTTCTTTAGTAGTTCGTCCGGGAAATCATACGGTACTCCAGGAATTTCTCCAGAACTCTCTCTCTCTTCTTGGCGTAACGTCCTCATTGGGACAAAGCCTGCTTCTCAGCTTAGTGTTCTATGAGCACTTCCACAGTTATTAACTGAGAGCTTCCTCTGCTAATGACCATTTTGCATGTGTATATCGTGTGGCAGGCACGAAGATACTCTATGCCCAAGGAAGTCAAGGAAATTTCCTTTACGAAAAGATCCTGGACCGACCAGGAATCGAACTCGTCACCCTCAGCATGGTCATGGCTGAATACCCGTGCGTTTACCGCCTCGGCTATATGGGCCCTACCTTCGGGAATTCTTCCAGAAATACCTTCGGGAATTCCTCCGCGAAGAAAACCTTCAGGAGTTCTTCCGGGATTTCCTACAGGAGTACTTACGGGAACTCCTCCAGAAGTTCTCCGGGAATTTCTCCAGGAGCTCTTCCAGCAATTCCTCCAACAGTTCTTTCGGGAATTCCTCCAAAAGTTTCTCCAGGAATTCATCCAGGAGCTCCTCCGGAAATTCATCAACGAGTTATCCGTAAATTCCTCCGGGAATTTCTTCAGGAATTCCTCCGCGAATTCCTCCAGGAGTTCCTCCGCGAATTCCTCCAGAAGCTCCTCCGTGAATTGCTCCAAGAATTGCTCCAAGAATTCCTTCGGGAATTTCTCCAAGAATTCCTCCGGAAATTCCTCCAGGAGTTCTTTCGGAAATTCTTCCAGCAGTTCCTCCAGCAATTGCTCCAAGAATTCCTCCAGCAGTTCCTTTGGGAACTCTTCCAGGTGTCCCTCCAGGAACTCTCCAGGAATTCCTACAGGAGTTCCTCATCGAATTCCCGGAGGATCTTCTGCAGTAATTTGAGGAAGAATTTCTGGAGAAATTCCTGGAGGAACTCTGGAGTAATTCCCGAAAGAATTCCTGGAGGAACTCATGAGAATTGCTGGGGGAACTTATTAAGGAACTCTAGGGACAATTCCTTGATAAACTTGGAGCACATCTCAGGGAACTCCTGTTGGAATTCCTGAGGAACTCTTGGAGTAATACCCTTAGGAACTCCTGGAGGATTTCCTGGAGAAACTGCTGGAGAAACTCCTGGAGAATTTCCCGGAGGAACTCCTGAAAGATTTCCTAGAGGAACTCCTGAGTATTTCTGGGAGAACTCTTGGAGGAACTCCAGGCACACTTCCTTGTGAAACTTCTGCAGCAAATCCCAGGGGCCTCTTGATGATATTTCCAGGGGAACTCCTAGAGGAATTCCCGGAGGATTTCAAAGAAGTTTTTTCTGGAGAAACTCCTGAGAATTTCTGAGAGGACTCCTGGAGGAATTCCTTGAGGGACTCCTGGAGAAATTCTTAAAGGAACTCCTGGAGCAATAACTGGAGGATCTCCTGGAGAAATTCCTACAGGAATTCCTTGACAAACTTCTGCAGCAATTCCCGAAGCAATTCTTGAAAATATTCCCGAATGAACTCCTGCAGGAACTCCCGGAGTAACTCCTGGAGGTATTCACGGAAAAACTCCTGGAGATATTCCTGGAGGAATTTCCGGTGGAACTCCTGGGTTGTTTAGTGAATAAAATATAGCAAAAATTATGAAATTTTGGCTTTCGACTAATTTTTAGATGGAGCATTCGAATATGAAATAATCTGAGTACCTCTAAAGAACCCAATTCCCGGAGTAATTCCTGGAAATAATCCTGGAGGAACACTTGAAGTTATTCTTGGGTGAATTCCCGGAGGAACTCCAGGATGAATTACTGGAGTTACTCTTTTAGGAACTCCTGCAGGAACTCCTTGAGGTATTCCCAGATAAAATCCTGGAGGTATTCCAATAGGAACTCCTGGAGGAGTTCACGGAGGAACTCCTGGAGGAATTCTTCGAAACTGCTGGGGCAATTCCCTGAGAAACAGCTGCAGCAATTCACGGAGGAATTCCTGAAAGTTTTCCTGGAGGACCTTCTGGATATATTTGCGCAGGAACTCCTGGAGAAATTCCCGGAGGAATTCCTGGAGGAATTTTTGGAGGAATCCTCGGAGGAATTCCCGGAGCAACTCCTGTAGTATTTACTGGAGGAACTGTAGGAAGAATTCCTGGAGGAACTCCAGGAGAAGTTCTTGAAAGAACTCCTGGAGGAATTCCTAGAGGAACTTTTGGAAAAGCTCCTGGAGGATTTTATGAAGGAGCTCTTGAGGGAATTCCCGGGGGAACTCCTGGAAGAATTAGTGGAGTTACTCCTGGAGGGATTCTCGGAAGAACTTCTGGAGAAATTTCTGGAGGAACTCCAGGAGCAATTCCAGGAGTTCTTCCGGAAATACTTTCAAGAGTTCCTCCCAAGAATTTCTAGAGGAATTTCCGGAGGATTTTTTTCTTGAGAAATTGCAGGAAGAACTTCAGTAGTAATTCCCGTAGGAAGAAATGGAGAAATTCCCGGAGGACTACTAGCGGAAATACAGGGACAATTAATTGAGAAACTTCTGCAGCAAATCCCAGGGAACCCCTGGTGGTATTTCCGGGGGAACTCCTGGAGGAATTCCCGGAGAAACTCTTGGAAGAATTCCTGTGGGAACTCCTGAGAATTTCTGGGAGAACACCTGGAGGTACTCCTTGAGGAACTTCTGGAGCGATTTGTGGGGTAATTCCGTGAGAAAATCCTGCAGCATTTCCCGGAGGTATTCCGAAGAAACTTCTGGTATTCCTGGATGAACTCCTGGAGCTATTAACGGAGGAACTTCTGGAGAAAATCCCGGAAGAATTCCTGAAGGATCTCCTACAGGAACTGCTGGAGCAATTTCTTGAGAAATTCGTATAGCATTTCTCGGAGGAATTTCAGAAAATATTCCCGAACGAACTCCTGCAGGAACTCCCGGAGTAACTCCTGGAGATATTCGCGGAGGAACTTCTGGAGAAATTTCCAGTGGAACTCCTGGAAGAAATTCTGGAGCAACTCCTGAAAGTTTCTGGAAGAACTCCTGGAGGAACTTCTGGATCCTGAGGCAATTGCTTGAGAAAGTTCTGCAGCAATTCCCAGAGGAACTCGTGAAGATTGCCTGGAGATATTCACGAAGGAATTCCTGGAGGTACCTGAGAAAATCCTGGAGGTATTTTCGGAGGAATTCCTGGAGGAATTCCCGGAGGAACTTCTGGAAGAATTTCCGGAGGAACTCCTGGAAGACTTCCTAGAGGAACTGCTGAGAATTTCTGGAAGAACTCTTGGAGGAACTTCTGGAGCAATTCCTGGGACAATTCCTTGAGAAAACCCTGCAGTTTTTCCCAGAGGAACTCTTGGAGGTATTCCCGGAGAAATTTCTGTAGGCATTCCTGGAGGAACTCCAGGAGCAATAATCGGAGGACTCCTGGAGAAACGCCCGGAAGAATCCTGGAAGTACTTCTAAAGGAATTCTTAGAGGAACTGCTGGGGCGATTCCTTGAGAAATTTCCCGGACTGATTCCTGGAGATATTCATGGAGGAACTCCTAGATGAATTACCACTGAAGGTATTCCTTAAGGAATTTCAGGAGAAACTCCCGGAGAAATTGCCGGTGGAACTCCTGGAAGAATTCCTGAAGTAACTCGTGAAGGAACTCCTGGAGCAATTCCTTAAAAAACTTCTGCAGCAAACCCCAGGGAACCCCTAGAGGTATTCTAAATCCTGGAGGAGTTCCCAGAGGACTTTCTGGAAGAACTCCCAAAGAAATTACTAGAAATTTTCCCGGAGGAGCTCCTGCAGTATTTACAGTAGAAATTCCTGGAGGAACTCCAGGAGAAGCTCCTGGATGATTTTTTGTGGAAGCTCTTGGAGGAATTCCCTAGAGGAGTACTTGAGGTACTCTTTGAGGAATTTTTGAAGGAACTCCAGGATAAATTCCCGGAAAAACTCCTGATGAAATTCGCGGAGGAACTCCTGGATGTATTTGAGCATGAGCATAGATGACCGTACAATTCGTAGTTGCTACTCCGTGATTGACCAGAACAATCGAAATTGCACAAGGAACCAACAAACGGAGCTTGGGAGTAGCTACCGCTCTCAATGTGCACAGTTCGAGAATTCCAGACTTTATTAGTCAATAACGGCGCCGGCCACGTCCTTACGGTCATCGAGGAAGGAAAGGAATGTTAGTGTGACGTACGTTGCTACTAGAGACCGAGATCACCTCATCTTCTCCACGACTGTCACGGGAAAGAGTTTTTGTTAGTGGGGAGGGTAGAGTCACATGATTTGGATTCACTTTGGTAAGTGATTTGATTCATGCAACCTTTACTTGAGTCAAAACATTTATTCATTTTGACTAAAATATTACAAATGTCGACACCGAAGATGACGAACCATTCAAATTTGTGTGTAAATGCGAAAATTAAAAGAAAAATATTTATTATCAACTGAATATGCATTGAAAACTAGCGCCGACACATGACGTGACGAACTTTTCAATATTAGTTAGATAAATACACAAAAACCAGAGCAGAATTTTATACATCCTTTAGCATTAATTATTATGATAAAACTAGCTGTACCCGGCAAACTTTGTCTTGCCTACTGCGTTTTTTTACGTTTCAAGTTTCTATCCAAGCCCAAGTCCCCATTGAAAAAGGTATAGAAAATCGATTTTCGAAAACTGTCCATTTGTCCATGTTTTAGGCCTCATAAACCTTCCTTGGGTGAAAACTAACAGAACAAAACTAAGACGACCAAAATTGGACCTTCCATTCGCAAGTTATGCGCGGTCCCACGTATGCCACTGCATTTTTATATATATAGATGGATGGAAAGAGCTCACCAATAAACATCCTTCGAAGTGTCCAGTGCGTATGTGCTGCAGCATCTTCCACTAGGCTCAGTGTACCAGTTATGGCTATAGTACCTCAAATCCACCATAGTTGATTTTCAACCTTTAAAGATACAAATCAACAAGAAAAAAATCGTGAAAAAACAGATCACGATCACAAAAGATAATTGCAATCATTCAAACTTCACAATTTGCTCAAATTATGGTAGAAATAAATCATTTTCCTTAACTTTTCGGCCTCCTTGCGCCCTATTTCGCCATAGTGTACCAGTTATAGCAAATCCCATAAGGAATGCATGTAAATAGTGCGAAGTGGAACCCAAATTAACAAATGTGTTCATAACTGGTACAGGGTTCCTATCATTGGCACACGCCGTAATAAATACTAAAGGTGGTTTTGGTTCCGTTTTTATATTTTTCCTGTGAAGTATGAAAACTAATCAATCATTTGACTTATTGTTTACTTTTCGTCGGTCTTCTTCTTATTTTTGTAGAAATAGTTTTTGTTAGCTAGTGCGATAACTGGTACAGGCACCCTAACTGGCCTCTTCTCCGAAATCACACTGAACCGCTACAACTATACACGGGTACGACGATGTGCACATTCAAATTGACGACGATGACGATGCGGCCGGTCCGAATGAAAAAAGCGGCCTCTTCACTTCGCCACCAAAATCACACTCGCGCGCGGGAATTTTCGTCACCACCGAGAAAGTAAAGTAAATGCTGAACCAAACAGACACACACGACCCGACCGAACGACTTTGCGAGACTGACTTGAGTTGGAACGCGGGAATTTTCGTCCCCACCGAGAAAGCAAAGTAAATGCACGACCAAACAGACACACACGACCCGACCGAACGACTTTGCGAGACTGACTTGAGTTGGAGCGCGCGGGAATTTTCGTCACCACCGAGAAAGCAAAGTAAATGCACGACAAAACAGACACACACGACCCGACCGAACGACTTTGCGAGACTGACTTGAGTTGGAGCGCGCGGGAATTTTCGTCACCACCGCGAAAGCAAAGTAAATGCACGACCAAACAGACACACAACCGAACGACTTTGCGAGACTGACTTGAGTTGGAGCGCGCGGGAATTTTCGTCACCACTGAGAAAGTAAAGTAAATGCTGGACCAAGCACACACACGACCTACAAACGACTTTGCGAGACTGACTTGAGTTGGAGCGCGCGGGAATTTTCGTCACCACCGAGAAAGCAAAGTAAATGCACGACCAAACAGACACACACGAACCGACCGAACGACTTTGCGAGACCGACTTGAGTTGGAGCGCGCGGGAATTTTCGTCACCACCGAGAAAGCAAAGTAAATGAACGCAGTGTTGCGAATACTCACTTGCAAGAGTGATACTCATTTGCTTCTATCTCAGTCCAGAAGCATGCTATCAAAAAATGATGTTAGAAGGGCTTTTAGATTGTAGTTTAATCTAAAAGTTTGCCGAATAAAGTAAAGGTCGCAGACGCATACCAAAGTTGTGAGAGAGCTGTGAGTACGAGGTGAGTAAAATTCGTGTAATTTATACTCACCGTGTACTCACAGCTCTCTCACGGTTTCGGCATGCGTCTGAGACCTTTACTTTATTCGGAAAACTTTTAGATTAAACTACAATCTAAAACCCCTTCAAACATCATTTTTTGATAGCATGCTTCTGGACTGAGATAGAAGCAAGTGAGTATAATTTTTTGCTAGTGAGTATTCGCAACACTGAATGAACGACCAAACAGACACACACGACCCGACCGAACGACTTTGCGAGACTGACTTGAGTTGGAGCGCGCGGGAATTTTCGTCACCACCGAGAAAGTAAAGTAAATGCTGGACCAAGCACACACATGACCTACCAACGACTTTGCGAGACCGACTTGAGTTGGAGCGCGCGGGAATTTTCGTCACCACCGAGAAAGTAAAGTAAATGCTGGACCAAGCACACACATGACCTACCAACGACTTTGCGAGACCGACTTGAGTTGGAGCGCGCGGGAATTTTCGTCACCACCGAGAAAGCAAAGTAAATGCTGGACCAAGCACACACACGACCTACCAACGACTTTGCGAGACCGACTTGAGTTGGAGCGCGCGGGAATTTTCGTCACCACCGAGAAAGTAAAGTAAATGCTGGACCAAGCACACACACGACCTACCAACGACTTTGCGAGACCGACTTGAGTTGGAGCGCGCGGGAATTTTCGTCACCACCGAGAAAGCAAAGTAAATGCACGACCAACCAGACACACGCGACCCGACCGAACGACTTTGCGAGACTGACTTGAGTTGGAGCGCGCGGGAATTTTCGTCACCACCGAGAAAGCAAAGTAAATGCACGACCAAACAGACACACACGACCCGACCGAACGACTTTGCGAGACTGACTTGAGTTGGAGCGCGCGGGAATTTTCGTCACCACCGAGAAAGTAAAGTGAATGCTGGACCAAGCACACACACGACCTACCAACGACTTTGCGAGACTGACTTGAGTTGGAGCGCGCGGGAATTTTCGTCACCACCGAGAAAGTAAAGTAAATGTTGGACCAAGCACACACACGACCCGACCGAACGACTTTGCGAGACTGACCTTTCGCGAAGGAACTCCTGGATGTATTTCAGTAGGAACTCAGGGAGAGATGGGCGAGTTCCTCGGGCAAATCCTCTACGAATTCCTCCGGGAATATCTTCAAAAGTCCCTCTGAGACTTCCTATAAAAGCACTAGCGTGCGCAGGGTTCTTGCTTAGGGGGCAGTATAATAATGGTGCAATATATGTATGATCATGGTGCAAAATAGAATGATGGTGTTACACGCAATATGAATTCCCAAGTAGGGGTTTCAACATGTTGTGGTGCCAACATCACCAAGTACTTTATATTTAGATTCTAGAGAAGGCTTCGGATGGTAATGATTTCAAGGCAATACGAAACTTAAGTATGAAGTCATTATCTCGACTCTTATAAAATTTTATAAACGTATCAAATACAATGGAGAATATCTATAAAATTATCAATTATAGGAAAAAAAATATTGCCGTTGTGAAAGAATTTCGATCCTGGACAATAAATGATGCTAGGATAATGTCAGAACTCCTAGATAGAACATTTTGATCGGGATCCTTATTGCAATCTACAGAGATTCATCCAGGATTTCTCCAAAGATTTGTGCATGAGTTCCTCCAGGAATTCCCTCAAAAAATCTTCCAATAATTCCTTCAGAAATTCATCCAGGAAGTCTCATATATTTCTCCAGAAATTCCTCAAATAATTCCTCCAAGAATTGCTCCAGTAAATACTCCAGAAATTCTTTCAAAATTACCTCCAGGTATTCCGCCTGATATTTCTTCTAGGAAAAATCCACTAGAAATGTCTGCCCACAATATTTCCTCCAGGGATTCCTCTAGGAGTTGCCCCACGGAATCCCCCAGAAAATCCTAAAGAAATTTCTGAAGAATATCTTCCTGGAACTCCTTGAGAAATTCCTCCAGGAGCTCCTTCAGAAAATTATCCAGAAAATTCTCAACGAATTTCTTCAGGAATTCCTTCAGGGATTCATCCATGCATCATTTCACAAAATCCTTCTTAAATTCCTCAACAAATTCCTCTGGGATTTCTCGAAAAATAATGCCAGAAATTCTTACAGGAATTCCTCAAAACAAAATATCCTCCAAGAATTCCTCGTGAAATTCCTCCAGGGATTTCTCCAGAAAATCCTCTAGGAATTTCAGCCAGAATTTCTCCAGAGAATCCTAAAAGAATGTCTCTCGGAGCTCTTCCAAAAATTTCGCGAGGAATCTCTACAGGAAATCCTCCACAGATTCCTCCAGTAGTTTCTCCAGGATTTTTTCTAGGATTTTTTTTCAGGAATTCTTTCAGGAATTCAATAAATAATTTCTTCTGAAATTCCTCCAGATATTCCTTTAGAAATTCCTCCAGATATTCCTTTAGAAATTCCTCGAGGGGTTACTTCAGACATTACTTTAGAAATTCCTCCAATATGCAACCAGTGATTTCTTTCAGGAATCCCTCCACGGAAACTTCTTCCAGAAATTCCTCCAGGTATTCCTTCAGAAATTTCTCGAAATGTTCTTTCAGACATTTCTCCAGGAAGCCTCATATATTTCTCCAGAAATTCTTCAAATAAATCCCCCAGGAATTCCTCCAGTAAATACTCCTAAAATTCCTCCAGAGATCCCTCCTTATATTTTTCTAGGAAAACTCCTGAATGTCTGTCTCTCAGAATTCCCCCAATATTTCCTCCACGGATGCCTCCATAACATGCTAAAGGAATTTCTCACGGAATTCTTCCAGGTATTCCTCAAGAAATTTATCCAAGGATTTTTCCATGGATTCCTTCAGGGAATTCTCAAACAATTTCATCAGAAATTCCTTCATGGATATCTTCAGAAATTCCACAAAAAAATCCTCCAGAAATTCCACCAGGAATTCTTTCAGAAATTTGTCGAGGAAGAACTCCTGTAATTCCTCCAGCAGTTCCTCCAGGCATTCCTCCAGAAAATCCTCTAGGAATTTCTGCCTGAGTCCCCAAGAATGTCTCCCGGAACCCTTCCAAGAATTCCTCGAGGAATTCCGCAAGGAAGTTGTCCAGGAAATCCTCCACGGATTCCTTCAGGAATTTCTTCAGGATTTTCTGCAGGAATTCATTCATAAATTTCTTCAGAAATTCCTCAAAAAATTCCACCAGGTATTCGTTCAGAATTTGCCCGAGTAGTTCCTTCAGACATTCCTCCAGAAATTCCTCCGAGATGCCTCCAGAGATTCCTCCCCGAAATTCATCCATGGACTCCATCAGAAAATCCTAAAGTAATTTCACCTGAAACTCTTCCAGAAATTCCGGGAGTTCCTCGAATGATTCCGCGAGAAATTCCACGGAATCCCCCAGGAATTTCTCCAGGATTTTTTTCCTGAAATTTCTTCAGGAATTCCTCCAGGGATGAAATAATTAATATCTTCAGAAATTCCTCCAGATATTCCTTCAGAAATTCCTCCAGAAGTTCCTTCAGGCATTCCTCCATTAATTTTCCAGGAAGCCTCATATATTTCACCAGAAATTCCTCAAATAATTCCTCTGGTAAATACTCCAATAATTCCTCCAAAGATTCCTCCTGAAATTTTCTTTTAGGAATGAGTGTCAGAATTCCTACAATATGTCATCTAGGGATTCCTCCAAGAATTGATCCTCGCATTCCTCCAGATAATCCTAAATGAAACGGAACTCTTCCAGGAATTCCTCCTAGAATTCCTCGAAAAATTCCCCCATGGATTCCATCAGGAAATTCTCAAGGCATTTCTTCAGGAATTCCTCCGAGGATTCATTCATGAATTTCTTCAGAAATTCCGCAAAAATTCCTCCGCAAAAATTCTTTTAGAAACTTCTTAAGAAAGAGCGCCAGAAATTGTACCAGGAACTCCTCCAGGGATTCCTCTAAAAAATCCTCTGGGAATTTTCACCAGAACTACAGGGATTTCTCCTTGAATTCCTCAAAGAATTCCTCAAAAACATTTTCTAGGAGTTTCTCAAGGAGTTCCTGCAGGGATTCGTTAAAAAATTTCTTCAGAAAATCTTTAAAAAATCATGCAGAAGTTCCTCCAGAAATTCCTTCAGAAATTTCTCGAGGAGTTCCTTCAGAAATTTCTCCATGGAGCCTCATATATTTCTCCAGAATTTCACCAAATAATTCCTCCAGTAAATACTCCAGAAATTTCATCAGAATTTCCCCCAGGAATTCCTCCAGAGATTCCTCATGAAATTTCTTCTAGAAAAAAAAAACCTTTAGGAATGTCTGCCAGAATTTCTTTAATATTTCCTCCCGGGATTTTTCACGGAATTGCTCTACAAATTCCTCCAGAAAAACCTAAAGGAATTTCTCCCGGAACTCTTCCAGGAATTCCTCCTGGAATTTATCGAGCAATTCTTCCATGGATTCCGCCAGGACATTCTACAGGAAATTCTCAAGGACTTCTTCAGGGATTCATTCCTTCAACGATTCATTCATGAATTTCTTTAAAAAATCATCCAGAAATACCACCAGGAAGAACTCCAGAAAATCCTCTAGGAATTTCTGCCAGAATTCCTCCAGAGAATCTTAAGGGAATGTTTCCCGGAACCCTTCCAAGAATTCCTTCAGCGATACCTCCATGGATTCCTCCAGGAATTTCTCCAGTATTTTTTTCAGGAATTCCTTCAGAAATTCCTGCCTCCATGGATTCCACCAGAAATTTCTCAAGGCATTCATCTAGGGATTTTTCCAGAAAATCCTTCACGGAATCTTCCACATAATCCTAAATCAATTTCTCCTAGAACTCTTCTAGGAATTCCTCAAGGGATACTTCCATGGACTCCTCATGAAATACCTCCAGGGATTGCTGCCGGAATTCCTACAGAAAGTTCTCTAAAAATTTCTGCCAGAATTCCTCCAATATTGTCTCCAGTGATTCTTCCAGAAATTCCTCGACTAATTCCTCCAGAAAATCCTAAAATATTTTTTTCCGGATCTTTTCCGGGAATTTCTCTAGGAATTCCTCCAGAGATTTCTTCATGCATCCCTCCGAAATTTCTTCGGGAATTCATCCATGAGTTTCTTCAGAAATTTCTCAAAAAAATCCTTTATTAATTCCTCGAGGACATTCTTCCAGGAAGCTTTAAATATTTGTCCAGAAATTCCTTAACCCTTATGTGGCCGGCAGGGTACCCGGGTACCCAGCACCCATTTAAAATACACGGTGTAGAAAAAAGCAAAAAGTTTGCCGGCCACATAACGGTTAAAGAAGTCATCCAGGAATTTCTCTAGTTATTCCTCTAAGAATTCATAAATGAATTCCTCCAAAAAAATCTGGAGGAATTTATCCAGAAATATCTCCCGGAATGCAAACATGGATTCTCCCAAAAATTTCTCTAGAGATTCCTGAAGAAAATCATCCAGGAATTTCTCCAGGAATTCCTCCAGGAATGTTTCGCAAAAAATAAGTCAAAGAATTCTTTCGGGAATTCCTCCAGGAATTCCTCCATTCATTCCTTCAAAAATGTCTTCAGTAATTTCATCTTGAATTTCTACAGGGATTCCTTCAGGAATTTCTGCAAGGATACCTTAAGGAATTCCTGCTCGGATTTTTCCAGAAAATCCTGAAGAAATTTGTCCCGGAACTCTTCCTGGAATTCCTCGTGAAAATTTTCCAGGGATTTCTACAGAATTTTTTTCAGGATTTTTTTTTCTGGAATTTTTCCAGGAATCTCCTGGAACAACTATAAAAATTTCTCTATTTTTTGCTCCAGAAAATTCTCTAAAAAAATCTTCATGGATACCCCCAAGAATTCCTCTAGGTATTCCTCCAAGAGTACAACCACGGATTTCTCCAGAAAAAAACTTCTCCCGAAACTGTTCCTGAAATTTTTCAAAGAATTTCTTTAGGAAATCCTTCAGATTTTTTTCCAGGAATTACTATAAAAATAAATAAAACTATAAAAATTTCTCTATTTTTTGCTCCAGAAAATTCTCTAAAAAAATCTTCATGGATACCCCCAAGAATTCCCCTAGGTATTCCTCCAAGAGTACAACCACGGACTTCTCCAGAAAAAAAACTTCTCCCGAAACTGTTCCTGAAATTTTTCAAAGAATTTCTTTAGGAAATCCTTCAGATTTTTTTCCAGGAATTACTTCATTTTTTCAGGAATTTCTCCAGAAAAATCTTTAAAGATTATTCCAGAATTTTTACTAGGAATTCTCCAGGGATTCATCCTTGAATTCCTTCACAGATTCCTTCAGGAATCCCTCCTAGGATTACAGCAGGGATTTTTCCCGGATCTTTTCTGGGAATTTCTCTAGGAATTCCTTTAGGGAATTTTCTCCTTTCTCCATGGATTCCTCCAGGAATTTCGTCGGGAATTCATCCAGGAGTCCATCCATGAGTTTCTTCAGAAATTACTCAAAAAAAATCCTTCACAAATTCCTCGAGGAGATCCTCTACACATTCCTCCGGGAAGCCTTAAATATTTGTCCTGAAATTTCTTAAAGAAGTTATCCAGGAATTTCTCTAGTTATTCCACCAAAAAATTCTTCAGGAATTTATCCAGAAATACTTCCCGGAACTCAAACATGGATTCCTCCAGGAATTTCCCCAGAGATTCCTCAAGAAAATCATCCAGGAATTTCTCCAGCAATGTTTCGCGAAAATTCCTCAAAAAAATTCTTTCGGAAATTCCTCCAGGAACTCCTCCACTTTTCCTGCAAAAATTCTTTCGTTAATTCCATCTTGAATACCTTCGGGAATTTCTACAGAGATTCCTCCAGGAATTTCTGCAAGGACTCCTAAATGCTCGGATTTCTCCAGAAAATCCTGAAGAAATTTCTCCTGGAACTCTTCCAGGTATTCCTCGAGAAATTTCTCCAGGGATTTCTACAGACATTTTTTCAGGATTTTTTCTGGAATTTTTCAAGGATTCTCTCCAGAAATTTCTCCTGGGACAACTATAAAAATTTCTCTATTAATTGCTCCAGAAAATCATCTTAAAAATTCTTCATGGATGCCTCCAAGAAGTCCTCTAGGTATTCCTACAAGAATTTATCCACGGTTTTCTCCAGAAAAAAAAAATTCTCCTGGAACTGTTTCAGGAATTCTTCGAAAAATTTCATCAGGTATTCCCCCATAGATTTCGCCAGGAATTTCTCTAGGAATTCCTCCAGGGATTCATCAATGATTTTTTTTAGATATTCCTCAAAAATCCCTCTAGGAATACTTTTGCTCGAGGAGTTGCTTTAATCATTCCTTCAGGAAGCGGCAAATATTTTTCCAGAAATTTTTCAAAGAATTCCTTCAGGAAATCCTCCAGAAATTCTTCCAGGAATTCCTACATTTTTTAAGGAATTTCTCCAGAAAAACCTCTAGGGATTCTTCCAGAAGTTTCTCTAATAATACTCCGGGGATTCATCCTTGAATTGCTTTACGGATTCCTTCAGGAATTCCTCCTAGGATTACAGCAGGGATTTCTCTAGGAATTTTCCCAAAGCTTTCTCTAGGATTTTCTCTATGAATGTCTCCAGGGATTCCTCGAAGTATTCCTCCTGAAAATCCTCCAGAAAATCTCCAGGAATTTGAGAAAATCCTCCAGGGGTTACATCAGGGATTTCTCCAGGAATTTCTCATAGCTTCCTCCAGGAATTCTTCTAGAAACTCCTCCATATGTCCCTCCAGAAATTTCCTCAGGGATTCCTACAGAAATTCCTCCGGAATTCTTCCACAAGTTCCTCCAGGAATTCTTACAAGGAAACCTCCAGGCATTCTCCAAGGATTCCTTCAGGAATGCCTTCAGAGAATCCTCCAGGAATTTCTCCAGGGTTTCTTCCAGGAATGCCTCCAGAGTTTACTCCAGGGGTTCGTTAATAAGCCCCTGCTGGAACTCTTCCAGAAATTTGTCCCGGAATTTTTCGAAATATTTCTCCACAAATTCCTCCATGAATTCTTTTCTCGAATTACTCTACGGATTCCCCCAGGAAATTCTTCAAGGATTCCTTTAGAAATGCCTCCAAGGAATCCCTTCAATAATTTTTCCAGCAATTCCTTTAGTAGTTCCTCCTGCAAGTTCTACAGGAATTTCTCTAGACTCTTCTTCCAGTTTTTGAGAGCTACGTTCAAGAATTCTTTCAAGCACTTCTTTAGTAATGCCTTCAGGGATTCCTCCAGAAAGTCCTTCAAGGATTCCTCCTGAAATTTCTCGAGGGATTTCTCCTGGAATGCCATCACGGATTACTATAGATATATGCCACGATTACGCATTGAAAGCTTTAGTAATGCATAAAATTTAACGATGGTGCATTACAGTAGACGTTCGCTCGGTGCAAACGGTTTAACTGCAATGCTTTTTAACTGCAAGTCCGCTAAGTGCAACAATTTTGCAGTTATCGCACCGCTACCTGTCAAAAACGAAACGTCAACAGAGTTGCGATGTTTTCAGATGCACTACAGCTGCATTGCGATGTTTTTGAGTGCATTTTGGCTGCGTCCAACAGCAATTGACAACTGTTTGACGGCTGTCATTCGTTGCAGTTAGCGAATTTCATTCGTTAACTGAAACGTAAACATGTTGCACTTATCGAACGTCTACTGTATTTCGAAATTAGTCGATCACCCAAATGATTCTGTGAATCATGGTGGTGCATGGAATGAATGATGTATGTATGGTGCATTAGCTATGATTCTGTTATACTCGTCATGTTTCATATTAAGGTGCACATGCAATTCGTGCAAAGGCGCAGGAACTTCAATGTGGCACAGAAATCAACATGTTCCAGGTACGTGGAATACTATTTTGTATGCGAAATGCCAAAATGGTGTATCAAATTCAAATGTAAACCACATCATAATGGTGCATAAGATACCTAGATGGTATAATGAATGCCAAAATGATGCATGAAAAGCTTTGAAGAAGGCGTATGATGCTAGTGTGCTGCATTCAAAGATTATCAACATGTTGCATGGTTAGGTGCACGAATTGCAAAAATGGTACATAGAATACAAAATAAAAGTATTTTATGTGATGTTCACAACATAATGGCCTAGATGATATAATAAACGCTGGCGCTGAAATGGTGCTTGGAAAGCTTTGATGGTGCATAAAATTTAACGATGGTGCATATCAGTATGATGCATTTGATTTCTAGTTGATTAAAAGATAGTGCATGAGATCAGCATAATGCATGGATACTTAGTTCATTCTGTGGACGCTTTGAAGAAGGTATGTACATGATGTTAGTGTGCTGTATTAGTTGTCACCGTTATTCAGCGACACTCGACATTGTGTATGGCTAGGTGTACGAATTGCAAAAATGGTGCATGTAATTCAATGTGGTGCCGAAGTTACCATGGTTCACGTACATGGATTACAGTTTTGGAATACGAAATGCCAAAATGGTGCATGTTATTCGAATATGGTGCTGACATCACTGATTAGTTAAAAGATGGTGCGTGAGATTAGCCTAAAAAATGATTCATGGGTGCGAATGAGATACTAAGAAATTGTATGTATCAGGGGTGCATTTGTTGCCACCATGATTCAGTGATTCTCAACATTGGGTGATTAGATCCAAAATGCAAGAATTGCAAAAATGATGCAAAGAATTTAATGTGGTGCGGAAGTCAACATGGATCAGGTACATGGAATACAATTTGGTGTGTCAATACGGCACAGAAATCAACATAGACCAGGAACAAGGAATGCTATTTTGTATGCGAAATGTCAAAATGGTGCATCAAATTCACTTGTGAACCACATCATAATGGTGCATAAGAGGCCTAGATGATATAGTGAATGCTAAAATAATAGTTGGAAAGCTTTTGTTCGCGCCAACGCGAAGGAATACCCGCGAATATTTTGCCCCTAGTTTCCCTATCACACACCCCGTCGTCCACGCCGTCCAACTGTCCATCCAACGACAACGTGAACGAACATGCACGCAAGGATCGACCCTCGCATGTACAGCGGGTCCGCCGCCGACGACGACGACCGAACCAATCAACAGCCTGTTCGCAAGGAATTTTCCTCCAACACAATCACCACGCTAAATATGTATCCTTCTCCTCTCCTTCCACTTGATTCATCCCGTACGCTCCTCGACAAGAAGAGTCTACCTTCAACCTCCGACCGAAATAGTTCATCCGACCAAAGTCTAGAATCGCCCCCGACGACGAACCAAATCGAAATACAATAATTTTAGTAGTTAAGTTTAATGAACAACCGTGTTTTCCTCCCAGTGCAGCCACAATCCTTTTATACAGTCCACTTGCAATCGAGCTACCGGTCCCGAATCCGTCCACCCCGCAAAATCCCCGTTGCACGACGGAACATTTGGTCCTTCGAGCCGGATCGAATCAGTGCCGTGAGAAGCTGCAGCCGATGGTGGACAGTATTCCTGCCGAGAGGAAATGCCGTCGCTCCCGCTCCAGTAGCTCGACCCGAACCACAGACAAACCGACTTTTTCGTGGCCTTCATTGGCGAAGAAAAAGTAATGCTTTTCTGAAATGTGAAGTGATGTGCTAGTCCGAAACGAAATCAAACCCGAAAGTGAGTTGCGCGCGTGTGAGGTGGTTTCCACTACGAAAAATGGCCGATATTGCACGATTATTCGCCAAACGCAACCTCGTGAAAGAGGAACTAAAGAAGCTAAAGAGGAAGATTTGCGAAGATGGTGTTCTTCAACCCAGTTTAGCACGAAGAATGTTTTACGAACAGGCACTCCAATGCCAATACAAGGAATATCGACGAGTGTGTTTCGAGCTTTTGCCCACACTTCCACCCGAGAGGCACGATGAGCTCGACAAGGATGCCTCGCATTTTGAGGATATTCACGCGGATGCATGTGTACTGGTGGAAAAGTTGTTCCATTCCTTCCCGTCTACCGGTAACATGCATCAAAATGACAGAATGCCATCATCCAGCTGCTTCACTGCGACGACTGCGCCACGGTGGCGTACCCCTCCGATCCGAAGCCGAACAACGACACCAACGACGGAACATCCCGTTCCGATTTCCGCTGTGAACGAAACGCCACGCACGTCATTTCCCAACAAATTTCCGATCAAGGTGAGTACGATTATCACAAACCCAAAGCAGTACGAGAAGCCGCCAAACGATGAAGATTCCGCCAAGAACACGAGTCCTCCGACGAGCAAGAGGGATTCACGTGTCGGCAACGAGCCGACCGAGTTTGTCAACAGCAAGACCGAAGACTCGAAGACGATGACGATCCCGATGCCAACCGGACTCGGTCCGGTACTGATGCCGTTTCGCCCACCTCCTGGATTCCATCCGACGCCTAAGCAGAACCCGATGCCAACCGGAATGCCTCCGGTGTCCCAGTGCCCGACCGGTGCCTCTCCGGTACCACAGCCGCTCCAGAGTACGACCGGTTCTCAACCGGTATCCCAGCCGCCCTCATCAACGACCGGTTCCCTGCCGGTATTTCATTCGCTCCAGTCCAAGTCCGACACTCTTCCGAAATGGAAGCAGTCCCGATGCGTGACCGGATCTTGTCCGGTGCTCCAGATCCCGTACGTGACCGAATCCGTTCCGACGCCGAAGCTTCCAACCGCGATGACCGGATTTCGTCCGGTGCAAGACCAGTACCCGTGTGCTGTCGAATCACATCCGAAGCGTCCCGATGTAGCCGGACTTCCTCCGGTATCGATGCCGTTCCTGTCATCAGCCGAAGCTTCACCGGTAACTATGCCGGCCCTGATCTCCATCGGTGCCAGCCCGGTGAAGAAGTCAGCCATTACGCCCGTCGATGCTCGTTCGTCGACCAAGCCGACTACGATGTCCGCCGGTTCTCCTCCGGTGGTCAAGACGATCTCGCCGTCCACTGGAGCCAGTCCAGTGGGCAATCCCGCCACGATGGCCGTCGGTTCTCGTCCGATGGTCAAGCCGACCCCGATCCCGATGTCCACTGGAACCAGTTCAGTGGGCAGTTCCGCCCTGAGGTTCACCGATGCCTGTTCGGTGATCAATTACGCCCCCGTGTCCACCAGTTCCCCTCCGGTGGTCAAGACGATCTCGTCGTCCACTGGAGCCAGTCCAGTGGGTAGTTCCGCCCCGACGGCCGTCGGTTCTCGTCCGATGGTTAAGCCGACCCCAATGTCTGCTGGAAACAGTCCAGTGGGCAATTCCGTCCAGAGGTCCACCGGTGCAAGTCCGGTGGTCGAGCCGATCCTGATGTCCACTGGAAACGATTCAGTGGGCAACTACGCCCTGAGGTCCACCGATACCCGTTCGGTGTTCAACTACGCCAAGATGCCCGTCGGTTTCAGCCCGATGGTCATGCCAATCCTGAAGTCCACCGGTGCTCATCCGATGGTCGATTTCATCCCGATGTCTGTCGGTCCCTTTCCGGCAGCCAAACCGACCTTGACGCACATCGAAGCCAACCCGACAAGCCAAAAGTCCACTGGAACGAGTTCAGTGGTGAAGCTGACCGTGCTACCCATCGGAGTCAGTCCGGAAGCCAAACGTTTCGACGATTCAGCCGGTCTCTACCCGGTAGCCAAGCCATCCCCGAAACCCACCGATCTCCGTTCGGTGAACCAGTCAAACCTGACGTCATCCAGCAGTGTTGCAGTGCACCCGCCGGCTCCAACCAAGGAGTTCAACGAGATTAATCGAATGACGAAGCGAACCCCTACAATAGCCGGAACCCGTCCGGCACGCAAGCGTGTCCGAAGCAGAACGAATCAAGTACAAATTCCGAAAACAACAGAAACGCGCCCAGCGACGAGACGTGCCCACATGTCCTCCGGAATCCGTCCGGTCTTGGAAAAACCACCGAAGAAGCTGTGGATCGTGGTGGTCCTGAAGATCTACCAGCACCCACTGGATCCACCGCCGGTCAACACGACTGGTGCTTACGAACAGCTCTATTCCGAAGCGTGGCCTAGGAAACCACCAGATGGACCTCCGAAGCAAATCCGACCCAGTGAAGCCTTCGTGGAGCGTGTGTCCCGAACGCGTCCACTCAACGAGCCGACCCAGAGCATTCTCCCACGTATTCTGGCCGGGGAGTATGTTCGCGCCAACGCGAAGGAATACCCGCGAATATTTTGCCCCTAGTTTCCCTATCACACACCCCGTCGTCCACGCCGTCCAACTGTCCATCCAACGACAACGTGAACGAACATGCACGCATGGATCGACCCTCGCACATACAGCGGGTCCGCCGCCGACGACGACGACCGAACCAATCAACAGCCTGTTCGCAAGGAATTTTCCTCCAACACAATCACCACGCTAAATATGTATCCTTCTCCTCTCCTTCCACTTGATTCATCCCGTACGCTCCTCGACAAGAAGAGTCTACCTTCAACCTCCGACCGAAATAGTTCATCCGACCAAAGTCTAGAATCGCCCCCGACGACGAACCAAATCGAAATACAATAATTTTAGTAGTTAAGTTTAATGAACAACCGTGTTTTCCTCCCAGTGCAGCCACAATCCTTTTATACAGTCCACTTGCAATCGAGCTACCGGTCCCGAATCCGTCCACCCCGCAAAATCCCCGTTGCACGACGGAACAGCTTTGAAGAAGGTGCATGATGCTAGATGATGCATTAGTTGTCACCGTTTTTCGAAGCTTATCAATATGGTTAGGTCCACGAATTGCAAAAATGGTGCATAGCATACAAAAAAATGTATTTTATGTGATGCTCACGGCATTACGGTGCTTTAGATGCCTAGATGATATGATAAACGCTGAAGACACATTCTACGGGCCCCGTATCATCAATACCAATTTTTCAAAGTTGAGTTATGGTATATTTGACATTTTTATCACATTCTACATTACTTTTGTCATCCAAAAATGTATTCGACATGGTATTAGTGTGACAATAAATATAAATTGAACGACGATTAAGATTAACATTAAAATCGTGATTTTAAGTCTTTTAAGCACACTTTTCATCCAAACTATCGTATTTTAAACACCAACGCACTGATTTTTCAAAAGTCTTCCATCATTTGTAGATAAATGTATGTAGTTTTTTTTAGCACAAAAAGATTTTTATTCGGAAAACTTTACAACTCTGAAATATGGCTGATCATAGTATGGGTTTTTATTGCGTTGTAACGTCACGAAAAATCAACATTTTTAAATTTTATTCAAAAACGGAAAACGTTACAAATTTGAAATTTTATATACTCTTTGTACTCGAAAAGATCTTTCAAATGAGACAAAAAAAAAGAAAATCGGTTCACGGAAGCCTGAGTTTCACCTGGTTGAAGTTTGCGTTGTAACGTCACGAAAAAAAGTTCTGTGGAAAGACCATCTTTCTGGATTGGACGGCTTCAGAATTGGACAAACATACTTCTATATTCAAAACAGTTTCGTTCTCGTTGTGTATGAGCTCTTTTTCGAGATATCGTTTATAAATTGCGTACCATTGCCGGTTAATAGACTACGTAGATTTTTGAAGGACGGGGGAGATGGTGTTGGAACCAAAATCTACGATGTAATTGTACTGCGATATTGTAAAATTTTAAATCGTAATCTAATACCACTCAAACCGAAAATTTCTATGATATGCGTGGCCAACGGACGAAACACTGACGAAATTATAAAGTTATTAAGTTGGTCAGACTTACAGTTGATGGATAGTTTGATTTAGAGCTCCACCAACAGGCGGCGCTAGAGAACTTACAAATTTTATATTTCATACATCTCAGGATCCCTTTTACATAGAAACACGATTTCTTCGGCAAAGTTGTTTGGTAAGTAAATGACTTGCATTTGGTTTACCAATAGATGCAAGATTTTGCCACTAGAAGACGTTAGTTTACATTTTGCAAAAGCAGGCAAGGGATTAGAATTTCTTGAAAGGTTTTCTACAAGCTGGAACTTTTTTCACTTTGGACGTATTGTATTTAAATCAAATTGTAATCAAAGATCAATATATAATTCCTAACTCTCAAAATTTAATTTAATTTGATTCACTTATTCCTTAGATATAAGAGTTAATAGAACACAGTCAAAGCGCTCCCTCTGTGTGTAGAGCTAACCAATCAAGTCCAAAATTGTAGAAATTACAGAATTTTTGATATATTTTATAAAAAGTTACGGCTTGTTGAATGTGTTTTGGGTAATTAATAAAATTGGCATGCTTTTAAAAATTTGCAACTACCACCACTGCACAATGGTCCGAATCCACGTTTTAGCAGGAAAAAAATCTGTATCTCCGTTTTCGTTAATTTTAGGCATTTGGTGTTTTCAGAGAAGTTGTTTGAATTTGTTTGCTGCATCTTTTCCAAAAATTTTTGATTAGGGTGTTCCGCGTCTTAACTCAAATCTGGAATAGAACTTTTTAATTTTAAGTCATACGCGATCGATTTCTTCAGCAAAGTTGTAGGCAATGGTATTTCGAGCAACTTTGCCGAATACGCCGTTTATCTAGCTCTTGATTTGAACAGAGTAGGTCAATTTTAAGTTTTGACTTAGGGTGAGCCACCCAGAAACGGTTTTTTCGCAATAACTTTTTCATTTGATTTTTTTTTTGAAGATGTGAGCTTCGGAGCATTTGAAGAGCAAGTAATGACGCATATTTGTTCTGAACATTGCATGTTGCTAGGTCTTGTCATTCAAATGTTATGGGCAATTTTGACTTGAAAACAACGATGTCTTAAAATGTTTATATCTCTAGGAGCTGGTAAAATTAAATAAGTTCTATAAGCGGCATTTGGAAGGTCACATATAAAGCCAAATTTGGAGCAAAAATTACAAGAACGTTATTTTTTAAATTGGAATAAATCGACTCCAAAAATCCCCTTAAAAATTGAAAAAACTACCTCTAACTCATAAAATTTCAAAGATACAGTCAAACTGTCTTCGGAAAAAATGTAAGTTTTTACTATGCCTACAAGTTTTCCATACACGAGTTTTTTGAAAAACGTGAAACAAAAGCTTGAAATTGATAATTTGATTCTTAGGGGTACATGCTTTGTTTTTCTAGGCAATCAGAACGATTATATTCTTAAAAAACAAATTATTAATTTCAAGCTTTTGTTTCACGTTTTACAAAAATGTCGTGTATGGGAAACTTTTAGGTATGGTAAAAACCCACATTTTTTTCGAAGACAGTTTGACTCTATCTTTAAAATTGTATGAGTTATATGACGTTTTTCGATTTTTAAGGAGATTTTTGGAGTCGATTTATTCCAATTTAAAAAATAACGTTCTTGTAATATTTGCTCCAAATTTGGCTTTATATGTGACCTTCCAAATGCCGCTTAAAGAACTTTTTTTATTTTACCAGCTTTATGAGATACAAGCATTTGAAGACATCGTTGTTTTTAAGTCAAAATTGCCCATAACATTTGAATGACAAGACCTAGCAACATGCAATGTTCAGAACAAATATGAACATGAACAAATAAAAAAGTTATTGCGAAAAACCCGTTTTTGGGTGGCTCACCCTAAGTCAAAACTTAAAATTGACCTACTATGTTCAAATTAAGAGTTAGATAAACGGCGTATTCGGCAAAGTTGTTCGAAATACCATTGCCTACAACTCTGCTGAAGAACTCGATCGCGTATGACTTAAAATAAAAATGTTCTATTTCAGATTTGAGCAAAGACGAGGACCACCCTAATCATTTTTTTTTTGGAAAAGATGCAGCAAACAAATTCAAACAACTTCTCTGAAGACACCAAATGCCTAAAACTAACGAAAACAGAGATACGGATTTTTTTCCTGCTGAAACGTGAATTCGGACCATTGTGCACTGTGTGGCAGAAATTAATACCATACGGCTATTAAACTGAAAGTCTAGTGATCTACCAAACAACTTTAATGGAGCAACCATCTTTCCAATTAATCACGATCCTGAGATAACGCCGTTACAAATATTTATTTCACTTTTTGTCCCACTACTTTTTGACTGGTCGAGGGGGGGATAAAAATAATAAAGCATTTAATTCGAAAAATATTAAAAACTCATCGGATTTGTTAAAGAATTTTTAGCAAGACCCGAAATTTTGATAAATATTTTTTTATCTGCCCCCTCAAAATGCAAAATCCAGCCAAAAATTTTTGAAGGGGGGGGGGGGGAGACAAAAAGTCAAAATATAATTTGTATCAGCCTAAGTAAAACTAAAAATGTGCATGCCATCTAGCGCCTCCGAGTGGAAGGATTTGGAATCATACGGCCCATCAATTGAAAGTTCTTGACCAGTCAAACAATTTTGTCGAGGACATCAACTGTCTAAATAGTTAGGATCCTGAAATATATGGGATGGATATTACGTCAGTGTTACATCTATTTTTTATATAACATGAATCACCGACAAACAGGCGTAACACCTACGAAATTGAAACTCATATATCTCGGGACTCTAATTACTTAGACTTTAGAATATTGATGTCTTTGGAAAAGTTGTTTATCTTGTCAAGAATTTTCAGTTTAAAAGCCGTTTGGTTTCTAACTGACTAGGGGTAGTTGAAATTTTGAAAAATAATGCACTTTATATTTATTCAAAAAATATTCAACATGTTGTAACTTCTTATAAAGTGCCCAAAGATTTTACCAAAAAATAGTTTCTCAACTAATCAAAATTTGTTGAAAACTTTTTGGAAAATTCTGAACTATTGTAAACTTTTAATAAGCGTCGCCCAGTGTGTCTGAATCTCACATCAAATAGTAAATCAGCTGTAAGTTTTTGACTTATCAAGTAACTTTGCCAAAGACACTAACTCTCTAAGTAATTATGACTCTGACATATACATATAGAATGGATTTTTTTGTCAGAATTAGGTCTATTTGTCTCTGGAATCACAGAAATTGATGCCCCTAAGTGGTATGCAGATCCTCAGATATGTCTTTGGTTCAATAACTGCTCGCACATCTTAAAGCGTTTTTAATGGAATCAATGACATTGCATAAATTATTGAAAAAATGTTTAATTCGACGGCGTGATTAGTTTTATGCTGCAAAATCTAAATATCTAGCAGTGCGAAGTAATGAATATCAACGGTTTAGTCTTTGAAACAATATTAGATGAATATGGGTGGTACTAGGCCGAAGATGGGCACCATTAACCTTCATGAAGGAGTTTTCATACTGCAATAACTTGGCCATCCGAGCCAAAACGGATTTTAATAGAATAAAGTTGCTCTTGGAGCAGTAAAAATAATGCAATAATATATTCACAAATTCGAGCAATTTTGTCTGATTATTCTGTTTCAAAAATGATGTGCATTTTCGTGACGTTACAACGCGAGCAGAACCCTGTTTGAAACTGAACGGGCGTTGTAACCTCACGAAATGTAAAAGTCGATTATCCAAAAACGAATCCAAAATGTATATGTTTTATTTCACTGCATTGGAGAACAAACCAATAAATTTCAATGGTGGGAGAAATTTTCAGTTTAAAATAAAAATCCGAGCAAATTTTTCAAGATGCTGGTTGCGTGGTAGAGGGGGTCGCATTCTAGCGCGTTGTAACGTCATGCTACAAATACGCATTTTAAACAAGATTTTCTAATGAAAACTAAATGTTGAATAGGTCAAACCTATCGGAAATTTTAAAAGGAATCTGATTATAATAAAATATTTTGAGGTTAACAGTCGTTTTTATGAATTATAGTGAAAAGTCTGACTACGAATGCGTAGAAACGTTGTAACGTCACGGTAGAATGTGCCTTATCTCAACGGCGTGATGAGTTATATGCTGAAAAATTTAAATATCTGGCGGTGCAAAAGCGCGCTAGTCTTTGGAACAAAACTAGAAGAATATGGGTGATACTAAACCAAAGATGGGTGCCGGTGTCATTAACCATCATGAAGGAGTATTCATACTATTGATAGCAATAACTTGGCCCCCCGAGCCATTTATCGCAAAACGGAGTTTCAATAGAATAAAGTTCCCCTTGCAGCAGTGAAGATAATGCAATGATATATTCACAAATTCGGGTAAATTTGGCTGATTATGCTGATTCTAACATGATGTGCATTTTCATGACTCTCCACGCCGTGAATGTAAATTACATTCACGGCGTGGAGAGTTGCTTTCACAGCTCGCTCACGAGTTAAGCATGCGTGTGCGACCCTTATGATATTCGGCAAACTTTTAGATAAAACTACAAGGTAAAAGTCATCCATACATTGTTTTTTGATGGTGTTGCGGCGTGTTGCAGTGGACTGTAAAACTGCTTTTCTTCTCCAGGCTGCCTTGATTTCAGCGCGCCCGCCGGTCTCACCGATTCCCCAAGTGGAATCGGTGTATGGAAACTGCCATGCAGCGACCGACGGACCAGCGGCGAACACCATAGGGTGGGAAAACTATCTCCAAATAACTCTAGCCCTGAAAAGGACTCAACCGGACACGCAGGCGACTGGCGGACCAAGGGAATTTCCAGCTCAGAGACAAACGACACACACACTGGTTTTTGCTTTAGTTCATTTTAATTTACTAATTACACTATGTACATAACTTTTCTTTCGGCCGTCGTCGGCCCACACTTTTCTTCTGCCGGGCTCGGCTCGACGGCTTGACTTCTCTGCTGTTGCTTCTGTTCACTACGAGATGCGTAACGATACTGATGCTCACGCCACCAAGTAGCGCTTCTTCTGCTCTCGTCCTCGACGGCCGTCGTCGACGACGACGATGGTTTTTTCCTCCTTCTCAGCGTGGCGATTGGCTCCTTTTTTGGGGGGTTTCCTTCATGCGAAGATTGCGTGCTGCTACCTCGATTTGCTTGCGCTTTCTTCCTCGTGGGAAACGCGTGCTCCTTCTTCAGTTCGCAGCGTTGCGGACTGAACATGCTGCCACCCGGGAAAAGAGTGACACTGGTGGCTCCTTGGATGCTTCGTCGTGATGTGTTGAACATACTGGTTCTTCTTCGAGGATGGGCAGGGGTGCCAACTTGTGGATTGGCCGCTTGAAAACGCTGGTGCCCACACGAACGTCGACGACACGAGTGAGATCATCGGGACCTGGATAGGTTTTGACGATTCTACCCATTTTCCACTGTTGAGGTGGTACGTTATCTTCCTTCAACAGGAAGATCATGTTAGGGACTACATTGACGTGCTTCTTCGTCCACTTCGAACGACATTGAAGCTCTACCAAATATTCTTTCGACCAGCGTTGCCAGAAATGCTGTCGAAGAAGCTGAATGTGCTGCCATTTTGACAGGCGGTTGATGGGGATGTCATCAAGACTAGGCTCAGGGATAGCAGTTAAAGGTCTATTGATCATTAAATGGCCAGTAGTCAAAACGGTTGGGTCATTAGGGTCAGAGGAATGTGCAAAAAGAGGTCTAGAGTTTAGAATAGCCTCGATTTGACACAGCAAGGTCGCAAATTCCATTATTATCAGAGAGGCGGACTGATAGACTTTCTTCAGAACAGACTTCACACTTTTAACACCCGCCTCCCATAGCCCTCCGAAGTGAGGCGCATTTGGGGGAATCGTGGTCCACTTAATCTCCTTGACTTGACAGAAATGTGAAAGCTTACCGTTGGTTAGGTCGGACTTGAAGAGCTCGTACAACTCACGAAGCTCTGATCGCGCGCCGATGAAATTCGTTCCGTGGTCGCTATACACTTCCTCGGGTACTCCTCTTCTGGATACGAATCTTTGTAGTGCTGCCAAAAACGCTTCAGTGGATAGGTTCTCCACCACTTCCAAGTGCATTGCCGTCGAGACCATACAGACAAATACGCATATGTAGCCTTTCACTGGAGCTGCTTTCCTGGCGATTTGCTTTATGTAGATAGGTCCAGCAGGGTCCATATAGCCGAGGCGGTAAACGCACGGGTATTCAGCATGACCATGCTGAGGGTGACGGGTTCGATTCCCGGTCGGTCCAGGATCTTTTCGTAAAGGAAATTTCCTTGACTTCCTTGGGCATAGAGTATCTTCGTGCCTGCCACACGATATACACATGCAAAATGGTCATTGGCAGAGGAAGCTCTCAGTTAATAACTGTGGAAGTGCTCATAGAACACTAAGCTGAGAAGCAGGCTTTGTCCCAATGAGGACGTTACGCCAAGAAGAGAGAGAGAGATAGGTCCAGCGAAGTCTACTCCAACTTTCAGAAACGTAGGTGCAGCGGTGATGCGATACGACGGCAAGTCTCCCATGAACTGCTCAGCAAGCTTCGGGCTTGATTTGAAGCAAGTGATGCAACTTCTCGGCACCTTTCGTACCGTCGATCTGGCGTTCAGTATCCAGTAGCGCTCTCTTAGGGCTGTGATCACGCTACTCGGACCAGCATGCAGATTTTCTCTATGTACCGCTGCAATGAGTCTTCTCGTTACGGGGTGCATGTCCGGAACGATCCACTGATGCTTTACCTCGTATGCTAGTTTGCTGTGACGAATTCTACCTCCAACTCGTAGTAATCCGTCGTCCAAGAAAGGATTCAGATTGCCGATTCTCTTGCATGGCTCCCCCGCATGCAGGCGATCGATTTCATCCTGAAGTTCGCTCCTCTGTATCGCTTAAATGATCCGCTTGTTTGCCTCCTTCAGTTCAGAAATCGTGGGCGTCGTTGCAGTGCTTCGTTCACCAATCTTACGGCAGTTGTTGATGAACCTTAAAACGTAGGCGATAATCCTTTGTGTCTTCCGAAATGACTCAAACTTTGTCAATATCGGAAGCTCCTCGTATACAGTTGCTACGTTGACAGATACTGCCGGCTTCAGTTCAGGAATCTCTCCATCTTCCAGAGCTGCAGGAACCACTTCGTCATAAGCTGCACTGCACAGAAAAAACGGTCCATTCCACCATAGGTTGCTAGTCGCGAGCGCTTTCGCTGGCATGCCTCGCGATACAATATCTGCTGGGTTGTCTGCAGAGCGAACGTACTTCCAAACATGTTCACTTTCGCTTGTAATCTCGGCTACACGATTCCTCACGAAGACTTGCAGGCAGTCCAACGGCTTGTTTAGCCACGCAATGACCACCTGGCTGTCGGACCAGAGAGTAACCGGAACGTGTTCCAATTCCATTGCGTCAACCACTTTCTTAACCAATCGATGCAGGAGTAGAGCTGCCATCAGCTCCTTGCGCGGGATGGACATAGGCGTTATGGAACAGACTTTTGACTTGCTTGTAACTAAGCTCGAACTCGCAGTACCATCGGAATGTACCGACCGAAGGTACACACATGCTCCGTAGGCTGTATTTGACGCGTCTGCAAATCCATGGATTTCAATCCTTGCCGCTTCCTCCGAAATTACCCGCCGAGGAACTCGGAAGTCCTCTGCAAGTAGCAGCGCGTTCAAAAAATATCTCCAGTCGTCGAGTAGTTCTTCATCCAGCCGATCGTCCCAATCCATCTTGTTCTTCCACAGCTTCTGCATCAAAACCTTTGCGAGAACGATTACTGGTGACAACAGGCCGAGGGGATCGAAAAGCCTTGCTATAACTGACAGAACTTGCCGTTTTGTCGGTGCTGGATTGTTGCAGTCAGATTGTGCCCGGAAAAGAAAATCATCTCCGACCGGATCCCACATAAGCCCAAGGGTCTTAATTACCTCATTGGCACTAGAGTCTTCAATCTTCACCAGTTTATCTCGATCCTCCTCAGGTATAGAGGCCAGGAGTTCTTCATCGTTTGCAGCCCACTTGTGTAGATGAAAACCTCCGCGTTGCAGTAGCGAAATCAACTCTCGTTGGAAGCCTCTCACTTCTACCAAACTCTTTCCACCAAAAAGTATGTTGTCCACGTAGAACATCTTCTCCACCAACTCCGCTGCCAAAGGATATTCTGCTTCCTCGTCGATTGCCAGTTGATACAACGCACGAATGGCCAGAAATGGTGCTGCAGCTGTACCGTACGTCACAGTTTGAAGCTCCAAGACACGCAGAAAATGCGTTGTAGCGGAGTATGACACTTGTCCTTCAACACTTGCCGATACATCTTAGCGATGTCAGCGCTTAGCATATACCGATATATACGAAATTTCAAAATGATCGTCAGCAAATCAGGTTGAATTGTAGGGCCAACCATCATCACGTCGTTCAATGCCATTCCACCAACCTTTGCCGATGCATCAAACACGACGCGACACTTGGTAGTCGTATTCGACGGCTTGAGTACCGCGTGGTGCGGTAGATACCATCTCTGCAAACCAGCAGGATCTTCCGCTTCATGCACTTCCTTGCAATGTCCAAGCTGCTCGTATTCATCCACGAATTCGTCGTACTGCTTCTTAATGTCCGGGTTCTTCTGCAATTTTGCCTCCAGTGCGTAGAATCTCCTCAGCGCCATTGGTCTCGAATCTCCAAGCTGGCTGATTGATTCCCGAAGTGGAAACTGCACTACGTATCGACCATCTTCATTTCGACGAACTGTAGACTGGAAATGCTGCTCACACTGTTCAGCTTCAGTCATCACGCACTTCTCACTGGAAACACTTTCCACTTCCCAAAACTGTTGCAGTTCGTTTAAAGAGTCACTTGATGGTGTTGCCACATTAGAGTTCACAATTGTTCCACAAAAAGCACTAGCATATTTTCCACCAACCAACCAGCCAAATTGCGAATCTCGGAGCGTAGGCAGATCTTCTGATAGCTTCAGACGACCGGCCTTGAGTATATCGTCGTACCATTCCATTCCAATCAGCAAATCCACTTGTCCTGGACGGAAGAACGTAGGGTCTGCTAACTGGATTCCAGCGGGAATGTTCCATGTAGCTGCGTCAACCTTGAAGGTCGGCAGATTTCCTGTTACCTTCGGCGAGACCAAGCAATCTAACTCCATCTTGAAACCATTCTGCTTCGAACAAACCTCCACCCTCGCACGTTGTCGAACGCTGGATCTGACGCTGTTGATTCCGGTGATGGGAATGTCGATTTCTTCTCGATCCACTTGCAGCTTTTCCAACATCGCCTCCGAGATGAAGTTGACCTGGGACCCACTATCCAAAAGAGCGCGACATGATTGCGGTTTTCCATGTTTGTCCAAAACGTTGACCATTGCAGTCAGCAACAGCACTTGCGAAATTGGCTTCTCGACCACATTCGAAGCCACGGTGTTAGGTGTACTGCTACCCGGAACATTTGCGTTGTCTGGCTGCGCCGCTTGCTTTGAAACCTGCTGCTGATCTGTCACACTGGAATTGCTGGAACTTGAATTTTGCACTGAACCACCTTCTGTATGGAGCAGCGTATGATGCTTCCGCTTACACTTCGAACACGTCTTGCTCGATTTGCATTCTCCGCTTCGGTGACCACGTCGCAAGCAATTGAAGCACACCTGTTTATCACGCACCATCTTCAATCGGTCTTCCGCTGATAATCCGTTGAACGTAGAGCACTTAAACGCCAGATGATCTCCTGCACAGAACTCACAGCTGCCTGATGACACCACGTTCACCTTCACGTTCGACGACCGCTTGCTGGACACGTGCCCCTTGACTACACCACGCGTGGATTGTTTAACCTTGCTATCACTAGTGGACTTTTGACAACGTTCGAGTACGGAAATGCGACCTTTCAGAAATTTGACAGTTTCCTCGTATTCAGGCAATTCCCCATGGGCGACCGAGGATTCCCACAATTTCTTTGTCTCATCGTCCAACGCATTGGATAAGATGTGCGTTACGATTGTATCTGATACCCCAGTAAAATCTAGACCCAAATGTTTCAAATTTTCGACATGACCAACACATGAATCGACCAACTCTCTCAACTCAGAGTGGCTTTCTTGTGACATTTTTCTCATGTTGAGTAGCCCAGAGATGTGATGATCAACCATTCGTCGCTTGTCTTCAAACCTTTCTGCTAAAATTTCCCATGCATGGTCATAATTGCCATCAGCGATGGTTTTTGCATCAATTATGCCAGCTGCGTCCCCAATTAGAGCCTTTTCCAAATGGTAGAGCTTAATTCGTGGCGGATCATTCGATCTGTCGACCACGTCCCTAAACATGACTTTGAATTTTTCCCACTGCTCGTATTTGCCATCGAAATGCGGAATGGCACGAGGAAGCGACGGTTGAACCACAATCGGTTGTTGGTTACGATTCGTTTGACTCAGCATCTCGATCCATGTTTCGAGAGCGAGGGAAATGTCGTCGTACAATGTTTCAAATTCAACGTACTTACAGTCTTGATCCTGTCTCTTTCTCGGTGGGCAGACCGCCATGATGCGTTCATGGTAGTCCGAAAACTCCTTGTAGGCAGCTTCCACTTTCTTCTGGTGCACCTTGACCTGCGGCAGCGTGATCTCCTCCTCTACGATTTGATCCATCATGTGCTTGACGCGTGTCAGCTTCGCCTTTGCTGAGCCACGCATGTGCACCAGCGCGTCGAACTCTTCCACTGCGTCGTCGTTGCTGGCGGCGGCGGAATTGCTACCACCACCTTCCATATTATTCACGGGTGTGCGCTTCGGCGGCATGATTCTTAATTAATCACTTGCACTTGCACTTTAGTCCAATGTCCAATAGCAGTTAATCACTTCACTCTTGATTGTCCAGTCTTCGCTTTACTTAACTTTTTCCAACTTTTCTTGCGGTGTGTGTTTTTGTCTCCAAGCCAGCCACTCCACTCAATCACGCCCAGTCGCGATGCGTTCCAGCCAGCAGCGATGATGAACCAAGCCATCCGGTTCGATCGGACCAAAACATGTTGCGGCGTGTTGCAGTGGACTGTAAAACTGCTTTTCTTCTCCAGGCTGCCTTGATTGCAGCGCGCCCGCCGGTCTCACCGATTCCCCAAGTGGAATCGGTGTATGGAAACTGCCATGCAGCGACCGACGGACCAGCGGCGAACACCATAGGGTGGGAAAACTATCTCCAAATAACTCTAGCCCTGAATAGGACTCAACCGGACACGCAGGCGACTGGCGGACCAAGGGAATTTCCAGCTCAGAGACAAGCGACACACACACTGGTTTTTGCTTTAGTTCATTTTAATTTACTAATTACACTATGTACATAACTTTTCTTTCGGCCGTCGTCGGCCCACACTTTTCTTCTGCCGGGCTCGGCTCGACGGCTTGACTTCTCTGCTGTTGCTTCTGTTCACTACGAGATGCGTAACGATACTGATGCTCGCGCCACCAAGTAGCGCTTCTTCTGCTCTCGTCCTCGACGGCCGTCGTCGACGACGACGATGGTTTTTTGCTCCTTCTCAGCGTGGCGATTGGCTCCTTTTTTTGGGGGTTTCCTTCATGCGAAGATTGCGTGCTGCTACCTCGATTTGCTTGCGCTTTCTTCCTCGTGGGAAACGCGTGCTCCTTCTTCAGTTCGCAGCGTTGCGGACTGAACAGATGGCATGCTTATGAACTGAGATAGTAGCAAGTGAATGTAACTATTTGCAAATAGTGAATGCCATCCCTGCTCAGAAGAACTTCTTGAGGAATTTTCAGAAGAACTTCTCAAGGAATTCCCAGGGGAACCTCAAGATTTTATTGTTTTAATTATGTGTATTTAACATAATTGCTAATTCTATACTCATTCTCGAGGAATTCCAGGAGGAATTCATAAAGCAATTTTCCTCCGCCATTCCTGTAGGAAAGTTCCTCCTCTAGAAGAATTCTTGGAGGAACTTTTAAAGGAATTTCCGGAAGAACTTCCGGATGAGCTCTTAGTGGGGCTCATAGAGAAATTCCCAAAGGATCTCCAAAAATTATCCAGAGAAACTTATATTGGAATTCGTGGAGGAATTCCTACAAGAACTCCTAGAGAAATTCCTGTAGGAATTCCTAGAGGAATTTCCAGATATTTTTTTAGACTAATTTTTGGAGGAGACTTCCTCAATTTGCAGAGGAACTTGTAGAAGGATTCCCGAAGAAACTTCCCGGAGGAACTCTTAGCAAAACTCCCGGAGAAACTCTTAGCGGAATTCCTGAAAGAAGTTCTCCCGGAGGAAGCTCCCACAATTCTTAGGAATTTTTAGAGAAACTCTCAGAGGAATTGTTGAAGGAAACTTTCGCGATTTCCGGATGAGCTCTTAGTGGAATTGCCGCTGGCCCTCGTAGGAGAATTCCTGTTGGAACTCCTGGAGGAACTTCTAAAGGATTTCCTGGAATAATGCCTAGAGAAATTCTCGGAGGTAACTCCCGCAATTTCTAAGGGAATTTTTAGACAAAATTGCCAGTTGAAATCCTAGAGGAATATCCAAAAGAACTCATAGAGAAATAGACGGAGGTCTCGCAATTTCCAGAGGAACTTGTAGATAAATTTTGGGAAATACTTTTAGGTTAATTCCCGGAGAAACTCCTAACGGAATTCCCTGAAGAACTTTTACAGGAATTCTCGAAGAAAATACGCGCAAATCCCAGAGGAACTTTTGGAAGAATTCCCGGAGTAACTCCTAGAGGAATTTTCGGAGGGATTCCTGAAGGAAAATCCTGAATGAACTTTTAGAGGAATTCCCGGAAGAATTCGTAGGCAAATTCTCGGAGAAATTCCTCGAGGAATTCATGGAGCAACTGCAACACGAATTCCTTAAGCAACTTCTAGAAGAATTCCTGGAGGAACTTTTAGAGGAATTCCCGAGTAAACTTGAAATTCTTGAAGGAACCTCCCGAAATTCCCACATGAACTTCTAGAAGCATACCTGGTGTAACTAACAGGAATTCACAGAGGGATTTCTGAAAGAACTTTTGAAGGAATTCCCAGAGGATCTCCTATAATAATTTCCGAAGGAACTCCCACAAAAATAATAATTGGAGGAAACTCACGCAATTCCTAAAGAAACTTCTGGAAGAATTCCCGGAGGACCTTTTGAATGAATTTCAAGAGAGACTCCTAGAAGAATTCCTAGAGCCACTAGCGTGCACAGGGGGGGCAAGGGGGTTGGGCACTTGACCGCCCCCCCCTATATTACATAAAAAAATGAATAACATGCACTATTTTGACATTTTGTAATCTGTTAACTAATTAAAGATGTCAGCACCATATGGAGGAAATGGAATAACATGCACCATTTTGGTATTTCGTGTTCCAAAACTGTATTCCATGTACGTGAACCATGGTGACTTCGGCACCGCATCGAATTCCAAGCACCATTTTTGAAATTAGTGTACCTAGCCATACAAAATATCGAGTATAGCTGAATAACGGCGAGAACTAATACAGCACACAAACATCATGCACCTTCTTCAAAGCGTCCACAGAATCATCTAGGTATCTACGCACTATGCTGATATCATGCCCTCATGCACTATTTTTTATTCAACTAGGAATCTATGCACCATACTCATATGCACCATCATTAAATTTCATGCACCATTAAAGCTTTCCAAGCACCGTTTTAGCATTTTTTATATCATCTAGGCATCTGATGCACCATTATGTTGTGAGCATCACATAAAATACTTTTATTTTGTATTTTATGCACCATTTTTGCAATTTGTGCACCTAGCCATGCAACATGTTGATAATCTTTGAATAACGGTGACATCTTTTTTTTTTTTTCCTTCTAAACCATAGGGGGATAATCTGCTCAACAGACACCCTAACAGAAGGTTAGGGTAGTGTAGGTCTGACAGGCCGTCTTCTACAACAAAAGTAAAATCCAGGACTACTCTCTCCTCGTACCCACTAAACCATTCCTATGGTCGCCAAACCCTACGTCTCTCCGGAACCACCAAGAAGGTATTGCTTCAGAGAGGGGCTAGTGCACATCGCACCCACAAGGTTAGCTGCGTAGCCTGCAGCAACGAACATCGATGACTCGCTTTGGAGAGTCCATCACGGTAGCATGCTGGCGCTTAGCCAGTTTCCCGAGTGGTCCTCGTCACTCCCTTTGTCCTCGGAAGGCGGGCAGGGTCAACCCCGCCCGCGCCCTACTGCTGAGCGGACATCAAGAACTGATGCCCACGTGCAACCCGATCTGACCTGCCCGTAAGGAAGGGTATCACTACCCTTCAGGCCCTATCAGATGCACCCGTAGGTTGCAGACAGCAGGATCTCACCTACCCCGACCCTTGCCGGGGACCCCTTTCCAACCGCGGGCTCGGATCCAACCCAGTAGACCGACGCCACGACAGCACCGCTACCGGGACTTCCTCTCCGCGGCCACTTAATCGTTGTAAGGGTCGATCTCGACCGCAGGGCACCGGTATGACCTACGAAGCCGACTCCGAACCCCTGGACCACCTCTTGTACTGCATCTGGACTAGCCATTCTCCGAGTACACGCGCCACCTCCTCTGTAGCTCCCAGACGATGTGGGTAATAGCCGTTGAAACGGCGTTCCAGCCAAACTCATCCCTACACATCCTCTGGACCAAGTTGTCCGGAGTTGTGTCCTCCCCGCATGTGGCAAGCATGCGGTCACGCATTGTGCGAAAACGCGGGCACACGAACAAAACGTGTTCCGCCGTTTCCTCTAAACCATTGCACACTGGGCATTCGGGAGAATCCGCATGCCCGAAACGGTGTAGATACTGTCGGAAGCAACCATGACCTGTAAGGACCTGTGTCAGGTGGAATGTGACTTCCCCATGGCGCCTATTAATCCAACTATCTACCCTCGGTATCAACCTATAGGTCCACCTTCCTTTGGTGGAACTGTCCCACGCGCGCTGCCATTTGACCATAGAGGCCATCCTGACAGTCCTGCGTATGCCTCTTGTGCCGCGCATTTCGAAGCACTCCATGTCCTCACTGATAAGAATGCTGATAGGCACCATACCAGTAATGACGCAGAGAGCGTCGTGTGACACGGTACGGTACGCGCTCGCAACCCTCAGGCACATAAGCCTGTAAGTACTTTCCAGCTTCCGTCGGTAGCATTTAGTACTTAGCGCGGTGCCCCACGCCGGGCCGCCATACCTAAGTATGGATGTAGCAACACTAGCCAGAAGCTTGCGCTTACTGGCGTACACCGCAGAGCTATTGGACATCATCCGGGACAGTGCCGCAATAGCTGTGGAGGCTCTTTTACAGGCATAATCGACGTGGCTACCGAAGGTGAGCTTATCGTCGATCATCACGCCCAAGTGTTTGACGGAGCGCTTCGACAGGATAGTACAGTCTCCTACACTGATCTCCGTCTGCTGCTCCGACTTCAGGTTGTTAACAACCGTCACCTCTGTCTTGTGGTGAGCCAGCTCCAGTTTCCTGGACCGCATCCACGCCTACACAACTTTGATCGAGTGGTTGGTAGTCAACTTTACCTCCTCGATCGTTTCACCGTAGACTTCGAGCGTAATGTCGTCGGCAAATCCGACAATCACCACTCCCACTGGATACTCTAACCTCAACACCTCGTCGTACATGACATTCCATAACACCGGACCCAGGATGGAACCTTGCGGGACTCCTGAGGTTATGTGAAAGCACTTCCGACCCACCTCCGTGTCGTAGACTAGTACACGATTCTGAAAGTAACTTCCGAGAATCTTGTACAGGTACTCCGGTATCCCCAGACGCAAGAGCGCATCGGCAAAAGCAGACCAGCTGGCGCTATTAAACGCATTCCTTACATCCAGAGTCACTACCGCGCAAAAGCGAATTCCCCTCCTCTTAGGCTCGAGTGCTTTCTCGGCGGTTTTTGTAACCGACAAGATAGCGTCTACGGTGGACCTCCCCTTCCGGAAGCCGTACTGGTTACTCGAAAGACCATTTTCGCCCTCGGTGAACCGCAACATTCTATTGAGGATGATCTTTTCGAGCACCTTCCCCGCCGTGTCAATCAAGCATATTGGTCTATATGCCGACGGGTCTCCGGGTGGTTTCCCCGCCTTTGGCAATAGTACCAGGCTCTGCCTCTTCCAAGCTTCTGGGAAAACTCCCTCGTCCAGGCATTTCTGCATAGCAGACCTGAACATCTCGGGAGCCTCTGCAATAGCTACTTTTAAGGCCAGGTTCGGAACTCCGTCCGGACCTGGGGCCTTACCTACGCTAAGGGACTTAGCTATCCCCGCAAGTTCCACATCGGTGACCCTCTCCTCATCGCCAGCCCCAGTCCCCGGCTGTCCTACGAAAGGAGGCCAAGGACTAGGATCATGACGCGGAAAAAGTCCTCCAATGATCCCCTCCAACATCTCTGGAGATTGCTCTGTAGGAGCCATCACACCTCTCGTCTTGGCCATAACGATCCTGTAGGCGTCACCCCACGGGTTCGTATTGGCACTCTGACAGAGACCCTCAAAGCAGGCCTTTTTGCTTGCTCTTATCTCGGTCTTAAGCGCGGCTTTTGCAGCGGCGAACACCACCCGCCGTTCGTTTCGCTCTTCCTCTGATCGTGCTCGCTGCATCCGCCGCCTAGCCCGTAGGCAGGCGCGGCGCAGGTCCGCAATCGCGTCGGTCCACCAGTAAGCCGGTGGCCTCCCATTTCTAGGGTGGACTCGCCTAGGCATGGTCGCATCACACGCACGTAACGGTGACATCTAATGAATCACCAAGCACCATGCGCCTTCTTCAAAGCATTCCATGCACCATTTTGGCATTCAATGTAATATTAAGGCATCTTAGGCACCATCATGATGTGTTTTACATTCATGTACCTGGACCATGTTGATTTCCGTGCAACGCGTTGCAACGTTGAGTTTCTTGCACCATTTATGCAATTGTGCACCTACATATGGAATATGTTGAGTATAACAGAATCATGGTAATACTGTTAACCCGAACGTGCTATACCCTGCTTAACACGATGTGTGGAGAAACGGTCAGGTCACCCGGTTGCGAGAAGGCTACTGTTCCAAACAGCATCGAACAATGAGAGGTGTTGGGAATGACAGCGATGATTTGGCACAAACGGAAAAGCATAACAGTTGAACAGTGAACCACCTTAGCTTGTTGAATTTAGTAAAATCATTATATTTACGGACATATTGGGCAATTAATAGAATTTCTTTAACACATAATTGTAGTTCGCATACTTGTATAGTGAGTTTCTTATAATATTTAGTTTGAAACATGAAATATAATACTCTAACGCTTTATGTATCACTTGTAGGTTACGAAAATAATTGCTCATTGCACCGTTAATTGTAATTATCCTCTGTTCACAAAATCGTGGATAGAGCGAGTAGTTTCTACATTATATTTAAAACAAACATAATGAATTCGACCATGTTTCTAGGAGTATAATAATATTTGCCCATTTGTTGATCGACCAGGGGTAGCAGAGAGTGAGAAAGTTCACCGATAATGTAAGAACACTATAGATTGCGGATTTTGTATTCTAGACTAAAGTTACATTTGTTTTTCTAGCTTTATAGCGTTTTCGAATAAACAGAACTGCTGAAAGAATCGTGATTTCTTTACTGCTACTCCAACGTGACAACAAAATGTATAAAGATTATCGTCGAAACATCGATTGTGTCCAGGCTTCAGAACGAACCACTGGAGAGATAGTTCACGATGCCTGTAAGGATCGGTACCATTTCTCATGCGCTTCGGTGGACGACGGCGTCCGAGATAGATGCTGGTCATGCAGCAGGTGTGCTTCTGCCATACTCGTGGATGAAGTGTCGAGATCCGGTAAATCCAGCAAGTCCAGTGAAAGCAGTCGGTCGTTGAGGATTAAGCTTCAGGTAATGAAGATTGAGGAGGAGCGTAAGGCCGAAGAGAAGCTCATGTTGCAACCGCAAGAGCTTGAAAAGGAGTGCCAGGAAAAAGCTCTGCTCGAGAAAGCGTCCATGGAGAAGAGGTACCGTGAAGAAAAGTACGCGCTGTTGATGGCGGAAGCGAGCGAAGACGACGGTGGAAGCGTCAAAAGCCGTAGGAGTCGAGTGAGCAGCAAGGACAAGGTCAATAGGTGGATAAAGGACCACGTAGGTATTCTGTCCGAGGGAGACGGTCAGCCTGATCTGGTTGAAGAGCTTCCCGCTAAGCCATCATCGGATGTGAATGCGAATGGCGTGAAGAATCACGAAACACCACTAACATCGTTGGGCGACAAAGTTGGTAAACCACTAGGCGCAGTACCAAAAGAAGTCATTTCGATCAAACCGGCCACACAGACGTCGACTCCGACCCAGAAAGACCATGTAGGACCACCAGAATTGTTTTTGCAGATGCAAACGATAGCCGAGCAACCAAACTCAAAACTGGTTTTCGATCAACCCCGTCAATCGACTTCCCAACCAGTTGTCAGAGGGCTAACGGTACCTCGAGAGATCCAGCAGCAGGTTCCGTTGCCGACAGTCTGGCCACCGAATCACCATTCTGGTTCGTTTCCGACGGAGCAACAACAAGTGTATCCGCAAATCCAGAATCCTGCGTTTGGCCCACGGCCCGATCACCAGCGTGCACCAGCGGTGAATCATTCTCGACCGCCACCGGGGTTTCACCATTCCACGATTAATCCAAACCAACTAAACGGTACGCAATCGTTCCAACCCGATCAATCTCAAGCAGCGTGGGGTCAGTTTCAGCAGCAGCTGGCCGCCAGACAGGTGGTCCCAAAGGAACTTCCGGTGTTTACCGGGAACCCGGAGGACTGGCCATTATTCGTGAGTAGCTACAGGAATTCGACAGTGATGTGCGGCTACTCAGATGCGGAAAACCTCATGAGGCTGCAGAGGTGCCTCAGAGGCAGCGCGTTGGAAGCTGTCCGCAGCAACCTACTGCTGCCGTCGTCCGTTCCTCAAGTGCTGGCTACGTTAGAAACGCTCTTTGGCAGTCCAGATCGACTGCTACAGACCATGTTGAACAAGGTCCGTAATGTTCCAGCGCCAAAAGCAGACCGGCTGGAGACTTTGGTCAATTTTGGCATCACCGTTCAGAACCTCGTGGGGCATCTGAAAGGCGCAAACCAGCAGGCACATCTGATGAATCCATCGTTGCTGAGCGAACTGGTGGAAAAGCTACCGGCTAATATTCGATTGGACTGGGCACTACACAAGCAGCGCGCCGGCTTCGTCGACTTGGGCACCTTCAGCGAGTATATGATGGCGATAACTTCGGCGGCCAGTGATGTCACGCAGTTCAGCGACCACGATGCCCATCGAGCCAACCGCATCGAGAGACAGCGTCCCAAGGAGAAGGCGTATATGAACACCCACTCTTCGGCAGATGTTCGTAAGTCTGATAGTTTTAGAGGTAAGCCAGAAAGTTTAGCAAGACCGTGCTATATTTGCCAAAGTCTAAAGCATAGAATAAGAGATTGCTCTAGATTTAAGACATTGCCTATGAAAGATCGCTGGAAAGCAGTTAGTGCACACCAACTGTGTAAAATTTGTTTGGTGCCGCACGGTAAGTGGCCATGTAAATCCAATAAAGTGTGTGAAGTGGGGGACTGTTCTAAGGGGCATAACACGTTACTCCACCCGGGCCATCCTGACGAGTTTCCACGTTCCGGAACCAGTGCGCCGGCAGTCGTTTCTGTGCATCGCCAGCTTCAGAATCCCATTTTGTTCCGCATTATCCCAGTGACGCTCTATGGGAAAGGGACGCAGATAACAACCTTCGCCTTTCTGGATGAGGGGTCATCCTTGACTCTGATGGACGCCGATATCGCGGATCAACTGAACATCAGCGGCGAAGTGCATCCATTGTGTCTTATGAGGCATGTCGGACTTCGGATACAGAGATATATCTTCACAACGCGACTACTCGGTGTGGAGTTACGAATAGGAATGAATTTTATTTTACTTGACACTTAAGAACTAAGTTTTGAGTACAGCAGAAAATAGGAAGTAGGTAGGTTAAACAAGAATGGCAGAACGACGCGCTAGAGTTGTTTGGTAAACTACTCGAGTCTTGCATATGCGTGTAATTTATTGCGCGCATATGGAAGCACTTTAAGAAGGTTATGGAAACAAGGAAAAGGTTTCGTTACTGACTGCATGTTTTGGTAGGCAAAGAATTTGGATGGAGGTTTCGGGTTTTTTGTGTCACGCTGAGAAAGTGTTTAATTTATGACGGAAAGTTATATTGTTTTATGATAAAGTCCGAGAAATGTTGAAACGAGATTTACGAGATTTGTGGGAGAACTGTGCCACGACACCTCCCTCCTTAGGAAGAATGGTGTAACCATTCTAAATTTTGAGACAAATTATAGGCTTTATGCGGTCGTTTTAGCATTCTGTTATTCTTGATTTTTCAGGATTTTTGCTTAATTAATCTTGTTCGATGGACTTTCAAAATATTAGCAGTTGTTTGATGTTTTATAGTAGCATTTGATTCGTCTAGATCTATTATTATATAGGGACCATCTTGTACAATATCTAATTTTCTTCTATTTTCCAATTTTAAATACACTTTATCTCCAATGCTCAATTTTGTTGGTGTTACATCTTTATTTGCTTCTTCTGTTCTTGATAGTTTGACATTCTCGATTTTTCTTAGGATTTCATTGTGTATAAGCTGTAGTTTATATCTTATTTCATTTACGTATGAGTCGTGGTTATAAATAGGAGTGATTTGGTCTAGATTTATCTGATCAAATGTATTTACGGGCTTTCCAAATACTATTTCAAAAGGGCTGTAATTGTGTTCCGAGTTGGGAGTAGTATTATAACTAAAGCAGTAAAAAGATAACCATTCATCCCAATTATCTTTAAGATCGTTGACAAAGATTCTCAGATATTCGTTTAAACATCTGTGATTCCTTTCCAACGCTCCCAAAGTTTGTGGGTGATATGCTGTTGCTAGAATGCGATCGATATTGAGCAGTTTACAAACTGATTCAAAGATACCTTTGTACTCTGTACCTTGATCTGTTCGAATTGCTTTCATTGGTCCGTATATCAAAATACATCCTTCCACTACTGCTCTGGCAATCGTGTCAGCTGATTTATCCGGAACAGGTATAGCTATGACGTATTTACTCAGATCGCATTGTATAGTAACTGCGTATCTGTTTCCTTTGCTACTCATTGTGAATGGTCCAATCGTATCTATTGCAACTATGTCGAATGATTTGCATGGAGTTGAAGTTTTTATCATTTTACTTTGAACCGACGAAAAATGTTTGTTCCTTTTACAAATTTCGCAGGATTTGACATATTTAGTAACTAAATATTTCATATTTGACCAAATATATAAATTTTTCAATTTTTTGTACAATCGGTTAATACCAACATGACCTCCGATTGGTGTACTATGGTAATGTTGTAAAATAGCTTGAATTTCGTTTGGGTTGTTTATTTTTCTAGGAGGATGATAAATGATAATTTTAATATTTTTCAAAACTTGATTTCCTATTGTTTTGAAATCATTGATACTTATATAATTAAATATGGTATCGCTAGTCGAAATAGCAATACACTCATTTTCGATTTTATTTTGTTTCATTAATTGTAGGGTACCCTTTTCAATCAGCTTAAATATTTCTGGCAAGTTAACATTGTTAATTGTGAGACCTAACGCTAGAGTTAGACTCGTTTTGAAATTTTTTTCGAGAAGAATTGCCATAGTTGATTTATTTTTATTTTGATGTAATGAAAATTGCAATTTTTTTTGTTTATGTATTTGTTCATTGCTAACTGCTTTATACACGTGGAGTTGATCAGGCTCCGGTACTCTGCTTTGTATGTTATTGTTGACTAAACAAGGTTTGCGTAGCATTGACCTGGTCTGTACTTGTAAAATGTTAATTGACTTTAATTTATCTGATGTAATATTAATTCTAGACAATGCGTCAGCCACAACGTTACTTTTACCTGGGACGAACTCTACTTCAAAGTCGAATTCTTCGAGATCAATCCTCATTCGCGTCAACTTTGAAGAAGGGTTCTTCATTCCAAAGAGGTAAACTAACGGTCGGTGATCAGTACGCACCAAAAATTTACGACCTAATAAGTAGGGTTGATAATGCATGATAGCCCAGTGAATAGCGGCTAATTCTTTCTCAATGATGTGCTTATTTGCTTCGCCTTTTGTAAACGCGCGACTGGCGAAAGAAACAGGTAGATCATTGCTTCCATGCATTTGGGACAAAACTGCCCCGCAAGCGAAATCTGATGCGTCTGTAGTCAATATAAATGGTTTTTGATAATCTGGATACTGTAATATTTGTGGTGAAAGTAGCATAGTCTTTAATGTTTCAAAGGCGGACTTGCATTGTTCTGACCACACAAAAACTGTATTTTTTCTTAATAATTTGTTCAAAGGACAACAAATATTTGCAAAACCAGGAATAAATCTCCTGTAATAATTACACATGGCTACAAAACTTCGAACTTGGTCTGCGTTTTGAGGTTGTGGGTAATTTTTTATTACGTCAAATTTTGAATTATCAGGCAAGATACCTTTATCAGTGATTTTATGACCTAGAAATGTAACTTCTGCTTTGAAAAAATTACATTTTGAAGGGTTCAGTTTCAGGTTTCTTTGCCTGAAACATTCGAAAACATTCCTCAAGTTTTTCAGATGGTGTTCAATTGAACAACCTACGACAATAACATCGTCAATGTACAAGAATGCACACTCGGGACTCAAGCCACTGAGTGCTATTGACATCATTCGTTGGAAACTGTTTGGGCTTATATTTAGTCCAAACGGCAATCTTTTATACTGAAAATGTCCACGTTCCTGCAACGAGAACGCGGTGAACTCTCTGGAATTTTTCTCGATCTCAATCTGGTGAAAACCTGACATGAGATCAAGCGTCGAAAAATATTTGGCTCTGCCAAGTTGATCGAGAATATCGTCAATCCTTGGAAGAGGAAATTTATCCGCAAGCAATTTTTTGTTCAATTGACGAAAATCAACTACTAATCTCCATTTCTTTTCGGAAGTAGTTGACTTCTTGGGAACAAGTAATAATGGTGAGTTGTAACTAGACACCGAAGGTTCAATTATATCGTTTGCAATTAAATTATCTACTTGACGACAGATTTCTTCCTTGTGACACTGTGCATTCCGGTAGTTTTTAATGTATACCGGTGATTTATCTTTTAGGCTAATTTTTTGTTGATAAAAATTGTTACACGTTAATAAATCATCCTTTAAACTAAATATATCATTGTATTCGTGACATAATTGTTGTAAAGATTGTTTGGCGGATGCAGGTATATCGTTAAAATTTAGTTCTGCATTCAATTTTTCGATTCTATCTGTATTATTACAGTCAATTTTAGCTATGTAAAAGTCGTTAAGATTGGAAGTTTTTAAATTAAAATTTGCAAGTTGCACAGGATATTCATTAGTGTTTATAATTTTAGCATAAGGTGCGGAACTATTCACAATGGCGTTGGCACAAAACACGCCTGGTGCAAGCTCAGCGGAATTAATTATGACATCTCCATGAACATTAAAATTGTTTATCAATCTAAATACTTCAGATCTAGCTGGTATCCACGCAGACCCATTTAGATTATTGCAAATTGGGATTTCAAGTCGGATGTTATTTACGTATGCTGCTAAAATCCACGTATCGTAATTTATTTCACATCGGTATGTAGTAAGGAAATCTCTTCCCAGTATACCGTCAGTTGGTATCGGGAAATCGTCTTCTATCAGATGAAACAGGCTATTCACAGCTGTATTTTGTATATAAGAAAAACAATTGATTGTTCCTCTGCAAGTAGCTTCACCGGGTGTTATTCCGCGTAAAACGCAAGTATTATTTTGATTAATTGATATTGGACGTGAGATACATCGTGTTTTCAATAATGAAATGTCTGCTCCTGAATCTACCAGGAACGAACAGTTTTTATTAGATACGCTAATTGGCACATTAATGAAATTGGAGGCAGCTACATTGATTGTGTATACTGCCCTACTGTTCCAAAAAAAGGTTGATTTGGTTGAGTCATATTCGGTGGTTGTACTGTATTAGCGTTTGCGAAATGCTGACCTTGGCTTTGCACGCCCGGGGGCGGATTGGGAAAAACGTTTTGCATTGGTGAGCTCGATTGATTGTCAGCAAAATATATTCTGTTAAATTGTCGCGGATAACCGCGTGCATGACCACGGTTGTCTGTTCGGTAACGGTAGTTGTTGTTATTTGGGAACGGTCTACTTTGATTGTTATTAAAACGTATCGGGTATGATCCGTAACGCTGATTACTTTGATGGGAACCACGAGGAGCAACATTATAGTTCCCTCGGTACTGAGTTTGTCGTTTTTGCATGATTCTTTTTGAATTTACGTGGAATACACGATTCATGCTGTTACTGGACTCGACACTATCCGGTAGCTCATTTACTTTCTGGATTGCCTCTTCGATTGTCGAAAATGTTCCTGCTTGCAGTATTATTTTTTCTGTCTCGTTAGATGTACTGTTAATCAAAGTTTCCAAACCTGCTTTGGTGGCTAACTTTTTAGCGGTCGCGTGAGGAACATTCTCTCTCACGTAAATATTGGTAAGCTTATTGCAAAGAATTTCCACTTCTTGACAATATTGTTGTTTTGACAATCCGCGTTTGACTGATTTAATTTTTGCCAATATCTGTTCTGCAGTAGTTTTACTTTCACAGGCAGATTTGATGAGATCAATCATCGCATCAATAGTAGTCTCTTGGATATTGTTAGGTAATGCATCTCGGGCTTTACCTGAAATTCTCGTTAAAAGGAATAGCTTTAACGTTTCGTGTTGTGCTTGGGTATACACCTTTTTCAAAAATTTTACACCGTCAATGAAAGCGGAAAGTTTTTCGGCATCGCCGTCGAATGGCATCAAGACCGATGCAGCTAGCTTGGCATCAAAAGGATTTTCGGTGGCCATTTCCACTTGTTTTAAATTATTAATTTTGGTTACTTTCCTAACTCGGACACTTTCTTTAATATATTCTATTGCGTTTCTTGATTGTCTAGTAAAAGTAAAAAATTCTTTATCTGGAATTTCGTCTTGGTTTTCTAAAAGAAGCTCATCTATTTCAGCGAATAAAATGATAGCCTTATTAAAATGTGCGTCAAGAGTATTACTGGAAATATTTTGATTTATAGATTTTCTAAAATGCTGTTCTATTTTTAGTAGAATTCCTACTTTTTCGATAATGGCCCTTTTCGGCATAACATTAGGAGATTTATAAAGATTTGTTCTACTTATCGTTTACTGCCAGTGTCCATCGCCACCTGTTGTTTCGCTGCATGTGCTGGTTCTGAAAGAGCGGCGGTTTCAGCTGACATCGGCATAAGTCTGCTCTTGGTCAATGCTACCTTTCCGATGCTTCTCGAGCGGTTTGACACACACGCATTGCACTATGTTCGGGTTCTGGTTGTGTAAATGTTCAACATCGTAAGAGGTAAATGTCACTAAATTCTTCCTTTAGGAATACCCACAGAAGGTATCCCACTATTAATGATGTTAGCAAAATTGCTACGCTTAGCCAGGTCTTCATCTTTTCACTCATTTCGTCTTATGTTGTCAGTTCACTTAAATCGTTCTTCTTCACTCTTCACTAATTTGACTCCCTCTATGTTTAGCGTCTAAATGTTCGCGTACTTTTGTCCACTGTCTGTTCTTGTTCTTCGATTAATGCGCTGGTGCCGTAGATGTGGTGACGTTATTTAGGCTTATTGCCCGATCAACGACCCTTTGATTTTTGATTCGCTCGTACTTGACGATGAGTCGATACACTAGGAACAAGGTGGCTACACATATCACCGTTAGTAGAATGTATGCGATTAATTCTACCGATTTGGCGGTTTTTTCACTATGCACTTTTTCTTTTACGTTGCTGGCGTTGATGATACTCACGATCTGCTCGTGAGTCACCGGTTTCGGGGTTGACGATTCGTTTCCCATAGCTTAAGCTGCACTTTGACGGTTATTATTTTTGGACGACTTTTGCACTTCTGTCGCATGGATTTTATACGAAGGCGCACTTTAATCACTTATCTCTCGTCACGGTCAGCCATGAGGCATGTCGGACTTCGGATACAGAGATATATCTTCACAACGCGACTACTCGGTGTGGAGTTACGAATAGGAATGAATTTTATTTTACTTGACACTTAAGAACTAAGTTTTGAGTACAGCAGAAAATAGGAAGTAGGTAGGTTAAACAAGAATGGCAGAACGACGCGCTAGAGTTGTTTGGTAAACTACTCGAGTCTTGCATATGCGTGTAATTTATTGCGCGCATATGGAAGCACTTTAAGAAGGTTATGGAAACAAGGAAAAGGTTTCGTTACTGACTGCATGTTTTGGTAGGCAAAGAATTTGGATGGAGGTTTCGGGTTTTTTGTGTCACGCTGAGAAAGTGTTTAATTTATGACGGAAAGTTATATTGTTTTATGATAAAGTCCGAGAAATGTTGAAACGAGATTTACGAGATTTGTGGGAGAACTGTGCCACGACACTTACATGGACAGCGAACATTGAGCGGCGGGAGGCAACATCACGACAAGTTAGTCTGCAAATCTCGGGTTCATCGAACGACACCAAATTTGTATTGGGCGACGTTCGCACAGTGGAAGGCTTAGCTCTCCCAACGCAAACTCTTCAGTATGGAGAACTAGCCAGACGGTACCCACACTTGGAAGGACTTCCGATCAAGGACTACGAGCAAGCGGTTCCGAGGATTTTGATAGGCATGGACAACGTTCATTTGTCTGTTCCGTTGAGAAGAAGGGAACGAGGAACACGAGAACCAATTGCAGCGAAGACAAGATTAGGTTGGACGGTGTTCGGCTGCGTTGGTGATCCTTCGAAAGTCTCTGTTTCACCTTCGTTTCACATTTGCGAATGCGTGGAATCCATCAGCTGGTTGAAAGTTTTTTCTCCGAGGAATGTCTGGGTATTGCAGCAGAACGTACGCTGGAAGGAAACGAAGATCGCCGCGCAAGAGAGATCCTAGAAACTACCACCGTACAGCCGTATATTATCAATTTCAAGCTTTTGTTTCACGTTTTACAAAAAAGTCGTGTATGGGAAACTTTTAGGTATGGTGAAAACCCACATTTTTTCCGAAGACAGTTTGACTCTATCTTTAAAATTGTATGAGTTATAAGTAGTTTTTCGATTTTTAAGGGGATTTTTGGAGTCGATTTATTCCAATTTAAAAAATAACGTTCTTGTAATATTTGCTCCACATTTGGCTTTATATGTGACCTTCTAAATGCCACTTAAAGAACTTTTTTTATTTTACCAGCTCCATGAGATATAAGCATTTGAAGACATCGTTGTTTTTAAGTCAAAATTGCCCATAACATTTGAATGACAAGACATAGCAACATGCAATGTTCAGAACAAATATGCGTCATTACTTGCTCTTCAAATGCTCCGAGGCTCACATCTTCGAAAAAAATCAAATAAAAAAGTTATTGCGAAAAAACCGTTTTTGGGGGGCTCACCCTAAGTCAAAACTTAGAATTGACCTACTTTGTTCAAATTAAGAGCTAGATAAACGGCGTATTCAGCAAAGTTGCTCGAAATAGCATTGTCTACAACTTTTCTGAAGAACTCGATCGCGTATGACTTAAAATTAAAAAATTCTTTTCCAGATTTGAGTTAGGACGAGGACCACCCTAATCAAAAATTTTTGGAAAAGATGCAGCAAACAAATGCAAACAACTTCTCTGAAGACAACAAATGCCTAAAATTAACGAAAACAGAGATACGGATTTTTTCCCTGCTAAAACGTGGATTCGGACCATTGTGCATTGCCGAAGGTATTGTTTCAGTTTCGCCAGCGACAAATTGCAGTTGTTGGAGATGTGCGTGAAATGTACCACCAGTTCTTCATCCGTGACGCAGATCGATCCGCTCAATGCTTCCTGTGGAGCCCGGAGCCCTCTCAACCGCCGGAAGTATTCATCATGGATGCAGCGACCTTCGGCTCCACCTGTTCTCCGTGTCAGGCACAGTTCATTAAGAACATGAATGCGAAAAGCTGGGCGAATGAATTTCCGGAAGCAGCAGTAGCACTAGTAGAAAACCACTACGTGGATGACTACTTAGATAGCAGGGACACAGCAAAAGAAATGGCAAAATTGGCGACAGATGTTCGAACGGTGCACGCGAAAGCACGGTTCGAAATAAGAAATTGGCAGTCGAACTCGGGACAGGTGTTGGCGCATCTTGGGGAACAGCATACATCTCAAAGTAAGGAGTTCACTAGCGATAAAGCTAGTCTCATTGAACGTGTGCTAGGGATGGCCTGGCTTCCCAAGGAAGATGTATTCACCTTCAGAATATCTGTGTCGGAGGATCTGCAGCGATTAGTATCAGGAGATTCAGTGCCTACGAAGAGGAAGATCTTGCGGTTTATTATGAGCCTATATGATCCGATTGGATTAATCTCTCATGTGCTGATACATGGGAAAACCATCATTCAAGATCTGTGGAGATGTGGAGTTGGATGGGACGATCCAATCCCCGAAGAAGTCAACGAAACATGGAGAAGATTTGTCAGCGTGTTCGGCGAGCTGCATCAGATTCAAGTACCCCGCTGCTACTTTCCAGACTACGAAAATGGCATCTATGAAACGTTGGAGCTGCACATGTTTGTGGATGCGAGCTTGTCTGCTATGGCTTGTGCGGCTTTCTTCCGTGTAATCGACCGTGGACAAGCACGATGTGCGTTGGTGGCTTCGAAAGCGAAGGTTGCTCCGTTGAAACCACTGTCAGTTCCGCGTTTAGAGTTGCAAGCGGCTGTTATGGGAAGCCGCTTAATGAAGACCATTGCCGACAGTCATTCGATAAAAATCCAGAGGAGATTCATCTGGACCGATTCCAACACTGTTCTACTGTGGATTCGGTCGGACGCTAGAAAGTACCGACAATACGTTGCTGTGCGTGCAGGCGAAATTCTGGACGAGACCAAGGTGCAGGAATGGAGATACGTGCCGTCGGGGCTTAATGTGGCGGACGATGCGACCAAATGGAAGGGAGCTCCGGATCTACGGCCAACCAACCGTTGGTTCTCTGGTCCAGATTTTTTGTATGAACCGGAGAATCAGTGGCCACAGCAGAAAGTGCAGTACGTCGAAATTCCAGAAGAATTACGCGCAGTTCATTTTCACCGAGAAATTACCAATGTCAGCTTCATCGATGTTCAACGGTTTTCTAAATAGGAACGTCTCTTATGGTCGGCTTCGTTCATCTTTAAGTTCATTAGGCGATGTCGCAACATACTGGGATCATCTCAGATGTCAGAAGGATTGGATCAGCAAGATTTCAAACGTGCGGAATGCGCCTTGTGGCGATTGGCGCAAGAGGACGAATACGCAGAAGAGCTGAAGCAAATAAGAGCTGAAAACGAAAGTGAAGTAAAAAGGAACAGTCCCTTAAAGAAGCTGTCTCCGTTTATCGGAGAACATGGAGAACTTCGCTTGGGAGGTCGCATCGGTGCTTCATCCTTCACTGCGTACGATGCGAAGTATCCAGTGATCCTGCCGAAAGGACACCGTATTACCGAACTTGTCATCGACAGCTACCACAGATTGTTTGGGCACCAGAACGGAGAAACTGTGGTAAACGAATTGAGACAAAAATATTACATCTCCAACATGCGAGCGGAAGTGCGCAAGGCTGCTAAACGTTGCCAATGGTGCCGCACCTACAAAGTTCAACCGCAGATTCCAAGGATGGCGCCACTGCCGGAAGAGCGCGTGACACCGTTTGTCAGACCGTTCACGATGATCGGGATAGATTATTTTGGTCTTTATTTGATCAAAATTGGCAGAAGTTTGGTGAAACGGTGGGTTGTCCTATATACTTGTCTCACTATAAGGGCGGTCCACTTAGAGATAGCAGCATCCTTATCAACCGAGTCGTGTATGCTGGCGCTTCGTAGATTCATAGCCAGACGTGGAGCGCCGCAGCAGATTTACACCGACAACGGGACCAACTTCGTCGGTACCGAAAGGGAGTTGGCGAGGCAATTACAGGACGTGAACCAGAAGATGCCTGAGAGCTTCACGAACGCAAACACCAGGTGGAATTTCATTCCACCAGCCTCTCCGCACATGAGCGGTGCGTGGGAGAGGATGGTCAGGGCTGTAAAAACGGCTATGAGCTCCATGAACCACCCCCGGACTCCTACAGAGGAAGTGTTTCACACCGTTTTATGCGAAGCCGAATCTATGGTCAACTCGAGACCATTAACATACATGCCGCTGGAAGGTTCGGATCAGGAGGCTCTTACACCAAACCATTTTCTCCTTCTGAATTCAGTGGGAGTGACGCAGACTGAGAAATCGTCAACGGAGGAAAGAGAAACTCTACGCTGCAACTGGAAACTCTGTCAGCACATTTTGGATCAATTCTGGCGCAGATGGATCCGTGAGTATCTGCCTACATTAACGCGAAGAACCAAATGGTTTACGGAAACGAAGACGATAGAGGTAGGTGATGTAGTTTTCATTGTGGACGGAAATGTTAGGAATAGCTGGACTCGAGGAGTGGTGACAGCAGTGTTCCCACGGAGGGACGGGCGTATTAGGCGAGCGGAGGTCCGAACTACTTCGGGAACGCTACGAAGATCAGTCGCAAAGTTATCAGTCATGGACGTTCTTCCGAAGAGTAATGCTGCAGATTCAGGGCAGCTTTACGGGGCGGGGAATGTTAACCCGAACGTGCTATACCCTGCTTAACACGATGTGTGGAGAAACGGTCACCCGGTTGCGAGAAGGCTACTGTTCCAAACAGCATCGAACAATGAGAGGTGTTGGGAATAACAGCGATGATTTGGCACAAACGGAAAAGCATAACAGTTGAACAGTGAACCACCTTAGCTTGTTGAATTTAGTAAAATCATTATATTTACGGACATATTGGGCAATTCATAGAATTTCTTTAACACATAATTGTAGTTCGCATACTTGTATAGTGAGTTTCTTATAATATTTAGTTTGAAACATGAAATATAATACTCTAACGCGTTATGTATCACTTGTAGGTTACGAAAATAATTGCTCATTGCACCGTTAATTGTAATTATCCTCTGTTCACAAAATCGTGGATAGAGCGAGTAGTTTCTACATTATATTTAAAACAAACATAATGAATTCGACCATGTTTCTAGGAGTATAATAATATTTGCCCATTTGTTGATCGACCAGGGGTAGCAGAGAGTGGGAAAGTTCACCGATAATGTAAGAACACTATAGATTGCGGATTTTGTATTCTAGACTAAAGTTACATTTGTTTTTCTAGCTTTATAGCGTTTTCGAATAAACAGAACTGCTGAAAGAATCGTGATTTCTTTACTGCTACTCCAACGTGACAACAGTAATACTAATGCACCCTACATACATCATGCAGCTCCTTTGTATTGCATACACCACACCACACCACCATGATGTTTACAGAAACATCTAAGCATCATCTCACGCGTCATCTAAGCATTTTTATTCACTTTTGAATTTCATAAACTCCATTTTTCCCAAATTGCATTCCATGTACCTGACGCATGTTGATTTCCGCACCACAATAAATTCTACGCACCATTTTAGCAATTCTTGCACCTTAGATCTAGTCACGCAATGTTGAGAATTACTGAATAATGGTGGCAACTATAGTATATATATATATATATATATATATATATATATATATATATATATATATATATATATATATATATATATATATATATATAATGTACCACTGACACATGCAATTGCTTAGTATCCCATGCACAACCACGATGTTCTCAGAATCATCTAGGCTGATCTCACGCACCATCTTTTAACTATTTAGTTATGTCAGTACCATATTTGAATAACATGCACCATTTTGGTGTTTCGTATTCCAACGTGAACCATGATGACTTCGGCACCACATTGAATTCCAAGCACCATTTTTGCAATTCGTGCACCTAGTCATACAAAATAGCCAGCACACTAACATCATACACCTTCTTCAAAGCGTCTACAAAATTATCTGGATACCTGTGCAGATCATGCACTGTCTTTTAATCAACTAGAAATCTAATGTATCATACTGATATGCACCATCATTAAATTTTATGCACTATCATGGCTTTCCAAGCACCATTTCATTATTTATTATATCGTCGGTTTCCTGCAATAAGGGAACAGCTCAAAATTTGTCTTTTTTGAGATTTTGATGGTAAATGATGAAAATCTATGCAAATTTTCATCTCACAAAGACTCGTTCCGAAATTCGTTGAGAAACGCGAGATTTTTACATGTTCATCAATTTTCCGCAATAAAGGCACAACTCAAAATCAGTCAACTTTTTCAATAGTCGATGAAAAATAGTAATCCAAAATTCATGAAACAGATAGTACCTCAGTCCCATTCCATGATGCAACAATCAAAATTCGTTTACTTTTGTCGAATAATGAGAGAAATAAGTGAACTTGTAGGAAGTGTTTCAAGATTGGCAATTTTCAAACGTTCATTTTGAAAATTCACATTTTTTGAGTTGTGCCCCTATTGCAGGAAACCGACGATATCATCTAGGCATCTGATGCACCATTATGTTGTGAGCATCACATTAAATACATTTGTTTTGTATTCTATGTACCATTTTTGCAATTCGTGCACCTAACCATGCAATATGTTGATAACCTTTGAATAACGGTGACATATAATGCATCACCTAGCATAATGCGCCTTCTACAAAGCGTTCCATGCACCATTTTGGCTTTCAATATAATATTAAGGCATCTTATGCACCATTATGATGTGGTTTACATTTTAATTTGATGCACCATTTTGGAATTTCGCATACGAAATATCATTCCACGTACCTGGGCCATGTTGATTTCCGTGCCACATTGAGATTCCTGCACCACTGCACGAATTGCAATTGCTCCTCAATATGAAACATGTTGAGTATAACAGAATCATGATGATACTAATGCACCATACTGACATCATGCAGCTTATTTGCATTCCATGCACCACCATGATGTTTACAAAATCATCAAGGCAGCATCTCACTTACCATCTTTGAATCAAATTAGACACATATTTGCGAAATCATGCACCGTCGTTAAATTCTATGCACTACTAAAAAAAATTTCAAGCGTAATCGTGGCGTTCACTATATCATCTAGACATCCATTGTACCCTTTTTATTATATGAAGTTTCGTACATCAAAGTAGCATTTTATGTACCATGTCAACTCGAATGCATCATACTGACATCATGCACCATCTTTAAATGCCATGTACCATATCAGCATTTCATGCACCATCTCAATGATCTCAGTGTTATCTAGGGTTCTCATACACCACGGTGACACCATGTACCTTTATTGCCACACGCAATTTGATTTTTATGCAGCCACTGATGTTAACACCATCTCCAAATCTCATGCTTCATCTTAGCATTCCATATATGAAATTGCAATTACTTGCCACGCATGCGCTATCTTGACGTTCCATTAATCTTAATGGTATATAATGTACCACACTCAATCCTTGAATCCTTGAAGAATTTCCTAGAGGAATCCGTAGAGGGATTCCTGAAAAAAATCATTAAGGAATTGCAGGAGGGGTTCATTGACAAACCCCTGTAGGAATTCCTGGAGTATACTTTGAAAGAATCCCTGGAGAAATTTCTGAATGAATCCTTGGCGGAATCGCTGGAAGAATTTCTGAAGGAATTTCTGGAGGCTTTCTGAAGGAATCCTTGGAAAAATGCTTGTAGGATTCCGCGAAGAAATTTCTGGAGGAATTCTTGAAAAATGCCTGAAGAAATTTCTGGATAGACGAATCTCTGCAAGAATTCCTGGAGAAATCTCTGGAGATATTCATGGAGGAATTATGAGAAAAAATCTTGCAGGAATTCCGTGGTGGAATTTCTGATAGAATTCATGGAGAAATTCCAGGAGGAACTCCTGGAGAAATCCGTGAAGGAATCCCTGGAGGTGTTCATAAAGAAATCCTTGGAAGAAATGCTGGAGGAAGCTCTGAAAAATTCCTGGAGATATCTCTAATGTAATCCCTGGAGGAATTCCTGAAGGAATCCGCGAAGGAATTACAGGATAAATCCCTGGAGGGAATTCCTGGATGAATTTCTGGAAAAATTCCTAAAGGAGTTTTTGAAAGAATTTTTGCATGAAATTCTGAAAGAATTACTCGAGGAATTCAATGACGTATCTTTGCAGGAATACCTGGAGGAATCTATGGAGAAACTCCTAGCGGAATCCCTGGGAGAATTTGAAGAGGAAACCCTGAAGAAATTTGTAGAGAAATTGAAAGAATCGTTAGAAGAATTTCTGGAGGACTTCTTGGAGGAATTTCTGGAACTACCCGTGGAGGCATTCCAGAAGGAATTCCTGGAGGATTTTCAGGAGGAATACTTGAAGGTATTCCCAAAGAAATCCTTGGTAATCCAGGAGAAAGCTTTGGAAAATTCCTGGAGCAATCCATGCTGTAATCCTAGGAGGAATTCCTGAAGGAAGGCAATTCCAGAAATCCTTGAAGAATTGCTACAGGAATTTCTGGCAGAATCCTTGGAAGAACGCTTTCCTTATAGACTCACCGTTTTGCAGCCCAGAATTAATCCCTGGAGAAATCTCTGGAGGATCCCCAGGAGAAATCCCTAGAAGAAACCCCTTTTGAATTTCCTAGAGGGTTTTCTAGACAAATTCCTGTGAAAAATATGCAAGAATTTCTGGAAGAACTTCTGGAGTAATTCTTTGAGAAATTTCTGGGAGAATATATGCGGCTTTCTAGAGGAACTATAGAAGCAACTCCTCGAGGAATTTCTGACGTGATTTTTGAGGAATATCTGAAGAAATTCATGTAGAAACTTCCTGGCCGGATCCATGGAGAAATTGAATTACTGGAGTTATCCCAGGAACAATTTTGGGAGAAATAACTGAAGAAATTCTAGAAAAAGAATCCTAGAGCAATCCATGGAGGATTTCCTGGAAGAGTTCCGGGAAAAATTTCATTAAGATTTTCTCGAGATTTTCGAGGAGGAATTCCATGAGGAATCCCTGCAGAAATTCCTGGAGGAATTCTTGTAGAAAGTCCTGGAGGCATTTCGGAAGGAATTTCTGATGGAAGTCTTGGAGGAATTCCAGGAAAAAATTCCGAAGGAGTTCTTAAAGGTGTTTTTGCAGAAACATTTTAGGCTTCCTGGAGAAATTCCTAGAGGAATTCCTGGAGAAAGTCCTGGAGGATTCTCTTTAGAAATACCTGGAAAGTCCCTGGAAAATGTTTGAGGAATTCCTGTTTGCATTCCGGGAGGTATTTCTGGAGACATTCCTGAATATATTTTTGGAGGATTTCATGGAGGAATTCATTGGGGAATTCTTGGAGGAATAACTAGAGGAATTCTTTAAGGAATTTTTTGACAAATATTTACACAACAACTTTCACAGTTCATTACTAAGATATGACAACTGTTTTGCTGAGAATCAACTAACAAATGCAGTAATAACGGAGATATCCGTTTTTTGAGATTGCTGAGTAGTCGGCTGTTCGCGGAAAGCCAAGCTCACGAAAATTTTTTAAGTGTGTAAGGCTTCCGGGAGACATTTCTAGCATAAATTCCTATAGAATTTTCTGAAGGAATTCCTGCATCAATCCCTGGAGGAGTACCTGGAGGAATTCCTGGAGGTATTTCTGGAGTCTTCCATGGAAGTATTCCTGGAGGAATTCCTAGAAGAGTTCCGTGAGAAGTTGATTGAGGATTACGTGAAGTATTCCGAGGAGAAGCTCCTTGAGAAATTCCTGGAGAAATTCCTGGAAGAATCGATGGAGGAATTTCTGAAAGAATTACAGGAAAAAATCCTGGATAAATTCCTGTGGGCATCCATGGAGGTATCCCTGGAGGAATTCATTTCTAGAGGATTTTCTGGAGGAATCTCTGGAGGAATTACTGGAGGTATTTATGGAGGAATTTATGGAGGAATTTCTGGAGGATTTTTTGAGGAATTCCTGAAGAAATTCATGGATGAATGCCTGAAAGAATTCCTGAAGAAATTCCTTGAGAATTTCCTGGAGAAATGGAGGAACTTCTCGAGGAATTTCAGATGGAATTCCTGGAAGAGTTCCGGGAGGAATTCCTTTAGAATTTTCAGGAGGAATTCGTGAAGCATTTCCTGGAGGAATCCCTTGAGAAAATATTGGAGAAATTCGAGCAGACATTCTCAGAGGATTTTTACTGGAAGAAATTTCAGTAGGAATCTCTGGAGGTGTTCCTGAAGGTAATTCTCGAGGAACTACTTAAGGAATTCCTGTAGAAATTAATTGTGGAATTTCTGGAGAAATATATGAGGCTTCCAGGGGAAATTTCTGGAGGAATGTCTGAAGGAACTCCTCGAGGATTTCTGGAGGATTTTTTGAAGAAATTTCTGAAGAAATTCGTTAATGAATATCTGGAGGACTTCCTGAAGAAATTCCTGAAAAAAAAAATACTGGAGAAATTCGTTGAGGATCTCATGGAGGATACAATGGAGGAATTCCCTCGTAGAGTTCCTGGAGGGATTCTTCGAAGAGTTCAGGAAGACATTCCTTTGGGATTCTCTGTAATAATTCTGGCAGAAATTTCTAGAGGATTTTCTGGAGGAATTCCTGGAGGATTTTCAGACGCTCTTCCTCTAAATTTCTGCAGGAATATCTGGACTTATTTTTGAGGAATTTCAGAGGAAATTCATGGATGAATCCTTGGAGGAATTCCTGGAGCAATTGCTTGAGAATTTACTGGAGGAATCCATGGCGGAAAACTTGGAGGAATTTCTTGAGCAATTCTGGAAGAGTTTCCTGAGAATTTTCTGGAGGAATCCCTGGAAGAAATATTGGAGGAATTCTGGACATTCCATAAAGATTTTTCGTAGAAGTAATTTCAGGAGGAGTCTCTGGAGGATTTTTTTGGAATATCTACTAGAGCAATTCCTGGAGGAATTATTTGAGAAATTTCTAAAAAAAATATATGAGACTTCAAGGAAAAAAATTGGAGAATGTCTAAAGGAATCCGTAATAAATTTCTGAAGAAATTCCTGAGGAATTTCTGGAGGATGACTTTTGGAATTTTCGGCTCTTAGTCTAATAAATTGCGTTGATGACTATTCTATCATCGCCAACGTTTCGGTCCGGCTATTGGACCATCTTCAGGGCTCGATACACAGATCCACAGGTCACACAAATTTTGCAAACGTTTAAACAGTCGGGTTGTATGTGGTCACACCGTCTGGTACACTTTTGGGTTCTGGTTTGGTTTGGGGATTCCGTAGCTGGTGTACGGATACTACCTGCTATCAGCCGGTCGGTACAGAATATTTCCCCTACTATTGGACTGAGAGCTGAAAATTCCAAAAGTCAACCATCATCCAGTCGAAACTTGTTATCCAACGTTCTAGAGGATTTTTTGAGGAATTTTTGAAGAATTTTATTATTGAAACACTGGAAGAATTCCTGAAGAAATTTCTGGAGAAAAAACCTGGTGAAATTCCTGGAGGATTCCCTGTAGAAATTTCTCGAGCAATTTTTGGAAGAGTTCCGGAAGAAATTCCTTTAGGATTTTCTGGAGGAATCCGTGGAGAAACTCCTGAAAGCATCTTGGATGAATTTCTGGAGGAATGTCTGTAGGAACTGCTCGAGGAATTTCTGATGGAATATCGTAAGGAATTTTTTGAGGAATTTCTGAGGAAATTCATTTATGAATTCCTGGAGGATTCTCTGGAGAAATTTCTGGAAAAATCATAAAGAAATTCCTTAGGGATTCCGTGGAGGATTCCTTGGACAAATAATTCACGGAATTTCTCGAGGAATTCTTGGAAGAGTTTCGAAAGACATTCCCGGGGAATTCTGGCAGAAATTCTAGAGGATTTTCTGGAAGAATCCCTGAAAGAACTCCTGGAGGAATTTCTGGAGTTCTTCCTCGAGAAATTTCTGAAAGAATTTCTGGAGGTAATTCTGGAAGATTTCTGGTGGAATTTCACAAAAAATTCATGGATGAATTCCTGAATGAATTGCTGAAGAAATTCCTTGAGAATTTCTGGAGGAATCGGTGGAGGAATTCTTGAGGAATTCCTGGAAGAGTTCCGTGAGAAATTCCTTTAGGATTTTCTGGTGGAATCCGTGGAGCAATTGCTAGAGGAATCCCTAGAGGAACTATTGGAGGAATTCTGGCAGAAAAAAAAATAAGATTTTTCCTACAAGAAAATTTAGGAGGAAATTCTGGAGGAATTCTTGGAGGTATTATTTGAAAAATTTTCTGGAGAAATATATGAGGCTTCCTGGAGTAATTTCTGGGGGAATGTCTGAAGAAACTCCTCGAGGAATTGCTGAAGCAATTCCTAGCGGAGTTTCTGGAGGATTTTTTTTGAGAAATTTCTGAACAAATTCATTAATGAATTCTTGGAGCAATTCCTGAAGAAAATGCTGGAGAAACTCCTGGACGAATCCGTGGAGAATTCCTGGAGAAGTTCCTCGTATAATTCCTCGAGAAATTTTTGGAAGAGTTCCAGGAGACATTCTCGGGGAACTCTGACAGAAACTCTAAAAGATTTTTTCTAGCAGAAATTTCAGGAGGAATCCCTGGAGAAATTTTTGGAGTATTCACTCGTGAAATTCTTGGAGGAATTATTTAAGGAAGTTTTGGCAAAACATATGAGGCTTCCTGGAGAAATCACTGGAGGAATGTCTGAAGTAATTCCTAGAGGAATTTCTTAAGAAATTCCTGGAGGAATTTCTGGAGGATTTTTTTGAAGAGTCTTAAGAAATTACTGGAGAAATTCCTGGAGGAATGCCAGGAAGAGTTCTGGCAGAAGTTCCTATATGGTTTTCTGGAGGAATCCGTGTAGTAATTCCTGGAAGAAATCCCTGGAGGCATCTTGGAGGAATTTCTGGAGAAATGTCAGAAAAAAACTCCTTGAGGAATTTCTGAGGAATTTCGGAAATATTAAAGGAATTCTTGCAGACATTCCTAAAAGGTTTTTTCTAGAAGAAATTTCAGGAGGAATCTATGGAGGAATTCTTGGAGTATTTACTGGTGGAATTCCTGGAGGAATTATTTGAGGAATATCTGAAGAAATATATGAGACTTCCTGAAGAAATTACTGGTGGATTGTCTGAAGGAACTCTCAGAAGAATTTCTGAAAGAACTCCTAGAGAGGGATTTCTGGAGAAATTTTTTGAGTAATTTCTGAAGAAATTCATAAATGAGTCCCTGGAGGAATTCCTGACAAAAAACTTGGAAAATTTTCTGGATAAATTCCTGGAGGAATCCGTGGAGAAATTTCTGGCGGAAATCTTCGAGGAATTCCTGCAAGAATTCCGGGAGACATTACTGGGGAATTCTGGCAGAAATTCTTAGTGGAATTTCTCGAGGAATTCCTTGAAGAGTTCCGTGAGAAATTCTTTTAAGATTTTCTGGAGGAATCCGTAAAGCAATCCCTAGAGGAATCCCTGGAGGAAATATTGGAGGAATTCTGGCATACATGCCTAAATAAAAATCCTGGAAGAAATTTCAGGAGGAATCTCAGGAGGAATTCTTGGAGTGTTTACTGGGGAAATTGCTGGAGGAATTATTTGAGAAATTTCTGGAAAAATATATGAGGCTTCCTGGAGAAATTACTGGAGAAACTTCTGAAGAAATTCCTGGAAAAAATCCTGGAGAAACTCTTAAAGGAATCCGTAGAGGATACCCTGGAAGAATTCCAGGAATAGTTTCGGGAAAATTCCTTTAGGATTTGCTGGAGGAATTCCTGGAAGAAATCCCTGAAGGCATCTTGGAGGAGTTTCTGGAAGAACTCCTGGAAGAACTTTTGGGGCAATTCCTGGAAAAATTCATGCACGAACCCTTAGAGGAATCTCTGTGGATTGAACAAGTATTCCGATCGAAATTTTCTATATAGAATTCTATGGAGTCTTTTCCAATTCTAGTAGCACTAATTGTCCAAGATTGAAATTCTTTCTTTCTTCTTTCTTGGCTTTTTTCCATTGTATTTGATACGTTTATAAAATTTCATAAGAGTCGAGATAATGACTTCATATTCAAGTTTCGCATCATCACCATTCGAAGCTTTCTTCAGAATCCCAATTTGAAGTTCTTGGCGATGTTAGCACCACAGCATGTTGAAACCCTTCTTCTTCTTCTTCTTCTTCTTGGCGTAACGTCCTCACTGGTACAAAGCCTGCTTCTCAGCTTAGTGTTCTATGAGCACTTCCACAGTTATTAACTGAGAGCTTCCTCTGCCAATGACCATTTTGCATGTGTATATCGTGTGGCAGGCACGAAGATACTCTATGCCCAAGGAAGTCAAGGAAATTTCCTTTACGAAAAGATCCTGGACCGACCGGGAATCGAACCCGTCACCCTCAGCATGGTCATGCTGAATACCCGTGCGTTTACCGCCTCGGCTATATGGGCCCTGTTGAAACCCCTTCTTGGGAATTCATATTGCGTGTAACACCATGATTCTATTTTGCACCATGATCATATATTGCACCATCTTTGTAGTGCCCCCCTAAGGAAGAACCCTGCGCACGGTAGTGCCTAGAGCAATTACCAGAGGAATTCCTGCAATAACTTCTATGGGAATTCATATAAAACCTTATAGAGGAATTCCCAGAAAAAACTTCTAAAGGAATTCCTGGAGGAAACTCTCGCAATTCCCAGAGGACTTTCTAGCGGAAATTCAAGAAGAATTCCCAGAGGAACTCTTGGAGAAATTTTCAGAGGGATTTCTGGAAAAATCCTAGAGGAATTCCCGAAGGAACTCCTAAACATTTTCCCGGAGGAATCTCCCCCAATTTCCAGAGCAACTTCAAGAGGATATCCCATAGGAGCTGTAAGATAAATTCGTGGAGGAAACTCTGTAGGAATACCTAGATAAACTCTCAGTTATTCCCGGAGAAAAACCGAGAATAGTTCTCGGATAAACTCCTAAAAAAATGCTCATGGAACTCCTAGAGGATTTCCAGAATGAAGTCCTTGATAGAACCTGGAGAAATTCTCGGCAAAACTACTAGAGGAACCCCTAAAAGAGCCGTTTGAGAAATTTCCTCTCTTCTGAAGAGTTCTCAAACATATATATTCTAAAATCACTCAAATTTTCTTAAATCTCGTGAATACTATGATACACCAGGAACTGCAAGTTTTTTGTACCCCTAGAATCTTTCCTCAAACTTGTGTCATCTGCAGAAGCCCCCAAAATCACTTTCAAACATCGTTGACAAGACTTGCGAAATTTAGAATTTAAAATAAACACCGGTGGAACTGAGCGGATTTTGGTCTATTTTTGGCGTTCCAAATTTTTAGAACTGTTATAAACTTGGACCAAAAAAAATGGACCACCGCTGAAAACGACCTTAGGGATGCTTATACAGAGCTTTTGAGCACCAAAGAGCTGTTCAAAAACCATTATAATGCTTAGAACAGTGCTTAGTGGTTACCTGTGCTGGATTAGCTACGGACACAAAACAAATTGTGTTGTTTGAGGAGGAGTTATGATAGCCATCGCGCCTTTGGTGGTGTTGTAATCAATTGAGACTGACGAAGTGAGATTGCAGAACACTCCACAGTAGTTCAGAAAGGTGATTTTTTGCAACTAAAAGTGAGTGATACGAAAATGACTGAAACGAAGATAGTGCTTGATCGGTTGAACGATTTCAACTGGTCAACTTAGCGATTCAGGATGGAGCTCTTATTCATGAAGGAAGATGTGTAGTCAATGGTTAAGGATCCGAAGCCAGGAGCGGCCGACATAACACCAGCCTGGTTGAGAAGAGATGAGAAGGCTCGAGCGTTGATTGGTTTAGGATTGGAAGACAATCAATTAAGTCACGTTAAGGGAGTTGAAAGCGCGGCGGAAATGTGGGACATGCTCATTTTGCGGAAACTATGTTCAATGCGTCTAAATTAAAGTGACCAGTTGATCAGAGCTCCAACGCGGGACATTAATTTGGAAAGATGCATAGTAAGGTGAAATCATGATCTTTTTTTTTTTGATAGCGAATACGTAACGATTTTTTTATTCGTAGAATACGAAGCATTCATTTCTTCTACCAAGCATATCTTTCTGCGTTGTGAGCTTCACAGAAGTGGGACAAACTCATAAACATTTTTTTACAGTCTTCAAAAGAAACCTGATAACTAAATCTAGCAGTCAAAAATAGTATTAATATTTCAACTCTCAATTGCTTTCAAAATTAAAATTAAGGTGGTTCAAACTTCGTACACAACTGAAACAAAAAAAAATTATTGCAGCATTTTTGCCTCACAAGCATGACGTGAACTCTACAATTTTTAGAGGTTATTATTAGCCCCAAAGGGCCTGAAAATTTTAACCAATCTAGCTTCTGCATGTCCAATTTGGTCATTTGCGTTCTTTTTTCTTAAGTAGCTCGGATGCTTCTCTGTCAACATTGATTAACTTATTGGATGAATTTAATTTTCAAGCATGCTCGTTTAAACCGCCTGCCAGTCAATGAAGGTTTTGATATTCACCCATTTGAAAAAAAAATAATAATACAGTCAAAATAAATTTCCGATAAAAGTTTACTATACTGGGCTTGGAAATATTTTAACTTCGGGCAACGACTTCCCTCCAGATTTTTCATCTGACAGTGCGCAGTGCGCACTTACATAGTGATAAAAAATTCTTTCGCTATAATTTGATTAAGTTTAAATTATTAAGTCACAACAGTATACTTTTTATAGAAGGACACGTTTAAATCGCGTAAATGACAAAAAAGACTCTATTTTAAACTTAACACGATTTCTATTATTTCAGAGAGTTGGCCTATGGTTTTCCAGAGTACTTATTAGGTGAGTACCACACCTTAGCCTAGTATTCAGCTGACAAGAAATGAGGTGAAGGAAAAAAGGCATTTTTACCAAAGTAAGTTGACAATTGATCTTGAGATGCACATAAGAAGTATAAGAAGAAAATAGTCGGCGAAACTCTCGAACCAAAACAAACGTCGTAATGTCTACCATCAATCAACGAATCAAATTGCCTAATTTTCGCTTCTTGGCATCAGCTAGTGAAGCAACATCCCCGGAATCTGCCTGCAAATTCTCGTGACCTGTGTCCCAGAAGAGTGTTGTACGTGTGTTGGGAGCACTACGTCACTGCTCACCGAAGCAGATGAACAAGGCAAAAGACTTGACAGCCAGCTTGACAAAAAGCAGTGACAGCTTGCTTGACACGTAACAATTTTGCAAATCATTCCAACTCAAACCATTATATGCATTAATCGAAGAAGGCAGAGAAATTTCTAAAAGCTGTAAAAGTTTGCAGTTCATTATTAGTTGCTACAACCAAAACAGAGAATTGTGCGCGTTCGCGCGCTTGTCGTTTTGTGCACGGAATATGCATGTAATATGCGCGAAACGTGCTTATCCGACGGCGCACAAACGCTCACGGACGGTAAACCGCATACATGCGTCGCAGAAATAGTATCACGACACAAGACCCACCTCTGAACTACTCGATTACCGAACTCGATTCCCTGTGATTGATGATGCGCACACACATGTGCTGTATGGAAAGATGAAGCAGTTTCCGTACTGTATAAGCAACGCTTGAGTGTGTGTGATCAAAATAGTTAAAATCAGTTTGTTTTTTACCATCGTCGTCGCTGGTCGTCGGTTTAGGGAAAAGACAGAACTAAACGCGATTTTTTTTAATTATTTTAGTAGTTCATATGCTTAAACGTATAAAACTTTAGTGAGAGAAGTGTTTACGGTGATTATCACATGATATAACAATTCGGAATGGCCAGGAAACGCGGTCGGATCGGTCTTCGTCGGTGGCGGTCGGAGAATCGTTCTTGCGTTTCGACGGTCTCGACATTTGAAAAGATGTTTTACATCCGCCGTTTTATAGTGAAGGGCTTTTTTTTGCACAATTTAAAAATGCAGCATCAAGCAGAAGGTGAGACAGACCGCGATCGGTCTGAGTTGTAAGTGCGAAAAAGTGCAGAGATGTGGTGTCAGCAGCGTGATCTTTTTTTTTATCTGCAGATTATACCTACCGTTATTTTGCAACGGTTTATAATGTTTAAAAAGTGAATATTCAACAATGCAGTACTGAGAAAGTTTGCCATACGATACACAAATGTAAAATGGTTATAAATAGAGAATGTTTGCACAGAGAGTGTTTATTGTACCACTTAGCTGAGATGCATGTTTGCCCCCACCAAGAAGAAAAAATAAGGTAAAGAAGAGTCTTATGAAAATGTATGTGCTTCACGTTAAGAGTTGCAAAGTAGAAAAAAGCTATATAAGCAAAATTTAATAAATACAATTTAGTTGAAATATTGTAATATTATAAAATTAGAAAGCGAAATGAAAATATGAAAAATGAAGCAGTAAACAATGATTATGTGTTACTTCCACCGATCTCTTTTGCAACCAACCGCTTCAATTTCTTCAGGGCTGACGTCTTGGAGTATAAGACCACGAACCGGATTAGCTGAATGGATTTGAATGTCCTAAAAGGTAAGGAGACAGATTCTGATCACTCTTGAAAATTTCTTTTACAATTTCTTCGCTAAACAAGGTATACGGGAATTTCTTCGGCAAGTTTGATAAATGCTCGGGCAATTTATTACAAATTTTCCTCTCTAATGCATTCGTGTTCAATTTTTTTCTGAGTTTCCGAGATAATGTCACGGAAATTCCTCCTGCAATTTATTTGAGAATTCCTTCCGTTATTTGTTTGATGTTTTTGTTTTCGGAAAAGTGCTTGATAATTCCTGTGCATATTTTTTATTGTTTCTAGATTTGCATCTTCTAAGTTTGAGAGCAATGATTGATGATTCTGGTGACGCCCCGTTAGGCAATTTCATTATAACTTTCTTACAAATTTTATTCGTCATTATTTTGGGAATCAATTCGTGTTTTTTTTATTTCATAAGCGATTTTTTGTGTTTTTTTTTCGTAATTTCTTCGGCAGATCCTTTGAACTTTTTAAGTTAATATGAGAAATTCGGCAGTTTTATATGAAATTGTTTCGGTTATTATACTGTGAACATCTTGATGATTTTGAAATAAGTTCGGCAAAAATCTTCGACAACTTATATGCTATTTTTTCTGTAATGATCTAAGAAAGGCTGTGATTATTTCTTCTGGAACATCTCTGGAAGCTTCTTTAATATTTGATTTCAAAATTATTTTGATAATTTGTTTAAAAATTCTCTCTGATGTTCTCACAGCAATTCATTTGATAATTTCTGCGGCAAATCCATTGAAAAATTCAAATTTTTCAGCAGTTCCTTTGAAAATATCCCGGGATCCTTGCCGGTTCCTTAGCATTGTTTCCGCAATTTCTTAAGGATAAGTCTAGACAAGCATTCTAGAAATTTCTTTTGATCTTCCTGCCGAAATTCCTTCAGCATTTCCCGATGGAATTGCTGCGATAATTCGTTTGGGAATATGTAGGCAATTCCTGCAGCTAGTTCTTATGAAATGTGGTGGATACACTAAGGCTCATGCCTATTTTTTTTTGTACTTCTTTTGAGATTTCTTCAGCAGATTTTCTGGAAATTTATCCCTCTTTTTTGACATTTTTTGGTGACAATTCTTCGGAATTCAATTGAAATTACTGTTGACAAATTATTTGACAAATATTTTAAAAGTTCCTTCAATAGAATTTGGAGTTTCTTAGAAAAATTTTGGGAATAGTTTTCGCATTTTTTTATAAATTTTTCTGTACTTTCGTTGGAAACTCAGTTGAAATTTCCTTCGGGAAGATTTTAGCGTTTTTTTAACATTTAATTAGGATTTTCCTTTGAGATTTCCATTGACAAACTACTTGAAAATTTCTTCACAAATTTCTTATAGAATTTTTTTTCGCAATTGACACATTCTACCGTGACGTTACAACGTTTTGACGCATTCGTAGTCAGATTTTCCACTATAATTCATAAAAAAGTGAGTGTGACGTTACAACGCGCTAGAATTTGACCCCCTCTACCGCGCAACCAACATCTTGAAAAATTTTGCTCGGATTTTTATTTTAAACTGAAAATTTCTCTGGTTTGTTCTTCAATGCAGTGAAATAAAACATATACATTTCGGATTCGTTTTTGGATTTTTACATTTGGTGATGTTACAACGCCCGTTCAGTTTCAAACAGGGTTCTGCTCGCGTTTTAACGTCACGAAAAAGCGCATCATTTTAGAATCAGAATAATCAGCCAAAATTGCCCGAATTAGTGAATATATTATTGCATTATTTTCACTGCTCCAAGAGCAACTTTATTCTATTGAAAATCCGTTTTATGATAAATGGCTCGGAGCGCCAAGTTATAGCTATCAGCAGTATGAAAACTCCTTCATGAAGGTTAATGATACTCATCTTCGGCTTAGTACGACCCATATTCATCTAATTTTGTCCCAAAGACTAAACCGTTAATATTCATTACTTCGCACCGCCAGATATTCAGATTTTGCAGCATAAAACTAATCATGCCGTCAAATTAAACATATTTTCAAAAATTTATTGATTCAATTAAAAACGTTTTAAGATGTGCGAGCAGTTATTGAACCAAAGACATACCTGAGGATCTGCATACCACTTAGGGCCATCAATATCTGTGATTCCAGAGACAAATAGACCTAATTGTGACAAAAAAAAAACAGTAAGTAAACAGAGTCATAATTACTTAAAGAGTTAGTGTCTTTGGCAAAGTTGTTTGATAAGTCAAAAACTAACAGCTGATTTACTATTGGATGTGGGATTCTGACACACTGGGCGACGCTAATTAAAAGTTTACAATAGTTTACAAACGATTAGAATTTCTCAAAAAGTTTTTAACAAATTTTGACTAATTGAGAAACTATTTTTTGGCAAAATTTTTGGACACTTTATAAAAAGTTACAACATGTTGAATATTTTTTGAAAAGGCTGAGTGTACCAGTTATCGCCAGTTAGTGGTTCCCTATTTGGCCATAGTGGTTATTTGAGATAATTCAAAATTGTGCATCATTTCAAGAGTTTCAATGACAAGATGCTTTTAAATTCTTGCTACTAAAACATTCATAATATGTCAAAGCTTGAAAACTTTTCAAATTAACACTATGGCCAAATAGGGAACCACTATGGCGATAACTGGTACACTTACCCTTAATATGAAGTGCATGATTTTTCAAAATTTCAACTACCACTAGTCAGTTAGAAACCTGAACCTGTTGAAAGCTGTTTAGCTTTTAAACTGAAAATTCTTGACGAGATAAACAACTTTTCCAAAGACATCCACATTCTAAAAGTCTAAAGTCTAAGTAATTAGCGTCCCGAGATATATGATCAATTTCGTAGGTGTTACGTCTGTTTGTCAGTGATTCTTGCTATATCAAAAATATATGTAACACTGACGTAATATCCATTCCATATATTTCAAGATCCTAACTATTTAGACAGTTGGTGTCCTCGACAAAATTGTTTGCCTGGTCAAGAACTTTCAATTGATGGGCCGTATGATTTCAAATCCTTCTGTTAACGCCAGATTTAGCCAAATCTAACTGTAAATTAGGCTCACAGTTCTGTTCGAGCAGATAGCATCAATTTCCTATCAGTCCAGTATTCTAATAGGATGAACATAACAAGAAAACCATAGATCATGACCATTTTATGATACTTCGGGAACATTTCGGGTCTCCGCCAAATTGTATGGTCTTTTAGACTATAAAAGCCCACAAAGTGAGTGCCTCAGTAGAGAACAATTAGTTCGTAAATTAGCTAGTAACTTGACTGAAATATACTGTTTGTTAATATAAAGTGTTCAGTATACATATACTGCTTGATAATAAAATATGTGTTTCGTGTATTAAACTGACCTCGTTTTCTGTCCGCGTATGCGTGAAGACGTTACCCTGTGTTCTTTGACCAACCTGTCCAGCATTCGTAGCAAGGAACCACCAGATTCACGGCATCGACCCTCTATAGACGTTGGAATGTGCGTCAACACCTTCCACTAGGAGGCACTAGAGGGCATACACATTTTTAGTTTTACTTATCTCAGGATCGTGATTAATTGGAAAGATGGTTGCTTCATTAAAGTTGTTTGGTACATCAAGGACCCTCAGTTTAATAGCCGTATGGTATTAATTGCTGCCACACAATGGTATTAGTTGCAAATTTTCAAAAGCATGCCAATTTGATTAATTACCCAAAAAGCCGTAACTTTATATAAAATATATCAAAAATTCTCAAATTTTGACTGATAGTTCCTCATCTTGTTATCTGTAATTTCTACAAATTTGGACTTGATTGGTTAGCTCTACACAAATATGGAGCGCTTTATTCGCAGAATCGCAGAATCATATTTTTGACTGGAGTTCTATTAACTCTTATATCTTAGGAATAAGTGAATCAAATCAAATTAAATTTTGAAAGTTAAGAATTATATATTGATCTTTGATTACTATTTGATTCGAAAACAAAGTCCAAAGTGAAAAAAGTTGTAGCTTGTAGAATACTTTTCAAGAAATTCTAATCCCTTTACTGCTTTTGCAAAATGTAAACTAACGTCTTCTAGTGGCAATATCTCGCATCTATTGGTAAATCAACTGCAAGTCCCTTACTTACCAAACAACTTTGCCGAAGAAATCGTTTTTCTATGTAATAGGAATCCTGAGATGTATGAAATTTAAAATTTGTAAGTTCTCTAGCGCCGCCTGTTGGTGGAACTTCTAATCCAACTATCCATCAACTGTGAGTCTTTGACCAACTTCATAACTTTGTAATTTCGTCAGTGTTTCGCCTGTTGGCTACTGATATCACAGAAATTTTTGGTTTGAGTGGTATTTGATTACGATTAAAAAAAATACAATATCACAGTACAATTACATCGTTAATTTTGGCCAAACACCATCTCCCCCGTCCTTCAAAAGTCTACGTAGTTTATGAACGGGCAATGGTACGCAATTTATAAACGATATCTTGAAAAAGAGCTTATACACAACGAGAACGAAACTGTTTTGAATATAGAACTACGTTTGTCCAATTCAGAAGCCGTCCAAGCCAAAAAGGTTTGGTCTTTTCCACAGATCTTTTTTTTCGTGACGTTACAACGCAAACTTCAACCAGGTGAAACTCAGGTTTCCGTGAACCGATTTTCTTTCTTTTAGCCTCATTTGAAAGATCTTTTCGAGTACAAAGAGTATATAAAATTTCAAATTTGTAACGTTTTCCGTTTTTGAATAAAATTTAAAAATGTTGATTTTTCGTGACGTTACAACGCAATAAAAACCCATACTATGATCAGCCATATTTCAGAGTTGTAAAGTTTTCCGAATAAAAATCTTTTTGTGCTAAAAAAAACTACATACATTTATCTACAAATGATGGAGAACTTTTGAAAAATCAATGTGTTGGTGTTTAAAATACGACAGTTTGGATGAAAAGTGTGCCTAAATGACTTAAAATCACGATTTTAATGTAAATCTTAATCGTCGTTCAATTTATATTTATTGTCATAATAATATCATGTCGAATACATTTTTTGATGGCAAAAGTAATGTAGAATGTGATAAAAATGTCAAATATGTCATAACTCAACTTTGAAAAATTGGTATTGATGATACGGGGCTCGTAGAATGTGTCAATTATTTTGGCAATTTCGTTGATAATTTAATTAAAATTGAATTTCTTCGGAAACTTGCGAGGATATTTCAAGGTGATTATTTTGATAATTTCTTCGAAATTTTCATCGGATATCAGTTGAAATTGACTTAGGCCATCTATTTGTAGTTTTCTTTAGGATTGCATTCGACAAATTATCTGGGAATTCAAAAATTACTTACAATGTTTTTCGACAATTCTTTTGATCATTTCTTAGGCAAGATGGTTTGTTGAGAATTCCTTTTAAATTGAGATTTTATTCGGAAAATTTATTTTTCTCCAAAAATGTTTAAGTTGATTTTCGGTAATTCTTTTGTTAATTTCTTGGCAATTTTGTTGGAAATTCAATTCAAATTAGCTCCTTAAAATTGTTTTGGAGTTTTGCCCTCTATATGAGTGTTGAATAGCATCGATGAGCCCTTCGGTGCTGCATCGAGCATGAAAGCACTGAAGAAACCGAAGAAAATGCATACGAGTACATGCGACTCAAGAGGAGTGTCGTATACCAAGGGCTTAGAAGAACGACGTGAAATCTGTAACGAAGATAGATAGTAAAACCAATATGATATATTAAGTTGTACGAAGCCTGAGGAATAAACCATCCGAATCTGTTAAAGGATCGAGGCTACCAAATACAGTCCACTGGAGGAAACAGATACTGACCAGCTCCCCCAAACACCCTCTTCAAATTATATTAACAATTCTTCGGAAGCATGTGAGAATATTTTCCAGGTAATTCTGTTTATAATTTCGTTGTCAATTTCTTTTAAAAATAAGTTGAAATTTACTTCTCCAATGTATTATAAAATTCCTTTGAGATTTCTTTCGGTAATTTATTGGACTTTTTTTCGGTAATTCCTTCGGAAATTTCGTTGGGAATTTGACTTTTAATCTTATTCGTGAATTCTTTTTTTTTTATTTTTTTTGCTCAATTTTGTTGGGAATTCAGTTTTCCAATCAAGTCGGAAACTCCTTTGTGATTTCCTTCGGAAATTTCGAAGTTATTTCATTTGGTAATTTATGAATTTATGCATTATTTTGGCAATTTCATTGCGAATGCCATTGAAGTTTACTTTAGCAATTTATCTGGAAATTCCTTTGAGATTTCCTCCGATAAATTATTTGAGAATTCCGTTGGAAATTTCTCTGAATTTATTTTATGGTAATTCTTTTCGTAGTTCCTTCGCCAATCTAGTTGAGAATTCAGTTGAAATTGAATACGACAATTGACTTCGGCAATTTCCTTAAGCAAAATATTTGAAACTTCTTTTGAATTCTATTGATATTGGTATAGTCAGATTATTTGTAATTTTTTTAAAGATTTTCTTTCGAAATTTTGTTGGGAATTCTTTCAAAAATTTTTTAAGTTTTATTTTTGTTATTTTTTATTACCAATTTTTTTGGAAATTCAATTGAAATTTACTTTGACTATTAATCCGGAAAATCTTTTGAAATCTCTTGCTGCACATTATTTGTCAAGAAAGTTTTCTTCAAAAATATCCCGGAATATTTTTTTGTTTGTTGTTCCTTTGGAAATTTCATTGGAAATGCAATTGACACATGAAGCGCCCAGTACCGTCCAGGGGCTGCATTAAACACTACACGGAATGTGATATCTTTCATTTCATTACAGTCCGACATTTTTTTAATAAACTATATTAAACTATCACAAACCATCACTTATCTTATATTACAACGATTCACTTTTTCTTATATCACCTTAACACTTTTTGTATTTCTTCACCGAACTACCGTGATTTCGGGTGAAATTGATCAGTGGGGTGAAATTGATCGACGCGAGGGCAATTTTTATTTGTCAAAAATAAAGCTTTGAACTTAAAACAATTTGTAGAAAATGACCATCATCTGGCTCAAGAGTTATTGAACGATGAGTTTACATGTTTTACAGCTAATTAGTCACATATTTCTGTATTAAATTTAATATTTTCCCAAACTGCGTGTTTGGCAAATTTCTAAGACATTTTCAAAATTTTGTTACCGTAGCTGTATGGGACATGGAATGAATATTCGAATGAATGTTTATAGCTGCCAAGTGTTCGCTGAGCTCGATTTCGTGAACAAAAGTTCTATAAATATTGATATTTATGCATAAAATTGTACTTTTGCTAAAGTAATGACATGTTTAGTATGAAAATTGCATACTTTTAGGCGTTTTCTTCAGATTTATGAAACTTTAAACTTAAATATTTAAGAATTTACTATACTTGTATAAGTTTTACAAAGCTTTTCGCATTCTGGGGTGGTTAATTCGGATGGAAAATTTATTTTCAACGCATACAAAGCCATTTCACTGACTGATCAATTTCACCCCGAAACAAAAATTTTTGATTTTTTATTTTAAATGATATTTATTGCAATAAAATGATTTGCAGTAAAAGTTTCAACCTCGTTGACTGATAAAACCCGTGGTTGTACTTGTTTTAAAGCATTGGGTTTGACCATATCGATAACTATTCAAAAATTAGAAGCCAAAAACTGTGAAAAGTGATCAATTTCACCCGAAATCACGGTACTAAGTTTAACAAACTAGAGATACTTCTAGCTTCTTCTTGACCAGACTACTAAGTCCTACCTACAGCCTTAGGACAGTATCTAGAGGTGTCCCGCATGGGATCTCAAGACTTATCCGATATGCTGCCTACTCTAATGTTGAAACTGAACTCCCGACAACTGATCCTCAACAACTGACCCCGACTGAAGCCAAAGCCTCCGTATTTATAGCCTAAATTTTCTAGCAATACCCGAACCAGCTTAGGGCCCATATAGCCGAGGCGGTAAACGCACGGGTATTCAGCATGACCATGCTGAGGATGACGGGTTCGATTCCCGGTCGGTCCAGGATCTTTTCGTAAAGGAAATTTCCTTGACTTCCTTGGGCATAGAGTATCTTCGTGCCTGCCACACGATATACACATGCAAAATGGTCATTGGCAGAGGAAGCTCTCAGTAACTGTGGAAGTGCTCATAGAACACTAAGCTGAGAAGCAGGCTTTGTCCCAATGAGGACGTTACGCCAAGAAGAGAGAGAGAGACCCGAACCAGCTTGGGCGTGTCTAAATCTCCAACCATCACTCTCGTTTTGCCGAAATAGTCACGATACTTCCTAACAATGCCCGAACCAACTTGGGCGTATCCAAAACCCTACCAAAAGTAAATACTCAAAGTCCAAAACCTAGTACTCTACCTATCCTACTCGTCATTATCATCATTACCATCATCATCGTTATCGTCGTCAACCCAACCAAGCGTAATCAAAACTGTACCATACCAACCGGACCCAACGTGTACGATCATGAACAACGTATCGCTGCGCGTTCGTTGCCCCGGCCGACCATCCGTCCGTCGTCACATGAGCGTGTAACCCGCGGTTACAATTTCGTTCTACATTTATGTACACCACTGTGTTTTGAATCATTTTAAATTGTTTTTTTGTTATTTTTATTTGATTTGTGAAATTAGTGTAGGGAAATAAAATCGCACATATTGTACCGGTGAGGCATTCGACCCCCAAGCTCCCCCATCACATGGCACACATCGATCGAAACAGCAGCAGAAAACAATTGCATACGGTGGATATGTGGTGTGTGGTGTTTTGTTTTGACCAGGATAGAAAGTTATGAGTCACGGTAAGCGATAGACGCGTTTTTTATCCGTCCGCGGTTTTGTCCGAAAAGTGCCGTTCCAACTGTGAATTTGTGCCACCGCGACGCGCGTCTGCTGGATGGTTGTCCCCAGCATCGTCGGGAGTGAATCAATAAACCATAATTGTTCCCCGAAGCTTTTGCCGGCCCGTGATTCGGTAACCAAGTGTAGTGCAGTGATAGTGCTACAAGGGTGGCGACTGCCGCCATCACGGGAAGCTAATTATAAAGGAGTGTTTCGCTTCCCGGCGGTTTAGCCAAGTGTCGACAAGCACCCACCGTCTTCGCTACACGGGCTCAGCCAATTGAGCTTAGTCTCGCCCGTGTAGCTAACAGTCAAGGAAGACGAAGACAGGTAGGTGTAAAGGGGCTCACCACCTGTGGTAGTATTCTGAGGAGACTACCAGGGCTAGTCACGGCGAGTGACTTGCCCGGCGTATTATCGCCACCGTCGCTAGGGGGGATCCGACAAAGGAACCCGCTCTTCCCCCTAGCTAAACGCCAAGGACGACTGTTTTACAGTCCAAAAGTGCCCAAAAGTGAAGCAGAAGAAGAAAGAAGCGAGGGGTACTTCCACCAAAATTTGGATTTTGGGTGGAATAAACACAGTGGTGGGGATATTTTTCACAGCCGCGTGGTCGTTTAAGTTAGTTTGTATTGTTGTGTGTTGTCCTAAATCGGTTATTCGTCTCGTCTGCAGAACGAATTGGTGCATTTTTGGTCTCTTTGTTCTCAGGGCGGGATTTTTGATTCTTCTGGGCCGATTTGGGGTAATATTTGACGCAACCTGGTGACCGAGAACCATTTTGGAACCGTCAGTAAGCCGAAAACTAATTCCTCACCGTATTTATACCTACGAAACAGTTGGTAAGTTTTAATTTCGTCCACATTTTGAAAATTTGTGTTGCTCATTCGTCAAAATGCCGATCGACATGTTGACGTTGGGGGAGTTCAACGTCGCCTACTTCCATTTGCGTGCCGATCACTTAGAACCTGACGAAATTGACTTTGAATTGAACTCCCGCGGTGTTGTTGTCCCTCCTGGATCGGGTCAATCCAGTTCCAAAAAGCGTCGTCAACTGCAAGCGTTATTGGTCAGTGAGCAGAAATGCTCCGAGACCACTGTCCGCTCCTTTAAAGGGGATATTGACGCTGAATTGGAGCGTTGTCGTGGCAAATTTGAGTCCATGAAGGAGGATTTGGGGTACAGGTGTCCGAACAAGGAGGTTTACCGGAGCAGATTGCTCCATCTGGGTGCTCGGCTCCAAATCGTCAAAAACTATGTCGTGGGGGAGGCCAATAAGACCTTTGCAGATTTGTTGGGTGATGTGGTAGCCCTCCATAACTACCACTTCGTGAATAGTTTGGTGCCTCCCCTCACGCCAACCGAGAAAGTGTCGAACCACGAATCGCGACGGACGCAACATTTTACAACTCCGCGGAATACTGTCAAAGTTATTAATTAGTGCCGTTTTCGCGTTGTCCGTGTAGGCTGGATGGTTGTTCCCAGTCTCGTCGGGAGTGAACATAGTGAAGATTTGTCCCCCGAACATTTGTGCCGGCCCGTGGTTCGGACACAGGAAGTGTAGTGCTTGTGACAGTGCTGTGCTAGGGTGAGGACCACCGCCATTGCGTTGCGGTTCGCAAAGCGTCCAAAATCCCACCGTTCTCGCTACACGGGCTCAGCCAATAGAGCTTTGTCTCGCCCGTGTAGCTAATAGCCAAGGTTTCTACCGGGACTTGCTACGGCGAGTAGCCTGTCCGGTGATTTTTCAGCACCGTCGCTAGGGGGGATCCGAGAAAGGAGCCCGCTCTTCCCCCTAGCTAATCGTCAAAGACGACTACTTCGGTAGTCCGAAAGTGAGCCCAAAGAAGAGAAGTGGAAGAAGAAAGAATAAGAAGAAGAAGAAGCTCCGCATAGACCGTGCGGGAGCGAAACAAACGACGACCACCACCACCACCGTTTTGCAGCAAGGGCCCCAACGTGTGACCAGCGACCAGTGCCTTGGGGAAAACGGGGCAAAACACTCCTAAGGTCAGATTAAAACATAAGTAATTAAAATTGAAAAACTATTTATTTTACGAATAAATTCCATCCGAAGCCCGAAATTTAGTGGAGGTATCCTGCTTTAGGCCGCCCTGCCGGGTAACAGCAGGTAAGGGCTGAAAGCCTCTCCTTACAATTGGCGCCCAACGATTTTTCTCACTGAGCGAGGGGTACTTCCACCAAAATTTGGATTTTGGGTGGAATAAACACAATGGTGGGATATTTTCCACAGTCGCGTGGTCGTATTTTTTATATTATTTTGTTGTTTTGTGTCCTAAATCGGTTATTCGTCTCGTCTGCAGAACGAATTGGTGCATTTTGGGTCTCTTTGTTCTAAGGGCGGGATTTTTGATTCTTCTGGGCCGATTCGGGGTAGCATTTGACGCAACCTGGTGACCGAGAACCATTTTGGAACCGTCAGTTAGCCGAAAAATTATTCCTTACTGTATTTATACTGACAAAACAGTTGGTAAGTTTCAATTTCGTCCACATTTTGAAAATTTGTGTTGCTCATTTATCAAAATGCCGATCGACATGTTGACGTTGGGGGAGTCCAACGTCGCTTACTTCCATTTGCGTGCCGATCACTTAGACCCTGACGAAATTGACTTTGAATTGAACTCCCGCGGTGTTGTTGTCCCTCCTGGATCGGGTCAATCCAGTTCCAAAAAGCGTCGTCAACTGCGAGCGTTATTGGTCAGTGAGCAGGAATGCTCCGAGACCGCTGTCCGCTCCTTTAAAGGGGATATTGACGCTGAATTGGAGCTTTGTCGTGGCAAATTTGAGTCTATGAAGGAAGATTTTGGGTACAGGTGTCCGAATAAGGAGGTATACCGGAGCAGATTGTTCCATCTGGGTGCTCGGCTCCAAATCGTCAAAAACTATGTCGTGGGGGAGGCCAATAAGGCCTTTGCAGATTTGTTGAGCGATGTGGTAGCCCTCCATAACTACCACTTCGCGAATAGTTTGGTGCCTCTCACGCCAACCGAGGAAGACAAAGAAGATGATGGTGAGGATTTGCTGGCTCAAATTGCCGCGGGAAAGGATGTTTCACCGAAAGGAAACCAACTTCCGATCGTTGAAGCATCCTCCAATCAGGCGGTGGGCGAAGAAATTCGCGATGTCTTACTTGACATAAGGGCGGAGATCAAAAGGACGCAAGAGCAAATCAATCAAAGCGAAACTAGGACTGCATCTAGAGTTGATTCACTCGAAGATGTAGTCAGAAAACTAGGTAGCGGCTTTGCGTCCATTGGTACGATTGCATCCGGACTACAGAAAACTAACCGCGAAGTGCAAACACTTCGCGAGAAGATTTCTGAGTTACAGGACATCGTCAACAAAATCATTCCTAACGTAAGCTCTCCGAGTTTGCCGGTAGATACGCAAGATCTTCGATTGCAACAAAGTCCCGATCTACCGGATTTGCCTGATTTTGATCAGCAAACGTTAGAAGGTTTGGGTACTCCGGAGAACCTGCAGAAGCAAACTTCTAGCAAGAACTTTGGACTACCCAATCAACCATCACAAAGACGTTTTGACTCCCGTAATGCGGACAATTCCAAAAGTTTTGAGAATCTCGGACCTTCGCACAATTCTCAGCACTTTTATCAACAAACTGCTCTTCCGAATTTAACGCTTCCGCGTCGGGCGGAAAAAGCAACATCGGTGGAGATCACCGGTTACCGGCGCCGGCCCCAACGGGTGGCCGATTGGAAAATCAGGAAGTATGCTGGGAATGACGAAGGAATGGGACTCAACGAATTTTTGGAATGTGTCCACCATTACGCTGAGTCAGAACAAATGTCCGAGGCAGAACTGTTTAGCTCGGCAATGCATTTGTTCACCGGTAACGCGTTGGCTTGGTTTCAAGCGTTGCGTTCCCAGAAGCGGTTCTACAACTGGAACCACCTGTTGTGCGAGTTGAAGGCGAACTTCGTGCACCCGGAACTTGATGCTGCGCTGAGGATGAAAGCGTCTCAGCGGCGACAGCAGAGGAATGAATCTTTCCAAGATTTTTATCTTGAGATGGAGAAGATCTTCCGTGCTATGCCTGCGCCGCTAAGTTCCCACGAGAAGCTAGACATCCTCAAGCGAAACCTGAGGCCTGATTACAAACAGGTACTTGTCTTCAAGCCGGTGAACACATTGTCCGAGTTGATGCTCATCGGAAAGACCATTGATGCTTCCAAAACCTCCATTTACCAAAAAGTATTTGGAGTTCCCAAGGAAGCATCTACAATTTCAAGTAAGCCTACATATGATGGTTATAAACAAAGCCAGCAGCAACAACAATCTCGTGACAATGGAAATGGATACAAATCAAGGGTATTCTACAACAAGAATAGCCCTCCATCGTCACCAAAACGAAATAGACCTCCACCTCTTCGTTTTAAAGAAACGGGAGGTCGACCCGAAAGAAATCTCCGAGAGAAGACTAGCCCGACCCCTAAATCTCCACAGTCGCGACAAGAAGGCATAATATGTTTGAGCTCCCTGGTGGACAAACACCGTCCGCCACACTTGGGAGTGTGCTACAACTGCGGAATTCAGGGACATGAACATGAAAAGTGTTCAAAGCCCAAGCGTGTTTTCTGCGTACTGTGTGGGTTTAAGGGATTTGAAGCTTCTCGCTGCCCTTATTGCTTGCAAAATGGGATTAGATCCAATTAAACATGGTGGCAATCTAATCCCTTTGTAAATCTTCAATGAAAGTTCCCCGTAGCTCCTACTGCAGGCTTGACAGAAACTCCCTCGCGAGAAAATGAGGAAGCGATTTTGGCGATTTTCTGAGGAGTGAAAATAAAACTCAGAAATCACAACGCAAATCCTCAACAGCACCGAGCGCGAGCTTGCCGCGCAGCGAGGAGTTCGTCCAACACTCATAATTTCTTGTTGTGTTTCTCACGTCCACTCACACTCAAAAAGCTCTCGCGAGTTCCACTCCCATACAAAGAAAGACTCTCGAGGCGAAAATCGCACTCAAAAACCCGAAATAATCATCGACTCTTTTTTCGTTCCCCTCTTCCTCGCTCAGTTTTTATTGCCTCTCTGTTTGGGGTTGGTTCGCTCCCTCGCGACGAGGCAAAAGCAAAACACCGCTCTAGAGCATGTGGCAAAACTCTTTTGATTTCGAGGAGAATTATCAAGCCTGTCCTACTGTACCAATTCTTCAAAGGCTGTTTCCATGTCAAAATTTCAAAGCGTTTTTTCCCTATTTGGTACAGGAGGAGTGAATATTAATTTTTACTTGTAAGATAGTAAACTTTCCCATTACTTTGATCCAGGCATCCGTTGCTTGCATATTGCTCAATGATGACCTGCAAGTAGATATCAAATTCAGTGTGAGGTTGTGGGAAAAGTTAGTGGAACACCAGGGAGTGTCTGATTCCAGAACCCTAGCGACAGCCCAAGACTGTAAAACATTGGCTTGACAACTACGGTTGTCACCACTAGGACACAGCGGTTATTACACTAACTTTAATCACAATACTGACCTGAAGAAGAATGGTGTCGCCCACACAGCCTGATTGAGCCGTTGGAGGGAGACAGCAAATTTTCCCAAGCCAGCGTGAATATAAAATCTTCTAAGAGCTCCTCGGATCCACGACATCGACTTCACCGGGTTGCTCACTTGGGAGCTTCCGAAGATTGATGGATCCGGGAGCATCGCGCATCACTTCACGCTGGCAATCATCTTCTTTCCTCAGGAGTCGACACCTAAATCTCTCGGCACCTGACAACTCTTCGAGGTTGTGAACCTCTAGGGGTCACTACCTCATTTCAACCTCAATACACCCCAACATAATCTTCCTTCCCTGACAGAAGGACTCAAACCGCGATCGTCGGCCCATTCGGGAGGTCATCTATGTATGCGCACCTTTTTATCTGCCAGAATCAGGGAAAGTCGACTGATTCCAAACGGAATCAGTTTGTAATTGATCTGCATTCACGTTCGGTGTCTTGCTCAAGTATCCTTGGGAAAGGATTTACTTGTAGCGTAAAAGACAATACCTTGCGTCCATTGCCCGTTTGTTTTGGTATTTTGTATGCTGTACGAGTGAGAAAATTTATTGTATGAGTGAAAATAATGAGAGTGAATGAGAATGAATGAAAGTGTGTGAAATGGCGGGGTGTTCATTCAAATGTCTTGTGTGATTGTGTGTACGCGTATGCCAGTGATTGGGATGAATGAGTGATACACTTTGGATGAATGTGGATTGAATTGAAACCCCATCTGTTGAGAAAGTATAAATACCGTCAGGACGGGAATATTGGACGTCAAAAAAATAAAATAAAAATAACTTGAAAAACAAGACCACGACAACCGTTCCTCTGCTACGCTACTTCCAACCGGAGGCTAGCAGGGTTTAAGGGAGTTTGGTTGTTTTGAGTGTTATTCCGAATTGGTCTGGGGGAGTTGAAGATTCTTAGCTCTCCCATTGAGAACCGGATGTATCGAGGGTGATCTGGTGCCGTTAATAGCGACGGGTCCCAGTCCTTGTCTGCAGAACAACCACGAGACGTTGTACCGATTTGGCTTTTCTGTTTGTTCGGTCGTTTCCCTGATTGTGTCTATGTTAACACTTTTAATCTGTGGAAAATGTCTTTGTGTGGTTAGGTTAGGCAGATTTTTTTATTTACACTTTTTATTTATTTTATTCATATTTCCATGTTAATTTATTTCCTTTTGATTCGTTTCATTATTATTGTTATCGGTGTTAGGTGTTAGGGCTAGTTAAAAAAAAAATTTGTCCACATTTTTTTTTCTCCTCGGTGTGGGCGAGATTGTAACCCGCGGTTACAATTTCGTTCTACATTTATGTACACCACTGTGTTTTGAATCATTTTAAATTGTTATTTTGTTATTTTTATTTGATTTGTGAAATTAGTGTAGGGAAATAAAATCGCACATATTGTACCGGTGAGGCATTCGACCCCCAAGCTTCCCCATCACATGGCACACATCGATCGAAACAGCAGCAGAAAACAATTGCATACGGTGGATATGTGGTGTGTGGTGTTTTGTTTTGACCAGGATAGAAAGTTACGAGTCACGGTAAGCGATAGACGCGTTTTTTATCCGTCCGCGGTTTTGTCCGAAAAGTGCCGTTCCAACTGTGAATTTGTGCCACCGCGACGCGCGTCTGCTGGATGGTTGTCCCCAGCATCATCGGGAGTGAATCAATAAACCATAATTGTTTCCCGAAGCTTTTGCCGGCCCGTGATTCGGTAACCAAGTGTAGTGCAGTGATAGTGCTACAAGGGTGACGACTGCCGCCATCACGGGAAGCTAATTATAAAGGAGTGTTTCGCTTCCCGGCGGTTTAGCCAAGTGTCGACAAGCACCCACCGTCTTCGCTACACGGGCTCAGCCAATTGAGCTTAGTCTCGCCCGTGTAGCTAACAGTCAAGGAAGACGAAGACAGGTAGGTGTAAAGGGGCTCACCACCTGTGGTAGTATTCTGAGGAGACTACCAGGGCTAGTCACGGCGAGTGACTTGCCTGGCGTATTATCGCCACCGTCGCTAGGGGGGATCCGACAAAGGAGCCCGCTCTTCCCCCTAGCTAAACGCCAAGGACGACTGTTTTACAGTCCAAAAGTGCCTAAAAGTGAAGCAGAAGAAGAAAGAAGAAGAAGAAGGAAGAAGCTCCGCATAGTCCGTGCGGGAGCGAAGGAACAGCGACCACCACCACCACTGCAGCAAGGGTACCAACGAGTCGACCGAAGCCAAAGTGCCAAAGGGGAGAACGGGGCAAAATAGAGGTTTGATAGAATATAAGTTTTTGTTGCAAAGTTTATTTATTATTTATATTTACCGAATTAATTTCATCCGAAATCCAATCTTTAGTGGAGGTATCCTGCTTTAGGCCGCCCTGCCGGGTAACAGCGGGTAAGGGCTGAAAGAGTCTCCCTACAAGCGATGATTCATAAAACCAGGTCAGTAATGTATGGTGCGATTTTTCTAGCTGCCGAAATTTTGCGCGTTAGTTACGATGGGCATTGATATTGGCGTAAATTGAAATTCAAGCACCTGGGCAGTTGTTCTAATGGGAGTGTGGGGTAAAATGCACTTTTTTCATTTGAATTAAATTTTAATATCGGAGTGTGTGGGATATTTAGGTCTATGCACACATTCCACGCACTTCTACGCCAAGGGTGGGAAATTTCAAAGTGATTGTTTCGCCCCAAGCTTTCCAGCATATGAAAAGGGTAGATTCAATCTTAGGAAAACCATTTGTTTTACTTAAAATTTGACTGGTAACTTATTTAAATAGTTAGGTGAAGTAATAGCATTTTATGTAAGAAAAATGAAATTTTTCATTGATAAGTTTCAAATATGCATGCTTGCATATGAAAGTTCAAAAACATTATACCTAATTTTTGTAAATGTAGTATAATAATGTATATTTTATACACCCAAAGGCAACTTTTCATAAAAATGGGTTTAGATATGTTATATGCACTTTTTGCAATAGCCGCAATTTAATGGTGTCCCGTTACGAAAATAGCACATTTGTTGTAATAACGAATTTATTACGAACTTTAGAAAAATGATTTTCAGGATTCTCTTAGTACTCGTGTAGACCTTTCTTCCAACTTATGGGTTACCTTGATCGACGCTTTATCTTAGGCGTTACAATGAGTACGTTGACATGGTGTCCCGTTACGAAAATTTTAAAGACATTCATAAGTGGATAAAAAAGTTTGGTTTGATCAAATATTTAACCAAAAAACTGTAACCATGATGAAATGATATTGTAGGTGGTATATATTTACATTATCCTTCTTGGTGTAACGGCCCTACTGGAACAAAGCCCGCTTCTCAGCTCTACGAAAACTACGGAAAGAAATGACAGGTATTCTGATGGATCAGTATAACAAGTGATATTTTATTAAGTTTTGTGGTGACAGCATACAGTTTGAATGCTATAACCTTTTCAACATGTCCTATGAATTAACACCATGATGTATAAAAAAGCTTATAGAATCACACAACGTTCAAAACATGAAAATCCCGAAGTGATGGTTGGCATTCCTTTTTTACCCTATTAATCACCGTATAATTTACTTTTATGACGACAAACATATTTTGAAGCTTATATTCTTATTGGCAATAAAAAAAAATGTAAAATGCATCACGAAAATGGCATTGCATTACTTTTTGTGACTACCGTAATCCGGGGTAACATTGATCAGAATCTTCGATTTTTCTTGAATAATTCACTTGCTAAAGCAAGCATTACATGTTTTATACTTTTAAAACAAGTACTGGCCCTCTGAGTATGTATTAATCTACTCTAAAACGTATTGTAAAACTTTAAAATATGTTTTAAAAGGTTTTTTATTCTAATTTTTCATTTTGTTGATTTGGGGTAACATTGATCATTGATAACCTACTTTTAATAAATCGTATATTTTATTGAACAATAGTATTCTCATAAAAGTTTCGGTGATTAAATCCAACTCTTGGATATCATATTGAAGTAAGACAGTGATTTCGAACCTCATATTGTATCTAGTATTCATGCCATGCATTATTTTTTGACAATGTATCTCATTGCGTTACGAAACACACTTATGGAAAAATCGATTTATTTCAATGTTCATGAAATTCAATTATCATGCATTACATGTCATTCGATAGCTGAATAATAGCAGGTTACGATATATCATTTGATAGCAGAAACTGATTCAATGCAAAATGCTTGTTTGAACATTTCATGAGGTCGGTCAAGCCGATCAATGTTACCCCGCTGATCAATGATACCCCGTTTTACGGTACATACATTAGTAACCATTGGTTAAAAGTCTAGCGACCTCCCTCTTGTCGTTTTGGTTGTCAACCTTTTTTTCTTCTTCTCGAAATCCGTTTGTTTGTATTGTTACTGGTTGTCGTTAGCTAAATATCATCGGAAAGCCCCCATAATCCCATCGCTTCCAAAATAAAACATTGTTTTCTCTAACCTCGACCAAGTCGCGAGTTTAACGGTTCCGAAAAACTATCATAGTATAAAAGAAAAATCCCCTTTAAAATGTAAAATTTATTTCAAATAAAATTGGTTCCTTTATACCCAAGGCGCACGAGCCTTCAAATAAAGGATTAAAGCAACATGCGACATATGCTTGAAAAGACTGTGTTGGAAGACTGTACTATAGATATCATTGAATCTTCTTCGGATCATTATAATGTAGAATGTGGAAAAACCGCGAAGATAGATACGTCGCACAACCATAGTTTTGGAGATACAAATAAACTTCACGTACCCGATCCCCGATAACTCATTTTCAAAATACTGGCATTTCGTGGAACCTGTGGAACCTGTGCTATATGTTCCGGGGTGGCTAAATTAGTGGATACATACTTCAGTCTATCGTTTCTGACTCAGTCATTCGAAATCATGAAGATTGATATGTCACACGGCATGTTTAGGTTGAAAACCAGAAGTGTCCCCAATGAGGCCCCGCGGAACCTGTCACGGGGATTCGGATGGGCCAACTTATTCCAATCTGGTTACAGCAGCTGTGTTTCACTGTTCGCAACAATAATTTCGCTGAAAATCGGTGGTTCGAACACAACAACACTCGAAATAATCACTTTTAGCCATTCTGATTGACTTGAATTCGGATATTCGTTTGAGATTTTCTTCGGCAAATATTTGGAAGCTTTTTGGGTAAAATTGGAGTTTCCTCGGAATCTTGTAAAAAACGTTTTTCGGTTATTATTTCAGTCATCCCTCTAGAAATTTGATCACCAATTCAGTATAAATTGACTTCGACAATTTTCGGGAATTCCTTTGAGATTCCTTTTAGAAAATTAATTAAGAATTGCTAAAGAAACTTCACAGGTTTGTTTACGATGATTCTTCTTGTCATTCCTTTGGCAATTTCGTTTGGAATTCAATTGGACTTGACTTCAGAAATGATTCCTGTACATTTTGGAAGGTTCTTTGAGACTTTCCTTGGCAAATAAGTGTGAAGTTTCTTCGGGAACCTGTGAGAAAATTAAAAAGGTAGTTTTTTTTCGCAATTCCATCGGCAATTTTTTTCGAGAATTTAATTTGAATTGACGCCAGCAGTTTCTATGTATTTTTTTTCTACGAGATTTTTCTGCAAAAACAATATTACTAAGAAACTAAAAGTAATATTTTCCTGTTTGTCTGTGGACATAGCAAATGTTTACGTTTTTTCGCCGGTGTTAATATTTCAATTTTATTTGTGTTAACGCAATTGAATCGTGTTCTAAATATTATTTGTTTGCTGTTAATCGGATTGTGCATATGTGGTTGATGGTTGATCGCGTTTAGTTAGTGATAATATCGCGAAATTACAATTCATCAACAAACACTTTCGTGACATCGCACTGTTTTTCGCTTCGACCATTGAGTGTCTCCTTGCTGCACTTTTCGGGCTACCGTAGTTTCGCGCATTAGAGCATCTCCACCGGTTTAACATCTTAGGCTAACTCCACCGTGGTTGTCTTGTTTGACGATTTGAAACGGGATAACAAGAAGCATTATGTCTCCCGTTTGCTCTTCGTGCGCCGGTGACATTGGCGATATGCAAGTCAAATGTCGCGGATTATGCAAAACGATTTTTCATCCCCTGTGCCGACAACCCCCTTCGTTGCGGCAACGTTGCCGATTGTAGTCATACCCATGGTTCGTCGGTGACAATCGTTTGAGTGAAGCAATGGAGATTGTCACTGATCATGAGTTGGCAAAAACTAGATGATTGATCAAGCACCATAGTTATCTGCTCCATAACGTGAATATTGTTACAAAATCTCTTGTTTGAATTCCCCTAATGGTAAAATATATTATACTTATAAAATGAGATATTTCTAACATAGCATATTTACAGTTATAAATCTAACAGTAATCTACTGGAAGTGTACTTGAATAACATTTCTAAACAGATCGTTGTCGGTAAGATTCAGTAGTGCAGATTCATGTATGGAAATAATGAACTATGTTGAATTATAGAAACGGGAATTAATTCGGGAAGATCACGTCGTCGTCCTTCAGTACGTTGATTTGAGTCACCAAATTTGTAAGTAGCATAATTGTAGCATCTTGAAAAAATGTGTTAAAATAAATTTATTGATTCTAGCTTAAAGCACACAGAAATCAAACAGTGTTGCTAAATAGAGTGGTGACAAATTCCACATTCTTTAAGAAATTTGTGGTAACTAGGATGGATAATCGTGCACCCCAGCCCCTCACGACCCCTCGGAACTGCCAATCCTGTGACCGGCCCGATGCAGCAGAGAGCGAAATGGTCCAGTGCGGTGTCTGCCGACGGTGGGAGCACTTCGGATGCGCTGGAGTTGGCGGTGAGGTGAAACAACCGAACGTCAGGTATGTCTGTAAGCAGTGTTCGGCCAAGCAGGGAACGTCCGGCGGAGGTGCCCTTCTCGCTCCGGGCGAGGAAAAGCGTAAATCGAAAGGTTCGAAGGCGAGTTCTAAAGCGCATTCGAAAAAGGGTAAAGTGGTTCCTGACCCGCCGAAAAGTGTGAGCTCCAGCGTTCGGGCAAAGTTATTGGAGGAAGAATTGAAGCTGGTTGAGGAAGAACAGCGCTTGATGGAGATGGAGCTTCAGGAGCAGGAGGAGATCAAGAAGCGACAGTTACTTGAAGAAGAGCGTAAGCTTGCGGAAAGACGTCGCCTTGCAGAGGAGGAAAGTTTCCTCCGTGACCGGAAGCTGCAGGAGGAGCTGGAAATGAAACGGAAGCAGATGCAGGTTCGCAAGGAGTCCTTGGAGAAACGTCAAGCCATCATCCGACATGCAACGTCGATGAGCAGCAGAAGCGGTTCAATTCCGGATTCAAACGACAAGGTAAACAAGTGGCTAAGTTCGCAGAAGAATGTTGGAGGATTGCAAGGACCACCGGAGGGCGACGACAACGACGAAATACAGTCTGTCGATCAGGACCCACTGGATGCACCAGTCAACCCAACATCTCAGATTCCCGATCTCAGCGCGCTTTCAATTTCGCCGAATTCTCCGCGATTCTTGCATGCAGCAGCTCCAGAGATGCGAAATGGTTCCGATCCAGCGACTACACATAATCCGCATACACTCTCACAAGTTCAAATTGCCGCGCGGCAGGTTCTTGGTAAGGATCTTCCTACATTCGGAGGAAATCCTGAGGATTGGCCGATTTTTATCACCAACTTCGAACAGTCCACTGCCACCTATGGCTATTCGGATGCGGAGAATCTGGTCCGCCTGCAGCGGTGTTTGAAGGGTAACGCCTTGGAGTCCGTACGCAGCCGGCTGCTGCTACCAGCAAGTGTGCCGCACGTCATCAAGACCCTGCGCATACTTTATGGAAGACCAGAGCTTCTTATCCGGTCGCTACTAAACAAGATTCAGCAAGTTCCTGCGCCCAGACATGATCGACTGGAGACGCTGATCCAGTTTGGACTCTCGGTACAGAATCTGGTGGATCACCTGAAGGCCGCCGAGCAGTTGAATCATCTTTCGAACCCGGCATTGATGCAGGAGCTCGTGGAAAAGCTGCCTGGATCCCTGCGATTGGATTGGGCCATCTACAAGAACAAGAACCAACTAGCAACGTTGGAAACTTTTGCGGATTTCATGTCGGGATTAGTGACGGCAGCGAGCGAAGTGTCATTCGAGCTTCCGACACTGGGAGCTACATCGAGAGGCGATAAGCGTAAATCCAGAGACATCGGGATCGTTTATACCCATTGTTGGCTATGTTGACAGTTTTCGGCATAACGAAGAGAAGGAGAAAGCAATTAGGTCAACAGAGACGTCATTTAGAAAGAGAGATGTAAACCGTTTGAACCGATACACTGAAAATCATTTGTCTCTTTTTATTCTATGTTTTATGTTTACGAACCTGAGAGTAGAAGAGAAATTGTTTTGTGAGTTAGTTTAAGTCGGACCTTCGTAATAGACAGATCGATTCTAAATATAAGAAATAACTAGAATGAGAAAGTAGTGTAGTGAGTTAGTAACAGAAGAATAAAGTTATAGTGAATAAAGTTCGGTAGTTTGGTGATTAAAGGTGGTTTTACTTGCTTGGTGAAATTGGAATCACTTACCTGGAATCCCGGACTCGGCCTTTGAAGTGTCGTTGTTATCGTCGTCGTTGTCGTCGTTGGTTCCCTACGTCGCCGTTGTACTGCAAGCAGAAAGGAGATCTCGGGGCGAAATTGCGTTGGGAGAAAAATATCAAAACCGCTGGTTGGAACGCATACGGTAGGTCACAACAATGGTGCCGTGACCAGGATTGCGTTCCGAGGATACGACACGGCATTGGTGCGGCCATCATTGTGGAACAATCATAAAAGGAACTACGCCATACTAGACGAGCTACAACCACGATCAGTGTCGCCATAATTACTATTATCACGGGGATAATTGAGAGCAGCCATCACGCCTCAATTGTTATACTGGATGGTTGGCGCTGTTCGAACTACCGAAAGATTCGATTGGGATTGAAGGTTTAAGGCCTGTTTGACAGGCTCACAAGGTGAGTACCTGTCCAAAGAAATAGTTTCATCCTTCATCCCTACCTGTGGATTTCTCTGTTCCATTTCTCGGTACTACTGCTGCACACACACGACTCGGGACGATTACTCCCGGACGAGGGAAGGCGGACTTAGATCGGATTTTCCTTAAATCTTCGGTCATATCCGAGAGATTTTTCGCATTTTCACTATTAATTGGAACAACTACTGTGAAACAACCATTCCGTCGAATAAAAGGTGAAAAATTGGATCGTTTCTTGATTTCATGAGCACTAAGCCCTGCGTCAATCTATCTGTTGCTGTATTGGATATTGAAGACCTTTGGACTGAATTACAAGGCCTGTCAAACAGGTCCACACGGTGAGTACCTGTCCGACAATTCTTCCATTATTGTCGAAGGTGCTTCTCCTCCGGCCATTGCTTACAGAGTTCCTCCCTCGCCATATTCGAACGGTTACTGCGGTTGTTGGTGTTACTGCTACGGACGACTAGGATCACTTGAAATTCCTCCGGCTAAAAGCGAGACATTATCCGGCTAGATTATCATACAAGGCCTGTCGTACAGGCTCACAGGGTGAGTACCTGTCCGACAATCTATCTAGCAGTGTAAAGGGTGCTTCTCTCGTGGACATTATTACAGAAATCACGGTACGAACGGACTACCACGTCATTGATATTGATGCCTTTGATACGAGACACTGGGGTACGCTGGTTTTGAAATCCTTGAGCTACTAAAGGAGTTATTCTGATTTAACTATTGCTTAAGGCCTGTCGAACAGGCTCACAGGGTGAGTACCTGTCCAACAAACCATCCTAGAGTGCGAAACGTGCTTCCCTTGTGAAATTGCTTCCAGAATCGTATCATCACATTACTGTATCGTTAGGGGGAGTTGGTCTTGCTAAGGGAGATTGGGTGTAACCAACCTTGCGGAAATTTTCTATCATCCCAAAAAATACAGAAATACAAGGCCTGTTTGACAGGCTCACAAGGTGAGTACCTGTTCAAACCATAAAATTTCTCTCGCAAGGGGTGCTTCGCTTTGTCTGCTTTACAGTACTCAACTGGATCTTTCAAACGTCAGCTGTTTACACTGTCAACACCATGGGAGGAAAAAAGCTTAAACCGAAGATTCACGTACGGGCATTGGCGGAGCCAGCATTTTCTTTTTTCTCGCTCACTCTCCTAAACATACACGAGAAGGAGAAAGATGGAAGAGGGGGCAGCTTGCCTCCTCTTTCATCTCGCTCTTTCTCGTGTATGTTTAGGAGAGTGAGTAAGAAAAAAGAAAAAGCTAGCTCCGCCAATGCGTACGGGACAGCATTGTCGACTTCCTGAATCGTACGGAATCTTTCTTATGGAACACAGAAGCACCAAGTGAGTTCCAAATCAAGTTTCGCTTGGAGAAACTTGAAGTAAAGTGGGATGAATTCGAGAAAATTCAAACTGAAATAGAGAGTACTGATGATCACGAGGAGAATATCGAGCAACATCGACAAATAAGAGCGGAGTTTGAGGAGAAGTACTTCGAAGTAAGGGCAGGGTTGGTAGCCAAGCTTCCCCGTGAGATACCAATTAATGCAGAACAGAATGCTTCATTCTCTGCAACAACAGGGGAGGCCACCAATGTGCATACGTATGTGCGTCTACCGCAAATCAATTTGCCAGAATTTGATGGGACCTTTGAAAAATGGCTTGCGTTCCATGACACGTTTAAGGCTCTCATCGATTCATCGCCTGAACTGAGTAACATACAAAAGTTCCACTACCTTCGGGCTTCGTTAAAGGGTGATGCTCTTAAATTGGTTGATTCATTCCCTATGTGCGATGCAAATTACAGGATTGCTTGGGATGGTTTAGTAGCACGATTTTCCAACAAGTATCTGTTGATGAAGCGGCATCTAAATGCATTATTCGAATACCCCAAGATGCGGAAAGAATCAGCGAGTGCAATCCACGAACTCATAGATTGTTTCGAACGGAACACGAAAATATTGGACCAACTAGGTGAACAGACAAGCGGATGGGGAGCGATGTTGACACATTTAATGGTGTCAAAACTCGATGACGTCAGTCAAAAACATTGGGAGGAGCATGCTTCTAGTGCAGATGAACCGTCATTCCCAGTCCTCATCGAATTTCTTAAAAAGCAAACTCGTGTGTTGGATGCGGTTTCAGTGGATCAGCAATTAACAGCTTCAAATTCCACGTCGTCAGTGAACGTGCCCAAATTTCGTCCAGCACGAATCTCAGTCAACTCGGCGACTGAAAATTTGGGTCCAAATTGTATAGCATGCAATGAACAACATTTTTTATCGCGATGCCCGACATTCGGTAGCCTTGCAGTCGACGAAAGACTGCAGTTCACAAACTCCAAGCGGCTATGTAGTAATTGCTTAGGACGAAACCACCTGGCACGAGATTGTCCATCGAAGTTTCGATGTAGAACATGTTCTAAAAGGCACCACACTTTGCTACATCCTGGTTTCCCTGGTTCTGGCTCTTCATCTACTGTCTCTTCGGACTTGGTGATGCTTCCAGAAGCATCGTCTACTGCTGGCGACGCTTTGAATTATGAGAGTCCTGGGCCTGGTTTAACTCCATCAATTTCGTCCAATGTAGCAATGGGGGTTCAGAGCTCGCATGTTTTCCTTCTTACCGTCGTACTGGAAGTTAAAGACAAATGGGGAAGAAAACACTCCGCCAGAGCAATTTTGGATTCTGGTTCACAAGCCAATCTTATGACGGAACATCTCTGTCAGCTTCTGAAGTTAACTCGTAACAATAAGAAGGTAGAGATCAGCGGAATAGGACGTTCTCGGCGACAAATTGCACATGAAGTTTCTACAGTCATCAACTCTCGTATTCGTGACTTCTCAATGCCTATGGACTTTTTAGTAATGGGACAAGTCACTGATGACCAACCCTCTACAACCATTCCACTAGCAAACTGGAATCCTCCTCCAGAAATGCAACTAGCAGATCCTGAGTTCTTTCGCTCTGGTCCAATCGATATTGTACTTGGTTCCCAGTTCTTCTACGACTTCCAACTTCTCGACGGTGGCCGGCTACAGATTCGGAAATTCGACGGCACACTCCCAGTGTTTGTCAATACGGTATTTGGATGGGTAGCCTCCGGTGAATCGGAATGGAATGGTACATGTCCTAAAATCAGCTGCAATATGGCAATAACGGAATCCTTGGACGCGAGCATTGAAAAATTCTGGGCTATCGAGGAATTAACAGAAGGTAAACCGAGATCACATATAGCCGAGGCAGTAAACGCACGGGTATTCAGCATGACCATGCTGAGGGTGACGGGTTCGATTCCCGGTCGGTCCAGGATCTTTTCGTAAAGGGAATTTCCTTGACTTCCTTGGGCATAGAGTATCTTCGTGCCTGCCACACGATATACACATGCAAAATGGTCATTGGCAGAGGAAGCTCTCAGTTAATAACTGTGGAAGTGCTCATAGAACACTAAGCTGAGAAGCAGGCTTTGTCCCAATGAGGACGTTACGCCAAGAGGAGAGAAGGAGAGAAACCGAGATCACAGGAAGAGGAAGACTGTGAGGCACATTTCCTACAAACCTGCAGCAGAGATGAAATGGGGAGATACGTTGTACGATATCCGAAGCAAATTGGTTTCCATCAACTAATAGGTGAATCGAGGTCCTCTGTTATACGGAGATTCACACAATTAGAAAGACGACTAGAACGGGACGTAGAGGTACGAAAACGCTATAACGAGTTTATGCAAGAATACGTGGATTTAGGTCACATGAAACTTGTTGGAGCTATTGACACCGTAGATGACGATCAGCGAACCGTTTGTTACTTACCTCATCATCCCGTCTTCAAGGAATCAAGTACTACTACTAAGCTACGTGTAGTTTTCGATGGTTCTGCAAAGACTTCTACTAATTATTCACTCAATGATGCTTTGCTCACTGGACCAGTCATACAAGACGATCTTTTAGATCTAATGATCAGATTCCGAAAGCATTCCATCGCATTGGTAGCCGATGTGGAAAAAATGTATCGACAAATTCGTATCCATCCCGAGGACACTTCGCTTCAAAGGATTATCTGGCGATTCGATCCTTCTGAACCCATGCAGGTGTATGAATTGCAAACGGTAACGTACGGTCTATCTCCATCATCTTTCTTGGCTACTCGTGTTCTGCAGAAGTTAGCAGAAGATGCAGGGCACCGACACGAAGTGGCAGCTCCAAAAGTATCAAAAGACTTCTATATGGACGATTTTATCTCTGGTGCGGCTTCAATTGAACAGGCTCAACAACTTCGGAAAGACACTCAAGCTTTGATGGCAGAAGGTGGACTACAATTGCGTAAATGGAATTCAAACCGACCAGAAGCTCTAGACGATCTACCAGATGAACTGAACGGCATGCCGTCAACGATGCATTTCAGAACTGATAATAAAATCAAAACACTTGGTGTAGTGTGGGAGACAGAGCCAGACCAGTTTGAAATCGATGTACAGGAGCTGAAAATCGATGTACAATGGACCAAGCGAAAAATATTTTCGGCCATTGCCCAACTGTACGACCCCCTTGGATTAGTTTCACCAGTAGTTGCTTGGGCGAAAATTCAAATGCAGCATTTGTGGTTGTCTTGTATCGAATGGGATGATGCGGTTCCGGACGAGATTCTCATCAAATGGCAGGAGTTCTACAGACAACTACCGCTTCTTCAGACTTTCAAAGTACCCCGCTGCATTTTTGCGTCCGATCCTCAAGAAATCCAATTTCATGTCTTCAGTGATGCGTCGGAAGTTGGATATGGCGCTTGTATTTACGCTCGATCTACCAGCAAAGACGATTCTACCAAAATCGAACTCATTTCGTCGAAATCTCGTGTAGCGCCACTAAAGCGTGTCAGCTTGCCTCGTTTAGAACTTTGTGCTGCACTTCTGGGAGCAAAACTCTATGCACGAGTATCGACTGCACTAGGGATGGAGGGAGTCCGCTGCTGGTTCTGGTCAGACTCTACTGTAACGCTTCATTGGATACGAGCCACACCAAACACCTGGCAAACTTTCATAGGTAATCGCACATCGGAAATCCAACATCTCACGCATGGACATCCTTGGAATCACGTGAAGGGAGTGGATAACCCAGCTGACTACATATCTCGTGGTATGCTGCCGGAAGACTTCGTCAAGAACTCCGCTTGGCAATGTGGCCCAGCATGGCTGCGAAATCCTGAAAAGCATTGGCCAATACAACAGAAATTAGAACCCGTTCCTGATGACATGCTGGAAAAAAGGAAAACCGCCAATGTTTCTATTGTATCATTCACTGATATGTCGTTGATCGAACGATTCTCATCGTATTGGAAACTCCTCCGTGTAACCGCCTACATTTTTCGCTTCATCAATCGGTGTCGCAAGAAACATCAACAGCACGAATCTTTCATCACCATACCGGAACTGAAATTTGCCAAGGAAGCACTGGTGAAGACCGTACAACATCAAGTTTTCGCTGATGAGATCAAGGCCCTGAAAAGAAAACAAACTGTTCCAACAAGGTCACCCTTAAAAAACCTATGCATCGTCTTAGATTCCGAGGGCATCCTTCGCATTGGTGGCCGGCTTCAATTGTCCGACGAGAACTATTCATCCAAGCACCCTATGATCATCCCCAGTAAGCATCATCTCACCAGATTGATCGCAGAACATTACCACACTCTATCGTTGCATTCTGGTCCCCGCATGACTCTGGCCTCTATGCGGCAAGAGTACTGGCCAATACGTGGCAAACACCTCGCAAATTATGTATGTCGCAAATGCCACAAATGCTTTCGGCACCGCCCTGTCCCAATTACTCAACCAATCGGCCAACTCCCCAAGACTCGTTTAACTCCCAGCAGACCATTCTCCATAACTGGCGTCGATTATTGCGATCCCGTTTACATGAAGCCAGTTCATCGGCGCGCCGCACCCCAAAAGGCATTCATCGCTGTATTTATTTGCTTTGCTACCAAGGCAGTCCATTTAGAATTGGTGTGCGATCTCTCTACGGAAGCATTCATCGCTGCCTTACGACGGTTCATCGCCCGGCGTGGTCTTCCTCTTGAAATGCATTCAGACAACGCAACCAACTTTCAAGGAGCGAAGAACACCTTAGCAACATTATACAGCATCTTCAATGACTCCTGCCAACGACGGAAAATCATAGATGAATGTAGCAAAAGAGGTATAAAGTGGCTTTTCATTCCTCCCAGAGCACCTAACTTTGGCGGGTTGTGGGAAGCCGCTGTGAAAACTGCGAAAACTTCACTGTCGAAAACTCTTGGTAACGCACGCTTGTCCTACGAAGATTACGTCACCGTCCTCACCCAAGTCGAGGCCAACATGAACACACGTCCACTTACTCCACTATCAGAAGATCCGGAAGAAATCGATGTCCTCACTCCGGGTCATTTTTTAACTGGATCATCACTTGCTGTCCTACCTGATCCGGATTACACGGATATTCCAGTAAACAGGCTTAAACATTATCAGCAACTACAACAGCTTGTTCAGCAACATTGGATTCGATGGAAAAGGGAGTACCTAACGGAGCTCAATGGTCAGCGACAGAAATCTTCAACACCGGTCGATCTTTTTCCTGGCCAGTTAGTTCTACTAGGAGACGACAACAAATCCCCAGCTGTTTGGCCGCTAGCGAGGATCTTATCCGTCCAACCTGGAGATGACCAAATCGTTCGTGTTGTGAGTGTGAAAACAGCAACTGGTATCTACACCCGCTCTGCTAAACGGCTCTATCCACTGCCCTTCGACGAAAATTTGACACAGCAGACCGCAATCCAAACAGCAGAAAAGGAACACTCGAGACAGCAGCAAACAACCTTGACCTAGAACACCTTAACGGAAGAATCCTCTTTGTCTTCATAAGTTTAGTCGCTTTGTGTAAAGTCTCCTCTAATCAGTTGTTTGCAGTAGATTTCTTGTACCTGGAACAAAAGTGTAAATTTGTAAACAAATTTAGGTGGCCGGCTTATGTTGGCTATGTTGACAGTTGTCGGCATAACGAAGAGAAGGAGAAAGCAATTAGGTCAACAGAGACGTCATTTAGAAAGAGAGATGTAAACCGTTTGAACCGATACACTGAAAATCATTTGTCTCTTTTTATTCTATGTTTTATGTTTACGAACCTGAGAGTAGAAGAGAAATTGTTTTGTGAGTTAGTTTAAGTCCGACCTTCGTAATAGACAGATCGATTCTAAATATAAGAAATAACTAGAATGAGAAAGTAGTGTAGTGAGTTAGTAACAGAAGAATAAAGTTATAGTGAATAAAGTTCGGTAGTTTGGTGATTAAAGGTGGTTTTACTTGCTTGGTGAAATTGGAATCACTTACCTGGAATCCCGGACTCGGCCTTTGAAGTGTCGCTGTTATCGTCGTCGTTGTCGTCGTTGGTTCCCTACGTCGCCGTTGTACTGCAAGCAGAAAGGAGATCTCGGGGCGAAATTGCGTTGGGAGAAAAATATCAAAACCGCTGGTTGGAACGCATACGGTAGGTCACAACACCCATGCTACTGAACGAAACCCTGCAGCTTCTGGCGGGCCATCCGTCGGCACCAGCGCTAAGAATAGCAAGCCCTGCGTAGCGTGCGGCCGGACTGGGCATCGAGTTGCAGAATGTCACCAGTTCAAGAGTGCGACAGTGGACGAACGCTGGAAACTCGTTCAGCAGGAGGGGCTGTGTCGCACATGCCTGAACAGCCACGGCAAGTGGCAGTGCCGCTCTTGGAATGGGTGTGGCATTCAAAAGTGTCGCCAAAGGCACAATACTCTTCTCCACACCTCCTCTCCGTTGCCCGAAAATGTAGGAATGTCTGCGAGCCACGTGTCGTCAGAGGATTGCAAGTGGCCGCCTTCCGCATCGTTCCAGTCGTTCTCTACAGCGACGGTTTCTCTAAAACAATTTTCGCCTTCATCGATGAGGGTTCTTCCTACACTCTACTGGAGGAGTCCGTTGCGAAGCAGCTTGGGGCCAATGGTCAGCTAGAACCACTAACCCTTCAGTAGACCGGAAACGTGAAGCGAAAAGAACCCACATCACAGCGCGTACAGCTTGAGATCTGCGGCAAAGGTAGTACCGCCCGGCAAAAGTTGATTGATGCTCGCACGGTCAGTCAGCTTGTCCTACCCTCACAATCGCTCAAATATGGAGATTTGGCGAAACGATTTCCTCACCTGCGTGGTCTTCCGCTAGAAGACTACGAGCTCGTCCAACCCAAGTTGTTGATAGGGCTGGACAATCTACGGTTGTGTGTTCCGTTGAAGCTGCGTGAAGGGGGATCAAGAGATCCAATCGGTGCAAAGTGTAGGCTGGGTTGGAGCATCTATGGCTGCATTCCTGGTCAACCATTTCGTACGGCCATCGTTAGCTTCCATGTCGGTGCAGTTTCGGACGCTGATCGCGAGCTAAACGAGTGATTATTTCACCTTGGAGAATGTGGGCGTATCGGGGACAAGTAGTATTCCGGAATCCGAGGAAGAGAAGCGAGCCCAAAAGCTCCTGACGGATACGACACGACGGGTGCCGGTCGGATCCGGCTATGAAACCGGACTGTTGTGGAGAACCGATAACCCCAGTTTTCCTGACAGCTACCCCATGGCCGTACGTCGTTTGGAAGCGCTGGAGCGGAAACTTGTCAGCAAACCGGAGCTGGAGCGTCGTGTGCGAGAACAAATCGTGGAATATGTGCATAAGGGGTACGCGCACAAAGCTAGTCTATCCGAATTGACTTCAGTCGATGCAGAACGGGTGTGGTACCTACCCCTAGGAGCTGTTACTACCCCGAGGAAGCCTGGGAAAGTACGTCTTATCTGGGATGCTGCGGCGAAGGTGGGCAACGTGTCCTTCAACTCCAAGTTACTCAAGGGTCCCGACTTGCTAACGCCTCTTCCGAAGGTTCTTAGCCAGTTTCGCCAATTCCCCATCGCCGTTTGTGGGGACATAATGGAGATGTTCCATCAAATAAGGATACGCACTCCTGACAACCAGTCCTAGAAATCCTCTATATAGAGATGAGCGGAAGTTTTATATGACGAATCGGCAACGCTGTTTGTTTTGTTTACAACTGCTTCCAACACTTGCCACAAAGCTAGATGTTCAAATTTTGTGCGTGACTTTGTGTGGTGCAAATTGTTTTGTTTACGATTGCTAATTAATGGTCGAGCTTTATTTTACAAAATTTTGGAAAAAATAGCAGCGCAATCGAAAAAAATATGAAATGCATTGCAAAAAGCAGCGCAAATCATATCAGTAGAAGTGAATTTTGCAGCAGCAATGGAAGGTTTTACGAGAAGAGAAGATACAAAAGTTTCTACATGAACATGAGTACTTGAAAGCATAATTAATTTATTATTATCTTTTTTACTACAATTTAATATGCCTTCAATCCATCGATATCAAAAGTAAATAATTATAATTTGTTTAGTTCTGATTCCAATACCGTTCGAACGACGCATTCCTACAAACAAGAAACATGTTCGTTTGGCTCACACTTTGACATTCCTCTCTGCACTATTGGCTCACAATGGCCGCTTCCGCAGATCTCTATAATGTAGGATTACTAACCAGTCCCAACGATTCCTGTTCCGCAACAGCCCAGCGGATCACCCTGATGTGTACGTGATGGACGTCGCAACATTTGGCTCCACGTGCTCTCCGGCCTCTGCACAGTACATAAAGAACCTCAACGCCGAAGAACATTCTGGGGAGTATCCGCGAGCAGCAGCTGCAGTCATGAACAAACACTATGTGGACGACTACTTGGATAGCTTTGAGACCGTCCAGGAAGCGATTTCGGTAGTCAACGAGGTGAAGCTTGTGCATTCCAAGGGTGGATTTACACTGCGGCACTTCTCATCCAACGAAGCGAAAGTTCTGGAGGGAATCGGAGCAAGTTCGGACTGCGAGCCAAAAAGTTTGGACTTGGAGCGAGGAGAGAAGTCAGAATCAGTGCTGGGCATGCAGTGGATTCCTCACGAAGATGTGTTTGTGTACGCTTTAGGCCTGCGAGAAGACGTGCAGTACATACTCGCCGAAAACCACGTTCCCACCAAACGTGAAATCGCAAGAGTGGTGATGAGCTTGTTCGATCCCCTCGGGTTCATCTCGTTTTTTCTCGTGCACGGTAAAATCTTGCTGCAGGATGTGTGGGCGAAAGGAACGGAGTGGGATCAACAGATTCCCGACGACATTACAGGCCGGTGGCAGCGATGGTCGAGTCTCTTTAATCAACTGGTCCAAATTCGCATTCCTCGGTGCTATTTTCCCGCGCCCTTTCCATCAAGTCTTGACAGGCTTCAGCTTCACCTGTTCGTCGATGCTAGCGAGTCGGCATACGCCTCTGTTGCGTATTTCCGATTAGAAACTGAAAGCGGCGTACAAGTGGCACTTGTCGGCGCAAAGACCAAAGTAGCTCCCTTGAAAACAATCTCGATCCCTAGACTCGAACTGAAGGCGGCCATCTTAGGAGTACGCCTGCTGGAGACCATACAGAACCAGCACGAGTTTTCAATTCATCGTCGATATTGCTGGACCGATTCTGGAACAGTCCTTGCGTGGATTCGCTCCAAGGATCACAGGCGTTTCCACAAATTCGTCGCTGTCCGTGTCGGCGAAATCCTAAGTTCAACGGAGCAAACTGAATGGAAATGGGTGCCGACGAAGCTTAACGTAGCCGACTTAGCTACCAAGTGGGGTGCCGGACCACACTTAGCAATGGATAGTCCTTGGTTTCAAGGACCAAACTTTCTTCGCGATACCGAAGATAGCTGGCCGAAACAACGGCAGATTACGCCAACGTCAGAAGAACTGCGGACTGTCCACTTTAACTTCGCTCACTTCGATCCAATCTTTGATTTTTCTCGCTTCAATTCATGGGCAAAACTCCACCGCTCAGTGGCCTACACTAGGGCAGTTCAGACTTCAAATATGTTAAAAATTCAAAGCTCCCATATGTTCATTGCAATCTTTGGTGCAAAACTAGAGTCCTGTCAAATTTTCAGCCATTTCGGTGGTGATTTAATGGTGGCCCAAAAGCAAAATAGGTTTATATGGGAATTACTATGGAGAATTTTTGAAAAAGGTTCTCCACGCTGTAGAGCATTAACACATGGATAAAGTCATAGGGTCAAAGTCAAATTGAATTCTTCAGATCTCAATGATGAATGTTGCCGAAGACCGCAACTCATTTTGACTCACGAAAAAGAAGTTATTAATCAATATTCATCCATGCATGCTTGAACAGAAGACCACAGCTCGACCGACGCGCTTGACACGCAATCATAGTATGCGTGTTAGCTTCTTGCACACCTTGCAGGACATCGTGTATGAAGATGCGCATTCGAGTGAGAATTTGTTAAATATCTTTTTTGCCGATTGTCGAAATAAGTTCCGGTCTTCGGCAACTTTCATCATTGATATCTGAAAAATTCAATTTGGCTTTGATCCTATAACTTTATCCATGTGTGAATGCTCTACAACGCGGTGAACTTTTTTTTTAAACTTCTCCATATTAATTCCCATACAAACATATTTTGCTCTTGGGCCACCATTAAATCATCACCGAAATGACTGAAAATTTGACAGGACTCTAGTTTTGCACTAAGGATTGTAATGAACATATGGGAGCTTTGAATTTTCAACTTGTTTGAAATCTGAACTGCCCTAGCCTACACACTACGGTTTCCTGACAACGTCAAGCGGAAGAAGAGTGGTTATACTCTAGAGCTCGGAGTACTAACTAGTGCCGAACTGCAGCACGCCGAAGAACTTCTCTGGAAAACCGCACAAACCGAAGCATACCCTAATGAAGTTGCAACTCTTATGAAATCGCACGGTCCCCCCGAACTCCGTCACAACGTAGTAGAGAAGTCCAGCGGTATCTACACCAAGTGGCCATACATTGATGAGAGAGGAGTCTTGCGCAGTCGTGGCCGAATCGGAGCCGCACCGTACACACCGTTGGAAGCAAAATATCCAGTAATTCTACCAAAACAGCACATAATCACGTTTCTGATTGTCGATTGGTACCATCGTCGATTTCGTCACGCCAATCGAGAGACAATCGTGAATGAAATTCGCCAACGCTTTGACATCCCGACATTGAGACGACTGGTCGATCAAGTTGCGAAGAACTGAGCATGGTGTCGCATTGCAAAGGCGGCCCCAAAACCACCAGCGATGGCACCGCTCCCAGAAATACGGTTGACTGCCTTCGTTCAACCGTTCGCGTCCACCGGGCTAGACTACTTCGGCCCAGTTCTGGTCAAGGTAGGCCGAAGCAATGTTAAACGTTGGGTGGCACTGTTTACCTGCCTGACCACCAGGGCTATTCACTTGGAAGTGGTGTACTCTTTGAGCACAGAGTCCTGTATCATGGCGGTACAACGTTTCGTCTCTCGTCGTGGTCTTCCGAGAGAATTCTGGACCGACAATGCCACGTGTTTCCAAGGAACAAGTAACGAACTACAGAGACTCTCCGAGACAACGAGGAAGGCCATGGTAGAGAAGTTTACAACACCGCAGACAGTGTGGAAGTTCATCCCTCCTGCAACGCCGCACATGGGTGGGGTGTGGGAGAGACTCGTTCGATCAGTCAAGGTGGCAATCGGAGCGATAATAGAAGGACCACGTAGACCGGACGAAGAAACGCTGGAAACGATTCTGCTAGAAGTGGAAGCAATGATTAACTCCAGACCGCTAACCTACGTTCCGCTCGAATCTGCAGACGATGAGGCTCTGACGCCCAATCATTTTCTGCTGGGTAACTCGTCTGGTTCCAAATTCCTTCCTTTAGAAGCAGTAGATTGTCGCTCAACACTTCGAAGCAGCTGAAAGCTAGCCAGATACATTACCCACGAATTCTGGAACCGATGGCTAAAAGAGTACCTTCCTGTCATCACGCGAAGATGCAAATGGTTTCAGGACGTGAAGGACATCGAGGTTGGAGACTTAGTATTTGTCATCAACGGGAAGCTGAAAAACCAGTGGGTTCGAGGACGAGTCACGGAAGTCTACGCTGGGCGAGATGGTAGAGTACGACAGGCGTTAGTGCAAACGTCTACGGGGGTCATCCGAAGAGCAGTCGTCAATCTAGCTGTACTGGATGTCTTGGACAAGGGTAAACCTAGATCAGATTCACCGAAAATAGCCAATCTAACTAAGCATATACTAGATCAGATACGCCTAGAGTTCCGGATCCACAACTAGGTTTACGGGGAGGGGTATGTGCCGACAACCCCCTTCGTTGCGGCAACGTTGCCGATTGTAGTCATACCCATGGTTCGTCGGTGACAATCGTTTGAGTGAAGCAATGGAGATTGTCACTGATCATGAGTTGGCAAAAACTAGATGATTGATCAAGCACCATAGTTATCTACTCCATAACGTGAATATTGTTACAAAATCTCTTGTTTGAATTCCCCTAACGGTAAAATATATTATACTTATAAAATGAGATATTTCTAACATAGCATATTTACAGTTATAAATCTAACAGTAATCTACTGGAAGTGTACTTGAATAACATTTCTAAACAGATCGTTGTCGGTAAGATTCAGTAGTGCAGATTCATGTATGGAAATAATGAACTATGTTAAATTATAGAAACGGGAATTAATTCGGGAAGATCACGTCGTCGTCCTTCAGTACGTTGATTTGAGTCACCAAATTTGTAAGTAGCATAATTGTAGCATCTTGAAAAAATGTGTTAAAATAAATTTATTGATTCTAGCTTAAAGCACACAGAAATCAAACAGTGTTGCTAAATAGAGTGGTGACAAATTCCACAATCCCCAATGCTGCGGCATTTCTGCCGATGTGTTTGAAGAAGTGATGAAAAATGCTCAATTGTTCTGGTATTGCCCATCATGTACGACGCTGATGGAGGACATGCGCGTTCGCAACACCGTTCGCGCTGCTTACGAAACTGGTCAAAGCCAAGCATTGAATTCGCATAGCGATATTATGCAAGACCTGAAGTCTGAGATCATGGGAGAACTGAAGGATGAGATCAGAACTAGTTTTGCAAGGTTGATGAACTCTAGCACGTTTACTCCGAAGTCCTCCAAACGTGTCGGTATAAATCCTCGGTTCACTCGTAGCCGACGATTGTTCAGTGCTGTCGATGATGGCATACGGAAACGACAACAACCGCTCTTACTCGAGACTGGAAGTACTCCCTCTCCATCAATGGATATTATTACTGTCCCTCCGGCGAAACCGAAGTTTTGGTTGTATTTATCACGGATCGCAAGAGATGTTACAGCCGATCAAGTTTGTGCCCTAGCAAAAAAAACGCTTGGGTTCAGATGATGTCCAAGTCACTCGGCTTGTCGCAAAAGGAAGAGATATAAACACTCTGTCGTTCATTTCTTTCAAAGTTGGGATGAACGTGGAACTGAAAACTAAGGCCCTTTCAACATCCACATGGCCGAAAGGAGTTCTCTACCGCAAATTCTCTGACAACAGGGCAGGTGAAAATTTTTGGCGGCCAGAGCTTGTGAATATACCCGACGACCCGCTGAATCTTCCAATAGACGAGGTCGTATTAATGGAATAAGAATAAATCTACTATTCAGCATACCGGGACGCACACATAACGCAGGCCGTGAGGAAGTCTCTATCCCTCTCACTGCAGTCGAGCCCCTCCAGCCAGCGACCAGCAGTCGTCCCGGTCCTGCATTTGAGAAGGGAGACGAGATCTTCCGACCTCCTACTTCAGGCAAGTACGCAACTTTCTTGACACCTTCGTACCCTGATCCGTGTATCATTTCTAGCCGATCCTCATCAAGCCGTCTACGGATAACCACTTTGAATCGAGCACCGGGACGCACTCTTGCCACAGGCCCTGAGGAAGTCTCTATCCCTCTCATAGCAGCCGATCCCCTCCAGCCAGCGACCAGCAGTCGTCCCGGTCCTGCATTTGAGAAGGGAGATGAGATCTTCCGACCTCCCTCTTCAGGCAAGTATGCATCTTTCTCAAGCCCTCCGTACCCTGATCCGTGCCACATTTCCAGCCGATCCTCGTTAAGCCATTTACGGACAACCACTTTGAACTGGACACCGGGACGCACTCTTGCCACAGCCTCTGAGGAAGTCTCTATCCCTCTCATTGCAGTCGAGCCCCTCCAGCCAGCGACCATCTGTCGTCCCGGTCCTGCATTTGAGAAGGGAGACGAGATCTTCCGACCTCCTTCTTCAGGCAAGTATGCATCTTTCTCAAGCCCTCCGTACCCTGATCCGTGCCACATTTCCAGCCGATCCTCGTTAAGCCATTTACGGACAACCACTTTGAACCGGACACCGGGACGCACTCTTGCCAAAGCCTCTGAGGAAGTCTCTATCCCTCTCATTGCAGTCGAGCCCCTCCAGCCAGCGACCAGCAGTCGTCCCGGTCCTGCATTTGAGAAGGAAGACGAGATCTTCCGACCTCCTTCTTCAGGCAAGTACGCAACTTTCTCAAGCCCTCCGCACCCTGATCCGTGCCACATTTCCAGTCAATCCTCGTTAAGCCATTTACGGACAACCACTTTGAACCGGACACCGAGACGCGCTCTTACCACAGCCTCTGAGGAAGTCTCTATCTCTCTGGCTGCAGTCGAGCCCTTCCAGCCAGCGACCAGCAGTCGCGGATCAGTGAGTATTGTTAGATCTAACACGGAGAGCGTCAATGCACCATTAGATGGTAACTCGTGTGAAAAACTACTTGTTTACTATCAAAACGTTCGGGGACTGCGCACAAAAATCGACGATGTTTACCTCGCCATCTCTGCCTCCAATTATGACATTATCGTGCTGACAGAAACCTGGTTGGACGAAAAAATATTTTCTCGGCAGCTTTTTGGAGATTCCTATGTTGTTTATAGAAATGATCGTAGCTTCGAAAATAGTCGTAAGTCACGTGGTGGAGGTGTACTTATAGCTGTCTCCTCTTCGCTGAACAGCTTGCTGGATACAACACCGGTTGATGTCACGATCGAACAGCTGTTTGTCAAATTGAAGCTACCGGATTGCTGTGTTAGTATTGGTGTAATCTACTTGCCACCGGATCGCAAAAATGATCTCGGTTGTGTGAATGGCCATCTCCAATCGATCGATGCTGTGTATTCTCGTCTAGGATCCAACGACCATGCACTCCTTCTTGGCGACTACAACCAATCAGGTCTAATATGGAGTACACCTGAAAACAGTCGTCCCACTGTTAACGCGCTACGATCCCACATCTCTCCTGCTTGCGCTGTGTTGCTGGATGGTTTCAGCTTTCATGGTGTCACGAACATAAACAACATCTGCAATTCTTTTGGCAGAATCCTTGATCTTGTCTTGCTGAATGAAGCAGCACTGGAAGATTATGAAATCCACGAAGCTGTTGTACCATTGTCAACCCTGGATGACAATCATCCCGCTCTTGAAATTACCGTTCATCCACCAAAACTCAATCCATTCGAGGATATTGCGGAAGAATTAGGACTGAACTTTTATCGCGCTGATTTTCCAGGGCTTACTTCAGCCCTCCTTCAAGTTGATTGGAATGCAATAGCGGACTTCGAAGATATTGATCTTGCTGTTGAGGCGTTTACGAGCATTGTGAACGGAGTCATGGCTGATTATGTACCGTTGCGGAGGCCAGCCCCTAAGCCACCATGGGGAAACACCCATTTGCGTCACCTGAAGCGGCTCAGGTCCAATGCTCTTCGTGCTTACTGCCCAAATCGTTGTCCGATTACCGAACATATAATCGTCTCTTGTATAAACGTCACTGCATCAGGACACAAGCGAATCTGCGCCGGAACCCACGACAGTTTTGGAATTTCGTGAACACCAAGCGAAAAGAGAGCGGATTACCTACGGAAATGTTCTTAGGAAATAACACGGCTACTACCGCTCCGCAGAAATGCGAGCTTTTTGCTACACACTTCAAAAGCGCATTTAACGAAACTGTTTCGTCTGCTCATCAAGTTGCCTATGCTTGCAGGGATACACCTTTGAACGTCTGTCCTTTAAGTAGCTTTACGGTTACAGAGGAGCTAGTTCGATTAGCAATCCGAAAGCTTAAATACTCAGTTACGCCAAGTTTAGACGGTATACCAGCATGCGTTCTCAAAAAGTGCGAGGATGTACTAGTTTCGCCTCTGACTACACTCTTTAACCTATCCTTCCGACAATGCCGCTTTCCCTCCAGCTGGAAAACTTCAATCATGTTTCCTGTGCACAAGAAAGGTAACCGCAATAACGTTGAGAATTACAGAGGAATTACTTCGTTGTGTGCATGCTCAAAAGTGTTGGAGATCATTATGAATGACGCGCTGTTTGCTTCTTGTAAGAACTACATTTCTTCCGACCAGCATGGATTCTTCCCTAAAAGATCTACATCCACAAATTTGGTCCAATTCGTCTCATTTTGCTTACGAAACATGGATGCTGGCGCACAAGTTGACACGGTCTATACTGATCTGAAATCCGCCTTCGACCGAGTTGATCACGGTATACTCTTGGAACGACTGAAAATAATTGGTGTCTCAGCGGATCTAGTTTGCTGGCTCGGCTCATACCTCAGAGATCGTAACTTGATAGTTAAGATTGGATGTGCTTCATCGCTACCTTTCTCAAATGCGTCTGGTGTACCACAAGGGAGTAATTTGGGCCCGCTTTTGTTTTCGCTTTTCATAAACGAACTGTCGTTTCTACTGCCTCCAGGATGCCGTTTGTTTTATGCTGATGATGTAAAGTTATACATGGTAGTCAAGTGCGTGCAGGATTGCCTGAATTTGCAACAGCTGTTAAATGCTTTTGACAATTGGTGCACCTCGAACATGTTAACAATTAGTATCCCGAAATGCAGTATAATATCGTATCATTGGAAGCACAAGCCAATAACCCACAACTACTTCATCAGAGATCAGCCACTCGAACGCGCTCTGCAAGTGCGTGACCTTGGTGTTACACTGGATTCAGCCCTTACTTTTCAACCTCATTTCAACACCATTATCAACAAAGCAAACCGCCAACTGGGATTTATGCTGAAGATTTCTAATGAATTCAACGACCCGTTATGCCTTCCCTCGTTGTACTGTGCCCTCGTCCGTTCTATTTTGGAATCAAATTCCGTTAAATGGTGCCCGTATCAGTCAACGTGGATTGCGAGGATTGAAGCAGTCCAGAGAAAGTTTGTTCGTGCAGCGCTGAGGCACTTACCATGGCGTGATCCCATCAACTTACCGCACTATGAGGACCGCTGCAGACTACTCGGTTTATCCACGCTAGAAAATAGAAGGAGTGTTGCCCAAGCTGTGTTTATCGCCAAAATTCTGCTCGGAGAATCGGATTCCTCGGCTTTACTAAGTCAGCTCCATATCTACGCACCCGAACGGATTCTTCGCGAACGTAACTTCCTGATGCTGGAACAGAGGAACTCATTGTATGGCGAACATGACCCTATCCGCTTTATGACGACTAAGTTCAACGAAGTGTATGCAGTTTTTGACTTCAATGTTTCGTCGACCACTTTCAAGAACCGCTTGAGGGAATGGTTTCGATAAGCGGCAGATGAGAACCCACCGGTACAAGGATCACTCCCATTAGAATGGAAAAATATTCAAATTGACTTTTTTTACCTAATTGACTTGTAAATTGTATTGTATTATGTAATTTTATACGTGTAATTTGTTGTGTATGCTTGTTTTGTAAACAGATATAGGGTTTTTACGCCGATTTGAGTAAGTTTTGAGAACAATTCACTCAAATCGGCTTTTCCCTGTCCCTTATGTTCATTTAGACCAGCTAGGTCAGATGAATAAATTGATAAATAAATAAAATAAATATTGTTTTTCGTTTTTTTTTTATATTTTAGGTGGAATTTCATTTGGAATTTAACTGAAATTGCTTCACAAATCATTTGGAATTTCCTTCAGGAAAATGGTTTGAAATGTCTTTAAAAACTTGAAAGAGTTATTTTGAGTGCATTTTTTTGATAATTATTTTGTCAATTTCGTACGAAATTGAATTCAAATTTACTTTACCAATTAATTGATAAACTTCATTAAGATTTCGAAGTTTCCTATTTCATATTTTTGTAATTCATTTGTTTATCATTTGTTTATCATCTTGCAATTTTCTTGCGAATTTAATTTAAATTGAATTCAGCAATTAGATTTCTTTTACCAAATTTATTTGGAAGTTCCTAGGAAACTTGTGATAAATAAAATTATTGGTGATTCTTATGATCATTTCTCCGCCCATTTCGTTGGAAACTTGCTGAAATCCACTCTGGCTGTTTTTTTTTGCGAATGTCTTTGAGATTTCCTTCAGCATATGAATTTGGAATTGTAAGACATAATGGGGGTTCACTAAACAGCGTTAATGTCTGATTAAACGTTAAACCCTGATTAACCCTTTATAAGACAATGGCAACTATATTGCCACCTACTGTTCTTATTTTTTCTGTTTTATAACAATTTATTTCAAATTTCTTCTTTGGTTTACGCAAAATTGGGATTACTAACAACGCCGTGGTATTTTTTGGTACTAAACAAAGCTTAAACAACAATTTGGGAGCCATTTGTAGTCTCAAAAAATGGCAAAATTTGACCGCGTGAAGAAAATCAGCTCAAACTCATTGTAAAATTATAGATTTGGTAAATATTTGAAAAAATAATCAAATTATGGGTTGACATGAGCTGAACTACACAGTTTATTTTATGGGTTCAGTCGTAATCCACTTTAAAATCTCTTTTCCGGCTTTTTGTCGAAGTCAAGAGAAGAAAAGTACCCTAAACGGGCAGTGGCAAGAATATTGCCACCAGCACTGGTGGCCTAAACGAGCAATGGCAACTATATTGCCACCTCAAAAGCTCGTTTTCGGGCTTAACGGGCAGTGGCAACTATATTGCCACCTAGACTTTTGAGAGTTTCTTTCAAACAAAAACTGTTTTGTACATGTTATCATGCATATAATAGTTTGGGTCATCGGAACCGTTTGCTCAGATCAAAGCTTTTTTGGTTCCGTTTCGGGTCCTGAGTATATGTGCCAAATTTGAGCACGTTCGGTTGCGTCTACACTTTGCGCATTGCAATTGAAATTTGTATGGGATTTTGTATAAGAAAACATACTTTTTTCAATTTTTGTCATAAGTTTAAAAAAGTTTGTCTGGAACTTTTCAACCGATACTGTAAAATGATAGCCTAGGATGTTCTGAAAAACATTGTTAAAGACCGCAAAGCGATCCTATGCTTGTGATAATAGTTATAACCAACGAACCGCATGCATGTGTTTATGTTTTAACATGTAAAGTAATAACAATAGCAACAAAATCATGCTGTTTCGCCAAGCAATTCCAACGCTATAACTTTTTTCATAAGCATCAGATCACTTCGCGGTCTTCCGCAAATTTTTTCAGGACACTCTAGGCTATGTTTTCACTTTATCGGTTGCATGGTTTTAGAAAAAATTCATGATCTCTTGTTATGAGAAAAATGCAAAAAAGTGTGTTTTCCCATGTAAAACCCCATACAAACTTCAAACGCGATGCGTAAAACGTAGACATAACCGATCGTGCTCAAATTTTGCACACTTATTTGGGTCCTGAAATGGGATCAAAAAAGCTTTGATCTGATGGGATACCCTTGAATTTTTCATTTTTCCATATAAACGATGTCCCACTCTTATATAATCATTTCCATAATAGAATGCGTTGAGAACTCTTCTAATTTTTTCGGCCTTATAAAGGGTTAATATTCGACATCACTGAGGCAATCTGTTTCATTCACAATTTCATGAAACATTTCAATAACACAAGTTTACAAAATAAAACTAAAGTCGTGAACTTCTGGTAACGACCAAAATTTTTGAAGCATAATTTAGCGCTGATTTCAAAACCGTGCTTCTAAAAATTTAAAGTAGAACAGTTTTTGAGGTTTGATTTGAATTTTTGTATAGAGTTTGGCGCGTGCAGTATCTAACTCTATACAAAAACTAGCTGTACCCGGCAAACCTTGTCTTGCCTCCTGCGTTTTTTGACGTTTCAAGTTTCTATCCAAGACCAAGTCCCCGGTCACAAAATATATGGAAAATCGATTTTCAAAAACGCTCAATTTTTCCATGTTTTTTTGCCTCATAAACCTTCCTTGGGTGAAAACTAATAGAACAAAACTAAGACGATCAAAATCGGACGTTTCGTTTGCGCGTTACGTGCGGTCCCACGTATGCCACTGCATTTTTATATAGGGGAAATTACCTATTCTCGGCCGTTTTGTTCACTTCGTCTTGGGGGGTTTTTTGAACCCTATTGAACTCAGAGCTGGCCTCAAATCCTTCCCAATTAAGCTGAATGATATGGCCAAGTTTCAGGCAATTTGGTTGACAAAAACCCCCCATGACGAAGAGAACAAACCTGCCGATAATACCCAATGTCACCCTATATAGATTCAATTCAATCGGTTTGATATTGACTTAGTTATAGCGGCAAGTGCCCAAAATTGGTACACCTGCCCAAATGGTACAAGACCCTATCTTGCGTTTTGTTCAACCAATTTTAAATCTTTTTCCATAAATTAAAAGCTGAATTTAATACCATTCGATCATCTGAATTCAGGTTTTGCGTCAGATTGATGAAATTCAAGATATTGGCGAGTTTTGGAGACAATCTCCTTAAATTTTAGCAAAATTTCCAAAAATATATGAAGAAATGTATTTTTTTTCAATGAGAAAAAAAAACAATTTAAAAATTCTTTCTCAATGTTTATTTGACATATCATATGTAGGCGAGCTACAGTAAAAAAATTAGCTCAATCGGAGCATTGATTACGGAGAATGAGATGTTTGAAGTGAGCGACATTGCTTAAAATAGAACAAAAATCGATTTCAAATCATCAACCTTGTCTGGAAAGTCGAAAAAAATTGCGCAACACTGTATTTTTTTTCCTTCGCGTTTTCGAATTCAGGGCATGATTCTACACCAAAAACGATCATCAACTTACCGAGTTCAAAAATGCTGTAAACTAGTGTAATCAGATGACCATGGCTTTCGCAGTAACATATTTAATCTGTTTAGTGAATCTCTATATTATTTTCGGTAATTTGTTTTAAATTCCTTTGGTGATTCCGTCGGGAATTCCGTTGAAATTTTCTTTGACATTTTATTTGTGAACTTCTTTGAGATTCCAATCAGCAAATTATTTCGAAATTTCTTCGGAATTATTCTCGGTAATTCTTTTTATAGCCGACGCACCTATATTCTTAATTTTAACTCGAACGGGAAATCTGCGCTGCCGTACACCAAGTGAAACTTGGATTGTATCAGCAGAGAACACTCAACAGCTGCAGGTCTTCATCAATAGATGCCTGCGGCATATAATACAAAATGCGATACAAATTGGTCACTTACAGCCCTTTGCATCTGGGCCATCAATTGTGATTAATTCATTGCAATTATTTTTCAAATGTGTCTTGTATTAAGAATTGTTGTCGTAAAATCACAGTTCTTATGAATCTTCTTAGAGCAAATTTGATTATTTTATTGTAATTATTTTTAATATTTGATAGGGGCCATCCATTAAGTACGTCACGGCCCTAGGGGGATGGGGGTTAGTGAAAGTGTAACAAGCAATGTATTAAGTATAGGAAACCCCCGTACGAATGGGGTAGGGGGGTCTTAAATTCCCAATTTTAGCGAGACATACTTAATCCCATACAGCAATTCTGATTTATTTATTAAAATTGTTTGGCTTGTGTTAAGATTTGTTGTTGAAAAATCACAATTCTTGTAAAATTTGTTGGAGCAATTCTGATTAATCTTTATTTTTTTTTTAATATTTGACTTGTGTTAAGAATTATTTTCGTGAGGGCACTGTTCTTATAAATGTACTTGGAGCAATTTTGAAGTTTTGAAGTTTGAAGCGGCAATGGCTAATTCTCGAAATATATTTTAAAGATTTTTGGTGCAAACTGGAAATTCATTGATTTGTTTTATAAATCTCTGATGATAGCTGATTTTCGGAATATACTTTAAGGATTTCTGGTGCAAACTGGGAATTCATTGATTTTTTTTTTATAAATCTCTGTGGTAATAGCTGATTTTCGGAATATACTTTAAGGATTTCTGGTGCCAACTGGGAATTCACAGATTATTTTTAGAATCTGCGGAAATGACTGATCCTCGGAATATATTTTAAGGATTTCTGGTGCAAACTGGGAATTCATTGATTTTTGTTTATAAATCTCTGTGGTAATAGCTGATTTTCGGAATATACTTTAAGGATTTCTGGTGCCAACTAAGAATTCACAGATTATTTTTAGAATCTGCGGAAATGGCTGATCCTCGGAATATATTTTAAGGATTTCTGGTGCAAACTGGGAATTCATTATTTTTTTTTATAAATCTTTGATAATAGCTGATTTTCGGAATATATTCTAAAGATTTCTGATGTCAACTAGGAACTCACAGATTGTTTTTAGAATCTGAGGAAATGGCTGATCCTCGGAATATATTTTAAGGATTACTGGTGCAAACTGGAAATTCATTGATTTTTTTTTCTATAAATCTCTGTGGTAATAGCTGATTTTCGGAAAATATTTTATGGATTTCTGGTGCAAAGTGGGACATCACAGATTATTTTAAGAATCTTTGCAGTAATAACTAATTCTCGAAATATATTTTAAAGATTTCTGGTGCCAACTGGAAATTCACAGATTATTTTTAGAGTCTGCGGCAATGGCTGATCCTCGGAATATATTTTAAGGATTTCTGGTGCAAACTGGGAATTCATTTTTTTTTTATAAATCTTTGATAATAGCTGATTTTCGGAATATATTTTAAAGATTTCTGATGTCAACTAGGAACTCACAGATTGTTTTTAGAATCTGAGGAAATGGCTGATCCTCGGAATATATTTTAAGGATTACTGGTGCAAACTGGAAATTCATTGATTTTTTTTTCTATAAATCTCTGTGGTAATAGCTGATTTTCGGAAAATATTTTAAGGATTTCTGGTGCAAAGTGGGACATCACAGATTATTTTAAGAATCTTTGCAGTAATAACTAATTCTCGAAATATATTTTAAAGATTTCTGGTGCCAACTGGAAATTCACAGATTATTTTTAGAGTCTGCGGCAATGGCTGATCCTCGGAATATATTTTAAGGATTTCTGGTGCAAACTGGGAATTCATTTTTTTTTTTATAAATCTTTGATAATAGCTGATTTTCGGAATATATTTTATAGATTTCTGATGTCAATTAGGAATTCACAGATTATTTTTAGAATCCGAGGAAATGGCTGATCCTCGGAATATATTTTAAAGATTTCTGGTGCAAACTGGAAATTCATAGATTTTTTTCTATAAATCTCTGTGGTAATAGCTATATTTTAAGGATTTCTGATGCCAACTGGGAATTCACAGATTAGTTTTAGAATCTGCGGAAATGGCTGATCCTTGGAATATATTTTAAGGATTTCTGGTGCAAACTGGAAATTCATTATATCTTTTTTTATAAATCTCTGATAATAGCTGATTTTCGGAGTAGGGTGCGGGCACCGGTTTTGGGCAGTCTAAGGGAAATCATTTTTATAAAAATAACCAATAATCCAATGAAAACTACCAATGTGTTAAATGAAAGGTTTCGATCTATACTTTATTAAAAAAATGCAGAAATCAAGCTAATACTTGATGGCCAAAATAGAAGCCTTGCCGCAGTTTTGGCCATATTCTCAGCTTTGGTTTCTATTTTGGCCAATCACGTGTATTTCTTATGGGAGTGGCCAAATTAGAAGCACCCTGGCCAAAATAAATATATGTGAGCTGATTTTTTAAGGAAAACTATTTTTTTCTTCCAGGTTTCAATCAAAATGTATGGTTTTCACAGCTGCAATCATATTATTATATAAGAATCTACTAGCAAAAAAATAAATTTATGCCAATTTGGATCGTTACAGGCTGAATACCGCACTATGGCCAAAACTCCGGGCTGGCCAAAACTGAAGCTTCTACCCTATATTTTAAAGATTTCTGATGCCAACTAGGAATTCACAGATTATTTTCAGAATCTGAGGAAATGGCTGATCCTCGGAATATATTTTAAGGACTGGAAACTGGAAATTCATTGATTTTTTTTCTATTGATTTTTTTTTTTTATAAATCTCTGTGGTAAAAGCTGATTTTTGGAATATATTTTAAGGATTTCTGGTGCCAACTGGGAATTCACAGATTATTTTTAGAATCTTTGCGGCATTGGCTAATTCTCGAAATATATTTTAAGGATTTCTGGTGCAAACTGGAAATTCATTGTTTTATTTTTATTAAACTCTGTGGTAATAGCTAATTTTCGGAATATATTTTAAGGATTCTGGTGCCAACTGGGAATTCATTGATTTCTTTTATAAATCTCTGTGATAATAGCTGGTTTTTGGAATATATTTTAAAGATTTCTTGTGCAAACTGAAAATTCATTGATTTTTTTATAAATCTCTGTGGTAATGGCTGATTGTTTAAATATATTTTAAGCATTTCTGGTGCCAACTGAGAATTTACAAATTATTTTTAGAATCTGCGGCAATGGTTAATTCTCGGAATATATTTTAAGGATTTCTGGTGCAAACTGGAAATTCATTGATTTGTTTTATAAATCTCTGATAATAGCTGATTTTCAGAATATATTTAAAGGATTTCTGGAACAAACTGAGAATTTATTTGTTTTTTATTTATAAATCTCTGTGGTAATAGCTGATTATGGAACTGAACTGAAAATTCACAGATTATTTTTAGAATCTGCAGCAATGGCTGATTTTCGGAATATATTTTAAAAATTTCTGGGACCAATTGGGAATTCACGGATTTTTTTATAAATCTTTGTGGTAATAGCTGATTTTCGGAATATATTTAAAGGATTCTGGTGCCAACTGGGAATCCACAGATTATTTTAAGAATTTGCTGCATTGGACAATCCTCGGAATATATTTTAAGGGAGCGTCCATAAATTACGTCACGCAAAAATTGACCATTTTCAACCCCCCCTCCCCCCTATGTCACACTTTTTGTATGAGATGTCTGGATTTTTTGTAAGGGTTGTCACACTTTACTGAACCCCCCCCCCCTCCCCCCCAGAAGCGTGACGTAATTTGTGGACGTTCCCTAAGGATTTCTGGTGCAAACTGGAAATTCATTGATTTTGGTGAGTCGCGGTACACGTACTTGATCGGTCGCACAAGTGGTGAGCTCGTGGAATAAATTGCGATTTATTAGTGAAGAAGTAAATTTGTGTGTATAATTTGTGTTTTACTGAATAGTCACAGTTGATATTATCGTAAAAGAAATGTTTTCATATGTGTTTGGCTATCAAAATGTGAACAGCGATCTTTTTTTTCTGGAAACTTTTTCGGTTTTCATTGGTGGGCTGAACGGCGTGCGGTGATTTTGTTTTTTTCTCTCGCGTGATTGCTATGGTGTTTGCATGTGTGCTCTCGGTGCTTGCTACCTCGCTTGCTGCTATGATTCAATGACTCGGCTCTAGAAAAATAAAAGTGTGTGTAGATTTCGACTCGCTCGTCGTGATGAACGCGTTTGATAGTCGTGTCGCTACTGTCGCTGCTGCGTTGAAATTTCGAATGTATGCGTGTAGTAAATTGTGCGATGACGGGACGGTAGTTGTTTGTCGCAGAGCAATGGTTTGTCGTGCAGCAAAATCGTCATTGAAACGGGAAGCAAAGTGATGCGTGTTGCATGGTTACAATGCACAGTGGGCAAAAGCTTGAACAAGAACTGTTAAAATCAGTGTATTTTGTAGTTCCAACATCGCTTCATACATGCGAAATAGTATTAATTGTTGATTTTGTCTGATTCGCTTGATTGGTGGACATGGTGTTAAATTAAAATATGTATGCGTCGCAGATGTGGCAACTAGACTGGAGAAGTGGCATGAAGGACAGACTTGTTAGAGTCCCAAAATGGCCGCCACAATGGCCGACTTTGGCACCTCCTCACGATTTCGAAGGCACAAATCTCTTCGTAAGCAAAACCAGTGCAACTGAACTTTTTATTTTAGGCTAATTACAAGTGAACAAGAACAGAATAATGAAATACATTGTTGTTTGAAGCTTGCTTCTTGAGATTTGTGCGTCTGAAGTTTCGATGCAATGTTGGAGCGGGATTTCAAGACGTTTGTCCTGAAGTGAATCGCAGGCAGTTGGAATAGAAGCTTCCAAAACGACGGCATCACTACTTCGTACTAACTATGGTGAGATTGTTCTGATTAGAACTGTTATTAATTATAACTATTACAGCTACTTACTAAATACGTGCCAGTTTTGAAGAAATCTTTGAAACAGGAAGTGTGTTTGTATTATCATTATCCATTTGATAACGGTAATACACACATGCGGGGCTTATTGTAAGTGAAAGTGACTTCTGAATGGACGTGTCTCTCCAGCCATTCTGAAATGGGTCTCTGGATCTGCAATAGAGCTATCACCTTCTAACTCCCGGACTAAAGTAATTTGCAATGACATTTATATGGTGTTGCAGAATGCTTTCTTCCATAATATCACTGCCGGACAGTGGGTGTTAGATGGATCACACACACACCCACACTGGAAATTCATTGATTTTTTTATAAATCTCTGTGTAATAGCTGATTTTTGGAATATATTTTAGGATTTGTGGTGCAAACTGGAAATTCACAGATTATTTTCAGAATCTTTGCGGCAATGGCTGATCCTTGGAATGTATTTAGAAGATTTCAGGTGACAACTGGGAGTTCACAGATTATTTTTAGAATATTTGGGGCAATGGCTGATTTTCGGAATAAATTTTAAGGATTTCTGGTGCAAACTGGAAATGCACAGATTATTTTAGAACCTGCGGCAATGGCTAATCGGAATATTTTCTATATATTTCTGGGGCCAACTGGGAATTCACAGATTGTTTTTAGAATCCTTGCGGCAATGGCTAATTCTCGGAATATATTTTGAGGATTTCTGGTGCAAACTGGGATTTTTTTTATTTGTATTATAAATCTCCGATAATAGCTGATTCTCGGAATATATTTTAAGGATTTCTGGTGCAAACTGGAAATTCGCAGATTATTTTTAGAATCTGCGGCAATGGCTGATTTTCGGAATATATTTTAAAAATTTCTGGTGCCAATTGGGAATTTACTGATTTTTATAAATCTTCGTAGTAATTGCTGATTTTCGGAATATATTTAAAGGATTCTGGTGTCAACTGGAAATTCACTGATTATTTTCAGAATCTGCTGCAATGGACGATCCTCGGAATACATTTAAAGGATTTCTGGTGCAAACTGGACATTCACAGATTATTTTTAGAATCTGCGGCAATGGCTGATTTTTGGAAAATATTTTAAGGATTTCAGGTGCAAACTGGGAATTCATTGATTTTTTTTATAAATCTCTGTGGTAATAGCTGATTTTCGGAATATATTTTAAGGATTTTTGGTGCAAACTGCACAGATAATTAACAGATTATTTTAAAAATCTGCGGCAATGGCTGATTTTCAGAATAATTTTTTTATGGATTTCTGGTGCAAACTGGGAATTCATTGATTTTTTTATGAATCTCTGTGGTAATAGCTGATTTTTGGAATATATATTAAGGATTCTGGTGCAAACTGGTAATTCACAGATTATTTTTAGAATCTGCGGCAATGGCTGATCGGAATGGTTTTTAAGTATTTCTGGTGCCAAAAGGGAATTCACAGATTATTATTATAATCCTTGCGGCAATCGCAGATCCTCGCAATATATTTTTAAGGATTTCTGGTGCAAACTGGAAATTCATTAATTTTTTTATAAATCTCTGTGGTAATAGCTGATTTTCGGAATATATTTTAAGGATTTCTGGTGCTAACTGGAAATTCACAGATTATTTTTAGAATCTGCGGCAATGGCTGATTTTCGGAATACGACGATCCTCCGAATACATTTAAAGGATTTCTGGTGCAAACAGGACATTCACAAATTATTTTTAGAATCTGCGGCAATGGCTGATTTTTGGAAAATATTTTAAGGATTTCTGGTGCAAACTGGGAATTCATTGATTTTTTTTATAAATCTCTATGGTAATAGCTGATTTTCGGAATATATTTTAAGGATTTTTGGTGCAAACTGCACAGATAATTAACAGATTATTTTAAGAATCTGCGGCAATGGCTGATTTTCAGAATAAATTTTTTATGGATTTCTAGTGCAAACTGGGAATTGATTGATTTGTTTTATAAATCTTTATATAAAAAGTATCATTGATCGTCAAAAATCCGTCCCATAGTAAATTTCTGGCTCTGCCGGATTCGTATATTTAATTCCAAGGATGGGAACACTCACTTGCAAAGAATTACACTCACTTGCTATTTTCTCAGCTCAGAAGCGTGTAATCAAGAAACGACGTATGGACGACTTTTGCATTTTGGTTTTGTCTAAAACTTTGCCGAATAGAGTAAGGGTCGCACACGCATGCCGGAGTCGTGAGGGACCTGCGAAGGCAACTCTCCACGAGGTGAATGTAAATTACACTCATCTCGTGGAGAGTCGCTTTTACAACTCTGTCACGACTATTATCCCATTAAATTAATTCAAATTTTTATAAAAAAAATTAAAGGGCCGCAGAAGTATTCAAAATTCTTAAAGGTGTCGCCGTCCACCCCCTCAGGAGATAGATTTTAATAAAACGTCATTTTGGGCGTTAACTGTTAATGCCCTGACCGTACCAGATGGAGTGTATATGGGATTTGACATAAGTCGGTACTTACGTCCACCCCCTCAGGAGACAAATTTTAATAAAACGTCATTATGAGTGTTAACTGTTAATGCCCTGACCGTACCAGCACTAGCGTGCGCAGGGTTCTTGCTTAGGGGTGGCACTATATTAATGGTGCAATATATGTATGATCATGGTGCAATATAGAATGATGGTGTTACACGCAATATGAATTCCCAAGTAGGGGTTTCAACATGTTGTGGGGCCAACATCACCAAGTACTTCATATTGGGAATCTAGAGAAGGCTTCGGATGGTAATGATTTCAAGGCAATACGAAACTTAAATATGAAGTCATTATCTCGACTCTTATAAAATTTTACAAACGTATCAAATACAATGGAGAATATCTAGAAAATTATCAATTATAGGAAAAAAATATTGTCGTTGTGAAAAAATTTTGATCCTAGACAATTAATGATGCTAGGAAAATGTCAGAACTCCTAGATAGAACATTTTGATCGGAATCCTTATTGCAATCTACAGAGATTCCTCCAGGATTTCTCCAAAGATTCGTGCATGAGTTCCTCCAGGAATCCCCTCAAAAAATCTTTCCAAATAATTGCTCCAGGAATTCCTCCAGTAAATACTCCAGGAATTCTTCCAAAATTACCTCCAGGAATTCCGCCTGAAATTTCTTCTAGGAAAAATCCACTAGAAATGTCTGCCCCCAATATTTCCTCAAGGGATTCCTCTAGGAGTTGCCCAACGGAATCCCCCAGAAAATCCTAAAGGATTTTCTGAAGAATATCTTCCTGGATTCCTTGAGAAATTCCTCCAGGAGTTCCTTCAGAAAATTATCCAGGAAATTCTCAACGAATTTCTTCAGGAATTCCTTCAGGGATTCATCCATGAATCATTTCAAAAAATCCTTCCTAAATTCCTCAACAAATTCCTCCAGAAATTTCTCGAAAAATAGCGCCTCAAAAAAATCCTCCAAGAATTCCTCATGAAATTCCTCCAGGGATTTCTTCAGAAAATCCTCTAGGAATTTCAGCCCGAATTTCTCCAGAGAATCCTAAAAGAATGTCTCCCGGAACTCTTCCAAAAATTTCGCGAGGAATCTCTACAGGAAATCCTCCACAGATTCCTCCAGTAGTTTCTCCAGGATTTTTTCCAGGATATTTTCAGGAATTCTTTCAGGGATTCAATAATGAATTTCTTCTGAAATTCCTCCAGATATTCCTTTAGAAATTTCTCGAGGGGTTCCTTCAGACATTTCTTTAGGAATTCTTCCAATATGCAACCAGTGATTTCTTTCAGGAATCCCTCCACGGATTCCTGCAGAAAATCCTAAAGGAATTTCTTCCAAAACTTTTCCAGGAATACCTCCAAGCAATCCTCTAGGAATTTCTTTAGGATTTTTTCCAAAAGTTTCTTAAGGAATTTCTCCAGGGATTCATTACTGAATTTCTTCAGAAATTCCTCAGAAACTTCTTCCAGAAATTCCTCCAGGAATTCCTTCAGAAATTCCTCGAGGAGTTCTTTCAGACATTTTTCCAGGAAGCCTCATATATTTCTCCAGAAATTCTTCAAATAAATCCCCCAGGAATTCCTCCAGTAAATACTCCTAAAATTCCTCCAGAGATCCCTCCTTACATTTTTCCAGGAAAACTCCTGAATGTCTGTCTGTCAGAATTCCCCCAATATTTCCTCCACGGATGCCTCCATAACATGCTAAAGGAATTTCACACGGAATTCTTCCAGGTATTCCTCAAGAAATTTCTCCAAGGATTTTTCCATGCATTCTTTTAGGGAATTCTCAAACAATTTCATCAGAAATTCCTTCATGGATTTCTTCAGAAATTCCACAAAAAATCCTCCAGAAATTCCACCAGGAATTCTTTCAGAAATTTGTCGAAGAAGAACTCCTGAAATTCCTCCAGCAGTTCCTCCAGGCATTCCTCTAGAAAAATCCTCTAAGAATTGCTGCCTGAGTTCCCCAAGAATGTCTCCCGGAACCCTTCCAAGAATTCCGCGAGGAATTCCGCAAGGTAGTTGTCCAGGAAATCCACCACGGATTCCTTCAGGAATTTCTTCAGGATTTCCAGCAATTTATCCAAGAATTCCTGCAGGAAATCATTTATAAATTTCTTCAGAAATTCCTCAAAAAATTCCACCAGGTATTCGTTCAGAATTTGCCCAAGTAGTTCCTTCAGACATTCCTCCAGAAATTCCTCCGAGATGCCTCCCCGAAATTCATCCATGGACTCCACCAGAAAATCCTAAAGTGATTTCACCCGAAACTCTTCCAGGAATTCCGGGAGTCCCTCGAATGATTCCGCGAGAAATTCCACCAGGGAATCCTCCACGGAATCCCCTAGGAATTTCTCCAGGATTTTTTTCCTGAAATTTCTTCAGGAATTCCTCCAGGGATGCAATAATTAATATCTTCAGAAATTCCTCCAGATATTCCTTCAGAAATTCCTCGAGAAGTTCCTTCAGGCATTCCTCCATTAGTTTTCCAGGAAGCCTCGTATATTTCACCTAATTCCTAAAATAATTCCTCTGGTAAATACTCCAATAATTCCTCCTGAAATTTTCTTTTAGGAATGACTGTTAGAATTCCTACAATATTTCATCTAGGGATTCCTCCAACAATTGATCATCGCATTCCTCCAGATAATCCTAAATAAAGCGAAACTCTTCCAGGAATTCCTCCTAGAATTCCTCGAAAAATTCCCTCATGGAAATTCTCAAGGAATTCCTCCGAAGATTAATTCACGAATTTCTTCAAAAATTCCGCAAAAATTCTTTCAGAAATTTCTTAGGGAAAAGCGCCAGAAATTCTACCAGGAACTCCTCCAGGGATTCCTCTAAAAAATCCTCTGGAAATTTTCACCAGAACTACAGGGATTTCTCCTTGCATTCCTCAAGAACTTTTTCTAGGTGTTCCTCAAGGAGTTCCTGCAGGGATTCGTCAAAAAATTTCTTCAGAAATTCTTTAAAAAATCCTGCAGAAATTCCTCCAGAAATTCCTTTAGAAATTTCTCGAGGAGTTCCCTCAGAAATTTCTCCATGGAGCCTCATATATTTCTCCAGAATTTCCCCAAATAATTCCTCCAGTAAATACTCCAGAAATTTCTTCAGAATTACCTCCAGGAATTCCTCCAGAGATTCCTCATGAAATTTCTTCTAGAAAAAATCCTTTAGGAATGTCTGCCAGAATTTCTTCAATATTTCCTCCCGGGATTCTTCAGGAATTGCTCTACAAATTCCTCCAGAAAATCCTAAAGGAATTTCTCCCGGAACTCTTCCAGGAATTCCTCCTGGATTTTTTCAAAAAAATCTTCCATGGATTCCTCCAAGACATTCTACAGGAAATTCTCAAGGACTTCTTCATGGATTCATTCCTTCAACGATTTATTCATGAATTTCTTCAAAAATTCATTCAGATATACCTCCAGGAATAACTCCAGAAAATCCTCTAGAAATTTCTGTCAGAATTCCTCCAGAGAATCTTAAAGGAATGTTTCCCGGAACCCTTCCATGAATTCCTTCAGGGATACCTCCATGGATTCCTCCAGGAATTTCTCCAGGATTTTTTTCAGGAATTCCTTCAGAAATTCCTCCCTCCATGGATTCCACCAGAAATTTCTCAAGGTATTCATCCAGGGATTTTTCCAGGAAATCCTTCACGGAATCCTCCACATAATCCTAAATCAATTTCTCCTAGAACTTTTCTAGGAATTCCTCCAGGGATACTTCCATGGAATCCTCATGAAATACCTCCAGGGATTGCTGCCGGAATTCCTACAGAAAGTTCTCTAAGAATTTCTGCCAGAATTCCTCCAATATTGTCTCCAGGGATTCTTCCAGAAATTCCTCGACTAATTCCTCCAGAAAATCCTAAAATATTTTTTTCCGGATCTTTTCCGGGAATTTCTCTATTTCTTCGGGAATTCATCCATGAGTTTCTTCAGAAATTTTTCAAAAAATCCTTTATTAATTCCTCGAGGACATTCCTCCAGGAAGCTTTAAATATTTGTCCAGAAATTCCTTAAAGTAGTAATCCAGGAATGTCTCTAGTTATTCCTCTAAGAATTCATAAATGAATTCCTCCAAAAATTCTCGAGGAATTTATCCAGAAATACCTCCCAGAATGCAAACTTGGATTCTCCCAGAAATTTCTCCAGAGATTCCTGAAGAAAATCATCCAGGAATTTCTCCAGGAATTCCTCCAGGAATGTTTCGCAAAAAAATAAGGTACCCCGGGGCAAGTGAGACCTATAGCTAGCATTTTTTTTATTATTTATTTTTACGACAAACATTCTTTATAGAAAACATAGGTATTACACCTACGGATACTTTGAATACAAAAAATGTTATTGTTTCAACCATAAAGAGACCATATACGTTATTGTTGTTCATATGTAATTTTCAATTCACTAGGTAAGATTGACGTGCTCTACTACATTCGCCGTTTAAAAATAGATTTGTTATTCTACAAATACTTTTTTGGTTTCAGGATAGTATCTGGAGTTCATGCAAATGATTACAAGTGAAAAAGCTGTATTTTATTTTTATTTATTACCTTTAGTTTACTGCTCTCACTTGCCCCAGTGCATTTCGCTATCTGGGGCAAGTGGGACCTATGAGAATAAACAAACACAATTTTATGGATTCATCTCGCCTTGTCCAGACTAAGATGAAATTTGCACGAAAGTCAATAAAAATTGACGCGTTAAGTAATCTATTGTTGAATTATACTTTATTACCTATATTTAGATGATGAAGTTCTTGTTAAAAATGGTAAAACCTTGAGTAAAACAAAAAAAAATCAAAAGCATGTATTTTTTATGTTTTTCTCTAAATATCTTCCATTTTTTTCACTTAACGCTACATAATGCATTCTTCTGAGCATTTGGGAATCGTCCATAAAAAAATAAAATAGGGAAATGGCCTTTTTAAAATTCATGATTGAAAAAAACATTATTTAATGATCGTAAGATTATGTAAGGGAGAAGATATTACTGAAAATCTCGAAATCCCAGATTTACTAGTGGTGAAAATCATCAACTATATAATATAGAGACCAAGTTTGGAAATCTTTTGTCTCTTCACTTTAGGGCGCTTTTTGTATAAAAAAATCAATTTATTTTGCATGAGCTGCTAGAGTTGATTCAGTTCCCCCCAGCGATTTGTTATGTGTTACGTAATTTATGCATGGTACCATAAACCTCTTCTTATTTTAATCTCTAAACATAGTCATTCATATAAGAGATTTATGTTTTATGTTACCTTATTTGCTGCAACTTATATTAAGCCCTTTGAACAAAAACTCTGAATAGGTCCCACTTGCCCCGTGAAACGCAGTAAATGAAGATCTGTTACACTTTTCTTTATATGCATAATATATGGAATGTAAAAATTTTGAAACAGTTTTAATGCACGTTAATAAGTACAAATATACCAACAACGTCTTTTGGGTCCATTGGAATTAATAAAGAATTTTTGTTCTGAAACTTCTGGCATGACAAAACCAAATTAGCATTTTTTTAGGTCCCACTTGCCCCGGGGTACCTTACCTCAAATAATTCTTTCGGGAATTCCTCCAGAAATTCCTCCGTTCATTCCTTCAAAAATTTCTTCAGTAATTCCATCTTGAATTTCTACAGGGATTCCTCCAGGAATTTCTGCAAGGAATTCCTGCTTGGATTTCTCCAGAAAATCCTGAAGAAATTTGTCCCGGAACTCTTCCTGGAATTCCTCGTGAAATTTTTCCAGGGATTTCTACAGAATTTTTTCTGGATTTTTTCCAGGAATCTCCTGGAACAACTATAAAAATTTCTCTAGTTTTTGCTCCAGAAAATTCTCTAAAAAAATCTTCATGGATACCCCCAAGAATTCCTCTAGGTATTCCTCCAAAAGTCCATCCACGGATTTCTCCAGAAAAAAACTTCTCCCGAAACTGTTCCAGAAATTTTTCAAAGAATTCCTTCAGGAAATCCTCCAGATTTTTTTCCAGGAATTACTTCATTTTTTTCAGGAATTTCTCCAGAAAAATCTTTAAGGATTCTTCCAGAATCCTAGGATTTCTCCAGGGATTCATCCTTGAATTCCTTCACAGATTCCTTCTGGAATCCCTCCTAGGATTACAGCAGGGATTTTTCCCGGATTTTTCCCGGATCTTTTCTGGGAATTTCTCTAGGAATTCCTTTAGGGATTTCTCCATGGATTCCTCCAGGAATTTCGTCGGGAATTCATCTAGGAGTCCATGCATGAGTTTCTGCAGAAATTACTCAAAAAAAATCCTTCATAAATTCCTCGAGGAGTTCCTCAAGACATTCCTCCGGGAAGCCTTAAATATTTGTCCAGAAATTTCTTAAAGAATTTATCCAGGAATTTCTCTAGTTATTCCACCAAAAAATTCTTCAGGAATTTATCCGGAAATACCTCCCGGAATTCAAACATGGATTCCTCCAGGAATTTCCCCAGAGATTCCTCAAGAAAATCAAAAATTCCTCCAGGAACTCCTCCATTATTCCTGCAAAAATTTCTTCGTTAATTCCATCTTAAAGCCTGTATCCGCAATAATCGGGACACAGAAGTACGTCAGTAGCTCTGTAATGAATTGGTAAAATTGGCCAAATAATTGACTGAGAACTCTTTGGTGTATGTTTATTATTTGTGCCAAATTTCATAAAAATCGATGCATTACTTTTAACTGTAGATGAAAAACAAACAGACGTGGTTTTAAGCATTTTGTACAATCATGACCAATTTTCATTCGCATAGTAGATGGTTCTTTTACGCTACAGTTCAAATTTCTGTGATGATAATTATGAAATTTCGTTACCAGTTATGATACTTATAGAGACACTTTCTTGCAAAATTTCATCAACTTTGACCAATTGGTTTGAAAGCTACTGGTGTTGATAGGGGTGAGTGTTAGTGAAAATTTTTCGTGTTTTTCATGTGCGATTTTTGCCAATTCATAACTTTTGAGTTTCCCTGCCAATTTTCATGAAATTTTCATAGAAGCTAGTTTATTATGTGTATATTATGCCTGCAAAATTTGACGATTATTGATATAGTACTTTCAATAGTACAATCGAAACAATAAAGGGTGCTGACTAATTGCTGTCTGAGAGGCTAAAATCACGTTCTGTCCCAAAATATGTTTCGACTATAAAATTGTTGATAGTGCATCGATTTTTTTGAAATTTTGCCCATGCAACAAATGTAGATTGAGAGGTTCGTGTTCAAAATTTCAGCCATTTACTTTGCCAAATTCAAAAGTTACAGCGCTGACAAGCAAAACTAGGGGCTGTACAAAATTCAATGGCGCACATTTTACTCTTTCGTTGCTACAACAAAAAGTACTGCATCGATTCACATGCAATTTTGTAGGTGAAATGAACACATCTTATGATGTTATTAGACAAAATTTGAGCAATTTTAATGTATCTATTGCAGAGTTACAGCTGTGTTTCTGTGTCCCGAATATTGCGGATACAGGCTTTACCTTCGGGAATTTCTACAGAGATTCCTCCAGGAATTTCTGCAAGGACTCCTAAATGAATTCCTGCTCGGATTTCTCCAGAAAATCCTGAAGAAATTTCTCCCGGAACTCTTCCAGGAATTCCTCGAGAAATTTCTCCAGGGATTTCTACAGACATTTTTTCAGGATTTTTTTCTGGAATTTTTCAAGGAATCTCTCCAGAAATTTCTCCTGGGACAACTATAAAAATTTCTCTATGAATTGCTCCAGAAAATCATCTTAAAAGTTCTTCATGGATTCCTCCAAGAATTCCTCTAGGTATTCCTACAAGAATTTATCCACGGTTTTCTCCAGAAAATAACTTCTCCTGGAACTGTTCCAGGAATTCTTCGAAAAATTTCATCAGGTATTCCCCCATAGATTTCGCCAGGAATTTCTCCAGGGATTCCTCAATGATTTTTTTAGATATTCCTCAAAAATCCCTCTAGGAATTCTTTTGCTCGAGGAGTTCCTTTATTCATTCCTTCAGGAAGCCGCAAATATTTTTCCAGAAATTTTTCAAAGAATTCCTTTTTTTTATGAATTTCTCCAGAAAAAAACCTCTAGGGATTCTTCCAGAAGTTTCTCTAATAATTCTACGGGGATTCATCCTTGAATTGCTTTACGGATTCCTTCAGAAATTCCTCCTAGGACTTCTCTAGGAATTTTTCCAAAGCTCTCTCTAGGATTTTCTCTTTGAATGTCTCCAGGGATTCCTCCAAGTATTCCTCCTGAAAATCCTCCAGAAATTCTTCCAATGATTCTTGAAAGCATGCCTCCAGAAATTCCTCCAAGAATTTTTTCGCGGATTCTTCCAAAAATTCCTCCAGAAATTGCTCCACAAATTCCTCCAGAGATTTTTCCAGTTATTTCTGCAAGGATTCGTCATTGAATTCCTCGAGTAATTCTTCCACAAATTCATGCAGGAATTTTTCCAAAAAATCCTTCAGGAATTCCTCCAGCAATTCATCCTGGATTTCCTCCATGATTTATTTCATGGATTCCTTCATGGATTCCTTCTGTTATCTCTCCAGTGTTTCATCCTGTTATTTCTTCACGGATTCCTTCAGGAATTCCTCCAGGGATTACATCAGGGATTTCTCCAGGAATTTCTCATAGCTTCCAACAGGAATTCTTCTAGAAACTCTTCCAAATGTCCCTCCAGAAATTTCCTCAGGGATTCCTGCAGAAATTCCTCCGGTCATTCTTCCAGAAGTTTCTCCAGGAATTCTTACAAGGAAACCTCCAGGCATTCACCCAAGGATTCCTTCAGGAATGCCTTCAGAAATTCCTCCAGAAATTCTTCTAGGAATTTCTCCAGGGTTTCTTCCAGGAATGCCTCCAGAGTTTACTCTAGGGGTTCGTTAATGAGCCCCTGCTGGAACTCCTCCAGACATTTGTCCAGGAGTTTCTCGATATATTTCTCCACAAATTCCTCCATGAATTCTTTCACGAATTCCTCTACGGATTCCCCCAGGAAATTCTTCAAGGATTCCTTTAGAAATGCCTCCAGGGAATTCCTTCAATAGTTTTTCCAGCAATTCCTTTAGTAGTTCCTCCTGCAAATTCTACAGGAATTTCTCTAGACTCCTCTTCCAGTTTTTGAGAGCTACGTTCAAGAATTCTTTCAAGCACTTCTTTAGTAATGCCTTCAGGGATTCCTCCAGAAAGTCCTTCAAGGATTCCTCCTGAAATTTCTCCAGGGATTTCTCCTGGAATGCCTTCCAGGATACAGATATACGCCACGATTACGCATTTTACGCTTTAGTAATGCATAACATTTAACGATGGTGCATTATTTCGCAATTAGACACATATTTGATTCAAAGATGGTGCGTGAGATGGTGCCTGGATGATTCTGTGAACATCATGGTGGTGCATGGAATGAATGATGTATGTATGGTGCATTAGCTATGATTCTGTTATACTCGTCATGTTTCATATTAAAGTGCACATGCAATTCGTGCAAAGGTGCAGGAAACTCAATGTTCCAGGTACGTGGAATACTATTGCCAAAATGGTGCATCGAATTCAAATGTAAACCACATCATAATGGTGCATAAGATACCTAGATGGTATAATGAATGCCAAAATGGTGCATGAAAAGCTTTGAAGAAGGAGTATGATGCTAATGTGCTGCATAAGTTGTCGCCGTTATTCAAAGATTATCAACATGTTGCATGGTTAGGTGCACGAATTGCAAAAATGGTGCATAGAATACAAAATAATAGTATTTTATGTGATGATCACAACATAATGGTGCATCAGATGCCTAGATGATATAATAAACGCTGAAATGGTGCTTGGAAAGCTTTGATGGTGCTTTGATGGTGGATAGTTGATTAAAAGATAGTGCATGAGATCAGCAATATGCGTGGATACCTAGTTCATTCTGTGGACGCTTTGAAGAAGGTACATGATGTTAGTGTGCTGTATTAGTTGTCACCGTTATTCAGCGACACTCGACATTTTGTATGGATAGGTGTACGAATTGCAAAAATGGTGCTTGGAATTCAATGTGGTGCCGAAGTCACCATGGTTCACGTACATGGATTACAGTTTTGGAATACGAAATGTCAAAATGGTGCATGTTATTCGAATATGGTGCTAACATCACTGATTAGTTAAAAGATGGTGCGTGAGATTAGCTTAAAAATGATTCTGAGAACATCATGGGTGTGCATGAGATACTAAGAAATTGTATGTATCAGGGGTGCATTTGTTGCCACCATTATTCAGTGATTCTCAACATTGGGTGATTAGATCCAAAATGCAAGAATTGCAAAAATGATGCATAGAATTGAATGTGGTGCGGAAGTCAACATGGATCAGGTACATGGAATACAATTTGGTGTACGATATGGCAAAAAAAATCGAGCTTATGAAATTCAAATGTGAATTAAATGCTTAGATGACGCGTGAGATGGTGCTTAGATATTTATGTGATCATCATGGTGGTGCATGGAATGCAAAGGAGCTACATGATGTTTGTATGGTGCATTAGTTTTACCATGATTAAGTTATACTCAACAAATTCCATATAAAGGTGCACGAATTGCAAAAATGGTGCAGGAAACTCAATACGGCACAGAAATCAACATAGACCAGGTACTTACGTCATGATCCTAGTCCTTGGCCTCCTTTAGTAGGACAGCCGGGGACTGGGGCTGGCGATGAGGAGAGGGTCACCGATGTGGAACTTGCGGGGATAGCTAAGTCCCTTAGCGTAGGTAAGGCCCCAGGTCCGGACGGAGTTCCGAACCTGGCCTTAAAAGTAGCTATTGCAGAGGCTCCCGAGATGTTCAGGTCTGCTATGCAGAAATGCCTGGACGAGGGAGTTTTCCCAGAAGCTTGGAAGAGGCAGAGCCTGGTACTATTGCCAAAGGCGGGGAAACCACCCGGAGACCCGTCGGCATATAGACCAATATGCTTGATTGACACGGCGGGGAAGGTGCTCGAAAAGATCATCCTCAATAGAATGTTGCGGTTCACCGAGGGCGAAAATGGTCTTTCGAGTAACCAGTACGGCTTCCGGAAGGGGAGGTCCACCGTAGACGCTATCTTGTCGGTTACAAAAACCGCCGAGAAAGCACTTGAGCCTAAGAGGAGGGGAATTCGCTTTTGCGCGGTAGTGACTCTGGATGTGAGGAATGCGTTTAATAGCGCTAGCTGGTCTGCTATTGCCGATGCGCTCTTGCGTCTGGGGATACCGGAGTACCTGTACAAGATTCTCGGAAGTTACTTTCAGAATCGTGTACTAGTCTACGACACGGAGGTGGGTCGGAAGTGCTTTCACATAACCTCAGGAGTCCCGCAAGGTTCCATCCTGGGTCCGGTGTTATGGAATGTCATGTACGACGAGGTGTTGAGGTTAGAGTATCCAGTGGGAGTGGTGATTGTCGGATTTGCCGACGACATTACGCTCGAAGTCTACGGTGAAACGATCGAGGAGGTAAAGTTGACTACCAACCACTCGATCAAGGTTGTGGAGGCGTGGATGCGGTCCAGGAAACTGGAGCTGGCTCACCACAAGACAGAGGTGACGGTTGTTAACAACCTGAAGTCGGAGCAGCAGACGGAGATCAGTGTAGGAGACTGTACTATCCTGTCAAAGCGCTCCGTCAAACACTTGGGCGTGATGATCGACGATAAGCTTACCTTCGGTAGCCACGTCGATTATGCCTGTAAAAGAGCCTCCACAGCTATTGCGGCACTGTCCCGGATGATGTCCAATAGCTCTGCGGTGTACGCCAGTAAGCGCAAGCTTCTGGCTAGTGTTGCTACATCCATACTTAGGTATGGCGGCCCGGCGTGGGGCACCGCGCTAAGTACTAAATGCTACCGACGGAAGCTGGAAAGTACTTACAGGCTTATGTGCCTGAGGGTTGCGAGCGCGTACCGTACCGTGTCACACGACGCTCTCTGCGTCATTACTGGTATGGTGCCTATCAGCATTCTTATCAGTGAGGACATGGAGTGCTTCGAAATGCGCGGCACAAGAGGCATACGCAGGACTGTCAGGATGGCCTCTATGGTCAAATGGCAGCGCGCGTGGGACAGTTCCACCAAAGGAAGGTGGACCTATAGGTTGATACCGAGGGTAGATAGTTGGATTAATAGGCGCCATGGGGAAGTTTCATTCCACCTGACACAGGTCCTTACAGGTCATGGTTGCTTCCGACAGTATCTACACCGTTTCGGGCATGCGGATTCTCCCGAATGCCCAGTGTGCAATGGTTTAGAGGAAACGGCGGAACACGTTTTGTTCGTGTGCCCGCGTTTTCGCACAATGCGTGACCGCATGCTTGCCACATGCGGGGAGGACACAACTCCGGACAACTTGGTCCAGAGGATGTGTAGGGATGAGTTTGGCTGGAACGCCGTTTCAACGGCTATTACCCACATCGTCTGGGAGCTACAGAGGAGGTGGCGCGTGGACTCGGAGAATGGCTAGTCCAGATGCAGTACAAGAGGTGGTCCAGGGGTTCGGAGTCGGCTTCGTAGGTCATACCGGTGCCCTGCGGTCGAGATCGACCCTTACAACGATTAAGTGGCCGCGGAGAGGAAGTCCCGGTAGCGGTGCTGTCGTGGCGTCGGTCTACTGGGTTGGATCCAAGCCCGCGGTTGGAAAGGGGTCCCCGGCAAGGGTCGGGGCAGGTGGAGACCCTGCCGTCAGCAACCTACGGATGCATCTGATAGGGCCTGAAGGGTAGTGATACCCTTCCTTTGCGGGCAGGTCAGATCGGGTTGCATGTGGGCATCAGTTCTTGATGTCCGCTCAGCAGTAGGGCGCGGGCGGGGTTGACTCTGCCCGCCTTCCGAGGACAAAGGGAGTGGCGAGGACCACTCGGGAAACTGGCTAAGCGCCAGCATGCTACCGTGATGGACTCTCCAAAGCGAGTCATCGATGTTCGTTGCTGCAGGCTACGCAGCTAACCTTGTGGGTGCGATGTGCACTAGCCCCTCTCTGAAGCAATACCTTCTTGGTGGTTCCGGAGAGACGTAGGGTTTGGCGACCATAGGAATGGTTTAGTGGGTACGAGGAGAGAGTAGTCCTGGATTTTACTTTTGTTGTAGAAGACGGCCTGTCAGACCTACACTACCCTAACCTTCTGTTAGGGTGTCTGTTGAGCAGATTATCCCCCTATGGTTTAGAAGGAAAAAAAAAAAAAAAAAGACCAGGAACAAGGAAAGCTATTTTGTATGCGAAATGTCAAAATGGTGCATCAAATTCACTTGTGAACCACATCATAATGGTGCATAAGATGTCTAGATGATATAGTGAATGCCAAAATGGTGGTTGGAAAGCTTTGAAGAAGGTGCATGATGCTAGATGATGTATTAGTTGTCACCGTTTTTAAAAGCTTATCAATATGGTTAGGTGCACGAATTGCAAAAATGGTGCATAGCATACAAAAAAAATGTATTTTATGTGATGCTCACGGCATTACGGTGCTTTAGATGCCTAGATGATATGATAAACGCTGAAATGGTGCTTGAAGAGCTGTGATGGTGCATGAAGTTTCATTATGGTGCATATCAGTATGAGGTATTAGATACTTAATTGATAAAAAGACATTTCATGCGATCATCATAATACGTGGATACCTAGATCATTCTGTGGACATCATGATGGTGTATTGAAAGATTTGAAGAAGGTGCATGATGTTAGTGTGCTGTATTAGTCGTCACTGTTATTCAGTGATACTCGTTATTTTGTATGGCTAGGTGCACGAATTGCAAAAATGGTGCTTAGAATTCAATGTGGTGCCGAAGTCACCATGGTTCATGTACATTGAATATAGTTTTGGAATACGAAATACCAAAATGGTGCATGTTATTCGAATATGGTGCTGACATCACTGATTAGTTAGAAGATGGTGCGTGAGTTTAGCCTAGTTGATTCTGAGAACATCATGGTTGTGCATGAGATACTAGGAAATTGTTTGTGTCAATGGTGCACCATGGCTCAATGATTCTAAACATTGCTGCAAGAATTGCAAAAATGGTGCATATAATTTTTTATAGAAGGGGGGGCAAGTGCCCCCCCTTGCCCCTCCCTGTGCACGCTAGTGCGTACCAGATGGAGTGTATATGGGATTTGACATAAGTCGGTACTTACGTCCACCCCCTTCAGGAGACAAATTTTAATAAAACGTCATTTTGAGTGTTAACTGTTAATGCCCTGACCGTACCAGATAGAGTGTATATGGGATTTGACATAAGTCGGTACTTACGTCCACCCCCTCAGGAGACAAATTTTAATAAAACGTCATTTTGAGCGTTAACTGTTAATGCCCTGACCGTACCAGATGGAGTGTATATGGGATTTGACATAAGTCGGTACTTACGTCCACCCCCTCAGAAGACAAATTTTAATAAAACGTCATTATGAGTGTTAACTGTTAACGCCCTGACCGTACCAGATGGAGTGTATATGGGATTTGACATAAGTCGGTACTTACGTCCACCCCATTAGGAGACAAATTTTAATAAAACGTCATTTTGGGCGTTAACTGTTAATGCCCTGACCGTACCAGATGGAGTGTATATGGGATTTGACATAAGTCGGTACTTACGTCCACCCCCTCAGGAGACAAATTTTAATAAAACGTCATTTTGGGCGTTAACTGTTAATGCCCTGACCGTACCAGATGGAGTGTATATGGGATTTGACATAAGTCGGTACTTACGTCCACCCCCTCAGGAAACAAATTTTAATAAAACGTCATTTTGGGCGTTAACTGTTAATGCCCTGACCGTACCAGATGGAGTGTACATGGGATTTGACATAAGTCGGTACTTATGTCCACCCCCTCAGGAGACAAATTTTAATAAAACGTCATTTTGGGCGTTAACTGTTAATGCCCTGACCGTACCAGATGGAGTGTATATGGGATTTGACATAAGTCGGTACTTACGTCCACCCCCTCAGGAAACAAATTTTAATAAAACGTCATTTTTGGCGTTAACTGTTAATGCCCTGACCGTACCAGATGGAGTGTATATGGGATTTGACATAAGTCGGTACTTACGTCCACCCCCTCAGGAGACAAATTTTAATAAAACGTCATTTTGAGTGTTAACTGTTAATGCCCTGACCGTACCAGATGGAGTGTATATGGGATTTGACATAAGTCGGTACTTACGTCCACCCCCTCAGGAGACAAATTTTAATAAAACGTCATTTTGAGTGTTAACTGTTAACGCCCTGACCGTACCAGATGCATATTTTAATTTGGAGTATTTAGGGTAATTAAAATTGACAACAAAATGGTTCCCTCTTTATGTTAAGACCGTCAAACATTAATAAATTATTAATAAATTATTCCAGTGAAATACGCATTTGAAAATACGCATCGATGTTGCCTATAATGGACCCCACCGAGGTCCATTATAGGATTATTTACAAATATCTTGGAGTTTGTCAGTTTTCCTTAAAACGACAAATTCAAGGATTTATGCAGGGTTGACAAACGTCCTTCTCGTCACCACTGCGTGAAGATAACAATAAAACAATCTTCGTCCGAAAGAACAACGGTGACGATTAGCCTTTTCGTCGCCGACTGCGGGCGTCACGACGAAGCTCAATCATAAATAGTCACCCACCAACTTTTCCGTCGTCCTCTTTGTTCCCTGGAAATGAGCGACGACGGGCCAAGCGAACGCCAACTGGGAATAGCTTTTATTGGCGTTTTGGCACTTACGGTAATGTGAAACCTCACTAGCTCAGTTGGTAAGAGTGCTGGATTGGCAATCTAGAGGTTCGTTGTTTGATTCCAGGTGCAATTATTTTTTTATTAAAATCTTTTTTTTGTGTGTTGCTGGTGGCAACATTGAATCCGTCGGCTAGATGCACTTGGACGAAGAGCGAAACAAAGCGAATGAAGATTTTGTTTTCGTCACGACGCAAGCCCTTCACGACGATTCGCTGGCTTGAATGAGTCATCCGATGTGGAACGAGCAACGATGACGATCTAGTTTTCGTTCTCGTCGTCGACTTTTTTGGTCGTACGGCGACGATTTTCAGCCCTGGATTTATGTATAAAAAACTGAACTTTTATGACATCTTACCAGGTAAAGTTGGCAAACACCTTAGGGTGTCCATACTGGCCCGCCTCCCCCTAACAGTTGTGTGTAGCAGAGAATATTGTAAATCACATTACCATCGTGGCACCAGTTGTGGCCTTCCATGACAAACTGATGCGCCCGAGATTCCAACCGTTCCAAGTGATTGAAAAGTTCCGAAATGACCTGGCCAAAGGTGTAACCAGCACCTCGTGGCGATCCGGTTATTATACCCGGTGGCAGCCCCGGTTATCCGGATCTGACCAGAGGAGATCACACACACTTTCGTAAGCACTAATCGTAGAAGCCGAATACCTGTGGTCTGACGGAGCTCGTGATTACCGCACAGGATTGTGATTCAGTAGCGTCACTTAGTAATAGCCAACGTAATCGCCCATGAACCGATAATTAGTGTCCGGCGATCGTCCGCCTGTTCGAAAGAGCTCCATCAGGTCGTGGAACTGACCGTGCACATCACCACACTGTCACTCCTGTCACTGTCCTCCTGTACTTTTGACTCCTTTGCCAAAATTTTCTTCGCTTATCACGCAGGGTTTTCACTTGGATTTCGGTTAGTTTTTTGCACTCGTTCAATTTGCTCGATTCACTGGTCAAAATCTTTGACTGTCGCCTTATCAATCCAATTTTTTTCTCCGCTCTGCTTTGCTGCCGACTGGTCCATCCTTATTTTTTTGCTCCGCTCTGCTTTGCTGCCGGCGGGGAATCGGTGGTAGAGGTTTGCTGCTGCTGCTGATTTTCCATATTCTGCTGCAGCCTTTCCCAACCAAACTTTGGACTCGCGGACGGCAAACGGGCAAACGGCAATCTTACCTCGACGCGCACGACGGACCGTGTTCCGCCGCAAGTAATGAAAACCTCAAAACGGCCTTGCCGGACGACGGCGGCCGTCCTGTTTTCAATCACAACAAACAACTGTCATCCCGCTCGATCTCGGACCGGGAGACACTCACACACTCTCAATTGCATACTAACCAATACAGATGCACGTTTTGTATGTATTGGTGACCCAAAAACTAATGCACACCAATACATTCACAACAGCATAACAACCGATGGCACCCACACATTGCAGTTTGCCAATGTGTGGTCAAAAATTCTACTCGAATTTTTGTGCACGCAGGCGCACCATCAAATAAGCACGGAAAAGTGCTTCTACCGACGACCACTAGCGTGCGCAGGGTTCTTGCTTAGGGGTGGCACTATATTAATGGTGCAATATATGTATGATCATGGTGCAATATAGAATGATGGTGTTACACGCAATATGAATTCCCAAGTAGGGGTTTCAACATGTTGTGGGGCCAACATCACCAAGTACTTCATATTGGGAATCTAGAGAAGGCTTCGGATGGTAATGATTTCAAGGCAATACGAAACTTAAATATGAAGTCATTATCTCGACTCTTATAAAATTTTACAAACGTATCAAATACAATGGAGAATATCTAGAAAATTATCAATTATAGGAAAAAAATATTGTCGTTGTGAAAAAATTTTGATCCTAGACAATTAATGATGCTAGGAAAATGTCAGAACTCCTAGATAGAACATTTTGATCGGAATCCTTATTGCAATCTACAGAGATTCCTCCAGGATTTCTCCAAAGATTCGTGCATGAGTTCCTCCAGGAATCCCCTCAAAAAATCTTTCCAAATAATTGCTCCAGGAATTCCTCCAGTAAATACTCCAGAAATTCTTCCAAAATTACCTCCAGGAATTCCGCCTGAAATTTCTTCTAGGAAAAATCCACTAGAAATGTCTGCCCCCAATATTTCCTCAAGGGATTCCTCTAGGAGTTGCCCAACGGAATCCCCCAGAAAATCCTAAAGGATTTTCTGAAGAATATCTTCCTGGATTCCTTGAGAAATTCCTCCAGGAGTTCCTTCAGAAAATTATCCAGGAAATTCTCAACGAATTTCTTCAGGAATTCCTTCAGGGATTCATCCATGAATCATTTCAAAAAATCCTTCCTAAATTCCTCAACAAATTCCTCCAGAAATTTCTCGAAAAATAGCGCCTCAAAAAAATCCTCCAAGAATTCCTCATGAAATTCCTCCAGGGATTTCTTCAGAAAATCCTCTAGGAATTTCAGCCCGAATTTCTCCAGAGAATCCTAAAAGAATGTCTCCCGGAACTCTTCCAAAAATTTCGCGAGGAATCTCTACAGGAAATCCTCCACAGATTCCTCCAGTAGTTTCTCCAGGATTTTTTCCAGGATATTTTCAGGAATTCTTTCAGGGATTCAATAATGAATTTCTTCTGAAATTCCTCCAGATATTCCTTTAGAAATTCCTCGAGGGGTTCCTTCAGACATTTCTTTAGGAATTCTTCCAATATGCAACCAGTGATTTCTTTCAGGAATCCCTCCACGGATTCCTGCAGAAAATCCTAAAGGAATTTCTTCCAAAACTTTTCCAGGAATACCTCCAAGCAATCCTCTAGGAATTTCTTTAGGATTTTTTCCAAAAGTTTCTTAAGGAATTTCTCCAGGGATTCATTACTGAATTTCTTCAGAAATTCCTCAGAAACTTCTTCCAGAAATTCCTCCAGGAATTCCTTCAGAAATTCCTCGAGGAGTTCTTTCAGACATTTTTCCAGGAAGCCTCATATATTTCTCCAGAAATTCTTCAAATAAATCCCCCAGGAATTCCTCCAGTAAATACTCCTAAAATTCCTCCAGAGATCCCTCCTTACATTTTTCCAGGAAAACTCCTGAATGTCTGTCTGTCAGAATTCCCCCAATATTTCCTCCACGGATGCCTCCATAACATGCTAAAGGAATTTCACACGGAATTCTTCCAGGTATTCCTCAAGAAATTTCTCCAAGGATTTTTCCATGCATTCTTTTAGGGAATTCTCAAACAATTTCATCAGAAATTCCTTCATGGATTTCTTCAGAAATTCCACAAAAAATCCTCCAGAAATTCCACCAGGAATTCTTTCAGAAATTTGTCGAAGAAGAACTCCTGAAATTCCTCCAGCAGTTCCTCCAGGCATTCCTCTAGAAAAATCCTCTAAGAATTGCTGCCTGAGTTCCCCAAGAATGTCTCCCGGAACCCTTCCAAGAATTCCGCGAGGAATTCCGCAAGGAAGTTGTCCAGGAAATCCACCACGGATTCCTTCAGGAATTTCTTCAGGATTTCCAGCAATTTATCCAAGAATTCCTGCAGGAAATCATTTATAAATTTCTTCAGAAATTCCTCAAAAAATTCCACCAGGTATTCGTTCAGAATTTGCCCAAGTAGTTCCTTCAGACATTCCTCCAGAAATTCCTCCGAGATGCCTCCCCGAAATTCATCCATGGACTCCACCAGAAAATCCTAAAGTGATTTCACCCGAAACTCTTCCAGGAATTCCGGGAGTCCCTCGAATGATTCCGCGAGAAATTCCACCAGGGAATCCTCCACGGAATCCCCTAGGAATTTCTCCAGGATTTTTTTCCTGAAATTTCTTCAGGAATTCCTCCAGGGATGCAATAATTAATATCTTCAGAAATTCCTCCAGATATTCCTTCAGAAATTCCTCGAGAAGTTCCTTCAGGCATTCCTCCATTAGTTTTCCAGGAAGCCTCGTATATTTCACCTAATTCCTAAAATAATTCCTCTGGTAAATACTCCAATAATTCCTCCTGAAATTTTCTTTTAGGAATGACTGTTAGAATTCCTACAATATTTCATCTAGGGATTCCTCCAACAATTGATCATCGCATTCCTCCAGATAATCCTAAATAAAGCGAAACTCTTCCAGGAATTCCTCCTAGAATTCCTCGAAAAATTCCCTCATGGAAATTCTCAAGGAATTCCTCCGAAGATTAATTCACGAATTTCTTCAAAAATTCCGCAAAAATTCTTTCAGAAATTTCTTAGGGAAAAGCGCCAGAAATTCTACCAGGAACTCCTCCAGGGATTCCTCTAAAAAATCCTCTGGAAATTTTCACCAGAACTACAGGGATTTCTCCTTGCATTCCTCAAGAACTTTTTCTAGGTGTTCCTCAAGGAGTTCCTGCAGGGATTCGTCAAAAAATTTCTTCAGAAATTCTTTAAAAAATCCTGCAGAAATTCCTCCAGAAATTCCTTTAGAAATTTCTCGAGGAGTTCCCTCAGAAATTTCTCCATGGAGCCTCATATATTTCTCCAGAATTTCCCCAAATAATTCCTCCAGTAAATACTCCAGAAATTTCTTCAGAATTACCTCCAGGAATTCCTCCAGAGATTCCTCATGAAATTTCTTCTAGAAAAAATCCTTTAGGAATGTCTGCCAGAATTTCTTCAATATTTCCTCCCGGGATTCTTCAGGAATTGCTCTACAAATTCCTCCAGAAAATCCTAAAGGAATTTCTCCCGGAACTCTTCCAGGAATTCCTCCTGGATTTTTTCAAAAAAATCTTCCATGGATTCCTCCAAGACATTCTACAGGAAATTCTCAAGGACTTCTTCAGGGATTCATTCCTTCAACGATTTATTCATGAATTTCTTCAAAAATTCATTCAGATATACCTCCAGGAATAACTCCAGAAAATCCTCTAGAAATTTCTGTCAGAATTCCTCCAGAGAATCTTAAAGGAATGTTTCCCGGAACCCTTCCATGAATTCCTTCAGGGATACCTCCATGGATTCCTCCAGGAATTTCTCCAGGATTTTTTTCAGGAATTCCTTCAGAAATTCCTCCCTCCATGGATTCCACCAGAAATTTCTCAAGGCATTCATCCAGGGATTTTTCCAGGAAATCCTTCACGGAATCCTCCACATAATCCTAAATCAATTTCTCCTAGAACTTTTCTAGGAATTCCTCCAGGGATACTTCCATGGAATCCTCATGAAATACCTCCAGGGATTGCTGCCGGAATTCCTACAGAAAGTTCTCTAAGAATTTCTGCCAGAATTCCTCCAATATTGTCTCCAGGGATTCTTCCAGAAATTCCTCGACTAATTCCTCCAGAAAATCCTAAAATATTTTTTTCCGGATCTTTTCCGGGAATTTCTCTATTTCTTCGGGAATTCATCCATGAGTTTCTTCAGAAATTTTTCAAAAAATCCTTTATTAATTCCTCGAGGACATTCCTCCAGGAAGCTTTAAATATTTGTCCAGAAATTCCTTAAAGTAGTAATCCAGGAATGTCTCTAGTTATTCCTCTAAGAATTCATAAATGAATTCCTCCAAAAATTCTCGAGGAATTTATCCAGAAATACCTCCCAGAATGCAAACTTGGATTCTCCCAGAAATTTCTCCAGAGATTCCTGAAGAAAATCATCCAGGAATTTCTCCAGGAATTCCTCCAGGAATGTTTCGCAAAAAAATAAGGTACCCCGGGGCAAGTGAGACCTATAGCTAGCATTTTTTTTATTATTTATTTTTACGACAAACATTCTTTATAGAAAACATAGGTATTACACCTACGGATACTTTGAATACAAAAAATGTTATTGTTTCAACCATAAAGAGACCATATACGTTATTGTTGTTCATATGTAATTTTCAATTCACTAGGTAAGATTGACGTGCTCTACTACATTCGCCGTTTAAAAATAGATTTGTTATTCTACAAATACTTTTTTGGTTTCAGGATAGTATCTGGAGTTCATGCAAATGATTACAAGTGAAAAAGCTGTATTTTATTTTTATTTATTACCTTTAGTTTACTGCTCTCACTTGCCCCAGTGCATTTCGCTATCTGGGGCAAGTGGGACCTATGAGAATAAACAAACACAATTTTATGGATTCATCTCGCCTTGTCCAGACTAAGATGAAATTTGCACGAAAGTCAATAAAAATTGACGCGTTAAGTAATCTATTGTTGAATTATACTTTATTACCTATATTTAGATGATGAAGTTCTTGTTAAAAATGGTAAAACCTTGAGTAAAACAAAAAAAAATCAAAAGCATGTATTTTTTATGTTTTTCTCTAAATATCTTCCATTTTTTTCACTTAACGCTACATAATGCATTCTTCTGAGCATTTGGGAATCGTCCATAAAAAAATAAAATAGGGAAATGGCCTTTTTAAAATTCATGATTGAAAAAAACATTATTTAATGATCGTAAGATTATGTAAGGGAGAAGATATTACTGAAAATCTCGAAATCCCAGATTTACTAGTGGTGAAAATCATCAACTATATAATATAGAGACCAAGTTTGGAAATCTTTTGTCTCTTCACTTTAGGGCGCTTTTTGTATAAAAAAATCAATTTATTTTGCATGAGCTGCTAGAGTTGATTCAGTTCCCCCCAGCGATTTGTTATGTGTTACGTAATTTATGCATGGTACCATAAACCTCTTCTTATTTTAATCTCTAAACATAGTCATTCATATAAGAGATTTATGTTTTATGTTACCTTATTTGCTGCAACTTATATTAAGCCCTTTGAACAAAAACTCTGAATAGGTCCCACTTGCCCCGTGAAACGCAGTAAATGAAGATCTGTTACACTTTTCTTTATATGCATAATATATGGAATGTAAAAATTTTGAAACAGTTTTAATGCACGTTAATAAGTACAAATATACCAACAACGTCTTTTGGGTCCATTGGAATTAATAAAGAATTTTTGTTCTGAAACTTCTGGCATGACAAAACCAAATTAGCATTTTTTTAGGTCCCACTTGCCCCGGGGTACCTTACCTCAAATAATTCTTTCGGGAATTCCTCCAGAAATTCCTCCGTTCATTCCTTCAAAAATTTCTTCAGTAATTCCATCTTGAATTTCTACAGGGATTCCTCCAGGAATTTCTGCAAGGAATTCCTGCTTGGATTTCTCCAGAAAATCCTGAAGAAATTTGTCCCGGAACTCTTCCTGGAATTCCTCGTGAAATTTTTCCAGGGATTTCTACAGAATTTTTTCTGGAATTTTTCCAGGAATCTCCTGGAACAACTATAAAAATTTCTCTAGTTTTTGCTCCAGAAAATTCTCTAAAAAAATCTTCATGGATACCCCCAAGAATTCCTCTAGGTATTCCTCCAAAAGTCCATCCACGGATTTCTCCAGAAAAAAACTTCTCCCGAAACTGTTCCAGAAATTTTTCAAAGAATTCCTTCAGGAAATCCTCCAGATTTTTTTCCAGGAATTACTTCATTTTTTTCAGGAATTTCTCCAGAAAAATCTTTAAGGATTCTTCCAGAATCCTAGGATTTCTCCAGGGATTCATCCTTGAATTCCTTCACAGATTCCTTCTGGAATCCCTCCTAGGATTACAGCAGGGATTTTTCCCGGATTTTTCCCGGATCTTTTCTGGGAATTTCTCTAGGAATTCCTTTAGGGATTTCTCCATGGATTCCTCCAGGAATTTCGTCGGGAATTCATCTAGGAGTCCATGCATGAGTTTCTGCAGAAATTACTCAAAAAAAATCCTTCATAAATTCCTCGAGGAGTTCCTCAAGACATTCCTCCGGGAAGCCTTAAATATTTGTCCAGAAATTTCTTAAAGAATTTATCCAGGAATTTCTCTAGTTATTCCACCAAAAAATTCTTCAGGAATTTATCCGGAAATACCTCCCGGAATTCAAACATGGATTCCTCCAGGAATTTCCCCAGAGATTCCTCAAGAAAATCAAAAATTCCTCCAGGAACTCCTCCATTATTCCTGCAAAAATTTCTTCGTTAATTCCATCTTAAAGCCTGTATCCGCAATAATCGGGACACAGAAGTACGTCAGTAGCTCTGTAATGAATTGGTAAAATTGGCCAAATAATTGACTGAGAACTCTTTGGTGTATGTTTATTATTTGTGCCAAATTTCATAAAAATCGATGCATTACTTTTAACTGTAGATGAAAAACAAACAGACGTGGTTTTAAGCATTTTGTACCATCATGACCAATTTTCATTCGCATAGTAGATGGTTCTTTTACGCTACAGTTCAAATTTCTGTGATGATAATTATGAAATTTCGTTACCAGTTATGATACTTATAGAGACACTTTCTTGCAAAATTTCATCAACTTTGACCAATTGGTTTGAAAGCTACTGGTGTTGATAGGGGTGAGTGTTAGTGAAAATTTTTCGTGTTTTTCATGTGCGATTTTTGCCAATTCATAACTTTTGAGTTTCCCTGCCAATTTTCATGAAATTTTCATAGAAGCTAGTTTATTATGTGTATATTATGCCTGCAAAATTTGACGATTATTGATATAGTACTTTCAATAGTACAATCGAAACAATAAAGGGTGCTGACTAATTGCTGTCTGAGAGGCTAAAATCACGTTCTGTCCCAAAATATGTTTCGACTATAAAATTGTTGATAGTGCATCGATTTTTTTGAAATTTTGCCCATGCAACAAATGTAGATTGAGAGGTTCGTGTTCAAAATTTCAGCCATTTACTTTGCCAAATTCAAAAGTTACAGCGCTGACAAGCAAAACTAGGGGCTGTACAAAATTCAATGGCGCACATTTTACTCTTTCGTTGCTACAACAAAAAGTACTGCATCGATTCACATGCAATTTTGTAGGTGAAATGAACACATCTTATGATGTTATTAGACAAAATTTGAGCAATTTTAATGTATCTATTGCAGAGTTACAGCTGTGTTTCTGTGTCCCGAATATTGCGGATACAGGCTTTACCTTCGGGAATTTCTACAGAGATTCCTCCAGGAATTTCTGCAAGGACTCCTAAATGAATTCCTGCTCGGATTTCTCCAGAAAATCCTGAAGAAATTTCTCCCGGAACTCTTCCAGGAATTCCTCGAGAAATTTCTCCAGGGATTTCTACAGACATTTTTTCAGGATTTTTTTCTGGAATTTTTCAAGGAATCTCTCCAGAAATTTCTCCTGGGACAACTATAAAAATTTCTCTATGAATTGCTCCAGAAAATCATCTTAAAAGTTCTTCATGGATTCCTCCAAGAATTCCTCTAGGTATTCCTACAAGAATTTATCCACGGTTTTCTCCAGAAAATAACTTCTCCTGGAACTGTTCCAGGAATTCTTCGAAAAATTTCATCAGGTATTCCCCCATAGATTTCGCCAGGAATTTCTCCAGGGATTCCTCAATGATTTTTTTAGATATTCCTCAAAAATCCCTCTAGGAATTCTTTTGCTCGAGGAGTTCCTTTATTCATTCCTTCAGGAAGCCGCAAATATTTTTCCAGAAATTTTTCAAAGAATTCCTTTTTTTTATGAATTTCTCCAGAAAAAAACCTCTAGGGATTCTTCCAGAAGTTTCTCTAATAATTCTACGGGGATTCATCCTTGAATTGCTTTACGGATTCCTTCAGAAATTCCTCCTAGGACTTCTCTAGGAATTTTTCCAAAGCTCTCTCTAGGATTTTCTCTTTGAATGTCTCCAGGGATTCCTCCAAGTATTCCTCCTGAAAATCCTCCAGAAATTCTTCCAATGATTCTTGAAAGCATGCCTCCAGAAATTCCTCCAAGAATTTTTTCGCGGATTCTTCCAAAAATTCCTCCAGAAATTGCTCCACAAATTCCTCCAGAGATTTTTCCAGTTATTTCTGCAAGGATTCGTCATTGAATTCCTCGAGTAATTCTTCCACAAATTCATGCAGGAATTTTTCCAAAAAATCCTTCAGGAATTCCTCCAGCAATTCATCCTGGATTTCCTCCATGAATTATTTCATGGATTCCTTCATGGATTCCTTCTGTTATCTCTCCAGTGTTTCATCCTGTTATTTCTTCACGGATTCCTTCAGGAATTCCTCCAGAGATTACATCAGGGATTTCTCCAGGAATTTCTCATAGCTTCCAACAGGAATTCTTCTAGAAACTCTTCCAAATGTCCCTCCAGAAATTTCCTCAGGGATTCCTGCAGAAATTCCTCCGGTCATTCTTCCAGAAGTTTCTCCAGGAATTCTTACAAGGAAACCTCCAGGCATTCACCCAAGGATTCCTTCAGGAATGCCTTCAGAAATTCCTCCAGAAATTCTTCTAGGAATTTCTCCAGGGTTTCTTCCAGGAATGCCTCCAGAGTTTACTCTAGGGGTTCGTTAATGAGCCCCTGCTGGAACTCCTCCAGACATTTGTCCAGGAGTTTCTCGATATATTTCTCCACAAATTCCTCCATGAATTCTTTCACGAATTCCTCTACGGATTCCCCCAGGAAATTCTTCAAGGATTCCTTTAGAAATGCCTCCAGGGAATTCCTTCAATAGTTTTTCCAGCAATTCCTTTAGTAGTTCCTCCTGCAAATTCTACAGGAATTTCTCTAGACTCCTCTTCCAGTTTTTGAGAGCTACGTTCAAGAATTCTTTCAAGCACTTCTTTAGTAATGCCTTCAGGGATTCCTCCAGAAAGTCCTTCAAGGATTCCTCCTGAAATTTCTCCAGGGATTTCTCCTGGAATGCCTTCCAGGATACAGATATACGCCACGATTACGCATTTTACGCTTTAGTAATGCATAACATTTAACGATGGTGCATTATTTCGCAATTAGACACATATTTGATTCAAAGATGGTGCGTGAGATGGTGCCTGGATGATTCTGTGAACATCATGGTGGTGCATGGAATGAATGATGTATGTATGGTGCATTAGCTATGATTCTGTTATACTCGTCATGTTTCATATTAAAGTGCACATGCAATTCGTGCAAAGGTGCAGGAAACTCAATGTTCCAGGTACGTGGAATACTATTGCCAAAATGGTGCATCGAATTCAAATGTAAACCACATCATAATGGTGCATAAGATACCTAGATGGTATAATGAATGCCAAAATGGTGCATGAAAAGCTTTGAAGAAGGAGTATGATGCTAATGTGCTGCATAAGTTGTCGCCGTTATTCAAAGATTATCAACATGTTGCATGGTTAGGTGCACGAATTGCAAAAATGGTGCATAGAATACAAAATAATAGTATTTTATGTGATGATCACAACATAATGGTGCATCAGATGCCTAGATGATATAATAAACGCTGAAATGGTGCTTGGAAAGCTTTGATGGTGCTTTGATGGTGGATAGTTGATTAAAAGATAGTGCATGAGATCAGCAATATGCGTGGATACCTAGTTCATTCTGTGGACGCTTTGAAGAAGGTACATGATGTTAGTGTGCTGTATTAGTTGTCACCGTTATTCAGCGACACTCGACATTTTGTATGGATAGGTGTACGAATTGCAAAAATGGTGCTTGGAATTCAATGTGGTGCCGAAGTCACCATGGTTCACGTACATGGATTACAGTTTTGGAATACGAAATGTCAAAATGGTGCATGTTATTCGAATATGGTGCTAACATCACTGATTAGTTAAAAGATGGTGCGTGAGATTAGCTTAAAAATGATTCTGAGAACATCATGGGTGTGCATGAGATACTAAGAAATTGTATGTATCAGGGGTGCATTTGTTGCCACCATTATTCAGTGATTCTCAACATTGGGTGATTAGATCCAAAATGCAAGAATTGCAAAAATGATGCATAGAATTGAATGTGGTGCGGAAGTCAACATGGATCAGGTACATGGAATACAATTTGGTGTACGATATGGCAAAAAAAATCGAGCTTATGAAATTCAAATGTGAATTAAATGCTTAGATGACGCGTGAGATGGTGCTTAGATATTTATGTGATCATCATGGTGGTGCATGGAATGCAAAGGAGCTACATGATGTTTGTATGGTGCATTAGTTTTACCATGATTAAGTTATACTCAACAAATTCCATATAAAGGTGCACGAATTGCAAAAATGGTGCAGGAAACTCAATACGGCACAGAAATCAACATAGACCAGGAACAAGGAAAGCTATTTTGTATGCGAAATGTCAAAATGGTGCATCAAATTCACTTGTGAACCACATCATAATGGTGCATAAGATGTCTAGATGATATAGTGAATGCCAAAATGGTGGTTGGAAAGCTTTGAAGAAGGTGCATGATGCTAGATGATGTATTAGTTGTCACCGTTTTTAAAAGCTTATCAATATGGTTAGGTGCACGAATTGCAAAAATGGTGCATAGCATACAAAAAAAATGTATTTTATGTGATGCTCACGGCATTACGGTGCTTTAGATGCCTAGATGATATGATAAACGCTGAAATGGTGCTTGAAGAGCTGTGATGGTGCATGAAGTTTCATTATGGTGCATATCAGTATGAGGTATTAGATACTTAATTGATAAAAATACATTTCATGCGATCATCATAATACGTGGATACCTAGATCATTCTGTGGACATCATGATGGTGTATTGAAAGATTTGAAGAAGGTGCATGATGTTAGTGTGCTGTATTAGTCGTCACTGTTATTCAGTGATACTCGTTATTTTGTATGGCTAGGTGCACGAATTGCAAAAATGGTGCTTAGAATTCAATGTGGTGCCGAAGTCACCATGGTTCATGTACATTGAATATAGTTTTGGAATACGAAATACCAAAATGGTGCATGTTATTCGAATATGGTGCTGACATCACTGATTAGTTAGAAGATGGTGCGTGAGTTTAGCCTAGTTGATTCTGAGAACATCATGGTTGTGCATGAGATACTAGGAAATTGTTTGTGTCAATGGTGCACCATGGCTCAATGATTCTAAACATTGCTGCAAGAATTGCAAAAATGGTGCATATAATTTTTTATAGAAGGGGGGGCAAGTGCCCCCCCTTGCCCCTCCCTGTGCACGCTAGTGCCGACGACAAGCTACTTTTGCGCCTACAGCGTGCGCGTTTATGCACAGAATATGCGCGCTTTGTTTTGGGTGTATAGAGATCAAGTTGGCAGGTAGAATATTTGTTAGTCAGACCAAATTTGTAAGTATTAAACTATGATTGTATCCCGACAATGAATAAACATTACTGAAATCTGAATTACAGCTTTTTAGCTCAGTTTAACCACAAAATAACGTGCTGCTAAAAACAAGGTCCGAAACTACCCCAACAAATCTCAAAAGAAATTTGTTATTAGCACGATTGAGGGCCAAATAATGCCGGAAACTAGCCGTTTCGATTGCCGTAGTTGCAGCCTGGCCAACAGCATCGACGATATGGTCGAATGTGAAGGTGGATGCGGTGGTTGGTTCCACTTTGGCTGCGTAGGATTCGATGACGAAAAGAAGGAGGAGAATTGGAGATGTTCGAGTTGTGTAGCGGAGAAAGTGGCAACGGTACCGCCAGCGGGAGCAATAGGCGGTAATCCGGCAGGTTTCCAACAACCAGTTTTCACCACTACTGGCATTGGAACCGGTACTCCTGACCTGGCAGCAGAGAGAGTGGAACGTAACCTCAAACTGCTTGAGGAACAGCAATCATTCTTTCTGAGGGAGATCGAACTGGAGCAGAAGCGTGATTACGAGCAGAAGAAGCTGCAGCAGGAGAAAGAAGCGTGGTGAGTGCGGTATGAGTTGCTGAATGCGCAGACTGGTCAGATGCGAGGAGATGTCAACGAGCCGGGGGTTGCTGTAGACTGGGCGAATCGTCTATCACTAGTCGCTGGCAGCTTCATCTCCACGTCTGGGGCATCGAGCAGTACACCCACGTCAGCAAGCACCAACGGATCCGTCCCCACACCCCTTATCTCTATCAGTGTAATCTGCCCTCAAACCAATACTCTGGTCTCAACGTTGCCCACCAGATTACCTAATGTCCACCAAGGAATTAGCTCCGTTCCGTGCCATAGCGGACTGCCCTCCGTTACAAGCAATATTCAAAAGATCAGCCGTGATAGACGTCCAATCAGGTTTAACATCGAACCCCTACACTATGGGATCGACACCAATCCACGACTTTCTGCCCGGTGGTGGAAAAGGTCAACCCGAATCATCGACACCCATGACGTCGGTAATGTCAGTGCCATGGAGAGGCCCGGCGACGAGCTACACGTACCTCACCCAATCGCTACCACCTAAAATCAGTACGGTAGGTCCACTTGGGAGCTTTCCACTGCAAGCAGCACACGTAAGTCAGAACAACCAATATCCATGCTATGGAAATCAAATGTCGGTACCTCAATATTCGATGTATACAATGACACCACAGACTAGTCAAATAAACGTAAGCATCCATTCCTCAGTCCATCCCTTTTCGTCCCCACGTTTCTGCCGGAAACCAAGTGGCTCCGGTAGTGAATATTGGTGATCTTGGTGGGCCAACACCTCGTCAAGGGACCTGCCGACTTTCAGTGGGAGTCCGGAGAAGTGGCCTATGTTTCACAGTGCTTTCTGCACGTCAACAGAAGCATGCGGCTACAGTGAGGTGAAGAATCTCGGCCGACTTCAGCGGTGTCTCAAAGGCAGTGCATTGGAAGCTGTGCGGAGCCGTCTTCTACTACCTTCTGCTGTGCCGCAAGTGATGCAAACCTTGCAGCTTTTGTATGGACGTCCGGAGCAGATCATTTACTCGCTCCTCACGATAATTCGGGATGGTCCTGCTCCAAAAGCCGATAACTTGAAGACGTCGGTGACGTTCGGCATGACAGTGCTGAACTTCTGTGATTACCTAGTAGCAGCGGGACAAGTGGTTCACCTTTCGAATCCTGTACTTCTGCAGGAGCTAATCGACAAGCTCCCAGCGCATCTGAAGCTGGACTGGGCGGTGTACAAACGGCAGTTCCCACTAATGGATCTCCGAGTGTTCGGTACATACATGTCGAATCTAGTATCAGCGGTGGCTGACGTAACTCTAACATTGGGTTCGACTGTACTAAACCTTCTAAACCAGAGAAGGCAAAGGGATACCTCAAAGTTCATTCCTCCTCATCGACAGAAATCGAGACAGTTAAGCCCACATCGGAGGAGCCGAGGATTGCAGCTAATGGCGTGCGCTGGCGCTGTTTGATTTGTAGTGATCCGAATCACAAAGTTAAAGAGTGCGACGTATTCAAGCGATTGAAAGGAGAGGAAAAGTGGAAAGCAGTGCAAACACACCATCTCTGTCGAGTTTGTCTCGGTGAACATAGACGAAAACCGTGCCGATCTCAACTACGCTGTGAGGTACAGGGGTGTTAACTGCGCCATCACCCGCTCCTTCATTCGGGTTCAACAGCATCTTGTGCGAGCTCAACAATCAAGCCTGCAAGTTGAGTTCTAGATAATCCAACTACCGTTGCGAAGAAATCTGAAGGAGTGAACGCGCATCGGCATAGTCAGAATACGACATTATTTCGTGTTTTGCTGACACTTTTTGGTAATGGAAGGAGAATCGAAACATTTGCCTTTATTGACGAAGGATCTTCTATTACGCTACTGGAGAAGTGGGTTGCTGACAAACTCGATGTCAGGGGATTCAAGAGGCGGCTCTGTTTGACCTGGACCGGCAATGTCAGCCGCGACGAAGATGACTCATATCAAGTTGCGATTGAGATAGCAGAAAGTGAAGCTGATCGTCGTTATAAGTTGGAGGAAGTTCGCACCGTTAAATCTCTGACGTTGCCGAAGCAATCGCTCCATTATAGCGAGCTAGCTGAACGCTATCGACACCTCCAGAAGTTACCAGTCAATGATTATGAATCGGTGACTCCTGGAATCCTAATTGGCGCTGAACATGCCCATTTAACTGCCACCAAACAACTCCGAGAAGGAAAGACGGGCGAGCCTGTCGCAGCCAGAACTCGACTTGGATGGGCGGTGTATGGACCGGTTCAGCAAGGGATTCCAAATGGCAGCTTCAACTTCCACATATGCAAATGCGAAGACGACGGAAAGCTGCACGATTTGGTTAAACAATACTTCACCGTTGAAAGCGTTGGAGTTTTGGCAGACAAAGGGCCGGAATCCGAAGAGCGGGCCAGAACGTTTGGTTCTTCCAGCTCTCCATGCTCAGCGCAATACATCAAGAACCTTAATGCTAGAGAGCATGCGCAAGAGTTCCCAAGAGTAGCGGAGGCCAGTGAACGTCGCCATTATGTCGACGATTACCTCGACAGCTTTCCGAGAAGGAAATACGGGCGAGCCTGTCGCAGCCAGAACTCGACTTGGATGGGCGGTGTATGGACTGGTTCAGCAAGGTATGCCAAATGGCAGCTTCAACTTCCACATATGCGAATGCGAAGACGACGGAAAGCTGCACGATTTGGTTAAACAGTACTTCACCGTTGAAAGCGTTGGAGTTTCGGCAGACAAAGGGTCGGAATCCAAAGAGCGGGCCAGAACAATCTTGGTGCGAACAACAAGAAGAGTCGGCGAAGAATTCGAGACCGGGCTGTTTTGGCGATACGATGATGTGGAATTTCCCGAAAGCTTCCCAATGGCGGTCCCAAGGCTACAGTGTTTCGAGAGGCGACTGAAGAGAAACTCAGAAGTCGAGGGAAGCGTTCGAGGCCAAATCGTTGAATACCAAAGGAAATCCTACATCCATGAGGCGTCGGAAGAGGAACTGAAATCGGCAGAAGCAGGCAAGGTGTGGTATCTTCCATTGAGCGTGGTGCAGAACCCCAAGAAATCGAACAAGATTGTAACAGGATAAACCTCAGTTTTTGACCGATACGATACGATAAAAAATGCTAACCAGAACTTTGCCTCGACCGAGAGTTACTGTCACAGTTTGGGGCAACTTTTGTAGTGCACTAGCGTTTTATCACAAACGAGACAAACGAGGTCCACACTTAGCACAACTACCCTTCAGTTGCGACCGATTACCCAACCCCGTTGAAGTGGTACAAGTCCCACTTATGCGCCAACACACTTTACCGGTGTGATGTGGAATCGTGTGTTTTGTAAAACTGCCCGATTAGCTCACTCAGGGCGGGTTTTGGGGACGATCCACTCAACCAAAAACTAACAAAACGGAACCAAAGAAACAACCATGCTAAGAAATTTGGATTTCGTTCACAAAAGAACATTAGTGATGTGGGCAAAATTGAGTATTTATATTCAATGTTTCTACGATATTCTCTAGCCCTAAACTGCTGTGCGTGCACTGTGTATTATTACAAAAGATCTAACCTGTTAGCTACTATATTCTAGATTGGGTATGACACACGTGACTCACGAAGTGACGGTTGGAGCGATGATGGCAGCAGGGTATCGATGCCGTACACCGGACCCAGATCTCCTTCCGGGTGGCGCGACGGTGCAAGGCGGCCAGCGGATCTTGGCCAATACTACCTACAAGTGTGGAAACTCTGGAAGAGCAGAAGCCGTGTCTAGTGCAGCACGTCCAACCGCAAAACTTCCTGGTAGATTGGAGTCACTTTTCCAAGTTTAAGAGGCTATGGCGCGCCATTACCCATATCTATCGTCTGGTTGGAAACTTTCGCAGAAAACGATTAGGGCTAACTCCGAATCGAAGTCATCTGACCTAGAAGAGTTAAACAAAGCTCAGAACTGCCTCTGGTGTCTGGATCAAGAACACGCATTTCCAGAAGAAGTGAAGTTGTTGAAAAAGGTTGTCGAAGGGAATCGATCAGCGAAACTGGAGAAAACGAGTCACATCTACAAATTGTCACCGTTTCTGGACGACCACGGCGTGATCCGAATGGATTCTAGCTCAGTTCTGCTAAATTCGTTGCATTTGATGATCAGTTCCCAACAATTCTGCCAAAAGATCATCCGCTGACAGACCTTTTACTGGATTGGTACCACAGGACATATCTTCACGGAAACAACGAAACAATCGTCAACGAAGTCAGGCAGCGGTTCCACGTTTCGTCATTACGAATGCAGGTACGGAAGGTAGCGAAGTCATGTATGTACTTTAAAGTGAAGAAAGCGAAACCATGGCACCGCTAACCGGAGCAAGGTTGAGCCCTTTCGTTTGACCTTTTTCGTACGTCTGGCTGGACTATTTCGGCCCGATTAATGTGAAAGTTGGTCGTTCATTAGTAAAGAGATGGGTGGCACTGTTTACTTGCCTCACTATTCGAGCAGTCCATTTGGAGGTCGCACACTCACTGTCTATAAACTCCTGCAAGATGGCCATTCGACGGTTTTTTGTGCGACGAGGTTCTCCGCTAGAAATCTGGAGTGATAACGGGACGAATTTCGTAGGCGCCAGCCGCAAGCTCCAAACACAGGTGAAGCAGATGAACGAGAAGCTTTCAGCGGTGTTTACGAACGCTACCACTTAATGGATATTCAATCCACCCTCCGCTCCCCACATGGATGGATCCTGGAAGCGACTAGTGCGCTCTGTGAAGGTTGCTTTCGCTGGACTTTCGATTACCAAGAATCCCGATGACGAAACTGTAGCATCCATCCCTAGCTACACCACTGGCTGTCTGGTACAGCAGTGGAGACAAAACAATAAACATCAGTTTACCAACTAACTGCACACCCAGACGGACGCGCGTTTCTATTACATACTTACCATTTATCCGAATCACAAGTCTCGATTATTACTTAAGTAATCGTTTAGTTAATCGAACCCGTACACACACCAATCGTGTATATTTCAGTGGCGACAAGGATGGGATAGTTTTGCGTCCCGGGAAGTGTGAAAAGTTCTAGTTTTGCAGTGATTTTGGTGGTTTTCACTGTTGGGCGTTTTATTGCGAACGAGCCCATTCCCCATTCATCCCTTTGCGACGACGTCGACGGCGGAAGGAACAGCTACCGTTTGTGCGGTACCTACACCGCCGGAGTTGGTTTGTTTCATTCATCACTTTGCCCAGGTTTGCTGCAAAAACCGTAAGTTTGTCCCTACGATAAGTGGAAATGTACGGAGAAATTGAGTTTTAATTGCATGCACAAAGTGAGTTTCTGAACCATTTTCTTCTGCCTAGCAAGCAAACCAATTGTGTTTCATTTTGTTTCGTACAATGATCTGGCTTTGTGTGTTGTAAACACGAACGACTTTTTGTCGCAGCCGAACATTTTGTCACGTACCGTCGTGCGGGGTGTCATTGGGCCAAAGTGGGGTGACATTGGGCAACTATTCCGCACATTTAGAGTACGACGGGAATCCATTTTGTGTGCTAATATACTAGAATACATTATTCTAAGATGCTTGGCATCCACCGTCAAGCTCTCTGACTTATATATATGAATCACCTTGGATTCCCTACATGGCTATGCTCCTGGATAAATTCATACCTTATCGACCGGAAAGCGTTTGTCAAGTGTGGCCCTGTTTCGTCTTCTACATTTTCAATAACTTCAGGGGTGCCACAAGGAAGCCATTTAGGTCCTTTGCTGTTTACTTTGACCATCAATGATATTTGTTTAGCTATTGATTCAGAAAAAACTATGTTTGCAGATGATCTAAAATTTTATAGAATAATTAAATCAAATTCTGATAGTGAAGCTCTGCAAAATGACCTGAATTCACTCGCTGAATGGTGTGTAGCTAACAAAATGCAAATCAATGTGAAAAAAACTAAGGTACTATCGTTATACCGTGGTGAAGTCGGTGTCATTCACCAATATAGCTTAGGAAACAGTAAGGTTGAGAGAGTAACTTCCATTCGAGATCTTGGAATTATTGTTGATAGAGCTCTAACCTTCAAGGAACATCTTTCGGTAACAGTTTCCAAAGGCTTAACAACACTTGGATTCCTTATTAGGAATAGTAAGGATTTTGACGATGTTTATGTACTCAAGACAATCTATTGTTCACTAGTTAGAAGCATATTAAAATATGGCATTCAAATCTGGGCTCCTCGTCAAATAGGCGAAATCAGATTACTGGAAAGCGTTCAAAGAAAATTCATTAGGTATGCATTGCGATCTCTTCCGTGGAACGATCCTATTCGCTTACCACCTTATGCAAGCAGGTGTAAGTTGATTAACCTAGAAATCTTAAGTGATAGAAGCGAAATGCTACGTAAAATGTTTGTGTTTGATGTTCTGCAAGGTAATATAGAATGTAGTTCCCTCGTGGCAGCATTACCTATTCATGCTCCGTCAAGGATATTGAGGGAGTATGAATTTCTAAGAATACCAAATGATGGCCATAGGAGTTTTTTTAATCCGCTTGTAGAGTGTTGCCGTCTATTTAATTCTGCTTATGATATGTTTGATTTTAGTATTAGTAAAATTATGTTTAAGAATAGGCTAAGGAACAACATTCAGTCTGTGCGATAGGAATATCTTAGACGTTGACCAATAAATATTGAATCCGTAGGATCAATGGACCAATGTTACCCTCTAGGCCCAATGTCACCCCTAATGACGGTACGAATAGTTTTGTTGGAGCGAACACTTACCGCGCACTAAATTCGCCACGATCGACGGTCTTCAAAATTAGGCAGCCGTAGAACAAAAAATGTGCACTTCGAGAGAGGGTGGGAGGTTAACGAGGGTTAAGTACTACGCACTGAAAAACGGATCGATCACCGCACGTGGGTGAGACCGTACCGACGAGATAGGGGAATTTTCTTTCACCGCCGCGACAAATAAACGTGTGCACTAGGCGAGAGTCGATTTCATACTGAATTTATTGTGTGTTCCAGCTTCGGTGAGATACAAAATGTGTGTGAATGTGCAGTACAATATAGTTGTGTAAGTAGATATTATAGCTAGGTGTATGTTACAATGATTTGTGTTTTTCTAATAGTCATTTATGTGTTATCAATATTGTAGATTCAAATTTATGTATTTGTGGTGAATCATATCAAGATATTGATCATATAATATTTCATTGTGTTCATTATATTACCCGTTGCAAGAAAATAGAGAGCGAAAAAGGTGCAAAATCGCTAATAGACCTCCGCTGGTATGTTTAATCGTTATGGTGTCTTCTACAATAAGTGCGCGAATTGGCCAAGGAATACTGCGCCGAAAACACCGAAATGATTTTTCTTACAGGCGGAGATGTATGGGCGCTTGCGCGTACAAATTTTCGCGCAACGCATAATACATTACCCAGAAAAAAACTTAATTGATAGATTTCAAAGTTTAGGCTTTTCTTTACCTGTATCTGTTAGAGATATTTTAGGTTGTAAATCTTTAGTCATGATGAAAATTCTTTTCAGATATTTTATTGAAATTGGTTATGCTGTTTGATACTCTTTAATTTTTTTCCAGTTTTCAAGAACTGCGTCCGATTTCTGTCCTTGATGTTCAAAATTCCTTCGTCGTAGTCAGATTACCTTGGTTCACCCCTTGACAAATCCGCATCAAGACCACGGCTCGATTATGGATACTTTTCCGGAGGAGCCTTTAGTTTTAAGTTTATTTTATAATGATTTTTGAAAAGATAAAAGAGGTGTTATGCCTTTTTGAGAAAGATTTCGTAGATGAGGAAATCACTCAAAGGGGCTTTTCCCACCGACGAACCGACGTGACAGTGGCGATTCAATAGTGTCCCCCCCCCCCCAAATTTAAAGGTCGACCACTGAAGCGAGCGATCGCTTCTGTCAAATCAGCGCAGACGCGAACCGTTTCCTATATGAACACACGGGGGTTCGGTGTCGAGCTATCAAATCATCGCGAGCGGTTATAGAGGTGGCGATAGTGTTCGGCTATTTTTCATCATGGCGTCGCGGGCAACAAATTTGAATTTATTTGTTCTAGCTGTCACGTCGGTTCGTCGGTGCTTTTCCCTCTTTCAAAATTTTTAGTTTAAAATAAATAACAATGATTTGTATTTACTAGGTTTAATCACCGCATGACTTTATCATAATTAATTTTAATTGGCTTTTTTCGGTGATATTAATACTACTCGAAGTAAGAGGGAGTAAGGAAAGTAATAAAAGAATACGGTGGATAGATACGCAAGCGAGCGATAAGAGAAATTGAACAGAAATTGAACTTAACAAAGGGCCATTGTTGAGCAACACAATCACAACGACGATCTTCTTGCCGTGCGTTCTCGAGTTGAACGGCTAGGTAATAGTAGTTAGATGAATACTGCTATCCCTAGACTGGCAAAAAGATCGTGGTTGTGATCTGTTAAATGTTGCTCGGCGGTATTTTCGGTCCTATCGATCGGTGGTACTTGTTCAGAGATTCATGTCGAGCGAACGTTACTTATTGGATTTTTCGCGTTTTCATCTCGCATGCTCCTATTGTACCCTAATGATCTTTAATGCGAACCGAAGTTTTATTAGTTTTTGCCATTTGGATTCTATATTTACTAGGTTTAATCACCGCATGACTTTATCATAATTAATTTTAATTGGCTTTTTTCGGTGATATTAATACTACTCGAAGTAAGAGGGAGTAAGGAAAGTAATGAAAGAATACGGTGGATAGATACGCAAGCGAGCGATAAAAGAAATTGAACAGAAATTGAAATTAACAGAGGGCCATTGTTGAGCAACACAATCACAACGACGATCTTCTTGCCATGCGTTCTCGAGTTGAACGGCTAGGTAATAGTAGTTAGATGAATACTACTATCCCTAGACTGGCAAAAAGATCGTGGTTGTGATCTGTTAAATGTTACTCGGCGGTATTTTCGGTTCTAACGATCGGTGGTACTTGTTCAGAGATTCATGTCGAGCGAACGTTACTTATTGGATTTTTCGCGTTTTCATCTCGCATGCTCCTATTGTACCCTAATGATGTGTTGCTCAACAATGGCCCTCTGTTAACTTCAATTTCTGTTCAATTTTTCTTATCGCTCGCTTGCGTATCTATCCACCGTATTCTTTCATTACTTTCCTTACTCCCTCTTACTTCGAGTAGTATTAATATCACCGAAAAAAGCCAATTAAAATTAATTATGATAAAGTCATGCGGTGATTAAACCTAGTAAATATAGAATCCAATTGGCAAAAACTAATAAAACTTCGGTTCGCATTAAAGATCATTAGGGTACAATAGGAGCATGCGAGATGAAAACGCGAAAAATCCAATAAGTAACGTTCGCTCGACATGAATCTCTGAACAAGTACCACCGATCGATAGAACCGAAAATACCGCCGAGCAACATTTAACAGATCACAACCACGATCTTTTTGCCAGTCTAGGGATAGTAGTATTCATCTAACTACTATTACCTAGCCGTTCAACTCGAGAACGCATGGCAAGAAGATCGTCGTTGTGATTGTGTTGCTCAACAATGGCCCTCTGTTAATTTCAATTTCTGTTCAATTTCTCTTATCGCTCGCTTGCGTATCTATCCACCATATTCTTTCATTACTTTCCTTACTCCCTCTTACTTCGAGTAGTATTAATATCACCGAAAAAAGCCAATTAAAATTAATTATGATATAACAATGATTTGTGTTCTACGTGTCTAGTTTTAACCCTTGGAGATCCAGGCTCTCACGTATGATCCCCAACACGCCGGCCGCCGTTGAAACGTTTGTTTGAAAGATCTCCGACAAACGACTTTGCTTCCTCTTGACGTGATGGACCGGTTGGCATTTAATGGAATGGAAAACAAAGGCTCTCCCACAAGGATGTGACCGGGAGTAAGGCTGGTCAGATCTTGCGGGTAGAGAGTGGCGACAGAGGGCGGGAGTTTAGCATACTTTCGATTTGGGCCACTCAACGTATCGTTTTGAATTCCGGGGTCTCCCAAAGACAATCCACCTCGATCGGCCTCAACGGGTTCCAAAGTTCACATCGGCTGACCGGAATTCCTCCTATAGCTCCTTTCGGCGAAGCATTCCCCGGTGGAACCTCTCCAAACTCACTCCGTTTTACGCGTAATACCGATTCACGTACCTCCTGTACGAATCCACCTGAGCCGACATCACTGCAAGCCTCTCCCATCATCGGTTGCTTTGGAATGGTCCCGGTTGACGGCCTCGACACCGCTGCTGCCTTCGGAGTTCCTTGTGGACAAGCAAGGGAACGTCTGTCATCGGAAAAACTGATCAACTCCACTTCCTCCGGCGAAAAGGAAACATTCGGCGGACAGAAAGTTTCTGCCTTGCCAAAATCATCCTCATGAACGTTAGCGCCAGTACTCGATGGCTTCGCTGGATTGACTCCACGAGCCGTAGCTCGTGATGCTTCTGGTCGATTTGCTGACAAACGCATCACAGGAACCTCATCTGCCGCCACTCGGAGGTCTATATTGTAGTACTTCCGAACCATCCGGTTGATCACATCCAGCAACTCCTGTTGATTCCGTCGTTGAGCATCGATCTCCGGCACATAACGTCGCACTCTTTTATGGTAATGCACAAGTCTCGAAAAGCACTTCAAATCATCTGTTTCTAACAGAGTTTCAATTTCTTTCAGCTTAATTGGAACAACCGTGAACTCCCCAGTCAACGAGTACTCAGTGTTCAAAACTGCGTGCCCGTCTTCGGGTTGACGTAAGGCCAGTCGTAAGGACCGGTAACGAGTTTCCATCGGCCCTTCTACAAGGTATCCCCGAATGGACAACTCGTACTCCACTTCATCATCCTCCAAATCTTTCGCATAGATGCGGTATGTTTCCATCGTAGTTATAAGAAACTTATTTAAGGAAAAAAATAGTATAATAGTAGACAGTAAAGTAGAAAAGTTCTAACGAATTCAAATAATTTCAAATTCCAATTATCGTGATTCTCGTACCAAACTTATTCGTATTTACAATTTATGGATGTAACCATTTTTACGACTCATCAATAGTTACAAATAGCCACTTTATGGGATCCAGAGCATCCGATAAAATGATCAAATTATTGAAATTGTGTTATTTTTTTAGCAGTCTCACGGATAGATGAGCAGCATTGATTTCATCCTTGAATTTTTAAAACGAATCAATTTGAAAAGAATCAGGACATTGTTATTTTTTATTGAACTACCCATGCTTACGGATATTCTGAATCTTGGTTTGGTCCTCAACAAGTACAGTGGTCACTGGTTTATGAGTCGAATCATCCGATAAGTACGAAGTGGTTTTTAAAATGTTTTGTGAATGTTCCACCTGCTGTTATATAAGCCACAGTGATCACTAATAAATCAGACGGATCATTGATTTCTTTCTTAGATTACTAAAACAAATGTGTTTGGAAAACATAGTGGACTCTGACACAATTTTCATCTATGAACTATTTTTACGGATGTTCCGGATAACCCGAAGATCCAACCAGTGGTCACTCTGATTCACGAAATTCTCACAAAAGCGATTTTATTCTTGGATTATGGAAACACAAAGTCGCGACGCTTTAGACCAATTTTCATGAATTGACTACTTCTACGGTTGTTTCAGATACAACAAGGGTCCAATGGTTACCTGCCTCACAAAGCAATCACAATAATAATGAAAGGACTTTCATTTAAAAAAAAACGTTACGGAGGGGAGAGGGGTCGAAAAGTGTTTTCAAAACCGTCAAAAACCGTGACACTCTAACACATTTTCTTATGAAATGACCACTTTTACGAATGTTCCGGATAAACCGAAGGTTTATTCAGTGGTCACTCCGATTTATAAATCAGTTGCAACATTGCTTTCAACTTTAAATTGCTGAAACAAATAAGTTCGATAAAAAAACGCGACGATTCAGCACAATTTTCATGAATCGCCCACTTTTCCGGATGTATCGGATACCCCAAAGGCCCATCCAGTACCCACTCTTAGATTGCTGGAACACATGAGTAAGGAAAAAAACTGCGACAATCTAGCACAATTTTTATGAGTTGACCACTTTTACGGATGTTCCAGATAACCCGAAGGTCCATTCATTGGCCACTCCTTATTTTGAAACAGTCATAATATTGTGCTGTTACGGTTTGGCTTCGCAGTCTTAAGGGGAATGGAAAATACTAGTTTTTGATTATTCCCGACGTTTCGGTCCGTTTGGGACCTTTTTCAAGGGTTCTAAAAGTTTAATACAAAGTTACAATAAGTTATAATACATTTAACATTTAACATTTAGAAGAGACATTTATCAATCTTTAAGGTTTTCTGGTCAAAAATAGTTTTGCTAAACTCGAAAAGTCATACGTTCGTTTTGGTCTGGATCGGGAGATTAAGGGTTAAAATTCATTGCGTTAAGTTCATCATTCCACATTTTACTCACTTAGTTTTGGCCCGATCGAGTATGGACCATCGTCATGTGGACAAACTGTTTTTTCTCCAGCGGTCTGGAATTCCGGTTCTATCTTCGCGATCTTCCACCATTACTGTTCGTATGCTCTTTCTTTTTCATGTGTTATACAATATTAATTTCGTCTTATTTTAGTGTGTGTGTGTGTGTGTGTGTGTGTGTGTGTGTGTGTGTGTGTGTGTGTGTGTGTGTGTGTGTGTGTGTGTGTGTGTGTGTGTGTGTGTGTTTTTTTTTTTTTTCCTCCCAACCTCCCGAGCAGAGAAAACCGATTGGAAAAACTCTGCTACACCTTGTCGCCTCGATCCCCCTGGTACCACTGATGCGACTGCTTCAGGGGGGGCAATGCGCTCATGCGCTCTTCTTCTTCTGTGCTCATGCACATTTTGTCGCTTCTAAATTTGTTATTCTAATCTTTTTAGTGTTCGTACCTAACCTATCGCCATTCAGCGACACAGTTGGTACAAACATACACCAAATTTGTTATTCTAATGCCGTCCGTGTGCCATTCAGCACTCCGGCTTTTCGCGCACGACTCGGATAGTCCCCGACGGTGGATCTACCCTATCCGACGAAGAGTTCCCCGACACTGGAACTTCTTCCGTTACCGATACTTCCCAGGCTGGTGCCAAGGTCGGTTCTGAGATTCCGGTTGGAGACTGGCTTCCGGTTCACAGGCGCCCTGACGACCAAGCACCGGTGCTTTTTCGCGGTCTACTCGGTCTAGTCCCCGGCGGTGGACGGACCTAGCCTACTCCGACAGAGAAAGACCCCGACGGTGGAAGTTCTCTCGACACCGATGTTTTCAACCCGACCAGTAAGGTGCCGAAGTCGGCCCGGCGATTCCGGTTGGTGGTAGACTTCCGGTTCACCGGCGCCCCGACGACCTATAACCGGTACTACGCAACGAACGACTCGGTCAAGTCCCCGGCGGTGGATCAAGCCTACTCCGATCGCGACCCAATACTCTTTGATCTTCGCGCCATCTCCGCTGGAGAGCTGACATGATCCGCGTGACCGCTCTGTTCACCGCATTCCATACGGTTTCGTCCTGACACATTCTCTCTACTACGTTGTTGGGACTCAGATTTCCAGCAGCGCTCGCTAGCATGTCACCACGTACTTCTTCAAATCGCGGACAGTCGAATATCACGTGCTCCGGTGTCTCCTCGTTGTTTGGGCATGTCGGACAGAATGGGGACTCTGCATGGCCGAATCGATACAAATACTGTCTGAAGCATCCATGACCTGACAAGAACTGTGTTAGGTAGAAGTTCACATCTCCGTGTTTTCTGGACATCCATACCGACACATCTGGGATAAGCCGGTAGGTCCATCTACCCTTCTCCGCGTCATTCCACTCTTGCTGCCACTTAGCCAACGAGTCCGCTCTGATTATCTTCCTCACGTTTGCAGTGCCTCTTCTCCGGTAACACTCTACATCCTCTGCCAGGGTGATGTGTATGGGAACCATCCCGGCGATAATGCAGACTGCTTCCGACGATATCGTCCTGTACGCGCTCGCCACACGAATAGCCATGAGCCGGAACGTGCTCGAAAGTTTTGTTCGATTCCGCTTCAGTTTCAGCGCTGTAGCCCAGGCCGGAACTCCGTATCTAAGTATCGAAGAGGATACTCCCGCCAGAAGACGTCTGCTGCTGCTGCTCGGTCCACCGATGTTCGGCATAATCCTGGATACAGCATTAACAACTTTCGCTGCCTTCTCACAGGCATAGTCGACGTGGCAATTGAAATTCAATCGGTCGTCCACCATCACGCCCAGGTGTTTTAACGCACGCTTTGACGGGATAACCTGTCCGCCGACGTTGATTTCGGCCCGTTGAACTGCTTTACAGCTGCTGACTAGCACTACCTCTGTCTTATGGTGAGCCAACCGCAGCTTTACTTCACTCATCCAGGCCTCGATGGAACCGATCGTCTCCGCCGTCAGCATCTCTACTTCTTCCAGGGTCTCACCGGTTATCGAAAGGACGACGTCATCCGCGAAACCGACGATCTCGACTCCTCCGGGTAGTTCAAGTCTTAACACTCCGTCATACATAATATTCCACAACGTTGGGCCGAGTATGGAGCCCTGTGGCACACCCGCCGTGACTCTAACCGATCTCTGACCCTGGTTTGTCTCGTAGACCAAGACTCGATTCTGGAAGTAGCTTTTCAGAACCTTGCACAGATAGTCAGGGACCTTCATGTTGTGTAGTGCAGTGGCGATGGCTTCCCAGCTGGCGCTATTGAATGCGTTCTTCACGTCTATAGCTACCACGGCGCAATAACGATTACCTCTCCTCTTCTGCTTTGAGGCTTTCTCCGCATTCGCAATGACTGTCCGGATTGCATCCACAGTCGACTTCCCTTTCCGAAACCCGAACTGCCTATTAGACAGTCCGCTCTCGCTTTCCGTACACTTTATCAGCCTGTTCAGGATGATTTTCTCCAGGAGTTTGCCAAGCGTATCCAGCAGGCATATCGGTCGATACGATGCTGGGTCTCCTGGCGGCTTGCCAGGCTTTGGCAGCAACACCAGCTTCTGGATCTTCCAAATGTCTGGGAAGTAGCTATCCACCAGACATTTCTGTATCGTTATCCTGAACATGTCCGGAAACGCTTCGATCGCCGCTTTCAATGCCATGTTGGGGATACCATCTGGACCAGGGGCTTTCTTCACTTTTAGTCCTTTGGCTATTGTAAGGAGTTCCTCGTTAGACACCCGGTTTGCGCCGGCAGCTACTTCCACCCCGTCGACGTACGGCGTAGGTGGCCATGTGGTTAAACCGTGATTCGGAAAGAGGCCGTTCACAATTACCTCCAGCTTTTCAGGGCACATTTCAGCTGGTGTAGCTGGGCCCTTGATCTTCGCCATCACGACGCGATAAGCTTGTCCCCAGGGATTGGCGTCTGCTTCTCTGCATAGCTCCTTGAAGCAATTGGCCTTGCTCAGAGCAATCTCCCGCTTGAAAGCGGTCCTGGCCTCGCGGAAAATCACCTTGCGTTCCTCTCTGCTCGCTTCGGATCTTGCTCTTTGAAATCGTCTTCTAGCTTTAAGGCAGGCAGCACGTAGGGTGCTGAGCGTTTCATTCCACCAGTAAGCTGGACGCCGGCGGTTATTCGGTTCGAGTTTCCTGGGCATAGTAATATCACATGCCCTCGCTACTGCTTCCGTTAGTTCCACAGCGGTCATAGCGGGAGTGTCGCTGTCTGTCCGAAGTGCCTCGACAAAAAGCTCCTTGTCGAACTGCTTCGTTTTCCACTTCCTTTCGCAGGTCCTCCGGGTGCTCGGTAGAGCGGAGATCCGCCGACCGACGCTGTAGTGGATGGACTGATGGTCACTGTGCGTGTATTCTTCGCTTACTCTCCAGTTCATGTTGTTCATCAGCGACGGGCTGCAGAACGTCACATCAATAGTGGATTCTCGTCCGTCCTTACGGAATGTACTCACAGAGCCTTCATTGCACACTTTAACATTCAGCTTCGCTAAGGCTTCCAGCAGACAGTAACCCCTTGCGTTGGTCAGCCTACTTCCCCACTCCACCGCCCAGGCGTTGAAGTCCCCGCCGATAACAACCGGCGCACGTCCTATCAACTTATCAGTTAGTAGATCCAACATCCGATTGTATTGCTCAGGGGTCCACCTTGGGGGCGCATAGCAGCTGCACACAAAGACACCGTTGATCTTGGCGATAACAAAACCTTCATGATCGTTATCCACTACTTCTTGAATGGGAAACCCGCCTGTAACTTGGATTGCCGCTATCCTTGCTTTATCCGCCACCCAGTTACCGTTATTGATAGGAACTCGGTACGGCTCTGCAATTATTGCGACGTCGCACTTGGTCTCCGTTGTCGACTGCCACAACAGTTGCTGTGCTGCATCGCAATGATTGAGATTCACTTGCGTTATCTCCATCATTGTCATTGTTGACCTGCCTTCGCCTTCTTGTACATCGGGCATTTGAAGTGTGTGTGTGTGTGTGTGTATGTGTGTGTGTGTGTGTGTGTGTGTGTGTGTGTGTGTGTGTGTGTGTGTGTGTGTGTGTGTGTGTGTGTGTGTGTGTGTGTGTGTGTGTGTGTGTGTGTGTGTGTGTGTGTTTCGTCTATCTGATTAAGTGTGGGTTTGACCGAAGTAAGTCTCTCTTATAATCTAGTTTGTTTTGATTATCTCATTCTATAAATGCTCTCATTTTTTAATAGGTGTAGTAGTCCTGCGTAAGCTACGTGGAGGTTGTCAGTGTCTGTGCGATTGTTTACAGTTTTGTCAGTGTTGTATATGTGGCAACTTTCCAAGATGGGAAGGTTGTTTGTTTTGAAAGTCCTATCTATTATTTTTGGATCGTCTAGTTTGAAGTTATGGTCCATAGTCGCCGCATGATTGACTAACGCAGTCTTTTCTTTTACCCAGCTGATCTCTGCATCTGTGTTTGTGTATCCCTTTTCTCTAAGTGTGTTTAGTTTTTTGATGTTTGATTTGTGTCCACCCGGATAAAAACTGACCATAGGGTGTTTGGTGAAAATCATTCCTGCACCATACAGTGTACCAGCTACAATAAAGTGTATTGTTATGAAATGGTTCGCTATACTATACATTTACTTTGGATTTTCATGTAACAATATATCATACTGTTTTTCTTACGTTTGAACCATTCACTTTTCCGAAACATTATTTTTCCGTGAATTTTGAATTATTTATTCAGTTTAAGATTTTCCCGTGCTTTGTTTTGTTGATGTTTGTTACGTTTTTGATGCAAAGGAAAGGAAAGAGAAAAAAGTGAATAAGTTGAAACATCAATTTAAAGTCAATAACAAGTTTAAATCAGTATGGTAAACCAGATGTCCTGAGAACTGCAGGTCCAAGCAGATGCAGGTCAGAATACCGTAAATCAGTGGATGAGTTCAACACTATTCTTTCGGTATTGGCATTTAGGGGAGTTTCCTCCTCTTCTCTCAAGTGAACTTGCGAGAACCACAAACGAATCAAATGCGATTGACAAACTTTAACTTTGACGTGGAGCCATCTTTAACATATGAACTGGACCAGTCTTGTAAACATTCGACACTACCTTCATTTCGATGCCGCAGTCGAGTGTCAGCTTGCTCTGTTACATTCATGCGCTACCGTTATCTCATACACACAACACGAGCGGTAGGACGAAGATCAATAAACATAGAAAAGGGCCAAATCAATGTCGTCTGACACGATGACATTTGTCTAATTCTAGCTTTTCGCATGGATTTCAGCCAATTCCGATTATGAATTACCATTCGTTTATTCTTGTTTGTTGAATTGAATACAACACACATATGGCCATCACAGCACTCATTGTGGAAGAAGACAGGAATAACAAAAGCCGAACCGTCTCCCGAAGACGCAATCGTGGTCAAGTGCATTCGTTTAACATTTTTTGTTTCGTACGGTAGTTTGATTGCTTGTGTTGCGAATGTCGGAGACAAAGGCAGCCGAATATCGACGAAAAGGTGTAAATGACTGTGATCTCTAATAAGACTGGACTGAACACTGAAATTACTTCTAATATAGGTTCGTCTGCGGGTTCGCTTTTTAACCTAACTTATATTTGAATCGAACTTGACAGTTTCCTCATGAGTTGTTATGTATTTCAAACTTTAGTCAAACTGGTGCCTCAATATTGCAATAACGGTTAAGCACGCTGTAATGATACTTATGTACCTCGTCACCCTCTTCATGCAACTACATTAGTGGTCTAATAACACTTAGCGCGCTCGGCATAGTTCCATCATGACGGTCAAAGTGTTGCCACAAATAATGCTTAGTTTGCAAAACCCAGTTATCTGGCTAGTGGGGCATGGGAGCCTAAGCTTCAACTGTAAATGCAATCAGAGACTACTTAGACGTGGGCGATCCTATATATGAAGGGTTATCGAAAACGCTCTGGAGAATTTCCAAAGCACATTCTAATAAATCTAGTAAGCCTAAGGTGCCATTAACAGGAGGAAAATGACAAGATAATATAACAATATATGGTTTATGTAATGTAAAAGAATACAACATTACAAAAGAGAACCATTCCAAAACCATTTGATTAAATGTATAACCAGTAGTGAAATTACAATTTAAAACAATTTATTTACGGTACATTTTATTGTTTTAAACCATTCATGTACCATACAATGTACGGTATATTTAAACCCACGTATCAGTATTTTGAACAATTCATTAACAATAAAATGTATGGTTTTGCAAAAAAATATATATGGAGAAAAATATTTTTTTATATTGTTACGATACTTAACAACCTGTATAATATATTGTAAAAATCTTATTTACAATTCACGGTATGGTGTCTACATTACATCTTATTGTTTCTGTATTTTTTTTATTTTTACAGTAGTGTCTATTGCAAAAATATGGTTCTAAATCAGTGATCCTCAGGCCCATTTTTTCAACTGCTCGTATTGCAACACCTGGATCGATTTGTGAATCATTCAATGCGTTATTCTTGATGATTTCGGGAGTAGAACCACTTCCATAAGAAACATTGCAAAGAATTCTACGGCAACATAGAGAACTAGACATCAAAAGCGGCCCGCGGGCCGCACTTTGGTGACTACGGTTCTAAATAGTAGTGTTACAATACAACGTTCGGTTTTTCTACTGTATTTTTATTCGGACAGATATTCGTAGTTTTAGCTTCATGCTCGTCATTCCGATATAACATGCCTCACAGTCGGCGCAATCAATTTTGTAAATAACATTGTTTTGTTCTGTGTTTGATGTTTTGACTTTGACTGGAGGTAATAGAAAGCCAATAGTTTTGTGTTGTTTGTAGGCTATTTTTATTCCCGGGTAGTCCCTCCTCAGTGTTTTCGTTATTTGTTGTGTTAGCCCTTCGATGTTGGTGAGAGAGTAGAATTTTGTGTGTGTTTATTGTGTTCTACTCACGTCCATAGCTATATCGTTCTCTATCGCTCGGTGTTTTGCGCGGTTGGTAATTTTGTTTATGAGGCATGTTGGATAGTCGTTCGCTTTCAGCTTTTGGTGTATGGTTGTTTTGATGCTCTGTATGTCTAAGTTGGTCGAGAAAAGCATTACCCTCCTTGCAAAATTTTCTGCTACGTTGATTTTTTGGTGCATAGGGTGTCCTGAATCGCGATGGGGAACTCCCTCTCTCCAATCATCGCAGATCTGGTTATACTGGACGAAGCCACATCAAAATCCAACCACACCATTCCATATATCAGAAAATACGTAGACGATCTGTTTCTAGTTCTTCGGCCCGAACAAGTACAGAGTGTGTTAAACACATTCAACGAGGTGAACCCGAACATCCAATTCACCACAGAAAAAGAAGAGGAAAGTCGTCTGCCGTTCCTCGACATGACACTCGTACGACAACAAGACCAAACAGTGAAGACTGAATGGTATAGCAAAAGCATCGCATCTGGACGCTTCCTGAACTACTATTCAGGACACCCTATGCACCAAAAAATCAACGTAGCAGAAAATTTTGCAAGGAGGGTAATGCTATTCTCGACCAACTTAGACATTCAGAGCATCAAAACAATGCTCTTATTACGTAGTGTAGAGGTCCACTGATTCTCTGTAAAATAATATATGAAAAACGCATTGAAAAGATCAATGTTGAACTTTTAAACTAGAATTTTTCAAAAAAAATTATAGCGAAAACTTTTTATCTCGACAAACTATTCCGAAAACGCATTGGAGCGCCCTTCCGACTATGCTCCTCCATCATTACCTCCATCAGCTGGCAGCACCGGCAGCATAAGTAGCGTGAAAGAAATGTCAGATTGGATCAAAACAAACCACACTAACCGAGAGAGAAAATCTCACGCATGAATATACGTGAACATCCTGCAGCTTCTCGTCAAAATTAAAGAAATGAATTCTTTTACAATATCGACGGTAGTCAAAACGTGTCTAAAATTGCGCACACAAGTCCATGTATGCGGATTTATGAACATATTGATTAACCACTTCTCGAGCTTCGATCTGCATCTTCTGACGGTAATCCACATGCATAAGATGCCCTTCAATACGAGCACTCAATCAAATGCACAACCACGTGCATAATGTCTGGATTTTTTTTTTCATTTACCGACGATACTTTAATCTCGTACGGATCTTCACACTCCGTTGTCACTGTTCGTGTGTGGCTTTTTCCATTTTTCCCCGGCGGAACTCCAATCGCTCCGGATCCTCACACAAGTCCATGTGTGCCTTTTTTCATTTTCCCCCGGCGGAGCTCCAATCGCGCCGGTTCCTCACACAAATCCATGTGTGACTTTTCCATTCTCCCCCGGCGGAACTCTAATCGCGCCGGATCCTCACACAAGTCCATGTGTGACTTTTCCATTCTCCCCCGGCGGAACTCTAATCGCGCCGGATCCTCACACAAGTCCATGTGTGGCTCTTTTCACTTCCCCCAGCGGAAGTCTAATCGCGCCAGATCATCACACAAGTCCATGTGTAACTTTTTCTATTTTCCCCCGGCGGAATTCCAATCGTGCCGAATCCTCACACAAGTCCTTGTGTGATTTTTTTCCTTTTTCTCCCGGCGGAACTCCAATCGCGCCGCATCCTAACACAAGTCCATGTGTGACTTTTCCATTCTCCCCCGGCGGAACTCTAATCGCGCCGGATCCTCACACAAGTCCATGTGTGGATTTTTCCATTTTCCCCCGGCGGAACTCCAATCGCGCCGGATTCTCACACAAGTCTATGTGTGACTTTTTCCATTTTCCCCCGGCGGAACTCCAATCGCACCGGATCCTCACACAAGTCCATGTGTGGCTTTTTTCATTTTCCCCCGGCGGAACTCTAATCGCGCCGGTTAAAATTCTCCTCCTCATCCCTTCACCCACCGTTCGGTGGCGCCAACCGATTACGATCCCAAAGAAACGTCAAAATTCGAAACGGTTATTTGTGCCCGCCGCCGCCATTACCGCTCACGGATAAGTGGATTGGTATATTTTAAAATATTTAATTTACTAACTAAACCGCGTCGTATTAGTGAAGTTGGACTTCCTGTATCATATAATGATCTAAATCTACTATTTCTATTAATGAACTCAAAGTCTATCAAACCATTACGTCCATCTGCTACATTTGCTAAGTCATTCTTCATAACAGCAGTCACTTTTCTTGAAGTTTGTGTTGCAGCATGGGTCTTCTTTTCGTGTTGACATGGTCCTACGCCTATCGAATCACGTTTCCTCCAGCAATTAACAGCAATATGTCCAAAACGATTACAGCAGTAACATTTCACTGTCCTTGACTCCGAGTGCAATCTAGGGTTGTTTCCAAACATACGAAAAGCGGCTACGATTTCTCCAACTGTTTTGAAATTCATTAAGGGGGCTTGATTTTTACAAATGGGATCTGGAATTCCTTCAACGATGTAGTCCACTAGCTCGGTTTCTGGCATCCTCAATTGGCTTCTTTAACGGTGTTGAGATAATTCGATATTCTGAATCTGCATGTCAAACTGTGCCGAAATCCAAATTTTCATGAATTTTGGAGCCCGGGAACCTATTTAAAAATCAATTTGAAGTTTGTATGGGAGCGATTTGTCGAATCACCCCTCGTCGGATTTTGTACTGGGCGGAGCTGTCAAATAGTTGCCCAGCTGTCAAAAGGTGATTTCAAAAAATTGCTTTGAAATTGATTTTAGGTACCAAAACAGGGTTCTAAAAATCTGAAAAAAATCATAATGGCTCAGAAAAAGGTGCTCTTTCGGTTAAAATAATAAAATCAATATATTTTTGAAAATTTAAAAACCCAATTTTCCTGCAAGAACTCTTTTGGCTTGACAGTACTCCGTAAAAGTTTCAAATTTTGCACACTAAATCTTTTTCTCCAAATTCTTTCGAATTTCAAAAGTATCTACAGGACACCCGAAAAATTCTGCCAGGCCTTTGATGATTCACAGTATTCTTGCAGCAGAAAATCCGCTTGAGAGTGTAACCAGGGTTTTGCTTTCCCTTTCAAGTTCCGAATCACCACCAGTTTCATGATAAAATTGTCGATTCTGAGAGCTTGTTTTGAATTTTCTAATACAGCTACAAAATGGTTAACATCTTCTTCAGTTTCTCCAGAGAACGTTGGCAACAACGATGAGATTTCTTCTGGTTCCAATTGGCGGTTTTGTTGTACAGCAGAACATATGTTGACGTCCAAGGATTCACGATTCGTCGACAAAACTTCTTGCTCCTCAGCAAACACCCCACAAATGAAGTTTCTCTGTCCGTATCCAATGCAATTCGACATCGATTCGGAAATTTGTTCTACAACAGAGACTGCAGCATTCATTGCGCTTGAAGCGACGATACCTGCAACACTCCAGGAAAAACTTTTCGACGACTTCTCCTCTTAATGATTGCGAAACGAAATTTCTCCTTTATGGCTTGGATTTTCAAACTGCAACAGTCCGAGGATTTGTTTGCTCGCAAAGTGGCTTGTAGGTATATCCCACTTCTGAACTGTAGTGGAACAACGTCTTTCTGGTTCAGTGGTTTATTATACAATCTGAGCATCCCTAATGTCAAACTACTCCTTGTCCTAAGTCAGCCTACTATGACCTACTACAGCAACCGAGCGAGGTCGGCCACAATAGGACCCCGCGACCTCTGGTCTACGATTTTGTCTGAGCCAACCGCCCAGTCAGCTTCCAGCACCACCGAGTTAAAACCTTCCAGCACCACCAAGCATGCCTCGCCGCACCACTGAATAAGGATACCACCACGCATTCCTGCAAGAATCATCAACCTCTCTCTCCTTCCAGCCTACACCACCATGAGCCCCACCAGCAGCAGATCGGCCGCAACGATACCCCTTCCCCCTCTTGAAACAATGTAAGTCTCAATAAATACATGATGATTTAGTGGCTACATCGGTCTCTTTCTACTCATACTATAAGGGAGTAGAGATCAAAGTGGATAATGAAATAATAGATATGATAGTATTCGCTAGGTAGCGAACGAGTGTAAAAATTTTATAGAAGGTGAAATTAGGCAAGTAGGCCATGTATTGAACGAATACATCGAATGCATGAAACTTCTGCCGTACGTCCTGTGCTTTTAAACAGATCGGCTTGGTTGGTAGTTAATACCACCTTACCAAGACTGGCAAAAGTTTCAGGCACCCGACTGCCTATGTATTATTCTGTTTTTCATTACAAATTCTATCGATCGGTAGCTTTTTTCGGAATTCGCACTCCATTCATAGGGGTATGCCTATATCGCGGCGTGTTCTTCATATTAGATTTTTCGATCTTATTGGATAGAACACTTTTTCTTTTTAAGCCAAACTTTTTATATCATATTCTGATTTATCGACCGTATTCTATTAGTAACTTGATGATTTAGTGGCTATATCGATCTCTTTCCGAAAGGGCCCATATAGCCGAGGCGGTAAACGCACGGGTATTCAGCATGACCATGCTGAGGGTGACGGGTTCGATTCCCGGTCGGTCCAGGATCTTTTCGTAAAGGAAATTACCTTGACTTCCTTGGGCATAGAGTATCATCGTGCCTGCCACACGATATACACATGTATAATGGTCATTGGCAGAGGAAGCTCTCAGTTAAAAACTGTGGAAGTGCTCATAGAACACTAAGCTGAGAAGCAGGCTTTGTCCCAGTGAGGACGTTACGCCTAGAAGAGAGAGATCGATCTCTTTCTACTCATAGTATAAGGGAGTAGAGATCAAAGTGGATAATGAAATGATAGATATGACATTTCGCACAAGTGTGCAAATTTTATAGAAGGTGAAATTAGGCAAGTAGGCCATGTATTGAACGAATACATCGAATGCGTGAAACTTCTGCCGTACGACCTGTGTTGGCGTACGCGGATTAGTCATTTCACACGCGAAGTAGGTGGATTAAACACCCGATCCATAGTTATCCAGCGTTACGTTGACCAGACAAATTGTATGAAGCGGATCACCACCAAGTATTGGATCACCCTACTCTGGTACGAGAACCTTATCCTGGGATCACGGCGCACATCTCGTGATTCACTACGGACCATCCAGCCATGCTTTCGACCGTCGATCCCGAACCCATCCCTTCACCCGAAGCGCCACCGTCTCGGCGCTCGCTCACGCTAGCATCGTTTTGACGCCGACCACGTGCTCCGGCAGGTATATCACGTCTCCTCTCCCTCTACCTCCCCACAATGGGCCCCAACGAAGAAGAAAAAAGTTATGTTTGTATTAACTAACCCACACACCCTAGATACCAATATATAAGAGTAAATCAACTTGGTTCCTTGATTCCCAAAAGCAGTTCATGTTCGTGGCAGCGTAGCATAAAAAGATCATAAACATAAAAAGAGACCAGGTAGCTCAAACAAATACGTCTATGTTGTTTGGAAATATACTCACCAGTATTGCAATTGAAGACAATTCATCAAGCTTAATGCGTCGGCTGCCTATCGAGCAATTGTCGTTGAACTCTTCCGCGAAAAGAGGTGGTGGTGTTGCTGTGGAACTCAAATTGCTCATAATAACCGTTGAATACAGCAGACATAAATAGAATGGGATCGTGTATTCCGTAATCGACCGACCGAGCCTCAAGGTGAAGGAAGTTTCTGGCACGAACGCTTTCTGGAGCGTAAAAGCCTAGTTGGCCAAGAATTTCAGGGCTGTCGATTTCGCCGGTCAATGTTTTTGCCACGAACATAGTCTGTGCAATAGTACGCCGTTATTCGGCATCCTGTGTTGGACACACCTGTCTGTCTATCTGTCTGTCTGTCTGTAAGGTGCCGGCCAGAGTGGACGCGTCACGCGGCGCGGCGCGGTGCGATGCGGCATTTGACAGGTCGCGCGTCGACGCGCGGCAGAACTCCGTTCATTAGAATACAGGTAAAACAATCACAACATGCCAGAGTGCGCGCGGAACGATGCGAAGCGGAAAGCGTTTAGCCGCGCGACGCACGACAAAACAGTGCATGCACTGTTTTTGATGCGGAAGTCACGCGGTTCGCGCGGAGAATTTTGTATTTTTGTGTGGATCTCGTCCGTTTTTACCAAATCATGGCGCTAATTTTACGAAAATGTTTTTCAAATGCATTCAAATGTGAATGCAAAAAATATTAACATGAATAATACCACATGTTTATTATCCGGTGACGTCTCGTAACCTCACTTTTCACCTATATTGCGAATCAAAATCAGTAATTCTTTCAAATTTATGACTTAAGACTTAACGGAAATAATCAAAATCTCTTTTACGTCATTCTACACCCATTACAAGCAGAGCTTTCACATTACCTCTACCTATGTTTCATGCACAAAAAGGGTTGGCATCCTCTCGTTTATTTTACTATCTCGAAGTATTCTACTAGGACTGTAAGCTTAAAAATAGTTTCAAAATAAAAATATATTAATTTTGAGTTAACAAACTTGTTGCATTGCCTTGCTGATTAAAAATAAACTAAGGGGTGCCATTTTTTTACGTATACAACCCTGTGGCAGCTCTGACTACAAGCTCACTTGTTCATAAAATTTCAAAATTTGTACCTGTAGGATGGGTAGATTAAAGGTTAGGGAACCACCATTGTCCCAAATGTATACCTCTTCTGAATCATCCGAAATAAATAAATAGCATTTGAAGGTGCATTTTGATAAATGGTTCACTTTAATTTTAGGTTGAGCACAATAATCACATATCTCTTGGACATTTTTCATCAGATAACTCTTAAAAACTGTTGAAATGTTATGGCTTTTAAACCGATAGAGAGGAGACAGCTCGCTTTGATTGTGTGCTACTTGTTGTCAAGACGAACCTATCACAAACTGTCTCTGCAACCCGAGTTGGGAATTATACATTGATGGTGTGAAGTGATCCAATACATATCCAAAAAATCTTATCAAAACTTCTCACCGTTTGCTGTAATTCGAAAGATAAAATAATTATGGTCAGTTTAATATATTAGTTAATAAAATAGTTATGGTCAGTATTCATGTGCAAAGGTGAGGGAAATTATGAAAACTTTTCAGTTTACTTTACGAACAGACGCGTTGCACCGCGTTCACTCTGGCTATCAAGCCGCGTTGGAAACCGCGTCAAAAACGCGCCGCACCGCGTCGCGCCGCGTGACGCGTCCACTCTGACCGCAGCCTAACTCGCGTTGGTGTGTGCCGCGCATTTCGGTAGCGCTACGGCAGCGAAGAAATTCCTTGGTTCAGACAAAAAGTGACAATCAGTCGCGATTTTTTTGCGTGCTTTTTTATTAACTTCGAACTACGCTTATCTTTTACACCACGATAGTTGAGGAAAAGACCTTGTTGAGTAATCTTGTATTTTAGGACGTCTTCAAATTAAAACAGAAACTGAAATTGGTTTATGTATGAAACATTGTTTATTTATTGCGATTCTTTTGGAAAGTATTTCTTTTATTAGGTTTATTATCACTCCAACGTAAGGCTTTGCCCTTTTAATGTTACATTAAAATATGATTATTTTAATATAAATCCTAAGTACTGCTTACATTAAAAATGTTATTATAAAAACGATTTAGGCTCATCTCGAGAATGTGTGATCGATTGAATTGCTTTGTAATTTAGAGGTTTGTTCACAACACTTTTTTACAAAAATAACTGTCTGTACATAGTATAAAAAGCTGTGATTAGAAGGAGTCCATGAAGAACCCACTCTTTCACTCCCCTATCGAAATTTGACAGGTGCTGATTCTGTTTTCTCCAATTTTCTTAGGGACCAAAAGAGAACGATTTTCGCCGTGAGGTGATCTATTGTAAATTTACAACAACTCCCTCCCCCGTTCATACGGGGAATTCCTGTATGTAATACATTACAGTAGACGTTCGCTCGGTGCAAACGGTTTAACTGCAATGCTTTTTAACTGCAAGTCCGCTAAGTGCAACAATTTTGCAGTTATCGCACAGCTATCTGTCAAAAACGAAACGTCAACAGAGTTGCGATGTTTTTCAGATACACTACAGCTGCATTGCAATGTTTTTGAGTGCATTTTGGCTTCGTCCAACAGCAATTGACAACTGTTTGACGGCTGTCATTCGTTGCAGTTAGCGAATTTCATTCGTTAACTGAAACGTAAACATGTTGCACTTATCGAACGTCTACTGTACTTGTCACTGTTAAACAACCTCCCTCTCCCGCTAAGCGTGACGTATTTTATGAATGGTTACAAATGTTTCAGTAAATTTTGTTATGAAAATTATGTGCTTGGAAAGTTTTAAGATTTAGCCTTCAAACGTCATCACCACAGCCCCAAAATCGCTAGCATATCGACGCGCCACCATTTTCTGCTTTGCTTTTTTAATCTTATCTTATCTAGGTATATATCCATACAGCCATTCCAAAGAAAAACGATATGGTGCAACTGCGATTGCCATGAAAATTGGTACACTCAGAAATAAAAGTATACACGGAATTACTATTATTTATGCATTTTGTATCCGCATCTCTCTCACTCTCTTTCTGTTTTCATGCTATCTGGTGCTTCGCCTGGGTTGATGAAACACTTCTCTTCAACCCAGGCTAAACGGCAGATAGCATGAAAACAGAAAGAGAGTGAGAGAGATGTGGATACAAAATGCATAAATAATAGTAATTCCGTGTATACTTTTATTTCTGAGTGTAGGTTTATAGTTCTTCGAAAATAATTAGACCCGATTTTTTTTAATTTGTCATTAGGGTGACTAACTTTTAGATAGGGTGGTCCTAAAAATAAAGGTTTTAAAAACCAACAATTTTCAAAAAATCTTAACTTTTGAACCAGTCAACCGATTTTAAGCTTCTTTTTTTGAAAGCTATTGAATCGTTGTTTTTTGAAAAAAATACGTTGAATGAGCCAAATTGTGTTTTTGTGCAAACAATATGCACAAATATTAGTTTTTTTTTTGCACGTTTTCATGGTGTTGGGACCATAAAGGTACCCTGGTTTAATATATTGATCAGAAAATTCAGGAAATTTGGCGTAAAATGTGAAAAAGTTAGAGATGTATAGTTTTTAGTTTTTAAGATAGTATTTTTTGAATATCAAGTGTCATATAGTTTCAATTAGGATTCAATTCAATAGCTTTCAAAAAAAAAGATTAAAATCGTTTGACTGGTTCAAAAGTTATGATCTTTTAAAAAATTTTGTTTATTTTTAAACCTTGATTTTTAGTATAGATAGTAGAGTAAACATAGGTCCGTGATGATGAATCCGTTGTATCCAAACAAACTGTCAAAATCTGTATCCAAATGAGCATGACGTCATGATTCCAACAACACCAATGGAGCGCATAACGTCATATTCAACCGTCGCACTCTTGAAAAATACTATTCACACGCTTGAAACAGTTCACTCAGCCGCGGCCGCGGATCTATGTTTACTCTACTATCTATAATTTTTAGGACCACCCACGGGTTTTGTTAAACTACATACCCGCCAAGTTTCACGATAATCGGAGATTTTCATTGCACGAGCTGGGAAAGAACCAAAATCATGGCCGTTGTATATCATATCATCATCATATTTGTGTCTAGGTTGTCCCAAAATTGCACATGGTCGAAAAGCTTGGGGGCTCACCCTGGAAATGATAGCTAAGGGTGTTAGAAACAAACTTTTGTATAACGGCAACTTTCAGAAATAACGTTTAGAGGTCGCCCAGGCGAGATTTTGAAAAATGGCCATTTTTCGTTATAATCGTAATTCGTAATAATCGGAATTCATACAAATATTTTTTACCGTACAAAAATTGGCAAAACACACTATTTTTATATTTTTTACAGCTTGATATGGATCCAAACTACTTGGGAAAAATAATCAATGACATGTTTTGCCGGTAACTTTTTGGTACACGGAGACAAATTTCGTTCGTTTGAAACAAAAATAAAATATTTAAAACTAAAATATTATTTTTAAAACAAACTCAATTACATATTGATTTCTACAATACCCATTGAAGAGCCCCCCGTTCCGCCGTCGAGAACATAAACAAAACTCTCAAGTTCCAGCTGCACCACCAAACAAGTTTTCCTCTTGCAAAAAAGGCAAGTTTCACCAAAAGTTTCCACGAAATCCCATTGATTTCTGGAGCGTATGTTATCTACATCACGCTAACTCACACCGACACAGCGGCTGTGTTGGTCGCTCTCAAATCGACCCTGTTTACATGCCGCACATTTAGTGTGTTGCATGGGTCGTACTCATTCATGTGTTCGGGTGCATGAAGCCTTCCCATGTGCGGTAAACACACATTTTTGGAACGGCTGGAATATGGAATCCGATTCCATGTTTGTTTTTATTTTGGGACAATTTAAAAATTCATGTCATTTTCATGATTTTCAGAGGTTTTTTCGATCGAGCAGCTGAAGCAGTTGGAAATGCGTCAAAAACATTTCCATTTCCATCTGCTTTCCAGCTCTTCGATGGAAAAAATTCCGAAAATCCACCTCATGTTTACATGTGCCAAACTGTTTGGCCGCGGCTCGGGAGACGTTTAACTGTTCCGTTTCAACCGAGCCGCACAAAAATGAGTATGAGGCCGGGAACACATGGAATGTGTGTGGCGCGCACACATTTTAAACACATTCGGTCATTTGTGCATGTGTTGCAGCGCTCTGTGCGTTGCCAGCACAGCCGATGAGCGAGAAAAAAATAGCGTGATGATGTTGGTATTGAAAGTGCCACGCGGGAAGTGGATTTTCCTAGGGAAGGGAATAATTTTGTAAATTTAATTGGAAAACAAATATTTCCGTAGGGGCGACCTGCCACAAAAAACAATTTTTTTTACATTTGTTTCTAACATAACCAGTCAGAAGATACATGTTTGTTTCAAAAATGGATTGAATTTGCTTCAAATGTCACGTTCGATTTGCTCCAAACAGTTTTATTTTTGTTGCCAGAACAAATTGACAATTTATTTGAGTTTACCTGAAATATTTTTGATTTTACCATGCTTTTTTCTGCGTGTACTGAAGTTTTGAATTTACTAAGATTTGTCATTTTTGGTATACTGTGCCTTTTACCCATCATAAAAAGTATCTGAACCAAATGCTAATTTAAAACAATTTCCATAAAAAGATCGGAAATTCTATGTGGAAAAACTTTGCCGAAGACAGCATTGCGTTTTTTCATCCGTTTTAAAGTTGTTCACGTTTACTATTTGGTGAAATTGGGATTTTCAGGCACAGTATGACACATAAAAAAATGCGACATTTCATTTTTTACGGTATTTGATGATTTTTAATGAAATAATCCGAATGAATTGAACTTTTTTGGATTAGGATACAATAATAAGGTCATTGTCATACAGGATCTCTAAAATTTTTGTCAAAATATCCATTGGTTACATATATGGGATACCTTATAATTGTTAACAATTAAAAGACAATTACACCCGCTTCGACCTTGCGGCCTCTACAGACTGAACATTACAAACATTCGACAACGGACAACACATATAACACCCAGTGGCCCAGTGGAGAATTTTCCGTTCGACGAAAAGTTTTCCCCGACTAGAGCGGGAATCGAACCCACACTCCGAGGCTCACAAGACACCTAAACGACTGACGCCGCTAGCCGCTCGGCTACGAAGCCCACAAATTTCTAAATTAAATCAAGGTTTCCTCTAATTTTCAGAGAAAAATGAATTAGGATAAAAACTTTAAAACACATGGAAACCATGAAGAAATATGCCCATGTTTGAAAAATATTTTAAAAATAATTTCAAATGTTTAGAAACAAAAATTAAAAAAGGTGCTACATATTAAAAACCGTATTTAAGATAAACTAATAAAAAACTTAACAATATTTGAACATTTTTCAAAACCATTTTTTGTCGATGAAGGCATATAAACCTTTATGATAGGTACAAATACTAAGTACTTAAAAACAATTTCATGTTTAAAACATAATAAAAATTATCTAAAAATTATCATTTGTCAAATAATCCAATTTTCAGAAAATGTCTCTTAATTTATAAGTTAATTTTTTTCCTTCTTATCCGACGAACGAACGAACTCCTGAAGACCTTTTCCAGCCATAAAACTACTATTTTGAAAATAAAATTTGATTGAATGTGTTTGAAAGCAAATGTAGGAAAATTATATCCTTAAAAAACGGCCTCTGGCGCGTGGACGATTTCGATATCCATATGTTCAACGTTATATTTCAAAAGGTATGTGCATGAAATCAGTCTATGTTCCTTTGCCATTATCAGATTAGTGGCTCTACTATACTATCCAATAGATACATGCAAGGGAAGTAGAGGAACGATTACTTTGAAAACTGTCGCATTTTGTCATACTGTATTTAAAAAATATAACAAAAGAACTGACCAAAAACACATACAAAGTAAAAAATCACGTTTGCTCAACAAGTTTTTGTTTTGATTGTGTTTAGGAATTGTGGCGGCATCATTTATTGAATTTTTGTTTCCTTTGACTAATCCATTTTCTTTGATACAAAAAGGTACCTACTAGCGACAAACTTTATCATTAGGTACCATTTTGAGATGCCTCAGTAGGCCATGGCAATTTTAACGGTTATGTACTGACAACGGTTTATTCGAGCATAATACACAATCAAACGCACGGCACATTTTGTATACCATCTAGAAGGTGATACATTCCGCAAAACATGCCGATTTTGTTTTTCAATGATGTTGTTCAAATCGTTGAAAGACATGAATAAAACGTTCTAGTAGTCCCTAACACTTTGATCAACATATAGGACGATAAAAATGACGTCACTTGTTTATATCCAAAACTGTTGTTTACCAATAATAGCCTACCTTGTCTTATTGTATGCAGTGTATGTGTTATGGTAATCCAATTGTTCTAACCTTGGATAACAATACGTTAACTCATTGGTTCATCTCATCACACCCGTTTCAATTTGCCTCGGTATATCTTATTTTCGGTGTTGATAAGATAGTTCAAGTCAGTAAATGTCAAAAAAGACATGCTCTGTTTTTTTAGAATGTCTTGAATTGGAATAAATATTGGTATTCTTACGTAAGATATTCGTAATCGCGATTTGAATTTGGTATGGATCAACGTATTCGCCTTTATTCACTTTGCCACTGTTTCCTGGGATGTTTCACGGGTCCAGTACTCATACGTCTTCGTGTAGAAAAATAATTGAAAATATCGATAGGAAAGTAAGATAAACGCAAAAATATAGCTCAACATTTTGTGGAGAATATCTTTAAAAAAATCAATAGGCAGTAGGAAGCTTGTCAAGAGAGCTAGCTTTTTTTTTAATCTTTGCTAGTTAATTTCTATAAGGGATAAAATAACAACAAATAAAAATCAATTAATGATGTTACCATAATTCCATAACACAATCAAGACAAAAACTTGTTGAGCATGCATGATTTTTTACTTTGTATGTGTTTTTGGGAAGTTCTTATGTGACATTTTTTAAGAAAAAAAATACCCAAAAATTCAAATTTCACCAAATAGTAAATTGTGAATAACTTTAAAACGGATAAAAAAAACGCCATGCTGTCTTCGGCAAAGTTTTCTTTCTATAGAATTTTCTGTCTTTTTATGGAAATTGTGTTAAATTAGCATTAGGTTCAGATACTTTTTATGATGGGTAAAATGCACAGTAGGGTAATGCGCCAATTGTTTAACGATAAGTACTGGCATTTTTGTTTTCGTTTATTTTTCAGTGCATAATTCCACTTCACTTGAAAAATATCCAGTGAACGTCTAGATCCACTCCTTCCTTATACTTCCCATTGAATTTAAATTCCCTTAAATTCCATTTTCTAAGAGAAAATAGAATATTTGTATGGGAAGTCTGTTACCCAAATGTTGAACGCTAGCTTAAGCTAGCTCATCCTAATGTTGGACGATTCTCGCTAATTGTTGAACGATTCAAGCTTTGTTCGTAATTGATGACGTATAACCCGACATCAACCTATCATTGACCTGTTTTTATGTTGGCTACCAAACCCAACATAGACCCTACAGTTATCCGATGTGGGTCCAACAGTGGTCCAACATTTGATAAAATTTGACCCGACTTTGACCCGACATCCGATAATTTTTCACACTGGCGAAATTTTTCCGGGTTTTTCGTGTTTTGTGGCCAGTAAGTCATTTGAGTGGAAATTTATTCAAATGACAGGGAATCGCTTCTCATTTGGAAAGAGCTCTAGTGGACTGAAATCGTTTTAAACATGACTAGATGTAAAAAATGACTAAAAAGATTTGACTAGAAGCGAAAACGATTGAAGAAAAGAACGCCTTTGAAAGCCTCTGAAACGCTCCTGGATACTCATGGGACCACTCAACCCCCTAGAATACCCCTGCAATGACTCTGAAATCCCTTGCAAACTCGTGGATCGCTCCTAAACCCCTCTGGAACGCCCTGAAATACATCTGAGACCACCTTAACACTCTGAATCCCTCTAAAACACCTCTGAAACGCCCTTGAAACCCATTGAAACCCCCTGGAACCATCCTGAAGCCCTCTGCAACACCCCTGGAATATCCCTGGAACGCCCTTGAAACCCCATGACATGCACAGATTAGGTAAAGTGCAAAAAAAATCTGACAGTCATGCTAACATCGTAGGTTATGTCAGTGTTCAACAATTGGATCGTAGATGCATAATGATAGTGTGATAAGAAAAATATTTTTACAAATGAAATTACAATGAGAATTTGATTTTAAACAATGTTAAACTGTTAAGGACATCCTTCCAGTTCTTGTAACTATGGTGTGACTTTGATATTTGTGGTCGATTTGCCCGCAAAGCTTATTTCGTAAGAGCAAATTCTTAAAATTAATCTTAAGAATTGTGCAGTTTTCGTGTCATCAGCAGTACAAAATTTGCAATCAATATTTTCGACGTAAAATATGTATAATTTTGTAACTTAATTGGATTAATATCGTGACACACGTGTATACGCATCTGCATCATACGTTTACGTTGAGCGAAAATTACTTAAGTTAGATTAATAATAAAATTTTCAGAAACTGTTCAACATTGGTGGTGGTGTTTAACAATTAGCGAATTACCCTGTATCAAAAATTGACAAATTTTAGTAAATTCAAAAATTCAGTATCAAAAAGTTACCTTCAAAACATGTTGTTAATTATTTTTCCCAAGAAGTTTGGATCCATATCAAGCTGTAAAAAATATAAAAATAGTGGGTATTGCCAATTTTTATACGGTAAAAAATATTTGTATGAAATTTATTACAAAAAATTACCATTTTTCAAAAATTTCGCCAGGGTTACTTCTCAACGTCATTTCTGAACGTTGCTGTCATACAAAAGTTTGTTTCTAACACCCTTAGCTATCATTTGTAGGGTGAGCCCCCAAGCTTTTTGACCATGTGCAATTTTGGGACAACCTAATTGTTTTTTTTGTGTATATAATAGCCCTGTTTGTCTGTCCGGTGACTAGCCAGCCAGACGCAGCACGCGGGGAAATTCACACAAAAGTAAAATATTTGACACTTCAATTCTTTTTTATTTACAAAAATCAGATGTTGAAAACAAAACCAGTGAAAACCTTAGACAACCAGACACAGCATTTGATGAAAAAAATCACAGACAACAGACGTTGCAAATTTTTATTATTGTTAATGCAGAAAAGAATCTGTCACTCTTAGACAACAGAATGCATCAGTTGCTGGAAATAACACAGACAGTGTATCAAACAATTGTCCGTACAGCCATTTTTTGTCAAATAATTTATCATTAAACATTTGACTTTTTTATGTGTCAATCAAAAACGCTGACAATTTGACCAACCATGAATCATATATTAAAACTCCATTGGTAAAATTTTGAGTGGGATAGAATAAGTTTTGTGAAAGTTATAGTTATAGAACTTTTAGTGAAACTTATAAGATTTTTGAACACATTTTTAAAACATTGTATCTCAATATGTACTCCATTAATTTTTTTTCAATTTTTTGGTGTTACATTTTGTACTTAAGGCTTTCATATGCAGCTATGTTGTGCATTAACTGAACAATAAATGCAAAGGACCTACTCTTCATATGTAGTTTAGTAGGTCCTGTACAAAAATATTACATTAAGCTTGTTTAAAAAAAGTAGAAAACACTTGGCACTTTTATTGATGAAAATATGGTAAATTTCCAAATGACACTCTGAACATATACATATTTTTCATATTTTTTGTAGTGGATATAAAACCTAAAACGAGGCTGCATATCAAAGCCTTAGGTATCACAAAAAAAATTGACAAAGTTTCATCAAGTACATATTGAGGTATAATGTTTCAAAAATGTGTTCAAAAATCTTATAAGTTTTACTAAAAGTTCTATAATTTTCAGAAAACTTATTTCACAGACAAACAGACGTCTCACTCTACTCACTTCCCATCGTTTCACTTTTTAACGGATTATTCAAATCTCCATCGCCATCTACTCAGTAGGTTTGCGTACCACAGCAAAATTAGCATTGGGCGATTATGTTTGCGTGACGATGATTTTTATCGCATTTTCTTCCAAGTGACACGTCTGTTTGTCTGTGCTTATTCGATCTCGCTCAAAATTTTACCGACTTCAGCGTTTTTGATTGACGTATAAAAAAGTTATAAACATTTAAATGAAAAGTTATGTTGACCAAAAAATTGGTGTACGGACAATTATTTGATACACTGTAGCCCTTTTTGTATGTCCGGTAACTAGCCAACCAGATGCAGCACGCGGGGAAATTCTTACAAAAAAAATTTTTTTGGCACTTCAATTCTTTTTCACTAGCATATGCAGAAAACTATAGATAGTAGAGTAAACATAGATCCGTGATGATGAATCCGTTGTATCCACACAAATTGTCAAAATCTGTATCCAAACGTGCAAGACGTCATGATTCCAACAACACCAATGGAGCGCATGACGTCATATTCAACCGTCGCACTCTTGAAAAATACTATTCACACGCTTGAAACAGTTCACTCAGCGATGTCCGCGGATCTATGTTTACTCTACTATCTATACAAAAAACTAAACCAGTGACAACCTTAGACAATCAGACACAGCATTTGATGAAAAAAAAAAACCAAACACCAAACGTTGAAAATTTTGATTTTTGGTAATGCAAAAAAAAATCTGTCACTCTTAGACAACCGAATGCAGCAGTTGCTGGAAATAACACAGATAGCCCTGTTTGTCTGTCCGGTGACTAGCCAATCAGACGCAGCACGTGGGGAAATTCTCACAAAAAAAATTTGACACTTCAATTCTTTAATACTATCAGGTGCAGAAAACTAAACCAGTGACAATCTTAGGCAAACACACACACAGCAATTGATGAAAAAAAAAATCACAGACAACAGACGTTCAAAATTTTGATTTTTGATCATGCAGAAAAGATTCTGTCACTCTTAGACAACCGAATGCAGCAGTTGCTGGAAATAACACAGCCCTGTTTTTTTTCCTGTTCGGGTGCGCCACTGCGACCGGTATTTAGATCTTTTGTGGCATTACCCGTATCCTTAGTATTTAGTGCATTTCGTACTACTCCATTGTCATTGAGAGGCAATGAAGCATCGATTTCTGTACTGTTCCTGTCCCAGGGGTGGAAGAAATCGATTGCGATAAAACGGTTCTGTTATCATAGAGATTTAAATCCGAGTGATAGAGCGCCCCTAATCAAACACAATCTATTTGAATTCTAAGAAATGCTAAACGGTGGTACACTAAAACCTCTTTTTATGCATGTTATTTTTATGCACATTTAATTTATGCACCTTTTTTTATGCCCTGCATAAAAAGAGGGAAAGCTACGCAGAACCAATATTGTGCATAAGAATATTTAATAATGATGGGAACTATTGCAACGGCGGCCAAGGGGCTGTAAACACCCAGGAGAGCAAAGGAAGGTTACAGCTTCGTTTTTGTGTGTTTCCGAAGGTCTCGTGTGCATTACATGCGGCCCTAGTGGATCTTAAGGGGGTTTCGGAGTCATTTCAGGAAGTCTCAGAGCATTTTAGGCTGGTTTCAGAGGCATTACGGATGCGTTTTTAGGGGTTTTGGTTTGGGAGGATTTTTTGTGGCATTTCAGGATGTTTCAGACCATTTTCAGCGTGATTGAGAGGCGTTACGGTAGCGTTACGGAGGAGTTTTCGGCGTGTTCGGAGCTTCTCAGATGCGTTACATAGGGTTCGAGGGAGTTTAAGGGGGATTTTGGACGCATTTCAAGACGTTTCAGAGCATTTTTGGCGGGATGCAGAGGCGTTACTTAAGCGTTACGAGGAGTTTTAGTAGGGTTCGGAGCCCCTCAGGTGCGTTACATGGGGTCCGAGGGGATTTAAGGGGGATTTTGAAGGCATTTCAGGACGTTTCAGAGCATTTTCTGCGGAATTAAGAAGCGTTTGGAGAAGGTTTCAGGGGGTTTGGAGCCTCTCAGGTGCGTTACAGGGTGTCCGAGGGGGTTTAAGGGGGATTTTGGAGGCATTTCAGGACGTTTCAGAGCTTTTCTGCAGAATTAAGAGGCGTTATGAAAGCGTTACGAAGAAGTTTTCGGGGTGTTCGGAGCATCTCAGGTGCATTACATGGGTCCGAGGAGGTTTAAGGGGGATTTTGGAGGCATTTCAAGACGTTTCAGAGCATTTTCGGCGGGATTCAGAGGCGTTACTTAAGCGTTATGAGGAGTTTTCGTGGGGTTCGGAGCCCCTCAGGTGCATTACCTGAGGTCCGAGGGGGTCTAAGGAGGATTTTGGAGGCATTTCAGGACGTTTAAGAGCCTTTTCGGTGGGATTCAGAGGCGTTACAGAAGCGTTACGGAGGAGTTCTCAGGGTTTTCGAAGCCTCTCAGGTGCGTTACATGGGGTCGCCGGCGGGGTTTAAGGGGGATATTTGAGGCATTTCAGGACGTTTCAGAGCAGACTCTGAAAAACCTTGAAACGCCCCTCAAACCTATTGCAACGCCCTTCAAAGGCTCCTGAGATCCCTTGAATTATCCCTAAAGCTCCATGGAACGCCTCTGAAACCCACTTAATACTATTGAAATACCCCAGAATTCCCCGTAATCCCATGAAAACACCAAAAATCTTGTCAGAACACCCTTAAAAGGCTCCTCAAATACCCCGAAACAACCCCTGAAAACGCCCCTGAAGCCCCTTGGAATCCCTTTTTTGGGCTCTCTGGGATCTTTCGGAACGCCCCTCAAACCTACTGCAACGCCCTTTAAAGGCTCCTGAGATCCCTTGAATTGTCCCTAAAGCCCCATGGAACGCCCCTGAAACCCACTTAATACTATTGAAATACCCCAGAATTCCCCGTAATCCCATGAAAACACCAAAAATCTTGTCAGAACACCCTTAAAAGGCTCCTCAAATACCCCGAAACAACTCCTGAAAACGCCCCTGAAGCCCCTTGGAATCCCTTTTTTGGGCTCTCTGGGATCTTTCTGGAAACCCCCTTAGCCCCACCTCAACTGCCCAGGAGCAAGAGACCTGTTCTCGCGAACTAGATTCTCTAATTGAAGCCCGAACTTAATTGGCTTCTTTAGTGGTGTTGAGATAATTCCATATTCTGAATCTGCATGCCAACCTGAGCCGAAATCCAAAATTTCATCAATTTTGGTGCCCGGGAACCTATTTAAAATTCAATTTGAAGTTTGTATGGGAGCGATTTGTCAAATCACCCCTCGTCACATTTTGTACTGAGCGGAGCTGTCAAGCAGTGGCCCAGCTTTCAAAAGGTGATTTCATAAAATCTGTTTGAAATTGATTTTTGGTACCAAAATAAAGTTCTACAAATCTGAAAAAAATCATAGCGGCTCAGAAAAAGGTGCTCTTTTGTTTAAAAACAAAAAATCATTGATTTTTTTTTAATTTAAGAACCCAATTTATGCATAAATTTCCCTCTTTTTATGCCTTTTTTAATTTATGCACATTTTTTAATTTTTGCAGTCCCAGCTATGTGCATAAAAAGAGGTTCCAGTACTGATATTTATCCATGCAACGGAACTCTAGCCCCATCCATGTCTTGCTTCTAGTTTAGTCCCAGGACAACATAGAAAACCCCAGGATTTTAGGCTAGTTGCAAAATTCTGTCAAATTAGAAAATGTGTTCTGCAAAAATAATGCACGTGAGTCCTTGAATTACCAGAACTTAACAGTCCTTGATAGGTTAGCGCACAATTAGATACGTAAAGCATGTTTGTTTTCCTAACATCAAATGTAGTCTCGGGTGGGCAAAGTCCGATTCTTTAACTATCGGCAAGGCAGAACAAATGCAATTTTAAAAACTATCACCAGGAAAATGGACAAGAATCCTTATTACTATAACATATTACCCCAACTTGACAACCCGGATGTCACTAGGGTTCGGTTTGGTAGATCTTTGACCGTAACGCAACACAAAAATGCGATCTACCTACGTTACGGGTTCCGTTAAAGATCAAGCATATTTTAAACCCCCTCAACCATTCATCCATCAGCACGGGTCGCCTGACACCTTGGATTGGGGTTCCCTGTTTAGTGGACTTTAATCCCCGGAACAGGTGCTTCGTAGTGTTATTGCTAATCCAGAGAAATCATCCAACTTGGCGGAGTAAAGAAGACAAAGAAGACCTGTTCCGCAAACGTTAAACCACTGCACACTTTAAAAATTATGCACACAACCTTGCAACTAAAATAAATTCGCGAAAATTAAAATTATGTTTAATGGCGTTTCAACTGCATTCAAAAGTGCAGAAACTACACCTAATGTAGTTTAAAAATAATTTACATATTGCAGAATTAATTGCAATAACATAAACCAAAAACTAAAAAAAGACATATTTTTTGAATTTTATAGCAACTACCTGAGTGAATGCTTCTTAGCGTGCATCGAGCATTTTGACATTTGTGGTAGGAATGCGGCGGTCGGAACCGCCGCAACCCCGTTGGATTTTTTTCTATTTTACAGCAATATTTTTAGCCAATTGAGACAACCGCTACCGTCCATACACAGCTATCTAGGCTGATCGGGAAAAGAAGTTATTATTCACCGCTAAAAAATATGAACATTAATCGTAATGTAAATCAAAATGTATTGTAATGTCCCGTCATGTAAACTCATTTTCAATTGAAATTTCTAGCGTATGCCACGTAATTGAGCAAATTTTAACCTCATACTCAACATTCAATTCAAATTGCATTGACATTACAGCATGAACTTACTAAAGCATCTTGTTTCGTGTGGAATTGCGACGAACAAGGATAGTTACATGATAAAACCTTCAACTTTACATCAGCAAGCTGCAATGTTGTTTGCTGTCAAATTCAACATGGCTGCGGTGTAAGCAATTGCTCGCCACGGAAGTTGAAGTAATTGCACTTTTCCAATCTATCCGGAATCAATCATGTAAGTTTTTCAATATTATTCTGTTGATAGTGATTAAAATTTTCGTTCTATAAATGCATCTTGCAGCATTACAACGGAATCGATATTGGCAGCAGCGGTGGCGGTGTTGTGACGATATCCGTCGAATTTCGAGAATTTCGGGACGCAGTTTACAATTCTCGGAGGAAATACGGAAGAGGTACCTGGCCTGCACCATTACTAAGAGTCTTGAATAACGAGCGCCCAGCAGATCTGATTCATTAGGCAAGTTATGACGTGATCTTGATGTTCATAAGTGCGGGTTTTTAGTGCTTGACATTTTTTTGGTTTCACTAAGTGTTCAAGTAATAAATTTGTAAATCCCAAATATGTGTATCAATAAACAGGCAAAATGATCATTGAACTTATGTGCATTATTGAAAATTATCAGAAATTGTACTCTGCAGAAACTGCCAGCTATATAAATTACACGACCATGAAATTTACATGATCAAAAAATGCACCCAAAATGATAAATAAAATGTCATGAAAAGATACATGATATGTCACGCTCCAATTATGTGCATGATTTATCATGTAAATGCAAGGAGAATACATTTTACTAAGGTGGCGCAGATAAACATTGCAAACCACTGGTTGTCTCTTCCATTCTTCTGGTGTTCTTATGGAACTGAAATAGTGACGTCACTATTTATGTGTGTACATTAATTTTTCGAACTGTGTTGATGATCAACTTCATACGGACCCGAACAGCCGACAAGCCCTGTTTGTTTGTCCGGTGATTTCACCGAAGTTTTTCAGATGTAAATATAAGCTGCATGGAATTCACCGAATGAAAAAAAAAACTCTGTTCAAAACGTAGAAAAATGTAATGCTTTTCTTATTTAAAATCTACAAGCGTGAATAACACATGAACCGTTTGGGAACTAGATACGAACAATAAAATGGAACATTACAAATGCACAAAACACAAACATGCAGCACATAACATCAATTGTGCCCAGTTATATAAATAGATAACGAGGTCCAATCCCTGGATGACGACGTTTCATTATTGTTCTTGGTCCATCAGTCAATCCTGTAATCGTTTTTCTTCTGGCGGATTGCCTTTAGTTTGCAGCGTTACTTGCTTACATAGCTTATGTTTGGTCTAGGAATTTCTAATCCTAAGGAGCATCCAGATTCGGGCAACAACACAAAACCGTCTACAATTTGATGTCCGTGTTAGGGGATGGTTTGCGTGTTTTGTACTGGATCGCTCCTGAAATGTTTGGAGCGCTACAAATGCACATTAAAAATCAGGGACAGATGTACAATCCTTAGTATAACATACAAAATAAACTGACAAAATGTTCACAACAATTCACAAACGTAACAAACTACTGGATGTATGTGGATATTTTTGGGGCCGGGGAAGGTTCTTAGCTTGCACACTAGGGCAGCGGCGCCATGGTCGCGATTTTTTCCGCAGTCAAGTTTGCAGATTGTGAACAATCCTAGGTACCCATTACGTAATTTATGTTAAGTCCTTTACTGTTAGATGGGTGTAACGCGCTAAACATAATTTACACAAAAGGCAATTTACACGGAAAAAATACATGGTAATAAATAATTATTGGGTACCGGACTGGGCACAGAAAATTAATTGGTTTTCTTTGGTAGGGAATTGTGGGTAAAATGAACAGGGGGGGTAAAATGAACAGGATGATGTTTTACAGCAATAAGCGTATTTCTGCATGTTTTAACGATTGGATACTGTGTGATAGCGTAAATTATTATACTACTGCAGATTTTGAACTTTAAAATTAAATAAAACACTTGATTATAACGAAAAATTCGGAACCCACGTGAAAAATGTGCTCTGATGTAAAATTGAACTTATCTGAATTAAGGTCTATTCGTATATTTTTCGCAGATTATGACATATGTAATGTCATATTCCAATAATGTACTCCCAAAAGACAATATTCAGTTGAAAAAAATAATTAGGTTATGCTTTCAATACAATTTTAGGAACAACTTTAAAACCAGCACGACTTGGGGGTAAAATGAACAGCTGATTCAAACTTTATCCATTTTTTACAAAATTTTGTGCAATCTCGGCATATTGAAATCTAGAATACATATTATGACACAACTAGAGCAAAAAGTTAAGAAAAAAATATTTTACGCTTATAAAATAAGATGTTTACCCTAAAAACCGCTTATTTTAGTGCATTTTTTACAAATAATGATTCCAGCACATTCCAAATTTTATATCAAAAGTTTTAAAAGTGGAGCATATAAAGTTTACATTGAATTTGTTAACCTACACTTGAATATATCGAAATTAAACATTTCAGCTAGTTTTTGAAGACATGTTCATTTTACCCCCATCGATTGTTCATTTTACCCACACTATTTTTTATGACTCTGTTTTCTTGCCTTTTTTGCAATCGAAAATAATGTAAGAAAATTGTATTTTTCATCAATATTTTCTTCCAGAACTCTTAGAATATATTACCATCTACGATGCAACAGGGTAATAAAGAAAGATTTTGTCATATTTCTATTGGAAAAGACGACAAACGCTTAGGGTGTTCATATTACCCCCAATTCCTATTGAGCTTTCCAAGGATTTCCCGACGATCGTGCAAATGTTCAATCTTTGACAGCACAATGTTCACACATCCAACAACAAAGGAAACAGCGCGTAAACAAACCAATTAGTCGAAACACCACCCCAAAATACGCATCCGCTACTGAAAAACTTTAGCGGCGACTTCAACCAATGTATGCTGAAACCGGTGTGCACATTTTGTGGTGGGACAATTTGATTTGCCTGTGCGTCGTATTTGGCGCAAGATCGTCAATACATCGAGGCTTTGAAGTCAGTCTATGCACTAGGGTGCCAATGAAAATCGACTTTTTTGAATTTCAAAAACGGGTAGTGCTCAAAAGTTTCGTCTCCTCAAAAAAAAGACCCCATACAAAATTTCAGCTCAAAAGGACTTCGCTAAGTGTTTGACCAAAGCGGTCAAAGTTTGGCTGTTTTGAAACACGAAAAATATTTCACACGAAAATTTTGAAATCAATTTTTTTTTTGATGCCAAATGCTGTAAAAGTGCATGAAACGTCGAGATCTGGTGTTATGTGATTTTTTTTTAATTACTTTTTGGACTTAAGTTGGGGAAGTGAAATGAATTTGAAATGGAGTATTTGAATTTAGTTGCTGAAATGTTCATGGCAATTGAGTTGTCCAAAAATTGTCTCACAAAACCTAATGCAAGCCTATCCATATACGGGAGAATAAAAGATGTTTACAAAGTTCTTACAAGTAGATTGACACGGAAAATCTGAACACAAACCACTACCACACAGGAATTTGTATTGGTCAATAGTACTGAAACATGTCTTACATCATCGTTGGCAACTGCTAGCATACTATATTTCATATTTCGTTAGGGTGGTTCACTTTTTTGCATTAAGGTGACCCTTTTTGAAGAAAAATTAAGTTTTGAGTGGTTTTGAGTTGGGGGTGAAATGAATTTGGAATGGAGGATTTGAATTTAGTTGCTGAAATATTCATGGCAATAGTACTGGTACATGTCTTATATCATCGTTAGAAACTGCTAGCATACAATCCACTTATCAGCGAGCGGTAATAGTGGCGGCGGGCACAAATAACCGATTTGAATTTTGACGTTTCTTGGGGATCGTAATTGGTTGTTGACAACAAACGGTGGGTAAAGGAGTGAGGAGGAGAATGAAACTATTTTCACTTTCACCCAAGAAACGTCAAAATACAAACCGGTTGGATATGCCCGCCGCCGCCATTACCGCTCGTCGATAAGTGGATATGTCATATTTCGGTAGGCTGGTTCACTTTTTTTGCAATAGGGTGATCCTTCTTGTAAAAAATTAAAAAAAAAATAAGATGGTATTAAAAATCCCATTTATTTTTAATTAGGGTGGTTCTTTGAGATGGAAATTAAGAACAAAAAAAATATTTACAGAAAATTTATCAGTCATATTTTTGTATAGTTTAAAACCATGATAGCATAGCATGATTACTTGCACAAATCTTGGATGGAGTTGCAAAGTTGAATTGAATATTCCATTGATATTGCTGATGTCGCTACTATCTATAATGTCAAAGACCCACTCAACTTCTCACACCTGGCCAAGTCTTTGCAAGCATTTTTATTTTATATCCATTCATCAACTTAGAAAGAGTCCAGAACTGAAGCAGCTTCCAATAGGTGAACGGATGTTGAAAATAGCAAATTTTCAATTTATATGTAGTTATGTACAAAGAATGTAAACAGAAAGATCTCACCCAATTCCATCGTAGCGTAGTCCACTGACTCTGGCGAGGCTGACGAGAGATGCCGGAAGTAGCGTATTCATTGCAGACACCACCTTTTCGCGATACCCGATGCATTTTTTTTCTCTAAATATCCGCAAAAATGGATGGATCGAGACGAAGAACAACGGACAAGAGTCCCGGACACTGCCACCACCCACACTATAACTGTGGCCAGTCACTGTCCAACACGAAGTCCAATCTTTCGACACCGACATACACTTGTTCCCCCGTACACAATGTTCCCGAAAGCCTCCCATAACACGTCTAGATTCTTCGCGGCAATGCCTTATTTTCACTCCTCTTTTCTTTAAGAAACCCCGATTGGAAAGTTGCACAAGGTTTCGTTTTCGTTATTTTGGTTTCTTCTTGTATGTTCCACGGGGAAATCACCGCATGCAGCACACAGGGAAAAATTTCTACTCAGTGGCTGTGTTGGTCTTACTCAGAAATCGAAAATCCTTTTTTTTCTTACTCAGTTTTCGTTAAATGTGATTGCCAATGGGTTGTCCCACTTTTAGCTGAAACTGAGTAAGAAAACAAAGGATTTTTGGATTTCTGAGTAAGGTTAACTCAATCATTGAGTAGAAATTTTTCTTGATGCATATAACTGTTTCTCAATTCCCATTTCCTCCATGGCGTACGACGGGTGGTCTCTCCAAAATATTTTCACAACCTCACAAATTATCACTTTTTTTGAACGCGCTCTCGCCGCGGCCGCACTTGGACCACTCCCGCTGAGGCCCAGTTTGGCACGCCGGGCCCGGAAGGGTAACACCAGCGGCGTCATGGTCGCATTTTTTTCCGCAGTCAAGTTCGCAGATTGTGAACAATCCTCGGTACTCACTTTACGTAATTTATGTTTAGTCCCTTACTGTCAGATCAGTGTAACACGCTAAATAAAATTTATACAAAAGGCAATTTACACGGAAAAAATACACGGTTATGAATATTTATTGGGTACCGGACTGGTCACCGAAAATTTGATCGTTTTCTTTGGTACATCGAGGTCTTGAAATTAGTCTATGGTAACACTGACGATACTTTGGTTATACTTTAGAATATTGTACGTGGATTTGCTAACTGAACACGACGAATCAGAACCGTCGTTTTTGGAATCGCCGTTGGAATCGTCGTTCGATTGCAGAGCGAGACAGCAACCAAACTGACACATCGCTTTGACATATTTAACGTAGGAGCAACACGTGCGTGAGATTCTCTCTCTCGGTTGTTGTGGTTTGTTTTGATTCAATCTTACATTTCTTTTATGCTGCTCATGCTGCCGATGCTGCCTGCTGATGGTGGCAAGGATGGAGCAGCATAGTTTTCGGAAGAATTCGTCGAGATAAAAAGCTTTCGTTATAAAAAATATGAACAAATATAGTTTCAAAGTTCAGCATTAAACTTTTCAATGCGTGTTTCATATATTATTTTACAGATAATCAGTCTAGAGGTCGTTTAACGTAATAAGAGCATTAACATAAAAGTCTATAATTTTACAAGAACGCATTAAATCGCCCCTTGAAATTCAACGGCGATTCCCAACCAGCTCAAGCGAATTCCCTTGGAATTCATCTTCGAAGTAAAATCACAATAGCAAAAGCGGGTTCACACCATTCGGTTTTGTGTCGTCTATTGCAGTACATTGTTATTTGCTCAGATAGTGTCGTCTTAATCAATCGTGTTATTAGTGAATCGTTCTTGTGTATTTTGCAGACTTTGTTATTGTTTTTGTCCCTAACCCCTCAATTGGCTTTTTCATTTGACGTCTTTTTCTTCTTCTTGGCGTAACGTCCTCACTGGGACAAAGCCTGCTTCTCAGCTTAGTGTTCTATGAGCACTTCCACAGTTTTTAACTGAGAGCTTCCTCTGCCAATGACCATTTTGCATGTGTATATCGTGTGGCAGGCACGAAGATACTCTATGCCCAAGGAAGTCAAGAAAATTTCCTTTACGAAAAGATCCTGGACCGACCGGGAATCGAACCCGTCACCCTCAGCATGGTCATGCTGAATACCCGTGCGTTTACCGCCTCGGCTATATGGGCCCTTTTGACGTCTTAAATCAGCTGATTTTGGGGGTCTTTGACAGTTCTCCTATGAAACTGACAATTCAGCGTTTGCGCCTTTGTTCGGTACTTGTAAACAGTGGCATACACGAACCTGTCATCTGAAAAGGCCTATCGTTGCTGAACATCGGAAGCGCCATCAACCAGTGAAGTCGAGAAGCATTGTCATCACCTGTAGTGCACAGTGCATATTTAAAGGCGTTCTAAACTTCCCATCTTCTACCGTAACATTGCGAAGCTTCGGTGCAGATTTATTTTTCGTTGTTCACATCACCATAAACCCATACCATGTTTGCAAGAGATCCTTGAGTTCGGAAGGAGCTATTACCTGTAGCGGAACGTGTGGATCCAGCTTTCATTTCTCCTGTGTCAGCTTGACCAAGTCATACTACACAGCATGGAGGGCTAAAGCAGGCTTTTTTTGGTTTTGCGATTCAAGTCGTTTAAATTTTGAGCCAGCTGTATATGACAGAGAGAGAATTATTTTGAAAGCTTTGCGTGAATTATTAATCCGAACTGATTCCATGGGCACCCGCCTTGGTAATTACGGCGAGAACCTCCGCAAACCCTCTACGGATATCAGTTACCGAAACCATCAAACAATTCAAATCACCAGACATCGTTCCACGAGAAAATCGATCAACTCACATTGGATGACTCATCGAAGAATACCTCATTTTTTGAAGTGTTGGACGAAGTAAACAGTTCTTTGACCAAGATGCCGGAGAAGTTTGTCGTCGGTAATAATAAGCGTGTGCAGATAGTAGATAATCCGTCAAAAATCACCTCCGATTTTGCCCATGTCCTAAGGAACGATGTTTCTACACCGAACTATCACTGGACGTGTGACGAATGTTCGAAACTAATGAAGGTGATACGATTCCGCAATGCCATGTCTTCAGTCGACAATACGATATGTGAACTGACAAAGAATCAGGAAGCTGCTAACGCAGAGCTGAAAAGTGAACTTGCTAAGCATACCGAACAAATGCGCAGCTTTCGAAAAGGATTAATTCAGTCACGCCAATAGAGATAAGTGACATTTCAACACACGAACACTAGCGCAAGTTTTTCCTCACACAAAAGTGCACGCCGATTGAAGGGCTATTCAGATTGCATATGTAAACATTACCCAATTCGAATTGGGTAAAACGGGTAAATAATGATAAAACTAACGTCCGGGGCAAGAGTGCAAATATTTTCCTCGCAGTTTCACAACTCCTCCTCTCCTCTTCTTGGCGTAACGTCCTCACTGGGACAAAGCCTGCTTCTCAGCTTAGTGTTCTATGAGCACTTCCACAGTTATTAACTGAGAGCTTCCTCTGCCAATGACCATTTTGCATGTGTATATCGTGTGGCAGGCACGAAGATACTCTATGCCCAAGGAAGTCAAGGAAATTTCCTTTACGAAAAGATCCTGGACCGACCGGGAATCGAACCCGTCACCCTCAGCATGGTCATGCTGAATACCCGTGCGTTAACCGCCTCGGCTATATGGGCCCTCCAGTTTCACAACTACATCTACAAAAAGGCACGCATGCATTTAAACGTGATTACCTCTATACTGCCAGTTACTGCTCCCTGGCGTACGATGAAACGTCGTCGGATTGATGATAATCATGAAGCCCACCCTGCTAAGCCTCTCATTGGGGAGACAAGATCAACCGATCATACCAGCACAGTTGCAACCATTCCTTTGCCTACTGTTATGTTTTGGATCTATCTCTCACGGTTACATCCTTGTGTAAAACCAAATGCTGTGGAAAAGTTAACCAGAGATTCCTTACAATGCGACACAGCGAAAGCTATTCCATTGATAAAACAGGGAACCAATGTGAATTCTCTGAACTTCATTTCATTCAAAGTAGGCATAGATCCCATATTCCGTAAAGCCGCACTTTATCCTTCGTCGTGGCCGAAGGGTATTCTTTTCCGTGTATTTGAAGATACTCGTGTATGGAAATATTGGATGCCCGATGCATGCACTCCTTCGATCACTGTTACACCGGACCCTGGCGAATCATCCCAGTTTGCCTCTGCTTCGATTGAACCTGTGGAATGCTGACCCCTAGATATTCATTCACCTGGAGGAGCTATGAAACCGCGACGCACCGTAGAAAGCATTTTGGGGTTCTCTTCTCCCACCTCCCGCCTTATGCTGTCATCGTTCTACTGTCCTACTGTCAAATCTGGTGAAGGGGTTCTCTGGCCTGCTGTTCCAGGCAAGTACCTACATTTTCACGAGCAAACACTTCCTGATCGCCTTCCCGCTTCCAGTCCCGTCACTGCCGCTTATGATGCTGAAAATGTATTATCATCTGACAATTGCTCGGCATCCGAGCCAACTCAGCCCACGTCGATTCGACATGTTTCCTGCTCACCACCGGGATGCATGCCTGCCAGTCCTATGGAAGCTCCTGAGCCCCTCGGTACAGTCGAGCCCTTCCTGCCAGCGACCTGCAGACATCCCGGTCCTGTGTCCGTGTGTGGTGACGGGGTCTTCCAACTCGCTGATGCAGGCAAGTACTGTTGCATTATGAACAATACTCTTCCGTCACTGTCGATTGCTTCTAGTCGTAAATCATCTGTTGAAACAAACGATGCGATCTGGATGTATTATCAAATGTATGGGGATCGACTGTGATTGTGGTTATGTTACGGGTATTTTCGGCTTTCAGTCTTCGCGTAATCATAAACGGATTTATGCTCTACACCTGACGTTTCGGCTACATGTATTGAGCCTTTTTCGAAGGATAGATAATCACTCCGTTCAATCGTGAGTTATAATGTGTTGAACATAGTCGCACGTCATCCATTCAGTGGTTGAGTTCGATCGTTGGCGCAATTTTTAAATCTACCGGTTCACTTATATTGGGTTTTGTTTTACCTCCTACACTTGTCGGTCACTTTCGCGCCAATTTCGGATTCTGTCTGTCCGAAATTGGCGCGAAAGTGACCGACAAGTGTAGGAGGTAAAACAAAACCCAATATAAGTGAACCGGTAGATTTAAAAATTGCGCCAACGATCGAACTCAACCACTGAATGGATGACGTGCGACTATGTTCAACACATTATAACTCACGATTGAACGGAGTGATTATCTATCCTTCGAAAAAGGCTCAATACATGTAGCCGAAACGTCAGGTGTAGAGCATAAATCCGTTTATGATTACGCGAAGACTGAAAGCCGAAAATACCCGTAACATGTATTATCAAAACGTCTGTGGTCTAAGGACGAAAATAGACGACCTGCTTCTTGTGACAACCGACTGCAATTTCGACGTAATCATCTTGACGGAGACTGGTTTGAATGATTGCATTACTTCGCAACAGCTCTTCGGCACAGCCTTCAACGTTTACCGCTGTGATCGGAGCCCTGACAACAGCGATAAAACTCGATTTGGAGGAGTTTTAATTGGCATTTCCCAGCAATATGTCAGTAGCGTAGTACATACGGCTAGTGGGCGAAGTTTGGAACAAATTTGCGTGTCGGCATCAATAAAAGGTAGGAAAATCTGTGAAGATTAATTGCAAGGGAATTTGCTTGAGCTGGTTGGGAATCGCCGTTGAATTTCAAGAGGCGATTCAATGCGTTCTTGTAAAATTATAGACATTTATGTTAATGCTCTTATTACGTTAAACGACCTCTAGACTGATTCTCTGTAAATTAATATATGAAACACGCATTGAAAAGTTTAATGCTGAACTTTGAAACTATATTTGTTCATATTTTTTATAACGAAAGCTTTTTATCTCGACGAATTCTTCCGAAAACTATGCTGCTCCATCCTTGCCACCATCAGCTGGCAGCATCGGCAGCATGAGCAGCATAAAGAAATGTCAGATTGAATCAAAACAAACCACACCAACCGAGAGAGAGAATCTCATGCACGTGTTGCTCCTACGTTAAATATGTCAAAGCGATGTGTCAGTTTGGTTGCTGTCTCGCTCTGCAATCGAACGACGATTCCAACGGCGATTCCAAAAACGACGGTTCTGATTCGTCGTGTTCAGTTAGCAAATCCACGTACAATATATGTGGTGGGTTTTTGGTTGGTTGTGTACTCGCTTCGTGACAGTTGAACTAGCTATGTCTTGAATCCTGTCCTTAGCCTGCTTAATGAGCACTAAACTACCACATCTCCTTTTAATTATAATTAAAAGCACCTTTTATATGTGAAATAAAATCTCAGAATGGTTTAGCTTAAGGGACTTTTCTTTGCCATGCCCTCACCGGACCAACCCGAGGTTGTCCGTGAGGGACTTTATTTTGTCATGCCGTCACCAACCAACGCGAGGTTGTCCGTGAGGGACTTTATTTGTCATGCCCTCACCGACCAACGCGAGGTTGTAGCAAAGTGCATAGGTACCAAATGAAAAGCCTACAATAATGCAGTCAAAGTGACAAAGCCTTCGGAACGTACTTGGCTCGCAAGTTTAACCAGCTGTCTCACGAGGGAATCCATCTGCAAAAGTCCACGCAAATGCATACCAAATGAAAAGCCTACAATAATACCAGACGCACTGCGGAAATTGACAATAATTGAAAATCAGGCCAAACATTTCAATAGGTCCTATCTGCATTTGAGAGGCTCTCTTTGTTCACTTTATCTTTCAATTATTGCGATGTTATGGTACACTTTCCAACTATTTTTGCAGTACAAATCAAAAGACGATTGATATGACCATCATTCAATGCAAGGAGACAATCATAATACAAATAAGCAGCTTAGATATTAACGAAAGAGAGGGAAACCAAAGAAAGCCTCTCTTCGGCAGATAGGACCTTTAGACATGTTTGACCTGAAATAACGTCACAAGTTTATGACCAATAGACACACGAGAGTATATCAAAAACTTTCTTTCGGACAATAACACGGACTTAGTCATTTTAAGTGAGATTTGGTTAAAACCCAATGAAATTTATAAATTTGACGGATATAATAGTTATTTATGTAACGAGTTGCAAAAAGTGGATTTTTTCAGCATGAGTCGTACATTTATCCAACGAGGCTTGCCGAGTTGGATAAATACAAAGAGTGCTGAAAAAATCGAGTTTTGCAACGAGTTCCATACAAAATTTTATGCAATGATTTTTTTTATAATGCAACCCATTTGAGTTGCATAATGTTCATAATGCAACTCAAATGAGTTGCATTATGAACCTTATACAACTATTTTTCATTATGCAACTCATTTCAGTTGCATAATGAGCCAGTTCGGAAAAATTGGCCATTATGATACCAAAATGAGTTATATAAAATGTAAATTATGATACTGAATTGCATAAAACTATTAAAAGCAGGTGTTTGGATCAGCTAGAGGGACCACCCTAATTTCACAATGATGAGAAAAAGGTCGAAAAATATGAAGAAACTTTCCCAAAGACATCATGTATCTAAAACTTAAGGTTTGGGCACAAACATTTTTGTCTTCGTAAATGCGCCGCGGCTATGGACCCATTGTGCAGTGCTTTTTAGTTGGGTTTTGCCCCAACCAGTAAACATTCAACTATCGAAACAGCCCATCCATCAAGCCACCAACGAACAAATCGGGACTATATTCGCATCGTGTGACTGGCGCTACTAACACAGCAATAAATACCTCACTGATCCTTTTCGGTATCACACGCGGATTTTTTTCATCGGCCGAATCGACTTACACACGAGGACGAGAAAAAACGTGACAGCGGATCAAAAACACCCAACCGCGCGCACAGCTTACTGCGATCCTTTCCTGTGAGATTAAACAGGCCAGCATAAATTCGTGCAGAGGACCTTGTCACCATGGACTAATTTCAAGACCTCGATGTACCAAAAAAAAAAAACGATCAAATTTCGTGTGTCCAGTCCGAAGTTGTGAAGGGATGGCAATTTATATGGCTGCCACTGTGGAAAGTTTCTGAACTTTCTTAAGCGATTTCTTTTGAACACGAAACTGGGATCTAGGGGCAAGACACTGTGCAAACGAGAGCACCTCTGAGAGATTCTGAGTTACTCTTTTTATCGATAATCGACGAAATATGTTGAAAGACATCCCCAAAACTGCAATTTTCATTCAGCACACGCAACACTTTGCAGTTTGACATTGGTGCCAGATCACACTTTGGCAAAAACGGCAGAAATTCTGAGGAGCTGTGAGGAATTCTGAACAACACCTCGAACACAGATTTGCTCTAGTTAGATCTTTCTTGCCCCTAGACTGGGATTTATTGAATAATTCATGATTTCAACTTTTTGCTTTTCAGGCCTATGAAATGTAGATCAATGAAGATTGTTGTTCGGCACGTTTAATATTGAATTCAAATGGACTGTATAAAGAACTTTGTGCGGAAACTAAATAGGGTATGTGTGCCATCAGTAATCTCATGCTCCCATTTTTATCTTATTCGAAAACAAGCAATTACGGCACCGATTGACTCCGTTCTTTTTATTTTCATGGGTGCTCACTTCTAACAAAAAACACAAAAATAAGAAACAAAACAAACAGCGCTTCAATCCTTTGTTTTTCGTGGGATGAAAACGGGAGCCACATGCTTAATAAGGGAACCAATACCCTATATTTCCACTGCGAGACAAATGTTTGAGGAAGATTTTTCCATGATGTCTGAACAAAAATGGAACATTAACAATGCCAGTAGTCGTCCATGCTTATTAAAAGGTTAAACGTGGTTAAACTCTTTGTTAAACCTTTTTGTTCTAAAATTATGGTAACAATAATTGTCAGTAAATTGTGCAACCCTCCTATCCCCTTACCACTACAGTTATCAATTTTAAACCTATCGGCACCTATTTGTAGAAGAAGCAATTAGTTGGGGTTGGAATACGAGGGTTGGGAAGTTTCTCTACAACTCTCGTCCAATAAATACAGGGAAGTGACTGTAAAGTGATCCAAGCAAAAGACCCTATCAAGCTCTCTAGCGTGCGCAGCTTTTTCTTTTTTCTCACTTACTCTGGTATACAAACACGCGAAAGAAACAGATAATAGAGGGGGCACCTTGCCCCCTCTTTTATCCCGCTCTTTTTTTGCGTTCAACAAAATGAACGAACGAAAAAAAAGAAAAGGCTGCGCACGCAAGTGATCAAGCTATTGAAGGATTTGCACAAAAGTGCACGCGGCCTATCGCTGCCGAAAGGTACAGCCGCGGTTTTCACTCCCTATTTACTTCATCCTTATGGGAAATAACATTGCGGCGTTTCCTACGGTGCGGCTGTTCCTTTCGAAAATAATAGACCGCGTGAACTTTTGTGCAAAGCTCCTTTTTGAAACATTTCAACGGCCGCGCGGTGTTTACGTTTCAAGAAATCTGACAATATAATCATAGTTAAATCTATGCTATAATAGTTTGTTAATCCACGACGTATACCATACCTGGACGTGGATAGAATTTAGCTTTAAGAAAACTTCTTCACGTATTTCTGCTTATCCGCGGGCAATAACATAGCGTAACAAAAATTAACTTTTGGTCTGTCTCTGACAGATTTTGGGCCGCTGAATCCGAATCCGGGGACAGATCTGCACCAACACGTCATAATTTTGAGCTATACCCAAATTCATAGGGCAAAACATGCAATTTTGGGCTTTTTTGACTGCCAGCCATTAAGCATGGAAATATTTTTTAAGCAATCAAAAGGTGAATTAGTAAATTAACCTCTAAATTAACGACTCATGCAAAACAATTTGTTTTACCAAATCAAATTTAATAGATTTAAGCATTTTATTCTTAAGGGTTTGGGACACCGTTGAGTTGTATATTTAGGGATTGTTGATTTTGTTCGGTGATTGCAACACACTAAAAAAAATTTACTGAAAAAACATTACCCAAAATGGTTTATCACCAAATTGTTGAAAAACAGGACCCATCAACACTACAACACCATACACAACATTACAACACCATACACAACTTCGATTTCGCAAACACGGAAATTCTGGAAAGGATCGACAACCAGGCAAGCAGAACCATTGCGGAGGCCTTCCACATTAAGCTACTCGGTGACGACAAAATTGTTAACATGCAGCGTGAGGGGCGGTACTGACCTGGTAGGTACAAGTAACGATTTTCTGTCGAAATTTCTTGAGCGGTACTCAGCTGAAACGGAAAAATCGAAATCCCCGAAGGAATTCCTGTAGGAAACCCCGAAGGAATTCCTGAAGCAATCCCCGAAGGAATTCCTGAAGCAATCCCCGAAGGAATTCCTGGAGGAATCCCCGAAGGAATTCCTGGAGGAATCCCCGAAGGAATTCCTGGAGGAATCCCAGAAGGAATTCTTGGAGGAATCCCCGAAGGAATCTAGGAGGAATCCCCGAAGGAATCTAGGAGGAATCCCCGAAGGAATTCCTGGAGGAATCCCCGAAGGAATTCCTGGAGGAATCCCCGAAGGAATTCCTGGAGGAATCCCCGAAGGAATTCCTGGAGGAATCCCCGAAGGAATTCCTGGAGGAATCCCCGAAGGAATTCCTGGAGGAATCCCCGAAGGAATTCCTGGAGGAATCCCCGAAGGAATTCCTGGAGGAATCCCCGAAGGAATTCCTGGAGGAATCCCCGAAGGAATTCCTGGAGGAATCCCCGAAGGAATTCCTGGAGGAATCCCCGAAGGAATTCCTGGAGGAATCCCCGAAGGAATTCCTGGAGGAATCCCCGAAGGAATTCCTGGAGGAATCCCCGAAGGAATTCATGGAGGAATCCCCGAAGGAATTCCTGGAGGAATCCCCGATGGAATTCCTGGAGGAATCCCCGAAGGAATTCCTGGAGGAATCCCCGAAGGAATTCCTGGAGGAATCCCCGAAGGAATTCCTGGAGGAATCCCCGAAGGAATTCCTGGAGGAATCCCCGAAGGAATTCCTGGAGGAATCCCCGAAGGAATTCTTGGAGGAATCCCGGAAGGAATTCTTGGAGGAATCCCCGAAGGAATTCTTGGAGGAATCCCCGAAGGAATTCTTGGAGGAATCCCCGAAGGAATTCCTGGAGAAATCGCCGAAGGAATTCCTGTAGGAATCCCCGAAGGAATTCCTAGAGGAATCCCCGAAGGAGTTCCTGGAGGAATCCCCGAAGGAATTCTTGGAGGAATCCCCGAAGGAATTCTTGGAGGAATCCCCGAAGGAATTCTTGGAGGAATCCCCGAAGGAATTCCTGGAGAAATCGCCGAAGGAATTCCTGTAGGAATCCCCGAAGGAATTCCTAGAGGAATCCCCGAAGGAGTTCCTGGAGGAATCGCAGAAGGAATTCCTGGAGGAATCCCCGAAGGAATTCCTGGAGGAATCCCCGAAGGAATTCCTGGAGGTTTCCCCGAAGGAATTCCTGGAGGAATCTCCGAAGAAATTCCTGGAGGAATTCCTGGAGGAATCCCCGGAGGAATTCCTGGAGGAATTCCTGGAGGAATCCCCGGAGGAATTCCTGGAGGAATCCCCGGAGGAATCCCCGGAGGAATTCCTGGAGGAATCCCCAAAGGAATTCCTGGAGGAATCCCCGAAGGAATTCTTGGAGGAATCCCCGAAGGAATTCTTGAAGGAATCCCCGAAGGAATTCCTGGAGGAATCCCCGAAGGAATTCCTGGAGGAATCCCCGAAGGAATTCCTGGAGGAATCCCCGAAGGAATTCCTGGAGGAATCCCCGAAGGAATTCCTGGAGGAATCCCCGAAGGAATTCCTGGAGGAATCCCCGAAGGAATTCCTGGAGGAATCCCCGAAGGAATTCCTGGAGGAATCCCCGAAGGAATTCCTGGAGGAATCCCCGAAGGAATTCCTGGAGGAATCCCCGAAGGAATTCCTGGAGGAATCCCCGAAGGAATTCCTGGAGGAATCCCCGAAGGAATTCCTGGAGGAATCCCCGAAGGAATTCCTGGAGGAATCCCCGAAGGAATTCCTGGAGGAATCCCCGAAGGAATTCCTGGAGGAATCCCCGAAGGAATTCCTGGAGGAATCCCCGAAGGAATTCCTGGAGGAATCCCCGAAGGAATTCCTGGAGGAATCCCCGAAGGAATTCTTGGAGGAATCCCCGAAGGAATTCTTGGAGGAATCTCCGAAGGAATTCTTGGAGGAATCCCCGAAGGAATTCCTGGAGGAATCCCCGGAGGAATTCCTGGAGGAATCCCCGGAGGAATTCCTGGAGGAATCCCCGGAGGAATTCCTGGAGGAATCCCCGGAGGAATTCCTGGAGGAATCCCCGGAGGAATTCCTGGAGGAATCCCCGGAGGAATTCCTGGAGGAATCCCCGGAGGAATTCCTGGAGGAATCCCCGGAGGAATTCCTGGAGGAATCCCCGGAGGAATTCCTGGAGGAATCCCCGGAGGAATTCCTGGAGGAATCCCCGGAGGAATTCCTGGAGAAATAGCCGGAGGAATCCCCGAAAGAATTCCTGAAGGAATCCCCAGAGGAATTCCTGAAGGAATCCCCGGAGGAATTCCTGGAGGAATCCCCGGAGGAATTCCTGGAGGAATCCCCGGAGGAATTCCTGGAGGAATCCCCGGAGGAATTCCTGGAGGAATCCCCGGAGGAATTCCTGGAGGAATCCCCGGAGGAATTCCTGGAGGAATCTCCGGAGGAATTCCTGGAGGAATACCCGTAGGAATTCCTGGAGGAATCACCGGAGGAATTCCTGGAGGAATCACCGGAGGAATTCCTGGAGGAATCACCGGAGGAATTCCTGGAGGAATCACAGGAGGAATTCCTGGAGGAATCCCCGGAGGAATTCCTGGAGGAATCCCCGGAGGAATTCCTGGAGGAATCCCCGGAGGTATTCCTGGAGGAATCCCCGGAGGTTTCCTGAAGGAATCCCCGGAGGTATTCCTGAAGGAATCCCCGGCGGAATTCCTGAAGGAATCTCCGGAGGAATTCCTGAAGGAAAACCCGGAGAAATTCCTGAAGGAATCCCCGGAGGAATTTCTGAAGGAATCCCCGGAGGAATTCCTGAAGGAATCCCCGAAGGAATTCCTGAAGGAATCCCCGAAGGAATTCCTGAAGGAATTCCCGAAGGAATTCTTGAAGGAATTCCCGAAGGAATCCCTGAAGGAATCCCCGAAGGAATTCCCGAAGGAATTCCTGGAGGAATCACCGGAGGAATTCCTGGAGGAATCACCGGAGGAATTCCTGGAGGAATCCCCGGAGGAATTCTTGAAGGAATCCCCGGAGGAATTCCTGAAGGAATCCCCGAAGGAATTCCTGAAGGAATCCCCGAAGGAATTCCTGAAGGAATCCCCGAAGGAATTCCTGAAGGAATCCCCGAAGGAATTCCTGAAGGAATCCCCGAAGGAATTCCTGGAGGAATCACCGGAGGAATCACCGGAGGAATTCCTGAAGGAATCCCCGACGGGATTCCTGAAGGAATCACCGGAGGAATTCCTGAAGGAAAACCCGGAGAAATTCCTGAAGGAATCCCCGGAGGAATTGGTGAAGGAATCCACGGAGGAATTTCTAACGGAATCCCCGAAGGAATTCCTGAAGGATTCCCCGAAGGAATTCCTGGAGGAATCCCCGAAGGAATTCCTGGAGGAATCCCCGAAGGAATTCCTGAAGGAATCCCCGAAGGAATTACTGGAGGAATCCCCGAAGGAATTCCTGGAGGAATCCCCGAAGGAATTCCTGGAGGAATCCCCGAAGAAATTCCTGGAGGAATCCCCGAAGAAATTCCTGGAGGAATCCCCGAAGGAATTCCTGGAGGAATCCCCGAAGGAATTCTTGCAGGAATCCCCGAAGGAATTCTTGGAGGAATCCCCGAAGGAATTCCTGGAGGAATCCTTGAAGGAATTCCTGGAGGAATCGCCGAAGGAATTCCTGGAGGAATCGCCGAAGGAATTCCTGGCGGAATCCTCGAAGGAATTCCTGGCGGAATCCCCGAAGGAATTCCTGGAGGTATCCTTGAAGGAATTCCTCTAGGAATCGCCGAAGGAATTCCTAGAGGAATCCCCGGAGGAATTCCTGAAGGAATTCCCGGAGGTATTCCTGAAGGAATCCCCGGCGGAATTCCTGAAGGAATCTCCGGAGGAATTCCTGAAGGAAAACCCGGAGAAATTCCTGAGGAATCCCCGGAGGAATTTCTGAAGGAATCTCTGGAGGAATTTCTGAAGGAATCCCCGAAGGAATTCCTGAAGGAATTCCCGAAGGAATTCCTGAAGGAATTCCCGAAGGAATTTCTGAAGGAATCCCCGAAGGAATTCCTGAAGGAATCCCCGAAGGAATTCCTGAAGGAATCCCCGAAGGAATTCCTGGAGGAATCCCCGAAGGAATTCCTGGAGGAATCCCCGAAGGAATTCCTGGAGGAATCCCCGAAGGAATTCCTGGAGGAATCCCCGAAGGAATTCCTGGAGGAATCCGCGAAGGAATTCCTGAAGGAATCCCCGAAGGAATTCCTGGAGGAATCCCCGAAGGAATTCCTGGAGGAATCCCCGAAGGAATTCCTGGAGGAATCCGCGAAGGAATTCCTGGAGGAATCCGCGAAGAAATTCCTGGAGGAATCCCCGAAGGAATTCCTGGAGGAATCCCCGAAGGAATTCCTGGAGGAATCCCCGAAGGAATTCTTGGAGGAATCCCCGAAGGAATTCCTGGAGGAATCCTTGACGGAATTCCTGGAGGAATCCCCGAAGGAATTCCTGGAGGAATCCTTGAAGGAATTCCTGGAGGAATCGCCGAAGGAATTGCTGGAGGAATCGCCGAAGGAATTCCTGGAGGAATCCCCGAAGGAATTCCTCTAGGAATCGCCGAAGGAATTCCTGGAGGAATCCTTGAAGGAATTCCTGGAGGAATCCTTGAAGGAATTCCTGGAGGAATCCTTGAAGGAATTCCTGGAGGAATCCTTGAAGGAATTCCTGGAGGAATCCTTGAAGGGATTCCTGGAGGAATCCTTGAAGGAATTCCTGGAGGAATCCTTGAAGGAATTCCTGGAGGAATCCCCGAAGGAATCCCTGGAGGAATCGCCGAAGGAGGTTCTGGAGGAATCGCCGAAGGAATTCCTGGAGGAATCCCCGAAGTAATTTCTGGAGGAATCCCCGAAGTAATTCCTGGAGGAATCCCCGAAGGAATTCTTGCCGACCCTGAGTCTTGAAGACGGGGGTTTCATCCTTGCTGGGATTAACACGGCCCTTGCTAAGTTACACCATTAAGCATGGACATATTAGCAATCGACAGGTAAATTGGTCAATTAACATCTAAATTAACGACTCATGCAAAATTCGATTTTACCAAATCGAATTTGATAGTTTTAAGCGATTTATGTTAGGTACGATATCTTCCATACAAGCCACGCTCCAAAAGTTGCATGCAAATTTACTTACTAACATAAAATGCTTAATATATTTAGGGATTGTTTTGTTGATTTTGTTCGGTGATTGCAACACACTAAAATACGATTTATAACGTTTCGGCCTACTGATGTTCAGCCATCATCAGATCTAAAATATATTTTCAAATAGTTACAATCTTAAAATTCATCTTACAATTTTCTTCATCAACTTGCATAAATTGATGTTCTCGCCGGCTTTACTACTAAACCCCCCCTTTCACACATCTATCCATCTTCGTGTTGGTTCGGTCGCGTCACTCGGTTTGGTCTGCTCGTATGTGTTGAGAGTGTTCGTATTTTACCCACTAGACCGTTGTACGCTGAGTCGATCCCTCCACATTCAAGCCTAGTACTCATCTCGCAAGAAATGAGCTCAAGGAAGAAAGGGTATTTTTACCAAAGAAATTTTGACAATCGAGCTTGAGATGAAAATAAGAAGTATAAGAAGAAAATAGTCGACGAAAGTCACGCACCAAAACAAACGTCGTGATGTTTACCAACAATCAACCTAGTGATCGCTTCTTGGCATCAGCTAGTGAAGCAACATCCCCGTAATCTGCTGGCAATTGATCGCGACCAGATGTTTCTTGTGTCCCAGAGGAGGATGTTCCCGGACAACAGTGGTTCCCGCAGGTGGTTTCCGGACAACAATGCACACGATCGGATAGTTTGCTACAAATTTCGGAAGCTAAACCAGAAATATTTTTCAATCCATTGTTGAATTAATCAAGGAGCAGTGTGAAATTTCTTTAAGAGTTCTTCTGGGAAATTCCCGGAATCCTTTCTAGAATTACCTCAACGATTCCACCAAGAGTCCCCTTCAGGATTAATCCTTAGTAAGTTATAATTATTTTGTTCTTTTTAAGAATTTGGCAAGAAATCATGCGATTGTACGTGGATTTCAACAAGAATTCTTTCGAGATGTCTCCAAGAATTCCGCCGGGATTACTCCATTAGAAATTGCTTGAGGATTTCCTTCAGGTATTTCTCCAGGAACTCCCTCCGGGTCGCGCATAACTATCCACATTTGGGCCACTCAATGTCGGAAAGTAGAACTCGGCTGTAGTCTTAGCCAGGCCCATCAGTGAGGCTTTATGCCCCTCGTTATGAGATGGGAAATATTGGGAAAAAGTGACGATTTTTTATCGTATCCCTAGGCTTTGCGAAGGACATCTTCCCAGAGGCTTCATATAGTTTCACAATTCTTATAATCATTCAAAAGAAATACGTTTTTAAGTATTATGCCCCTCAAGAAAAATCAATCCCGTAACGTGGGTAGATCACCTTGAAATGGTGCGTTACGGCGTAAGATCTACAACATCAAGTTTCAATTTTGCTATTTTCCTGCCTGTGGTAGTTTTGGAACTAATCAAGTAGGCTGAGGATGGCATTCAATCCATGACCAGTCCAAATGTCAAGAAGCAAGTACGCAACCCACCACCACAAATGGCTGACGAGGATTGGATCTCGGAGAAGTTGCTCGATTTCAATGAAGAAGAGAAAGAAGAAGAATAAATCGAAGATGCTTTAAACGAATACCCTCAGCCCAGCCCAATGTGGCAAAGTCGTCTGAACGTTTTCGGCTCGAAAGTTCAACAAGCTGGCCATCGAGGACCTACTGCAACAAGATTTACCAAGGGAACCCGTACTACCTTCGAATTGAAGACTTATTGTTGCTTTCGGAAGAGCACATTGGCTATTCCGAACCAATGAATCGGCTGGAAATGAAAGTGAAACGAAGCGATCAAATCTACAGTGCAACGCCTCCTCGAGACGCACGAGGAACAAATAAAGTCCTTCACGGACAACCGGATGGTTGGCCCGGTGAAGGCGCGACAAGTAAAGTCCTTCGCGAAATGAAAGTTAAACGAAGCGATCAAATCTACAGTGCCACTCCTCCTCAAGACGCACGAGGAACAAATAAAGTCCTTCACGGACAACCGGATGGTTGGTCCGGTGAAGGCACGACAATTAAAGTCCTTCACGGACAACCGGATGGTTGGTGCGGTGAAGGCGCGACATGTAAAGTCCTTCACGGACAACCGGATGGTTGGTCCGGTGAAGGCGCGACAAGTAAAGTCCTTCACGGACAACCGGATGGTTGGTCTGGTGGAGGCACGACAAATAAAGTCCTTCACGGACAACCGCTTGGTTGGTCCGGTGAAGGCGCGACAAGTAAACTCTTTCACGGACAACCGGATGGTTGGTCTGGTGGAGGTACGACAAATGAAGTCCTTCACGGACAACCGGATGGTTGGTCTGGTGGAGGTACGACAAATGAAGTCCTTCACGGACAACCGGATGGTTGGTCCGGTGAAGGCACGACAATTAAAGTCCTTCACGGACAACCGGATGGTTGGTGCGGTGAAGGCGCGACATGTAAAGTCCTTCACGGACAACCGGATGGTTGGTCCGGTGAAGGCGCGACAAGTAAAGTCCTTCATGGACAACCGGATGGTTGATCTGGTGGAGGCACGACAAATAAAGTCCTTCACGGACAACCGCTTGGTTGGTCCGGTGAAGGCGCGACAAGTAAAGTCCTTCACGGACAACCTGTTGGTTGGTTCGGTAAGGGCATGGCAGATGAAGTCCCTCAAGAACATTCATGAGCGCACGACAAAATCAAAGTCCATCACGGATTGAGCTAAAACATTTCGGCCATTTAATATGTAGAAAGCTTTTTCAAATATAAAAAAGGAGATGTGGTAGTTTTGGAACTAATCAAATAGGTGAGGATGGCATTCAATCCATGACCAGTCCAACTGTCAAGAAGCAAGTACGCAACCCACCACATTGCCTAAAGTGGGAACATGGGTTGAAACTTGATGTGTTTTGTGATGTTTCTGTTTTTTTAATGTTTTGACTTTTACTGCTAACGATTTCGGTTTTTATTTGTTTATTTACTTTTTCCTTTTCAATCTTGTGACAGACATTGATTGGCTGCCTCAATCTTTTGGCCCCTTCAATATCTTCAGTATTGATACGCAGATGTGTATGTTATTTATATTTTTATTTTTGTATACTAATATACTTTCTTTCAGGAATATCACGGTAAGTTCATTTAACAGATCTGTAAACCATCCATCAATAATGTCAACTGCGCTCTAGATTGTCGAATAGAGCTCCTCATGACAATCCCACTCTACTAACACATATTCCTTTTCCTTAACGTCTATGGAGATATAGTTTGGGTACCCATGTACATGTAAGTACATGTATCTTCAAGTAGACGGTAAACTCAGCCACTTGTCATCCGTACTACCGCACAGTAAAAAAGCGAGCCAACATCTCTGCCCCCATAGGCCTTTTCAGCTGAGAGGTCCGTGTATGCCACTGTTTACAACTGCCGCAGAGAAAATAGGAATACCTTGTCGAACCGTCAAATTGGTATCCTAATGAACAAAACCAATAAAACTTAACGATTGCCGCACCAATAAAACTTAACGATTGCCGCATAAGTTGCACACATTTCAAACACATTTTCACAAAACTTTCCAAATATTATGGATGACAGTGCAAACAACATTGATGCCTTGAATTAATGAAAATTGTTCCATTTTGGAACATCAGTTTGATAATTCCTAACAACAGTATAAAAAGTTTTCAAATGCGGTATTGGCGATAGGCACTACCTTCGATGGGTGGATTAATCTGCTTTGCGGCAGTTGCCAGCATCCGAGCAATGAAATCAAAACAGAAAAAGTGTTGCCGTTCAGGCAGCTGTTCACACTTCGCTTCTCTACCTATTTTCTCTGAACTACCGAACAATAAAGGCGCAAACGCAAAACTGTCATTTTCATAGGAGAACTGTCAAAGGCCCGAAAAATCAGCTGATTTAATGCCGTTTTTCTTTTTGATCCAGTTCTAATCTGGGTTGGAGATCTGGGATGAGATCACAGTTTCAACCCAAACCCGACTTCGGTTCCGCTTGTACTAAAGTTTGCTTGACGTTGTTTGTTTACTAGGTTGTTCCAAAATTGCACATGGTCGAAAAGCTTTGGGGCTCACCCTGCAAATGATAGCTAAGGGTGTTAGAAACAAACTTTTGTATAACGGCAACTTTCAGAAATGACGTTTAGAGGTCGCCCCGGCGAGATTTTTGAAAAATGGCCATTTTTCGTAATAAATTTCATACAAATATTTTTTACCGTACAAAAATTGGTAATACCCACTATTTTTATATTTTTACAGCTTGATATGGATCCAAACTACCTGGGAAAAATAATTAGCGACATGTTTTGCAGGTCACTTATTGATACTGAATTTTTGAATTTACTAAAATTTGTCATTTTTTGATATACTGTGCATTTTACCCATCATAAAAAGTATCTGAATCTAATGCTAATTTAAAATAATTTTCACAAAAAGATAGGAAATTTTATGAGGAAAAACTTTGCCGAAGACGGCGCATTTTTTCTATCCGTTTTAGAGTTATTAACAATTTTCTATTTGATGAAATTTTGGTTTTTAGGTATTTAAAAAAATCACAAAAGAACTGCTCAAAAACACATACAAAGTAAAAAATCACGTATAGTCAACAAGTTTTTGTCTCCATTGTGTTTGTGAATTATAGTGGCATCATTTATTGAATTTTTGTTTCCGTTGACAAATCCATTTTCTTTGATATAGAAAAGTACCTACTAGCGAGAAACTTTATCATTGGGTACCATTTTGAGGTGCCTCAGTAGGCCATGGCATTCTTAACGGTTATGTACTGACAATGGTTTATACGAGCATAATATACAATCAAACGCACTACACATTTTCCATATCATTTAGAAGGTGATACATTCCACAAAACATGCCGTTTTGATTTTCAATGATGTTGTTCAAATCGTCCAAAGACATGAATAAAACGTTCTAGTAGTCCCTATCATTTTGATCAACTTATAGAACGATAAAAATGGCGTCACTTGTTTACGTCCAAAACTGTTTTTTTTACCAATAATAGCCTACCTTGTCTTATTGTATGCCGTGTATGTGTTATGGTAATCAAATTGTTCTAACCTTGGATACATTACATTACGTTAACTCACTGGTTCATCTTATCCCACCCGTTTCAATTTGCCTCGGTGTATCTTATTTTCGGTGTTGATAAGATAGTTCAAGTCAGTAAATGTAAAAAAAGACATGCTCTACTTTTTAGATGTTTAGATGTTTAGAGCACGGGTTCCCAACCGGTGGTCCGCGGCCCCCTGGGAGGCCGTGAAGCCAGTCCAAGGGGGCCGCGATGTTACCAAAAAGATAATGTTAAATTTTCATTCTATTTTGTGCAAATTATACCAATTTTTAATTTTAAGCCACAATTTGAGGAACAAATTTTCAGTATAAAAGGCCTTTAGAAGGAAAAAGTTTTGGCTGCGCCTCTATTTTTCAGCTACGACTCAATTTGAATGTACATGATATCATTGTTTACGAAATCAGGCCAAACATGTCTAAAGGTCTAATCTACAGAAGAGAGGCTCTCTTTGGTTTCTCTCTCATTCGTTAATATCTCAGCTGTTTATTTGAATAATGATTGTCTCCTTGCATAGAACGATGGTCAAAACAATCGTCTTTCGTTTTGGTCTGCAAAAGTAGTTGAAAAGTGTATCATTACATTGTAATGATTGAAAGAGAAAGTGAACAAAGAGAGCCTCTCAAATGCAGATAGGACCTATTGAAATGTTTGGCCTGAAATGTATGTGTCGAATAAAAAAACGTATCATTGAAAATCGAAAATCCATCCCACAGTAAATTTCTGGCCACGTCACTGTACCCAAAAAAACTCGGTTTCGTTCATTTAATTCATATTTGTTTCTAAAAATTTTCATTGGGCCCCAGATGTTTTGAAATTTTTTAGAGGGGGTCGCCACCTCAAAAAGGTTTCGAGTTTAGATGTTCGTAATCGCGATTTGTATTTGGTATGGATCAACGTATTCGCCTTTATTCATTTTGCCACTGTGTCCTGGGCTGTTTCACTGGTCCAGGACTTATACGTCTTCGTGTAGAAAAATAATTGAGAATATCGACAGGAAAGTAAGATAAACGCGAAAATATGGCCCATTAAAAAATCAATAGACAGTACGAAGCTTGTCAAGAGAGCTAGCTTTTTAAGATATCTTTGCTAGTTAATTTCTATATGAAGGGGTTGAATAACAAAAAAAAATCAAATAATGATGTCATTATAATTCCATAACACAATCAAGACAAAAATTTGTTGAGCATACGTGATTTTTTACTTTTATGTGTTTTTGGGAAGTTCTTATGTGACATTTTTAGAAAAAATACACAAAAATTCAAATTTCACCAAATAGTAAATTGTGAATAACTATAAAACGGATAGAAAAAACGCCATGCTGTCTTAGGCAAAGTTTTTCCTCATAAAATTTCCTATCTATTTATGGAAATTGTTTTAAATTAACATTAGATTCAGATACTTTTTGTGATGGGTAAAATGCACAGTATATCAAAAAATGACAAATTTTAGTAAATTCAAAAATTCAGTATCAAGAAGAAACCTGCAAAACATGTCGTTAATTATTTTTCCCAGGTAGTTTGGTGTAAAAAATATAAAAATAGTGGGTATTGCTAATTTTTGTACAATAAAAAATATTTGTATGAAATTTATTACCAAAAATGGCCATTTTTCAAAAATCTCGCCGGGGCGACCTCTAAACGTCATTTCTGAAAGTTGCCGTCATACAAAAGTTTGTTTCTAACACCCTTAGCTATCATTTGCAGGGTGAGCCCCCAAGCTTTTTGGCCATGTGCAATTTTGGGACATGTTGACACAAGTTCAGCGAGCTTGTTTACAAGGTGTTAGAATTTTGAACGAGCGAGGAAAATTGAATTTACGTTTTCCGTCACTCAACCATTATGATACGGAAATATCGATTATATTCAAGTCTACTAACTCAAAACCAATCGTCTAATCCCATCGTCGTTTACTGAAATTGTTTCGAAAAACAGTTTTTCCGGATCTCCGCCAGAGACTAAAGCATTCAGTACACGCTTTGCCAATATGTGCAAATATTTGGCTATTTGACGTATCAGATGTTAGAAGACGTTTGCCGTTTGGCTATTATTTGTCAATGGCCAGTACATGTATGACAAACAATGGGCAAACTCCTATTTGCACATGTTTGCCACACGAGTACTGATCAGAGTTGCAAACATAACCAAATATTTGCTATTTTGACTTACTTGAAAATTGTTCAATTTGTATTGCTGACTGCACCCCAAATTGGACTGACACAATAGTGTGCACACACCTTCAAAGTGTGATTACAGCGCAGGGATACGTCGGATCGAATTGAGGTCTTCGGTGCACTTATTCCTTGTAAATGGAGGAATAAGTGCACCGAAGACGTCGAGACGATCCGAGGCAAATGTGCACTTTTATCACACTTTTTATGAGTACCATAAAAAGTGTGATAGTCCAATTTGAGATGTACTGAGATGCAATACTTGCACATTTGGCAAAGCGTGTACTGAAGGCTTAAGGCCATCAGATAAAATAGGTAGAGAAGCGAAGAGTGTGAAGCCAAAAATACCTTATCGAACCGTCAAACTGGTATCCTATCGAACAAAATCAACAAACCTTGACGATTGTCGCATAATAGTCTATTTTACGAAACGACAACAGTGTTGATATTGTTATTAATACTCACGGGCTTGGGCGCAACCTCCTGTCAAATTTTCATTCATGAAATGAGTGATCAGCTGATCCGAAACGTCTCGTAAAATGGCTCATTAGGGATAGAAATAATAAATAAATAAATAATTAAGGATAGGATTGCAATCATTTAAAACATTTTTTCACCAAAATGTTTAAATATCAAGAATATCACTGTAAATAACATTGACTCCTTAAATTGATGAAAATTGAGATGATTCCCTGTTAATATATAAACATCATAAATCATTTTCTAATGGTGTATACGAGAAAGACACCGCCCTCGATAGGTGGATTAATCTATTTTCCGGCAGTTGCCAACATCCGAGAAAAAAAAACAGAAAAAGTGTTGCCATTCAGTCGGCAGCTCAGTCTTCGCTTCTCTATTGCGAATTTTGTATAGTTTTTCTTTCGTTGCGCAATTTGCGCGCCGGTCAGTTACGCGCAGCTCCACTCCAGTTGCGCGCAGCCAATCAGGAGCAAGGAAGTAGACGACGTCGTTGCGCGCCAAAGCTACTCGCAGCACGTTTCTATTGTCTGCGACCAAAACAAACATCGACGCTCGCCCACCGGCTGATTGTTGTTGTTGATAACTTGCGTAGAAAGGTAAGTTAACTCATTATAGTCCCTTTCGAGATTGTTTTAATGAAATGGAAATAAAACAATATTTACTGGAATTGTTACTGATACGATTGGTTGTGCCATTATTTGTTGCGTTCAGTCTTGTACTGACCGAACGCGGTTGATACCGGTTGGGTATGTTTTAAGTAATGCAAATATGGATACTGCCCATGATAAGAGATTCACCCTTGCGTACAACTGACTGACAGATCGGTAAAAGTGTGAAACTAAAATTTTTCTTGCTAAGCGCAATACCTATTTTCTCTGAAGTCCACGTAAACAAGCTCGCTGAACTGTCCGTGCACGGCTTCGTGACGTCATCTTGCAGTATTCTTTAAGACGTCAAATGCAGTATCCTAAGAGGTCAAATGGAAAGATGCGTGTTTGTAAACAGTAAACTTGTGCATTGTACTATGCTACTTAAATTTAACAGAGGCGAGATGGACCGTTATCGGTCTTAGCCGTGTCTGACAACAGACCCCACAAAGAAAAGAAAATTAACAGCTTGCCAAATAGTAGCGTACATTGGTATCTGTAGTACCGACGAACGTTTGCAATGTTGTAAAAAAATAAACAAAATCTTTCCTGTAGATCCCGCATGAGCAACTGTGTGAACTTCAGTGAAAAATAATCTGAAAACTTGAATCGATAAAAGATTTGAAGTGCCTGAAGCGACTAGACACAATAAGCCATTTTACGAGACGTTTCAGAACAGCTGATCGCAGCAGCGGCGTCAACTGACAGAATTCCACGCACGTTTGTTTTGCTGGAATATCGTGTAATTTTTGAAAAGGTACTTGTTCGATAAATTTGAGATACGAGAAATTTGAGCCAAAATAGGCTCAAAAGCTGTCGTAGAAGCAATATAAAACTCGATAATTAATCAGGTATTTTTTTCGTTGCGATTGACTCGTTAACTTGCGAAAAAAAAATAAATGAAAAATTCTAATTATGGTTTTAGCCAATTTCAAAAACTACGCTTAACTTGCGTGCAGTCATTAACCATCATCAACCGGATGATGATTGAAAACGTAAACATCAGAGCGCGTACTTCTGTCGTTTGACTAGTCTCATAAAATAGACTATGGTAAGTTTTGAATGATTCTTCCATTTTGGTTTCTGTGTTGTATCTCATCATATACAAATTATTTTTCAGCACTCGTCAACTTGATCCCACATGACTGTGTGCGACTGCGAGGTGTTCCGGGAGGAGCGACGAACTCGACCTGTTGCGGGTGGAAATTGTGTGTCGTTTGCGAAGAAAAATCCGCTCCCACCGGGTCCAGGATACGACGTGTCGCAAGTCAGGGAATTTTAGAAGACATCACTGCCCATCCGATCGGAAAAAATATGACCCAAGATGCTCCTCCGTCAATGCAGGGTGCGCTGCTCAGCATGATGCTTGGAGATAAATCGATCGCTTGCGAATAAAAATCCGCTCCCACCGGGCCCAGAATGGGACGTGTCGCAAGTCAGGAACTTTTAACAGACATCACTGTCCATCCGATCGAAAAAAAATATGACCCAAGATGCTCCACCATCAATGCAGGGTGCGCTGCTCAGCATGATGCTTGGAGATAAATCGTGGGATCGTTGATAAATATTTGATGAATAAAAAAACTTCAGTGAATGCATAAACGCTTTTTTAATTTTTAAACGATTTAAATATAGATGACACATATCAAATCTTTAAATACCATGAAAGACCATACATCAATAATAAACCATACAGTGCTCATTTGTTTTGCAGTGAATTGCCTGAAAAAGTGGATAATATATTGACCATATCCTTTATTGTGTTGCGAAAAACTTGTTTGGGAAAATGAACGATTTTCATGTAACCTATCTTAACCGTCTATACCGTTCGTCAAACTGGTAAATCTGTACATGGAATGGTAAGCTGTCTATTGCTAATGGTTATCTACAGTATGAGAAACAATGCATTTACAGTATGCGATTATGCGGATTTTTTGTTTAAGAAAAATATTACTCGTAAACTACGCCTAAATCAAATGTTTGACCTGAAACAGATGCTGACTTCAAAAACATGGCCGAATCGCAGCCGGTTGGGTAAACTAACATTCCTACCCTTTCCTAGCGATTGTAAGGACGTGGCCAGGTATAAAATGTGATGCTTGTTTCTTATGGAGAATGGATAGTGTCCGACCCCTCGTAAGTAGATCTGAGAGCGGTGTCCGACCCCTCGCGAGTTACGTAAGAGATGTGCAACACCCTAGTTGTCAGATGTTGGCGCGATCGACACTGTTGTTGTTGTGTTTGAGAGGAAAAGCAGAGCAAATCATTGCGTGTAACCGGAAATAAAGTCATTATTATAGTTTTATTAGAAATCAAGTTTCTTCTTCTGCGAATGTGAAATTCCCGTAGATTTATGGCGGTTGTGTGTCCCACTGTGAAAGAAGATTCTAACAGGTTATGTGCCCAGCGTAAAGAAGAAGAACAAGTTTGGTATTTTTGAGTCGATTGTGTTTTTTGAACTAATGTAAAAGACAAGCGAAAATGGCGGAAGCCAAAGTTGTTGTGGAGTGACTGAATGACACTAACTGGGCCAGCTGGAAGTTCCGTGTAGAACTATTGTTAGTAAAAGATGGATTGTGGATGACGGTGAATAATCCCAAGCCGGCCGATGCTGATGCTTCATGGATTGCTAGGGATGCTTCTGCTCGTGCTGTTATTGGGCTGGCGCTCGATGATAGCCAGTTGGCTCATGTGTTTGGAGCAACAACAGCAAACGAAATGTGGGTCCAGTTGCAAGGGTATCATGAGCGTGGATCCCTGTGCAACAAAATACACGTTCTGAGGAAGTTGTGCTCGTTGCGGTTGGCGGAAGGAGGTGATATGTCGAAGCACTTGACGGCGATGACAGAATTAGGGCATAAGTTGCTTGGCACGGGTGAGAAGCTGGCGGAGTAGTTTATCGTGGCAATGTTGTTGTCGAGTTTGCCAGAATCTTACAATCCGCTGATAACGACGTTGGAAGGCCGATCTGAGAATGAATTGAAGCTGGATTATGTAAAAGGCAAACTGCTGGATGAATGGCGTCGACGGTGTGAGAGGAATGAAAATTGCGATGATCGGAACAACGAAGCGCTCTACGCGGGAATGCAGCGACAGGAAGGAAAGCGAGAATGTTATTACTGTCACGAGGATGGACATTTCAAGCGATATTGCCCGAAATTGGCTGCCCGACAAGCTGCTGAAGATAGGTGGAGAACGGAAAATGAAGAGGATGAATCCAGCTGCAGACGAGGTGATAGGCGTGGTCCGAGAGAAAACGGTTCACGCAACGTGTGTTTCACTTCGACGAAGGAAGAAATTAACGAACTGGACGGCTGGCTGATTGATAGCGGTAGTACGATGCATATGACTGGAGATATTCAACGATTGCGGAACACCAAGCAAGAGTGGTGTTTTCTTGGCTAACGGAAAAAGGATGTTTGCGAGGGCTACCGGAAGCTGCGAGTTTTCGGGATATGGAGCAAACGGCGAGAGAGTTGGCGTGAGCGTAAGGAATGTAGCATATGTACCTGAGATGACGGCAAATGTGATATCCGTAAGTAAGATGGTCGAAGAAGGGTTTACCGTTACGTTTGGTTTGGAGGACTGTATAATATGCCAGGATGACAGAGTAGTACTAGTTGGTGAAAAACGAGGAGCACTGTTTTATCTAAGAGAACCAGTAGAATAGGATTTTGGGGCAGGAGGAATTGCGTTAGATTCAGGAGGAGTAAGGCAGAGATTCAGGACGAGCAAGGAAGTTCAGGTAGCGAGGTGTTGACACTAAGGAGGAGTGATGGAGAATGGATAGTGTCCGACCCCTCGCAGGTAGATCTGAGAGCGGTGTCCGACCCCTCGCGAGTTACGTAAGAGATGTGCAACACCCTAGTTGTCAGATGTTGGCGCGATCGACACTGTTGTTGTTGTGTTTGAAAGGAAAAGCAGAGCAAATCATTGCGTGTAACCGGAAATAAAGTCATTGTTATAGTTTTATTAGAAATCAAGTGTGTCTTCTTCTGCGAATGTGAAATTCCCGTAGATTTATTTCGGTTGTGTGTCCCACTGTGAAAGAAGATTCCAACAGTTTCGACAAACTCTAACACGTGAAAAAAGGCGTTAATCCCAAACGTACTAGATTTTTCAAAGCATATGAAGCTGAGCATTGTATAGCCACCCACGATGTGTACAATCGCCTATGCTATGCTATTGCGCATTTCCCACCCCACTGGACCCCTTTCGCAGTTAGTATAAGTGCGGGATCGTGAATAAAACTGCGATTTTGCATCGAATCGTGTCGGTGTTTTCTGCGCACTTATGCATTACAAATTGCTGAATAAGTGCGCAGAAAACACCGAAACAATTCGATGCAAAATCGCAGTTTTATTCACGATCCCGCACTTATACTAACTGCGAAAGGGGTCCAGTTGGGTGGGAACTGCGGAATATGCCTCTCAAGAAAATCACAGTCATGCGACTTTATGCCTTGCGGGCGTACGACCACGGTCGCCACCGGACGCGACAATATTTAAAAATATAAAAATAAAATACGAATGATTCTAGTTCCAACACAATCGCTGTGAAAATTATTGACAGCTAAATCAACAACCTTACAATCAATACGATTGTAAACTATATCTGGAGCTCGATTTGAAAAGGTCGTATGTGCTTTTGTCGATTAAAAATTCGATCAGTTGGATTCGCTTATTATAGCAAAAACCGTTGAAATTGAACAAAATTGATACATACAGCAGAATCATCACAAAACAGGCTTTCCGTTCCATCATTAAAAGTCTCCAAAATACCTTCCAAATTGCTACAATAACTTAAATAAACTGATCGAATTTTATATCGAAAAATGTACATACGACCTATTCAAATCGAGCTTCAGATATGATCAAACTATAAAATATGGAAGTAAGAAACGTCAAAATCGAATCACCCATTGTAGTTTTATCTTCTTCTTCTTTATGGCTCTACGTCTCCACTGAGACTTGGCCTGCCTCTCTCCAACTTAGTGTTCTTTGAGCACTTCCACAGTTATTGATTGGAGGGCTTTCTTTGCCAGCCATTGCATGAATTAGTATATTGTGTGGCAAGCACGATGATATACTATGCCCAGGGAGTCGAGAAATTTTTCCTGATTGGGACGGGAATCGAACCCGCCGTCTCCGGATTGGCGATCCGTAGCCTTAACCACTAGGCTAACTGGAGACCCCCTGTAGTTTTATAGCCTGCGTAAAAAGCTGGTATCCTACAACCTGAATGAGGAATTAAGAAGCGCCGCACAGTGGGATCATTCTGAAAAAAGACGATCAAAACCTCTAAGAGCCGTTAGATGACATTTTAGCATATAGGTGTCTTTGGAAGATGTGTTCAGAAATGGCGTCTCTGTTTTTATGCATATTCACTGTATGGTAAAACTGTAGGGTGAACCCGAGCAAAAAAATATTTTTTCAAAAAAAATTTTTAGAGGGTAGATGTCTTCAGCAAAGTTGTAGAACAAGTAATTTCAAGTAACTTTGCTGAAGACACCATATAGTTTGGTGTTCATTTTTTGGGAAAAAATATGAAAGTTTAAAAAACAACCTTAAAATCAGTTTTTTGAACTTTTCCATGATTATATCGTAAAATTTCAACGTGGTATGTTCTACAAGTTTGTAGATATTACTGGAATACACTATCTTGCCGAAGACACCAACTCTGTAAAATTGTAAATTGCTCCAGTAAACCAGTTTTTATGAAAATTTTTCACTATTTTCACTATTGAATATTTTTTGAATAGGCACTTTTTGGCAGCCGTGCTATCAAAATTTCAATGCTTTATCATGTCCAGAATAGACCAAAAGTTACTTAATAATCGGGTCTGATTTCTGATGCTATTTTAATAGTCATTTTTCAAAGAAAATATTCACAAATTTCATACAAATTAATTAATACAAACTGAAAACTCACGAAAACTTTTCGACATTAATATTTGTTAATCCAAATAGTATTCTTGTTGAAATAGTCTACATTTCTAACACTGTGGTTGACTTTACATTGAATATACGACAAAAAATATCGCTTTTAAATTTTTAGATGAGTTTTTAATACCAATTAAAGACTGTGTTTTTTATCTATTTTTTTTTATTGTAATTCCCAATGCATTTGTTTATGTTAAAATACATACATTAATCAATCAACTAAAACAATGATAACATTTTTTTTTCATTTGCTTTGTTAACATTATAACTTCGGTTAAAATACTAAAAAGGCGCAAATATAACGAATGCCTCTACAAGTTTTGTGTTGAAAATAAAAAAATAAAATAAAACGAGTGAAACATTGTTACATCACATTGAAATAGCCAGTATCTGTTAGAGATATTCTAGGTAAATCTTACGTCATGATGAAAATTCTTCACATATATTTTATTGAAATTGGTTATGCTGTTTGATACTCTTAAAAATTTATTTTTTCCAGTTTTCAAGAAATGCGTCCGTTACGTCGATTCCTGTCCATGATTTTCAAAATTCCTTCGTCGTAGACATATTACCTTGACAAATCCGCATCAAGATCACGGCTCGATTATGGATACTCTTCCGGAGGAGCCTTTAGTTTTAAGTTTATATTATAACGATTTTTTGAAAAGATAAAAACGTTTTGTGCCTTTTTGAGATAGATTTCGTAGATGAGAAAATCACTCAAAAAGCCTTTTCCCTCTTTCAAAATTTGTAGTTCAAAATAAATGACACTAACAGTTGAAATAGTCTACATTTATTTAACTTGTTTTTTTTTTCAGAATTACTACTTGGATGAGCTAAAAATAATATCGAAAGGTTGTCTAAGATTTGTGAATATTTTCTTTGAAAATTACTAGTAAAATAGCTTCAGATATCAAAGTGCCTTATCAGACCCGATTGTTAAGTCAATTTTGGACTATTCTGGACATAATGAACCATAGAAATTTTGACAGCACGGCTGCCAAAAAGTGCCTACTCAAAAAATATTTAATAGTGAGTTTTTAACTCATCTAAACATTTGATAAGCGATATTTTTTGTCGGGTATTCAAGGTAAAGTCAACCACAGTGTTAGAAATGTTGACTATTTCAACAAGAATACTATTTTGATTAACAAATATTAATGCCGAAAAGTTTTCGTGAGTTTTCAGTTTGTATTAATTAATTTGTATGAAATTTGTGAATATTTTCTTTGAAAAATTACTATTAAAATAGCATCAGAAATCAAAGTGCCTTATCAGACCCGATTGTTAAGTCACTTTTGGTCTATTCTGGACATGATAAAGCATTGAAATTTTGATAGCACTGCTGCCAAAAAGTGCCTATTCAAAAAATATTCAATAGTGAAAATAGTGAAAAATTTTCAAAAAAAAATTGGTTTACTGGAGCAATTTTCAATTTTACAGAGTTGGTGTCTTCGGCAAGATAGTGTATTCCAGTAGTACCTACAAACTTGTAGAACATATCACGTTGAAATTTTACGATATAATCATGGAAAAGTTCAAAAAACTGATTTTAAGGTTGTTTGTTAAATTTTCTTATTTTCTCCCTAAAAATGAAGTCCAAGCTATATGGTGTCTTCAGCAAAGTTACTTGAAATTACTTGTTCTACAACTTTGCTGAAGACATCTACCCTCTAAAAAAATATTTTAAAAATATATTTTTTGCTCGGGTTCACCCTACAGTTTTACCATACAGTAAATATGCATAAAAATAGAGAAGATTTTTCTGAACATATCTTCCAAAGACACCTATATGCTAAAATGTCATCTAACGGCTCTTAGAGGTTTCGATCGTCTTTTTTTAGAATGATCCCACTGTGCGCCGGTCAAAGAAGAGCAAATTTTGATTCGTCTGGAATAAAACGCTTCACTTTTTAAGCGCTGCTCTGCCGGTGGAAGCATAATTGTCCCATGTGCATTTTTGGCAATATTGAGATTTTGCAGCCCATGACCATGTATCATGGGGTACTATCATATGGGGAAATAAAAATTGGTAGTTTGTTCCGAAAATTGTTGAAAAAATGCAAGGCCGATTTGTAACATTCTTAAAAGTGGACGCATAAGCGTCACGTTCCATTGGAAATCCTATGGAACTATAAAATCGCTCTAAAACAAAAATTAGTGCTCAAATTCAAAATTGGTTGATGTTAGAACACGATTCAGCACTTATACTTCATATTTGAGACCATTTACTTTTTTCGAACTTTGGACGCGATTTTCTCGATTGTCTGTTTTTGCACATGGGACATTTATGCGTCCACCGGCAGTGCTGCGCACCTCCGAGATTAATAGAAATTTCTCGATCGATTCATTGAAAGCAGATCGGTTTATTGATTGGTACAGAAAAGCAATCAAAATATGAAGAAGTCTCAAAACGAGGTTTTTGGCGTAATATTCTGCCTCTCGTAAGCAGACTTCATTGTCAACGAAGCTAGTGTAGCGTACAAATTCAGATGAAACTTATTTATTTTCGAATAGTATTACAAAATTGATTTTAATTATATAAACGGTGCTAAAATACCTAAATAATAACCGACTATTTTTCTATACAAATAGTGATTTTTCCATAAACGAATTATACCTCAAGCAGTCCTCAACACCAAACCAATAATTCGTTGAGATATTTTATCAATACCTACAAAATACAAAACCAAGTTATTTTCAATACCTAGGTAACAGATAATACCTTATCTTAGTATGATATTTACCTGACTATAGTATGCTGCAGTTATGTGTCAGTTATTCGTTCCTGCTCGGGAATCCCCATCTGCTCCAAAGTCTGCTATACAAAGTCGATTTTGCAGGCTTACACCCGTGTTTAAAACAAAATCGAAGCATCATAAGAATTCTTCTAGAATAAACATTGCTAAACAAAATTGAGTAAGTTCGGAAGATCGGATAGAAATGAACCGGATAGAAACCACCGGACCCAACAATTCGAAACTGTCGCTTCGGTTGCCTCCTTCTCAGGTAAGCATTCTTTCGCTCCCTTCGAAAGGCGAGCATCTCTTTATCAACTTCCACCGGATCCGACAGAGCGTATCTGTCGCTACGGCAGCCCCCTTTTGAGGCGAGCTTTTCCTTTTTGCTTGCACCGGCCAGATTTTCATCCCTGCCCCTGTGGAGCATCTTATTCCTCTTTTGTCTGACCCGTCTCTTTTCTGACAACCTGACACGGTGGATCGCATCCACCGCTAAGGCAAGTTCCCTTCGTGAGGTGAACTTTTTACTTTGGACAGCCTGACCCGGTGGATCGTATCCACCACTAAGGCCAATTCCCTTCATGAGGCGAACTTTTTACTTTTTACAACTACCGGACCCGACAGTTCGAAACTGCTGCTACGGTTGTAGCATACGACAGATCGTATCTATCGCTACGGCAGCTCCCTTCTGAGGTGAGCTTTTCCTTTTCGCCTGCACCGGTCAGATTTTCATCCGCCGGTGAGGCATCGTTTCCCTCTTTCGACTGACGGTCAGATACTATCCGCTGGGATCAGACAGTATATATATTCACCACTTTACCACGCTATTTCATATTCCGAGTCAAATTTCAATCAGCTTCGATTTTCTACGCTGGGTTCTTGTTTCTCGTCGCCAATGTGGTGTTTCTCTTTTGACAGTTCTATTACAAATGATCTTTCTAAACATACCGCCTACTCAGCGGTCACCACAGTATGACTACTGACAATGTCGTGCGCGAAATGTACCGTGAAGAAGTGAAATGGAACGATGTCGACCGAGCAGTAACGCGAATTGCTGAATAGCGGAATGGCGTGAAGACCAGAGGATCTCGGATCGCGATCGGAGTTGACTCACCGTCGGGGACAAGACCGTGACGTAGTTCTGTTTTTTTTTCATCGGAGTGATAGTGAACTGGAAGTCAACCTCCAACCGGCATCGCTGGGTCGACCTCGGCACCTGGATGGTCGAGATTGAATTCTCGGTTTCGGGAGAACTTCTTTCGCTGGGGATTTTTTCCATCAGAGTAGGCTAGGTCCACCGCCGGGAGAGTAGGCTAGATCGATAACGTCATGGAAAGCACGGTCGCTGGGGCGCCAGTGAACCGGAGACCAGTCTCCAACCGGAAAAAACAGAATCTAGCTCGACACCGACTCGGGAAGATCGGTTCGGAAGAGCTTCCATCGCCAGGGAAGTTTTTGGCGGAGTAGGATTGATCTACCACTGGGGATTTTCCAAAGCTGTAACATAAAAGAAGAAAATGGTTTATCAGATATAATGTTTTAAAAATGTGTTAAAATGTTTATTAAGTTTTACTAGAAGCTCTAACACGTTTAGCTGATCTACTCAAAATTTCAAACTCCTGAAGAATTCTAAACATTATGAGTTGAGATTCGACTGCCTAATGAAAAATAATTAGAATTAACTGATCCATGTGATTTTCAATTATTTGGCTGTTTTGTGAGCTGCTAAAGCAAGTGCCGGCAGTAGTGCAAATCAATATTACGATTGGTTCTAATAATGATTAGGATGGTTCAAATTAGTCGTAGCATTCATGTAGGGTAAGTGTACCAGTTATGGCTATAGTGATTCTCTATTTGGCCATAGTGAATATTTGGAAAGTTTTTAAGTTTTAAACTACAATGAGTGTTTTATTAGCAAGATTAGCAAGTACGATATTTTGACTGTGATAATTAGCCAATCCGAAGGGCAATGACCCTTGTTTGGCAATCACCAAGTACCCAATGTGAGCTTGAAAATTGATTGTATATTTATCTGAAACTGACTAAATTGGGATGTCCTTAGAAGGTTATTGGTAATACGTTTTGCCACATAATTGTATTTCGGAAATGAACTGAGTTATACCGTACCGAGGCCATTGAAGCAGGGATGGGTTTTGCTGCTACCTGGTGAAGAATATTGAAAGTACTTTTAATAACCTACAACTTCGTTTTAACAAAGTTCGAAAAGTCAAATATTATTTGGCCATTGTTTGATACGGTTTCGTGAATCATTCACACTGTGTATTGGTTTTGACGGAGCTAAGATTCTCATCTCTAAATCTTCTGTGAAAGATGTAAGTTATAGCCGCATACATTTAATACGTGAACGTAAGAAAAAACCTGAAGAGTAAGTTCCTGGTTGAGTGCCAAGAACCAGTGAGAAAGTCAAATTCTGGTGGCGCTTAAAGAAATCTAGCGACTTTAGGATTGCTGACATAGTAGAAGAGTTAGTTTGTCCACGCTGCATCATAGATCCCACCACTCCTCGAATCGAGCCGCTTGTCTGGTAGAGGTAGCTTCAGTAAACTGTTGGACAGGCGAATGAAAATTACTTTTGGACTCTTTGTAGTATGCAGTCTGTCCATGCTTGCTTTCTACAGAGGTTCGGAGTAGAGGCAGTGTTGTGGAGCTGATATCTTCTGGTGGCTGTCCAGAAAACTGATATGGGGTGCGGGTATTGGTCTTAGAGACCGGGGACTGGGCCAAGTATTTAATGATCGTCATAGCTTCCAATAGTGATTTTAACCTTAGGGGTGGTGGGGGCAAAGTGGACAGGTGGGGTAAAATGGACAGGGTACAGTTTCATGGCTTTTTTTCTTTTTTCAAATATTTCAACGATTGAAGCTTATGCCTAAGCATGAATCATTATACTTTTGCTGATCTTGAACATTAAAATCAAATAAACCTCTTCAAGATGACAAAAACTTCAAAAATAACGTAAAAAATCGGAAATGATGTAACTGCTTATAATTGCTAAGGTTTTCTCGTAAGTTATTTTCAAATTATTACAAGTTTTACAGCCTAAACCAATAAAGTCCTCGTAGAAGAATATATTTGACCGAAAAAAAAATTATGTTTTGTAAAAAAACATGTTTTGGAAATAATTTTAACAAAATCAGACCGTGGGGGTAAAATGGACAATCGGTTCAAATTCTACCAAAATTTCATATTTTGTTTTGCAAACTTCAGAATCATCAGCCGTTATACCTATCGTGAGATAACTGGAGTAAAAAGTTGTAAAAAAATATTGTATATCAACAAAACATAATTTTCACCCAAAACAGTGCTTGTTTTTTACACTATTTTTACAATAATTATTTAATTGTGTTTCTAAGTTTGTATTAAAAGTTTGAAAACAACAAAATAAAGATATCGTATGAAATTTGATAGTTTGTATTTAAAAACATAGAAACAATATGTTGTTATATAACTTTTAACGACTTGTTCATTTTACCCCATCGATTGTCCATTTTACCCCCACCAATTTTTTTCACGCTATTTTGATGCACGATTTGGTGAATAAAATAATCAAAGAAAACAATATTTTTTAAATGCAACCCCTTACAAGATTTCTAGAGTATATCATTACCTTCCATGTTACTCGGAAAAGCAGATTGATTTTGCCGCATTTCCGCGGGAAACGACCAAAATGCTTAGGTTGTCCACTTTACCCCCACCACCCCTACGCGTCGCGACAACGAGTTATTTTAACCATAATCGCGATCGAGCTCATGAAGAATGGTAACGATAGGATTCGGCGCTACGGTGCAGATGTTTTGTGGCTGATTGGTGGCCTTCAATTCGTAAAAGCTTTTATAAACGAGCGGTATTCTCTAACTTCATCAAACACCCTTAGGTAGCACGATTTTGCTTTCAGCTCAGTCAAGTCTAATCCATGAAGATGGCCAATGCTAGGATAGGACTGTTTGCATTGATTTTAGTGAACATCATTTACGAATCGTAGAAGGCAAAACTTGTTTTGTTTAAGCACCTAATGTGACCAGATTGGATTTGAGGAATTGTATTACGAAAACTCCCCCAACGTCAATAGAGAAAAAATATTCGTAGATATTTTTTTCCTCCTAGGAACCTGAAATGGTTACTTTTACGTTGGGCGCCAGTGAAACTTTTTTTGAGCCCGGGAGTCGATCGCGCCGGCCCAGAAGGAGCCGTGCCTAAGCCCCAAGCTGCTGGTCCAGCCAACGGCAGCTTCCGGGGTGGGCTCACAAGGCCTCTTTTGACTCACGGTTCCCAGGGCGTTTCGGATGGGGAAGTTTTCGGTGGGGTTTGACTTAAAAAGTGATTCGAATTACTTACAGATTTATTAACTTCTGAAAAAGACGTCGCGCAGTGGCTGGTGGAGTGACGGAACACGGATCTCGTCCATCGTGTCGCCGGCCGGTTTATGTTTACCGGAGTGCGCCATTCTTCTGCGCCGCCGGTGATGCGGATGTCCAGCTGATGCTAATAGGGCCGTCGTTACGGTCCCCGAAGGCGGCCAGGTGAACACCAAAGGTGGTGGGGGTGATGATGGCTTGATTTGAGTCTGAATCTCGTCCTAGGTTTCCCCGAAGGCGCGTTGGTGAAATCTTCGTGTGCCGGGCGGGACAGGCTTGAGGTGCCAGGCGGAGGTGATCGGACGATCGACCGGGGACCGGGGTCGATCCGGCGGTTTGGCGAGGTGATCAACGGTTGGCCGAGGAGCAGCGCGGCCGGCATTCTTCCCCACGAGGCTGCAATACTTGCCCAAATCGGAAGGTCAAACTGGGTAACTCCGATATACAAAAGCTGGCACTTCTTCCTCCAAGCACGAGTCGCGATTAACTGATCCCGAACACCTCTTGTCGCCACCTTGCGGACCCATCGCCAGATGTTCTCTCCAGCTTTCTCTCAACGCTCTGTCTTTCCGCCTCCATCGCCGCATGCTTCAGGCGGCTGCTGGAAACTCACCACCTCTTAATTGCGCGTTGGCGTAACGCGTCGCGCATTGAGTCGATACACACGACGCCCACTCTTCGAATCAACCGTTGGAGTAACTATACAATCGTTTCCCTACATTCCCCTACCATAAGCACTAAGTTACCGTTCGGTAACAAATTTTTTGTCATCTCATTAATAAATTGATTCCCCATATTTGATTATTTATGCTTGACCGACATCTGGTACTTAAACCAATGTAATCGTAAGGACAGTTAAAATGTATGATTTTTTCTAACTACTGCTTTTGGTGGGGAATTAAAGGCATAATAAGTATTAATCTAATATGTTTCAAACATGCCCAAAACTGATTAAATGAGGCATCTTAAATATATACATATCGGTGCTTTAAGACGCTTTCAAGACAAAATTGATTACCGTCGATGGGGGTGACAATGGGTCTGGGGGTGAGATTTGGTCAAATCGGAGAGATGTTTTTACACGTCAAGATGCAGAATAAAATGTTTGGCAATAATCATTTTTTGTTAAATTTGTGGCTAAACTTATACGATGAAACTACTAGTAAATCACTCTGAAAAAAAATCTCCTTCGTGATGTTCCACACAAGTACCTAACCATATATTTTGTTATATGTGGTTAACTGTAGGTATTACCTGGTTGATGCAATGAAAAGAGCGGGCTGCGTCATTGCATTTTTTTATTAAAAAATATTGTTTTCGACTTACTCGGTGTTTTCGGCTATTCAGTCTTATGGTTTCAAACGGTAGTTTGTTAACTGCCCGACGTTTCGGCTGTTTTTGGCAGCCTTCTTCTAGGGGAAACTGAAAAGGGGTCTTTTATTCAATTTTATGCTCGACATCTGATTAAAATTGTACATACTTAGATCTATCGTTTATGTTTGTGAACATATATCGTGTGTTGGCTTGTCGTACATTTTTAGCGTGATTCTGTGGGAGATAGAGTGGTGTGTTGGGAACGTCTGTTGGGTGTAGAATTATGTTGGCTTACAGTTGTGGGTGGTTTCAGTTTGCTACTAATTTTCTACGTTTTCACCACTGATCACGGACACTGTTTAACTGCCCGTTCAAAATGGTGATCTTTTGCTATGGCGCTTTTTTAGACCATTACAGGTCAACTTGCATCTGGCCGTTTGCTCAACTATTGGTCGTTCCATCCCATGAGCATGAAAATCAACGTCGCGGAAAACCTAATATTGAGAGTCAACCGCCTCACCAACAACCAAACACTTCAACAACAGAAGCAGATAATCTTCAAAATACTCCGAATGAACGATTATCCGGCAAAGCTCACCAACAGGCTGACCAATAAGCTGACAGACTCCCAACCGCATCAAAACGAAATCGCCACGGCCGAAAATCCGCCAGAAAACAGCCAAGCCGTGAACACAAACAACAACAATGATCATGGGGCGCCCACCGAAAACGTCCTGTACCGCTCGCTACCGTATGTTCCTGTCCTCTCATCCCAAATCAGCAGAATCCTGAAAAGTTAAATTCCGAACGTTGAAATTGCATCCAAAGCAATAAACACCACGGCGAAGATTATCGGCAACAACAAAGATCCAGTGGAACCGCCGCTTCAGTCAAACGTCGTATATCGAATACCCTGCAACGACTGTCCAATGCACAATGGTCCGAATTCACGTTTTAGCAGGAAAAAAATCCGTATCTCTGTTTTCGTTAGTTTTAGGCATTTGGTGTCTTCAGAGAAGTTGTTTGAATTTGTTTGCTGCATCTTTTCCAAAAAAAATTGATTAGGGTGGTCCTCGTCTTAGCTCAAATCTGAAATAGAACATTTTTATTTTAAGTCATACGCGATCGAGTTCTTCAGCAGAGTTGTAGGCAATGGTATTTCGAACAACTTTGCCGAATACGCCGTTTATCTAACTCTTAATTTGAACATAGTAGGTCAATTTTAAGTTTTGGCTTAGGGTGAGCCACCCAAAAACGGGTTTTTCGCAATAACTTTTTTATTTGATTTTTTTCGAAGATGTGAGCTTCGGAGCAATTGAAGAGCAAGTAATGCCGCATATTTATTCTGAACATTGCATGTTGCTAGGTCTTGTCATTCAAATGTTATGGGCAATTTTGACTTAAAAACAACGATGTCTTCAAATGCTTGTATCTCATAAAGCTGGTAAAATAAAAAAAGTTCTTTAAGCGGCATTTGGAAGGTCACATATAAAGCCAAATTTGGAGCAAATATTACAAGAACGTTATTTTTTAAATTGGAATAAATCGACTCCAAAAATCTCCTTAAAAATCGAAAAACGTCATATAACTCATACAATTTTAAAGATAGAGTCAAACTGTCTTCGAAAAAAATGTGGGTTTTTACCATACCTAAAAGTTTCCCATACACGACATTTTTGTAAGACGTGAAACAAAAGCTTGAAATTAATAATTTGTTTTTTAAGAATATAATCGTTCTGATTGCCTAGAAAAACAAAGCATGTACCCCTAAGAATCAAATTATCAATTTCAAGCTTTTGTTTCACGTTTTTCAAAAAACTCGTGGATGGAAAACTTGTAGGCATAGTAAAAACTTACATTTTTTCCGAAGACAGTTTGACTGTATCTTTGAAATTTTATGAGTTAGAGGTAGTTTTTTCAATTTTTAAGGGGATTTTTGGAGTCGATTTATTCCAATTTAAAAAATAACGTTCTTGTAATTTTTGCTCCAAATTTGGCTTTATATGTGACCTTCCAAATGCCGCTTATAGAACTTATTTAATTTTACCAGCTCCTAGAGATATAAACATTTTAAGACATCGTTGTTTTCAAGTCAAAATTGCCCATAACATTTGAATGACAAGACCTAGCAACATGCAATGTTCAGAACAAATATGCGTCATTACTTGCTCTTCAAATGCTCCGAAGCTCACATCTTCAAAAAAAATCAAATGAAAAAGTTATTGCGAAAAAACCGTTTCTGGGTGGCTCACCCTAAGTCAAAACTTAAAATTGACCTACTCTGTTCAAATCAAGAGCTAGATAAACGGCGTATTCGGCAAAGTTGCTCGAAATACCATTGCCTACAACTTTGCTGAAGAAATCGATCGCGTATGACTTAAAATTAAAAAGTTCTATTCCAGATTTGAGTTAAGACGCGGAACACCCTAATCAAAAATTTTTGGAAAAGATGCAGCAAACAAATTCAAACAACTTCTCTGAAAACACCAAATGCCTAAAATTAACGAAAACGGAGATACGGATTTTTTTTCCTGCTAAAACGTGGATTCGGACCATTGTGCAATGGTATACATCGTTATGACTAGGAACTACCTACGCCAACGAATGTACGGGCATCAAACGGATATCAACAAATACAACACCATGATAGCAAACGGCATCAACGATACACTGCAGCAGATGGATACAGTAGGTGGCACACAGCTCTAATAGAACACATAATCAAACACAAACACACATGTTTGACACAAATAGGGTTGTAATCATTGACAAAACACACAAAACTAGCAATCTCCCCATACTGGAAATGTGCCATATAAGCAATACGACCAATACAGTGAACCGGAGAACCAAAGTAGAAGGTCTCAGTATCATTTATGCAGGGATACTCCACACATACAAAACACGTCTAAAAACCAACTCGGCTAGAAATGACAACACAAACACTAATGTAACACAACAAGTTGACCTGTAATGGTCTACTTAAAAAAGCGCTATAGCGAAAGCTCACTATTTTGAACGGGCAGTTAAACAGTGTCCGTAATCAGTGGTAAAAACGTAGAAAATTAGTAGCAAACTAAAACCACCCACAACTGTAAGCCAACATAATTATACACCCAACAGACGTTCCCAACACACCACTCTATCTCCCACAGATTCACGCTAAAAATGTACGACAAGCCAACACACGATATATGTTCACAAACGTAAACAATAGATCTAAGTATGTACAATTTTGATCAGATGTCGAGCATAAAATTGAATAAAAGACCCCTTTTCAGTTTCCCCTAGAAGAAGGCTGCCAAGAACAGATAGTTACAGAATCTACCAGTCGAAAACCACTGTAAAATTATTTTCGACCTTATGTCTAAATATTAAGAATGGGGGTGAGATTGGGTAGCGAGGTTTTGTTATCCTCCAAGTTCCATCCTCCACGAATATTGTGCTATTTTTTAGTACGATTAGTTATCTTCCCAAGCCATCCTCCAGGAATATACTCAGATTGCATATATTCAGGAGTACCTATAAGCAGAAAACAGTGAATTACTTTTTAGTACGATTAGTTATCCTCCAAGCAATGTATCAGGTAGGTATACATTTAGGGGTATTACGTGGATTTTAACGATCCGGCAGATCAATCAATGCATTTTTTTTTTTTGCAATACCGCAATTTCAATGCAGATTACTTTGTGATAAAAACAGACATACTACATACAAAATTCAAACAATAAGCCTGTTTCCTGCAAGCAAAAACTCATACAACGGATCTGTAACTCTAAGCTTCCAACATAAAAAATCAACATTCTGTATTTAATTTTTTTTTCGTAATTTCGGGTCATATGGCTCCTTCGCAAAACAAATTCAGAACATGACCATCATACAGGATTCGTCCTTAGAGTCCTGCTGGTGAGTCCTGATGTCGGAAACTTATGCCACGGATCTGTAACTCTGAGCTTCCGGGATCAAAACTCGTTATTTTCTATAGAAATCATATTTGTCAATAGTTCGGCTCATATGGCTCCTTCACAAAACAAATTCAGGACATGACCATCATACAGGGTTCGTCCTTAGAATCCTGCTGGTGAGTTCTGATGTCGGAAACTTATGCCACGGATCTGTAACTCTGAGCTTCCGGGATCAAAACTCGTTATTTTCTATAGAAAACATATTTGTCAATAGTTCGGCTCATATGGCTCCTTCCCAAAACAAATTCAGGACATGACCATCATACAGGATTCGTCCTTAGAGTCCTGCTGGTGAGTCCTGATGTTGGAAACTTATGCCACGGATCTGTAACTCTGAGCTTCCGGGATCAAAACTCGTTATTTTTTATAGAAATCATATTTGTCGTAATTTCGGCTCATATGGCTCCTTCCCAAAACAATTTCGGGACATGCTCATCATACAGGATTCGTCCTTAGAGTCCTGCTGGTGAGTCCTGATGTCGGAAACTTATGCCACGGATCTGTAACTCTGAGCTTCCCGGATCATATGGCTTCTTCTTAAAACAAATTCAGGACATGATCATCATACAGAATTCGTCCTTAGAGTCCTGCTGGTGAGTCCTGATGTCGGAAACTTATGCCACGGATCTGTAACTCTGAGCTTCCAGGATCAAAAATTGACATTTTCTATAGAAATCGTATTTGTCGTACATTCGGCTCATATGGCTTCTTCTCAAAACAAATTCAGGACATGACCATCATACAGTTCGTCCTTAGAGTCCTGCTGGTGAATCCTGATGTCGGAAACTTATGCCACGGATCTGTAACTCTGAGCTTCCGGGATCAAAAATTGAAATTTTCTATAGAAATCGTATTTGTCGTACATTCGGCTCATATAGCTTCTTCTCAAAACAAATTCAGGACATGACCATCATACAGGATTCGTCCTTAGAGTCCTGCTGGTGAGTCCTGATGTCGGAAACTTATGCCACGGATCTGTAACTCTGAGCTTCCAGGATCAAAAACACTAGTTTACAGCATTTTTGAACTCGGTAAGCTGATGATCATTTTTGGTGTAGAATCATGCCCTGAGTTCGAAAACGCGAAAGAAAAAAAAATTACAGTAGAGCGGAATTTTTTTCGACTTTCCATACAAGGTTGATAATTTGAAATCGATTTTTGTTCCATTTTTAAGCAAAGTCGCTCGCTTCAAACATCTCATTCTTCGTAATCAATGCTCCGATTGAGCTGAAATTTTTACTGTAACTCGCCTACATATGATATGTCAAATAAACGTCGAGAAAGAATTTTTAAGTTGTTTTTTTCTTATTGTAAAAAATACATTTCTTCAAAGAATTTTGAGAATTCTGTTAAAATCGTCCCTAAATCTCGCTAAAATCTTGAATTTCATCAATCTGACGCAAAACCTGTATTCAGATGACCGAATGGTATTGTATTCAGCTTTTAATTTATGTTAAAAGATTTAAAATTGGTTGAACAAAACGCAATATATTTGAATTTTAGTAAATTACATATTTTGAAAAGTTGCAAAACTCGATATTGAGCTCAAACTCAAAAACTGTTCAACTTAAATTTTTTTGAGGTTCGGTTTCGAAATCAGCACTAAATTGTGCTTCAAAAATTTTGGTCTTTGACAGAAGTTCACGGCTTTCGTTTTATTTGGTAAACTTGTGAAATCGACATTTTCTATAGAAATCATATTTGTCAATAGTTCGGCTCATATGGCTCCTTCCCAAAACAAATTCAGGACATGACCATCATACAGGATTCGTCCTTAGAGTCCTGCTGGTGAGTACTGATGGCGGAAACTTATGCCACGGATCTGTAACTCTGAGCATCCGGGATCAAAAATCGACATTTTCTATAGATATCATATGTGTCAATAGTTCGGCTCATATGGCTCCTTCCCAAAACAAATTCAGGACATGATCATCATACAGGATTCGTCCTTAGAGTCCTGCTGGTGAGTCCTGATGTCGGAAACTTATGCCACGGATCTGTAACTCTGAGCTTCCAGGATCAAAAATCGACATTTTCTATAGAAATCATATTTGTCGTAATTTCGGCTCATATGGCTCCTTCCCAAAACAAATTCGGGACATGGCCATCATACAGGATTCGTCCTTAGAGTCCTGCTGGTGATTCCTGATGTCGGAAACTTATGCCACGGATCTGTAACTCTGAGCTTCCGGGATCAAAAATTGACATTTTCTATAGAAATCGTATTTGTCGTACATTCGGCTCATATGGCTTCTTCTTAAAACAAATTCAGGACATGACCATCATACAGGATTCGTCCTTAGAGTCCTGCTGGTGAGTCCTGATGTCGGAAGCTTATGCCACGGATCTGTAACTCTGAGCTTCCGGGATCAAAAATTGACATTTTCTATAGAAATCGTATTTGTCGTACATTCGGCTCATATGGCTTCTTCTTAAAACAAATTCAGGACATGACCATCATACAGGATTCGTCCTTAGAGTCTTGCTGGTGAGTCAGGCCGGAAACTTATGCCACGGATCTGTAACTCTGAGCATCCGGGATCAAAAATCGACTTTTTCTATCCACTTATCCGCGAGCGATCATGGCGGCGGCGAGCACAAATAACCGATTCGAGTTTTGACGTTTCTTGGGTATCGCAATCGGTTGGCGCCAAAAAACGGTGGAGGAAGGGGTGAGGAGGAGAATGAAACTGTTTTGACTTTCCCCCAAGAAACGTCAAAAACCGAACCGGTTGGATATGCCCGCCTCCGCCATTACCGCTCGCGGATAAGTGGATAGAAATCATATTTGTCAATAGTAACCCGTGACGTGGGTAGATCACCTTGGAATGGTGCGTTACGGCGTAAGATCTACCATATTATACTAAATTTTAATCTTGCTATTTTCCAGTCTGGTTAAGTTAAATGCAAGATCAAGATTTGGTGTACTTTTTTACTGTTTTTTTTTTGTTTATAAATTGTTTTTTATTCTATTTTTGTAATTTGTTTTTCACTGCTTATATATCGTTTGTTTCAGAGGGATGCAGGTAAATTTGTCCTATGTGTAAATAACAATATACAAAAAATATAACAGTTGTGAACGTATCACCATTTAATACTATTTTCTATTTCAGATTTACAAGCAGCAATCAAAACGGCGAAGCATCTCCTTTTTAGAAAGATTAAGATTACCGTACGATTCAGTGGCAGGTAGACCACGGTGCCCGCGTTGATTTCTTCGAGCCGAGTTTCGTAATTTCGCGTGTTCTGTTTCATCGAGTACAATTTCGTAATTTCACGGGTGTTGATGTGTGTTTTTTTGTTTCTTATTTTCGCGAACCTCGTTTTACGCGAACTATTTTTGATATAAAAAAAAATGAAATGGCTGGAAGCCATCCGGTAGTTAAAATACAGTGATCGGGGCGAGAGTATGGTATCCGGGCCGTACGACGCCAGCTAGCAGTAGATGCGATTTTACATTATTCCCTGACATATCGCGTATGTGAGGACGTTTTCAATTTTTCGCGAGTGCATCGTTCATAGCAAACCAAGAATCGGTCTGGTGATTGTAGCAATTTGTTTACCAAAACAATGCCCCTAGCAAATCATCCCTTCCCGTATCCAAACTCCTAGTGATTACTCGTAGTAACGCAGAGAATTCCTCGGTTATTGGCCTAAGCGAGAATCACGTCATCACTTCCTTCCCTATCCTCAATTGACCTGCATTCGGACGCGGCCGGCGCTGGTATTGCTTTTTAAAAAAAGTATTGGGATGCCATCATTTACACAATGATGAGAAGGCTAGTCCCAAGCATTATCTGTTGGTTTTTTGTGTAAATGCAGTTTTCCTTGCAATAACAGAGGAGCAACCGCGGGCGGTCAATCATGCTCATGCTCATGCTCAGAAATCATATTTGTCAATAGTTCGGCTCATATGGCTCCTTCCCAAAACAAAATCAGGACATGACCATCATACAGGATTCGTCCTTAGAGTCCTGCTGATGAGTCCTGATGTCAGAAACTTATGCCACGGATCTGTAACTCTGAGCATCCGGGATCAAAAATCGACATTTTCTATAGAAATCATTTTTGTCGTTAATTTAAGTCGTATGGCTCCTTCCCAAAACAAATTCAGGACATGACCATCATACAGGATTTGTCCTTAGAATCCTGCTGGTGAGTCAGGCCAGAAACTTATGCCACAGATCTGTAACTCTGAGCATCCGGGATCAAAAATCGACATTTTCTATAGAAAACATATTTGTCGTTGGCATCTTCAATATTTAGATTTTTGAAGTAATAGGGTGACGATGGGTATTATCGGCAGGTTTGTTCTCTTCGTCATGGAGAGTTTTTGTGGGCCGAATTGCCTGGAATTTGGGTACCGTAATCCGGGGTAACATTGATCAGAATTTTCGATCTTTCTTGAATAATTCTCTTGGTAAAGCGTACGTTACATGTTTTATATTTTAAAAACAAGTACTGGCCCTCTGAGTATGTGTTAACCTACTCGAAATAGTATTGTAAAACTATAAAACGTGTTTAAATAGGCTATTTAATTTAATTTTTGATTTTATTGATTTGGGGTAACATTGATCATGTCAGTGATTAATGTTCGTTTGTGTTGAAAATACCCTTACATACTAGCAATTTACATACTAGCAATTTGTTTACCAAAACAATGCCCCTAACAAATCATCCCTTCCCGTATCCAAACTCCTAATGATTACTCGTAGTAACGCAGAGAATTCCTCGGTTATTGGCCTAAGCGAGAATCACGTCATCACTTCCTTCCCTATCCTCAATTGACCTGCATTCGGACGTGGCCGGCGCTGGTATTGCTTTTTAAAAAAGTATTGGGATGCCATCATTTACACAATGATGAGAAGGCTAGTCCCAAGCATTATCTATTGGTTCTTTGTGTAAATGCAGTTTTTTTTGCAATAACAGAGGAGCAACCGCGGGCGGTCAATCATGCTCATGCTCATGCTCAGAAATCATATTTGTCAATAGTTCGGCTCATATGGCTCCTTCCCAAAACAAAATCAGGACATGACCATCATACAGGATTCGTCCTTAGAGTCCTGCTGGTGAGTCCTGATGTCAGAAACTTATGCCACGGATCTGTAACTCTGAGCATCCGGGATCAAAAATCGACATTTTCTATAGAAATCATTTTTGTCGTTAATTTAAGTCGTATGGCTCCTTCCCAAAACAAATTCAGGACATGACCATCATACAGGATTTGTCCTTAGAATCCTGCTGGTGAGTCAGGCCAGAAACTTATGCCACAGATCTGTAACTCTGAGCATCCGGGATCAAAAATCGACATTTTCTATAGAAAACATATTTGTCGTTGGCATCTTCAATATTTAGATTTTTGAAGTAATAGGGTGACGATGGGTATTATCGGCAGGTTTGTTCTCTTCGTCATGGAGAGTTTTTGTGGGCCGAATTGCCTGGAATTTGGGTACCGTAACCCGGGGTAACATTGATCAGAATTTTCGATCTTTCTTGAATAATTCTCTTGGTAAAGCGTACGTTACATGTTTTATATTTTAAAAACAAGTACTGGCCCTCTGAGTATGTGTTAACCTACTCGAAATAGTATTGTAAAACTTTAAAACGTGTTTAAATAGGCTATTTAATTTAATTTTTGATTTTATTGATTTGGGGTAACATTGATCATGTCAGTGATCAATGTTCGTTTGTGTTGAAAATACCCTTACATACTAAATTCGGGGTCGCTGATTTCGAATATGTTGTCCAAATTCTAACAAGTAATGAACTTTTTGAGTTTTTTTAGGATTAAAATCCTCCAAACCGCGAATAACGCCTAAAGGTAGGCAATGGCTTAAGGAATTGATAGCTTACTTTTATTAAATCGTTTATTTTATTGAAAAATAGCATTTCTATAAAAGTTTCGTGTATTAAATCCAACTCTAGGATATCATAATGAAGTAATACAGTGATTTTGAACCTCATATTGTATCTAGTATTCATGCCATGCAAGAATGTTTGACAATGTATCTCATTGCATTACGAAACACTGTTATGGAAAAAGCGGTTTATTTCAATGTTTATGAAATTCAATTTTCATGAATAACATGTCATTTATTAGCTAAGTAATAGCAGATAACGATATACCATTCAATAATAGAAGCTGATTCAATGTAAAATGCTTGTTTGGACACTTCATGAGGTCGGTCAAGTCGATCAATGTTACCCCGCTGATCAATGATACCCCGTTTTACGGTATATAACTCAGCTTAGTTGGGAAGGATTTGAGGCCAACTCTGAGAGCTACAGGGTTCAATTTCTTGTGGAGGATTTCCTGGAGAAATCTCCGGTGAATTTTGTGGAGGAATTTCCAGAGCAATCTCCGGAGAATATCTTGGACGAATCCCCATTCCTGGAAGAGTCCTCAAGGAATTACTTTAGAAATTTATGGAGAATTTCCTTGAGGAATCTCCGGAGAATTTCCTAGAGAAATATCCGGAGGAATTCGTGCAAGAATTTCCGGAGGTATCCTCGGAGGAATTCCTGAAAAAATCTCCGGAGGATTTTCTGGAAGAACCCGTCTTGGAATTCCCGAGGACGATTTATGGGAGGCAGCTACGAAGGCATTCCTGGAGGAACTCCCGAAAGTTCACCACTAACAATTCTCGTAAAAACTTCTTCAGGAAAACCCGATGGAGTTCCTCAAGGAATTCCTAAAGGAACTCCTGGAGGAATTCTCGAAAGTACTCCCAATGGAACTGTTAAAGGAATATTCAATGGAATTCCTGGAGCAATCCTTGAAGGACCTGAAGCAACTTCTTTCAAAAATCGTTAGTAATCCCTTTCTGGATTCTTTTCAAGATTCGCCCTGGAATTCATTCCGAGCTTCAAACAAGAAGTCATTCCGGGGATTCCTTTAAGATTCCTAAGATTTGTCCAGAAAGTACTGCTGGATATTACTCCAGAAATTCATTATAGGAATTTCTTTTTGTGATACTCCCAAAAACTCCTTCTGGGATTTAGCCAGACCTCTCAGCAATTCTTTCAGGGGATTCCTGAAAAAAAAATCTTTCAGGGATTTCTCCAAGAATCCTTTTTGGCGATTCTTGTAGAAATTATATATAGGATTCGTCTAGAAATTTCTTCCGAGAATTTCTCCCGGAATTTCTTCTGTATATTGCTCAAGAAATTTCTTCTCGCGATTTCTTCGGGAATCCCTCTCGGGATTTCTACAGAGTTCCTTCAGATGTTTTCTCCAGGAATTCCAAAGAGGAGTTCTTTCTGAGGCTTTCTGCGGAAATTCTTGCAGATAATTTCTCCAGGAATTATTTATTTGTTTATTTATTTTTAACTTGGCATTTGGAAGAGGGAAAACTCCTTTTGGAGTGTCCATAAATGACGTAGTTTTGGGGGGAGGGGGGAGTCTAAGATTGTGCGACGAGCCATGTATTAGGTATGGCAAAATATGCTTCGAGGGGGAAGAGGGAGTAAAAAACCGGCCTAAAAATGCTACGTAAATTATGGACGTTACCTTTGAGCGATTTCCATTTGAAATACTTCTCAAAAAAGCACAAAACCTCTTCATCTTTTCAAAAACCATTATAGTTATAAAACGAAAAAAAACCATAGCAGCGCCAGAGTCTTGATGCTTCAATTTCTCCAGGAATTACCTATGGATATAACTCCAGAAATTCATTGTGGGAATCCTACAGGATATACCTCTAGGAAATTATGCTAAATATTCCTTTTTCCTTTTTCTTCTGGGAGACATCCGGGAATTCCTTGTTGGGAATTCCTTATGAAAATTCCTCCAGAAACTTCTTCTGAGTTTTTTTTTCAGAATTCCCTTCAGGGATTTATCCAAGAATTTTCTTCAGAAATTCCTTGTTGGAATTCTATCTGGGGATAGCTCTAGAAATTACTTCCAGGATTCATGTAGAAAAGCCTTCATGGCATACCCCTAGAAATTTCTTCCGGAATTCGTTCAAGAACTCCTTCCGTAATTCGTCCAAAAATTCTTCTTGGAAGTCTGTCTGAATATTCTGAATTACTTCTGCGATTCTTCCTGGAATTATTACCCCCAGGAATTTCTCCTAAAGATTTCCAAAGAAACGCTTCCGAAGATTGCTCTGGAAATTCTTTCTAGATTTTTTATTTCTGAGTAATTTCTCCAGGAAATCTTCCTGGGAGTTTCCCCATAAATTCCTTTTGAGATAATCAAGAAAATCCTTCCAGGGATTCCTCTAAGAATTTCAGGATTCCTCTAAAAATTTCTTCAATGAGTCTTTCCAGAAATTCCTTCGCAAAGTTCTTTCTGGTGATATCTCCAGGACTTCCTTCCGAGATTCGTCTGGAAATCGCTTTCAAAAACCGCCCTGAAAATCTTTCCGAGGTTACCACCAGGAAATGTTCCTGAGATTTTCCCATAATTCCCTTCCACGATTTCTTCAGGATTTTTTCCGTGATTCGTCCAAGAATTCCTTCCGAGATTAATCCATAAATTGCATCTCGCTAATCCTTCTGGAATTCCTTCCTAGATTCCTCCGAGAATTCCTTTAGAAGATTCTTCAAGGAATTGCTACAAGCCCGTGCACAAGGGAGGAGTTTAACCCCTCCCATTGTCGAAGTTCTAGACACCAGCCACCCCTCTTCCTTTTGCCAAAAGTAGGAGAAACCCCTCCCATGTCTTCTTTCTTGTGCACGGGCCTGCTTCTAAGAGGCATCCTAGAATTCCTTCTTGGAAACCTTCTGGGACTTCCTCCAGAAATTTCTTCTGAGATTTCCTCCAGGAAGAAGGGTTTACTGCAGGATTCCCAAAAAGGAATTCCTGGATGTCTCCCAGAAAAAAATCCTAGAGCAACCTCCAGAATGCCTTCCTGAATGAATCCCAGAATGCCTACAATCACGGACGAAATTCCTGGTTCACCAGAATTTGAGGAATCCTCAAAAGTAAATCCCGGAGGAATCTAGGAAGAAATTCCTGGAGGATTGCTGAGAAGGAAATTCTGGATGATTCTTGGAAGGAATTCTTGGACGAATCACACAAAAATTCCTGGAGGAATCTCAGTAGGAAATTATGGGAAAGTCCCAGGAGCATTTTATGGAGATAACCCCGCAGGGATTGCCTGAACGGATTTTGAAAGGAATTTCTAGACGAATCCCGGAAGGAAGTCCTTGAGGTATCACCAAAAAGAACTTTGTGAAGGAATTTCTGGAGGAATCCCTCAAAGTAATTTTTAGAATCCTGAAATTCCTAGAGGAATCCACGGAAGGATGTTCTTGATTATTCTCAAAAGGAAATAATCCAGAAAAAAATCCTAGAAGGATTTCCCAGAGCATTTCTCAGAAAGCGTTTCTGGGGAAATCCCTAAAAATAATGCCAGGAAGAATCCCAAAAGGAATTCCGGAAGCAATCTTCAGACAAAATTCCAAGAAGGAGTTCCGGGCGATTTCCGGAAGTACTTCATTCCAAATAATCCGGGATGAATTTCAGAAGAAATTCTTGAACGAATCACGAAAAGAATGCTTGTACGAACTCCAGAAGAAATTCCTGGAGGTATTCCCTGAAGGATTTCCTAGATGAATCATGGAAGTAATTTCTAGAGCTATCCACAGATAGAATTCCAAGAAGAAATTTCTGGAGGTATCAAGGAATTCGTGGAGGAATCTTCAAATGCAATTTTTGGAGGCATTCTTGGATGAACTCATCAGGGAATTTCAAGATGACCATCAGTAGAAATTCCTGGATGAATCCCCAGAAGGCTTGCCAAGTGTCTTTTGGGTGGAATTTGTTGTTCTCTGAAAAAAAAATCTTGGATGAATTCCAGAGGGAAATTCTGGAAGAACCCCTAGAAGAGGTTTCTGGAGGAATTTTCATAAGGAATTCCCAACAAGGATCCCTGGAGGAAACATCTGAAGAACTCCTGTTGATATCCCCACAAGAAACTCTTCAGAAAAGTCTTGGAAGGAATTACTAAATGTTAGCCAAAAAGAAGATCGAGAAAAAAATTCTGGAGGATCCCCATGAAGGAATTCCTGGAAGTACCACGGAAAATTCCTAAAGGAATCCCAGAAATAGTTCTTGCGAAAATCTCCAGTAGGATTTTCTGTGAAACTCCGAAGATTTTCCTGCAGAAATCTCAAGAAGAAATTCCTGAAATAATCCCCCAAAAAAATCCAGAAGAAAATCCTGGATTAATCCTGAATAGAATTTATAGGATCTTGGAAAAAAATCCTGGTGGTAATCCAGAAAAGATTGCCTGGACGAAGTTTGGAAGGAATTCCTATAGATATCACCAGGAAGAAATACTGCCCCAGAAGCCCCAGACGTCAACTTAGCGAATATGGGCAGATAAGAAACTCCTCGTTGAAATCTCAGCAGTAATCCATGAAAGAATCATCTGAAGGCACTAGGAATTATTTTGACGGAATTCATGGAGGAATCCCAAAATGCAATTTCTGGTGGAATCGTTGAAGGAATTTGAAGAGGATTCCCATGACGGAATTCCTGGAGAATCACCTGATAGAATCCCTGAAAGGAATGCCTGGAATAATTCTGGAGGAATGTTTAAGATTTAGTTTCTGGGGCAAACCTAGCATTCCTGAAGGATAACCCAGAACGAATTTCTGTTTGAATCTCGGAAGGAATTCCAGGACTAATCTCGAAAGGAATTGTTGGACTAAACCCAGAATAAATTCCTGGTGTTATCCCCGAAAGGATTGCCTGAATGAATGACAGAAGTAATTATTGACGAGTTTTGGAAGTCTTTGATGGACGAATCCCAGAAGACATTACTGGATGTCACCAAAAAAAAAAGTTCGAGAAGAAATTTCTGCAGAAGTCCCCAGAAGAAATTCCTGGATTATTTCCTAGAAAGAGTGTCTGGAAGAATCCCTAGAGAATTTCTGAAGGAATCCTCAGAAAGAATTCCTTGAAAAAAGAAATTCTGAATGAATTCCGGGAAGAATTTCTGAAGAAACTCGTGAACGAACCACTGCACGAACTCCTAGATGAATGCCATAAGAAGTTCCTGGAGGTATCCCAGACAGATTTCCTGGAGTTTATTTTACAGAGAAAATCACGAGAATAATTTCTGGAAGAATCCCCAGATCGAATTCCCGGAATAATCCCGAATTGGAAATCCTGGAATGATGTCCAGAAATTATTCCTGGGTATTATCTAAACGAAATTACTAGAGGATTCGCTGGAAAGATTTACTGGATGATTTCTAGAAGAAATTTCTTGAAGAATCTTCAAAAGAACTTCTTCAATGAATCCTCGAAAAGAATTTCCAAAAGCAATGAATGAATCATGAAAGTAATTTCTGAACGAATTTCGGAATGAACGAATCACAGAAGGTATGCCTGGACGAATCCCGGAAAAAATTCCAGAAGGTGTCCCCTGAAGGATTTCCTGGAAGAAATTTCCGGAGGTATCCCAGAAGGAATTCCTGAAGGAATCTCTAGAAGTCATTCCTGGATGTCTTTTATACGACAGTTTTAGAGTAATTCTCAGAAATAAAAATCCTTGATGATAAGATTTCCGAATAAATCCTCAGAAGAAATCACCAGAAGGTATTTATTCCTGAAGGAATACCCAGAAGAAATTCCTTGTGGAATTCTCTGAAGGAATTTGTGGTGGCACCTCTGACGGAGTTCCTTGAGGAATCAAGAAAGAAATTTCTGGAGGATTCCTATGAACGATTTTCTGGATAAGTCCCGGAGGGATCTCTTGGATGAATATTTTATTGAGTTTCTGGAAGTATCCCTGAAGTAATTCCTGGACGAATCGAGGAAAAAATCCTGGAGGAATCCCAGAAACAATTCTTGTAGGAATCCCTAGAAGGACTTCCAGGTGGTAACCCCGAAAAGATTGCTTGGAAGAATTTTCAAAAAGATTCTGGACGAATTTTAGAAGGAATTCCTAGACGAATCCCGGGAGGAAATTCTGGAGGTTTCACCAGAAAGAATCCTTTTATCAAATTTCTAGAATAATTCTAGAATTCCTAGAGGCATATCTGGAAGGATTTACTTGATGAATCTCAAATGGGGAAATCTTCAGGATGAATTCCTGGAGGTATACCTAGAAAATCATAAAAAAAACACTAAAAGGAGTTGCTAGAGAAATCCTCACAAGAAAGGAGATTCTTAGGAGGAATTCCCAGGGAAATCCCTAGAAAAGTTTCCTGCAGGAATCCCGAAAAGGAATAACTGGAAGAGACTTCAAAAAGAATTTTAAGAACAAATTTCTTGGCGAATCCTGGAAGTAATTATTGGTCGAATTTCGGAAGGAATTCCTGAACGAATCACGGTAGGAATGCCTGAACGAATCTCGGAATAAATTCCTGGAGATATCTCCTCGAGGAATTCCTAGACAAATTCTGGATGTAATTTCTTGAGGTATTTTCAGATAGAATTCTAAGAAGTAATTTCGAAGGAATCTTCAGATGCAATAACTGAAAAAAAAACTTTGATGAACTCGTAATTTCAAGAAAAATTCTTAGAAGGAATTCCTGGACGAATCCCAAGAATTCTCGAGGAATTGTAAAAAAAGTCTTGGCTGAATCCCAGAGGGGAATGCTGGAAAATCCCCAGAATTGGAATTTTTTTTTTTTGTCTGTATTAACGAGATTTTTAACCCTCGGCTAGTTCATCTCGGGACCCACGCTTTACTTCCCTTCCGAAGGAAGAACCCACATTTTGTGAGTATGTCGGGAGTGGGATTCGATCCCAGGTCCTCGGCGTGATAGTCTTGTGTTCTAACCACCACACCAGGTCCGCTCCACAGAATAAAATTCTGGAGATATATTCAAAAGGAGTTTCTTCAGGATGCCCAAGATGAAGTTCCTTGATTTCTCCCGGATGAAATTCCTAGACAAATCTTTAGCAGTAATTGCTGGAAGTATATCTTGAAGGAATTCCTGGACGAATTAAGGAAAAAAATCCTGGAGGAATCCCAGACACAGTTCTTGAATGATTCTCAAGAACAAATTCCTACATGAATCCCAAAAGGAATTCCTGTAGAAATTTTTAAAATAAATTTTTGAGGTATAGCCAGAAGAAATTTCTGAAGTAATCCTTACAAGAAATTCTTGAAAATCGTCAGAAGGAATTTCAGCAGGAAGCCCCAGAAGGAGCTGCACGTTGATATCCCAGCAGGATTCTCTGGAAGAATCATCCGAAGAAGTTCCTGTAGAACCCCCAGAAGGAACTCATGGAGGAATCCCTGGAAAAAAACCTACAAGTATTTTCTGAAGGAGTACATGGAGAAATACCCAGATGGGATTTGTGGAAGGTTCTTTCTTTTTTCCAAAAATTCGTAGAAAAACCAAAAGAAATTCCCAGCTGAATCTCGGAAGGAATCTGCAGAAGGAGTTTCCCTGCCAACAAAAATTCATATGTGATGTACAGGGTCCGGCAATTGAACTGCTACATTACTTCAATTGTCATTATGACGTTGCCCACAGAACTGAATTGGACAGCCCCTCGTCATTTTGCCCACTTTGTGATTGCCTTGTTCCGAGCTGTCCGATTTACGTGTTTGCAGAAGTTTTGTGTCCGCACAGTTAACGACACCTCGAGACCGGAAGTACCAAAAAACGGTATGGTGGGGGACGTCGAGCTACTGTAGTGACACCTGCCATGGTGAAGATTGTCAAGAAGCGCCTTGAGAGAAATCCTCGACGCATTGCAACAAAATTGGCGGAGGATCTCAACAAATCGGATTGAAGTGTCCGTCGGATCCTGAAAGATAAACTTCAGGCCAAGCCCTACAAGATCCAGAAGATTCAAGACCTTTCAGTGAAGCAGAAACAGGAACGGGTAAAAAGAGAAAAGTCACTGCTGAAGAGGGCCGCGGGAGGAAAGTTGGAGAATATCTTATTTACTGACGAGAAACTCTTCACCGTGCAGCAGTTTGTGAATAAGCAGAACGATAGAGTATGGTTGCCTGAAAGATGACGAACCCGTGCCGACGTGCTGACGGTTACCAGGCGACAGAAACCAGCATCGGTGATGGTTTGGGCCGGAATCACCCGAGATGGCCGGACTCCGCTGGTTTTTTGTCCCTGAAGGAGTTAAGACCAACCAAAATACGTACCATAAAGCGGGGTCAAATTGATCAGCGGGTTGAAATTGATCACTCGGGTACTACATTGTAATTCCATACTAGGAACTCTAAAGCGTTGTACTGATCTTAAACTTTTTACGTCATCTGATTCGTAGATGTCTAGAGATGAGTGTAGACTTTTAATTTTTTAGAAAAAAGTTAGTTTTGCCTATTTTTTCAAGGAATTTCCAATGTATTTCTTATTTAGCTGAAATCATTGCTGCTAAACAATCAATTGCTAATAGGATTTCCCGTGAATTCTCTGTTATGTTATGCAGCTAATCAAAACATGAAATTGTTATAAAAAGTTTATTTTATGAAAAAAATAGTCATTTATTGTACTTATTTCAAATGAAATTGCCTACCTTTAGGCGTTTAAGGGGAAATTTCGAAATTTAATTTTGCATTTAAAGTATTAAATTCACTAGTTGCAAGATTTTAGACGCGTTATTCGGTTTTAGAAGAGCAAAATTAAGCGGAGAAGGAAATTTTCCTTTATAACCGATGCTTAATTGTATACTGGTCAATTTCGCCCCAAAGTGGCATTTCCAATATTTTGATATTTGAAGTTATTTAACTTAAAGCTTAAATTTGTTGAACAAAATTCTGTCACATGGTTCCATGGAGATCAACTGGGTACTGGTTTTACAGAAATTCTTTTGGCAATATTTGAATTGTCACTGATGTTATCCGCAAAAGTTGTTTTAAAGTGATCAATTTGACCCCGGATTACGGTACCTATCGGAAACTAGTTCTACAGAACGTCGTCGAACCGTGGTCACGTCGCCATTTTGGTTCTAGGGATTGGGGTTTCCAACAGGACTCGGCACCAGCTCACAAAGCGAAGAAAACATAGCTCTGGATTATGGAACATTTTCCAGGGTTCAACTCTAGCTCGGAGTGGCCGGCGAATTCGCCGGACCTAAACCCTATGGACTTCGCTGTCTGGAGTATGTTGGAGGTCCAAGTCTGCTATAAAAAACATGAAAGTGTGGAAGCCCTTAATCGACATCTGGCGGCAGCGTGGGATAAAATACCCCAAGAGCACCTGCGGGCCTCGTACGATGCATTCCTTGATCGTCTGCGGCGAGTGGTTAAACTCAATGGCGAACAAGTTGAATTCGACCAGCGAATTATTAAAAAAATATTTGTTTTCTAGTAAAATTTAATGAATTTCAAATGAAATGTTTTTGTTTTGATCAGTTTATCTGTTTGTTTCAATGTGTCACTTCAATTGCCGGACCCTGTAGAATACAATGCAAGAGTGGAAGCCATATGCAAACATGCTTCCATTTAAACGCAAGTAAAATGCACGGATATTGCCTTCACTTTAACAGCATATGCGATCGTGTGTTGACTGTGTCCTAGAGGGTTTTCCCAAAAAAATACTGCAGGAATACCCAGAACGAATACCGGGTTGAAATCGTAGCAGGAATTTCTGAAGGAATTCACAGTATGAACTCCTGGACGAATCTCAGAAGATATTCCTAGAGAAATCACCAGAAGCTATTCCTGGCTTAATCTTCTATAAGGGAATTATTGCACAAATCCTCAGAAGGAATTCTTGCAGGTATTTTCAGAAGGGATTCCTCAATAAATCAAGAAAAAACCTACAAGAATATACAGAAGAAACTCCAAGAGGAATTCTCGGGAGTAATTCCTGGAGATTCTCTTAAAGGAATTTCTGGAGGAATCCCTATAATGAATTTATGCAGAATCCCCAGATGGAGTTCTTCGATGAATTCCTAGGAAAAAAAAATTTGGTCGGATACCCTGATAAAATCCCTGAAAGGTATGTATGGATGAATCCCGAAAATAATTCGTGGAGGTATTTCCAGAGGCAATTTCTTTAGGAATCCCCAAAAGGAATTTTTGTTTCGATTTCAGAAGGAATTCCAGGTCGAATTTCAAATGATTCTTTAACCCCAGAAAGAATTTTGGAAGGTATGTTCGGACGAATCCTGGCAGTAATTCCTTGACTGAAAGAAAGTTTTAGAAAGAAATTCTGGAGGAGTCCCAAGAAAGAATTCCTGGGCGAATCACGGAAAAATTTCTGGAGAAATGCTGGTAACAGTTATTACCGAAATTTCCAGAAGAAACTTCTGGATGGAACCCGGATGATTTTGCAGCAAGTAAAATGGAGGCCCTGCAAGAATCCTCTGAAAGAATTTCCGGAAGGAATTTCCTGGTGGTAGCCCCGAATGGATTGCCTGGACGAAGTTTGAAAGGAATTCCTGTAGAAATTCCTAGAAGGAATTCCTCAATGAATCCGCTGCAGGAATTTTTGGAGGGATTAACGAGGAATTATTGGTAGAATCATAAAAAAAATCTGGCCGAATTCCGAGAAGAAGTTCTTGGATAAATTCATGGAGGAATTTCCGAAGCAACTCCTAAACTCCTGGAAGAAATTTCCGAAGCTACTCCTGGGAGAATTGAACATTGTCGAAGAAACTCTTGCATTTATTCCCGAAGGAACTCTCGGAAGAATCCCGGAAAAAACTCCAGGAAGAATCGTAGAAGGAATTCCTGGACACGCTTCCAGAAAAAAAAAACACTTCAGGACATATTTAGTGCAGTCGTACAAGAGATTTTTCGGGAAGAGCAGCAGAAGTTTCTTTGGAAATTTCTCAACCAGTATTCCTCCAGAAGTTCCTTTAAGATTTTCTCCAGGCGTTTTCTAAAAAAAAATCTCAAGAGTTCTTTTGGGAACCCTTCCTGGTGTTCCTTAGAACTTTCTTGGGAATTCCTTCCTGAGTGTTCCCCAGAAGAAATTCCTGTAAAAATCTTCAGCAGGTATTCATGAATGAATCGGCAGAAGCAATGCCTATAGAAGACCTCATAAGGGGTTCCTGTGGTTAACCCCAGAAAAAAAAATCCTGTAGGAATCACCAAAAGGAATTCCTGTAGGAATCCCGAAATTCAATTCCTGTAGGACTCTATTTTTTACAGGGCCCATATAGTCGAGGCGGTAAACGCACGGGTATTCAGCATGACCATGCTGAGGGTGACGGGTTCGATTCCCGGTCGGTCCAGGATCTTTTCGTAAAGGAAATTTCCTTGACTTCCTTGGGCATAGAGTATCTTCGTGCCTGCCACACGATATACGCATGCAAAATGGTCATTGGCAGAGGAAGCTCTCAGTTAATAAATGTGGAAGTGCTCATAGAACACTAAGCTGAGAAGCAGGCTTTGTCCCAATGAGGACGTTACGCCAAGAAGAGAGAGAGAGAGAGAGAGGACTCTATTTTTATCCAGCTGGGTGGATGGATGAATCTGCAGGAATAGTGTTAAATTAGTGAACGTTAAAATACACGTAAACATTGAAAAAAAAATGGAAGAGGAGCTTTTGGAGGGATCCTAACAAGAAGTTCCTTAAAAGATTTGCTGGAGATAGCATAGCATAGCGTAGCATGAATACTTGCGCAAATTTTGGATGGAGTTGCAAAGTTGAATATATCCATTGACATTGCTGATGTTGCTACTATCTACAATGCACTAAGGGCCAGAATCGCAATCTAGCGGAACTAAATTAATTACTCCGAAACGAAGCATTTCTGACATATGGTGTCTTCGACAAACTTGTTTGACATCAGCAGGGGCATCTATTGCTTAGAACGTAATAGTTCGCAACTCATCCGCATAGGAGGCGCCACCTTCTAACTTCTTTGTTTTATGGCCTAGAGACTTGGTGTCTTCGGCAAAGTTGTTTATTTTGGTAAATTAAACAACTCTTTCTCAGACGTCAAAATTCCACAGCCTACTGTTTTCGAGTTATTTTAAAAATTAAAACCAATCAATGAAAAAACAGTTTTTTAAGATTATTTTGACATTTTTACTAGAAACCATGTGAGTTTAATTTTTTTCCTAATACATGTGTGTCAAACCAAACACATTGTATGGGAATATGTTGAATATAATCATTAAAAACTCAAAATAAAAATACAAATTCTAAAAAATAGTGTAAATTTCAAGCCTTAATATCTCACAAAGCGCAAAAAATCGCAACTTCAAATTTTCAGCAAATACGAAGCGATACTAGGTGAACATACTGCCAAAAATTTGGAGAGGTATTTTTTGGTGTTTTTGAGATAATAGCTTTTTAGTAACAGTATTAATATAAGTAGTGCCAGCATGTAACTTTTTACTGTTACTCATAAGAGAGTTTATGTCTTTGAAAAAGTTGTTCATTTTGACTAAATAAACAACTCTTTCTTAGACGTCAAAATTCCACGGCCTACTGTTTTCGAATTATTGTATATAACCTAGATGTTATTGAAAAAAAAAAACTGATATTAAAACACATTTTGATGCAATACTATGAACTTTTTTTCATTGTTTTTACTTTTACGATACATAGTAGGTCAAGCAAATGTCAGTTTACTATTTCAGCATGGGTCAAGATATCTTTTGATTTTTGGCATGTCTTTTTCAAAATGTTTTATGCTTAACCAATTTTGTCAACCTTTTTAAATTTTAGAGCGCGAAATATCTTGTCGAAAGCTCGTGGATCTTTTCCTGGATTGAAAGAACGTTGGTCGAAGATTGTGAAACTGAAGCTCCACGAAACTGACATGTTCATGACCTACTATGTATCGTAAAAGTAAAAACAATAAAAATAGTTCACACTATTGCATCAAAATGTGTTTTATTGTCATTTTTTATCAATATAATCTAATTTATATGCAATAATTCGAAAACAGTAGGCCGTGGAATTTTGACGTCTGAGAAAGAGTTGTTTATTTGGTCAAAATGAACAACTTTTTCAAAGACATAAACTCTCTAATGTGTAACAGTAAAAAGTTACATGCTGACACTACTTATATTTATACTGTTACAAAAAAGTTATTATCTCAAAAACACCAAAAAATACCTCTCCAAATTTTTGGCAGTATGTTCACCTAGTATTGTTTCGTATTTGCTGAAAATTTGAAGTTGCGATTTTTTGCGCTTTGTGAGATATTAAGGCTTGAAATTTACACTATTTTTTTAGAATTTGTATTTTTATTTTGAGTTTTTAATGATAATATTCAACATATTCCCATACAATGTGTTTGGTTTGACACACATGTATTAGGAAAAAATTTAAACTCACATGGTATCTAGTAAAAATGTCAAAATAATCTTAAAAAACTGTTTTTTCATTGATTGGTTTTAATTTTTAAAATAACTCGAAAACAGTAGGCTGTGGAATTTTGACGTCTGAGAAAGAGTTGTTTATTTTGCCAAAATGAACAACTTTGCCGAAGACACCAAGTCTCTATGACGTAAAACAAAGAAGTTAGATAGTGGCGCCATCTATGCGGACGAGTTGCGAACTATACCGTTCTAAGAAATAGATGCCCCTGCTGACGGCAAACAACTTTGTCGAAGATACCATGTGTCGAGAATGCTTCATTTTGGAGTAATTAATTTAGTTCCGCTAGATTGCGATTCTGGCCCTTAGTGCAATGTCATAGATTCACTCAGCTCCACACACCAGACCAAGTCCTTGCAAGCATTTATAAATCCCTTCATCAGCTTAGAAAGAGCCCAGAACTAAAGCAGCTTCCAATAGATGAAAGGATGTTGAAAATAGCGAATTTTCAACTTATATGCAGTTATATAGCAAATATATACTGAAGTAGAATTATTTATAAATAAATAATATTGGAAAGATCTCACCAATTATTGTGTGGTTTTTGTGGTTCAATGCCAATCATCTAATTGTCTTAATTAATGTTCTTCTCTACTAAGAACAACACTATACTAAGCAAAGAACAACACAATACTGAAAACTAAGCACCCGCGTATCTATTGTTTTGATTTTCACGCGAGACAATAGCGAACGTGATCGATTATGCTGCCATACTCACCCCTTACAGGGGGGACTCCTCGCAAAATTCCACTCAGAAAAAGAAATCTGGAGGAGTCTTTATACAGAATTCGGAAGGAGCACTTAGAGGAGCTCCTGCAGAGATTTCCGATAGAAACTTTCGGAGGAATCCACCGCATGAATTCCTTGAGGAATATTTTAAAAAATCCAGGCGAAAACACCGGAAGGAAAATCCATGTAAAATTCATAATATGAAAAAAGCTAGAGGAATTCACTGAAGAAACTCTCGGAGGGTTCCCTGAAGAATCCTCGAAAGGAATTCCACAAGAAAATCATTTAAACAATTCCTGAAGGAGTCTCCGGAGGAACTCCTGGAGAAATCATCTGAAGAAATCCTTTAGCCAATGTCTGAAAAATTCTTCACATAGAATTCCTATGGAAAGCCTCAGTTCAAGGAAATCGTGAAGGAATAAAAATCTAGAGTCAAAGACAAATCCACTGCGGGAACTCCGTGAGAAGCCCTCGTAAGAAACTTTTATAGGGGCCTTCGGAAGGAATCCAATGTGAAATCTTCGGTTGAAATGTCAAAAGGTATCCACGGAAGAAACTCCTGGAGGAATCTACAAAAACGAGATTTCAGAAGGAATTTCTGTAGGTTGAAAATGTGACAATTTATGATTTTCTGGTAAGTTTCTGAAAAGCAACAGAAATTCTAATGGAGTTACAATAAAACTGGAAGGTGTTCGGTTGAAGTGTTGCTGGTGTTCAGAAAGAAATTCTGATGTGCCATCGGGTAGTCTACAGACAGAAAAAAGAATACTACGATTACTCCACGTTCTAGATGAATGTTAAGATATTGGCTGCCAAATGCTTCTTTATTAAACATGTTTTATTACAATAAGCCTTTCAAATTTCTTACAATTACACTAGTTTACAGCATTTTTGAACTCGGTAAGCTGATGATCGTTTTTGGTGTAGAATCATGCCCTGAGTTCGAAAACGCGAAGGAAAAAAATTACAGTAGAGCGGAAAATTTTTCGACTTTCCATACAAGGTTGATGATTTGAAATTGATTTTTGTTCTATTTTTGAGCAATGGTGCTTACTTCACACATCTCATTCTCCGTAATCAATGCTCCGATTGAGCTGAATTTTATACTGTAACTCGCCTACATATGATATGTCAAATAAACGTTTAGAAAGATTTTTTTAATTGTTTTTTTCTTATTAGAAAAAATACATTTCTTCATATATTTTTGGAAATTTAGTTAAAATTTAAGGAGATCGTCCCTAAAACTCGCCAATATCTTGAATTTCATCAATATTACGCAAAACCTGCATTTAGATGATCGAATGGTATTGTATTCAGCTTTTAATTTAAAGTTGTAAAACTCGATATTGAGCTAAAACTCAAAAACTGCTCTACTTAAAATTTTTTGAAGCACGGTTTCGAAATCAGTGCCAAATTGTGCTCAAAAAATTTTGGTCGTTGACAGAAGTTCACGACTTTTGTTTTATTTTGTAAACTAGTGTTATTAATTCAACGATTTTGAGGTGAATATTGTATTTGACTGTGAAGTGTATGTCGTCTTGCATATCTGTACATTTGAGCAATTTTAGTGAAACAATTTACATTTTCGATAATTTTGAAGTAAATTCTTAATTATAAAGCGTATTTTCAACGTAAGTCATCAGAATAGGGTCTGTTAGATCCAATAATCGATATTGAGAAGTATCCACTTTTATTAGCTATTCGGAACAAGACATACATCGCAGTGCATATCCAAGTTACATACATGTCCAAATTATATTTTTTACCCTATACAATGTATTCAAAGTAGGCCATCAAATCATTTAGCAATTGCCTACCTTTAGGTGTTATTCGCGGTTTAGAGGATTTTAATCCTAAGATAACTCGATAGAAAATGTCGATTTTTGATCCCGGAAGCTCAGAGTTACAGATCCGTGGTAGTTTCCAACATCAGGACTAACCAGCAGGACTCTAAGGACGAATCCTGTATGATGGTCATGTCCCGAAATTGTTTTCGGAATGAGCCATATGAGCCGAACTATTGACAAATATGATTTCTATAGAAAATGTCGATTTTTTATCCCGGAAGCTCAGAGTTACAGATCCGTGCCATCAGGACTAACCAGCAGGACTCTAAGGACGAATCCTGTATGATGGTCATGTCCCTAAATTTTTTTGGGAAGGAGCCATATGAGCCGAACTATTGACAAATATGATTTCTATAGAAAATGTCGATTTTTGATCCTGGAAGCTCAGAGTTACAGATCCGTGGCATAAGTTTCCAACATCAGGACTCACCAGCAGGACTCTAAGGATGAATGCTGTATGATGGTCATGTCCTGAATTTGTTTGTGAAGGAGCCATATGAGCCGAACTATTGACAAATATGATTTCTATAGAAAATGACGATTTTTGATCCCGGAAGCTCAGAGTTACAGATCCGTGGCATAAGTTTCCGACATCAGGACTCACCAGCAGGACTCTAAGGACGAATCCTGTATGATGGTCATGTCCTGAATTTTTTTTTGGGAAGGAGCCATATGAGCCGAACTATTGGCAAATATGATTTCTATAGAAAACTAGCTGTCCCCGGCAAACTTTGTCTTGCCTACTGCGTTTTTTGACGTTTCAAGTCCCTAGTCAAGCGTCTTAGTCCCCGTTCAAAATGTATGAAAACCCGATTTTGAAAAACTCTCAATTTGCCCATGTTTTAGGCCTCATAAACCTTCCTTGGGTGAAAACTAACAGAACAAAACTTAGACGACCCAAATTGGACCATCCGTTCGCAAGTTATGCGCGGTCCCACGTATGCCACTGCATTTTTATATATATAGATGACGATTTTTGATCCCGTAAGCTCAGAGTTACAGATCCGTGGCATAAGTTTCCGACATCAGGACTCACCAGCAGGACTCTAAGGATGAATCCTGTATGATGGTCATGTCCCGAAATTGTTTTGGGAAGGAGCCATATGAGCTGAAATTACGACAAATATGATTTCTATAGAAAACTAGCTGTCCCCGGCAAACTTTGTCTTGCCTACTGTGTTTTTGACGTTTCAAGTCGTTAGCCAAGCGCCCAAGTCCCCGTTCAAAATGTATGAAAACCCTATTTTCAAAAACTCGTAATTTTCCCATGTTTTTGGCCTCATAAACCTTCCTAGGGTGAAAACTAACAGAACAAAACTTAGACGACCCAAATCGGACCATCCGTTCGCAAGTTATGCGCGGTCCCACGTATGCCACTGCATTTTTATATATATAGATGTCGATTTTTGATCCTGGAAGCTCAGAGTTACAGATCCGTGGCATAAGTTTCCGACATCAGGACTCACCAGCAGGACTCTAAGGATGAATCCTGTATGATGGTCATGTCCTGAATTTGTTTTGGGAAGGAGCCATATGAGCCGAACTATTGACAGATATGATTTCTATAGAAAATGTCGATTTTTGTTCCTGGAAGCTCAGAGTTACAGATCCGTGGCATAAGTTTCCGACATCAGGACTCACCAGCAGGACTCTAAGGACGAATCCTGTATGATGGTCATGTCCTGAATTTGTTTTGGGAAGGAGCCATATGAGCCGAACTATTGACAAATATGATTTCTATAGAAAATGACGATTTTTGATCCCGTAAGCTAAGAGTTACAGATCCGTGGCATAAGTTTCCGACATCAGGACTCACCAGCAGGACTCTAAGGACGAATCTTGTATGATGGTCATGTCCTGAATTTGTTTTGGGAAGGAGCCATATGAGCTGAAATTACGACAAATATGATTTCTATAGAAAATGTCGATTTTTGATCCTGGAAGCTCAGAGTTACAGATCCGTGGCATAAGTTTCCGACATCAGGACTCAACAGCAGGACTCTAAGGATGAATCCTGTATGATGGTCATGTCCTGAATTTGTTTTGGGAAGGAGCCATATGAGCCGAACTATTGACAGATATGATTTCTATAGAAAATGTCGATTTTTGTTCCTGGAAGCTCAGAGTTACAGATCCGTGGCATAAGTTTCCGACATCAGGACTCACCAGCAGGACTCTAAGGACGAATCCCGTATGATGGTCATGTCCTGAATACTTCACTTTTGCAAAAGAAAATAAAAAATTAATAACTCTTTTAAAGAAAAACTGGAAAGGACGAGCAAATTCCTTTTAATTCTACTACTGTGCTTATCTTCGGACAGATAGGCCTATTTCGTCTGTGACTTACAGACTTCTTCTTGACTTGCTCGAAGTCGAGGTTATTAGGTGTTATTCGCGGTTTAGAGGATTTTAATCCTAAGATAACTCGATAGAAAATGTCGATTTTTGATCCCGGAAGCTCAGAGTTACAGATCCGTGGTAGTTTCCGACATCAGGACTAACCAGCAGGACTCTAAGGACGAATTCTGTATGATGGTCATGTCCCGAAATTGTTTTGGGAAGGAGCCATATGAGAAGAAATTACGACTAATATGATTTCTATAGAAAATGACGATTTTTGATCCTGGAAGCTCAGAGTTACAGATCCGTGGCATAAGTTTCCGACATCAGGACTCACCAGCAGGACTCTAAGGACGAATCCTGTATGATGGTCATGCCCCTAAATTATTTTGGGAAAGAGCCATATGAGCCGAACTATTGACAAATATGATTTCTATAGAAAATGTCGATTTTTGATCCCGGATGCTCAGATTTACAGATCCGTGGCATAAGTTTCCGACATCAGGACTCACCAGCAGGACTCTAAGGACGAATCCTGTATGATGGTCATGTCCCGAAATTGTTTTGGGAAGGAGCCATATGAGCCGAAATTACGACAAATATGATTTCTATAGAAAATGTCGAATTTTGATCCTGGAAGCTCAGAGTTACAGATCCGTGGCATAAGTTTCCGACATCAGGACTCACCAGCAGGACTCTAAGGACGAATCCTGTATGATGGTCATGTCCCGAAATTGTTTTGGGAAGGAGCCATATGAGCTGAAATTACGACAAATATGATTTCTATAGAAAATGTCGATTTTTGATCCTGGAAGCTCAGAGTTACAGATCCGTGGCATAAGTTTCCGACATCAGGACTCACCAGCAGGACTCTAAGGACGAATCCTGTATGATGGTCATGTCCTGAATTTGTTTTGGGAAGGAGCCATATGAGCCGAACTATTGACAAATATGAGAAAATGTCGATTTTTGATCCTGGAAGCTCAGAGTTACAGATCCGTGGCATAAGTTTCCGACATCAGGACTCACCAGCAGGACTCTAAGGACGAATCCTGTATGATGGTCATGTCCTGAATTTGTTTTGGGAAGGAGCCATATGAGCTGAAATTACGACAAATATGATTTCTATAGAAAATGTCGATTTTTATTCCTGGAAGCTCAGAGTTACAGATCCGTGGCATTAGTTTCCGACATCAGGACTCACCAGCAGGATTCTAAGGACGAATCATGTATGATGGTCATGTCCCGAAATTGTTTTGGGAAGGATCCATATGAGCCGAACTATTGACAAATATGATTTCTATAGAAAATGTCGATTTTTGATCCTGGAAGCTCAGAGTTACAGATCCGTGGCATAAGTTTCCGACATCAGGACTCACCAGCAGGACTCTAAGGATGAATCCTGTATGATGGTCATGTCCTGAATTTGTTTTGGGAAGGAGCCATATGAGCCGAGCTATTGACAAATATGATTTCTATAGAAAATGTCGATTTTTGTTCCTGGAAGCTCAGAGTTACAGATCCGTGGCATAAGTTTCCGACATCAGGACTCACCAGCAGGACTCTAAGGACGAATCCTGTATGATGGTCATGTCCTGAATTTGTTTTGGGAAGGAGCCATATGAGCCGAACTATTGGCAAATATGATTTCTATAGAAAACTAGCTGTCCCCGGCAAACTTTGTCTTGCCTACTGCGTTTTTTGACGTTTCAAGTCCCTAGTCAAGCGTCTAAGTCCCCGTTCAAAATGTATGAAAACCCGATTTTGAAAAACTCTCAATTTTCCCATGTTTTAGGCCTCATAAACCTTCCTTGGGTGAAAACTAACAGAACAAAACTTAGACGACCCAAATTGGACCATCCGTTCGCAAGTTATGCGCGGTCCCACGTATGCCACTGCATTTTTATATATATAGATGACGATTTTTGATCCCGTAAGCTCAGAGTTACAGATCCGTGGCATAAGTTTCCGACATCAGGACTCATTAGCAGGACTCTAAGGATGAATCCTGTATGATGGTCATGTCCCGAAATTGTTTTGGGAAGGAGCCATATGAGCTGAAATTACGACAAATATGATTTCTATAGAAAATGTCGATTTTTGATCCTGGAAGCTCAGAGTTACAGATCCGTGGCATAAGTTTCCGACATCAGGACTCACCAGCAGGACTCTAAGGATGAATCCTGTATGATGGTCATGTCCTGAATTTGTTTCGGGAAGGAGCCATATGAGCCGAACTATTGACAAATATGATTTCTATAGAAATTTGACGATTTTTGATCCCGTAAGCTAAGAGTTACAGATCCGTGGCATAAGTTTCCGACATCAGGACTCACCAGCAGGACTCTAAGGACGAATCTTGTATGATGGTCATGTCCTGAATTTGTTTTGGGAAGGAGCCATATGAGCTGAAATTACGACAAATATGATTTCTATAGAAAATGTCGATTTTTGATCCTGGAAGCTCAGAGTTACAGATCCGTGGCATAAGTTTCCGACATCAGGACTCACCAGCAGGACTCTAAGGACGAATCCTGTATGATGGTCATGTCCTGAATTTGTTTTGGGAAGGAGCCATATGAGCCGAACTATTGACAAATATGATTTCTATAGAAATTTGACGATTTTTGATCCCGTAAGCTAAGAGTTACAGATCCGTGGCATAAGTTTCCGACATCAGGACTCACCAGCAGGACTCTAAGGACGAATCTTGTATGATGGTCATGTCCTGAATTTGTTTTGGGAAGGAGCCATATGAGCTGAAATTACGACAAATATGATTTCTATAGAAAATGTCGATTTTTGATCCTGGAAGCTCAGAGTTACAGATCCGTGGCATAAGTTTCCGACATCAGGACTCACCAGCAGGACTCTAAGGACGAATCCTGTATGATGGTCATGTCCTGAATTTGTTTTGGGAAGGAGCCATGTGACTCGAATTAACGACAAATATGATTTCTTTAGAAAATGTCGATTTTTGAACGTGGAAGCTCAGAGTTACAGATCCGCGGCATAAGTTTCCAATATCAGGACTCACCAGCAGGACTCTAAGGACGAATCCTGTATGATGATCATGTCCTGAATTTGTTTTGGGAAGGAGCCATATGAGCCGAACTATTGACAAATATACGCAGAAAAAAGCATGGTAAAATCAAAAATATTTCAGGTAAACTCAAATAAATTGTCAATTTGTTCTGGCAACAAAAATAAAACTGTTTGGAGCAAATCGAACGTGACATTTGAAGCAAATTCAATCCATTTTTGAAGCAAACATGTATCTTCTGACTGGTTATGTTAGAAACAAATGTAAAAATTTTTGTTTTTTGTGGCAGGTCGGCCCTACGGAAATATTTGTTTTCCAATTAAATTAACAAAATTATTTCCTTCTCTAGGAAAATCCACTTCCCGCGTGGCACTTTCAATGCCAACATCATGTAGATAACATACGCTCCCGAAATCAATGGGATTTCGTGGAAACTTTTGGTGAAACTTGCCTTTTTTGCAAGAGGAAAACTTGTTTGGTGGTGCAGCTGGAACTTGAGAGTTTTGTTTATGTTCTCGACGGCGGAACGGGGGGCTCTTCAATGGGTATTGTAGAAATCAATATGTAATTGAGTTTGTTTTAATAATAATATTTAGGTTTTAAATATTTTATCAGTTTACCGAATAAACATGAATATTTTTGTTTCAAACGAACGAAATTTGTCTCCGTGTATGATTTCTATAGAAAATGTCGATTTTTGATCCTGGAAGCTCAGAGTTACAGATCCGTGGCATAAGTTTCCGACATCAGGACTCACCAGCAGGACTCTAAGGACGAATCCTGTATGATGGTCATGTCCCGAAATTGTTTTGGGAAGGATCCATATGAGCCGAACTATTGACAAATATGATTTCTATAGAAAATGTCGATTTTTGATCCTGGAAGCTCAGCGTTACAGATCCGTGGCATAAGTTTCCGACATCAGGACTCACCAGCTGGACTCTAAGGACGAATCCTGTATGATGGTCATGTCCTGAATTTGTTATGGGAAGGAGCCATATGACTCGAATTAACGACAAATATGATTTCTATAGAAAATGTCGATTTTTGAACCTGGAAGCTCAGAGTTACAGATCCGTGGCATAAGTTTCCGACATCAGGACTCACCAGCAGGACTCTAAGGACGAATCCTGTATGATGATCATGTCCTGAATTTGTTTTGGGAAGGAGCCATATGAGCCGAACTATTGACAAATACACGCAGAAAAAAGCATGGTAAAATCAAAAATATTTCAGGTAAACTCAAATAAATTGTCAATTTGTTCTGGCAACAAAAATAAAACTGTTTGGAGCAAATCGAACGTGACATTTGAAGCAAATTCAATCCATTTTTGAAAAAAAACATGTATCTTCTGACTGGTTATGTTAGAAACAAATGTAAAAATTTTTGTTTTTTGTGGCAGGTCGGCCCTACGGAAATATTTGTTTTCCAATTAAATTAACAAAATTATTTCCTTCTCTAGGAAAGTCCACTTCCCGCGTGGCACTTTCAATGCCAACATCATGTAGATAACATACGCTCCCGAAATCAATGGGATTTCGTGGAAACTTTTGGTGAAACTTGCCTTTTTTGCAAGAGGAAAACTTGTTTGGTGGTGCAGCTGGAACTTGAGAGTTTTGTTTATGTTCTCGACGGCGGAACGGGGGGCTCTTCAATGGGTATTGTAGAAATCAATATGTAATTGAGTTTGTTTTAAAAATAATATTTTAGTTTTAAATATTTTATCAGTTTACCGAATAAACATGAATATTTTTGTGCATGATTTCTATAGAAAATGTCGATTTTTGATCCTGGAAGCTCAGAGTTACAGATCCGTGGCATAAGTTTCCGACATCAGGACTCACCAGCAGGATTCTAAGGACGAATCCTGTATGATGGTCATATCCTGAATGTGTTTTGGGAAGGAGCCATATGTCTCGAATTAACGACAAATATGATTTCTTTAGAAAATGTCGATTTTTGTTCCTGGAAGCTCAGAGTTACAGATCCGTGGCATAAGTTTCCGACATCAGAACTTACCAGCAGGACTCTAAGGACGAATCCTGTATGATGGTCATGTCCCGAAATTATTTTTTGAAGGATTCATATGAGCCGAACTATTGACAAATATGATTTCTATAGAAAATGTCGATTTTTGATCCTGGAAGCTCAGAGTTACAGATCCGTGGCATAAGTTTCCGACATCAGGACTCACCAGCAGGACTCTAAGGACGTATCCTGTATGATGGTCATATCCTGAATTTGTTTTGTGAAGGAGCCATATGACTCGAATTAACGACAAATATGATTTCTTTAGAAAATGTGGATTTTTTATCCTGGAAGCTCAGAGTTACAGATCCGTGGCATAAGTTTCCGACATCAGGACTCACCAGCCTGACTCTAAGGACGAATCCTGTATGATGGTCATGTCCTGAAATTGTTTTGGGAAGGAGCCATATAAGCCGAACTATTGACAAATATGATTTCTATAGAAAATGACGATTTTTGATCCCGTAAGCTCAGAGTTACAGATCCGTGGCATAAGTTTCCGACATCAGGACTCACCAGCAGGACTCTAAGGACGAATCCTGTATGATGGTCATGTCCCTAAATTGTTTTGGGAAGGAGCCATATGAGCTGAAATTACGACAAATATGATTTCTATAGAAAATGTCGATTTTTGTTCCTGGAAGCTCAGAGTTACAGATCCGTGGCATAAGTTTCCGACATCAGAACTTACCAGCAGGACTCTAAGGACGAATCCTGTATGATGGTCATGTCCCGAAATTATTTTTTGAAGGATTCATATGAGCCGAACTATTGACAAATATGATTTCTATAGAAAATGTCGATTTTTGATCCTGGAAGCTCAGAGTTACAGATCCGTGGCATAAGTTTCCGACATCAGGACTCACCAGCAGGACTCTAAGGACGTATCCTGTATGATGGTCATATCCTGAATTCGTTTTGTGAAGGAGCCATATGACTCGAATTAACGACAAATATGATTTCTTTAGAAAATGTGGATTTTTTATCCTGGAAGCTCAGAGTTACAGATCCGTGGCATAAGTTTCCGACATCAGGACTCACCAGCCTGACTCTAAGGACGAATCCTGTATGATGGTCATGTCCTGAATTTGTTTTGGGAAGGAGCCATATAAGCCGAACTATTGACAAATATGATTTCTATAGAAAATGACGATTTTTGATCCCGTAAGCTCAGAGTTACAGATCCGTGGCATAAGTTTCCGACATCAGGACGCACCAGCAGGACTCTAAGGACGAATCCTGTATGATGGTCATGTCCCGAAATTGTTTTGGGAAGGAGCCATATGAGCTGAAATTACGACAAATATGATTTCTATAGAAAATGTGGATTTTTGATCCTGGAAGCTCAGAGTTACAGATCCGTGGCATAAGTTTCCGACATCAGGACTCACCAGCAGGGCTCTAAGGATGAATCCTGTATGATGGTCATGTCCTGAATTTGTTTTGGGAAGGAGCCATATGAGCCGAACTATTGACAAATATGATTTCTATAGAAAACTAGCTGTACCCGGCAAACTTTGTCTTGCCTACTGCTTTTTGACGTTTCAAGTCCCTAGCCAAGCGCCCAAGTCCCCGCTCAAAATGTATGAAAACCTGATTTTCAAAAACTCTCAATTTGCCCATGTTTTAGGCCTCATAAACCTTCCTTGGGTGAAAACTAAGAGAACAAAACTTAGACGACCCCAATCGGACCATCCGTTCGCAAGTTATGTGCGGTCCCACGTATGCCACTGCTTTTTTATATATATAGATGTCGATTTTTGTTCCTGGAAACTCAGAGTTACAGATACGTGGCATAAGTTTCCGACATCAGGACTCACCAGCAGGACTCTAAGGACGAATCCTGTATGATGGTCATGTCCTGAATTTGTTTTGGGAAGGAGCCATATGAGCCGAACTATTGACAAATATGATTTCTATAGAAAATGACGATTTTTGATCCCGGAAGCTCAGAGTTACAGATCCGTGGCATAAGTTTCCGACATCAGGACTCACCAGCAGGACTCTAAGGACGAATCCTGTATGATGGTCATGTCCCGAAATTGTTTTGGGAAGGAGCCATATGGGCCGAACTATTGACATATATGATTTCTAAAGAAAATGTCGATTTTTGTTCCTGGAAGCTCAGAGTTACAGATCCGTGGCATAAGTTTCCGACATCAGGACTCACCAGCAGGACTCTAAGGACGAATCCTGTATGATGGTCATGTCCCGAAATTGTTTCGGGAAGGAGCCATATGAGCCGAAATTACGACAAATATGATTTCTATAGAAAATGTCGATTTTTGATCCTGGAAGCTCAGAGTTACAGATCCGTGGCATAAGTTTCCGACATCAGGACTCACCAGCAGGACTCTAAGGACGAATCCTGTATGATGGTCATGTCCTGAATTTGTTTTGGGAAGGAGCCATATGAGCCGAACTATTGACAAATATGATTTCTATAGAAAATGTCGATTTTTGATCCTGGAAGCTCAGAGTTACAGATCCGTGGCATAAGTTTCCAAAGTAATCATTGGAATATTTTGTTTTTAATTTATTTTTGACAGTACAGGAGAAGAAAATGCTGCTCGGAGTGAATTTTGGCTTCAGAATTTATCTCGGATAGCAATACTTTACTCGTTTTGTATTTGTATTTATTAGATTTGACGTAAGCCTGGCAGTTATAAACTATTTTTCAGGTCAAGGAAAGTAAAAGTAAGTAAAGGTAACGTAATCAAACGGGCTACAACTGACAGCTCAGTTGGGCTGCACTTGACGTTGCTTTTTTTCCTCTTCGCGAGTCTCGTCTCAGACTAGCAGGACTCTATGGATGAATCTTGTATGATGGTCATGTCCTGAATTTGTTTTGGGATGGAGCCATATGACTCGAATTAACGACAAATATGATTTATATAGAAAATGCCGATTTTTGACCCTGGAAGCTCAGAGTTACAGATCCGTGGCATAAGTTTCCGACATCTGGACTCACCAGCAGGACTCTAAGGACGAATCCTGTATGATGGTCATGTCCCGAAATTGTTTTGGGAAGGAGCCATATGAGCCGAAATTACGACAAATATGATTTCTATAGAAAATGTCGATTTTTGATCCTGGAAGCTCAGAGTTACAGATCCGTGGCATAAGTTTCCGACATCAGGACTCACCAGCAGGACTCTAAGGACGAATCCTGTATGATGGTCATATCCCGAAATTGTTTTGGGAAAGAGCCATATGAGCCGAACTATTGACAAATATGATTTCTATAGAAAATGTCGATTTTTGATCCTGGAATCTCAGAGTTACAGATCCGTGGCATAAGTTTCCGACATCAGGACTCACCAGCAGGACTCTAAGGACGAATCCTGTATGATGGTCATGTCCTGAATTTGTTTTGGGAAGGAGCCATATGCCTCGAATTAACGACAAATATGATTTATATAGAAAATGTCGATTTTTGACCCTGCAAACTCAGAGTTACAGATCCGTGGCATAAGTTTCCGACATCAGGACTCACCAGCAGGACTCTAAGGACGAATCCTGTATGATGGTCATGTCCCGAAATTGTTTTGGGAAGTAGCCATGTGACCCGAAATTACGACAAAAATTTTTAAATACAGAATGTTGATTTTTAATGCTGGAAGCTCAGAGTTACAGATCCGTTGTATGAGTTTTTGCTTTCAGGAAACGGGCTTATTGTTTGAATTTTGTATTTAGTATGTCTGTATTTATCACAAAGTAATCTGCATTGAAATTGCAATATTGCAAAAAAATGCATTGATTGATCTGCCGGATCGTTAAAATCCACGTAATACCCCTAAATGTATACCTACCTGATACATTGCTTGGAGGATAACTAATCGTACTAAAAAGTAATTCACTGTTTTCTGCTTATACTCCTGAATATATGCAATCTGAGTATATTCCTGGAGGATGGCTTGGGAAGATAACTAATCGTACTAAAAAAATAGCACAATATTCGTGGAGGATGGAAAATGAAAAAATATTGACGGTTTTCATTATTTCTGCAAAATTTGTAAAGTTTTATTAGTTTGAACGTTTCTAAATGCTGTAAAACTATGTTTAGAACCAATTAAAAAAATGTTGTAATTGATTTTCAAATGGCGATATTTTCTGATTTATTGCACTTTTATCCAGTAAGATGCCTTTTAATAATAGGCTCCTAAAGTCCTATCGGGATTCTTGTTTTAAACCACAATATATGGTTCAAGAGTACATATTTACTAATTTTTTGACGTTTTTATTAACCATAGTTGAAAATATATAATTTTTATTTTTTTAAGCCTTTTGTCTCGTCCCTACCTTATAACACATACTTTTAATGATTTATTTTCACCGTGTATGTCAGATAGGAACATTTTTGAAATCCCAGTGCGAAAAATGTCGAGCTTAGTCACACAAGGTTGACCTCAAATGTAAAAGTAGAACTATTTACTATTTTACTTATTTCGAATTTTCTCATTATTCCTTTGTTTTTCAGGTTCGAGTAAAGTAAAATTCCGATTAGAATACCATGCTTGATCGTATTATTCAATATAAGCGAGATTTCGTCTTTAATTTTAAGACCCTATTGCCTCTATGATGTGAGAGCCTAATTTCTCATAAAAGTTTGCTAAATAGTGATGCGCCCATACAAATCTGCACAAATTTCATAACTATTTTTTGCTTTTTTTTTCCTTCTCTCACTAATACATGAATAATAGTTGGAGTATATTACCTTGGTATTTAGATACGTTGGTGCTTGATAAGTTGCGATGATTCAGAAATGCCGACTGTAAGTTGGCAGCGTGTTTTGTTATGAAAGCAACATACAGGAATAGCGATAAAAGTGTCTGTATGAGTATGAGCTCTTGAAAGCAGAATTAATTAAATATTTTCTTCTTCCTAAATGAACGAACATATGCCATCAATTTATCTATAATAAAAATAAATATTTATATTTTCTTTTTTTTCGATAGCAATACCGTTCAAACAACGCCTTGCTACAAACGGTAAATATGTTCATTTGGCTCACACTTTGACAGTTATCTCTGCTCGATAAGTATTGTGGAGAAGGATAGGACAAGAAATGGTCAAGAAATATTTCCGCTGTCAAAATTGCTTGAGCGGTCCGCAGCTGGAAAGAAACAAAAATTGAGTAACGTTCGTAACGCCTGCCGGCCAAATCAAATTGAGCTGTAACTTTTCCTTGAGGAAAAAAAATGTTCCGTTTAATAATTCTCTAAGTGACAGTTCTCTGCATAATAATTAGCTGTCAACATTATTTTGGTAATTAAAAGATTTTTTCTTGGTTGTTTTTCTTATCAGCTGAGTACTAGACTAAAAGCTAAATTTCCTGTTACCAAATAGAGCGCTCAAGCAAACTTGATCCAATGAGCCATTTTACGAGACGTTTCGGATCAGCTGATCGCTCATTTCATGAATGAAAATTTGGCAGGAGGCTGCGCCCAAGCCCGTGAGTGTTAATATCAATATCAACACTGTTGTCGTTTCGTAAAACAGACTATATGGGGAGTAACACCACATTTCCTTACGGAATATCACGGAGACAAATTTCGTTCGTTTGAAACAAAAAATATTCATGTTTATTCGGTAAACTGATAAAATATTTAAAACTAAAATATTAATTTAAAAAAAACTCAATTACATATTGATTTCTACAATACCCATTGAAGAGCCCCCCGTTTCGCCGTCGAGAACATAATCAAAACTCTCAAGTTCCAGCTGCACCACCAAACAAGTTTTCCTCTTGCAAAAAAGGCAAGTTTCACCAAAAGTTTCCACGAAATCCCATTGATTTCGAGAGCGTATGTTATCTACGGATCTATGACATTTCGTCGAAATACATTTGGTCGAATGACGTTTAGTCGAATGACATTTGGTCGAAAGTACGTTTGGTCGAAAGGACATTTGGTCGGATGGACATTTGGTCGAAACTCATTTTGTGGAGGATCTATGACATTTGGTCAAATGACGTTTAGTCGAATGACATTTCGTCGGAACATTTCTGGCTCGCGTTGAGTTCAATTGCAACACTGCGTCAAAGAACAGCCTATGTTTGGAAAAAAGGAAAAATCTCTGATGAAAAAGTCTGCAGTTATAACATCTGAATACCAAAAGGAGAAATTGCTTCTAAAACATTCAGCAGTTGGTACAGGAAAACGCAATGAAATCAATAAACATGAAAGAATAGCCTATGCTTCAAAGAAGGAAAAAAACATGATAAAAAGGCAACAGCTAAAACATTCAAACACAGTACAAATACGAAACTTGAAAGAATTGCCTATGTTCAAAAGAAGGAAAAATCATTGGTTAAAAAATCACAATCATAATGTCTTATCTAGCACAAATAACAAACTTGAAAGAACATCATATGTTGAAAAGAAGGAGAAATCTTTGATGGAAAAGCCAGTATGTTCTACACAAAAACCCAATGAAATGATGAAACTTGAAAGAAGAGGCGAGATTGAAAGTAAAAGAAATCTTTGATAAAAAATCAGCTTCCTCAAAAATGCCAACGAAAACTACTCAATACTACAATATTTACTTTTGATTGTTTGAAACTATTAAACACGATTAAATTGCTATACGTTTTAACGTTCATTCGATCATGCGTACTTTTAACCAAATAAGTTCAGTAACATATAAATTAGGATACCGAAATCTATAATATTATTTTCCACTCAAATCTCTTTTCATCAGTTAGTGCATTTCGACCATATGTCCATTCGACGAATTGTCTATTCGACGAAATGTCATATGCTTCTTCATCCACAAAATGAGTTTCGACCAAATGTCCATTCGACCAAATGTCCTTTCGACCAAACGTACTTTCGACCAAATGTCATTCGACCAAACGTCATTCGACCAAATGTCCTAGAGCCGTTATCTACATGGTGTTGGCATTGAAAGTGCCACGCGGGAAGTAGATTTTCCTAAAGAAGGAAATAATTTTGTAAATTTAATTAAAAAACAAATATTTCCGTAGGTAAAAATTTTTACATTAGTTTCTAACATAACCAGTCAGAAGATACATGTTTGTTTCAAAAATGGATTGAATTTGCTTCAAATGTGACGTTCGATTTGCTCCAAACAGTTTTATTTTTGTTGCAAGAACAAATTGACAATTTATTTGAGTTTACCTGAAACATTTTTGATTTTACCATGCTTTTTTCTGCGTGTAAAAGCACGGACCATTTTTCCACAGCTCTTTGCACGGGAGACGTTACGAATGTTACACTTTTTTCTTACTTGCCAACTGCAAACTGCTCAAGTATTTAATCGCAAATTTGTGTTTAATCCTTGGGTAATAACCACGCTCATTGTAGAAGCCACGAACATGATATTATGTACTGGCTGTTGTGAATGCAACTGCCGTGCGCCGCTCTATTCGTCAAAAGATCTCTATGTTGTCAAAAAAATGGCAGCACTGCTAACAGGCGGAAGCGACGACGACGACGCTTGCGCGAGGCGCCATTTTATATCAGAAGTGTGTGAGACGTTGTACTGTTAAGATCGTTGTGTTAATTAAATTCAGCTATTCTCGTTGTGATCAAAACTTGTCTTTCATTTCCGCTGCAAATCTCAAATCCAAGAGGTAATTGACTCTCTGGGAAGATCCAGTTATTGCGGTTCGGTAGTGGAAAAGTGAATTTTGCGAAATTAACGTCGGTTGTCGGTCGGTAGTAAACGCGATCGTGCTTGTTCGGAAACAAGATGGCGGAATCACACGTCTCGATCGAAAAGTTAAGTGATCAGAACTATACGATATGGAAATTCAAAATGCAGCTGCTGTTCGGTCCGATCGTGGCCCTTGAAAGTCGGCCGGGTGCGGATCTAACGGTTGACTTCGTCAAGCGAAAGCTGCTGGACGAAGGCCGGCGGCGCACGCAAGAAGGGGTGAAAGAAGAAAAGGCGTTGGTGTCTAGTGGACTCGGGGAAAAAAGTCGAAGCAAAAGTGTCAATAAAAGTGAGAAGAAGAAAGTAAAGCTACGCCACTACTGTAAGAAGGAGGGACATTTCCGGAAAGACTGCACGAAGTGGGCAGTGAACAAAAAGAACGAATTAAACAGTGAGAACGCAAACATTGTCGCGGAGGCGAAAGAAAGTGTGGATTTGTGCCTGTTCGTCGGGAAAGCGGATGAAGCTGAGTTGTGGTATTTTGATACCGGTGCCACCTCCCACATGACAAATGACGCGTCGATCCTGAAGCAGCTAGACAAATCGAAGCATTCGTCAATCTCGTTGGCTGATGGCCAGTGCATCAAGTCGGCCGATGTAGGAAGCAGCAGACTTGTGACCGTGAATGGGGACGGAGGTCGCATGAACGTTTCGCTGGACAACGTGTACCACGTACCATTGCTCGCCACAAATCTTCTATCGGTGAGTAAGATAACTGATTTGGGGTTTGAAGTTGCATTCGATAAGAATAGGTGCGGAGTCCTGAAAGGTGAAAAAGTGCTTTTAGTAGAGGAACGTAAAGGTAGGCTCTATCACCTGAAGCGATTTCCGGAGAAAGTGATGCTAGCGAACTCGAATCACGGAGTTTCCTTCCTACACCTGTGGCATCGTCGACTTGGGCATTGTGACACGGAAGCGGTACAAAAGATTCTTCGAAACTATCTGGGGAGCGGCTTGAAGGTGGATCAGTGCAACGTGAAGTCCGTTTGTGGCCCCTGTTGTGAGGGCAAGCTGAGCCGAGAATCATTCCCAAAAGTGTCAGGTTCGAGAGCATCTGCCGTGGGTGACTTGGTGCACACGGACTTGGGCGGTTCCATGGAGGAGCCAACGGCGCGCGGCAATCGATTCTTCATGACGATGGTGGATGACTACAGCCGTTACACGGTTATGTACCTGTTGCATGCGAAGTCTGAGGCCGAGGACCGAATACGAGAGTACTGCGCCATGATGAGGAACCAGTTTGGGCGATATCCGAAGGTCATACGATCGGATGGTGGCGGCGAAAATGGAAGTAAGTCGTTGCAGAAGTTTTTTGCAGATCACGGGATAGTTCATCAGCGGACGGCTCCGTACTCCTTGCAGCAGAATGGGGAGGCCGAACAAAAAAAAAATCGGTACCTCGTTGAAATGATGCGGTGTCTGCTGGCGGATTCGAAACTGGAGATGTTCTGGGGCAAGGCGATTTCGACTGCAAATTACCTGCAGAATCGCTTACCATTGCGAAGCCGGCGTATGATCATCTTCGAATCTTTGGGTCAGAAGCATGTGTCCACATCCCAAAGGAAAAGCGGCGAAAACTTGACAATAACTTGACAAAAGTGTTCGTCGATTACGCGGAGGGGCAGAAAGCCTATCGCTTCGTGAACATGAAAACGAAAGGAGTCATGATAAGCAGGAACGAAAGTTCGACGAGTAGTGTAGTGTTGAAGAGATGACCAAACAGGTGCCTTCCACATCAGGAGGAGTAGTGAGAGTCACTTGCTCCAACTCCCCCGCCCGAGGTAGTGAATGCGGATCTTGATTTCGATGCCGGTGGTGATGACCTCAGCGCTACACTGTATGATAGTGCTGATGACGATTTAGCGGATGAACCGTCGTTCCACGGTTTCCCTCTGGATGAGGGATCTGGACGTGTCAATAAAGGGAAACCACCCGTCCGGTTGATTGAAGAGGCTTACGTCGCGGGAACTAAACAGAAGCGGAAACAGTAGACGCGTTTCTTTCGGGAGAAAAAGCGCCGCCTGAAAGAAGCAGAGTGGGAAAATGGAACTGCTGTGCCGTTCCCAAGAAACACGGAAGTCCTATCAGAAGCTTAACGCATCCCACAACGGCTTCGTGCCGCGAGCCGAAATATGCAGGGATAAAGACGGAGGCCTCTTGACGGACGGACGTGAGGTGATCGAAAGGTGGAAGCAGCACTTCGATCAGCAACTGAACGGCGTGGAAAACGAAGGCACGGGAGCCCACGGCAACGGAGGAAACGACGACGCCAGTGCAGCGGAGGACGGATATGAACCAACTCCCACGCTATCTCAGCTGAACTCATCAAGATGGGCCCAGAACAGTTGGCCACCTGTTCATCGACTTCAAAGCAGCATACGACAATATCGACCACGCAGAGCTATGGAGAATCATGAACGAAAACGGCTTTCCTGGGAAGCGGGCGGACTGCGACAAGGTGATGGACTCTCATGCCTACTCTTCAATATCGCTCTGGAAGGTGTGATGCGACGAGCCGTGCTCAACAGCCGGGGAACGATTTTTACAAAATCCGGTCAATTTGTGTGCTTTGCGGACGACATGGACATTATTGCAACAACATTTGGAACGAGGCGCATCATCAGCGGAAGTCGGGCCTACTACGGGCTCCAGAAGAAACTGCGGTCGAAAAAGATTCACCCACGCACCACGTATTATCAAACGTGCATGAACCTAAACTCTTTATTTGGCATTTCACACCGTCTTCTGCCAGACGCTGAACAGACTGAATACCGCCATATAACCACTATATAACAGACAACACACAGAAGCTAGTTAGGAATTTTTCGTTTCACGAAAAGTTTATTTCCGAGTCTCACTCCATGACTTACTAAATATACACCTAAACGTTTACCACCACTAACCGCATGACCACGAAGCCCACAAAATAGAAAAAATGAACTAATTAACCACGGCAGACCCCCTTTGGCTGATCATATAACACAGATGCCGGACAAATGACAAGTGAATATAATGTTTATAAAACTAAGAAGAGACCATCGGGTCTGTGACAGGTCACACACGATGCCTTGTTGTTTGCAGTTCGGTATGATATACAAAATTATGCTCTGAATATACCTCATTTGATAGAAAATCTTCAAACTTGATTTATTTCAATTTTTACCGATAGAATATTTTGAACAAAGGCTTTTCTGAAAGGTTAGACCATAAGCTGAAACCCTATGGAAAAAGATTTTAGGTTCATGCAAGTTCGATAATATGTAGGTTCCTGGTATGCGTGGCAGCAGTGCTCTAGAGGGGCCACATAGAGCACACCTTCGTCCGACAACGCTGCCTCGAGATTCTGCGCTCTAGATCGTACCGGGGCGGCCACCGGTAATGTACGTTGTTAATAACGGAGAGTTTTGGGCGCAGTTTAACCATCACCAGGTAGTGATCAGAGTCGATATTAGCGCCACGATAGGTCCTGACGTCGATAATGTCGGAGAAGTGCCGTCCATCAATCATAACGTGGTCGATTTGCGATTCCGTTTGTTGTGGTGATCTCCAGGTGTAACGATACGGGAGGCTGTGCTGGAAGAAGGTGCTACGAATGGCCATGTTCTTGGAGGCGGCGAAATCGATGAGGCGTAGGCCATTTTCGTTCGTCAGCTGGAGGCGCTGAACTTTCCAATCGTCGGTCTGAATTCCTCCTCCTGGCCTACCTGAGCGTTCAAATCTCCTATGATGATCTTGACGTCATGGTTTGGGCAGCGGTCGTACTCGCGTTCGAGCTGCGCGTAAAATGCATCTTTGTCATCATCAGTGCTTCCGGAGTGAGGGATGTGCACGTTTATTATGCTAATGTTGAAGAATCGACCCTTGATCCTCAACCTGCACATTCTTTCGTCGATCGGCCACCAACCGGTCACGCGCCTCTGCATGTCGCCCATCACTATAAAAGCTGTTCCCAGCTCACGTGTGTTGCCGCAACTCTGGTAGATGGTATGATTACCTCTAAACGATGGCACCATAGATCCTGTCCAACACACCTCCTGCAGCGCTTCGATTCCGAACCCGCGGTCCTTCAGTATATCGGCGAGTATGCGGGTGCTCCCGATGAAGTTGAGAGATCTGCAGTTCCACGTACCGAGCTTCCAATCGCAAGTCCCTTTTCGTCGCTGTGGTCGTCGCCATTGGTATCGGTTCGCATTCTTCTCTTGTTGATTTTCCGGTGCTAGTCTTTTTTACGGCTGGCTCGCAGGGCCTGATACCAACCCACTAACCCAGGGAGCTGGGCTTACCTTCTCGGAAGCTACGGGTTCTGCATTGGCATTTCCTCCAACTACAGTGCTCAATAGCTAGGCTCGAGCGCCAGTCTTCGCCGGGGGTGGTGTTTTTAATGAGCGCCCAGGAGATAATATTTTACCTGAGCTTCCACCCCAAAATGCACCATGTACAAAACGCTAATAAGACCGGTGGTCCTCTACGGGCACGAGACGTGGACCTGCAAGCACTCAGAGTTTTCGAGCGACGCGTGCTAAAGACGATCTTCGGCGGTGTGCAAGTGAACGGTGTGTGGCGGAGAAGGATGAACCACGAGCTCGCTGCACTTTACGGCGAACCCAGCATCCAGAAGGTGGCCAAAGCCGGAAGGATACGGTGGGCAGGGCATGTTGCAAGAAAGCCGGACAACAACCCTGCAAAGCTGATGTTTGCAACTGATCCGGTTGGCACAAGAAAGCGTGGAGCGCAGAGAGCACGATGGGCGGACCAGATGGAGCGTGACCTGGCGAGCATTGGGCGCGACCGAGGATGGAGAACGGCAGCCACAAACCGAGTATTGTGGCGTACTATTGCTGATTATGTCTTGTCTTAAATGCGATGTTGAACAAACAAATGTATGTATGTACGTCGCGGGAACTGTATCGAAAGCAGTGGAACCGAGGAACCTGAAGGAAGCTGTATCCTGTGAAGCCCGCGCCGAATGGAGAGCAGCAATGGCGAGTGAGCTGAAGTCGCACGCCGAAAATGGTACGTGGGAGCTTGCTGAGTTGCCTGCTGGACGGAAGGTGGTTGATTTCTACTGGGTATTCAAGTTGAAACGGAACGCAGCTGGTGAGGTTATCAAACACAAGGCTCGTCTGGTGGCTTAGGGCTTTTCGCAGAAGTTCGGTGAGGATTACGATGAGGTCTTCGCTCCGGTCACGAGCCACACGAATCTTTGTATGCTGCTTGCTCTCACTTCGAAGAAGAAAATGACACTTAAGCATTTCGACATCAAGACGGCCTACTTATACGGCAAGCTCGACCAGGGGCCTGTAGCATAATGAAAATTTTACTAATAATATTAGTCTTGTAGCTTGTAACTTGTAATTTCCTGTTGCATAAAAATCCTACAAATACAAGTTACAAGTCGTATATTACAAGTCGGCTAGACTAATATTATTAGTAGAATATACAAGTACATGTTGCATAAACAAACTACAAGTATAAAACATTAGCTATGACCAGGACCGGATTTACAAATGTGGGGGCCCGGGGCCACAGTGTTGTGGGGGCATTTTTTTTTGCATTTGAGAGGCTCTCTTTGTTCACTTTCTCTTTCAATTATCGCAATGTAATGGTACACTTTTCAATTATTTTTGCAGTACAAATCAAAAGACGATTGTTTTGACATTGTTCAATGCAAGGAGACAATCATAATACAAATAAACAGCTGAAATATTAACGAAAGAGAGGGATACAAAAGAGAGACTCTCTTCTGCAGATAGGACCTTTAGACATGTTTGGCCTGATTTTCATTTTTCATTTCATTTATTTAGTTAACATCAAATTCATGATAATACTGAATCAACAATTTGCCGCCATAATACTCGATTTGCAGCTGCAGCTCTCCAACGTCGGTCACGCCCAACACTCGCCAGATCACGCTCCACCTGGTCCGCCCATCGTGCTCTCTGCGCTCCACGCCTTCTTGTACCAACCGGATGGTTAGCAAACACCAACTTTGCAGGGTTGTTGTCCGGCATTCTTGCAACATGCCCTGCCCACCGTATCCTTCCGGCTTTGGCTACCTTCTGGATGCTGGGTTCGCCATAAAGTGCAGAGAGCTCGTGGTTCATCCTTCTCCGCCACACACCGTTCTCCTGCACGCCGCCGAAGATCGTCCTTAGCACCCGTCGCTCGAAAACTCCGAGTGCTTGCATGTCCTCCTCGAGCATCGTCCACGTCTCGTGCCCGTAGAGAACCACCGGTCTTACTAACGTCTTGTACATGGTACATTTGGTGCGGGGGTGAATCTTTTTTGACCGCAGTTTCTTCTGGAGCCCATAATAGGCACGACTTCCACTGATGATGCGCCTTCGTATTTCACGGCTCACGTTATTGTCAGCCGTTAGCAAGGAACCGAGGTAGACGAATTCTTCTACCACCTCGAAAGTATCCCCGTCTATCGTAACATTGCTGCCAAGGCTTATCCTGTCTCGCTCAGTCCCACCTACCAGCATATACTTTGTCTTAGCCGCATTCATCACCAGTCCGACCTTTGCTGCTTCACGTTTCAGGCGGGTGTACTGTTCTGCCACCGTTCCAAATGTCCTAGCAATAATATCCATGTCATCCGCAAAACAGACAAATTGGCTGGATTTCGTGAAGATCGTACTCCGGCTGTTGAGCCCGGCTCGTCGCATAACACCTTCCAGGGCGATGTTGAATAGTAGGCAGGAGAGTCCATCACCTTGTCGTAGTCCCCGTCGAGATTCAAATGAACTGGATAGTTCACCCGAAATCCTTACGCTGTTCTGCACACCGTCCATCGTTGCTCTTATCAGTCTAGTCAGCTTCCCGGGAAAGCTGTTCTCGTCCATAATTTTCCATAGCTCTGTGCGGTCGATACTGTCGTATGCCGCTTTGAAGTCGATGAACAGGTGATGCGTTGGGACCTGGTATTCACGGCATTTCTGGAGGATTTGCCGTACGGTGAAGATCTGGTCCGTTGTCGACCGGCCGTCGATGAAACCGGCTTGGTAACTTCCCACGAACTCATTTACTTTAGGTGAAAGACGACGGAAGATGATCTGGGATAGCACTTTGTAGGCGGCATTCAAAATGGTGATCGCTCGAAAGTTCTCACACATTAACTTGTCGCCTTTCTTGTGGATGGGACAGATTATCCCTTCCTTCCACTCCTCCGGTAGCTGTTCAGTTTCCCAGATCTTGACAACTAACTGGTGCAGACAGGTGGCCAACTTTTCCGGGCCCATCTTGATGAGTTCCGCTGCGATACCGTCCTTACCAGCCGCTTTGTTGTTTTTGAGCTGGTGGATGGCATCCTTAACTTCCCTCAGCGTGGGAGTTGGTTCGTTCCCGTCCTCTGCTGCACCAACGTAGTCATTTCCTCCGCTGCCTTGGTCCTCCGTGCTTACATTCTCTTCGCCATTCAGGTGCTCGTCGAAGTGCTGCTTCCACCTTTCGATCACCTCACGTTTGTCCGTCAGGAGGCTCCCGTCCTTATCCCTGCAGATTTCGGCTTGCGGCGCGTAGCCTTTGCGGGATGCGTTGAGCTTCTGGTAGAACTTGCGTGTTTCCTGTGAACGGTACAGCAGTTCCATTTCCTCGCACTCCGCTTCTTCCAGGCGGCGCTTTTTCTCCCGGAAGAGACGGGTCTGCTGCTTCCGCTTCTGTCTGTATCGCTCCACATTCTGTCGGGTTCCATGCTGCAGCATTACCGCCCGCGCTGCATCCTTCTCCTCCAGAACCGCTCTGCACTCCTCGTCGAACCAATCGTTTCGTCGACTCCGTTCTACGTACCCGATAGTGCTCTCAGCTGCGTTGTTGATGACTGCTTTGATTGTACTCCAGCAGTCCTCTAGAGGGGCCACATCGAGCACACCCTCGTCCGGCAACGCTGCCTCGAGATTCTGCGCGTATGCGGTGGCGACATTCGGTTGCTTCAGTCGCTCTAGATCGTACCGGGGCGGCCGCCGGTAATGTACGTTGTTAATAACGGAGAGTTTTGGGCGCAGTTTAACCATCACCAGGTAGTGATCGGAGTCGATATTAGCGCCACGATAGGTCCTGACGTCGATAATGTCGGAGAAGTGCCGTCCATCAATCAGAATGTGGTCGATTTGCGATTCCGTTTGTTGTGGTGATCTCCAGGTGTAACGATAAGGGAGGCTGTGCTGGAAGAAGGTGCTACGAATGGCCATGTTCTTGGAGGCGGCGAAATCGATGAGGCGTAGGCCATTTTCGTTCGTCAGCTGGTGGGCGCTGAACTTTCCAATCGTCGGTCTGAATTCCTCCTCCTGGCCTACCTGAGCGTTTAGATCCCCTATGATGATCTTGACGTCGTGGTTTGGGCAGCGGTCGTACTCGCGTTCGAGCTGCGCGTAAAATGCGTCTTTGTCATCATCAGTGCTTCCGGAGTGAGGGCTGTGCACGTTTATTATGCTAATGTTGAAGAATCGGCCCTTGATCCTCAACCTGCACATTCTTTCGTCGATCGGCCACCAACCGATCACGCGCCTCTGCATGTCGCCCATCACTATAAAAGCTGTTCCCAGCTCACGTGTGTTGCCGCAACTCTGGTAGATGGTATGATTACCTCTAAACGTTCGCACCATAGATCCTGTCCAACACACCTCCTGCAGCGCTACGATTCCGAACCCGCGGTCCTTCAGTATATCGGCGAGTATGCGGGTGCTCCCGATGAAGTTGAGAGATCTGCAGTTCCACGTACCGAGCTTCCAATCGCAAGTCCCTTTTCGTCGCTGTGGTCGTCACCATTGGTATCGGTTCGCATTCTTCTCTTGTTGATTTTCCGGTGCTAGTCTTTTTTACGGCTGGCTCGCAGGGCCTGACACCAACCCACTAACCCAGGGAGCTGGGCTTACCTTCCCGGAAGCTACGGGTTCTGCATTGGCATTTCCTCCAACTACAGTGCTAAATAGCTAGGCTCGAGCGCCAGTCTTCGCCGGGGGTGGTGTTTTTAATGGGCGCCCAGGAGGTAATATTTTACCTGAGCTTCCACCCCCATGTTTGGCCTGATATAACATGGAAAAATCTAAAAAAAAATAATCCACTCTTTTCAAATGTGGCCACGAAGGAAAGTATTAACCCTTCGGGACGCGCGCTGTTGTAAAAAGTACAACACCAGCATAAATCCTCGTTCGTCGTATACAGCGCGAGCGTGGATGCCGCGGGTCCTGAAAGGTTAATGTCGTTAGGGAAGAATTTGAATCTAGAACAAAAGATAGAGCTAGGAATGATGTTGATATCCACTAAATTTATTCATAACAGATTTGAAATTCTAGCGCAGAAATTTATATGAAGTAGAAAATGCTTTCCAGAAATGTATTCGCGCCATTAGATTCCCGATTTAGATTCGCGCCATTAGATTCCCGATTTAGTGGAAATTCATACCAGAGTTCATAGAGAAACTGCAAGAAGCTTAAATTTCCAAGGCATTTCTAGCAAAATTTGTAGCACAATCGGTGTTGTCGTTTTTGCGAAATCTAAAGAGAATTTCTAGTGGATCCCTGCTGCAATCTCTGGTGAAGTTGCAGGTCGATCATCATGAAGAAATAACACTTAACAGCAACTTGTTCTAACGCGACTGCAAAGGATGGTTCACTCTATGTCTGAACCAGCAGATTATAAAAATTGAATGTACATCGGGTTTCTTTCCATAAAACATCAGTATTCAAGCTATATTTTCATTTGCAGAAGGTTTTAAAATATTCTATCGGTGAAAATTTTTCCATACATTTTGTATGGGAGAGAAATTAACCGAAAATGAGGATTTCAAGCAAACTTGTATGAAAAACGGTCAAAAAGATGGAAAAATCAAAATTTCCCCGATAGAATATTTTGAAACCTTCTGCAAATGAAAATATAGCTTGAATACTGATGTTTTATGAAAAGAAACCCGATGTAGGGAATCGCGCTACTTGGGCGGTGGCTTCTATATTCGTCTGTTTTTCACTATAACTCAGTCAAATTTGAACCAATTGACACAACTTTTGGAATGTGGTGAGATAGGTACAGTATCTACCCTTGTACAACATTTCAAGTCAATTGGTTCAAAATTGACTGAGTTATAGTGGAAAACAGACGAATATAGAAGCCACCGCCCAAGTGGCGCGATACCCTACATGCAATTTTCATAATCTGCTGGTTCAGACATAGCGTGTGGTTCTGGTGAACAAGAATTTTTCATCAAACTATGAAATCAAAGATAAGATTATAATAGAAAATGCTGAATAAATTTTAGAGGGAATCCATAATAAGTACCTGATGTAATTTTTTACCTAATTTCTAAGAAAATTTCCTGTTGAATTTCTTGAAAATAATTAGCGGAAAAGCCGGATAAATATTATCCAATTTCTCCATAAATTTATTCTGATAGTTTCTCTATAGAAATCTGTGGATTTTAACAGTTCATCATGAATTCATCCTTATTTCACCAAGCAAATCTCTTAACTCAAAAAAAAAAATGGACTGAAACTCTTCGAAATTATCTGCCTTAATTTCATGCTAGATTCCCTCTGGAAAATGTTGCAACAGTAGTAGTGTTCTCCAATTTGAGTAAGTCGTAAACTGTCCAAGTAAAACAAAAATCAAAAGCTAAATTTTGAAAAAAAAAAGAAAAATCCTTCAATTCTTTCAAGAACACTATACAAAATTCTTCAACATATTTTCAAAAACTTTAAATTTAACGAGAACTTTTTGACTCTGCAGTTCCGGAGTTCCTCTAGAATTCAACAGAAGATTTTCATCAGAATTTGATTCATAAGCAATTGCTTAAAAAATATAATGGTTATGAGTTTTGGAGGCAGAATTTAAATTAAATTAATAGCTGGACAAATATAGTTAAAGTAGTAATCCTACATTATAGAGATCTGCGGAGGCGGCCATTGTGAGCCAATCGTGCAGAGAGAACTGTCAAAGTGTGAGCCAAATGAACATGCTTATCGTTCGTAGGAAGGTGTCGTTTGAACGGTATTGCAATCGGAACTAAATAAATTAAAATTATTTATTTTTAATATCGAGATATTGGCGGCATATGTATGTTTAGTAAAAAGATAAAAATTTATTAATTCTGCTTTCAAAAGCTCATGCTTATGACACTTTTGTTGCTACACTTGTCGAAAAAACTTCCATTGCTGCTTCTTGCTTCACTTCTGCCGAAATGATTAGCGTAACACTTTTGCAATGAATTTCAGATTTCTTCGATTGCTCCTAGGAGCAAGACACTGTGCAAACGAGAGCGTTTATGAAACTTTCCTTCGAAGACCGCAAAACAATTGGATGCTTGTGGAAAAAGTTATTGATTTATTACCGATTAGTGATCCGACGAACGGCTTTTTGTTTTGTTTTATCAGCAGCACTGTAGCTGCTGCCTTGGCTGCTGCTGTTTCTGGAAGTGGTGATACTAGTAATCCTACATTATAGAGATCTGCGGAGGCGGCCATTGTGAGCCAATCGTGCAGAGAGAACTGTCAAAGTGTGAGCCAAATGAACATGCTTATCGTTCGTAGGAAGGCGTCGTTTGAACGGTATTGCAATCGGAACTAAATAAAGAAAAATTATTTATTTTTATCGAGAAATTGGCGGCATATGTATGTTTAGTAAAAAGATTAAAAAATATTAATTCTGCTTTCATAAGCTCATGTTTATGACGACACTTCTGTTGCTGAACCTGTCGAAAAAACTTCCATTGCTGCTTCTTGCTTCACTTCTGCCGATATGATTAGCGTAACACTTTTGCAATGAATTTCAGATTTCTTTGATTGCTCCGCTATTTCAACAAAATTTTGGGAAAAAAATTCTACCATAGTTAGAAAATGTAAACAAAACAACTTGAACCACAACGAAGTCACGCACAAAGTTTGAACATCTAGCTTTGTAGCAAGTGTTGGCAGCTGTTGTAAACAAAACAAACAGCGTTGCCGAATCGACGTATGTAACTTCCGCTCATCTCTATGTAGAGGATTTCTAGTTAAAGTCATTCTCAGAAGAATCACAACATATCACATACATCACATGCCAGTAGACAGTAATTTAAAGTTCTAATAACAAAAGCCAAATCAAGAGATGTTTATTGTAATACTTTTTTCCTGCTTCACATTTTTTTTTGTGAAGTGAAATTTTTAGCCCCCCCCCCCCCCTAAATCCGGCACTGGCTATGACTATAGTATATATAGATAGTAGAGTAAACAAAACTATGACTTTTGATTACAAGTCTCAAAGGTCTTGTAAAATAATTTACAAGTTTATTTAAATAATTGCAGAAGCCATATTTAGCTTTGAATATATCGATTTACCATTTTGATGAACTCAAAAGATATTATTTATCTAACATGTCAATTTTAATTTCAGTTTTCTACGATTAAATTTAGCCATATGTATTCGAAACTCATTGAAGCGATAATTGCGTTGATGTGCACGTCATTATGTATACAAAATACCATTTCTGCTGAGGATTCTCCAAAGTTTTTACAATACCCATGTTTGATTGGTGATTGTTGGTAAAGTTATGTATTATGGCCAATGCACCAAATCGAAAGCGCAGGTGAAGTTGAAGGTGGGAAATAAATTTGAATTTATTATTTGTATTGCGCATCATCAAGATGATTAAGCGATAAGAGCTACAAATAATATACACTAACCCAAATCAAGGTGTGACATAAAAATACATTAGAGTAGGTAAAAGCTCAATTTTGCATCCCAGATAACTTCTGATTTCAACCGTAGTGTGGCCAGCAAAAAAACACCCGTAGAAGGCCGGCAGGGTACCCGGGTACCCACGAAATGGAAATGATCATATTGCGCATTGCGCGGTTATAAGTGCGACGATGAAGTGCGGAATCTCAAATAAAAGTGCGATTTTGCGTCAGATCGTTCCGGTGTCTTCACCGCACTTATTCATTAGCTCGTGATGAATAAGTGCGGTGAAGACACCGGAACGATTTGATGCAATATCGCACCACAGACAAACAGACGTGTCACTTGGAAGAAAATGCGATAAAAATCATCGTCACGCAAACATAATCGCCCAATGCTAATTTTGCTGTGGTACGCAAACCTACTGAGTAGATGGCGGTAGTGAGCAAACGTCAAACAGGAGCAAAAACGATGCGAGCGCCATGAGCGAGCGATTTGCGAACTACGGAATATTTGAATAATCCGTTAAAAAGTGAAACGATGGGAAGTGAGTAGAGTGAGACGTCTGTTTGTCTGTGATCGCCCTTTTATTTGAGATTCCGCACTTTGTCGCAGTCCAGTTAGCAATGCAGTAAACTATATCTCAGCGATTTTTCCACCGATTTTAAAAGTTTCTGCCTCATTCAACTCAGAAACTCATTATCTATCGAGATCGTATTTGGTTGGACCGGTCCGATCATCATGGGTACCGGAAAATCCGGATTTACGGATCCATGTTTTTATACAATACAATATACGGGATTTTCGGTAGGTTAGTAGCAATTTCGGTACCAAGCATCGTAAAATTGCTTTAGCATATTGTATCTGACTGGCCTGGAATCATAAAACGTGTTGATTTTGAAACTGTGATTTCGGAACACGCTTCTCGTGGGGCCATGGTTGACCATAAACACTTTAAGATATCCTAGCCTTAACAATGTGGGTTTCAATATGGTATAAGGACATGCTCCCAAAAATATGGATTTTCCGAAAACCACGGTGATTAGATCTGTCTAACCAAATATTTTCCCGATAGATGATGAGTTTCTGAGTTGAATGAGCTAAAAATTTCCAAAATCTATGAAAAATTGACGGAGATATGATCATTTTAAATTCGTGGGTACCCGGGTACCCTGCCGGCCTTCCACGTAATAAAAAAATGCAGGAGCCCTTCCCCCTGCCCCTCCTCACTTTAAAATTCGGACAACCCCATTAATAGATGTATATTCACGAGTTCTAAGATCTAACAGAGTTCCAACATCCTAGTCTCAACCTGAGTCTCAGGTCTCAACCTAGTCTCAGGTCACAACAACCATTAAAATATCGAGATTTGAAATTGAAAAAGGTACCTGGGTACCCTGCCGGCCACATAAGTGTTAACAAGAAGCATAATACATGTTGCTAAATCTTTATCCATTGTTTTTCAACCAGTACTATTGAATCTTTGGGACATTTAACTAAAAATCTAGGTACTTGCAGCATATTCACTAATTAGTGTTTGTGTGTGTATATTTGTCATTTGCATAATAAACAATAACTTTTAAAATGTGTCACTTAATTTTGGTAATTGGAATTGTTCCATAGTTTTAAAAGTAATATTTCGTTAGAGCGGCAGAAAAAGGCAGAAAATGATCTAAACAGCACATGCCTTTCTTCATGTATCGTATAGAGATTGCAAAACTTCGGAATCAACGAAGTTATTTTTTAACGAAATTCTGTTAACTTTTTTTCATTTTTTCATGATGTTACTCGGAAAATGCAGAAAATAAACAAACAACAACTGCCATTTAAAATTAATAGTGAACTATCGGATGATTTTTGACAGGTAAATGAATTAAAACAACTTGTATTTTTATGGACACTAATATTACAAGTGCTAATAAGGCTGATACAAATTTCAATTTTCTCTAATGTCACCGCCCCCTCGGAAAATTTTTGTCGGAATTCAACATTTTGAGGGGGGATACAAATAAACTATTCAACAAATTAAAAAAAATTAAGTGAAATTAGAGTCGTCGAGAAAATTTCTTAACAAATCCGTTAAGTTTGAAGATTTTGCCTAATTGTTTGTGTAATTTTTCATCAAATACATTTATTATTTATCATTCCCCCCCTTGACGAGTGCATGACCAAAGTGACAAAAGAAGAAAATGAGATTTGTTCCGGCCTAATATTAGTGGAAAATTGAGCCTTTATGTAACACAAATTATTAGCACTTGTAATATTAGTACTTGTAGCTTGTGACTTCTAGCTAATATTAGGTGTCAGGCCATTCGGCCGAAGGTCATTACACAGTAAAACCGCTCAGCACTAAAATGTGTAAGCCCTACTCATAAGTGCATAATTTCCAGACCACACAAAAATGTGTTACAGTTACACATTTTCAAAAACAGCTCGTACACTCGTCTAGATGCGAAATGTCGATATTTTTTTTGTTTTCCAAGGTCACTAGTAAACCTAGCTAGATTGCTGTACAAAATTTTTTGCGAATTTAACGATTTTGCGGACACAGGAGCTGATTTTGTGAATGTGCAAGGGTTACACATTTTTGGTGTAGTCTGGAAATTATGCACTTTTGTGCTGAGCGGCGTTAGCGTGTAGGCCGAAGGCCATTCGGCCGAAGGTCATTAGGCCGAATGGTCATTAGGCCGAATGGTCATTAGGCCGAATGGTCATTAGGCCGAATGGTCATCAGGCCGAATGGTCATCAGGCCGAATGGTCATTGGGTCTTCTTCTTGCCGTTACGTCCCCACTGAGACAAAGCCTGCTTCTCAGCTTAACTTAGTTATTAACTGAGAGCTTCCTCTGCAAATGACCATTTTGCATGTGTGTATCGTGTGACAGGCACGAAGATACTTTATTGATGCTGAATCTACTGATATTTTACCCATGAATTTTTCCTTCTTTTAAATATAGGCTGTTCTTTCTAGTATCATTGCTAAAATAGTTTTTGGCGCTGAAACTGCTGATATTCAATTCATAATTTTTTTCTTCTTTAAAACATAGGCTATTCTTTCTAGTTTCATTGTTAAACTAGTTTTTTGGCAAAAATGGTTGGAAAAGGTAAAAACAATGGCTAACTTTCAATTCGTTCTGATGACCATTCGGCCTAATGACCATTCGGCCTAATGACCATTCGGCCTAATGGCCTTCGGCCTAATGGCCTTCGGCCTAATGACCCAGCATCTCGGGCTAAAAATATTAGCTACAAGTTACAAGCTACAAGTACTAATATTACAAGTGCTAATAATTTGAGTTGCATAAAGGCTCCTTTTTCCACTAATATTATTAGCACTTGTAATATTAGTGTCCATAAAAATACTATTTGTTTTGGTTCATTTACTTGTCAAAATTTTTAGTCAAATGCCCCAAAGATTCAATTAAAAACCAATAATGGATAAATATTTAGCAACATATTTCTTGTCAAAATCCGAAGTAATTTGGGTTGCGATAATTGGGTTTTTTAATTAAGAAAAATGTATCGATTTTTTGATTTTATACGAAAGTGCACCTTTTTCTGAGCCACTATGATTTTTTTCAGATTTTTTGAATTTTATTTTGGTACCTAGAATCAATTTCAAAGGGATTTTTTGAAATCACCTTTTGACAGCTGGGAAACTGTTTGACAGCTCCACCCAGTACAAAATGCGACGAGGGGAGATTCGACAAATCGCTCCCATACAAACTTCAAATTGATTTTTAAATAGGTTCCCGGGCACCAAAATTCATGAAAATTTGGATTTCGGCTCAGTTTCGCATGCAGATTCAGAATATGGAATTATCTCAACACCGCTAAAGAAGCCAATTGAGCTTTTGCTTACTTTTATATGTGGGTAACTCTCGCTGAGACCGTCCCACTATTTACACCATGTCTTCAAAAATGTTTAAGGTGGCGATTTTCTGAAAGTCCCCCCTAACAAAGTAAGAAAAATGCATTTGGTTTATCAATTGGATGGACCCCCCGTTAGTTAGAGCCACAACCATTTTTGCGGACCCCTCGATTTTGATCAATTGTCGGCTCATTTAAACCGTTATAACTCAAAAGTTTCTCCAAAAACCACCTCATAACAAAATGTTGTTGAAAAGAGAAAAGATAGAGCTACTATTTACGGTTATAAAAACATGGGTCGGCCATATTGATTTTAGCCGCCATCTTGGATTTTAATACCAAAACTGTTTTTTCACCATGTTGGCAACCACCGATTTTCAAAATCTTTGCGTCAATCGAAAGCGGGGACATTTTTACACAACATATTATGCCTCTCAAGAAAAATCAGAATATGGCGATTATCTGCCTCTGGCTTCTGATATTAGCGCGACAGTCACTAATCATAACAGCGTCACCAGATTTAGAAGTATATAATTCCACTATATGGGGTTTGACAGCAAGAACACTCATTCCACTGAGCTACTCTTGCCGTTCGTCACAAATACATTCAAAAACATCTGGCACTTCGCGAAACCCACGTGCTTTTGTTTTTGGCGGGAACACTTTTTCTTTTGTTTTGCCTTGCGACTGTCATGCGTCGGTATGCATTGCGAGCGTACGACCGCCGCAGGACTCTAATAAAAGATAAGCGCGACAATATCAAAAATTTAGAGATGTAGGGGATTCTGGGATAATACGCACCACTTAAGGAAGATGCGTCCAAATGCATATAAAAAGGCAATAATTTATTGGTTTAATGCATGCATTCATTGCATATACTTTCATTCTAAGAGAAACGAAATAAAATTTCAGCCTTAATACAGTTCAGCTCTTGAAAATAACGTTTTTTGTAAAGACTAACATTACGGCTTCGTATGTTTATGCGGGGCAGTATGCACCCTTGCTCGGGGTAAAATGCACTACAACAATGGGGCAGGATGCACTCAAACAAAGGGGCAAGACGCACCACAACATTGAGGCAAGATGCACCGTCGAGTTTAGAAATCTTTTTACTTCTTAGACAAAATGCATGTTTTATAACGTTTTAAGACAAACAATACCGTCGTTGGGGGTGAGAATGGGTCAAAAAAGGATACTCAAAGATTGTTTGTTAAATAACAAATGCAGTTGAAGTCGGAATAACTTTTTATTTGGTATGTATACTCTTCTATGTGGTAATGATAGTTTAGCAAGAGAGTATCACATTATATGAATTGCTTACTAAACTACAAATGATTGAAAATTGACCCAATCTCACCCCTTAGAGGGAGAGAGAATGGGTCAAAGTATTCTAAATCGCCTATCTGAGAATATAAGTTAATTTTATTGATCAGATCTAGTAAACCTACTTAAAATACAATGTAACCATGACGAATAAAAACTTAGATAATTTTAAAAGATGATTAATCCACCTAAAAGGGCTAATACAAACGAAAAAATGGTTGAAATTTGATGAAATAACGTTTGTATTCTTCAGTTTGTATGTTGTATCACTATTTTTAGATACCATAATCATCCTCGTTCCAAGTTTCAACTTCCATGAGGAGGGAGGGGCGCATTGAAAGATTGATAAAAAAAAACATGATATTTTTAGTATACTGCATAAGAAATGTTTATTCAAACCCTCCGTTATAAACTCTTATGTACATGATAATTGGCCCCTGTATTGCCAAAGCAAATCACTCCATCTCAAGATAGAGGGTCGTTCAAATGTTATGTTACACAGCATTTCACATTATTAGACCCTCTCCCGCAATAATATTTAAAGGATTTTTTTTATAAATTTTGTATGAGCCCTAGTGTAACGGTAGACTTATTTTTCGTTCTTTAGTATCTTTATGTATTTAATGAATGATCCTTATATGCCACTCTTAATTCATAAAGTTCAAGTTAAATACACAATAAGCAATCACGTATGTCGCATCTCGTTTGCTTTCCGACATTGAAGTGTAGAATTAGCATTACTTAAAATACACAGAAATAAAAACATAAAAGAAACTTTCTGACATTGTGCTATGTCACCGGTTTTATAGCCCCAGTATTTCCTGAATCCCACTATCGTCTGGTAGTTTCACGATATTTCCTTAAAATTTCAAAAATAAGTGGAGAAAAAGAACGCTATTCAGTCTATTTTGTAAGTTTACGATACTGCAGTACACTAAAGATTAGCTAATGATTAGAGGAGCCGTCCAAACGCATGGGTTTATTATTATAAATGATTTTAGGCACTAAACGTAGGAACACACTCGCTTGACACTTCTTCGTCATATTTTCGAAAAAAAAAAAGTGTTTTTATGGAGATACGATAAACAAGACACCACTCTAACGTCAAACGGGACTGTATAACAAGTTGAATTTATAGTTAAGGTTATACGTACTCAATAACTTGCTTGACCCAATCTCACCCCCATTCTTAATATTTTGACATAGGGTCGAAAATATTGAATTTTTAAATAAAAAGAGCAATGACAGCCCGCTTTTTTCGTTGCATCAACTAGGTAATACCTACAGCTAATCATTTATAAGAAAATTTATGATTAGGTACTTGTGCGAAACATTACGAAGGAGAATTTTTCTCAGAATGATTTACTAGTATTTTCATCATATAAGCACAGACAAACAGACGTGTCACTTGGAAGAAAATGCGATAAAAATCATCGTCACGCAAACATAATCGCCCAATGCTAATTTTGCTGTGGTACGCAAACCTACTGAGTAGATGGCGGTAGTGAGCAAACGTCAAACAGGAGCAAAAACGATGCGAGCGCCATGAGCGAGCGATTTGCGAACTACGGAATATTTGAATAATCCGTTAAAAAGTGAAACGATGGGAAGTGAGTAGAGTGAGACGTCTGTTTGTCTGTGATATAAGTTTAGCCACAAATTTAACAAAAAACGATTATTGCTAAACATCTTATTCTGCATCATGACGTGTAGAAACATCTCCTCTTTGAAATAAATAAAAGGTTTCTATATAAATTGACGATAGTTGATGAGCTATTTCAAATTTTATGTTTCTCCGTTTTGACCCAATCTCACCCCCCAGACCCATTGTCACCCCCATCGACGGTAGCTCAGTTTTGTTTGCGATTACTTACAGAGCACTCATAGATATGATTACAGCTTGTTTTCTATAGGTGCGTTTTGCCCCAACGAATGGAGTGCATATTGCCCCAATCAATAGCAAAAAATAAAATAGTTTAAAACATATAATTTACGTAGATTACTGTTTAACTTATTTTTCCTATGCTTAGCATTGCCCTCAATGATCTGAATACACACAACAGCATTAGATGTTTGGTCGATTTTCACCATCAAATCATTCGACAAACGATCGGGAAAATTACATCAGAATCGTGCTTTACAATTTTATTCATTTTTCTCACTAATTACGTAACGCAGATATGTAAAATTTTTCAGATGCTCATTTATTAAGACATTCTATTAGACTGATAAGGTTTCAAAGCTCTAAAACCAATAATCCCTGAAAAACAAAGGGGGTGCGTTTTGCCTCGACAGTGCGTATTACTCCAGATGCCCCTATCTTTTTCCAACCAAAAGTTATCTGCACTTTTGTTAATCATGACACGTTTTCTTCATACATTTCCTTGCGCACCGGCAACGACACCCAACAGCATCAAAGTTGGCGCCTGCTTGTATACACAACGGCACCTGCAGCCAAATTAGGGAAAATTGGAGGTTCGTTCCCGTTTTCGACTATTTCTCAATGATGCGGACATTGCTTTTTAAAGTTGTTTGGTGTTTTGAAAAGCTTAAACCTTCAGCTTTCCATTAGTGGGTTCAGATTTCAAATAATTGTTCGTAAACACTGCGAAATAACGCTGCATTTATGTAAACAACCGAAACCTGGCCCAGTGCGCTAAAGTGTCATGATTTACAAAAGTGCAGATAACTTTTGATAGGAAAAAGATACATCTCTAAATTTTTGATATGTTGTGTGAAAATGTCCCTGCTTTTGATTGACGCAATGATTTTGAAAATCGGCGGTTGCCAACATGGTGAAAAAACAGTTTTGGTATTAAAATCCAAGATGGCGGCAAAAATCAATATGGCCGACCCAACTTTTTATAACTGTAAATAGTAGCCCTTTCTTTCCTCTTTTCAACAACATTTTGTTATGAGGTGGTTTTTGGAGAAACTTTTGAGTTATAACGGTTTAAATTAGCCAACAATTGATCAAAATCGAGGGGTCCGCAAAAATGGTTGTGGCTCTAACTAAAGGGGGGTCCATCAAATTGATAAACCAAATGCATTTTTCTTACTTTTTTAGGGGGGACTTTCAGAAAATCGCCACCTTAAACATTTTTGAAGACATGGTGTAAATAGTGGGACGGTCTCAGCGAGAGTTACCCTGTATCAGTATCCACTCGACTCGGATCAGTGCAAATTGTAGCTCTTAATTAGCTCAATGATGCATGTGGTATTTTGAGATCCTCACTTCTTGACAGGTTGACTGATAATTATTAGTATTATAAATCACCACATCTCCTTTGCTTCCAAGTGAAGTGAGAGAAAGTTTCCAAAGATGTTCCCAAACAGAAGCGTCACACTTCAGAAGTCCTGTAATGTAGTCATAGCTACAGTTATCTATTCAAAATCAAAAATTCATACTCAAAAGCTGAATCCTAACTAAATCTTCGACAACATTCGCGTGAACATAAATATAGTATACTGTATATAGTATTTTTAAATAAAAAGAGCAATGACAGCCCGCTTTTTTCGTTGCATCAACTAGGTAATACCTACAGCTAATCATTTATAAGAAAATTTATGATTAGGTACTTGTGCGAAACATTACGAAGGAGAATTTTTCTCAGAATGATTTACTAGTATTTTCATCATATAAGCACAGACAAACAGACGTGTCACTTGGAAGAAAATGCGATAAAAATCATCGTCACGCAAACATAATCGCCCAATGCTAATTTTGCTGTGGTACGCAAACCTACTGAGTAGATGGCGGTAGTGAGCAAACGTCAAACAGGAGCAAAAACGATGCGAGCGCCATGAGCGAGCGATTTGCGAACTACGGAATATTTGAATAATCCGTTAAAAAGTGAAACGATGGGAAGTGAGTAGAGTGAGACGTCTGTTTGTCTGTGATATAAGTTTAGCCACAAATTTAACAAAAAACGATTATTGCTAAACATCTTATTCTGCATCATGACGTGTAGAAACATCTCCTCTTTGAAATAAATAAAAGGTTTCTATATAAATTGACGATAGTTGATGAGCTATTTCAAATTTTATGTTTCTCCGTTTTGACCCAATCTCACCCCCCAGACCCATTGTCACCCCCATCGACGGTAGCTCAGTTTTGTTTGCGATTACTTACAGAGCACTCATAGATATGATTACAGCTTGTTTTCTATAGGTGCGTTTTGCCCCAACGAATGGAGTGCATATTGCCCCAATCAATAGCAAAAAATAAAATAGTTTAAAACATATAATTTACGTAGATTACTGTTTAACTTATTTTTCCTATGCTTAGCATTGCCCTCAATGATCTGAATACACACAACAGCATTAGATGTTTGGTCGATTTTCACCATCAAATCATTCGACAAACGATCGGGAAAATTACATCAGAATCGTGCTTTACAATTTTATTCATTTTTCTCACTAATTACGTAACGCAGATATGTAAAATTTTTCAGATGCTCATTTATTAAGACATTCTATTAGACTGATAAGGTTTCAAAGCTCTAAAACCAATAATCCCTGAAAAACAAAGGGGGTGCGTTTTGCCTCGACAGTGCGTATTACTCCAGATGCCCCTATCTTTTTCCAACCAAAAGTTATCTGCACTTTTGTTAATCATGACACGTTTTCTTCATAGATTTCCTTGCGCACCGGCAACGACACCCAACAGCATCAAAGTTGGCGCCTGCTTGTATACACAACGGCACCTGCAGCCAAATTAGGGAAAATTGGAGGTTCGTTCCCGTTTTCGACTATTTCTCAATGATGCGGACATTGCTTTTTAAAGTTGTTTGGTGTTTTGAAAAGCTTAAACCTTCAGCTTTCCATTAGTGGGTTCAGATTTCAAATAATTGTTCGTAAACACTGCGAAATAACGCTGCATTTATGTAAACAACCGAAACCTGGCCCAGTGCGCTAAAGTGTCATGATTTACAAAAGTGCAGATAACTTTTGATAGGAAAAAGATACATCTCTAAATTTTTGATATGTTGTGTGAAAATGTCCCTGCTTTTGATTGACGCAATGATTTTGAAAATCGGCGGTTGCCAACATGGTGAAAAAACAGTTTTGGTATTAAAATCCAAGATGGCGGCAAAAATCAATATGGCCGACCCAACTTTTTATAACTGTAAATAGTAGCCCTTTCTTTCCTCTTTTCAACAACATTTTGTTATGAGGTGGTTTTTGGAGAAACTTTTGAGTTATAACGGTTTAAATTAGCCAACAATTGATCAAAATCGAGGGGTCCGCAAAAATGGTTGTGGCTCTAACTAAAGGGGGGTCCATCAAATTGATAAACCAAATGCATTTTTCTTACTTTTTTAGGGGGGACTTTCAGAAAATCGCCACCTTAAACATTTTTGAAGACATGGTGTAAATAGTGGGACGGTCTCAGCGAGAGTTACCCTGTATCAGTATCCACTCGACTCGGATCAGTGCAAATTGTAGCTCTTAATTAGCTCAATGATGCATGTGGTATTTTGAGATCCTCACTTCTTGACAGGTTGACTGATAATTATTAGTATTATAAATCACCACATCTCCTTTGCTTCCAAGTGAAGTGAGAGAAAGTTTCCAAAGATGTTCCCAAACAGAAGCGTCACACTTCAGAAGTCCTGTAATGTAGTCATAGCTACAGTTATCTATTCAAAATCAAAAATTCATACTCAAAAGCTGAATCCTAACTAAATCTTCGACAACATTCGCGTGAACATAAATATAGTATACTGTACAGTACACTACTTTTCCAAATACTCGTTGATGCCGTTGGTGTTCTCTTCAATAGTATGTTGAGCACATATCCTTGACGACTGCCTCACTCATCAGCAAATGATTCACTTCATCTAACTTCATTTACCTACACTCGATCTTCGAGGTTTTATCAAGTAACTGTAACACTCTGATCACTTTTTATAAGTTCCACAGCATTCTATTTCCACCGGACATGGTAGATGTCGATTAGGTGGCCGTCAATCGAGAATTAATCGGAAAACAGAGTTTCAAAGAAAACGATAACTTTATTTAAGCGAAACGATGTTAACACTTCGAACTTTAGTTCACGAATGAAAAAACTCAAAACTGTACTCGCGTCGCGTCGGCGGTGATGCGAGTTACTTCCTCTCTCGTTTTGTTATGTTGGCTGCGCTGCTTTGCTCCCGTTTCAGTTCATTGGATGCGGTCGACGAGGGGTGCTCACTGCTTGCACCAACACTCCTCCTCAGTGAGTAACACTCATACCGATCTTGCTGGCGAACTTTCGTTGCTTCACGACGCATAGTGGCTTCGTTAAGATATCCGCCGTCATTTCTTCTGTAGGACAATATACTAGCTGGAGTTCTTTCCGTTGGCACAAATCCTTGACAAAATGTTCACGGGTTTCAATGCGTTTCGATCTCTTGGTTGACCTTTCTGAACGAACAAATGCAATACAACTCTGATTGTCCTCGTTGATCAAAGTTGGCTTCTTCTGCGCGCATCCCATTTCGAGTAACAGCCTTCGTAGCCATATTACTTCTTGGCACGCTTCACTCAGTGCCATATACTCGGCCTCCATTGACGATAGAGTCACTGATGGTTGCCGACGACTAACCCAAGAAATAGCTGCTCCTGCCAATAGGAAACAATAGCCGGTAGTAGACTTCCGAGATTCCTGATCGCCTGCCCAATCAGCATCACAAAATCCAAGAAGGCCCTCTTCTGTTCCGGTGAATTCCAGTTTCCAATCTCTCGTTCCTAGCAGGTAGCGGACAATTCTTTTTGCTGCGGTCCAATCGGTATCTGATGGACAGCTTACTCTGCGTCCCAATATGGATGTACTTACGGAGATGTCAGGTCTTGCGTGTACAGCGATATACAGCAAAGCTCCTATCAAGCTACGGTACACCGTGGAGTCTTCTAACGGTTTTCCATAGTCAGTCAACTTCAAATAACCACTGTCCATAGGTGTCTTCGCCGGTTTCGAATCCTTCATCCCAAAACGATGTGCCACATGGTCAATATAGCCACTTAGACTGAGACTATACTTTCCATCTTTTCTGTCGATCTGCATCCCCAAGAAATAAGTGAGGTCTCCAAGGAATGCAATATCGAACGTTTTCTTCAGATACTCATACACTTTTATGGATTCAGACTCGTTCTTGCAGCCCACCACTATGTCGTCAACATAGATTAAGACGTACACCATGTTTCCGTCAACGATTTTAGTGTAGAGGCAGGGATCCGATTGACTCTGCTGGAATTTCATCCTAGTCAAGGCCTCATGCAGCTTGCGGTTCCAACACCTTGCCGACTGCTTGAGGCCGTATATGCTTTTTCTCAGTCGGCACACAAGATGTTCTCGTCCAGGTTCCTCGAATCCCGGCGGTTGCCGCATGTATACTTCTTCCTCAAGCTCACCATGGAGGTAAGCTGTTTTGACGTCCAGATGCTTCAAAGCGATTCCTTCCCAACTGGCTATAGCAAGAAGTGCACGAAACGTCGTTTTGTTTGTTACTGGAGCAAACACCTCATCGAAATCAATTCCATACTGCTGAGAGTAGCCCTGTGCTACAAGTCTCGCTTTATGTCTGATCACGTTCCCTGCTGCATCCTTCTTCAACTTAAAAACCCATCGACTTCCGACTGCCTTCCGGCCTACGGGCAATGGCACTAGCTCCCACGTTCCATTTTCAAAATGACTTTTCAGTTCCGATTTCATAGCGGCTTGCCAAGCTCCTGAGTTCTGCGACATTTTCACCTCTCTCAAATTCCTGGGTTCGGGTTCATCCTCTGCTCGAACAACCTTTGCTTGTTCGGCGAATCGTTTCGGCGGAACTCCTTTCGTCGTACGATTCGATCGTCGCCGACACTCTTCCTCCGGAAATCCTCTGAACAACGATTCACTGTTTGAATCACCCAGCATTTCAGAAGCACTATCATAATCACTTTCGTTCATTTCAGGTAACGCTGCATTTTCGTAATCATCATTCACATCAGGAAATTCATGTCCAACACCGCCCTGTTCCTGCTGCTCCTCAAGTTGACAGTCGACCTTCTTTGGAGCACTTTCGAGATTCACCACCACTCCACGTTGACCCGAAACATCGATGTCACGAACCGCCTCCTGCGTCTTCATTTCCGATTCCAGGAACACAGCATCTCGGCTCACGATGATTCGATTCGTTGATTCGTCGAGGAAACGATAGGCCTTCCGGTTCTCCTCGTATCCCACGAATATCAAACGAACAGCCTTCTTGTCCAGCTTCTGGCGCTTTTGGTCCGGCACATGGACGAAAGCATGTGAACCAAATACGCGCAAATGACCATACGAGGGCTTTGATCCATGCCACAGTTCAAAAGGAGTACGTTCAATGGAGGCAGATGGGAGACGGTTCAACAAGTAGTTCGCAGTCATGACTGCCTCCCCCCAGTATTTCCTGTCCATGCGGCCTTCGGAGAGCAGGCACCGCATCATCTCCATTAGAGAACGGTTCTTCCGCTCAGCAGTCCCGTTCTGCTGGGGACTATAGGGAGCCGTTTGTTGCAAGGTTATCCCGTTTTCCTTCAAGTACGTCAACAGATGCGTGCTACTGTACTCTCCCCCGCCATCGCATCGTAGTACTTTCGGCTTCCGTCCGAATTTATTCTGCACGTGGTGCACGTACTCGCGTATCTTCTCAAATGCCTCAGATTTGTGTTTAAGGAGATAGATAATGGTGTACTTACTGTGGTCATCGATCATGGTCATGACGTAACGGTTGCCTCGTGGTGTGCTCACCTCCAACGGTCCCGCCAGGTCCGTATGGATCAGGTCGAGCAGAGCAGACGACTTGGTGCTAGATGCTTTCGGAAACGGCTTTCTCGTCAGCTTTCCTTCACAGCACACGGTGCACACTGATCTCACTCCACAATCACGTAGTTTCAAACCTTCACCGAGATCCTCCGCCACAATCCGCTTTACACCTTCCGGATGCCGGTGTCCCAGCCTGCGGTGCCACAGATGCTGACAATTGTCCGAATGTGACACTGCCGACAACAACGACTGATATTGTGGCTGCTTCAGATGATACAACCCAGATTTTCTTTCTCCAACAAACACTGTGCAACCATTCTTCATTATTCGGCAGTCCGATCGAGAAAACACTACTTCAAAACCTTCGTCCGCAATTTTTCCGACCGATAACAAGTTGCTCGCAAGGTCCGGAACGTATAGCACTTTCTTCAGTGTAATGTTCTTCTTCTCACCACCACTGTTCATCACCACCAGTTTGCCGACACCACTTCCGCCGGCTGGCAACTTTTTCCCATCCGCCAAGCACACGGTACCACTGCGCGATTCTTCCAGATCGATTATGTGCTCCACATTATTTGTCATGTGAGCACTCGCACCCGAGTCTAGGTACCACAAATCGTCACTTGAATCAGCACCCACATTGAAGCAATATGCATCTTCTGTGCACACTTTTGCCTTCGACTGTGTTTCGTGCTTCGGTGTTTCTGCTTCTTCAATTGATCAGCCGCGAACTTGGGGCAGTCGCGACGGAAATGCCCTTCTTGTTTGCAATAGTGACACTGTTTCGGTTTCGGTCCACTTTTCGGTTTCACTCCCGTTTTTAGCACTTTTTCAGGGTGACCAGTGCCGTCATTACACCCGCACCTCCTCCGCCACTCATCTAACAACTGTCCCTTCACATATTCCAATTTGAGTTGATCTTCACCACGGCTCTCCAAAGCAGTAATCAACGCGTCATAGGAGTGCGGAAGGCTCGATAACATAATGGCGATTAGCAGATGTTCGGCCAAATTTTCACCCATGCCGGAAAGACGATTCACTAGCTGTGCGATTTCGCTGAGGTGCTCCGACATACTTCCGCCCTCCGCAAGGCGAAGTGAGTACAGTCGGCGCAAAACGTGGATTTTGTTGGTCAGCGAACTTCCATTGTGGTATTTCTTCAGTGACTTCCACATGTCGTGAGCGGTAGCACTATTTAAAACGTGGCACAATTGGTTATTATCCAAGGCAAGCCCGATCGTGGCACGTGCCTTAGCGTGTGTGTGTATTTAGTTTTGGAGAGGGACTTTAACCTAGTGGTCATTCGTCCCTTCAACGTGCCTTAGCATCCTTGGCCAACCACTGTGCGTCAGGCACCGCTGGCTTCGGGTCTTTCACTGTGTCCCAGAGCTCTTCTTTCAATAGCAGCAATTCCATTCGGAATTTCCAGCTGCTCCAATTGAAATCATTGAGCCGCTCCAGGGAAATTTTCGCCTCCGCCATTTTGTTCGCCGGCCGATTCGGTTGTTTCAGGAGCCACACAAAGTCCGCGGAAAAACACTTTCTTTTCTGATCCCGATTCTTTCACTCGCGCCGCGTTGCAGGGCTCATAACCTGTCGATTAGGTGGCCGTCAATCGAGAATTAATCGGAAAACAGATTTTCAAAGAAAACGATAACTTTATTTAAGCGAAACGATGTTAACACTTCGAACTTTAGTTCACGAATGAAAAAACTCAAAACTGTACTCGCGTCGCGTCGGCGGTGATGCGAGTTACTTCCTCTCTCGTTTTGTTATGTTGGCTGCGCTGCTTTGCTCCCGTTTCAGTTCATTGGATGCGGTCGACGAGGGGTGCTCACTGTTTGCACCAACAGTAGATGACATCTACCACTCTAACCGATTCCTTCTAGGATGAGCTTTTACTTCCTCCAACACAACGCTACGGAAACTCCCATTCGAGGCGAGCTTCTCTACCAAACTTCCATCGAATTCAATTGTTGTTACGGTAGCTCTTTTTTGGCCATGTAACCTTGGGACTAAGGTTGGGTAGTTCTTTCGATTGAATTGATATCCTCGTCTAAATACCTTACCTTTTTTTCCGCTGCCAAACCTGCCAGAATGTATTTATTTGTTTCTTTACGACCACCGGACCCGACAGATCGTATCTGCCGCTACGGTTGCTCTTTTATAAGATGAGCAGACGCGCCAACTTGGTCAAATTATTGGGGGGGCAAAGCCTGGTTTTTCTGATTTTTTGTATGGGAAAATCTAAAAATCGTCAAATATTGGGGGGGCAAAACCATGCTTGCCCCCCCTAAGTTGGCGCCTATGAAGGTGAGCATTCTTGGCGCTGGACTCAACGGATCGAACGGACAGTTCGAAGCTGCCGCTTCGGTTGCCTCCTTCTTAGGTAGGCATTCTATCGCTGGACCCGATGGATCGAATCCATCGCTTCAGCATCTAGCTCCCTTTTACGGCAAGCTTCTTTTTACCAATTTCCGCCGGACCCGACAGATTGAGGCGAGCTAAATATTTCTTTTCGCCTGCACCGGCCAGATTTTCATCCACCGGTGGTCGGGATCAGACAGTATATATTTACCATAGATAATTATTATTCCAAATTAAATTTCAATCTGCTTTGATTTTCCACGCTGGGTTCTTGTTGGTCGTCGCCAATGTTAATTACAATAATTACACATACAATGTTAATTTTATTCTAATTTTATAGGTAAACAGTATTGAAACTGTATGCTTAACAATGATCTGAGTAAAAAATGGATAGTATGATGACCTCTTGACAAACTGTATTCGAAAAATTTTGTTCGAGAAAATTGGCATATTCTTATTGTAACATAGCTTAACCGCATATTCCCCATATTGTTATTTGCTCGAGAACCGTCTATCAGACTATTAAAACCGTTTATGGCACTGTTGGTTTATTGTTACTCTGGGTGCTATACCATACTGTTGAGATACTGTAGTAAATAGTTGGGAACAGTATGGTATATAGTACGAATATGGTTCATGGTTATGCGGGTAGGAAAATCAAGAGTTCCCCGAAAAAGTTAAATAACATAATTGTACGCGCCGTACGCGTGCAGAGCAAGTGACGCCACGCCGTCGTCGACCGACTATTATATATCAGCGGGGCGTTTGCTGCCAGGTAGTCTCTAGCCTACTGCGCTCCAAATAGGCGGAGCTTATTGCGCAGTGAAGCGTGCGCTCGCCTACTCTTTTCATTAACATTCGGGCTATATAAGCGATGTCATTGTCATTTTCATCAATCAGTTATCAATAAACCGTCGTAGCGAACGGAACTGTGTAAGGTGTTTTTCTTCAGCGCAAACCGAACAGTAGTGGTGGCTAGCCCGATCAACGTGTGATCGCCTAGCATTTTCCTTCCCTTCCCTTCCACCCGACGGTGAGCCAGCGGTGGCAAGAGTGTGTGCCTCCGCTCTACCCGAGTCGGCGTTGGCGTGCAAGCGGAACCTGTTTCTACCTGTTCGGCGTCGCTTCTCTGCGGTCGTCACTCGCGCGATCGGTGTGCTGTGTTCCTGCTACGACGAGGTGAAGCTGCAATGGTGGAGCTGTTGACTGTCGTGCTTGCTGCGCATTGCGATACCCAGGAGTGTGCCTAGGAGTTATTCTGGTTAGTTTTCCAATATTAAATCGGTGGCACTCTTGGTGTATCGTCGTCGGCGAGCAAACGGCGGCGACACAGCAGTTCTTCGAGATCGGCATTTGCCGTGGTCCTTCGTTCGAGAAAGTGTTCCAGGCTGATGACCGTGACGTGCACGGTTGTTGGTATCCGAGCTGGCGACTGTAGTGTGCATGGTCGTCGGTAACGAGAGTGTCCCCATCGGTGGCTGCGACGTGCGCAGCTGTCGACAGCTTACGGTAGCCGTGGTGAGCACGGCTGTTGGTAGCTCGAGAAGGAGGTGAGTCGTCGTGCTGCATTGAAGGTAAGTGCAACGAACCTGCCTCCCATTTGAGAAGTGTGTACCCAACATTTGGTCCGGACCGAGCCGGATTGAACTAGTGATACAGTCCATTTGAGCGAGAACTGCTATCCTTGAGCTAGAGAGTGTATTATTCCCAAGAGCGAGAGTTTCGTAAACAAATTTCGTAAACTTTCAAGCCGTGTTAAAAGAGTTGTGTATGTCCGCGAATATTCGGATCATTCCAAACGAGACTTTCTGTCAAACGAGCTTCAGAAAAGTGAGTCGTAGTGCAGTGGTACCCAAAGAAAGTGGAAGTGATTGCCCTTCGTGAACTTTAGTGAGTGGTGAAGCGATAGTCTATTAGCGTGAACAACAGATAAGCGATAGCAAAGTGTACTGAAGTGATAGTGTGAGAAACATGGAGATTTTGAAACAGTTGATCCACCAGCGTGGACAGGTTCGGACACGAGTGGCGGCGATTGTACAGAAGCTGATCGATGCCACCGAGAGTCCCGAGATGATGAGCCTTTCCCAATTGAAGGTGTTTGAGAGACAACTGGAGGTGCATTACGCAGAGTATTTGGCGAAGCACGATTTGGTCAAGGATCAGTGTACGAGCGAAGATTTCGAGGATCAAGATAGGGAGTTTGACGAGTTCGATGAGCTGCATACTGGTGCGCTAGTGAAGCTGAACCAGCTAACTGATTCGAGTTGTGCCGAGAAACGAAGCAGCCCTCAAGTGATCGTAAGAAGATATTGCCCGGTGCTCGAAAGACGTGAGGTGAACGAGGTGCAGTCTACCAAATCTCCAACGATAACAACAGCCAGTTCGTCACCGAGAGTGTTCCACCCAGCAACAACCAGTCCAACAGAGAATGAGTGTGCGATCTGTGCCGGCTGGCACAGCAACTACAAGTGTCCTTCCTTCTTAAATATGAGTGTCGATCAGCGAGTGTCCAAGGTGAAGCAGTACGGGCTGTGTTTTGGCTGCCTCCAGAAGGGTCACCAAGTCAGAGCTTGTCCGTCGAAAGGGTCGTGCTGGAGGTGTTCCGGTAGGCATCACCCCACGCTGCATTTCGAGCAATTGTCCCAACCAGAACCGAAGCAGGAAGTTTCTAGTGTAACATCCGAGCAGTCAGAGGAGAAGGCAGCACTAGAGTCTGATGTACCTGAAGAAGTAGTCTTAGCCGCGTGTTTCGGTGTTCAATGTCTTTCCAACCATGTGCTTTTAATGCCGGCGTTAATGAGCGCGGGTTTCAACAGCGGAGGGGCCTACAAGTTGCGTGCCCTTCTCGATACCGGGTCACAGATCGGTCTGGTATCCGAGTCTACCGTAAAATTGTTTGAGCTTATGAGGTGCCCTGCTGATTTGCCAGTTGTTGGAGTGAGAGGAGTCAGATGTCGGATTCGGCAAAGTGTGAAAACCAAATTCAAGCGAGACAGTGTGGTGACAACGAGGATGACGAGAGGGAACCCATCCATACCGGTGACCGTTTGGGAGTGGATGATTCCGATTGGTATCGTGTTGGTCGATCCAAGATACAAAGAGCCGCGAAATGTAACCCTGCTGATTGATGGTGAACTTTTCCCCTCAATCCTGAGACGAGCTAAGTTGAGAATCTCCGAGAAACAACCCGCTGTGTATGGAACCCAGTTTGGAGGAGTTGTCGCCGGTATCCAGGAATCAGGAGAGGATATCATCCACGTGATGCGGTCCACCAGTGAGAGCCCGCTGCAGGAGATATTGCAGCGATTTTCCAAACGAAGACAGTTTCCAGAAACGAAGATGTTAATGAGTGAAGGCCAAGATATCGAAGCATACTTCTGCAGAACGTACAGACGAGAAGTGAATGAGCGAGTCGGGGTCATAGCACAGTTCCACGATTTTGTTGGCGAGATGGGAGACCCTAAGTCGTTGACGCTCCAAAGATTCGTGTCCAGCGAGGAAGATCAAGCAAACGAATCCAAGATGAGAGAGTCGTGCCAGGCCTTCGTGAAGGTGGTTGAGGATGTTAACAATGTGGTCCGTCGTCCGAACAATTTTCCAAGTCGTGTCGTAGTGGAGCCTGCAGGTGCCAGCTCAGACGTGGTTGACAGCGATTCGAAGGCAAGAGAGGAGCCCGTCAAGGAAATTCTGGTGATCGAGCTAAGAGGAGACTCCGACCGGAAACGAGAGAAAGTGGTTCAGAGGAGGGATTCTGGAGGAGAAGCAAGAGTGTCGGGTGTGTTGTGGAGTCCAGGGTGTGATCGAGTATTGTTCGAGAGGAGTACAAAAGTGAATCAGTCCTGCAGGAGAGTAATGAAGCCAAGCATCCAGCAGTTGATGAGGAACGAGTTGAGATGGAGTGAGAATGTTGAAATCGAGCTGCTTCAACAATCACTGGTGCAGCTTTGCAAGACCGAAACACGGCTGTGGACCAACAGTGAGGTTGAGCTTCTGTGGATGAGAAAGAGTTCGGATCCCCTTCTGGACAGAGGTTGTTGTCTTGCCGAGGCTGGTGCTGCTAATCTGGTGGCTGAGAAGTACTACAGAGGATTGTTGATTTGTTACGATGCGTGTTGGAGCGATCATTCGTGTTTTCAAGCTGTCAACTATGAGCTCCAGTGCGTTGCAGGATCGATGTTTGGTGATTTGGAGAAGTGTAACTATACCCGACGCACATTTGAGCAGAGTGCGTGGGACATGCGAGTACTATCAAAAGTGAACTATTTGTGTTTGTGGGCTAAGTGGACAATTGATTACTTTCCGTCGCTTCATTCAAGGGCATTTTGGACAATAAGGGCAAAAACGGGTACCATTGTGCTACAAATGAGAGACAGACTAATGGATAAGTTGAGGAGGTGGGTTCTCAATGTTGCACTTTACCTGAGAAGATGTTCTATCAGAACCGCCGACACTGAGGTCTTAGTGGTGATTCTGACATTCCCATCCCCGAAGATCGGGCAGCTACCATTTGATATCAACGAGATAGCTATTTCTGCTTTGGAATCATATTCCAACCGGCGGGAGTATGTACGCGCCGTACGCGTGCAGAGCAAGTGACGCCACGCCGTCGTCGACCGACTATTATATATCAGCGGGGCGTTTGCTGCCAGGTAGTCTCTAGCCTACTGCGCTCCAAATAGGCGGAGCTTATTGCGCAGTGAAGCGTGCGCTCGCCTACTCTTTTCATTAACATTCGGGCTATATAAGCGATGTCATTGTCATTTTCATCAATCAATTATCAATAAACCGTCGTAGCGAACGGAACTGTGTAAGGTGTTTTTCTTCAGCGCAAACCTAACAGTAGTGGTGGCTAGCCCGATCAACGTGTGATCGCCTAGCATTTTCCTTCCCTTCCCTTCCACACGACGGTGAGCCAGCGGTGGCAAGAGTGTGTGCCTCCGCTCTACCCGAGTCGGCGTTGGCGTGCAAGCGGAACCTGTTTCGACCTGTTCGGCGTCGCTTCTCTGCGGTCGTCACTCGCGCGATCGGTGTGATGTGTTCCTGCTGCGACGAGGTGAAGCTGCGATGGTGGAGCTGTTGACTGTCGTGCTTGCTGCGCATTGCGATACCCAGGAGTGTGCCTAGAAGTTATTCTGGTTAGTTTTCCAATATTAAATCGGTGGCACATTGGTGTATCGTCGTCGGCGAGCAAACGGCGGCGACACAGCAGTTCTTCGAGATCGGCATTTGCCGTGGTCCTTCGTTCGAGAAAGTGTTCCAGGCTGATGACCGTGACGTGCACGGTTGTTGGTATCCGAGCTGGCGACTGTAGTGTGCATGGTCGTCGGTAACGAGAGTGTCCCCATCGGTGGCTGCGACGTGCGCAGCTGTCGACAGCTTACGGTAGCCGTGGTGAGCACGGCTGTCGGTAGCTCGAGAAGGAGGTGAGTCGTCGTGCTGCATTGAAGGTAAGTGCAACGAACCTGCCTCCCATTTGAAAAGTGTGTACCCAACAATAATGAAATATAAGTGCACCAACTTTATACTTATTTTTCTAATATTCTCTCGGTGGTGTTTGAATTCAAAAATTACTTAACCGCGTCAAACATGGTGCCTCACATTGGAGTAAATCACATCTAAATCTGATCATAATGATGATGATGATGATGATTGTGTACCCACCATCAGCGCAAGGATTACCTATGGCTGCAGAGTCATACCGGAACGGAATGATCTACCTGATGGTTTGTTGTAGCAGGGTAAGCTAAATTCACTGGAGACCTTCGGAAAACAACATGATAATTGTTATCTCGTGACAAAGTCTGGCCACCCCACGAACATTTGCCCGGAAACCAGTTCATTTAAGTTCCTTAGGCTACCCCTCCGAAATTCCCATATATGTCATGTTCAAATATAAAAAGTAATAATAAGGAACGAACTCACCGGGTAATCCTGACCAGCTGGTTTTCTATGTTTGGCTTTGGTCTCAGCATTTCCGAACTCGGAATAACGACGGACACGAGCACCACGATGCGCGCAATGTGGTCTCTTGCCACCGAGCCATCGTCGATCGTTTACACAAAGTGTGAACAAAAAACACAAGGAAAAATACGAAAACGCGGGAACGACGAAATGCGGCAAGTTTCAGCCTCCGCGCCCTGCTTGTCACTGACGACCGACGACCTTTCACTCTTCCATCAGCGTTCCACTCAAGTGCGAACTAAAAACACAAAGAAAAATGCAAGAACGCGGTAAAGACGAAATGCGGCATGTTTCAGCCTTCGCGCCCTGCTTGTCACTGACGACCGACGACCGTTCACTCTTCCATCAGCGTTCCACTCAAGTACGAACGAAAACACAAAGAAAAATACGAAAACGCGGTAAAGACGAAATGCGGCATGTTTCAGCCTCCGCGCCCTGCTTGTCACTGACGACCGACGACCGTTCACTCTTCCATCAGCGTTCCACTCAAGTACGAACTAAAAACACAAAGAAAAATGCAAAAACGCGGTAAAAGACGAAATGCGGCATGTTTCAGCCTCCGCGCCCTGCTTGTCACTTTAGAAATCACATCTAAATCTGATCATAAGTGGAAAAACTCAAAATGAAGAAATTGGGGATTCCGTTGTGTTTTTGCTAAGTGTAGTTATCGTGTAATCGTTTGACAGCTAAGCAGTGTCCAAATGTTTTGTTTACGCTTATCAGAAGAGGTTAAGTGAAGCTGAAGTTTAGCTGTTTTCTTTGATATGACTCACAGCGCGTGCTAGTTTTGACCGTATAAAGTGAATGAAATTGATAGTCAATCAATTCAACGATGCAGTTTGTTAAAGAAGTTTAATGTTGTTATTCTGTTAATTAGAAACCCAAACAAATTGACGTTGAATTTACATATAAAATATGAAAATATTGAAAAAAATATTTGATGGAATCCTTTACCGTACATTCAAAATGAAATAAGTTGATTTTCCGGCTGTTTCCGGGAAATCTGCTTTTAGTGTATGATAAAACTATTGTTCCTCTTTCAAATGCAGAAAGAAAACCTTCCGGATATTTCCGATTTCAAAAGTTGCAACACTTTGAAAAAATCGTGATAATTTTATTATTATATGATATTATTTGCCTTAAAACACTGTTTGACCCTCTGAACGTATTTTTGCTGAAAACTAGAATTCAACAGCTTTCAAGCAAAAAAAGAAATTTAAAATCGGTCAACTGGTTCAAAAGTTGTGATTTTTTGAAAAATTTTAGTATCGAAAAATTTTGACTTTTTCAATCATAAAATTGGTCACCCTAATGATGAAATAAAAAAATACGAAAACTATGAAATACGTTTCATTACTAATTTGGGTTGCGAAATTGCGTCAAAATAATTTTGATCAGTTTTGATGTACTAGGTGCTCCACTGTGTGCCTTCACGGTATGGACTTATCCACCGATGAACCGAATTCATCGCGGTCCGAGAATTTTGACACTAGAGCGGGGTGCTTCCAATCAGAATTGAACGATTTCCAATCAGAATTGAAGAATTCTGATTGGGAATGGTCCCGCTCTAGTGTCAAAATTCTCGGACCGCGATGAATTCAGTTCATCGGTGGATAAGTCCATGGACTTATCCACCGATGAACCGAATTCATCGCGGCGCGAGAATTTTGACACTAGAGCGGGGTCTTTCCAAATAGAATTGATCGATTCTGATTGGGAATTGCCCCGCTTTAGTGTCAAAATTCTCGGGCCGCGATGAATTCGGTTCATCGGTGGATCAGTCCATACTATAGATAGTAGAGTAAACATAGATCCGCTAAGATGAATCCGTTGTATCCAAACGAACTGTCAAAATCTGTATCCAAACGAGCATGACGTCACGATTTGGACAACATCAATGGAACGCATGACGTCATATTCAATCGTCGCACTCTTGAAAATTACTACTTACACGCTTGAAACATTTTAGTCAGCGGTGTCCGCGGATCTATGTTTACTCTACTATCTATAGTCCATACTTTTATTTTTGAGTGTTCAAGTTCATCTTAAAGGCTGATACTCACCTGATAAGTATTGTGGAAAAGGTCAAGAAATGTTTCCGCTGCCAAAATTTCTTGAACGGTCCGCAGCTGAAAAGAAACGAAAATTGAGTAACGTTGCAGGCCAAATCAAATTAAGATGTAACTTTTCCTTGCGGAAAAATGTTCCATTCAATTATTCCCCAAGAGACAGCTATCAAAATTACTTTGGTAATTGAAGATTTTTTTTCTTGGCTACGATTCTTACCAGCTGAGCTAGACATTTAAATAAATAAATGAAATGAAATGAAATGAAACACTATTGACACTTTAGACTTGCGGAGACATAGCTGAGCAATAAGATTTGAGTGTTTTACCGTAAATCTAGAGTGTACCGAGCGAATATGACGTCAGGCAATCCATTGTCGCTATTGAAATCGTGACGACATGCTAGTTTGGCTACACGAACTGACAGTTCGTTTGTCTACAGTTGTCGACTTCGCCTCCGCGAATCTATGGTATCTATTGTGTCTGTGGTAGTTTGAGCATGAGCATAGATGACCGTACAATTCGTAGTTGCTACTCCGCGATTGACCAGAACAATCGAAATTGTACAAGGAACCAACAAACGGAGCTTGGGAGTAGCTACCGCTCTCAATGTGCATAGTTCGATAATTCCAAACTTTATTAGTCAATAACGGCGCCGGCCACGTCCTTACGGTCATCGAGGAAGGGAAGGAATGTTAGTGTGACGTACGTTGCCACAAGAGACCGAGATCACCTCATCTTCTCCACGACTGTCACGGGAAGGAGTTTTTGTTAGTGGGGAGGGGGAGAGTCACATGATTTGGATTCACTTTGGTAAGTAATGTGATTCATGCCACCTTTATTTGAGTCAAAACATTTATACATTTTGACTAAAATATTACAAATGTCGACACCGAAGATAACGAACCATTCAAAATTAAAGAAAAATATTTATTATCAACTAAATAAGCATTGGGAACTAGCACCGACACATGACGTGACGAACTTTTCAATATTTGTTAGATAAATACACAAAAACCAGAGCACAATTTTATACATCCTTTAGCATTAATTATTATGATAAAATGGAACGAGCTCACCAATAAACATCCTTCGAAGTGTTCAGTTCGTATGTGCTGCAGCATCTACCACTAACTGGCCTTTTCTCCGAAATCACATTGAATCGCTACAACTACACACGGGTACGACGATGTACATTTTCAAATTGACGACGACGACGACGACGCGGCCGATCCGAATGAAAGAAGCGGCACTTCCACCACCGACGAACCGACGTGACAGCTAGAACAAATAAATTCAAATTTGTTGTCCGCGACGCCATGATGAAAAATAGCCGAACACTATCGCCACCTCTATAATGGCTCGCGATGATTTGATAGCTCGACACTGAACCCCCGTGTGTTCATATAGGAAACGGTTCACGTCTGCGCTGATTTGACAGAAGCGATCGCTCGCTTCGGTGGTCGACCGTTAAATTTAGGTGGACACTTTTGAATCGCCACTGTCACGTCGGTTCGTCGGTGCTTCCACTTTACCTAAAAAAAACACTAAACCGCCCCGTACGAAGATGAGCACTGTGAACTAGACGACGACGACGACGCACAAGCGGCCGATCCGAATGAAAAAAGCGGCATTTCGACTTTGCCTCCAAAAACACACTCTATTGTCTGTGGTAGTTTGGTGTATAACTCAGTAAGTCATGACGTGGGTGAAAATCATTATCATTCGATCTCCCAAACTGGAGAGTACCACATTTATGGCGAGATATTATTGCCAGCCCCGCCCAGATTTTCATCTGCTGCTTTGGCGTCTCTCTTCTCTGAGGCGAGACATTATTGCCCGCTCCGACCGGATTTTCATCTGCCGCTTTGGCACCTCCTTTCTCTAAGGCGGAACATTATTGCTTTCCACGGATTTTCATCCGCCGCACATTGGAGTAATCATATCAATACCTGATCATAAGTGGAAAAACTCAAAATGAAGTAATTGGGTTTTCCGTTGTATTTTTGCCAAGTGTAGTTATCGTGTAATCGTTTGACAGCTAAGCAGTGTCCAAATACTTTGTTTACGCTTATCAGAAGAGATTTAGTAAAGCTGAATTTTAGCCGTTTAATATAGCAAACTACCACAGTAGGGCTGTGACGAGGTGGTATTTATCGATAATATCGGTACAGTAGACATTCGATAAGTGCAACATGTTTACGTTTCAGTTAACGAATGAAATTCGCTAACTGCAACGAATGACAGCCGTCAAACAGTTGTCAATTGCTGTTGGACGCTGCCAAAATGCACTCAAAAACATCGCAATGCAGCTGTAGTGCATCTGAAAACATCGCAACTCTGTTGACGTTTCGTTTTTGACAGGTAGCGGTGCGATAACTGCAAAATTGTTGCACTTAGCGGACTTGCAGTTAAAAAACATTGCAGTTAAACCGTTTGCACCGAGCGAACGTCTACTGTATCGGTTCGCGTGAATATTGATATTAATTCGATATCGGATTAAAATGCATTTTTACACTTCTTGGATTTATTTTGCATTTACAATACTCTGTCTATAAGGCTATTTGACGATTGGTCGCCTTTCTCTGTTTGGCTTCCGGGGAGGATTGGCTTGTTTTCATATGAAAATGTTTCCATATGAAATTTATCAACCCTCCTTGTGCACAGCGAGCTGCTATGAACGTGATGCATTAGAAACAAAACATAGCTATCTTCTGCGGGTGTTTGGGAGGGTGATGAACGCTAGATAGTTTTATGCCTATTATCGATATGTTGACATCATATACATTTTGGATTCAATTTCAAATTTAAAAATAAAATTTAGTATCTGAAACGCGCATCTGATTATTACAACAATATTTTTTTTTTTTGTAATTTGTAATTTGTTTATTTATTCTTAACGATAACCTGTTGGTGAGTACCTTATATCAGGTCAAGGAAGCACAGTATTTTGACAAACCTTCAAGAATCAATGTTCTACGACGGGATGATGACGCACGAGCCATACTTCAAAATAATGTCTGGGTTACTCTCGACGGCTTCTCGAAGAAATATAGTTCTTATAACTGTATATTCTCGTGAATCGAATATCCGTTCGATGTTTAATACGTAAAACTTACAACTTTTCTACTATAATTCAAATAAAGCTGATATATCGAGTGAATTATAATCGATATCGGAATTTCGCATATCGGATATCGTATCGATAGTTTCATGCCGATAATTATCGATAATATCGGATTTATCGATATCGTCCCTGTGCAACTTTGAACCGCTACTGAGAAATCACCCAATACGCCGATGCATTGCCGCGGGTGACAACACACGTCCGACAGCACGAACCTCTCCACTACGACTGACTCGTCGCTACTCATCGGACAGCAGTGATCGGGCCCGAGTACATAATATAGAGTGGCATACGCTGTTGCCGTATCACCCCACACATCCCCCTTCCTCTCTGGGAAAATGATAAAAGAAAAAAAAGACAAAATTATTTTTGAAGCTTAGTAAAACAAAACTGCTCTATGATAAACAGCGGTTGACTTCCTGAACCCTATATATTAAATAGGTCAGCCGATGCCCTTACCATATTAAAAATGGGAGTTCTCCTACATATTATGCACAATAAGTAACAGATGGAAAACCGAGGCCCCATTTATTGCTATTCTGTTTCATATTGATAGCACAGGTCAATTATGGAATAGCAACTGCAAGTTGTGTGGTCATCTATGCTTATGTTCTACTTTTCAAAAAAGATTTTCAACAAATCTTCTGTATCAAAAACAGCCGCTTTCCCAGCTGGTCAACAGTTTATTCAAATGGAAATTACAAGCCCATGTATGCACGAAATTATTAACAAATGCATATTCCAATCAGTCACAAGAAAAGGCCTATTCGTCGGCGGAAAACTCCTCAAGCGGTGTCAATCTGTTGAAACCGGAGCACAATAGTATATTGAAAAAATCTTTTAGGATAAACTACCAGAATTATCTTCTGTCGGCTATCACCTAAAACGAATCAGTGCATGGGAAGTTATCGAATAGGCTTCATCGATGACCAGCCAACAACGGACTAAATTTCCACCGTACGGCAAATCCTCCAAATGAATGCTGTGAATATTAGGTCTCAACGCATATCTATCCATCGACTTCAAGGTGGCATATCGACCTCCCAGAGCAATGCAAATCTTGGACGAGAACAAGAAGTTCCCCTTTCTTGGGAAACTGGCCAGACTGCTCATAGCAACGATGAAAGGTGTGCAAACTGCGTAAGATTATCGAGTGAGCAACATATCTACTTCACTCTGAACTTGCCGGAGCTTCATAAGTAACTGCGGTCAAAATAAATTCACCCCCGCACCAAAGGTGTTATGTACAAGTAGCTCCATAGAGAACCTGCAGGCAGTTTTTCGGCGGGGAGTGCTGAGGATGATCTTTTTGATGGGCTTGGTGACATAGTGTCAACCACTTTTGACTCGTATGCAGAAGGTCCTGGGTTTAAACCATGGCCCATCCATTTTCTCCCACTTATTTGTATCACTAATTTACATACAAGGTGTATTTGTAGCCATCGCTAGAACCAGAAACGAATGTAAAAAAACAGCCTGCCTTTCAACTTTTGGACACAGTGTCAATCTAACATTTAACGAATACACGTTTTGCAACCAAGCGTACTATGCCGCTTCATCTTCAGAGTAATGAACACATTAAACACTATAAATTTCCTTCATCCATGGATCGTATCACCAACCAAAGGTGGCTACGAGATCTCCCATTCTTCCTCTCTAACAAACATACTATCCGTGCTGGCTGTGAGGACGCAGAGTGCTCTCGGACTTTAGTAGCAGCAAAGCAGCAACTATCACACTCAAACATTTCTTTCCCTCCTTAAGTTGACTGTGAGGGCTTGGCCGACGCCGGGTGACCTTTCGTGGTGCGCAGAAGAACGGAAAAAATAAGTACATACATATACATTTATTTGTTCAACATCATTAAGACAAGACATGATCAACAATAGTACGCCACAATACTCGGTTTGTGGCTGCCGCTCTCCATCCTCGGTCGCGCCCAATGCTCGCCAAGTCACGCTCCACCTGGTCCGCCCATCGTGCTCTCTGCGCTACACACCTTCTTGTGCCAACCGGATCCGTTGCAAACACCAGCTTTGTAGGGTTGTTGTCCGGCATTCTTGCAACATGCCCTGCCCACCCTATCCTTCCGGCTTTGGCCACCTGCTGGATGCTGGGTTCGCCGTAAAGTGCAGCGAGCTCGTGGTTCATTCTTCTCCGCCACACACTGTTCTCCTGCACACCGCCGAAGATCGTCCTTAGCACGCGTCGCTCGAAAACTCCGAGTGCTTGAAGGTCCTCCTCGAGCATGGTCCATGTCTCGTGCCCGTAGTACATGCGTTTGTACATGGTGCATTTGGTGCGTGGGTGAATCTTTTTCGACCGCAGTTTCTTCTGGAGCCCGTAGTAGGCCCGACTTCCGCTGATGATGCGCCTCCGAATTTCACGGCTCACGTTGTTGTCAGCCGTCAGTAAGGATCCGAGGTAGACGAATTCCTCCACCACCTCGAAAGTATCCCCGTTTATCGTAACATTACTACCCAGAAGGATCCGGTCGTGTTCGGTTCCGCCTACCAGCATGTACTATGTTTTTGAGGCATTCACCACCAGTCCGACCTTTGCTGCTTCGCGTTTCAGACGGGTGTACAGTTCTGCCACCGTTCCAAATGTTCTAGCGATAATGTCCATGTCGTCCGCAAAGCACACAAATTGACCGGATTTTGTGAAAATCGTACCCCGGCTGTTGAGCCCGGCTCGTCGCATCACACCTTCCAGCGCGATGTTGAAGAGTAGACATGAGAGTCCGTCACCTTGTCGCAGTCCCCGGCGAGATACGAATGAACTGGATATTTCACCCGAAACCCTTACGCAGTTTTGCACACCGTTCATCGTTGCTTTAATCAGTCTAGTCAGCTTCCCAGGAAAGCCGATTTCGTCCATGATTTTCCATAGCTCTGCGCGGTCGATACTATCGTATGCCGCTTTGAAGTCGATGAACAGGAGGTGCGTTGGGACCTGGTATTCACGGCATTTCTGGAGGATTTGCCGTACGGTAAAGATCTGGTCCGTTGTCGACCGGCCGTCGATGAAGCCGGCTTGATAACTTCCCACGAACTAATTTGTTTTAGGTGACAGACGACGGAAGATGATCTGGGATAGCACTTTGTAGGCAGCATTCAAAATAGTGATCGCCCTGAAGTTCTCACATTCCAAATGGTCGCCTTTCTTGTGAATGGGGCAGATTACCCCTTCCTTCCACTCCTCCGGTAGCTGTTCGGTTTCCCAGATCCTGACTATCAGCCGATGCAGACAAATGGCCAACTTTTCTGGGCCCATCTTGATGAGTTCAGCTGCGATACCATCCTTACCAGCTGCTTTGTTGATTTTGAGCTGGTGAATGGCATCCTTAACACTTATGTGGCCGGCAGGGTACCCGGGTACCTTTTTCAATTTCAAATCTCGACATTTTAATGGTTGTTGAAACTAGGATGTTGGAACTCTGTTAGATCTTAGAACTCGTGAATATACATCTATTAATGGGGTTGACCGAATTTTAAAGTAAGGAGGGGCAGGGGGAGGGGCTCCTGCATTTTTTATTACGTGGAAGGCCGGCAGGGTACCCGGGTACCCACGAAATTGAAATGATCATATCTCCGTCAATTTTGCATAGATTTTGGAAATTTTTAGCTCATTCAACTCAGAAACTCATCATCTATCGGGAAAATATTTGGTTAGACCGATCTAATCACCGTGGTTTTCGAAAAATCCATATTTTTGGGAGCATGTCCTTATACCATATTGAAACCCACATTGTTAAGACTAGGATGTTTATGGTCAACCATGGCCCCACGAGAAGCGTGTTCCGAAATCACTGTTTCAAAGTCAACACGTTTTATGATTCCAGGCCAGTCAGATAGAATATGCCAAAGCAATTTTACGATGCTTGGTACCGAAATTGCTACTAACCTACCGAAAATCCCGTATATTGTATTGTATAAAAACATGGATCCGTAGATCCGGATTTTCCGGTACCCATGGTGATCGGACCGGTCCAACCAAATACGATCTCGATAGATAATGAGTTTCTGAGTTGAATGAGGCAAAAACTTTTAAAATCGGTGGAAAAATCGCTGAGATATGATCATTTCCATTTCGTGGGTACCCGGGTACCCTGCCGGCCTTCTACGGGTGTTTTTTTTTGCTGGCCACACTACGGTTAACTTCCCTCAGCGTGGGGGTTGGTTCATTTCCGTCCTCCGCTGCACTGGCGTCGTCGTTCCTTCCGTTGCCATGGGCTCCCGTGCCTACGTTCTCCACGCCGTTCAGGTGCTGATCGAAGTGCTGCTTCCACCTTTCGATCACCTCACGTCCGTCCGTCAAGAGGCCTCCGTCTTTATCCCTGCATATTTCGGCTCGCGGCACGAAGCCGTTGCGGGATGCGTTGAGCTTCTGATAGAACTTCCGTGTTTCTTGGGAACGACACAGCAGTTCCATTTCTTCACACTCCGCTTCTTCCAGGCAGCGCTTTTTCTCCCGAAAAAGGCGGGTCTGCTGTTTCCGCTTCTGTTTGTAACGTTCCACGTTCTGTCGAGTCCCTTGCTGCAGCATTACCGCCCTCGCTGCGTTCTTCTCCTCCAAAACCGTTCTGCACTCTTCGTCGAACCATTCGTTCCGTCGATTCCGTTCCACGTACCCGATGGTGCTCTCGGCTGCGTCGTTGATGGCTGCTTTCACTGTACTCCAGCCAGGGGCGTACAATTTCGTTTCAATGATACACTTTCATGCAACATTTGAATGAGTCACTTCAAGTGTTTCATACATTTTTCTAAATGACTCGGTCGTTAAAAAAAACTTTTCCACTCATCGTAGCACTCGGTAGTCTCCCACCCGGTCGCATTGCTTGTGCTTCACCCGTCAGAGCATTAGTGTCTCACTGGTGCGCGCTAGTCTCTCAATGGTTACAGGCGCCGGTTAATTGGATTTAAGTGGTCGAATTTGTTATCCTCTTACATAAAACATAATTATCATTCTATTGGCGTGCACCACTATTTAAAAATGTGGTTTAAATAGTGTTTTTAGCATGTTGAAGTATTTCAATGACTCATAAATGAAACGAAAATCCAAGTGTATCATCCCATGTTTCATACACACTTGTTTCTGTAGCAGCAACGAACGAGTGTGTTGCTGGGTGAGAGATGAAGCATCACAGCAGTCCGTTCGCATGGGAAACGATTTGCTACAGTCGTCGTACGTCATGTTTTCCTTTCGAAATTGCACGACCCTGACTCCAGCAGTCCTCTAGAGGGGCCTCATCGAGCTCGCCCTCGTCTGGCAACGCGGCTTCGAGATTCTGCGCGTATGCTGAGGCGACATCCGGTTCAGTCGCTCTAGGTTGTACCGTGGCGGTCGCCGGTACCGTACATTGTTGATGACGGAGAGTTTTGGGCGCAGTTTGACCATCACCAGATAGTGGTCGGAGTCTATGTTGGCGCCACGATAGGTCCTGACGTCGATAATGTCGGAGAAGTGCCGTCCGTCAATCAGAACGTGGTCGATTTGAGATTCAGTCTGCTGTGGTGATCTCCAGGTGTAACGATACGGGAGGCTGTGTTGGAAAAAGTTGCTACGTATGGCCATATTTTTGGAGGCGGCGAAATCAATGAGTCGTAGGCCGTTTTCGTTCGTTTGCTGGTGGGCGCTAAACTTACCAATCGTCGGTCTGAATTCCTCCTCCTGGCCTACCTGAGCGTTCAAATCTCCTATGATGATCTTGACGTCGTGGCTTGGGCAGCGGTCGTACTCGCGTTCGAGCTGCGCGTAAAATGCGTCCTTGTCATCATCAGTACTTCCGGAGTGTGGGCTGTGCACGTTTATTATGCTGAAGTTGAAGAATCGGCCCTTGATCCTCAACCTGCACATTCTTTCGTCGATCGGCCACCAACCGATCACGCGCCTCTGCATATCACCCATCACGATGAAAGCTGTTCCCAGCTCGCGTGTGTTGCCGCAGCTCTGGTAGATGGTATGATTACCTCTAAACGTTCGCACCATGGATCCTGTCCAACACACCTCCTGCAGCGCTACGATGCCGAACCCGCGGTCCTTCAGTAGATCGGCGAGTATGCGGGTGCTCCCAATGAAGTTGAGAGATCGGCAGTTCCACGTACCGAGTTTCCAAATCGCAAGTCCTTTTTGTTCGCTGGGGTCGTTGCCGTTGGTCTTGGTTCGTATTATTCTGTTGCTGATTTTTCGTTACAATGGTTTTTTACGGCTGGCTCGTAGGGCCTGACACCAACCCCCTACTTTCCGGAGGACCATAGTGCACAGTTGAGCTTAGAGTCCTTCCCTGGCACTCGGACGTAGATCAGCCGCCCCTAACATGGGGATCAGACGCTGTTGTGAGCCGCTCCTCCTGGAGAACAGACGCTCAGGTTTGCCGAAGCAAACCCCCCCTTCCCTGTCAGCCTACGACCAAAGTTCCCACCGGGGTTGGTTACCCGATCTTCCCTAAGGTTGCTCATAGTTTCCGGCCGATACCGCGTGGAGGTAGGGATAGGAGTTGCTGGGCAGAGGCTAGTGGATCACGATGGGATCTGAAAAAATAAGTGTAAAGTCCAAAACATCCTAAAGCTTCAAATACTCCCCGAGTGTAGAATTAGCAACTAGTTAAAATACAAAAAAATAAAAACAAAAAAAAATCCAATACTCCCCGACAAGGTACTGTCAGGGTCATATTACCATATTTGTTTACCGCTCATCGAGAACATCCGTTGCTCAACACTACTAACATGACATTAATTCTGAAGAGACTGTGCATGGAAATTAATGCAACACTATTCACCTTGATATCAATCTCAACATGCACAATTTTATTCAGCTAGAATAAAAATACAAGTTTCCTCTGGAAACATAACAAGAGCTCCTTTACACAATTGTATTCATCATTCGTAAACATCTATTGGATCTTCATAAAGCATACATATCGGTTACATAATAATGTCTAGTTTGATTCTCAATACTCAAAACTTAGAAAGTCTTCAAATATAATCAACAGTTTATATAGGTACGATTTATTTTGTTTCTTCTACAAAAACTCTCAGAATAAAATTCAGAAACGCTTACGTTAAAAAGAAATAGAGCACTGCATTACTTTATTTGCGTTTCAGAACGTAACGTTATCAGCGATTCACTCAACACGCCATTTTTGTCCTGTTTCTCGCGCCTCACTTTAGTCAGTTAAAAGTATGTAAATCCTTATGGTCCTTAGAACTTGCAATAATTACCGAAAATTTCCTCCAATTCACAATCGCGGTTTTAAAAATAAATCTTTGAATATATCGTCACATACTCATCTCGACTCGGTTCGTATTTATTTTCAACCGGTTTTCCAAATATGATTCGAATTAAACTTCAAGCGTTCTTTTTAACTTGCTTCAAGCGCTACTTTACTATTGTGGATTTGGAAGAAACCCGAAGAATGAGCATCGCTCAAACTTAAGTGCATTTCTAGAGAACTTAAGAGATGAGACGGACTCACCAAGAACCTAGATTTTTAGTAAAATGTCCCAAAGATTCAATAGTATCGGGGCCTGTAGCGTAATGAAAATTTTACTAATAATATTAGTCTTGTAGCTTGTAACTTGTAATTTCCTGTTGCATATAAATCCTACAAGTTACAAGTCCAGTATTACAAATTGGTTAGACTAATATTATTAGTAGAAATTACAAGTGTCTGTTGCATAAACAAACTACAAGTATGAAATATAAGCTATGACTAGTTATTTATGCAACAAGTTGCAAAATGATGATTTTTTCAGCACGAGTTGTCTATTTATCCAACAAGGCTTGCCGAGTTGGATAAATACAACGAGTGCTGAAAAAATCGAGTTTTGCAACGAGTTGCATACAAAGTTTTTTGTAATTAAGCGCAGTTTCGAGTTCAAAAGCAATCGCTCAAGAAATTTCTTGAGCGATTCCTGACAGAAACTTTCTACGGTGACTGCCATTTGAATTGTCATTTCTTCGCAACTGCGTACTGCGATGGAAGAAAAACGGTTTCTTGGGCGATTCAGGCAAGGAATTTCCTATGCATCAAGATAGGCCGAGAAATTCCTTCTGAACTGCAAACAGCCCTTTACGAAAAACACCCATCGATTACCACCTTCATTTGCTACACAAACACATTCTGGCAGGTGGGCTTCCACGTGTTTTAGCCTATTATCCAATCAAGTAGGCGTTTCAGTAGGTCGGTAGATCAGGACAGACCGAGATGACTGTTACAAATTTTCAAGCTCCTGCCCAGTTCAGTCTGGCACTTAGCCTTCAAATTCGGCAAGAAATAATACTGGAAATGAACTGCAGGACGTGCCTGAACATAAAAGATATACACTTCCGGCAAATATACTTAGTTTGTAGTGCAAAAGAGTGTAAAAGAATAATCAAATTGGCCATACAAACAACAGTGCCGAAAAGAACTACTTTTCGGCACACTTAAGAGTGCCGAAAAATAGTACTTTTGGGCATTGTTGTTCAAGTGTGGAAAAGTAGGCCTTTTCACGGCATTTTCTCTGATGGAAAAGTGAGACTTTTCACAATGTAATTACAAAATAGTTATTTATGCAACAAGTTGCAAAATGATGATTTTTTCAGCACGAGTTGTACGTTTATCCAACGAGGCTTGCCGAGCGTTGCATACAAAGTTTTTTGTAATTGCAAAAATACCCGTAGAGTATAATATCTCTAGCCACACAAACGTGTATCAGCAGCAACCACGTGCGAGCCTCCAAGCGCGACAGGACGTAGTGCATAGTATTTTCTTTGATCAGGTAGGCTATGGTAGGCTAGCTGTCGCAAGTTTTCAAGCTCCCGTCGTCGTCATGCAGCATCATAAGCAAAAGCAAAAGTAGATTCAGTTTCTGTTTCTACACCTGATTGGCAGTTCAAATCAGAATCTGAATCATCCTGATTCGGATTCGAACTGCTCAGTGCATGTAGATACTGCAACTGTACCTACGGAAGTAGCGATACTTAACAAAAAGTGTGTGCTGGTAAAAGTGCCGAAAAGTACTACTTTTCAACACTCTTGAAGAGTGCCGAAAAGTACTACTTTTCGGCACCTTTGCTTCAGTGAAGAAAAGTAGGCCGTTTTAACATTGTTTCCGCGAGTGAAAAGTAGGGAAATTCGCAACGCAATTACAAAAAAGTACTTTTTATTACAAGTCTCAAACGTCCTGTAAAATAATTTGCAAGTTAATTTAAATTCTTGCAGAAGTCATATTTAGTTCAAAATATATCGTTTTTTCATTTTCATGAACTCAAAAGATAAGATTTATCAGACAACTCAACTTTCCAGTTTTTGACGATTAGGTTTAGCAATATGTATCCATCGGTCTTGTATTAGAAACTTATTGAGAGATGATTGCGATGATCTACACGTCATTGTGTAGATCATTTCTGCTGAGTTTCCCAAGTCCTCCAAAGTTTCTACAATACCCATCTTAGACTGGTGATTCTTTGTAAATTTATATATTATGGTCACTGCACCAAATCGAAGTTAACTTTAAGCACACGTGAAGTTGCATATGTTAAATAAATTTGAATTGTTTATATTGCGCATCATTGCTAATTGAGAGCTACAATATGTACTAATCTGAATAGTTCTTCAACATATAAAAATAGGTAAAAAATATTTTTTTATATCCCAGATCACTTCGGATTTTAACTAAACAATAGTCCATTTTACGAGCCGATTTTATGAATGAATTTTGACAGGAGGTAGCGTCCAATAACCCGTGAAAATCAATATCATCATCAACATTGTTGTCACTTCGTAAGATGGCTCATACTCATGATAATACTAAATCACAGACAAACAGACGTAACTCTTACAGGAAATTTATCAAAAAAAATATCCGGGGTCTTTTACGTGAGCACACTGCCACCCAGGGTGCAAAATGTTCATATTCATTGACTGAAAACAGCACGAATTTGAATGATTATGCACTGAATACTCAAAACAAGCAAGTTCATTTTCGCTCTCCCTCTTCACACAGTCAGTCAATTCGTAGTCATTGAATATAAAGCCGATCGGGAAACATCTTCAAAATTACCTACGTTTATGGCTACGATTCCTTTCAAAAACACTCCACAACAATCAAATGGGAAAAGATCTGTGTAAAGCACCGTTAAATGTAATCGAAAAGTTAATATTTTATCAGCAATTTAACACTTTGTGAGATGTTTACAAATATTCATTGACTTTCATTCAGTTGACAAACGAGTATCGAGCGGCTGAATATGAAGTGAATGAAAATTGCCGCACGGTGAACTTCAGCTCGTCTGCTCGAAAATTTTGCGCCCTGTTGCAACCTATTGATAAACCGCGTAAGACACTGACGGTCATGATGAATTTCGATTTGACGTTTGTCTAACACGCACACTACTACACAAATCGCCTGTAATTTTCGTTTGCGTCATTCAGCAACGTGTACACTGGCAAACGTCAAAGCGATCGAACACTAGCACCTCTGGTGAAACGATCGCAGAAATCAAATGAAATTTGAATTGATCGTTAAATGCATGTATAGTAGACGTTCGATAAGTGCAACATGTTTACGTTTCAGTTAACGAATGAAATTCGCTAACTGCAACGAATGACAGCCGTCAAACAGTTGTCAATTGCTGTTGGACGCAGCCAAAATGCACTCAAAAACATCGCAATGCAGCTGTAGTGCATCTGAAAACATCGCAACTCTGTTGACGTTTCGTTTTTGACAGGTAGCGGTGCGATAACTGCAAAATTGTTGCACTTAGCGGACTTGCAGTTAAACAGCATTGCAGTTAAACCGTTTGCACCGAGCGAACGTCTACTGTACCAAGCCGTTTTGAAGAGTGTTACAGTGTCGGACCAAACAATAAGACCACCATCCATTTTTTTCATACAATTTTGACAGTCGCCATTGAGTTACGTGAATTTTGATTTGTATTTAATTGATTGCGTTCTGTTCATTACATCAAAAGTTACAGGTATACGAAACGACAAAATAATAGAACCATTTTCAGAAGACCGTTACCAAAGGATATATGAGAGTATCTGATACTTGATGATTGATAAACAAGTACTAAAATTAGGGATGCCATTTAAACTTCGGGACATTTTAATTGAGTTGGCCACAAATAATCATCACAAAAATTTGGTGTTGGAATTTTGTCGCACCGTATATCCGTAACTTTGGAAGTAGTGAACAGAGCTCAATCAATTTAGGACAAATAAAATTTCCCGTAGTTCCATGTCGGCAGTCAAAATTTCAGTCAAATCGGTTTACTAGAAACCAAGTACCATGGACTTATCCACCGATGAACCGAATTCATCGCGGTCCGAGAATTTTGACACTAGAGCGGGGCCATTCCCAATCAGAATCGTTCAATTCTAATTGGAGTGACCCCGCTCTAGTGTCAAAATTCCAGGGCCGCGATGAATTCGATTCATCGGTGGATAAGTCCATATCGTCAAACTTGGCAATTTTGTATGAAATAGGACCGGTGGTCTTATTGCCTTGTCCGACACTGTACGTCTGTTTGTCTGTGACTAAATACTGTTAAGGGGCCATTAGACTGTTTGTTGTTATGACAAATGTTTGCCATTGAAGCCCGACATTCATCCAAGGTTGCTATGATTCACGTTGTGTTGGTCATTTGTTGGGCTTGTTTGGTCAAATATTTGTCATGTCTAATGGGACCTTTACTAAAAGTGAAGGTATCAATTATTTTTAAACCAGTTCTACTGAATCTTTGAGACAATTTAATAAAAATCTAGGGACAAGGGAATTCACCAATGTTGATTCCTGTTTTGTGTGTGTATATTTGTCATTTGTATGTTTATTGTCTTCGACGCTTCGGTCGTCTATTTGTCTATGAAATTGTCACAATAAAACCAATCATAAAAACAATAAAAGCAAAATGTAAAAAATGTGTTATTTTATTTTGGTAATTGGAATACCATCTCTTTAGTAAATTTATTTCGCTAGAGCGGCCCGAAATTATCCGAATAGCACATGCTTTTCTTCATGTATCGTATCGAGAATGCAAAACTTCTATGAAGTTATTTCTTTACGAACATTCAGTTAACTTTTTTGCATATTTCCTTGGCTGAATACTCGAAAAATACAAAAAAAAAAAAACAAAACAAACAACTGCCATTTCAAATTAATAGTGAACCATCGGATGAACTTTGACAGGTAAATTATCCAAAACAACTTGTATAGTGGTAATTAGTAATCCTACATTATAGAGATCTGCGGAGGCGGCCATTGTAAGCCAATCGTGCAGAAAGAACTGTCAAAGTGTGAGCCAAATGAACAGGCTGATCGTTCGTAAGAAGGTGTCGATTGAACGGTATTGCAATCCGAACTAAATAAATTAAAATTATTGATTTTTAATATCGAGAAATTGACGGTATATGTAAGTTTAGTAAAAAGATAGAATTTAATTAATTCTGCTTTCAAAAGCTCAAGCTTATGACGAAACTTTTGTTGCTGCACTTCTCGAAAAAACTTTAATTGCTGCTTCTTGCTTTAGTTCTGCCGATATGTTTAGCTTAACACTTTGCAATAAATTTCAGATTTCATCGATTGCTCCGCTATTTTTTTCAAAATTTTGAAAAAAAAATTCTATCATAATTAGAAAATGTAAACAAAACAACTTGAACCACTACGACGTCACGCACAAAGTTTGAACATCTAGCTCTGCAGCAAGTGTTGGCAGCTGATGCAAACAAAATGAACAGCGTTGCCGAATCGACATATGTAACTTCCGCTTGTCTCTATGTAGAGGATTTCTAGTGGTAATCACGTTCAAATGTATGCGTGCCTTTTTTGTAGATATAGTTGTGAAACTGCGAGGGAAACATTCACACTCCTACCCCGGATGTTATTGTGGATTTGGAAGAAAACCGAAGAATGAGCATCGCTGAAACTTCACTGCATTACTAGCGAACTTAAGGTGAGATGAGACGAACTCACCATGGTACTCAGAAACATTTTTCCGTTGTGAAAACAAAAACCAATTTCTCACAAAATTCCGGACTTGCTAACTTATTGTACCCGTGCGCTTACTGTTTTTAGTAAATGAATACTTTTCAGTTTGCGTTTTCGCAAAAAAAAGAGCAGATCGACAAAACCAAAACAATTTGTCTTATTCACAGTGGCAAGCGTACCGATTCACCTTAATCACCAACACCACATGCTCACTAAAGATACTATAAGCATATAGTGTCTTTAATGCTCACTCACGCAAAATTTGGCGCGCTCGCACTGACAGACGCCAAGGTAGGATAAAGTCGTGATTGTCGACACGGCGTCGGGATGAAAACGAAAAATACAAAATAAGAAACAAAACAAACAGCGCTTCAATCCTTTGTTTTTCGTAGGATGAAAATGGGTGCCACATGCTTAAGAAGGAAACCAATACCCTATGTGGAATAGGCGGTTAAGTTATGTTACAATAAAAAATCAGCAATTTTCTCGAACAAAATTTCCGCAATACCTTATGACATACTATGGACATACAGTTCATTTTTCGCAAAATTAACAATCTATCAAATTGTTGCAAATTAGTTGAACCATTAAATTAATTGAAAATGACAACCTTATGTGAAATTATTCATTTATTGTGAGCTATATTGAAATAAATAGTTTAAATATTGTTCAAATATGTTTGTACAATAAGAATGTAAAAGTTATGCGTAGATGTTTTCGGAAAACTGCCACCGCAGGCTAACAATTTTCATATTAACTTACAACAAAAAAGCTAAAGCCGTTGCAAGCTGTAATAAAAATATTAACCTGCGGAAGCAGTTACGAGAAAATACCAATTTAGAATAATATTGTCTATCCGGTTGGAATCAAGACCGACATTTAATCAAAAATTGCCATTTTCTTAGTCTACAAGTGTCGCAACTGTTTCGCATCTAGTGCGCTGTGTTGCTGACAACAACGGGAAGGATGCGCCCTATTTTTGACATGATTAAAAAACGTCGCGAGTTGGGTCGCGTCGCGACTTGATTGTGCGAAGTCCGGTTTGGTGGCGGCCCGACAATATTTTAGCATTGATATATTTTTATTATTGTTCCTACAGAGAACATATGTTATGACTGCATTAGCTATCAATTATACAACACAAATCATAGCCTGCGCATGTTCCCCCAATCTTCCTGAATATCGAAACGTTTAATGGGCGCTTCTTCGAAATGATCTTGAGCCGTAGAAAGCTCTTTTTATCCGCAGCATTATTCTTTTTTTTTCTGGCGAACTAACACCGTTCGGCGCCAGTTGTATTTTACGTCGGCTGGGTCTAGGAGCTAAGCCTTAAATTCCGACGCCCCAGGGAGACAGCCACCACACCTGAGGACCCTACATATCGAACCCATCAACACATGGGCCGGGACCTACGGCTTTACTTCCTATCCGAGGGAAGGCGTGATCACGGATTTTATGTCTCAGAAAATCCCATCGGCGTCGACGGGAATTGAACCCCGACCAACTGGGTGAGAGGCAACCACGCTTACCACTACACCACCGACGCCGACATCCGCAGCATTTGATCCTTAAACAATAATCCGACGGCGAGGGAGTAGTTTCAATTAAACACACCGAATACCCGTCGGAATCTGCTCCGTAGGTAGATCTGCTTTGGGAGGTTGGTTTCAGGGATAGGGTGCGACTCAAAACTCTGCGTGCCGCACACGCTGCTACGAGACCGCACAACAAACTAGAAGGAGACGAGTACGCGCAATCGGTTGTGTGTTGCTCGCTTACTTTGCCGCGCGCTGGAGCTCTACTGTCTCTCACGCTCTGTATGCACTCTCTCGGTGCTTGTCTCCGTGCTTTACACTTGGCTTGATACTACGCATGATTGGATAAATTTGGAATCAAACGACCCATCACTTGTCAACCCTTGACAAGCTTAACAACTTTTCCGAAAACACAAACTCTTCAATTAATTTATTAGGTGATTTTTCCTGTTTGATGACAAGCACAGTACTAAGCACCGAGCAATACTCCCTGCGCCGTAGAGCTAGTGCTGCGATTGTCTCTCACACAATTACGAAAGCTCTCACTCATACGTCTCTGTCTCACGGTAAAACGGGAGACAAGCACTTGAGATTGTGTGAAGCACATGCTTTTTTCGCACCGCACGGTGCATGCCGCCAATCCCTGGTTGATTTGCAAGCTCGTCCAAGTACCCGGATGACTCCACTCCACTGGAACCAAAGCTCCGGTATCACGCCCACCGGGCCTTCAATTGTAGTTGCGGTAAAATTTCAGTTACCATCTGTTCCGGCACCTCCTTGGAAGCCACCTTCTCTTCATTAGCCATCTCCTCGGTCCTCTTCCGATCGCTGTCTTCGCCTTCACAATTCGGGCTCAGAACGATGGGCAATAGGTTGTCCCGAAATTGCACATGGTCGAAAAGCTTGGGGGCTCGCCCTGCATATGATAGCTAAGGGTGTTAGAAACAAACTTTTGTATGACGGCAACTTTTAGAAATGACGTTTAGAGGTCGCCCCGGCGAGACTTTTGAAAAATGGCCATTTTTCGTAATAAATTTCATACAAATATTTTTTACCGTACAAAAATTGGCACCCACTACCCACTATTTTTATTTTTTTCACAGCTTGATATGGATCTATACTTCTTGGGAAAAATAATTAACGACATGTTTTGCAGGTAACTTTTTGATACTGAATTTTTGAATTTGCTAAAATTTGTCATTTTTTATATAAAAAGTATCTGAACCTTATGCTAATTTTAAACAATTTCCATAAAAAGATAGGAAATTTTATGAGGAAAAACTTTGCCAAAGACAGCATTGTGTTTTTTCTATCCGTTTTAGAGCTATTCACGATTTACTATTTGGTGAAATTTGAATTTTTAGGTATTTTTTTTTAAATGTCACATAAGAACTTCTTTAAAACACATACAAAGTAAAAAATCACGTATCACGTAACATGTTTTTGTCTTGATTATGTTATGGATTTATGGTGACATCATTAATTGATTTTTATTATTTTTATTCAATCCATTCATATAGAAATTAACTAGCAAAGATTTCTTGACAAGCTTCGTACTGCCTAAGGACTGTTCAATTTATATATAAAACGGACAACTTGATTGTGCGATATCTTTTTGATTTTTCAATAAAATCATTATCAGTTTTTTGCATAACTTTCTATAGCTATTCTAATGTAGGAAAAATATAACATTAAGCAAAATGTTCTTTATTGTGTAACTGAAGCGGTTTTCCTAAAACATCAATAAAAACCCATTTCTCAAAATTCGACATAACTTTCCACATACTTAATATGCACATTTTCATGATGTTTTCAATGCATTGGATCTTATACTATTCTACAAAAGGTAAAGCTTAATAGTTGATCAGTAATAATGCACCAAGAAGTCTCCGGCTTGATATAGTGAGTTGCCTTATTTTCATAGAAATTATTAAAAAATGTTCATTTACGTCATGTGCTACAATAGCATCACGGATTCGGCTAAAAATTTGTCCAGAGTGGTAGAATATTGCTCTCTGTATGATACACAAGAAAAATTTACTTATAATTGCATTTTTCATCAAAAATTTAATCCATAAAGATGGTCATATTAAAAAAAAATCATACGTTTTGCTTCATTGATGCAGATTTTCGACTCTAGCGAATCTTGTTATTATTTTTTTTCAACAAAGTTGGTTCTATGCTATTGTACACCTTATTTAATAATAATCGGATGCAAAGTTTTTATTTCCAACTTCATTGTTATGCAAACAGCCCAGGAAACAGTGGCAAAGTGAAAAAAGACGAATCGTGTAGAATAATAAATTCAAATCGCGATTACGAACATCTTACGTAAGAATACCACTTTTAGATACTAAGTTCCAATTCAAGACATTCTAAAAAGCAGAGCATGTCTTTTTTACATTTACTGACTTGAACTATCTTATCAACACCGAAAATAAGATACACCGAGGCAAATTGAAACGGGTGGGATGAGATGAACCAGTGAGTTAACGTAGAAATCCTCTACATAGAGATGAGCGGAAGTTACATACGTCGATTCGGCAACGCTGTTTGTTTTGTTTACAACAGCTGCCAACACTTGCTACAAAGCTAGATGTTCAAACTTTGTGCGTGACTTCGTTGTGGTTCAAGTTGTTTTGTTTACATTTTCTAACTATGGTAGAATTTTTTTCCCAAAATTTTGTTGAAATAGCGGAGCAATCAAAGAAATCTGGAATTCATTGCAAAAGTGTTACGCTAATCATATCTGCAGAAGTGAAGTAAGAAGCAACAATGGAAGTTTTTTCGACAAGTTCTGCAACAAAAGTGTCGTCATAAGCATGAGCTTTTGAAAGCAGAATTAATAAATTTTTATCTTTTTACTAAACATACATATCTCGCGCTCAGTATCATACGGGCGTATCTACAATGATCGATTTCTCTTCATCGATTTTCTCTTCGGCTAATAACTTGGCCTGCAATTCATTTTTGGTTGTTTTTGTTGTTTTAAATGCTAGTTCTAGTCGTCCTTCACCAAAATACACCGAGAGATCATCCGAATATTGATCGTATTTTCCGGAATAATCCGAAGAGAAATCGATCATTGTAGATACGCCTGTATGATACTAAACGCGAGATATGCCGCCAATTTCTCGATATTAAAAATAAATATTTTTTCTTCATTTAGTTCCGATTGCAATACCGTTCACACGACGCCTTCCTACGAACGATAAGCATGTTCATTTGGCTCACACTTTGACAGCTCTCTCTGCATGATTGGCTCACAATGGCCGCCTCCGCAGATCTCTATAATGTAGGATTACTAAGTTAACGTAATGTTATTCAAGATTAAAACAATTTGATTACCGTAACACATACACGGCATACAATAAGACAAGGTAGGCTATTATTGGTAAACAACAGTTTTGGACGTAAACAATTAACGTCATTTTCATCGTCCTATATGTTGATCAAAATGATAGGGATTACTAGAACGTTTTATTCATGTCTTTGAACGATTTGAACCACTTCATTGAAAAACAAAATCGGCATGTTTGCGGAATGTATCACCTTCTAAATGATATAGAAAATGTTCCGTGCGTTTGATTGTGTATTATGCTCGTATAAACCATTGTCAGTACATCACCGTCAAAAATGCCATGGCCTACTGGGGCATCTCAAAATGGTACCTAATGATAAAGTTTCTCGCTAGTAGGTACCTTTCTATATCAAAGAAAATGGATTTGTCAACGGAAACAAAAATTCAATAAATGATGCCACCATAATTCCTAAACACAATCAAGACAAAAACTTGCTGAGCATACGTAATTTTTTACTTTGTATGTGTTTTTGGGCAGTTCTTTTGTGTTTTTTTCAAATACCTAAGAATTCAAATTTCACCAAATAGTAAATTGTGAATACTCTAAAACGGATAGAAAAAAACGGAACGCTGTCTTCGGCAAAGTGGTTTCATAAAATTTTCTATCTTTTTATGGAAATTGTTTAAAATTAGCATTAGGTTCAGATACTTTTTATGATGGGTAAAATACACAGTAGGTATATCATAAATTAACAAATTTTAGTAAATTCAAAAATTCAGTATTAAAAAATTACCTGCAAAACATGTCGTTAATTATTTTTCCCAAGAAGTATGGATCCATATCAAGCTGTAAAAAATATAAAAATAGTTTGTTTTGCCATTTTTTGTACGATAAAAAATATTTGCATGAAATTTATTACGAAAAATGGCCATTTTTCAAAAATCTCGCCGGGGCGACCTCTAAATGTCATTTCTGAAAGTTGCCGTCATGCAAAAGTTTGTTTCTAACACCCTTAGCTATCATTTGCAGGGTGAGCCCCCAAGCTTTTCGACCATGCGCAATTTTGGGACAACCTAATGGGCAATCGCTACAAACATGCTATAATTGTAACAAATAATATGCAGAATTGTGAAAAATGTACCTACTGTTCGTGAACTTTTTAAAACAAAACTTGAAACACGAACGTTTTGAACCGATTTGTGTTTTTTTTATTCACTTTGACAGCGCAGCACAGGGTGAAGGCTGATGAATATTGTTCACCAAATATAAATGAGTTCAACTGTTTGACAAACTGTTAAGCAGTTGTATTTTATGTTGGAATGCATATGTGTTCGTGTGTTGCGCCAATGAGCCATTTTACGAGACGTTTCGGATCTGCTGATCGCTCATTTCATGAATGAAAATTTGACAGGATGTTGCGCCCAAGCCCATGAGTGTTAATATCAATATCAACACTGTTGTCGTTTCGTAAAATAGACTATAGAAGTACATACCATTTGACATAAAATGAGTACATGTTACTACTATATCTTACTAGTTTCCAACTTCATATTGTTTGACTATGGAATGACGCTATTACATACTGTTACTGATTGGCATGCATTTCTCAAAATGTTCTTCATGGCATTGGGTTTCATATCGTTTAACATGAAAACAACAATCTGTGATAATTTAACACTATCGAATAGGAGAATTTTACTGTTTGGAATGTATGACAAATAGCATTTTTCTATGCGGGAAGTGCTAAAAATATTAGCTGAAAATCGAGCCTTTATGCAACACAAATTATTAGCACTTGTAATATTAGTACTTGTAACTTATGCCGATTATGCTACAGGCCCCTGGTTGAAAAACAATAGATAAATATTTAGCACCAGATCACAGACAAACAGACGTAACACTTCGAACATTTTTCGATTCAAATCATAGTCACGGAAACATATTCGCCCAATGCTAAAAGGCCTATGTTTGGCCGACCACCAACTAGGTGGCGGTAGTGAGCAAACGTCAAACTCGAACAAAAACGATCCGAGCGCCACGGTTGGGCAGTTGGCCAACTATCAAATTTTGAAAAAGACCGTTAAATCGGTGTACGATGTGAATTATCAGAGTGTTACGTCTGTTTGTCTGTGACCAGATATTATGCTTCCTGTTAAAATTCGAAGTAACCTGGGATGTGCAAATAAAGCTTTTACCTACTTTAGGGGCTGTCCATAAACCACGTGGTCATTTTTTTGGGACTTTTCAAAACCCCCCCCCCCCCCGCGTGGCCATTAGTCCATACAATTTTTTTTATTTGTCCATACAAAATGGTCATTGGCCGAAACCCCCCCTCATGACCACGTGGTTTATGGACAGCCCCTTATGTTACTCTCGAATATAAATTCGTCTGTGTTGATTCTGTTTTTTTTTTTTGTTTTCATATGTGCTCACTTCTACCTAAAATACAATAAGTAAGAAACAATACAAACAGCGCTTCAATTCTTCCTTTTATGAAATCGGGTTAAACAAGGAAACCGATACCCCACATAAGCCCCTTACCTACTCGATTTGGTTCAGTGTGTCGTAAACTCAGCCGTTTTAAACTTCCGAAATGAAAATTCGGATAAACTTTTTAACGCGTCCTTTCTAAATTGATAATTTCGCCCACATTTCTTCCGAACCCTTTCAAAAGCTATCGCCATTTTGCTCTCACATACACATCTCCTCAAGGTATTTACATATTCTAAGATAGTCTTAGATGTCAAAACTGGCTGAGCGGCCATTATTTTTTCACCGTGAGAAATTCTGAAAACAAACACCCCCCCCCCCCTCAGCAAATTCCTTTGAAATTTGGCTTCCTCTGCTTTTCCCCACAAACTAAACGACCTGCTTAATCTTCCATTATATAAAACCTTGCATCTCCTATCCTAAATAATGCCCGTACGTCCATTCTGTGTTGTCTTACTCACTCTCTCTCACTGTCCATTCAAAAGTTTCACGCACACTTCTCCCATCATTCTGCTTGACGCTTGAACGTGGCCATCAGCCATCTCCTTTTCACCCCTTTCATTCATCTACTGAAAGATTGAAAAGTCAACTTTCTGCACAAAAGCAAGCGCATGTATGCGACAATCGAGGCGACAATAGAGTTAAAAAACTATAGAGGACGAATGTCGCTGTTGTTCCCTTTGTTCCCTTTCGCAAACATCCCGGGTATCTACCTGTCAAACTGCATACTTTTTCGCTTTGACATTTATATCCCTGCCTATCCCCGCCAGCAAAAGATGCTCCAGCAGCGACGCCAGCGACATTCTTCCTCTATAGTTTAGGTATTACCTCTATTTATGCGACATCTAATCATCATGATCATCAATGCCTGTCAACGCTAATCTAGTACTTCTCGAAAGCACGCTCAACAAATTTCAATCAATCACTTAGCAAATTCACTACACAGTGCATATTATAGTCCTTAATTAGCCTAACGATGTGCAATACACATAATCAATAAATTTATTTCGCATTTGCAACCTCACGTGTACTTAAAGTCGCGCCTTTGATTTAGTGCAGTGACCATGACCATGACAGGATTTAAGTGCTTTTGTTTTGTTTCTTATTTTTGTATTTTTTGTTAGAAGTGAGCACCCATGAGAACAAAAAGAACGGAATCAATCGTTGCCGTAATCGAATGTTTCCGAATAGAATATGGGAGCGTGAGATAACTGATGGTACACATACCCTATTTGTAAGTAAATATGACTTCTGCAACAATTTAATTTAACTTGTAAATCATTTTACAAGACCTTTGAGACTTGTAATCAAAAGTACAAGTAATAGCTAATATTTCATAGTTGTAGTTTGTTTACGCAACAGACAGTTGTAAATTCTACTAATAATATAAGTCCAACCGACTTGTAATATTAGACTTGTAGCTTGTACTTGTAGGATTTTTATACAACAGGAAATTACAGGTTACAAGCTACAAGACTAATATTATTAGTAAAATTTTCATTATGCTACAGGCCCCAGGGCAAACAGTGAGAGAAATATTCAACTGGTATAAAACAGTAAACCCGCAAAAGATTAAAATTTGACAAAACTGGATGAACACCATGAATCATTGATACAGCGGCCGTTCGCTCGTTGCAAAATGTTTCCTTTGCAACGAGCGAATGCCATTCGCTAATTGCACCTTCACTTTAAGGACAAGGTATTTGGAATGTACAGCTCAAATTTTCTCGAACACAAATCTAGACAACCGTCAAACGGATCTGGCTGAAAATGTAGCTTAAAGCGAAGACGGCTAATAACAAGACAGACAGCTCCCACCCTGTCGCAGGCGACATGGTTGGAACGCCCTCAACGATTCACAGGAACATTAAAACATGATTGTGTGCGTGTATATGCTAATACGTACACGTAAATTGTAGAATCGCACGCACACTTATTCATGATGTTGTTCCCTGAAGTCGTTCGCGGCGCTACTGTGCTTGTAGCTCCCAAAGTATATGGAGCAAGAGGGTAGATGTCTGTCTTGTTATTAACCGTCTTCGCTTAAAGTGACCAGACGTCCCGCGTTTCGCGGGACAGTCCCGCATTTTGACCAAATGTCCCGCTACAAATTATGTCCCGCGAAATGTCCCGCGTTCGTCTCAAATCGTAAAAATGTCCCGCGTTTGAAAAAAAAACTAGCATCCAAAATATTGTTCTAACTTCAAAGCCAAAATAGTCAAACCGGTTTTGTACACTGAAAAAATAAATCACATATCACATGGAAAATTTCCATTAGTTTGGCTATATAACTGTTATTGGATTTTCCGATGAAAATTTCTTTGGATATTTCACATGAAATCGATACGGTCTATGGAAAACATTAGGAAATCACATAACTTCTATTGGAAAATCACATAACTTCGCAAAATCTATGTGATATTCCCATAAAATTCAATGGATACGCGTATGGAAACAGTCCATGTGAAAATCAGATGAAAACAATGTGAAAACTTTTTTCAGTGTACAAAGCACAAATCACATCAAACATATTAACCCTCTTCGGGGCAATTTCTTCACCCTGGCTTAAGCGTTAAGCCAGGTTTAACTGTATGGGTAAGCCTGGCTTACCGGTTAAGCCGAGGTGAAGAAATCGGCCCTTCGTGTGTTAGGGTCATTATGACCCCTAAGCGTGCACTAGGTCTATGAGGTGCGCGCAAGCTAATGCACGAAGAAGGTTAACGGAACTTTCAACATACGAGTTCAAAAACTGAAAGATTTTGGCGAGAAAGTACATGCAGATTGTGGGTTACAGTAAAGTTTGATCTATGAGCCATTTTACGAAGTGACAACAATGTTGATGATGATATTGATTTTCACGGGTTATTGGACACTACCTTCTGTCAAAATTCATTCATAAAATTGGCTCGTAAAATGGACTATTGAAAGCTTTTTTTATCGAACGATAAAAAAGTCCCAGCTTTTTTTATTTTAAAAGAAAAAAATTCAAATATTTGGTTGATTTTTATGCACAGTTAGACAGCATCATTTTACAGGCTGATCGTAGTAAACTGCGCGCGCGGTGTATTTTTAATGCGCTGTCACGGTTTTCGTCGTCTATGCCAGTGCTTCCCAAACTGTGCACCGCGGCGCCCTGGTGCGCCGCGAATCTTTCCCAGGTGCGCCGCAGGCTTTTGTGTTTGTGACGAAACAAAAAGAACAAATTCTTTATTTGTTTTGCGCAACACCTTTAATTTGTTTTTTTTTTATTTGTTTAGTAACATTATAGTCGCTTCACACTTTTTTTAAATCTTTCCCTGAGTCTTCGATTGTTCCATAGGATTTCCGGTACCTATCCTTTTTAAACATAACAAGTGAAAAAAAAATTCAAATTTTTAAGTTTTTTGACCTCTTAAGCTGTAGCTTAGCTTTTGATTGATTTGTCTTTATTAAAGAGACTTTCAGCCCTTGGCTGGTTCGTCTCTATTCTTAGTTTTTGATTTTACTATAAATTGTCCAAAGTTTTTATTTCAAGAACCTTATTTACTTTCAGAATAATTACAAGGTCTTCGGAACAGCTTAGCGGCATGAAGGTTTGCCGTTCTGAAAGTTTAAAGACCTAGCTTTAACCTTTTTGAACCAGACTGTTTCATCAATACTGCCGCATCCTCGCTGAACTGGAACAAGTTTGTTATGCTCGGTTTCATCACCGGGGTTATATATGGCCACTCTAGCTCCAAAGGGTGAAGTTGAAATTTATGAAAATAAAAAGTTCAATCAAAGCCCACCTGGTTCTTTACAATGACTCAGTTTGCCGAAACTTTGTTCTAAAGTGTTGCTTTGCAATTTCCGCGAAAAAATGAAACATTGGTCAAGCTCTGTGGAGTCATTTTAAATCAATTAGAACTCTTTAATTATTGCAAACGCTTTAGAATGTTTGGCTGAATTATTAAAAATCAGCAGCTTGTTTTACCTGTACACCTGAGCTTATTTTTATTTTATTTTTTTTATCTGTATTAACGAGATTTTTAGCTCTACGCTAGTTAATCTCGGGACCCACGTTCTACTTCCCTTCCGAAGGAAGAACTCACATTTTTTGCGAGTTTGTTGGGAGAGGGATTCAATCCCAGGTCCTCGGCGTGATAGTCAAGTGTTCTGACCATCACACCAGGTCCGCTCCACATCTGAGTTTTTTCTTATTTATAAAGCTTCTATGATGAAACCAACATGAATTTTGAAATTTCACAAATAATCAAATTATATTTGAGAAATTTATTAAACAAAAAAATTGCTTGTTTTCCAATTTTTATCTAATCTCTAAGAAAATATTATATAAGAAGTGTTTCACGATTTTGTCTTTGGCATTTTAAAGTAAAAGTTGTTTGAAATTAAAAAAATAACTTTGTTTAAATCTTTGGTGCGCCGTGTCATTTTTGGAAATTTCAAAGGGCGCCGTGATAGCAAAAAGTTTGGGAACCTCTGGTCTATGCAATTCAGTTTGAAAGGGTCTATATAGCCGAGGCGGTAAACGCACGGGTATTCAGCATGACCATGCTGAGGGTGACGGGTTCGATTCCCGGTCGGTCCAGGATCTTTTCGTAAAGGAAACTTCCTTGACTTCCTTGGGCATAGAGTATCTTCGTGCCTGCCACACACGATATACGCATGCAAAATGGTCATTGGCAGAGGAAGCTCTCAGTTAATAACTGTGAAAGTGCTCATAGAACACTAAGCTGAGAAGCAGGCTTTGTCCCAATGAGGACGTTACGCCAAGAAGAGAGAGAGAGAGCAATTCAGTTTGGCCGATGAAATTGCAAATGAATCCGCGAGTGAAACTGAAGGAAATTAGTTATGTGTTATTTTATTCGGAAGACGGTTTCGATATAGCAGACTTCTAAAACCGGGTACAATTCGCTTTGTGGTGGCTGTGTGATTGTTCTATTGAAATGTTTTTCGTGTTTTCCTTTTTTATATACTCCGTGATAAATGTAAAAGATGGCGGCATTGTGGCACGCAAAAATAACTTATTTAAAGAGGACTCAATAGTTGGCGGAAAATTGAGGGAATCCCAGATCTTGACTACTAACTGGTGCAGACAGGTGGCCAACTTTTCCGGGCCCATCTCGATGAGTTCTGCTGCGATACCGTCCTTACCAGCCGCTTTGTTGTTTTTGAGCTGGTGAATGGCATCCTTAACTTCCCTCAGCGTGGGAGTTGGTTCGTTCCCGTCCTCTGCTGCACCAACATAGTCATTTTCTCCGCTGCCTTGGTCCTCCGTGTCTACATTCTCTTCGCCATTCAGGTGCTCGTCGAAGTGCTGCTTCCACCTTTCGATCACCTCACGTTTGTCCGTCAGGAGGCTCCCATCCTTTTCCCTGCAGATTTCGGCTTGCGGCACGTAGCCTTTGCGGGATGCGTTGAGCTTCTGGTAGAACTTGCGTGTTTCCTGTGAACGGCACAGCAGTTCAATTTCCTCGCACTCCGCTTCTTCCAGGCGGCGCTTTTTCTCCCGGAAGAGACGGGTCTGCTGCTTCCGCTTCTGTCTGTATCGCTCCACATTCTGTCGGGTTCAATGCTGCAGCATTACCGCCCGCGCTGCATCCTTTTCCTCCAGAACCGCTCTGCACTCCTCGTCGAACCAATCGTTTCGTCGACTCCGTTCTACGTACCTGATAGTGCTCTCGGCTGCGTTGTTGATGGCTGCTTTCACTGTACTCCAGCAGTCCTCTAGAGGGGCCACATCGAGCACACCCTCGTCCGGCAACGCTGCCTCGAGATTCTGCGCGTATGCGGTGGCGACATCCGGTTGTTTCAGTCGCTCTAGATCGTACCGGGGCGGCCGCCGGTAATTTACGTTATTAATAACGGAGAGTTTTGGGCGCAGTTTAACCATCACCAGGTAGTGATCAGAGTCGATATTAGCGCCACGATAGGTCCTGACGTCGATAATGTCGGAGAAGTGCCGTCCATCAATCAGAACGTGGTCGATTTGCGATTCCGTTTGTTGTGGTGATCTCCAGGTGTAACGATACGGGAGGCTGTGCTGGAAGAAGGTGCTACGAATGGCCATGTTCTTGGAGGCGGCGAAATCGATGAGGCGTAGGCCATTTTCGTTCGTCAGCTGGTGGGCGCTGAACTTTCCAATCGTCGGTCTGAATTCCTTCTCCTGGCCTACCTGAGCGTTTAGATCCCCTATGATGATCTTGACGTCGTGGTTTGGGCAGCGGTCGTACTCGCGTTCGAGCTGCGCGTAAAATGCGTCTTTGTCATCATCAGTGCTTCCGGAGTGAGGGCTGTGCACGCTTATTATGCTAATGTTGAAGAATCGGCCCTTGATCCTCAACCTGCACATTCTTTCGTCGATCGGCCACCAACCGATCACGCGCCTCTGCATGTCGCCCACCACTATAAAAGCTGTTCCCAGCTCACGTGTGTTGCCGCAACTCTGGTAGATGGTATGATTACCTCTAAACGTTCGCACCATAGATCCTGTCCAACACACCTCCTGCAGCGCTACGATTCCGAACCCGCGGTCCTTCAGTATATCGGCGAGTATGCGGGTGCTCCCGATGAAGTTGAGAGATCTGCAGTTCCACGTACCGAGCTTCCAATCGCAAGTCCCTTTTCGTCGCTGTGGTCGTTGCCATTGGTATCGGTTCGCATTCTTCTCTTGTTGATTTTCCGGTGCTAGTCTTTTTTACGGCTGGCTCGCAGGGCCTGACACCAACCCACTAACCCAGGGAGCTGGGCTTACCTTCCCGGAAGCTACGGGTTCTGCATTGGCATTTCCTCCAACTACAGTGCTAAATAATTAGGCTCGAGCGCCAGTCTTCGCCGGGGGTGGTGTTTTAAATGGGCGTCCAGGAGATAATATTTTACCTGAGCTTCCACCCCCAATGGCTATGTATGTGTAGACTAGACTAGACTAGACTAGTCAGACAGCTTCATTTTACAGTTCGGTGAAGAAAATAGAGAGTTACAAGAGTACAATAGGCTCCTAAAGTGCTATCAGGATTCTTGTTTTAAACCACAATATATGGTACAAGAGTACATATTTACTCATTTTTTGACGTTTTTATTAACCGTAGTTGAAAATATATAATTTTTATTCCTTTAGTCTTTTGTCTCGTCCCTGGCTTATAACACATAGTTAGGGTGATTTTTTTTTCACCGTGTATGTCCGATAGAAAAATTTTGGAATTCCCAGTGCGAAAAATGTCGAGCTCCGTCACACAAGGTTGACCTCAAGTGTCAAAGTAGAACTATTTACCATTTTACTTATTTCGAATTTTCTCATTATTCCTTTGTTTTTCAAGTTCGAGTAAAGTACAATTCCGATTAGAATACCATGCTTGATCGTTTTATGCAATAAGCGAGATTTCGTCTTTAATTTTAGGACCCTATTACGAAAGTAGTAGACGAAACTGTCTCAAGTTCAAACTTCAGGGCAGAAAACTATGTAAGTGCGCACTGCGCACAGTCAGATGAAAAATCTGGAGGGAATTCGTTGCCCGAAGTTAAAATCTTTCCAAGCCCAGTGTAGTAAATTTTTATTGGAAACTAGCTGTCCTGGTTCTGCCTGCCTTCTGTGTTTTTTGACGTCCCCGGCGAAGTCGTCTGTATGGGAGCCCCCCGTTCCAGAGACCGAAGAGGTCCCGCACCAAGCTAAGAACCTTTCCCGGCCCCAAAAATATCCACTTACAAAATTTCACAGCTACTTAAGGAAATAGTAGGCAAATGACAAAATTGGACAAACAGAAGCTAGATTGGTTAACATTTTCAGGCAATTTCAGGGTAATAATAACCTCAAAATTGTAGAGTTCACGCCATGCTTATCAGCCAAAAATGCTGTAATAAACGATTTTTGTTTCAGTTATGTACGAAGCACCTTAATTTTAATTTTGAAAGCAATTGAGAGTTGAAATATTTAAACCATTTTTGACAGCTAGATTTAATTATCAGGTTGCTTTTGAAGACTGTAGAAAACATGTTTATGAGTTAGTCCCACTTCTGCGAAGCTCACAACGCAGAAAGATATGCTTGGTAGAAGAAATGAGTGCTTCGTATTCTAAGAACAAAAAAAAATCGTTACGTATTCGTCAAAAAAAAAAAGATCATGATTTCACGTTAATATGCACGCAGAAAAATAAATTGTAAACACAATTAAATTCTAGTTCAAATCAACCGATTTTTCAGTTTACTATAGCGACAAACTGATTTCTAGTTCGAACTGATGGAACAGTTCAGTTTGATAATACAAATATTTTCATTTGTCGAAATTTTTGACAGTTTGTTAAAACAAACAGAGATATGGTATTTTCAACATGAAAAAATGGATCAATGCAAACGACTGCACTTTTGCCACAAACAAACCCGGAATGTGATTGTGTTGGTGACGGCCCCAACTGCGGCAGCTCGGAAATCTATTTTTAGACCGTCGGTAAGCGGATGGGGAGGAGAACGACTGAAAAAAAGACAAAAAAGGCGAAACTGATCAACTTTTTGTGGATGCTGTCGTGAGTACCTGCGCGTTATCCATCACGGCCAAAGCTGCACTTTGAAGTTGGCGTGATGGATTTGCTACACCTTCTTCGTTGTGGCGATGTTGGGGTAAGTATTTTATAGCTGTGTGAGTGCTTTCGGACCATGTTTATGGTTTTTATTTTGTTGAAACAAATGAAATTTTTGACATTATATGAAATGATGGTAATCGGTTGTTTTTATCGATAAACTCTAAATGAAAACAATTAAATAGGGTATGTGTGCCATCAGTAATCTCACGCTCCCATATTCATCCTATTCGAAAACAAGCGATTACGGCACCGATTGATTCCGTTCTTTGTGTTTACATGGGTGCTCACTTCTAACAAAAAATACAAAAATAAGAAATAAAACAATCAGCGCTTCAATCCCTTGTTTTTCGTAGGATGAAAATGGGAGCCACATGCTTAATAAGGGAACCAATACCCTATAACTTTGGAATAAGTAAATTCTCAGTTTGAAAAACCAACCATGCGTTTTATTGTTTTAAACAAGCGCTATTTTTCTGCGTGTGCATCTTTCCAAATTAATGTCCCGCGTTCTAGCTCTGATCATCTGGTCACTTTGTACCCTGATAAAAAAGACCATAAGATAAAACAGAATGTATTGTTACAACACGCAGAAATGAATAACATTTACCATTATTTCAATTGTTTAAAACGATAGAGTAACAACAGACCTTATGGTTTTCCACCATAGCATGAATTGTAAATGTCATTATTACAATAAAAATGGGGGTTGTTATGTATCTTTACCATAAAAAAATCCAAATTTTCTGGAGTAAATTCTAGTCAACTATTATTCAATTTATGGTGTTTTCATTATTGGAATCTCTAATGTCATTGATTTTATTGTGCACGTATCCAATACAGCATTTTCAGCAGGAAAATACGAACACAATATAATTTGTTGTTGAACAACCAATATTATCATTATTCAGTGGTAGTTTATGGCGAGTGTATTGGAATTTTTTATTAGGGTAGCTCAATGTTTACTGTACGGAAGCAAGAATCAAGTTAGATTTTCAGCCAGATACGTTTGACGGTTCTCTAGATTTGTGCTCGAGAAAATTGGAGATATGTACTCCAAATACATTGTCCTTAACATTAAAGTGCATCGAAATGCACTGACAGCACGAATTTGACACTTGATTGCTTTTTAGTTGCAAAAACTTGACAAATTTTGCAATTGGGTTGTTTAGTGAACAAAATATTGCTATTGTCTATATTCTAAAAGAAAGAGCTCATTTTTCTGAGCATAACGTGTTTTTATTGCGTTCCAATACCTTTGTTTTGACGGTTAAATAAACAAAACAGTTTTTATTTTTGTGGATAGAATGACAGTTCAATTGATAAAATGACAGTTCATTCCGAACAAAAAAATTTCCCTATACAAACTTTAAATGCATTTTAAAAATAGCTCCCGGGCACCAAAAATGATGAAATTTTGGATTTCGGCTAATTTTTGGACGGAGATTCCGATTATGAAATAATCTGGATACCCCTAAAGAACCCAATTATTTATCAGACTTGCAACTATAAGGCGTTGCAACGAAAGAGTTTACAACGAGCGAACGGCCGCTGTACTGTGGTAAATCAAAGTTATTTTATTTTTATAAATGAATATTTTATATGACACCATGGAAAAACGATCCAGTGAGCGGTGAATGGATCCATTATGAGCGGTGAATGGATGCATGAGCGGTAATAGGAGCCAAGAGATAACACATTTTAATTTTCATTTTTTCGGTTGCAAACATTCTTTATGATTGTTTATTTTTTTCTATAATAAGGCATTTTATGGGACGTTTCAAATCAGCTGTTTTTTGAATGTTTACCAGTTTTGAAGTCCAACCGGTGGGCCCATTTATTTACATTTTCGCTAGAGACTGTATATATAGAGACATGCAAAATCGACTTCTTTTGATTGTTGTTCTTCTTCTTCGCCAGACTTTGTTTTCATAATTTTGCTGGCGTGCTCGATAGGTAGCCGATTTGACAGTTTGATAGGTAGATTTGGTTTCACTCTTTGCGGGACTGTGTTATAAACAGACTGCAATTTTCGCTAGCATAACATTGGATACGGGCCCATTTAATAAACGGGGTCCATTTATCTGCAAAAATGCGTCAATCCGCCCATTATAATTAATATCGGTAGACCGTGGGGGGATGTTTTTTCATCGGCTAGTGACATCATACAGCTCGGAGGATTGATACATGTCGCATTAGAAACCGAAACATCTCTGCCAGCAAAAATCTGATCAGCGCTTACCACATGTTATGCCACTTTTCGCGAAAACAAAAACATCAAATGTAAACAATAACAATGAGCGTATGCTCGCCGACGAACCGACGTGACAGTGGTGTTTCAAAACTGTTCCCCCTCAATTTAACGGTCGACCAGCAAAGCGAGCGAACGCTTCTGTCAAATCAGCGCAGACGCGAACCTTTTCCTATTTGAACACACGGGGATTTGGGATCCAGCTATCAAACTGTGTGGGTGAGATGGCAACAGCGTGTGCCACTCTATATTATATACTCAGCTCGGGCCCGATCATTGCTGTCCGATCAGGAGCGGCGAGTCAGTCGTAGTGGCGACGTCCATACGGTAGGACGTGCGTTGTCATCCGAGCCGCAGTGGGTGATTTCTCGGTGGCAGTTTAAGGTTGCACATTGGCGTCCGTGACAGGTTTTGTCGTGGTTGTCATTTTCCACCATGGCAATAAAATCGAATATCTGTGAGAAATCACCCATTGCGTCGATGAAAATCTATTATGACCAAAAAGAAGAAAAGTGCAAAAAGACAAGAGTTTGAGCGGCGGCAAGGAAAAAAGTGCGAGTTAAACGAGAGGACCGCCAGTTGGAGGGGGTGTACCGGGTGAGTGAAACGACTAGTTTCAATTATGTAATCTGCAAGCGACAGCCGACAGGGTAAGTAGGTGTTGCCGATTCGGATGGCCCGCGATTTTGCATTGTGCTGTTTCGGTCGGCCCGCTTGGTCGATAGTTTGTTCGTGTTTTGACGCGCTTACTCCACTCTCTCTGGTTTCAGTCGTCGGCGAGATCGTCAGAGTGTTATCGTAAGAGCCAGAAGAGCATGGTGCACGCTAAAAAAAAGTTTCAGACAATTTGGTTGCCAAATGTTTTATTTTTAAAGTTTTTTTTTCATTTTCAATGTTGTTGGCAAACGCTATTATTTACAATGTGTAATGTTTTTGAACTGTATTCATCGCGGCATTCGAACATTAGGAACAACGAAGCGTCATCAAACAGGTTTATGCATGGTTTTAGATAATATTATTTTGCATCACCACTCTGTGCATAAAGCACGCAGTAATTTTACTTTTTCGGCCTTTCTTCACCTTTTTATTTCACTAGCTCAGATGATCAATCTGGATCAGCAACAAAAAGCGTGTTTTGAGGACCGTTGACCATATTTATAGCGTGTTTTGAGGACCGCTTAAGGGACAACAAGCGAGTTGAGAGGACCGCTTTATGATACATAAGAAACGCGTTTTGAGGACCGTTTTGTAAAAAAAAAACGAAAAAGCGAGTTGAGAGGACCGCTTGTAGGTAAATGAGACGCGTGTTTTGAGGACCTCCTAATAAAAAAACAAGCGAGTTTTGAGGACCGCTTGATTCAAAGCGTGTTTTGAGGACCGCTGGCCATATTCGAAGCGTGTTTTGAGGACCGCTTAATGGAAAACAAGCGAGTTGAGAGGACCGCTTGATGATAAATGAGAAACGCGTTTTGAGGACCGTTTTGTTGAAAACTAAAAGTGAGTTGAGAGCATTCCCAAGTAACCACTAAGCCGTAAAAATTGGCACCAAGTTGGTTCTATATTCACATGAAGAGCAATGTTAACAGAGCTTACCAGAACTACATCCTATAATAGATCTGCTTAAAAGCCAATTTTGGCGAAATATTCGGCTGATATACGGCCAGCTTCAATCTGCGTACCAAGTCTCTGGTGGAAGAGTTGTCAAATGAGAGTCAGAAAAAAAAACAAAAAAAAGAAAGTTATTTACCTTCTTTTTTTTTTGTTCTGGATGTTTTTTCCATTGAAGTTTTTTTTTCGATTTTTACGGCCTGACCCAGATTCGATCTGATATCCTCGGGATTGTTATTTCTAAGTGGATTTCGTCACATTTCCCATCTGCTCCATCGATGAACCAACAGATCGGTTGGCTCAGCACCGTATTTAAAGAAAAGCAGACAAGTTGGTACAGCGTTGATGTTCCGGACGATCCGATGTTCAGATCGGAAATCGGGCACAAAGTGTCCGCATTCGATGTATAAAATGGTTTTATGGATGGCTGAGAGAGATTTGTAGGAGATGCAGCTAGGGAAGTTTGGGAGGTTGACGAGGTTCAATAACAGGATAATCAAAATGGGGCTCATCGCTCATCGATTAGTTTTGGTGTTCGTCTGTGGATGTGGATAAAACGATTGATACTCCACAGATTAACATCCGATGCATTAATAATATAATCGAGAAAGTAGTTATACATTTTCTGTATCAATTCAATGCTTAAAGTGTCTGATAACAAGCTTCAAACACCCTATTGATCGGAAGAAATTTCCGAGGATATTTGATCGTTTTGCTCCGGATCAGTCGGTGGTTTATTTTTGTTTTGCTTGAAATCAGCTTTGATTGATATAAACGTCATGCAGGCCAAGCCTTTTAACAGCACTGTGAGGCTTCTTATTCGGCTCATAGACACTGGGTTTACAAGCACTATAGCATAGCGTCATATACTAATATACGGCTTATTTCAGTGCTTACTATTTATAATGCCTGAGAACATTTGAAAATTTTCTATAGAGCCTATTGACACGGAAAAGCTTTTTTATGACCTTTAGACAGCTTACGACAGGGCTTAGTAGTTACTTGGGTTGTTTGATAAGAAATGAGAACCGCTTTACTACAGATTCGAAGCTTAACTGCTTAGCCTTCCGTAACTCGTGCGGTTGGACACCTCCGTCAAGCCTGGGGCACATAGCGTCCGTTCCGTCGAGTTTTGCGTTTTTTTGACAGTTTTCCCATGGGAAATGTGTCAAACTATTGTCACGCACACGCAAACGTATACATTGTGTGGGGCACTTCAGAACCACGCTAATGCTGAGTACAAAAGGTGGGATTTTTTCAACGTGTTGTACAAAATTCAACAGCGCGATTTCTCGAGGGTTAATGGAAAACAAAAAGCAAGTTTTGAGAACCGATTGGTGAATCGTTGTTTAAGGAAAGCTTAGTAATAAGCGAAAAGCGAGTTTTGAGAACGGCTGGATGTTAGACGAAAAAAAAACGATTTGAAAGGGCTTCTTGGCCGTAAATTGAAAGTGTTGTGAACCGTTATGAGATCATTATTAAAAGTTTTTGAGGGTGTCTATGAGTGAATAAAAGGCTAATTAAGGAGACGAAGTTTCTTCAGGAGCACATAGTAGGCACGATTTCAGCTGAAGATGCATCTTTGTATTCCAAGACTCATGCTTTCCATTAGCGCGGTAAACTCACAATTTTCAGCATATATTTTCCATGTGTTATTGTGCCTGTATTAGCGGGTTTTTGTTGCGTATACCTAGGATGTGGTTTGGCACATAAGTATTTGTCAATAAGATGTGCGGATTTTCCTGAGTGTAGTTCCTCGATGGTGTTCGCGCCTATCGTGGCATTACTTCCTTACCGAATCTCGTCGTGCTTGGTTCCGTCTAATAGCATACGCATTGTTTTTGACTATTCACCAGCGATATTTGCTGCGTCGCTGATTGATTGATTGATTGATTTGTCTTTATTAAAGAGACTTTCAGCCCTTGGCTGGTTCGTCTCAGGCCTGCTGCGTCGCGTTTCAGTTTGGTGTACGTCTCAGTAGGTAGGTAAGATACATTCTTATCTATTTGGAAGAATGTAGAACAGTACAAGGACAACAGAATGTCCAGAAGATTCAGGTTTTCTGAAGTCAGTTTCACTTAATAAGTACATACTCGGAAACGCAGTTGCAAAAAAACGATAGTTACTTTAGAAATGATATGAATTTCCATAATCGGATTCACGGCCGCACACAAATGAGTTAGCTTGCTGAATATTCGCCATTTGATAGATGAGTCCGCAGAAGCCAGTCAATGCATTGCCCAACTTGCTGCAATCCTGCTTAAACGAATTTGATAGATACTTCACCACCCTTGGTGATGGCTCAGTACAATGCCATTTTGTTTGACGACATGACTCCAAACTAATCCAATATTGTTTGTGCTTAGTGCCACCCTAGATATCGATCTAAAGCATTACCCAATATTTCGATATCGGAATAGCTGCCTCAGGTCCAATGAAGTCAGGTGACTCATAAGTCAATTCACATCCAGGGATGGAAGAATGGCCAGGTACCCATACAAGGTGAACAGCGTTTATTAAACAAAGCTCCTCGATTTGAGTTCGACAAGCGATAACTACCTTTGACCTAGAGTTGGCACGTCTGACTGTACTCTAGCAGTCTTCCAGATGGGTCATCCATTTGATTTAGTCACCTTGGAAATTACCTTAGAAATTGAAATAATAACACGCTTTGACTTGGATGTGTATTGTGATTTTTGAGCTATTTTCGTCCAGTGGAAATCAGCGAGTATTTGTTGAAAAGTATTTACAAACATGAGTGTAGATCTTCAACCGTTGTTAGGGAAACTTAAACTCGCTGTGTTCCCATGGTTATTTTGGAGATATTCCAACAAACATTTTTGCTGTATAAAAGTGGAACAAATTACTGTTTACTGATTTCGCAAGGCTGATTTATTATCCAGTTTTGAATGAATATTTTCCACTAACTGGGCTAAAAGCTTAGTGCAACGTACGAAAGTTGACTGTACAAACAGCGTCAGTCCATATAATGACGTTCGATAACTTATCTCTGTTTAAGGGCATGCGACACGTCATGATGTTATCAGAATCATCAAGCACTAACCTTGAATATTAAAGATGCGAATCCTTGGTTCTACCGTATTAATTGGGCTGGAACCATCGATCTTCTTCGTTCTGTCGCCACCTTGACAGTGATTCATTGCAGTATTGGTCTATGTTGTATTTTTGCCTTGTTGTAGTGTGCTTCATGCCGAAAAATATGACGTGTTCAGAGTGGTCTACAGTGTCGCAAACGCAATTATAGCAGATGCCGTCGTTATCTATTTTCATTTTACTCATCAAATGGTTGGAGTAGTCATTTCCGGAGAGTAAACGGTTTAGTGTGCAAACTTCAAAGCTTTTTTCAGCCGTAGATTGTGGTGCCAGGGCTTTTTAGGGAACGTGCTGTTTATCTGGAAGAACTTTATCCCTTTACCAAGTTCTGCAGTAACCATCGATTGAGTTTGCCACGCCAGAACCAGGCATTGTTGTCTACAGCTAAAACAAGCCCTAATGGGGTTATGAAATGACGCAGCCAAAATATCCTATCTACGTTAAATCTACTCCATTGATATAGGCGTACACTCAAAAAAATAAGAATTTACATGTGACGTAAACATTTTATGACTGAATGGTAAATTTTACTCTATTTTACATCCATATAAATTCGAGTTGGTTGCACAAGATGTCAACAAAGCTATTTGACCAGATAGGTAGAAAGAGTTTTACATTTATCGTTTGTCTCACAACTCGGTTATATGTACAGCCGAGAAGTATAGCACGTGCCTTTCAATCAGCGGACCAGAGTTTGAATCCAGTTCATTGTTTTACTTACATATGTTTTGTCTCTCGCTTCGGCTCAAGCGATTACTAGCTCGACTTTATTTGTGATAGAAGCCGTAAATTTGTGTCAAACTGGTCGCTCCTTTTATGTGCATCGAAGTGAACTTAAATTTACATGATTTTTTTCTAAGACTGTACCCGAGACTGTTCCTTAAGTTTGGACTTTAGAGTTAGATCAGTCAATAGGAATTTTAGATTTACATCACCCGTACATAATTTTGTTTTTTTCATCATTTTTCCAGAAAGGAAGGGGGATGTGTGGGTGAGATGGCAACAGCGTGTGCCACTCTATATTATATACTCAGCTCGGGCCCGATCATTGCTGTCCGATCAGGAGCGGCGAGTCAGTCGTAGTGGCGACGTCCATACGGTAGGACGTGCGTTGTCATCCGAGCCGCAGTGGGTGATTTCTCGGTGGCAGTTTAAGGTTGCACACAAACCATCGCGAACCGGTACAGGGGTGGCGGTAGTGTTCGGCTATTTTTCGTCATGGCGGCGGCTGTCACGTCGATTCGGCGGTGGTACAGTCCCGATTCGTTCGTTGGCGGCTCGTTAGATGGGCTGTCTCGATGGTTGGATGTTCGCTAGCTGGGGCAAAACCCAACTAAAAAGCACTGTCAATGTCAAAATCGATGTCAAAGCGAGTTTGACGTCTGACCGTCGTCGCATCGCAGCTCCTGTATACAGACCGTTTGCGCAAGTATGTGGGTGTTTCGTGACGTATTTCTCGTCACTTGCGTGTGTCTAGAGCATTTTGATCAGTTGTTAGTTTCCCCAACGAACGAACACGATTCGCTAATCGGGGCGCAGTCGTGACCCAACGAGCGAATCCTCACTGTATGCTGTCGGTAAGTACTTTGAAAATTTAATTGACAGTAGCCACTGCCGTGCCGCCGTGTTGGATGATTCCCATGCTCCAGCAAAACTTACTCCTTTGCTAAAGGTTGACTGGGCAGGAACCTTGTGAAATTATGTTGATCTTATTTTATTTGCTGAATGGAGGTTTCTCAACAAAGATCCAGTTTATAAATAAATGTTGGATAAACCTTAGCTCTGATGCACCTTTGGGAACTACCAAAAGGTATAGGATAGTACAGTAGACGTTCGCTCGGTGCAAACGGTTTAACTGCAATGCTTTTTAACTGCAAGTCCGCTAAGTGCAACAATTTTGCAGTTATCGCACCGCTACCTGTCAAAAACGAAACGTCAACAGAGTTGCGATGTTTTTCAGATGCACTACAGCTGCATTGCGATGTTTTTGAGTGCATTTTGGCTGCGTCCAACAGCAATTGACAACTGTTTGACGGCTGTCATTCGTTGCAGTTAGCGAATTTCATTCGTTAACTGAAACGTAAACATGTTGCACTTATCGAACGTCTACTGTATTGGGTTTCTCATTAATGTTTAGACTACTTTGATAATTTGAGAATCCATTGAATCATCATTTCCCAGCGAAATTTTACACTAATCAAACTTATTTTGTTTACCTTTTGTGCATCCGACGCCCCTGTCATGAACTCAACCGAACTTGTGTATGCCTGCCGCTGCGAAGTCGTGTGCGAAATTCGACTGTGATGATAATGAATTTCGGTCGAGTCTAAATGGATGCAAATGTCACAATAATTTGTTCGATGTTGAATATTCATATTTAAAGGCATATGCCTTTGACCAGCCATAATCTTCGTAATAGTCGTGTGACTCAGTATGTTAGCATCTTTTTTTTTCTGGCCAACTAGCGCCGTTCAGCGCCAGTTGTGTTTTACGTCGGCTGGGTCTAGGAGCTAAGCCTTAAATTCCGACGCCCCAGGGAGACAGCCACCACACCTGAGGACCCTACATATCGAACCCATCAACACATGGGCCGGGACCTACGGCTTTACTTCCTATCCGAGGGAAGACGTGATCACGGATTTTATGTCTCAGAAAATCCCATCGGCGTCGACGGGAATTGAACCCCGACCGACTGGGGTGAGAGGCAGCCACGCTTACCACTACACCACCGACGCCGACATGTTAGCATCAACATATTGTGCCGTTGTTTATCGCGAAAAGATTGTGCCTCGTTTGATTTGAATACGGCGGCTGACTATCCATGACAGCTCCCACCCGGCGGCTGCAAAAACAGTTTTAGCCAAGGTGCACACCGTGTGTAAATCATACGAGCGCTGTCTGGCGCGATCTGAGGCTGCGCGTTTCGAACGCAGCTTGTTGAGAATCTATGATAAGCGCGACAATAATACCATACAGTAGACGTTCGCTCGGTGCAAACGGTTTAACTGCAATGCTTTTTAACTGCAAGTCCGCTAAGTGCAACAATTTTGCAGTTATCGCACCGCTACCTGTCAAAAACGAAACGTCAACAGAGTTGCGATGTTTTCAGATGCACTACAGCTGCATTGCGATGTTTTTGAGTGCATTTTGGCTGCGTCCAACAGCAATTGACAACTGTTTGACGGCTGTCATTCGTTGCAGTTAGCGAATTTCATTCGTTAACTGAAACGTAAACATGTTGCACTTATCGAACGTCTACTGTACCTTCAAGTTTCTATGAATATAAGTTCAATTCCCAATTTAGGAAATGATTACAAAAAAGAATTCATACTGGCCTGCTCACTCTCACACGAAATCTTACGTTTGAGCGGTGTTGGTATCTCTCAAACGTCAAATTTTCTGCGAGAGTAAAGAGGCTAGCATAAATTCGTGCAGTAGACCATACATATACATGAACAGGAAGGATGGTGTGGCAGTGAGGTGGTTATTTTTAGTTTTTTTATGACTTTGTCAGGTAGATAAAACAGAACACACTATTTTCAATATCGATTTATCTTTTAAAAATATTTATTGTCGTGCTTATCTTAGATTCTCGACAAGCTGCGTTCGAAACGCGCAGCATCAGATCACGCCAGACCGCGCCCGTATGATTTACACACGGTGCGCCCCTTGCAAGCCCCTTGGCTAAAACTGTTTTTGCAGAAGCCGGGTGGGAGCTGTCATGGATAGTCAGCCACCGTATACAAATCAAACGAGGCGCAGTCTTTGCGCGATAAACAACGGCTGGTTGAGATCATCAACATCTGAGTGATTAAACTGGGATGTACAATATTAATCGATAACGATGTGACTACTTTTATTTAAATTTCTTTAAGAAACGTGTCACCATAGCACTATGGTGTCATGTTATCCATTAATCTAAGTGATCTGTCAAATGGTTCTGTTTGTTGTTTTATTTTTTGCGATCCGCGTTTTTATAATGATATTGTACGTGGATTTGCTATAACTGAACACGACGAATCAGAACCGTCGTTTTTGGAATCGCCGTTGGAATCGTCGTTCGATTGCAGAGCGAGACAGCAACCAAACTGACACATCGTCCTCTCCTCTCCTCTTCTTGGCGTAACGTCCTCACTGGGACAAAGCCTGCTTCTCAGCTTAGTGTTCTATGAGCACTTCCACAGTTATTAACTGAGAGCTTCCTCTGCCAATGACCATTTTGCATGTGTATATCGTGTGGCAGGCACGAAGATACTCTATGCCCAAGGAAGTCAAGGAAATTTCCTTTACGAAAAGATCCTGGACCGACCGGGAATCGAACCCGTCACCCTCAGCATGGGGGTCTCCAGTTAGCCTAGTGGTTAAGGCTATGGATCGCCAATCCGGAGACGGCGGGTTCGATTCCCGTTCCGGTCGAGAAACTTTTCTCGACTCCCTGGGCATAGTGTATCATTGTACTTGCCTCACAATATTCTAATTCATGCAATGGCAGGCAAAGAAAGCCCTTCAGTTAATAACTGTGGAAGTGCTCAAAGAACACTACGTTGAAGCGAGGCATGCCAAGTCCCAGTGGGGACGTCGAGCCACAAAGAAGAAGAACCCTCAGCATGGTCATGCTGAATACCCGTGCGTTTACCGCCTCGGCTATATGGGCCCTGACACATCGCTTTGACATATTTAACGTAGGAGCAACACGTGCGTGAGATTCTCTCTCGGCTGGTGTGGTTTGTTTTGATTCAATCTGACATTTCTTTTATGCTGCTCATGCTGCCGATGCTGCCAGCTGATGGTGGCGAGGATGGAGGAGCATAGTCGGAGGGGTGCTCCAATGCGTTTTCGGAAGAATTCGTCGAGATATAAAGTTTTTGTTATAAAAAATATGGAAAATTCTAGTTTAAAAGTTCAGCAATAAACTTTTCAATGCATGTTTCATATATTATTTTGCAAAGGATAGTCTATAATTTTACAAGAACGCATTGAAACGCCCCTTGAAATTAAACGGCGATTCCCAACTAGAAATCCTCTATATAGAGATGAGCGGAAGTTTTATATGACGAATCGGCAACGCTGTTTGTTTTGTTTACAACTGCTTCCAACACTTGCCACAAAGCTAGATGTTCAAACTTTGTGCGTGAATTTCTGTGGTGCAAGTTGTTTTGTTTACGATTGCTAATTAATGGTCGAGCTTTATTTTACAAAATTTTGGAAAAAATAGCAGCGCAATCGAAAATATATGAAATGCATTGCAAAAAGCAGCGCAAATCATATCAGTAGAAGTGAATTTTGCAGCAGCAATGGAAGGTTTTACGAGAAGAGAAGATACAAAAGTTTCTACATGAACATGAGTACTTGAAAGCATAACCCAGGTAACTACTAAGCACTGTTGTAAGCGCTGAAATAAGGACTGTATCGTTAATTATGAGTACACCTTTGAGGCTCTGTATTAAAAAGACTATGCCTTATTTTGTTAACTGCTTTGTGTCTATGTGTTGCTAACGTTGTAAACAAACAATAACCTTCATTAAAAGTTAAAGTTTTTCCTCAAGTGGAACAATGCGAGGGTTTACGGAGGAGAAGCGAAAATCGATTATAACCAGGCACTGCAAGGAAAAATGATCATCGCTAAGAAAATTAGCAAAAATTGAATGTGTTAGGGTTTTTGTTGTCCAAAATGCATAACACACTGAAAGACTTACCCGGACGCGGCAAAAAACAGGTGCGTCCAAGTCAAATTTGTACAGCAAAACTTGCAAAATCGTTGAAGGAAAATAGGAGGTATCCATTAGAGATTACGCAAAAAAGTGTGAAACGACTGTTGGTATGGTTCAACGCGCCAAGGAGCGTAATTCCCAGAAGACCTACCCAAAACAGAAATGTCCAAAACGCAGTCAAATTCTGGCGGATTATGTGAAAACTCAGGCTTGGAAGCTGTACGACGATGTTTTGAGCAAAAAATGCATGTGCATATTCATGGATGATGAAACGTATGTCAAATTGGACTACAAGGTACTTCCAGGGGCACAGATTTTCACTGTTAAGCACGGATGTTACGAATTAGGAGAAATCGATTTTTTGCGAAAAAAAAGGGAAAATGTGTTGGTTAGGCAAGCAATTTGTCAATGTGGTATGAAATCGTCACCTTTCTTCACCGTCCCAGGTATGAACGTCGAAATATACCGGAAGGAATGTCTCCAGAAACATATTCTGCCACTCATCTGAAAGCACAAAAGTCCTACATTACTTTGGCCGGATTTGGCATCCTGCCACTATGCGCGTGACACCTTTGACAGGTATGAAGTAAACAATATTCAATTTGTGGAAAAGGCAATGAATCCTCTAAATTGCCCGTAAATAAGGCCCATTGAGAAATAGTTAACTTTGATGAAAGGGAAACTACGGAAAAAGGATAGAGGAGCAGAGGACGTCACAAAATTCAAGAAAAACTGGGTCAACGTATGCAAAACCATCGTCGGAACGGTTGTCCAAAACCTTATGAAGCACGCCAAGAAGAAAGTGCGAGAGGTGGCAAGATCCACGAAAAATTAAATATACAATCATGTCATGGGCTTTTCTGATGGTCAATGAACAATGTAATGAAATTTAATTTACAAAATAAATAAAACATTTTGAAATACAGCAATTTTAAGGTGTACTCAAATTAACGATACAGCTTTTAATTGCCAATAAGCTCTATGCTAGTTTTTCAAATGCTTCTAAACACTTTACACCGAAAGTCTTAAAATAGGCCGTATATAGGTACATAAGGCTATGTTGTAGTGCCTGTAAACTTTGTGCCTATAGGCCGAATATGAGGGCTGTCAATGCCGTTTGAATGCTTGTCGTACATGACGTTTGTATCCATAGTCAAACAACCAAAACAAGAACCGATGAACGACGAAAAAACAGCAAGAATTGGCCTTGGATTATGGAAGACCCGATATATTTCCCGGTGAACAAAAAATGTTTAGAATTTTTGTAGTTATCTCCTTTCTGTAAGTTTTTCGTATAAACGAATCTTAGCATAGCTTCATTCTATTTTGAAACGGTACGGAACAGCATTGTGAGGTCACATACCTCCGGACCTTTCCTGCTTGTTTCTTTTACAATTTTATCTCAGTTTCTGAGTTTTTCTCTCGGTTTTTCTCACCTGCATTTTGACCCCCCAACATCGTAAATTCGTCCTAGTCCATTGTTTTAGAACCTTAGTTGAATCTTAATTTCTGATGATACACTTCTGCTCACAGAAAAAAATGATGCTGCTTCACGTTATCGATTTAAATATGGGTTTGATCATATTGAATTTATGATGCACAGATGGAGTAGGCGGGAGCATGACGGACATCTGCTTGAGAAGAGAAAACCGAGGGACTTCAGCTGAAATCTGGATCAGGCAGCAAAAAAAATCAACGCTGATGGAAGTCAAAGAAGCGAGGGAAGAATTCGCCCCCAAACGTCACCACCCCGGGCCCATATAGCCGAGGCGGTAAACGCACGGGTATTCAGCATGACCATGCTTGAGGATGACGGGTTCGATTCCCGGTCGGTCCAGGATCTTTTCGTAAAAGGAAATTTCCTTGACTTCCTTGGGCATAGAGTATCTTCGTGCCTGCCACACGATATACACATGCAAAATGGTCATTGGCAGAGGAAGCTCTCAGTTAAAAACTGTGGAAGTGCTCATTGAACACTAAGCTGAGAAGCAGGCTTTGTCCCAGTGAGGACGTTACGCCAAGAATAGGAGGACGTCACCACCCCACCGCAAAATCGCTGCCGTAGAACGATCGACGCGCCACCATTTTTCGAATGTTGGAGAGCACCGGTACCTTTTTCGCGGTGATGCTTCACCGTAAACAACACCGCGAAGAAGGTACCTACACCCTCCACTATTCGAAAGAAGGTGGCGCACCGATCGTTGCAGTTTATCGTTTGACAGTCAATAGAAGAGATAAACAAATCTTTTTTTATATTTTTCCTTCGTTCCACTTTTGACAATTCTATCACCAGAGATTCGGTACGAACGGTTGGAATTAGCCGCTTATCAGCCGAATATTTCGCCAAAAGTGGCTTTTCAGCAGCCCTATTAAAATATGTAGTTCCTAATAGCTCTGTTAACCATGTTCTTTATACGCATATAGAGCCGACTTGGTGCCATTTTTTACTGCCTAGCGGTTACTTGGGAACTAATTAATTATTATCTTTTTTACTACAATTTATTATGTTTCCAGTTCAAAACCGAATTAGCGACATTTTTTCTTTGACTTCCGCTGCTTTTGCCTTACGTTAAACACAATGTCGGAAGTGGGGCGCTGTATAGAGTACCAGGTGTACAATACAGCGCGCCACTTCCGACATTGTGTTTAACGCAAGGCAAAGCAGCGGAAGTCAAAGAAAAAATGTCGCTAATTCGGTTTTGAACTGGAAACATAATAATATGCCATCAATTCATCGATATCAAAAGTAAATAATTATAATTTGTTTAGTTCTGATTCCAATACCGTTCGAGCGACGCATTCCTACAAACAATAAACATGTTCGTTTGGCTCACACTTTGACATTGCTCTCTGCACGATTGGCTCACAATGGCCGCTTCCGCAGATCTCTATAATGTAGGATTACTACACTAGACTAACTGGAGACCCCAGCAACAACACAGTAGCCGGAAATTTCAGTTCATTGCTCCCGATGTGTTAAAAAATTTCAAAATGGACTTTTTCGGCAAGTAGTAAATAACATTTGCTATGATTTAAAATTTATTTCTTTTTAGATTGTGATTGCGATAGTTGCCCGCCATCTTAAACTGTACACACCGAGGAACTGTAATTAACCTTTGTTACACTTGTTCATTCCCAAGGATTCCCAGCCCACTCAGATTTGGCTCTTTTTTGCCAAGGTTTTACCAGAATAGAGAAATCAATGGATTGCTATTGACGGTTTTTTTAGTTACGAGATTCCAATCATTCCTACGGTCCTAACTATGTCTCACTATAACGCGCTTGTGGGTAACTCGTGTGTGGTGTCAATGTGGAGCCGTGCTGACGCCCGATTGACCTTCGTTTTGCCCTTGTGGAGTGGCCTAATCTCCCGGAGTTTCACTCTGCGGACTCGGACCACTTTCACTTCGTCCTCGTGGACTTGGTGTGGCTTCACTTCACACACCGCGGATTTCTCGGTAATTCAGTCGAGTACGTTATGTCCGCCACGATCACTTTGCGAATTCGTAACACCTTCGCTTCCCATTTGATCAGGGTCCCTTCCGAAACCTGGACGTTCTTTCAGTTTCCGTTTGAAGCTACGGATACACAACGTCATCGGGTTGTGAGTCGTGTATGTGTCCGTAGAATTACTTTAGAAATTCCCACCGAGAGATGCTCCAGGTATTCCCACCGGGGGATTCCGGTTGGAAGTCCTGGGATATTCCCGGTGAGAATTCCAGGAGGAATCTCTGGAGGCAATTAATGGTGGGAATTCTTGCAGAAATCTCCGGAGGGAATTCTTGGAGGAATCACCAATGGCAATTCCTGGAAATATCCTCGGTGGGAGTTCTTGAAGGAGTCTCCGGGGAAAAAACCTGGAGGAATCTCCAGTGGGAATTTCTGTAGACATCTCCAATGCGTACTCCTGAGGAAATCTAAAATTGTCACTGCACAAATTTAACATTTCCTTCCTAGAAACCTCCAGCACTTTCCAGGGACTCTAAAATAGGTCCTTCCGAGAATCCTCTGGAAATTTTTCCCACTTACCATGAACCAAGGAATCTTCCTACATTTCAGCATCTAGGTACTTTCAATAACTCATAGAGCTCCCGAAAGAACCTCCATGAAAAGAAGTTTAAACGTCCTGCAGTTATTTTTTCGGGGACTTCTCCACCACTTCCATCCGAGAATCCTACTTTCCCCAAAAAACCCCTTCCGGGAATCTTCAAGCAATTCCTTCAATCATGCAACCATTTTTACGAACGCTACTTTGTTTTTGCTGTGTGGTAACAATGGTAACATCAGCTAAAAATATTTGACAAATCTGAAGCAGTGAACTGAAATTTTCAGCAACTGTGTTGCTGCGAGGGATGTCGGCAAGATCCGTCAAAAATGAATCACCCCTCACTACAGCGTAAAAAGCTGGATTGTCGTTTCTGGAACAACATTTAAAAAGGGCCCAAGAGGTCTTGTGTCTTTTTTCTAAAACGCTCCGTAGGGCATAACAGCAGCCCGCCCACGCAAATGAACACCATTATCCGAAAGATCGATGTTTGCTCTATCTGATAACGGTCTTAGTTTTTGTGAATAAGCTGAGGGGGGCTCAGGAGCGACGTGTGAAGTCATTGTTTACCAATGCTTGTATGCCCTTTTCAAATGTTGCTCCAGGTTTTCGTTTTTACGGCGGTGCTACACCCCACCGCTTTGTGCTAAATATGTACACTTTTTGCTGAATAAACAAGCATTTTCGGTGCAGTTGCATTGGTGTAAGTGTAGGGTTACCAGACGTACTCTTTTTAGAGTACATGTACTCTATTTCAGCAAAAAATTGGGCGTACTATTCTTTTTGGTAAAATGGGCCCAATTGTACTCTTTTTTGCAAAATAACATTTTTCTGATATAATATACATATTAGTCAAAATAACCTTACAAGTAGTAAAAAAATCAGCATGCTACAAATTAGAATCACTTTTAACGAGAGGTCTTATCTGCAGAAGAAAGGCCATCTTAATTTTCCCTTTCTTCCATCGAAATCACTCTAATTCATTCAGATTATGATTCGCTCCTTGCTGAAAAATGTTTTTGAAACTGTCGTTTATTAATTTGTTTTGCAAAAATGGTTTAACTTTGACGTGCAATAATCGGAAGGGCAAATAATAATGAAAGTATTTCGTTTCTGTAATATGCTAGCTTTTGAAAGCAGGCTCAATTTTTTAAACTGTTTTGATCGAAGCAGTGATTGATCAATAGTTGGCATGAATACTGAAAAAATGTGAAATTAGAAACTGCTGTAATAACTATCCAGTGATGTCTTAAGTAGACACAACTTTAGTTTTTTCATCTCGTTAGAAAATTTACCTACCTTTAGGTGTCAAGTATGGTTCACAGAATTTAAATATAAAAAACTTCACGAGTGTCAAACAGTATTTAATCGATTCCTGTACTCTTTTGTACTCTTTTATCAAAATTCTTGAATGTACTCTTTTCATGTGTGAACAATATGGTAACCCTATGTAAGTGTATAAACCAAGGTATAAACACCAAAATATTGACAACTTTGCAAACGCTGATTGGTGGACACGGTGTGCACCAGCTACACTCCCGTGCGATGTCAATTATTCACAGGTCCGGGTGAACGTATATGTTTGCCTGTATTTGTCGATAAAAATATGTAAACAAACCGATCAGCTGATCGCGACGTCACGTTCGCCAGAAAATTTGTTCGCAGCTTCTGGAACGTGACGTCACCTTCGGCAACTTCGTGCGATTTCGGCTTGCCGAAGTTGACATGACACGACTACTACTTCAAAATTATCATATCACAAACACCCCTTTGCCCGATGGGCCTAACCTGGTGAAATTTAGAACATTGACTCCCGTGCTTATAGCACGAAAATCAAATACGAACATTTTCGGTGCAAAAGTGCTACAGCGGCCGTTCGCTCGTTGCAAAATGTTTACTTTGAAACGAGCGAATGCCATTCGCTTATTGCAACGTCACTTTGACGTTAAAGTGCATCGAAATGTACTGACAGCACGAATTTGACACTTGATTGCTTTTTATGTCGTTTTCGTTAGTAATCCTACATTATAGAGATCTGCGGAAGCGGCCATTGTGAGCCAATAGTGCAGAGAGAAATGTCAAAGTGTGAGCCAAACGAACATGTTTATTGTTTGTAGGAATGCGTCGTTCGAACGGTATTGGAATCAGAACTAAACAAATTATAATTATTTACTTTTGATATCGATGGATTGAAGGCATATTAAATTGTAGTAAAAAAGATAATAATAAATTAATTATGCTTTCAAGTACTCATGTTCATGTAGAAACTTTTGTATCTTCTCTTCTCGTAAAACCTTCCATTGCTGCTGCAAAATTCACTTCTACTGTTATGATTTGCGCTGCTTTTTGCAATGCATTTCATATTTTTTTCGATTGCGCTGCTATTTTTTTCCAAAATTTTGTAAAATAAAGCTCGACCATTAATTAGCAATCGTAAACAAAACAATTTGCACCACACAAAGTCACGCACAAAATTTGAACATCTAGCTTTGTGGCAAGTGTTGGAAGCAGTTGTAAACAAAACAAACAGCGTTGCCGATTCGTCATATAAAACTTCCGCTCATCTCTATATAGAGGATTTCTAGTAAAAACTAGTGCGATAGTCCAGTCCAGTGGTGAACTAAATGCGCTATATTTTGTCATGCATATGTACAAGTGAATTTCTATCTTACATACTATGAAATTTAACAGGAAATTGTAGCACTTAATCTACCCGTAAACCTAAATTGTTAGTGAAAACGTACATACTAATATTTATCGTGCACAAAACTAAATCTAGACTAACTGTAGTACGGATAGTAAAACGGGTTGATAGTACGGATTGCATGTTTTGCACCCACATAAATGCAGCAGCGGTAGACAGACAGGCAGATTGGACTCGAAGGACTAGTAAGGAAACTAAACGTAAATTAATACCCAACCCTGCCTCTAGGCGGGGTATGTATAGTTTGAGCATTTTTTTTCTTTCCCGGTCAATCAAAGCATTTATATTTTTGGCTGATATTTAGGACTGTTCTGAACATGTATCTCTAAATGGTTTTTGGTGTCTTTCGAAGTGTATTTACATTATTTAAAAATCATTAAAAAAAATTGACGTTTTGGTCACTTTCCATATGTAATCGTGTTTTTCCATTGTTTTTAAATATTTCAAGAATAATCATTAAATCTCAAAATGTTTTATCTTCAAAAATCGGTATCCCAAATAGGCTACTAGGAAAAATATAACAATTTAGGGATATTCAAAAATAAAAATTAGAAAAATCAAAAACCAAAATCACGAATTAAAAAAAATCACCTTCCATAAGATATTTAAATCGATTTTAGATGAGGAAATATGATATTTAGATCAAAATCAAAAATTTGGGTATTAGAGGGTTAAACGAATAGACTACTTAATCCCTATCTAGAGACTATGGGTTGTTGCAACCATAAAATGTATACTATTATACATTCCAGGAAATAAACCCTCGAGCACCTGCAACGGCACTACGTTTACACTGAGTATCACAAGCGTGCATTTTTCAAGGTGCGTGTACTCAGTACACGACGCGACCGCTCCCGGGTTATAATCCCCCTTCCTGTAATCTTGAAACGCTATTTTTTACTTTGGGATTTGCCCCGAGAACTGCCCCCTGTCCTAACAGGATTATTATTTCGGGAATTTTCCGTTGGCGTTTCCAACACTTACTAAAATATACCTTCAGTGTACCAGCAGACGCTCTAGTTTTAATAGCCGCTCACGAGCGTAGAAGCACAGTTTATCTGCAACAATACAATATTTTTATCACGGATATTCAAAACATGCTTGCCGAATTATATTCGTGCGGACAGGATTGCACATATATATGCCGTTAAACATATGTTTCAAAGCGGCGAACGCCTATTGGAGCACAAGCGGCTACTGGTACACTAACGGTAATATACTCAGTCCTGCTCTTTTTCTGTAACAAAACGAACTGCAATTTTACGTTCTGTGTAATAACTGCGGTCCATTTCCTGTTTTTCCGCTCGAGTAAATAATTAATTTCATAATAAACAAAACCATATTGTTTACTTAGAGTTTCCGGTTGAGTCGTACACTAGTCTACTTTTTTCAATACTGCCATACCTGAAAACATATAAAAATATAATGTCTAATTTTGACCTTTAAGGTCAACAGGTTATTAACATTATCACACATTACACATTATCACACAAGCCTTCAAAATTCATCATGCAGTTTTGATTCTGTAAAATCTGATGGTAGTCCGAATATTTCAATTGAGCAAACTATTAAGCATACGTAAATGTTTCGTGAAACGTAATTGTTTGTACATTTTATTGTGCAGTTAGTTCACCACTGGACTGCGCACTCAGTCTTCATAAGTGCGAAAACGTTAATAAAAGTGCGCGATTGCATCAAATACTTTTATTTACGTTTTCGCCCTTTTGAAAACTCGTGCGATAGTCCAGTGGTGAACTAAATGCGCTATATGTATCTGTAGGGTTAGTATCCAGAATTACCCTTGCAGCTCTTTCTGATACAAAACTAATGTAAACCGTAACATTTGTAACATGAATATCTCCTAAATTTACTGATTATTTTATATGAAAATCTAACATGCCCAACTTGTGGTAAGTGTATTTATACCACAACACAAGTGTTGTAACAAAGATAGTAGGGTAGCGAACCACTTGGGCAGCGGCCGGTATTTTGGGCACTCTTCGCTATAACTCAGTCAATTCCAAACCAATTGACTTGAAATTATGTACACGGCTAGATAATATACGTATCTAATCGCGTTCCAAAAATTGTATCAATTGGTTCAGAAGTGGCTGAGTTATAGCAGAAACGTTCCCAAAATAGGACCCTTGCCGAGATGATTCCACTTCTCTAATTATTGTAGGAAGAATCTAGTCAGGGGCCATCCATATACCACGTGGACAACTTGGAGGGGGAGGGGGTCCGATAAAAGTCCACGCTTGTCCACGGAGAGGGGGGTGCGGGATGTCCACGTGAACAACATTGATATAAGAAATAAGATACAAAGATTCATCAACGAAACAAATTATGTCGTATTATTCAAGTGATGCCCTCTTTGAAAATTTACTCGCCTTTTTTAATTATCATAATTTTGATTATCAAGGGTGCTTTCACTCACCAGGCCATCGTTTAACTCATTTATCTATAACTCTGTTCAGAAGCTTGTTACTACAATGTGGTGTTCGCGAAGCTTGTAGGCTCCTGTTTTTCATACAATTATCACCAAGGGTGTCATATTCCAACTCTTATATGTACGGCGTTAAAGTATTAGTCTCACCTACTGCTACTAAAGGATTGAATTTTTTATCATTTAGTATGAGTAGGTATTACTAGCGTTCTCTCGGTATAAATATCAGAGTTAGAACATGGTATCCTTGGTGACAATTGTAGGAAAAACACTACCCTACAAGTTTTCCGAACAGCTTCTGTACTGAGTTATAGATAAAGCATCCTTGCTGATTGTCTGGTGTATTCATCAGAAAAGAATTATGGAGTTTTAAAATGGAGCTTAGGCCAAAAAAATGTTGGTGTTTCTGTCAGAATTTTCGTTCAAGTTCTCGAAGTTGCATATCATTTTTCTAGAATACTTCGAAGTTTCAAAATATATGAAAAGATTTTGCCCTACTCTCACAGGTTTACCTTCAAATTTTGTCATGTATTTTTCTCCAAAATTACAGATGTGTTTATAGGATATTGAATCGTAGCACTAAGTTTGTAGTTGCACTATGCAGTTTTTTAAATGATCATGTAATTATTGCATTTGTTAAAATCTAAGAAATAGAACCATTGAAAATTATCAAAATACATCCACATAAAAATATTCTTAACCAAAAAAAGGACAATCATGGATTTAAAAACATTCAGTTCAATTAAAATCAATGCTGAAAACTTTGTCCATTTGTGTACCTCTTTGAAAAAGACCTTGAAAGGAAGTCACTCAAAGGGGTTTGCCTCTTGCAATTGTTTTGTTTAAAAATAAATCAACCTTAACTTGAACCTATATAGTTAGCTATACAATATGAAATTCATAACTTATGAACTATATTTAAAACATAAAGTTATGAACTACTTCGAAGAAAAACAGCAATCCCTAAAAAAACTTATCAAATTACTGTTTTCAATTTATTAAAAAGTCCAAATATTGGAAAAAAAAGTTTTTTCTTTGTGATGTCCACGTTGACATTAGGGGAGGGGGAATAGGGTTCAATGAAAAGTCCACGAAGAGGGGGGAGGGGATTAAAAACCATGATTTTTCTATCCACGTGGTATATGGACGGCCCTTAGTTGCAGCACTATCAAAATCGATTGAATGTCTTGACTATTGTGTAAACTTGAAGATTATTTTAAATATTTTATCAATCTGTAACGACCAACTGACGATTTCACATCACAAAACTGAATAAATGACTTCATATATACGTTAGATATTTCACAAAACACGGAATATTCTACCAATATAATGAAAACCAAAAAACGTATGCAGGCGCGCCAACTTGGTCAAATTATTGGGAGGGCAAAGCCTGTTTTTGAGATTTTTTGGTTTCAAGTACACAGGGCCAAATACTCAAATATTTGACAATGAATGAACTAAAGATCAAACATCTGTTAGATACGAATGAAAATATGATCGAGTCAAACAAGATGTTTGAGCATAGCTTACTTTTTTTTTATAAATATTTGACCCAGTGTACTAGGTTAATTAACCTTTCGTAACGCGCGCGTTGGCCACCACCGCTAGCACCACACTAATGTTTTTGTATTCAACATTTTTTCAACGTGTCGTACAACGTCAACTCGATCGCTCGAGGGTAATCAATTACGCAAACCTGTTACATTGAATGTTTAGGAGAGGTCAAGGTAACAAACATTGTTGAAGTAGGTAGGGGAGGCGGGGCAGTATAGACACCCTAAGATTTTTGCCAACTTCACCTGGCAATATGTCATAAAAGTTTCGTTTTTTGATACATGTATTCTTCTAGTCTATTTAGCAGCCATTGTATACGAGTGCAAACGAAAAAAAAATTGTCCACTTCAATTGAAAAATGTTGATACATATTTCATGACCGTCTTCAAGCATACGAGGCAGAATGGACACCCTCATGGGGCAGTATGGGCACCAAGAGACTTTTATGAATTTCGTAATTATAACCTATGATGTTATTTTGTTTTTACAAAATAATCAAGGATGGAAATCTAGATCATGATCGGATCTCGAATGTGTAGCGATTGAAAGGCATCGTGCTATCATAACAACAACAATAACATCACAGACAAACAGACATACTACTCAAATCGGAATCATCGCACGATTTAACGGTTATTTTGAAAATATAGTGTGGTTCAGACTGTGCTCGCATGTGTCATGGTGGCGCTGCTGTGCCTCAATTTTGCAGAAAAATGAACGCGACGCCGATCAATGTTTACATAAAATGACTCAATCATGAACTTTCATTCATGTTTTATGAATGGATGACGCCACGGGGGAGTCGTCACCTGCTAAATTGTTACATCGAGCCGAGGGAAACAACACCTGGAAATGAATGCTTCGGATTGAGCATTATAGATAGAGGGTGCTACGGTGCTACTGAGATGCCAAACGATGTTTTTGAAGCAATTTTCTTCCAAGTAATATGTCTGTTTGTCTGTGATAACATTTTGTCGTCAATAACAAACAACGGTCTGAGAAGAATGATTCGCTCGGCATGTGTGGGTGCGATGCGATCGCTATCATGAAGTCGAAATGATAAATTCGCGATTTCATTCACTTTTCAAGCATTCTTACTTGTTCAACCTCCAGGAATGCTTATGAATGCATTATTTCTAATACATAATGAATGCGGTTTACGGGTGCATTAGAGCATGGTTTCCCAAACTGTGGGTCGCGACCCCCCAGGGGGGTCGCCGGCCTTCATCCAGGGGGTCGCGAGGGATAGTTGAATAATTTACTAACAGACAACAAATGAGGGAATTTCTATGGTGGGTCGCCGAAAGCAAGTCCACTGGTAAAAGGTGGTCGCGCACACAAAAAGTTTGGGAACCTATGCATTAGAGGCTTAAAATCTAATGAAAAAAAAATATTACGACTTGTAACCTGGGACGGGACCCTTCAGGTGCTAATGCAAATACGAAACCATTTGCCTGTCAAAAAAGACCACTTCTGATTGGTTGATTTGACAAAAGCAGCGTTGCGCCGCGTTACGTTCGTTTACAAGAGGGCACTCTGTTGTTGAGTTAGCCGTGTTGCTAGTAGTCACGGGTTTTTTAAACCTCGTATGATTGATAATTGATAACTAACAACATTAATCGTTTTTCTCACTTTCTGTGCCGTTTTTATCCGGAACTTGACATGGTGAAATGAATTGCAAAACGCAGTGATGTGTATCATTCTGGGCTTCATTTTTACTAATTTTCGAATAATCCAAAGGTTTGCCGGCAAGGGATGGAAGTCTGTGTGTGAGATCCAAACGAGGAAGATCAGATTGTTTTCAAACTCATTCTTCGAAGTAGAATGCTAAATAAAACTAGTCAACAAGTTTTGATTGATTTGCATATGAAAAGTGTTGGCAACACTAGAGCAACCCCCGTATGAACAGTAACAAAAAGAATAAGAGGGCTTGTACCAATGAGCTGTCACGTCCCGTCCCAGCTTGTAACATGATCCGATAACGGGTCATAACGCGATAAAGCGTGCATCGGGTGCTTCGAGTCTCTGTGACACGAGCACAGTGGAAGGCGTCGGCATCATGCTAACTGCCCAAGTAACCATTAAGCCGTAAAAATGGCATTAAGTCGGCTCTATAGTCGAATGTAGAACCTGGCTAACAGAGCTAATTGGTTCTATATCCTCGTATAGAGCTGCTCAAAAGCCACTTTTGGCGAATTATTCGGCTGATATACGGCCAACTTTAAAATATCGTGCCAAGTCTCTGGAGCGAACGTTGTCAAAAGTGAGACAAAGAAAAAAGAAAAAAAAATATTTTGTTTATCTCCTGTTCTTTTCTAACTTCCTTCGCTTCCATTGAAGTTGCTTTTTTGCTACTTCATCCAGATTCTAGCTGTTGTCCTCCGAGTTCCTGATCAAGTTCAAGTCCGTTGCCTTTTTCATCTGCTCCACCAATGCATCATGGGAATGGTGTGATCAAACTAGTATTTAAACCATGAAAAACAAAATAGTTTGGGCATTTCGAGGGTTGAAAATGATATGGGATGAGGATGATTCAGTGGTAAGGTTGGTGGTGATGAACGCAGGAATTGATGCAGGAGAAGCAATGTTTATATAAATGATCGGAAAACGTTTCACAAGAAGAGAGAAACGAGCTGGAGTTTGTCTTGATTGAAAAAAAAATGGAATAATCAAGATAATCAAATTCCATTATCTATTTAACAACACCATTCCGATAAACATGCCAACAACAAAAATAATCCCGTTTCGTCAATCCCGTCCGACATGGATGTTTAAAATGTATTGATCATGACCGACTCGAGTCTGTTTTGGTCGAAATCTATTTTGATTGATATAAACGTCATGTGCTCCAAGCCCTGTGACAGCACTGACAAACTTCTTTACAGCTTGTAGGCTTTATATAGGCTTACAGGGCTTAATTTAGTTCTTACTGGTTATAGTGCCTATAAGCATCAGGAATGCTTATATAGAGCTACTTAGCACTGAAAAGCTGTTTGATGGCCGTTATAATGCTCAGAACAGTGCTTAGTGGTTACCTGGGTGGTGATTTGATGTTGCATGAATAAGTAGAAGAAGAGCGATGATGTTTTGAAACATCCCTATCCCTATAACACAGGGGAAGATTTTTAAATGCCTCTATAAAATCTATATCAAAATCTAATTGAAAACGGTTTAATGTACGGTGTTAGCCTTTGGACTACAAATTAAGTACCGTCGATGGGGGTGACAATGGGTCTGGGGGGTGAGATTGGGTCAAACCGGAGAAACATAAAATTTGAAATAACTCGTCAAGTATCGCTAATTTATATTGAAAACTTTATATTATTTCAAACGTCATGATGCAGAATAAGATGTTTAGCAATAATCGTTTATTGTTATATTTGTGGCTAAGCTTATGTGATGAAACTACTAGTAAATCACTCTGAAAAAATTTCTCCTTCGCAATGTTCCACACAAGCACCTAACCATAAGCTGTAGGTATTACCTGGTTGATGCAACGGAAAAAGTGGGCTGTCTATGCAATTTTTATTTAAAAATTCAATATTTTCGACCCCATGTCTAAATATTAAGAATGGGGGTGAGATTGGGTCAAGCAAGTTATCGACTGCACATAACCTTAACTAAAAATTCAACTTGTTATCCAGTCCCCATTTGACTTTAAAGTGGTGCCATGTTTACCGTATCTTCATAAAAGCACGCTTTTTACAAAAATATGTCGAATAAGCGTCAAGCGAGTGTGTTCATACGTTTAGTGCCTAAAATCATTTATAAAAATACACCCATGCGTTTGGATAGCTTCTCTAATCATCATCTAGCCTTTAGTGTACTGCATATTCGTTGAAATGTTATTGCGAGAGAGGATCTAATAATGTGAAAAGTTGTATAACATAATAGTTGAACGACCCTCTATCTTGAGAGGCCAATGATCATGTACATAAGAGTTTATAACGGAGGGCTTGGTTAAACATTTCTTATGCAGTACATATCATTTTTTTTTTCAATCAATCTTTCAATGCGTCCCTCCCTCATTGTAATCTGCCTCCCTCCTCTCTTGGATTTTGAAATGAGGATGATTATGGTGGCTAAAAATGGCGATACAACATACAAACGTTATTTTATCAAATTTCAACCATTTTTTCGGTTGTATTAGCTCTTTTAGGTGGATTTATCATCTTTTAAAATTACCTAAATTTTTATTCGTTATGGTTACATTGTATTTTAAATAGATTTACTAGATATGATCGATAAAATTAACTTATATTCTTAGATAGGTGACTTTGAATACTTTGACCCATTCTCACCCCCTCTAAGGGGTGAGATTGGGGCAATTATCAATCATTTGTAGTTTAGTAAGTAATTCATATAATGTGATACTTTCTTGCTAAACTTTCATTATCATATAGAAGAGTATACATACCAAATAAAAAGTTATTCCGACTTCAATTGCATTTGTTATTTAACAAACAATCTTTGAGTATCCTTTTTTGACCCATTCTCACCCCCAACGACGGTACCTTATCAAGAAAAAAATGTTAAATTTAAATTTATACGTTCAATATGTAGTCCGTCCAAAGTCTAACACCGTACATCAAACCGTTTTTAATTAGATTTTGATTAAGATTTTATAGAGACAGTGTTTAGTTCTTCTTCTTCTTCTTCTTCTTCATGCAACATCAAATCACCAATGAACTTGTCCACGGTGACGTCATACGCCAACGAACGGCAAGATGTAAAACGGTAACTGCGAGCCTTGTTGACAAAAATCACTGCTCGCATCTTGCATCCGGCAAGCTCCGGTGAACATCCAGTGAACTTTCGGTCACTGGATATTCATGATTGTATCATTAAATGATTTTTTATGTAAACAGTGCCCGCATTTGCAGAAGAAAAGAATCAACTCGGGAAAAAAGAAAACCGTGGATAAGTCCATGGACTTATCCACGGTTTTCTTTTTACCCGAGATGATTCTTCTTTTCTTCTGCAAATGCGGGCACTGTTTACAAAAAATGACATATTCATGAACATCCAGCGACTGAAAGTTCACTGGATGTTCACCGGATCTCGACGGATGCAAGATGTGAGCAGTGATTTTAGTAAACACGACCCGCAGTTACCGTTTTATAGCATGCTGTCAGTTGGCGTGTGACGTCATCTTGGACAAGTTCATGGACTTATCCACCGATGAACCGAAATCATCGCGGTCCGAGAATTTTAACACTAGAGCGGGGCCGTTTCCAATCAGAATTGGACGATTCTGATTGACTTATCCACCGATGAACCAAATTCATCGCGGTCCGAGAATTTTGACACTAGAGCGGGGTCTGTTCCAATCAGAATCGTCCAATTCTGATTGGAACGGCCCCGCTCTAGTGCCAAAATTCTCGGACCGCGATGAATTCGGTTCATCGGTGGATAAGTCCATTGAAACAGACCCCGCTCTAGTGTCAAAATTCTCGAACCGCGATTAATTCGGTTCATCGGTGGATAGACGAGTGCACCGATGAACTGAATTCATCGCGGTCCGAGAATTTTGACACTACAGCGGGGTCGCTTCCAATCAGAAGTGAAAGATTTCCAATCAGAATTGAACAACTCTGATTGGGAACGACCCCGCTGTAGTGTCAAAATTCTCGGACCGCGATGAATTCAGTTTATCGATGCACTCGTCTATAAGTCCATAGACGAGTGCACCGATGAACATTGAGTTCACTGAGCCTGAATTTTTTTGACAGCACAGCGGGGTCGACTTTCAACAACTTCTACTCAGAGATGCATCACCAAAATGCGCTGATAATATTTTTCTTTGAATCAAAAAGTCAAAATTCGCGTGAGTGGAAAAGGAAGGGACGAACGAGAATGACCCGAACTTTCATTCGTCACCTTGCAAAATTCAATGCAAGAGCAAGGCTATGGACTTATCCACCGATGAACCGAATTCATCGCGGTCCTAGAATTTTGACACTAGAGCGGCGCAGTTTTCAATGAGAATTGAACGATTTCCAATGAGAATTGAACAATTCTGATTGGGAAACTCATCAATCAGAACTGTTCAATTCTCATTGGAAATCGTTCAATTCTCATTGAAAACGCGCCCTAGTGTCAAAATTCTCGCACCGCGATGAATAGTCTATTTTACGAGCCAATTTTTTGAATTAATTTTGACAGGAGGTAGCGTCCAATAACCCGTGAAAATCAATATCATCTTCAACATTGTTGTCACCAAAGTGCATATAGTGTCTTTATTATCCACCTTATCCACCGATGAATCGAATGAGCAATTTTACCAATAAAATTGCTCATTCGATTCATCGGTGGATAAGGTGGATAATAAAGACACTATATGCATGCACTATAGCATACAGTGTCTTTAGTGGATAAGTCCATCTTGGATTATTCGTATCCTGCATCATTTATCGCTTGAAGTCATTTTCTTCCATCCTTGAAAATAGGATGAATAATACACCATAGACTAGTTAATTTTTGTTAAGTTAATTTAAATTTAAGCTGTTTTGGATAAAGCTGATTTTTTGTCGGCATGCACAGCTGTGTCTAGAACTACTATTTTAAGCCGTTGTCATTTTTCGACCAGTCTGTGTCACCCTATGTCTGCTATAAGGAACTTTTAACAGAAAATATATTGAAATCGAAGAATGTGATTTGTTTCTGATTTAGGTTATGTTTTTTCCTTGCTGTTTCTCTCAGATAGATGAGTGTCCATTCTGCCCCGGTAGGAGAAGATATTTTCAAACTAGATTTTTTTTATATAAAAAAGAACAAAATATTAGCATGTAAAACATATAAATACAGCAAAACTAGATGCATGTGTTCTAAAAATATCGGTTTTCATTCGACCTGCAATTAATTACTTACTAAATTTCATTTTAGAGGGTGTGGAAATTATAATTGCAATGCACATAAAACGGAGGACGCAACTTTTTCATGTAAAGTCTAGCATAATTTTAAATCCGAATGTTTCTTTCCAGAAACTACGTTGTAAAAAAGTCCGCATATTAGAAAATAATGAGGGTGTCAATGAGGCCGTCCCTATTTTTCCAAAAGCTATAGAAATGTTAAAATTCAATATTGCAAAACGATCGTTTCACCTAAAAAACATTCATGCGAAAATTTGGAGTCCGTAACTCGAGGTTAAATGGTCCCCCACGGGGATCAAAATTCTAAAAAATTGAACGGGGCCACAAAAAACACGAAATTTTTTCAACGAAAAATATTGTGATTTTACTTCGAAAATGAATTCCAAGGAAATTTGCTTGAGCTGTTTGGGAATCGCCGTTAAATTCGAGGGGCGTTTCCATGCGTTATTGTAAAAATATAGACTTATAAGTTAATGCTCTTATTACGTTAAATGACCTCTACACTGATTCTCTGTAAAATAATACCCGATTCGTTCGTTGGCGGCTCGTTCGATGGGCTGTCTCGATGGCTGGATGTTCGCTGGTTAGGGCAAAACCCAACTAAAAAGCACTGTCAATGTCAAAACGAGTTTGACGTCTGACCGTCGTCGCATCACAGCTCCTGTACCTGTATACAGACCGTTTGCGCAACTATGTGAGTTTTTCGTGACGTATTTCTCGTCACTTGCGTGTGTCTAGAGCATTTTGATCAGTTGTCAGTTGCCCCAATGAACGAACACGATTCGCTAATCGGAACGCAGTCGTGACCCAACGAGCGAATCCTCACTGTATATGAAAAACGCATTGAAAAGATTAAAGCTAAGTTTCGTGTTGCCAAGTAGAGCGCTCAAGTAAAATTCCCTCTTTTTCCGCAAGTAATTTTGACAACAGGACGCAATCAGTGAAGTACTAGATTGAAAGTAGTGAGCTGGATTTTTGTATGGTGAGATGATCAGTTCTCCATTTCTACAATGAAATTATGCAAACAACGTGGGTTATATGGTTTCTTGCCTAATTTGATGTTGTTTGAGCAAAAGTTTGGGTAACTGTGTTGTTGTATTATTTATTTCTTGCAACTTCAACAACACAGTTACCCAAACTTTTGCTCAAACAGCATCAAATTAGGCAAGAAACCATATAACCCACGTTGTTTGCACCATTTCATTGCAGAAATGGAGAACTGATCATCTCACCATACAAAAATCCAGCTCACTACTTTCAATCTAGTACTTCAATGATTGCTTCCTACTGATCCAGTATGGGGAGAAACGTTACTTTTCCTTACGGAATAATAGCGCGGACAATGTTTCCGCAAGGAAAAGTGACAGCTCCATTTGATTCGCACGGGAGGCGTTATGAGTGTACACTTTTATCCTTACTTGCCATTTGCGAACCGCTCAAGTAATTTTGAAGCGGAATCATTACTTGTCCTATCTTTTTGCACAGTACGTACGAAGTGGAAACTAGCCATAATGTTGAACTTTTAAACTAGAATTTTTCAAAAAAATTATAACGAAAACTTTTTTTATTTGTGGTGTCTTGATGACAGACGGCTAAGGGCCGAATTCTTCACCTCGGCTTAACTGGTAAGCCAGGCTTACCCATACAGTTAAACCAGGCTTAACGCTTAAGCCAGGGTGAAGAAATCGCCCCTAAGACCGTTCACGGTCCATCTCGCCTACCGAAAACTTTTTATCTCGACAAACTATTCCGAAAACGCATTGGGGCGCTCCTCCGACTATGCTCCTCCATCCTTACACGGTAAAAATTCTGCACACTCGATTCAAGGTAAAAATCCCTCAACTATTCAACATCCCAATCAACATGATCGGAAATGCTTTTTCCTTTGAATTCGCAAAGCTGTCAGTGTTGACTTGAGAATCAAAACAAACCTACCGGAGAAATCAATAGTCTATTTTACGAAACGACAACAGTGTTGATATTGATATTAACACTCACGGGCTTGGGCGCAACCTCCTGTCAAATTTTAATTCATGAAATGAGCGATCAGCTGATCCGAAACGTCTCGTAAAATGGCTTTCTTCACTCTGGCTTAAGCGTTAAGCCAGGTGTAACTGTATGGGTAAGCCTGGCTTACCGGTTACGCCGAGGTGAAGAAATCGGCCCTAAAAATAACTTCGATTTGCACCACTGTAAAAAGCAGTACGATCCAAAGTGAAAAGCTGTTGATTTGATGAGTGCTTTGGCCATGAAATTAAATATAGATGACAGGTGGTAGAAAGTGTTTTGCTTTGATTGGCACCTCTCTAACTGATATGAAGTAGTTTAGTGGTATAACAGATGATCATGATTACTACACTCAGCCAAATAACCTTAAGATTTCCATAAGGCCCAACTTATGAAACGGCCTTTAAATAATTCATAATGATTCGGATGAATTTCATAAGGTCACTCTATGACGTAAAATCGTCTCACAGCTTGGCTTTTATTCATGTTTAGCAACTTAGTATTCTAAAGTGTCGCGTCGGTAGCCGTGTGGATAAAACACAGGCTCGGTGATCCCGACGTTCATGGATCGAATCCAGTCTGCATCATTTTAAGATTTTTTTGTTCTTTTCATAAGTCTATCTTATGAAATTTATCATAGTAAGCACGATCAAAGGGGTCTCCAGTTAGTCACAGTGCGGACGTAGAGCCATTAAGAAGAAGAAGAAGAAGCACGATCAATTTCCATAAGGTATTCTTATGCCATCCATAAGAATTAGTTATAGCAAATTTTCATAAGGTATTTCGATGAATTTCGCTAGTTTTTTTTCGCTGAGTGTAAGGTCCTGGTATCGAATCTGGGTGCGGGGGGCATGCTTTTTTTAAATATTAGATTTGAAATCAAAACATTCTCCACAACAAATTGAAGTGAAGTTCTATTAATATTGAAGAGGCATTTATTTTCGATTGATATTTATTTATCGAATGTATTGAACAGTAGTGCGAAAGCAAGTGCCAATCAGTTTATATCAGCGTGCAGAATTTTTACCGTGTACCTCCATCAGCTGGCAGCATAAGCAGCGTAAAAGAAATGTCAGATTGGATCAAAACAAACCACACTAACCGAGAGAAAAAATCTCACGCACAACGCCTAAAGAACCAAAATGTGGTCAAAACTGCGATATCTCTTTTCGTTTTCGAGTTATTGACGAAAACCTACCGAAAAATCAACATTTTGACCATTTTTTGAGATTCCAAAGGAAACCTACCATATTTTGCTCGATAACTCAAAAACGAAAACAGATATCGTGATTCTGAGCAAACTTTTGGTCAATTTTAGTAGAATAAGGGTACTTTTCTTGTCGAAAAAATTTCATATTTTTGTGACCTCATACAGTTTTTGAGAACTTTAGGCCCCATAAGGGTCCACTCAGCCTTGAAAACAAACTCCAAATTTTGGCCTTTGTGTTTTTTAGGTGAAACAATCGTTTTGCAATATTGAACTTTCAACATTTCCAACTTTTACAAAAACATGGACGGCCTAGTCCATTCTGCCCCGGATATCCATACTGCCCCGCCTACTCCTACTAGTGGAACAATATACTTAAATAATAACCAATTAGTTGCTTTTGCATGGGAAACATTAGATCTCGTCAAATAATTGGCGAAGCAAAACCATGCATGTCCCATCTAAGTCTTCACCAAAGAGTGTAGGTACACTGTGGTGCAAAATTGATTGGACAAACGCCGATTTTCATACAAAATGGCCGACCTTGAGATGGTGTAACTATGGATCAGCCGATGCCGTTGCCGATTAATCGGTCGATTGTTGCACCGACGCTTATGGGATCTTAACATAGGCACCGGTCGATTAAACATCAGATTTGATAGATATAAGAAGATCGATTGATTTCGTCCGATTAAATTGACGAATTAATCGATATTTGATGTCGGTCCGAAATTATTGATTGAGCAGCTATCAACCATACCTTTCAAAAGCAATAATATTTTTTTGTTGAATCAAATCCACGATGTGCATTGATTCACTTATTAATTTTTGGTACCAAAATAAAGTTCTAAAAATCTAAAAAAAAAATCATAGTGGCACAGAAAATGTGCTCTTTCGTATGAAATCAAAAATCAGTATATTTCTCAAAATTTAAAAAAACCAACTGAAGCGTCGCCGACACAGTCAATTCTTAGGCACCCTACACACTACTCAAACGGTTTGACCAACATTGACTCCGCCCCCAGGTTGGTGGTTGAGTTGGTGCTGTGTTTGACCGTGTGTGATGCTGTTTGACGAACCGATTTGGCAGTTCGTCAAACCGATTTGACGGTTGACGGTTTGGTCGGCAAAAATCAAACCAGTTTGATTTTACTCAAACCAACGGTGGGCGGAGCCAATGTTTGACGAACCGATCGTACCGTGTGTAGTGTTGTTGCACAAACATAGTGCGATTTCATATGGGGAATTATGTTGGTGCAACCAAAGTGACATGTTGGTGCAACACGATTTGGCAGTTCGTCATACGGTTGCAGAAACATTCGCTGGTTCGACCAACCTGGGGGCGGAGTCAATGTTGGTCAAACCGTTTGACTAGTGTGTAGAGTGCCTACATGCGTCGGCGAACCCCAAATTAGAATACCGACGCCGAGCTTCGCCGAAGTTTCGACTGCCGAAGTTCCAACTTTCTCTCGCATGCTCAATAGACCACCTCAAGGCGAAGTTCTATCTCTTTTGCTCCTTCAGAGAGTTTAAGAACAACAGGACCAGTACCTGTCAAATTTGACAGGTGTTGGTCTTGTTGTTTCCTAATTTTCCGTAGGAGAGAAAGAGAGCGATTTCTTGATGACGTCACCGTGCAATGGGCAATACTTGTTTCAATGGATCATCACGCTAACCTGAAACTACCCATCGATTGGGTCAATTGTACCCGGATTTTCATGTTGTTAGCAGTTGTCAAAATCCGGGTAACCCGAAAACCCAGATTGGTTGAATCAGGGTGAAAATCTGGGTAATCGGCACTTTGTCACTTTCCGGCTGGTAGCGGTCAGAAGAAGTTTGTGAACTATGAAATATGCTGTAAAATAATGTGAAAACAGAGAAATTCCTCCGGGGATCTGTTTTCCTGCCTCAGGTAGGTGGGCAAAATATGGAAATTGGGAGTTTTTTGATCAACATTTAAAAAGAAAATAAATTAACAAAAACAAGGCCCAGGAGAAGCTGGGTATCATTTACCCAGATTTGGCCACCAACATCGGTAACCCAGATTTGAGTAAAGGTGCCTTTACTCAGATTAGAGTAACTGCAGTTTTGCTCAATCTGGATCACTTTGACACCAATCCGGGTAGCTAGGGGTAGGCATGATTGAAGCCGACTTTTCCGCTACTCACCGTATCAAAACAAAAGCTCCAGCGTATATGGAGTGGACGGTAAAACAGTGACAACAGTAGTCGAGTTACGTCAAATACACAATGCTATACACCCGATTCTTTTTTGCACGGGACTGGTTGTTGCTATAACTCAGTCAATTTTCAACCGATTCTCATGAAAATTTGTACACATGTAGGCATGATTGGTTTTATCCGTGTACAAAATTTCATGAGAATCGGTTGAAAATTGACTAAGTTTTAGCACAAACCAGACCCGTGCAAAAAAGAATCGGGTGTACACGCAGAAAAATCTACGGTAAAAATAACCATATTTGACGTAAAGTCAAAAGGAATTTGACATTGTTTTGGCCGCAATGATAATGTATGATTGCTTTTACATTCCTTTATGATTGTTTTTACAATCCTGTATTATTGTTCCTCAATCGGAAATCTGATTGAAATAACAAAATTTTCAGGCTTTTCACATGGGTTGTAAGGTTTGGCATCTAAAATATTAAAAAAGACACTACCCCGTCTTCAGCCAGAGGCTGCATAGACTAAACATTACATACACAAGACAACGGACAACACACATAACACCCAGTGGCCCAATGGAGAATTTTCCGTTCGACGAAAAGTTTTCCCCGACTGCAGCGGGAATCGAACCCGCACTCCGAGGCTTACGAAACGCCTAGACGACTGACGCCGCTAACCGCACGGCCACGAAACCCACTTTAACTATTATGGCCCGTTTACATATGTGATAATAATGCGTGACAATAATCTGTCGGACAATTTATTCCACGCTAGTGCTAAATCTGGGACAATAAATTGTCCGACTGTGTTGGTACCAAACTATCGTAATGTAAACACTTCCCTCTGCCAATAAAATGTGCATGATGGCATAATTAGCTGACAATTCTTCTAGCAGACCGTTTACATGATGCTAATTGTGTCGGACAAACTAATATCCTCATTATTGTCCACTAGTTTTAGCACCGAATTCAGAAGCTTCTGATTTTGTCATACTAATTTTATTGTCTGCTAAAAAGTGTTTACATTGCGCTAAATTCACGCCAATACTGCTCGAAAATGAACAGTCGCGTAGAATTAGCAAATATGTAAACGGGCCATTAACGACGCGTTTGATCGTCTTCCAGGTAGCAATGAGCCACTTTACGAAGTGAAAACAATGTTGATGATGATATTGATTTTCACGGGTTATTGGACGCTACCTCCTGTCAAAATTCATTCATAAAATCGGCTCGTAAAATGGACGATTGTTCTTCCTCTATACAGTCGTTGGGGAAGCGATGCCTGTATGATAGGCAAACAGATTCAAACAATAAATAAATCGCTTTCACTCTTCGTACATATGTACATATAACAGAGATGGTTTTATTTGCGGTTTAGGGGAAGATGATATAGATCGATGATATTTGAATTACCTTATGATAACTAAGTTGCCGTGGCTCGGTAGTTTAGTTGGTAAAGCACTTGTCTAGCAAATAAGGGTCGTGAGTTCAAATCTCAACTGAGCTGTGGATTTTTTCTTAATTTAATCAATAATTTACCCATCTGTACATATGGACGTTGAGTTATTTGAAAAAAAAAAACAATATTATGGTAGTTTCAAACACAGTTTTTTTCTACTTTCAAAAATATTTATATTCATTGGAAAACAAAAAGCTTGTTTTTCTCTGGGTCGTTATAATAAATTTTTAAAAAATTAAAATAGAAGTTTTTACAGAAAAATCAGAAAACCTTCTGATTTATCAAATTTACAACTTTTCAAAAAGGTCTGTCACAATAGATCTATCAACTGGTCGCAGTGACTTAGATACCCAACAAGGAATAAAAAAAAAAAAAATCAAAGGTTATTTTCTATTATGCTTTTTATTTACACCAGCTTTGCATAACTTGAAAACTAACACTTTTCCAGCATTAGCAAAGTAGTAAATGCTTTGCAAAACAAAACATTCTGCTTTGTTTGACCGGGCGATTCATCACTAAAACATTTGCATCAAAATACTCTTTTTGATTTCATGTTAAATATTGTAGTTTTTACAATCCTATTCGACGCCGAGCGAATAGTCAGTTAAACTGACTTAGAAACAAAGTACCGTAATCCGGGGTAACATTGATCAGAATTTTCGATCTTTCTTGAATAATTCTCTTGTTAAAGCAAACGTTACATGTTTTATATTTTCAAAACAAGTACTGGCCCTCAGAGTATGTGTTAAGCTACTCGGAAAAGTATTGTAAAACTTTAAAACATGTTTAAATAGGTTTTTAATCTAATTTTTGATTTTGTTGATTTGGGGTAACATTGATCATGTCAGTGAACAATGTTCATTTGTGTTGAAAATACACCTACTTACTAAATTCGGGATCGCTGATTTCGAATGTGTTGTCCAAATTCTTACAAATTATGTACTTTTTAAGTTATTTTAGGATTAAAATTCTCTAAACCACGAATAACGCCTAAAAATAGGCAATAGCTTTAGAAATTGATAGCCGACTTTTAATAAATCGTATATTTTACTGAAAATGAGCATTTTCATAAAAGTTTCGTTTATTGAATCCAACTCTAGGATATCATACACTGCAAAAACTGCAAATATTCATTTTATGTTTCGTACACATATATTTTTGCAATTTGTCTGGACAAATGATATTTATGTATGATACACATACCCAATTATTTTTGGTATTCATCGTTTTGATGTGTGATTACACATAAAAACAATACCGAATGACAAATAAAATCAATACATGTGCTTAAATGTTTTTTTTTGGAAAATAAAAGTTTTACAAATGATGAAACTTCCATAAAGCAGTTAAAACTATTTATTAACAAGTCAAGAGCTCATGTAGAACGAGCCAAACATCGTATTACACTGGAGAGTTGGTCGTTTGTTAACCAACAGTGAGTGACCAATCGGTCAACTTTGCAGCTCCGAATGATGATCAAAACTGCGCTTTTTCGCCCGAGTTTCTAAATGTTTGTCGATATGAAGCAATTGATGATGACTATTTCGTACTACTAGGAGGAATATAGCTGCGATCGAGACTGCGATGATTTAGGTGAAATAACTGAACAATTCCTGGAGTACATGATTTTGTAAACACGTCTCAGTCGCCATTTTTTCACTTTGCGCATCTCCGGCGGCTGACACAGACGCTAAGCATTGGTATTATGTGTGCACTCACATATTTTTTTGCTATGGGTGTTTACACATACCATGTCTTTGTGAAACTAATCTAGAGCATAAGCAACAAATATCTTGGTTATATTTTAGGTAATAAAACTGATGTGTGGAAAGACCAATTGGATCGATGTTTATTTTCACATAAAATAAATGTTTGCAGTTTTTGCAGTGTATTGAAGTAATACAGTGATTTCGAAACTCATATTGCATCTAGTATTCACGCCAAGCATGAATGTTTGACAATGTATCTCATTGCGTTACGAAACACAGTTATGTAAAAATCGATTTATTTCAATGTTTATGAAATTCAATGTTCATGAATTGCATGTCATTTAATAGCTAAATGATAGCAGATTCTGATATACCATTCGATAGCAGAAACTGATTCAACGTAAAATGCTTGTTTGAACATTTCTTGGGATGGGTCAAGCCGATCAATGTTACCCCGCTGATCAATGATACCCCGGATTACGGTACAAATATGTTTATTTCCACTAGAGTCACCACAGAACACTAGATTACTAAATCAAACAAAAAAGCGTTCACGTTGAAACTAAAATAATGTTTGTTGAATTTACACATTGAAATTCTTTTGAAAATATGTGAATTCTTATAGTTTCAAACAGATTTGCTAATTTAAAATCCATGTGAAATTCTGTTTGATTTCACAATCCAGTATTCTATGGTGACTCTTGTGCAAATGAACATATTTCTACATTGTTTCTACACGCTAAGATCAGTTTACCTATTTTTCTAAAATATGGGTAAATTTTATTCAAATATGCGTAAACTTTACGCAAATATGGGTAAATAAAACTCATATTTTGCACAACCTCATTTATAGGTAATATTAACCCATATTTGGGTTACAATTACTCATATTTGTGTCCACTTTACCCATATTTGAGTTTTGTTTACCTATATTTGAGTATCATTTACGCATATTTGCGGTTGTGCACTTTTTGGAAAAAAGGTAAACTGATCTAAGCGTGTAAGTCAATTTAACAGACCATTCCCTCGGCGTCGAATAGGATTGTAAAAACCACAATATTTGACATGAAATCAAACAGAGTATTTTGATGCAAATGTTTTAGTGATGAATCCCCCGGTCACATCTGTCAAACAAAGCAGAATGACAGGTTACATCGCCTGATTTGCTTCTGAAATTATCACTGTGGTCTAGATTATAAAAAATTGTTGAAATGAAACTGAAATTTCAGCAGTAAGTCTAAGATATATAGTGTTGAAAGTAAGTTGGGGTCATTTTTACCGGATGTGACCCAGTAACCCACCGGAATAACTCCGGATATCCGGAACATTCGAAAATGACCAAAAGGTTTCCTAAAACTAGGCATCAAAACAAAGCAATGGTCTAAAAATGAAAGAAATCGGTTGAAAATTGCCGAAATGGCAGCCATTTGATTTTTTTTTTCTTTCTGTTGGGCGGATATGGGTTAAGCTCATATCGAGTCTGAAATAAAATTTGGAGTAACCTGAGCTTCAAAGAAGCTTAAGTGACATCATATAATGAACGACAGAATTAAGCTCAGATCGAGTCTGAAATAGGCTGACCATCCGTCCTGTATTTAACGGGACAACAAAATTTTCAAACACTCGTCACTGAAGCATAGTTGACGTTTTTGACTCATTTATTTGTTCTTTCCAGCTCAAATAGCATTATTAACTTCAAGAACTTCTGTTTTTGAACATTTATTTCCTTTTAGTCAAATTTCCAAAATGTGTCCCGTATTTGAACGGGACAAATCTGGTCTACCTAGTCTGAAATAAAATTTTCAGTACACTTGAGCTTCAAAGAAGCTTAGGTGACATCATATAATGAACGACAATATTGAGCTCAGATCGATTCTGAAATAAAATTTGGAGGACATCTGAGCTTCAAAGAAGCCTAGACATCATATAATGAACGACAGAATTAAGCTCAGATCAAGTCTGAAATAAAATTTGTAGTACACCTGAGCAAAGAAGCTTGGGTGACATCATATAATAAATCACAATATTAAGCTCAGATCGAGTCTGAAATAAAATTTGGAATACACCTGAGCTTCAAAGAAGCTTAGGTGACATCATATAATGAACGACAATATTGAGCTCAGATCAAGTCTTAAATAAAATTTAGAGTAGACCTGTGCTTCAAAGAAGCCTAGCTGACATCATCTAATAAAAGGCAACATTAAGCTCAGATCGAGTCTGAAATAAAATTTAGAGTACACCTGAGCTTCAAAGAAGCTTAGGTAACATCACACATATATCATTGTTTAGCAAAGCATTTACTATTTTGCAAATGCTGGAAAAGTGATAGTTTTCAAGTTAAGCAAAGCTGTTGTAAATAAAAAGCATAATTTAAAATAACCTTTGATTAGTGCGACATGCGGAATACAAGGTAAAGACCTTTTAGAAAAGTTGTAAATTTGATAAATCAGGAGGTTCTCTGATTTTTCTGTAAGAAAGTTTTTTTGTATTTTTTTTAATATGGGTTAAACAACCCAGAGAAAAAACAAGCATTTTGTTTTCCAATGAATATATTTTTGAAAGTAAAGGAAAACTATGTTTTAAATTACCATAATATTGTAGATGTCAAACCTGACAACCCATGTCAAAGGCCTGAAAATCTTGTTATTTCAATCAGATTAGAAATCCTCTATAATATAATATAATATAATATAATATAATATAATATAATATAATATAATATAATATAATAGAATATAATATAGCGCATTTAGTTCACCACTGGACTATCGCACTCACTAGTATTCACGAGTGCGAAAACGCTAATAAAAGTGCGCGATTGCATCAAATCAACTCGGTGTCTTCAGAGCACTTGTTCACCATAGATTGAAGAAATAGTGCGCAGAAGACATCAACCTGATTTGATGCAATCGCGCACTTTTATTTACGTTTTCGCACTTATGAAGCCGCAGTTCGCAGTCCAGTGGCGAACTAAATGCGGTATATAATATAATATAATATAATATAATATAATATAATATAATATAATATAATATAATATAATATAATATAATATAATATAATATAATATAATATAATATAATATAATATAATATAATATAATATAATATAATATAATATAATATAATATAATATAATATAACATAATATATCATATAATATAATAGGGGTACTCACTAAACAGATTAAATTGCTGCGTAAGCCATGATTTTCTGCTTATTTGAAATGTTTCATGATTTTGCGAATGAAATAATCAAATATTGCTTTGGTAATCGCGACGTTTAATCAGAATAAACTTCAATAAGCAGCTAACGCTGTTAAGTGAATACCAATCAGGGAATGAAATTATCAGCAAATTGAGACGAAAAACGGCGTTTTTCGAGCAACCGATTTTTTTTCTGTTTTTACTTGTTCTGTGAGAAATGTTTATCGGTCGTTGCTGTTTGTCCCCGATCAAAGATAGCCGAAAACTGGAAATCTCTCTTTTCATTTTCGCTATCCAACTTTATCGCCTGCAAAGTTATCGCGATAATTATCAGAAGGCAAACAACAAAAATTTGCCGCTAACGGGATTCGAATCTAGACCCTCCACAAAAATGTGTATGAGCGCGCACCATAACCACTCGACCGCACAAGCTGCTCGAGAGAGGACAGAAATTTTATACATAAAAGCTACAGCCGGTGACGACGTGACTACGGAAAGGCGAACAAAGAGCAGAAAGCAAACCAGTCAACTTTTCATTGGAGATGATAATCGATTTTCGGCGCTGCGGAACGAGCGAAAACACATTCTCGGGAGAAACCCGGGTCTGAATTTATCGCACGTCTTTTTTCGCCGATAATGCGTGTGGGAAAGTTTCCTACTATCGCGATCGTGATCGATAATTTCATTCCCTGCCCCTAATATATAATATAATATAATGTAGGACTACTAAATCAGATTTCCGATTGAGGAACAAAAATACAGGATTGTAAAAACAATCATACAGGATTGTAAAAGCAATCATACATTAGCATTGCGACCAAAACAAAGTCAAATTTCCTTTGACTTTACGTTGGAAATGATTATTTTTACCGTAGATTTTTCTGCGTACCTGTTAAAAGCTCGATACTTTTGTTATTTAAATCAGATTTCCAATTGGGGAACAATAATACAGGATTGTAAAAGCAATTATACATTATCATTGCGGCCAAATAATGTCAAATTCCCTTTGACTTTACGTCAAATATAATTATTTTTACCGTAGATTTTTCTGCGTGAATAATCCTATAAAAATTACCAATATGTCAAATGAAAGGTTTCATTCTATATTTTGAAGGAAAAATGCAGAGTTCAATCTAATAATTGATTTTTGCATTAAAAGTTGTACTGGCCAAAATAGAAGCACTGCATCAGTTTTGGCCAAAAGTGTTTACTATCTATACTCAATACGACATAGGTTCCCAAACTTTCAGGTCGCGCGACCCCCTTTTGCCAGCAGACGTAGTTTTCGCGACCCCCCATAGAAATTCTCTCATTTGTTGACTGTTACAGTAAAGTATTTTGCTGTCCCTCGCGACTCCCTGGATGAAGGCCGGCGACCCCCCTGGGGGGTCGCGACCCACAGTTTGGGAAACCATGCAATACGACTTTATAAAATGTAATATTTTCTCACGGCGAATAAGTTATACCGGGTTGAAATTTTTACCCATTATAGAGGAAAATAAGTCAAATTTACAATATGTACCACACAAAAATTACTAAATGTGTGCTTCCTTTAATCTAAACCGGCTCTAATATATCTGATTAGAGATAATTTGAGAATAGAAGTGGACTATCTTTGGATACCAACACTAAAATTTATTGACATTAATGTAAAAAATACACATATAATACAGATATGTCAGCTAAAAAATAAGTTGTCTAAAAAATAGTGTTTTACCAGAACGATTCTTACTTTGCGAAAGATAATCAATCGAACTCAAATTTGTACCAATGATGCACATATAATAGGTTGACAAACAGTCAAAATTTGAGATTTTTTGATGCACCTTGAAAACTTAAAGCATGTTGAACTTTTTCGTGAGAGAAAAAAAGTTGCCTATCCCAAAAATTTTGGCCACCCCCTGCCTGGCAAAAACTGATGCTTCTACCCTATTTACAGTTTTTCTGTGATTACAGTATCTCAGTGTCGGTCATTTTTTATGAAAATCGGCGTTTGTCCGATCAATTACGCACCACAGTATACTTTCTGAAATTGGTTTAAAAAAGATGACGAGAACTATGACATTTAAATTATGAAAACTAATTTCGTTTCAGTTTGCTGCAAGCAAAGACTGTAATGAATTGCCATTACTATTATATGCATATTTTTGCAGCAGATTTTTGTTTATATAGGGTTGTGAACATTACTTTGTGTATAATCTATTCTCAACGATTTCGACCACTACATTTGAGATGAGAGATATGTCCTAATTGATTATTACAGCGAAATATAACATATGATATCAGGCTTGTTCGCATTGAATGTATGAATTATCATAAATTAGAAATCTTTTCATCTTATTCATCAGATATCAGGAATATGCTGAATGACATTTTGAGAACCGATAAAAAAGGTACCGCAGCGCCACACGGGCCGTTCAATGTGAAATCACCCAGGGTGAAAATCGCTTTATGCGCTCCGTGTGATACTACGGTGTGGTTTTTTGACACTTCGAAATGTCATTCAGCATATTCCAACATCTTTCTATCTGATAAGATGAAAAGATATCTAATTATTGATGATTTCGATGGTGTGAATCCTAAGAGCAGAATTTTCATGCTTTCAGTCTGTTATGATGATGATGGTGATGATGAAGGTTCACCATCCATTGTAGCACGGTAACTAAGCCCGACAGCAAAATATAACATAAAGTTCAAACATGGTTTTTCACCAGAAGCAACAAATTTAGTTATTTAAAACCGATCCTAACATGGTTATATTAATAGTAGTACTAATCATTGATTGCTAAATTGAGCCTTGGGCTTATGAAATCACGCAAAAGTTACTTGTTTCACGCAAGGCTACTTTACATATAGCTAGCTTTAATTTGGTTGGAAAATTTTGATTATGATTATTACATCAGATCAAACCCAACGTTGTGCAGGCACTAAAATTCTTATTGATAAACCTGCGATAAAATAGATTGCGAGTAAGTAGATAGACTTGTCAGTCATTTTAATTGTGTATGACACAAATGGTAAGTAGCTCTCGAAATATTCGAGAACCCTACGCCATTTTTAGTACGGTGCTAGTTGCTTTGTTCTGTCACTAGATTTAATATCTGCCCTACTCTTTTTCTGGAACAAACCGAACTGCAATTTTACGTCCTGTATGATCACTGCGGTCCATTTCCTGTTTGGCCGCTTGAGCAGACAAGTGCTTTTCATAATAAACAAAACCGTATTGTTTAGAGTGTCCGGTTGAGTCGTACACTAGTCTATTTTTTTCAATTCTGCCATACCTGAAAACATATAAAAATATAATGTCTAATTTCGACCTTCAAGGTCTTTTCATCTGAGTAGCTTTTATATTTATCTGTCTCATTTGGATTCACATTGCCACACAAACCTTGAAAATTCATCGTGCAGTTTTGCTTCTGTGAAATTAGATGGTAGTCCGAATATTCCAATTGAGCGATTATATAAAAGTGTTAATTTTATCGCCGTATTTGATGTACATTCCTTTTCAAAATCTATTAAGCATACGTTAATATTTCGTGTAACATGATTAATTGTTTGTACATTTATATGTATATCTGTAGGCTTAGTATCCAGAATGGTCCTTGCAGCTCTTTCTGATACAAAGCTAATGTAAACCATGACATTTGTAGCTTTCTTCATCGCATGTATATCTCCTAATTTACTGAATTTTTGATAAAAATCTACCATGCCAAATTTGTTATAAGTGTATACCACAACACAAGTGTTGTAAGGAAGAAAGTAATTATTGTAGGAAGAATCTAGTGGCAGAACTATTAAAACCGATTGAATATATCGACTATTGTGTAAACTTGAAGATTCCTTTACACTTTTCATCAGTCTGTAACGAACAACTGCCGGTTTCACATCACAAAACTGAATGAATGACTTCATGTATAAGTTAGATATTTCACCAAATACGGAAAATTTTGCAATTAAATCTGTTTTCGATACTTCGGCGGGAATGTTTCCAATGTATATGCAATATTTTTTAATGTATTCAAATTGATTGTTAATGAGATTAAGTTCACTTTTACTGTACATTACTTAAAAAAAGAATTTGATTAAAAAAAATTAAAACTATTAACATGGGTTTAACAATTGACATATTGACATAACCAAACCAAAAAGCATACACGCTTAACATTCAAAGTACAAAAATGTGTTTTCATATTTTTGCTACACTCAGAAAACAAGTATGTCATAAAACTAATATTTTTATTCACTTTGATTAAATCAACACTCAAAAAAATTTACACGTCGGAGTGATGTGTTTTACATATAGGGCACTGCACTGTTTTGATTTTGTATGGGATTTTGACATTTCCTGGCCTTGTTGTTTACAAAATCTCAATGAGAGCGAAAGAGAGGGAGAGAACTTCGTGCAGAGCCCTATAGATTTGCGAAAATTGGGTTTTTAAATTTTGAAAAAAGTGTTCATTTTTTGATTTTATACGAAAGAGCACCTTTTTCTGAGCCACTATGATTTTTTTCAGATTTTTAGAACTTTATTTTGATACCTAAAATCAATTTCAAAGAGATTATTCGAAATCACCTTTTGACAGCTAGGCAACTGTTTGACAGCTCCGCCCAGTACAAAATGCAACGAGGGGTGATTCGACAAATCGCTCCCATACAAACTTCAAATTGATATTTAAATAGGTTCCCGTGCACCAAAATTGATGAAAATTTGGATTTCGGCCCAGTTTGGCATGCAGATTCATAATATGGAATTATCCCAACACTGCTAAAGAAGCCAATTGTAAAACCAGTGAATGTCACGTGTGAAACATACACGCTAAGATCAGTTTACCCATAGATCAGTAGTTGATTTACCCATATTTGGGTTTCATATGCATTACCCATAATATGGGTAAAATATACCTTTGAAAAACGGTCAAATTTGCCCATATTATAGGTAAAATCGCTATACCCAAACATGGGTAAATGAACTTACCCATATTTGGATGAAAATTTTCAAGTTAGCAACTTTTCTCGGAATGCATTAGTGCGCCATCATAACCAGGGAGGGTGCAGGCACGTCAAACTCGAACAAACTACGCCTACCTAACATGCATCGAGCGGGCCTTCCCAAACAACACAATGCGATTTCGCGGGCCACCCCCATCGACAAAACAAACCGATTTCCAAGCAGGATTCGACTAGACTTCTGGTCGCGTTGCCAGTCACACTAACACACTCGCAAAAGATGAGCAGTAGGCCTACCTTGCCGCATGCGGATCCCCTGATCATAACACTATCGGGAAATTTTAGATATTTTGATTTTCACGGCACCGCTATAGCCAGTCGAGGCCCTTCAGCATCGGGTTCAATGACCGATACCGCGTCCATCGGATTCCCACGCGGATTAGAGTCGAGGTTCCCAAATACATTGATATTTTAATCGGTAAGTACTTCCTGGATAAATTGATACCGTTCAATTTTCATTTACGATGGATTATTTCCGTTTCACAAGGTTTGGTACTCGAAGATAATACAGGAGCAACAAATCATCATGTGGAGCTACAAGAAAGGCTACAAAAGCATGGAATTTGCAGGTAAGTTCCATAGTGACAGCATCATTTTCATTAACGACCGTGAAATAAAAATATATCAGTCTTATTCCACAGTTCCGACTGCACCAAGGCTTCAAGCGCCGGAAGAACGAGGAACGGAAGAACAGGAACAACTGCGCGATGAACAACAGCCGGAGGGGAAAATTTCATACATGGATCATTATGAAAACTTCAAAGAGCTACGTCTCGGAAGGTCTGTTTTCCAGGAGGAAAATGATTAAGAGTATTTGAAACATGTAAAAATTCATTAATAATTTTCGTAGATTGCAATAAACTACAAAATAAACGCAAAATTTTGTATGAATTAAATGATAAATACAAAATAGTTAACAGTTCAAAAATATAACAAAAGACGAAAAGTAAACACGGTGAAATTATAATTTATGAGTAAATCGATTTACTCATTTTTTACAAAAAGCACTTTACCCATATATGAGTAATGGGCCTTTACTCATAAAATGCGAATGTGCACTTTTCAGCAGGGAGGGTGCAGGCACGTCAAACTCGAACAAACTACGCCTACCTAACATGCATCGAGCGGGCCTTCCCAAACAACACAATGCGATTTCGCGGGCCACCCCCATCGACAAAACAAACCGATTTCCAAGCAGGATTCGACTAGACTTCTGGTCGCGTTGCCAGTCACACTAACACACTCGCAAAAGATGAGCAGTAGGCCTACCTTGCCGCATGCGGATCCCCTGCTTTTCAGCGATTATGGGTAAAGTTTACCCATATTTGAGTAAACTGACCTTAGCGTGTATGGAATCACTAAGGGTGTGAACCATTTCGCTTATTCGTTTAACTTTTAGTTAAAATTTGACACTTGGATAGTTATTTGCCATCGGAAAGTTAAAAAATAACCACGACGGCGGTCCATTTGAAATTTGACAGACGAGTAGTTATTTGGAACAAAATACAGTACGCAGCCAAACCATTGCGAACAAAAAATTACTATCGAACTGTCAAGACTAACCCTGCTCGGGAGTAGGGTTATTTTCAAAATAACTATCGAAGTGTCAAATTTTAACTAAAAGTTAGAGAATAAGCGAAATGGTTCACACCCTAACATTATTTTTTCTCCGATCTTCAAACAATCCACACGACTCAAACACGACTCTTATGTGTACCTCACATGGAATTCAAATTGAATACATTTGAATAGGGTCCTAAAATTAAAGACGAAATCTCGCTTATATTGAATAATACGATCAAGCATGGTATTCTAATCGGAATTTTACTTTACTCGAACCTGAAAAACAAAGGAATAATGAGAAAATTCGAAATAAGTAAAATGGTAAATAGTTCTACTTTGACATTTGAGGTCAACCTTGTGTGACTGAGCTCGAAATTTTTCGCACTGGGATTTCAAAAATGTTCCTATAGACGAGTGCACCGATGAACTGAATTCATCGCGGTCCAAGAATTTTGACACTAGAGCGGGGCCATTTCCAATCAAATTGTTCAATTCTGATTGGAAATCGTTCACTTCTGATTGGAAGCGGCCCCGCTCTAGTGTCAAAATTCTCGGACCGCGATGAATTCAGTTCATCGACGCACTCGTCTATCTGACATACACGGTGAAAATAAATCATTAAAAGTATGTGTTATAAGCTACACTAAAAATAATTCGCATCTAGTTTGTAAATGCCGCGCACATAGATTTTTGCAATCAAGCTTTGCATATAAATTGCACTGCCATTGCACATAGAACCAGATTTCTAGCTCATCTTAGTTTCTATATGCAATGCACATCAATAATAAAGGTTCGTACTTTTTAATTTGGAAGGTAAGCCTATTGAATTTTATATGTCATCACAAATAAATCCTATATGTGATTTTTTAGAAAATAAATAATTCAGACTAATTAATTTATGATGAAAAATGTATTTTGAACTAGATATAAAACTATGGCGATTGCGAGGTTTATTGCATGGATGTGTCGAAATGCGATGTTTAGGTGATAGAGCTTTCCAGTGCAATCCAGCAGGGTTTGTCCGGTCCAAACGAAAATTTCTGCCAAATCTTCCGGAAGTTCGTCTGTGGTCAGGATCTGATGGTATATTTTGATTACATTACGTTAAAGAAAATGATTAAAATACGTTACCTTAAAAAAACTGCAAAAATTCGACCGGGAGACTTGAAATAGCGACCGTAAACTCGGCCAGCAACAAAAGTCTTGCTCCACCATTTTTCCGTTAATGAAATGTTTTGAACGTTTTGAAATATCAATCGATACACTCAAAATTTATATTCAGTTAACATAGGTTGTAAATGTATCATTTTTAGACCCAAGTAACCACTAAGCCGTAAAAATTGGCACCAAGTTGGTTCTATATTCACATGAAGAGCAATGTTAACAGAGCTTACCAGAACTACATCCTATAATAGATCTGCTTAAAAGCCAATTTTGGCGAAATATTCGGCTGATATACGGCCAGTTTCAATCTGCGTACCAAGTCTCTGGTGGAAGAGTTGTCAAATGAGAGTCAGAAAAAAAACAAAAAAAAATAAAGTTATTTACCTTCTTTTTTTTTTGTTCTGGATGTTTTTTCCATTGAAGTTTTTTTTTCGATTTTTACGGCCTGACCCAGATTCGATCTGATATCCTCGGGATTGTTATTTCTAAGTGGATTTCGTCACATTTCCCATCTGCTCCATCGATGAACCAACAGATCGGTTGGCTCAGCACCGTATTTAAAGAAAAGCAGACAAGTTGGTACAGCGTTGATGTTCCGGACGATCCGATGTTCAGATCGGAAATCGGGCACAAAGTGTCCGCATTCGATGTATAAAATGGTTTTATGGATGGCTGAGAGAGATTTGTAGGAGATGCAGCTAGGGAAGTTTGGGAGGTTGACGAGGTTCAATAACAGGATAATCAAAATGGGGCTCATCGCTCATCGATTAGTTTTGGTGTTCGTCTGTGGATGTGGATAAAACGATTGATACTCCACAGATTAACATCCGATGCATTAATAATATAATCGAGAAAGTAGTTATACATTTTCTGTATCAATTCAATGCTTAAAGTGTCTGATAACAAGCTTCAAACACCCTATTGATCGGAAGAAATTTCCGAGGATATTTGATCGTTTTGCTCCGGATCAGTCGGTGGTTTATTTTTGTTTTGCTTGAAATCAGCTTTGATTGATATAAACGTCATGCAGGCCAAGCCTTTTAACAGCACTGTGAGGCTTCTTATTCGGCTCATAGACACTGGGTTTACAAGCACTATAGCATAGCGTCATATACTAATATACGGCTTATTTCAGTGCTTACTATTTATAATGCCTGAGAACATTTGAAAATTTTCTATAGAGCCTATTGACACGGAAAAGCTTTTTTATGACCTTTAGACAGCTTACGACAGGGCTTAGTGGTTACTTGGGGAATTTATAGCTGTGCATATGAGAAATATGTGCAACTCAATTATATTTAATGCAAACACTTTAAAATCTAAATGCCGCACATAAAATGAGGATTTGAGCCACCGATTCGCTTTTATCTGCTTTGCGCACATAAAAACTAATGGAGTTTTCATTTCAGTGTAGGGACGAGACAAAAGGCTTAAAAAAAAAAATTATATATTTTCAACTATGGTTAATAAAAACGTCAAAAAATGAGTAAATATGTACTCTTGAACCATATATTGTGGTGTAAAACAAGAATCCCGATAGGACTTTAGGAGCCTATTCTGATGGACTTGCCAATGAATGTATATTTTCCGAGATATTTTCAATGTACACTGACAAAATTGTAATATTTATTTATATGTTCACCGACACATATTTTTTAAAAATTGCTGAAACGTCTAAATCATAAAGCTGAAATATATCATGAAAAGTTATTACCAATTTGATTCATGTGTGAAAACCACATAGTAAAAAACTATGTGCCTTTATACCATGGACAGACATGTGATACGAGTGTGATTCCTGTACAACGGTACGCAGTGTCAAGAAAATTCTAACAAGACTGACTTGAACGGAGAGAATTATCAGTGTGGCACTCATTTCAAGCGCAAATTTACAGTGATTCCTGTATCACATGTGTGTCATAAGTATTACACATATTGCATATAGCGCTTTTCAAATGCTTCAAATCAATTGTATCTAGCAATTTTTAGATACGATTTTTACCTTGTATTTGTTCATAATTCAAATTATCTATCAAACTTAGATCTTGGTTTGAATCTAAATTCTCCGGCGTATATTGATTCCCGGCCTCTACATTCTTATTGTAACATCCATTATTATAATATTCTTCATCAAAATGTTGATTTATGCATTCCTCGTCTTCATAATACTTCTCATAAAGGCACATATTGCATGAATAATCTTTTTTCGGTACGATTGGCTGTGTAACTATTTCATCATGTATGACTTCATCAATATCAAAATTTACTTGACAGCTTTTGTCATTGTTATCAAATTGTATACAATTACTATTATCTTGTAAATCAGTCTGACAAGATTTATCTGATACCATTACGTACTTTGTTGTTGTAATATTGGTAATATTATATTCTACACTATCTGGCTTGCGTAGGGCTATGTAATCAAAGTTCTGGCTAATATATAATGTATGCTGTTTCAAAAATTCTGCTCCTATGATACCATGTACATTTAAGTGGTGAACTAAATAAAATTTTATCTTATACTTATAACACTAGAAACGCGGATCAAATACGAACACCCCACTTTTTGCATGGTGCTTCACAAAATTCCTTGTACTATAAAGGTATAAATGTTTTCAATGGACTACCCGCTTTGCGCGCAGCCACAGTTGATCAGCAGGAGTAAATCAATTAATTTTGTATGGCGAAATGCATCTAAACTTGAATTACTTGAAATAGAAAGCTTTTTCCGAAAAAATATTTGGTAGGCTTAAAAGTGGTCACCATTGTGCACAACCACTACCAAATATTTTTTCGAATAATGTGTTCCACTTTGAAGAATTTGCCTTTAGATGGTATTCGCCATACAATATTTTTGCGATTTACTTTTAGCGATTTTTCGTGCATAGAAGTGAAACTAATGTTCTGCCCGACAACAACTCAGCAGCGCGAGACTCGGACGTAGTCACAGGGTCGGCGCGCTACCGGGCAACCGGAGGGGCTTCGCGGATCTATTAGGGCGCTCAAAGATTCAAATAAACTACACTAAAGCGGTTCGAGATTACGGTGTATTCAGTTGTCTGTTGTTCTGTAGTTTGTCACTGGTTCACGGCACGTACCTTGGCTGACTGCAAACCTGCGAGCGCTCGCGGCGGGACCTCTGTTCCAACGATGGCTGACTGGACTCGATGCCGTCCTGTGGCAAGATGGCGGAACAGCTGCCGACGATCTGCGACGTCTGGATCGTACAATGGCACTTGGAGAATGACTGGAATGGCGGTGTGTGGAGATGGTTCCGGACTACAGGCGCTTCCTTCAAGCTTAGTCGGTCGACGACGGCAAGGCCGCCCTTTGTCGGACCGAGAAGGGAATCTCTCCTTGGGATTTAGGGCTTTTGCCCGAGAGCTTTGTCCTCCTTGGTGGTTATGGCCCGAAGCCAGAGGAACAATGGTAATCCTTTACTTTTAGATTTGGGCACCTTACAGAAACCCAAACCGTTGCGTGCACTGGCGTTACTCGGACACACCAATCGGAAGGCTGGTTTTTAAAGAAACCGAAAAAAAGGTCCTATTGAAGGACATTCCAGGGTCAGTTAAGATCCATCAGGATTTTCGAGGGCTTAGTTACCTGAATGCTGGTTAACTCTGGCACACCTCACTTCTGGCACAATCAACTGTCTCGAACACTCCACAATTACTTTAGTTAGCACATCCGATCTACACGCTCGCCTGTTTCAAAGTGGGCGATGGCCGCCCACTGAAAGTCCTTTGAACCCTTCAGCCATCTCCTAAGTTCCGTGACGTCATCATCTATGACTTGGGTCACGCCATGTTTAGCTGTAGATTTAGGTTGCAGCCCAGTGGTTTTCTAATCGCTGAAGTTTGGTAACGTATCTGAACCTTCGACTAACATGGCGCAAATTTAAAAAACAGATATGAACCTTGTAACAACGGTTACACTATCCCCCCGCCGAGGTTAAATAATTACACTGCCTTATACTGGGTAATTATTTAATCCCACACATAAATTCAAATATCATCATCAAAGCTAAAAGGGGGTTACCAAACATCTTACAAACATACACAAATCGCTACGCGAAGTAGTTAAAATTCAATTAAAATCATCTGGACATCAAAACACATTAAAATCTTCGGCGAACTAAAAGCATGAATTTCCTTAAGAAACTTGCTATAATTGAGCACGTGAGATTATTTTGTAGTGGGTAAGCATGTCAATGAACACCTACGGTGAATTCGTTCTACTACTTCCTTCTCTCAGTGTCTATCTACGAATCAGCCTACACGCAGTAGGAGATCGAGATGACCAATCAGTCTCCTCTCACACGCGATCACGATTATACCTCTAGTTGACCGGACAGCTACAAACGTTCTTTATTAAAAAATGGACAAAAGACTACGGATTAAAATGTGCTACAAAACAAAACGGACAGGAAGGATGCTAACGAGTGGTGATGCTATGGACGGAATCATTACGATAAGTATTTTATTCTGTATCTAATATGCGTTAAGCTGGACGAATATGTTTATTTTCAGGTTGATTCGACCAGATGGCCTTTCTGGTCGTAACAGGTATTATCTACGAAGTAGACCCTAATTTGCTGCTGTTCAAGCTTTCGGCGCGCATTGAAAGCATACTTTAAACGGTTTTCCCTGCGGAACGAACCTGAAAACGAGCAAATTTCATCGAATTGTTAACATCCTATAATTTGAAATCCTGAACATGTAACGGGTAAGTTTTCCAACAGTTCAACGACACCATTTCTTCTATCCTAAGTTTTCTTATCTTCCTACCTTAAGCCTATCCCAAATCTATAAATACCTATTATCTACTCTATTATCCTATAATTTCCCCTCATCTATCATCACCTCTTTTGTAATCGGCTTCACCGACAAAAGGGTTAAATTTGGTTCCTACTTTCCTACTCTTTCTCGCTGCGCAGCTTTTTAATTGATGATCATTAATTTTCGATTTACAGGTTGGACACTCATGGCACTCATCCTCTCAATCTTGAGCAAGAGAGTTTTCACTCTCTGCTCTATTGGACGGACGGCTCCTGCACTACGTTGGACGACGGGACTATAATGAACCATACATTCTCACGACCTGACTACCTGATGAGCGCACTACCGCGCGATGGTATATACGACCGAGGAACTATGATGACCCTACCCGAAGCCTCCTAGTAATGCTATGCAAGTGCACTAGTGCACCTCCTGCTTTATGGTGAATATTCATTAATTATTTGTGATTGCTGAAATGATTTTAACACTCCGTTTTTCTTTTAGGCGCACGTAACTCTACTAACGCGAATTGGAATCGTCGGGTCGTAGATCGGCGGCTGAGAAGACACCGAGATTTTTACCTTCTTCGTCGGCCACCTCGTAAGCATTCGTCCCTCGTTTCGCGACGATGACGCATGGAGTATAAACTGGCCCATATTTGGCATTATACTTCTCCACGGCCGACGACTGCTTGAAATTTCTTTTAAAAACTCGCTGTCCTATGTGGTAAGTCGGTGCAAATTTCTTGTGGCGCAGATTGTAGTTCTTCAAGTTTTTTACATAGCTTTTTCTAAGATTCTCTTCTACAATTTTAAACACTTTTTCGTTAATCTGTGCACGAATCTGCTCCCTTTCTCCTTCTGAAATCTCCTTTTCCTCTCTTTCGAGCCGGTGGTGATCACCTTTCGCGACTTTTTCGTGACCATACAGGATCCGGTAAGGCGAAAATCCCGTGGAGGCATGCACAGTTGTATTAATCATTTCCTCCACTTCAGAGATCTTCGCGTCCCAGTTGCGTTGATCCTCCCGCATGTAGGTCCTCAAACACGCGTTAATCGTCCGGTTCACCCTTTCAACCGGGTTTGCCTGGCTGTGGTGCCTAGCGTTCGGCCAATGCTGAACTCCTCGACGTTGAAGCAGTCCCTGAAACTCCTTTCCCACAAATGTCGTCGCATTATCCGTTATAATCACCTCCGGTGTTCCAAACCTCCTCATCCAATGATCCTCCACAATCCTACACACGTCCTTCGCTTCAATTTTCCTCAATGGAGCAAGCAGAATCCATTTTGAAAACAGGTCCATCATGACCAATAAATGGCATTTACCCTGCTTGCTTCTCGGTAGACTTTGAATGAAGTCCAATGCAAGAATTTGGAACGGCTTATTGGTGAACCTTTGGTTACCCATTTGCGGTACAGTGGCAACAGTTGAAGGCTTACATTCCTTGCAAGTTCTGCAGTTCTTGATGTGATTCTTGCAGTCTACTGCCATCCGTGGCCAGTAGTACGTACATTTCAAACGCTGGATGTTTTTCTCGTAGCCTGGATGCATCGCTCCATCATGTTCCTCTTCAAGGACTGACCTCCGCAGATTTTCCGGAACGCACAATTTCCACTCAAAAGTGTAATCCAGTGATTCAGTTGGAGAAGACACAAATTTGTACAATTTGGAGTTCTCCACCTTAAAATCCGCGTAATCTTCGGGACAATCGGCAACTTTACGAACCAGGCCTGCATACCATCCATCCTGCTCGACAATCTCTAAAGCCTCCATCGACCTGGACAAGGCGTCAGGAACCACGTTTTCCTTCCCCTTTCGGTGGCGCACTACCATGTCGTATTGTTGCAGCTGCATGCTCCACCGACTCAGCTTGGATGACGACTTCCATTTAGTGTTCATTATGAACGACAAAGCCGAGGAATCGGTGATCAGCGTAAACCTCGTACCTTCAATATACGGCCTGAATTTCTCGATCGCTTCCATGGCAGCCAAGCCCTCCTTTTCAGCTGCTTTCCAGGCCCTCTGTGGCGTGGTTAACTTCCTCGAGAAATAGGCGATCACCTGTTCCACTCCTGAAATCTCTTGGGTCAACACTCCTGCGATCGCACTGTCACTGGCGTCTGTCTGCACCGTAAACGGAAACTCGAAGTTAGGGTTCGTCAGAATTGGTGCCGAGATTAATCTCTCTTTCAGGTTGATGAATGCTGCCTCTGCTTGCTCATTCCATCTAACCACCTTTGGTTTTCCCTTCAACAGGTCGGTTAATGGCGTTGTTATTTCACTGTATCCCTCAATAAACCGCCTATAATAATTAATCATGCCCAAAAACCGCCTGAGAGACCGAACGGAAGTTGGGCGTTCAAAGTTCACTATCGCCTCAACTTTGTCCGGATTCGGCCTTACGCCATTTCGAGACAAGATAAACCCTAAGTATGGCAGTTCAGGAACACAGAATCTTGACTTTTCCACGTTTATGGACAGGTTCGCCTCCTTCCACCTTCGAGCAACTTCCTTCAAGCTGCGGATGTGGTCCTCAAAAGTGTCGTTCGCGATGACAATATCATCCAAATACACGAACACTTTTGGTTCCAATTCACCGTATCCAAGCACTTGGTCCATCAGCCTTGACAAAGTGGCTGGGCTATTCACCAAGCCAAATGGAAGCCTAGTGAATTGGAATAGACCCCTACCAAACACCCGAAACGCCGTATATTTACGGGATTCAGGGTCCAAGGGAATCTGCCAAAATGCTTTGGACAGATCTATCGTTGTTAGGAATCGCGCAGACCCCAATCGTCCAAGGATTCGATCCTGATGCGGCAGTGGGTAGGCATCTCTACGCGTTCGGTCGTTGAGTTTTCGGGCGTCCAAGCACATGCGAACTTTCAAGCTGGTTTCTCCCTCGGTTGTCTCGCCTTTTTTCATCACAGGTACTATCAGCAGAGCCCAATCACTCGTCGATCGTTCTACAACTCCGGCCTCGATCCATTTGTCCAGTTCTATGTCGACCTGCTTCTGGACCTCTGGAGACCAAGGGTATGGGTTTAGTCGGACCGGTGGTGCTGCCTGAAAGTCCTCGGTGAATTCAATTTTATGAGTTATTAGCGGAGTTGTTTCCAAAATCTGACCATCTTCAAACGCTTTAAACTCCTTTTTGACAGCTTCTAACTGTTCCTGCTGTTCTGGTGTCAACTGTATCTCCTCATCTTGCTCAACCTCGACTTCCTCAACAAACGCCTCCGACGACTCTTTGATGGTGGGTTCTATGCCAAAAAGACGCCAAAAATTCATCCCCAGGATAAACCTTCTTTTCAGTGAGGGAGCAATTAGGGTCGTTACAAGTCTCGTTCTGCCATTGAACGTAATTGGTAAATGCACCGCTCCACGAACTTCTAAAACCTCTCCTCCAGCTGCGAACAACTTTGTTTTCGTCTGGGACTTTTTCATGTTCAGCTTTCTCAACAGTTTCTCGCCTCCAATTCCTAAAATTGACACCTGGGCACCACTGTCTAAAAGCCCTACCATTTGCATCCCCATTACCTCAAATTTGACAAACGGACGATTATCACCTTCTACCTGTACAGTTAACTCCTCTACTTCTGGGTTTGACGGCACGAAGACAGTTAGAGGTTTTTGGTTCCGCACTCGACGACCTCCTACGTCGATTTGCGTCCGTTTTTTTGACAAAATAGGCAATTTTCCGTTGTAAAGTCATGCAAACCACATTTTGTACAAAACTTCTCACGCTTCTGTAGACAGGATTTGTAATGGTGGTTTTTACCTCTACAGTTAAAACACACCTCACTGTCTGGCATACGGTACATTTCAGCCTGCCTAGCTAGAGTGCCTGCTGAACTACCTTCCTGCGGCGACGGCTCTCTCCGTGGTTCTCTCCTAGGTGTGGGTGGTTTCTGATTCTCGGCTGGTCTTCTTGGGAATTTTTGATCCTGATGTTTCTGCTCTGGAACCCTGTTGCCAAAGGACTTCGGCTTCCAATCCTTCCCAGTAGTGCCCATTGGTTTCTGGAATGGTTTCCTCGAAACTTCATGCACTTGGGCGGACTTCTGGCCTGCTTCATTGTCCTTGTTCCGGTATAAATACCAGTTTGCCGAATCCAGTTTTCTTCCCCAAACCTTTAACGCTTTAAGAGTCCGAATATTTTTCACCACCAAGGCGTTTTTATAATCGGACCTTAAATTTCGAAACACGATGTAAAACTTCCTGTCTTCAGTGGGTGGTACTGACATATATCCAAAAATCTCCTTGATCGCGTTGTAGTACTCCGAAAATTTTTCAGATCTCCTCTGTCTTCTCTGCGTAGCCTGCTGTTCGTAGTGGAAATCCAGGTCCGGCGATTGGTACTCCAACTTCAGTTCGGTGACTAATTCGCTCCAGTTCCTGAAGTCCTTGTTCCGCTTTCCGTCCATGTACCACGTACGAACCTCTCCTGCGAACAAGTGGATTGCCTCTTTAAACAACGTCTTCTTGCTGATGTTTTCAGCTTCCGCCATAAACTCGACCTCCGCAATGAACTTATTCAGCAGCTTTCCGTCGTCCTTCCCATCGTACTTGAGCTTCCAATCTGCTACTGGTCGCGGTCTACGAGACGATCCCTTCCTCTTACGACGGCGGGCTCCATCCGAGCTGCTAGATTCCTCCTCGTCACTCGAACTTGTGGAACCGTCCGAATCGTCCTCACTGCTTTCGTCACAAACCTCTGCTCTACGCGTTTCCTCTCTTCTCTTCGCGGCACGGTCGTCTACCTGCGTTTTACGAGTCGGTTTGCTGTTCTTCTGGACCTGGATTCTTCCTACCGCTCCGCTTCCCTCAGCTTGCGGTTGTTCTTCCTCGCTCACCGATTCTACGACCTCGACGCTATTCCCTGGCCCTCTAGACTGACTACTACTCATTTCATTCCCTCTACTCAGATTCAAACTGCTCAACTTCTGCTCAAGGTACTTATCTATTCTGCTCATCATCATCTTCATCATTTTGTCGGGGCTTTTCATCTTCCTCCTTCTAATTATCCTAGGCGTATTTGTAGGCCGCCTTTTCTTACCCTTTCTACGCGCTACAACAACGTCTTCCTCCGACAACGATTCTGTTTCTTCGTCCTCCCCATTCTCTTTCCCTCCTTGAACACTAAGCCTACTCAAATCGTTCCGTAATCTCTCCTGCGTTTCTAACACTGCATCTGGGTCAGTCGAGAGAAACGAGAAGTAGTTGTTCAGCATTTGAACCGCCGCGTTCTCGAGACCTTGCGTATCGAACTTCTTTCCTTCTTTCAACCTACGCAACCGGAAAAGCAAATGAACTAACCGCGTTTTCAACGGTGGCATATCGACCTTCTTCACTAATCTGTTTTCTAACGCCTCGCGAATCTTGGCCAACTTTTCGTCAATTTCTTGAAACTCTGCCTCAATCTGCTCGTCTTTCAACAAACAGATAGTAAAATCGTTCTTATCCCTTTGCAGCTTCATCACTCCTCGCAATTTGCGTCTCTTCACGTCCCTCGAATCACCACTAGAAAACTTCTCCCGACGGATGACGAGTTCATGTTCGACCTCATCATCTAGTAAGTGCGCAACGTTCATCGATTGATAAATCATCACGTGTTCGTCATTCATTGTGACGTTAATTCAGTAGTAATTCAGTAAGGAAAATTCAATAATAGGTTATTCAAAACTAAGCAATTCAATAAAATATTAAGGAAATTCAACAAACAGTAGCACAATATATACAAATAAAAATTCAATCAACTTACGCTAGGAAACTTTAAAACTAAAAATCAAAATAAGGAAATACGAATTCAATAAATGGTGTTAATTTGTGTGTTTTAGTGTATAGTGTTAGTGCTCATTCAGGACCTTTTTTTTTTTTTCTTTCAGTCGCTTAACGATTCAATTGATTATCAGTCAGTAATCCAATTCAATTCTAACGACTGTAGTGTGCTCTAAACTTCAAATTTTTCAGCACTTCCGAAACCGATTCCAATGGCCACCACCTTTAAACTTCTCCAAATCAATCTAAAAATCTGTGTTGGCAAAGAGTAATGCGCGGATCCTGCACAATCAGTGAAAAACTGAATGTGTATTCTCCTCCCGCTCGTGTTAAAAATTTCAAACAATTTTTTATACTACTCGATCCTCCGTTTGCCTTTCGCGATTTTGGCTGGGAGCCAATTGAAACTAATGTTCTGCCCGACAACAACTCAGCAGCGCGAGACTCGGACGTAGTCACAGGGTCGGCGCGCTACCGGGCAACCGGAGGGGCTTCGCGGATCTATTAGGGCGCTCAAAGATTCAAATAAACTACACTAAAGCGGTTCGAGATTACGGTGTATTCAGTTGTCTGTTGTTCTGTAGTTTGTCACTGGTTCACGGCACGTACCTTGGCTGACTGCAAACCTGCGAGCGCTCGCGGCGGGACCTCTGTTCCAACGATGGCTGACTGGACTCGATGCCGTCCTGTGGCAAGATGGCGGAACAGCTGCCGACGATCTGCGACGTCTGGATCGTACAATGGCACTTGGAGAATGACTGGAATGGCGGTGTGTGGAGATGGTTCCGGACTACAGGCGCTTCCTTCAAGCTTAGTCGGTCGACGACGGCAAGGCCGCCCTTTGTCGGACCGAGAAGGGAATCTCTCCTTGGGATTTAGGGCTTTTGCCCGAGAGCTTTGTCCTCCTTGGTGGTTATGGCCCGAAGCCAGAGGAACAATGGTAATCCTTTACTTTTAGATTTGGGCACCTTACAGAAACCCAAACCGTTGCGTGCACTGGCGTTACTCGGACACACCAATCGGAAGGCTGGTTTTTAAAGAAACCGAAAAAAAGGTCCTATTGAAGGACATTCCAGGGTCAGTTAAGATCCATCAGGATTTTCGAGGGCTTAGTTACCTGAATGCTGGTTAACTCTGGCACACCTCACTTCTGGCACAATCAACTGTCTCGAACACTCCACAATTACTTTAGTTAGCACATCCGATCTACACGCTCGCCTGTTTCAAAGTGGGCGATGGCCGCCCACTGAAAGTCCTTTGAACCCTTCAGCCATCTCCTAAGTTCCGTGACGTCATCATCTATGACTTGGGTCACGCCATGTTTAGCTGTAGATTTAGGTTGCAGCCCAGTGGTTTTCTAATCGCTGAAGTTTGGTAACGTATCTGAACCTTCGACTAACATGGCGCAAATTTAAAAAACAGATATGAACCTTGTAACAACGGTTACAGAAGCTAGCGCCACATTGGTCGATGCGGTGAGTAGGAAAACAGCCGATAGTGGTTTCTGCTTTTAGTGGTGTTGCGTGTACGTACACGTTGCATTACACGAACACTACCTGAGTTACTGGTTGAAAATAGTAAACAAAAATCAGCTGTGCCCGGCAAAATCAAATGGGCATATTTTCAACCAGTAGATTTGCATTAGTGTCCGTGACGCCGCGCTGCGAAACCACTATGTAGTTAAAAGGGTCCTAAAATGAAAAATATTTTCCCGGTTTTGCTGCATAACACGAAGGAGCATGCTTTTCTGATCTCAATGGTAATTTTTCCAAACTTAAAAAATGACAGAATAGTTAATAAACTCGAAAATAAAATAATGATGATCAGGTCTTGTTTGACATTCCAGGTCAACCTTGACGTAACGAAAGTGAAACGGCGGGTTGCAAAAGACATCACATTGGCTCACTTTTGACAGCAAATATTCCTGTTTGACATACACGGTAAACAAAATTTACCCAAAATTGAGTGCTAAACAAGGAGTGTTGCAAAAGTTATTAAAAATTTTGAAAATATGTTTTATGGACTTTACCTAATAGGAAAACTTAAAAAATGAGTAAACATGTCGTTTTAATCAATGCTTGATCGAATTATGCAGAAATTGAGATAGGCCTTTAGGAGCCTATTCATTCGATGCCTGACCACATCACGAATGCAGCAACTCTATCACAGTTTAAGAGACTATGTATTTCACACGTAAAAGCTGCTTTTTGAACAGCTACTCTGTTGACTTTTCATTCTTGACGAAGTTTAACAACGGATATTTTTGTGGACAATTTATATTTTGTAATAGGAGGCACGAACAAACTATAATGGTCGCCCCGATGATGATGATGGATTTTATATTTGTTGACGTAGTATTATTAACTGAACTTATTTTGTGTAGTCTACAAAAGTTTGAGTCTCGCGCGCGGTGACAGGTATAAATGACATTTTTGTATTTATTTATCATATGGAGTATTTGTACTGTTGAAGGATTCTGTAGATTAGTAGTGAGTTGTCTAGTTGAATGTCGGGAATTTCTTGAGAATGAGAATATTGCCGACTGTTTTGACATCGCGCGAACGTTATCAATCCTCGCAATATTTTTGATTTTCTGATCTTTCATGATCACTAGTAACACTTGCAAACATCTGTAGTTGAGAGCAGCAGTATTTTGAAATTTATGCTTTTGCTGTATAGTATGACAAATTATAATGTTGTTTATATCTGTAATAAGAATCAGACCGTATTTAGTTTGCAAATCTGATTTCATTGATCATTATTAATAATTATCTTAAAGATATATCGTCTAGCTCAAACCTTTGTAGGGGTATGTGGCGGGACCATCATCATCATCATCATCAAACTGCCGACGATGTTAGAAGATTCGTCGCATTTTGTAATTATTATAGACGATTTATCCCATATTTCTCAGACAAAGCAGCTCCATTAACCGCATTACTCAAAAAGAAATCCATTTTCAATTGGTCAACTGAATGCCAAAACTCATTCGAAACTCTTAAAAATGAACTCCTACGCCCAAGAATTCTTCAATTCCCAGATTTCAAGAAACCATTTATTTTAAGCACAGACGCATCAAAATTAGCATGTGGTGCGGTGCTCGAACAAGAACATGATGGCATAAGATTACCTATAGCATATGCCAGTAAAAAATTCACAAAAGGTGAAAGTAATAAATCAACAATCGAACAAGAGCTCACTGCAATCCATTGGGCAATTTCTTATTTCAGACCATACCTTTACGGTCGAAAATTTACAGTCAAAACAGACCATAACCCACTAGTACATCTATTTTCAATGAAAGATCCATCGTCTAAATTAACAAGAATGAGACTTGATTTAGAGGAATTCAATTTTGATATCGAATACGTTAAAGGAAGAGAAAACGTACACTGCAAAAACTGCAAATATTGATTTCATGGTTTGTACACATATATTTTTGCAATTTGTCTAGACAATACTGTTTATGTGTGACACACATAACGAACTTTTTTTGGTATTTATCGTTCTGATGTGTGATTACACATAAAAACAATACCGAATAACAAATATAATCAATAGATGTGTTCAAATGGTTTTTATAGGTAAGAATAGAAGTTTTTCCGGGGATAAATGTTACAATTTTGATGCATAAAACTGTAGAATTGATTTTGAAACAAAGCCAAGAGCTCATTTAAAAAATCCAATAATCGTACACTGAAATGAAAACTCCATTAGTTTTTATGTGCACAAAGCAGATAAAAGCGAATCGGTGGCCCAAATCCTCATTTTATATGCGGCATTTAGATTTTATAGTGTTTACATTAAATATAATTGAGTTGCACATATTTTTTATATGCACAGCTATAAGTTCTAAAAATGATACATTTACAACCTATGTTAACTGAATATAAATTTTGAGTGTACCGATTTATATTTCAAAACGTTCAAAAATTTTCTTTAACGGAAAAATGGTGGAGCAAGCTTGGGAGCAAGAAGAAAGGCTTTTGTTGCTAGCCGAGTTTACGGTCGATATCTAGGTCGATATTTTATGTCTCCTGGTCGTAAGTATTTATTAGTTTTTGAGTGATAAAATTGCATTTGATATGAATCAACGTTTTTTTTTATATAGCTATGCTCAAGTGGAGGTGCTGGTCGTTAAGCAAAAACGCGTCACCGTGGTCTGCCAGGTAGAAAACTCCGGCATGAAGTACAGTAGACGTTCGGTCGGTGCAAACGGTTTAACTGCAATGCTTTCTAACTGCAAGTCCGGTAAGTGCAACAAATTTGCAGTTATCGCACCGCCAAATGTCAAAATGATGCGCCATCCCTGATAAAAAGTATCATAAAAATACGATAAATTTTATTGTTACAACACCATTTTTCGAAAAATATTCACCATTAAACATATTGTAATTTACACGGCACACTTACCATCACCCCAATTGTTCTATACCATTCGGCGAATGGTAAATGGCACTTTTACAATAAAAAATGGTGGTCGTTATGTATCTTAACCATAAAATTTTGAGAAAATTTTCATACACTTTTTCGCGAAAAACAATAGAATGTATTGTGTTTTTATGAGACATTTTTAGGGCAATTTTCAAAAGATAACAATATATCTTAATGTTTTCCCGCATAATCACCAACTGTAAATGCAACGTTTCTCATACTGTAGATGACTATTAGTAATTGCCATTTACCCATTCACCAAACTGTCCGAGATAACAGTAAGATAACCATTCCATGTACAGATTTGCCAGTTTGACAAATGGTAATCCGCCAAATTACAGTATGTGGAATAGGCGGTTAAGATAGGTTACCATAAAAAATCGCTCATTTTCTCGAACAAATTTTTCGCAAAACAGTAAAGGATACGGTCAATTTATTATCCACTTTTTCAAAAAATGCACTGCATAACAAACGGTTAAAGAGCAGTTAAACAATAAAACAGGAATAAAAATGATCAATGTATGTGGTATTATTGATTTATTGTCGTCTATGGTATTTAAAATGTATGGCATATGGTTATATTGTATTGAAACCGTTAAAATAAAAAGCTAATTATTTCCGGTGATTTTTTTTATTCAATCATTCATATTTATCCTCGATCTCATCCTCAAGACCCCGTCCAAAACGCATCACTTTTGTCCGAATGTCCTCAACGTATAAATCCGAGTTCATGAAACCACCTCCTCGAGCACTTCGGGTGATTCCGATCGGATGGGCAATGATGATGTCCAAGGTGATGTCTGCTGGAGCGGGAACTAGGTACCCGACTTTATGCGGAACCCCGCAAAGTACGCGAACTCTGTGAAATAATTAATTCAATGAGTTATACATACCAACAAAAACAAAATAAAATAATCACGCAAAACCTACCTCTGTATAATGTAGACCGCCTAGCAGGCACTTCAAGCCGTTAACCGCAGCGAATTCCAAATTATTTTTCACTCAATTGGCAAGCGACAGCGCGAAAGATTTTGTTTTTTTTTTTCTATAAAATAAAGATCTGCAAACTGCAAAGTCCGGGCGTTACAAATACCAATATATGCAACTATTTGACAAACTGTCGAATTTAAGTGACATACAGTGAAATACACAGGTGTAAGTGTGTTGCGCAAATATAATCACAAACCGTTTGAGAAAAGGTCATTCTATATTGCCACCATGCCTCCCGAGTTTTCATCCTTATATTATTTGACCATTTCTGCACAATATTATATGTTGTAACAGCTTGGAATGGGCTACATAAACCGTTCTTTGTGATCGAATGCTTCGAGTTTCATGATTTCAACAGAAAAGCAACTGTTCGTGGTACAGTAATAGTAACAGATAAAGGAGACATACTGTGTGGACTGTGATACAAATTGTATTTCACTATGCGGGTTTTCATTGTTCTGACAATACAAATACAATTAATTGAATGGCGTCAAATGAATCGTTGTTACAATTAAAATACAATAATATTTGTTGTTATTTGTAAGCAGTTTTCGCTTTTGAAAATCCATAGAATTTATATTTCCCGCTAACATTTATATCCAGCATTTACGAGCACTAACGTCCGCCAGAATGACATGCACATTTTATGATAAGAATCAAACACTCTGATGTCTGTCTGGTATGTATTGCTTGGCAACTGTTGATAAGATCTATCTTCAATCTTTTCAAATAACTGCCAAACATCACAAGTCAGACCTCAGGTCGTATGATCCATAACATAAATCGTTCACAATTCATGTGGTCATTGGTATCTGTAAATGCTGGAGAAAAATGTTACCGAGAAATATAAATTCTTTAGAGGCGAAATCTGTTTACATAACAACAAATATTATTCTGCTATTCTGCTATTCTGCTATTCTGCTATTATCAACGCATGCCCTGGCTTTTGCCCATCTGCGTTGTCTTTTCACTAGGCAATACGTCTACTAATTGATGTTTATGGGCTTGCCGGACCAAGTCATGTAGCTAAGCCAAACACCCCACCTACAACTGTTGGGTAGGCACCATTGTCCCGCCCACTGGTCTTTTACAGCTAGTTGTAGGTGCATGTGTGCGTGTAAGTATTGGTGTATGTGTGTTAGTGTTGGTGTATTGTAGGCGCCAACTCGTTCTAATCCACTCTGATTGCTATCGCCCTATTGAACCATTACCCTTAAATCTGGTAATCTATGAAATAGAATGAGTTAAGCGCCTGTACATAATAGTCAATTAATCAAACAAGGAATATTAGTATTAAAGTGAAGATACAATGAAGCAACGCCCCGGACCTCGAGAGCACAAACCCCAAGAACCAAATGACAGGCTGCGCGAACAGTCGATCGACTAGCCATCACCAGTGAATAACCAATCGAGCAAACCCTCCAGCACAAACCACCACCAGTTCTTCCGACCTGCGTCCAACAGATCCGAGGCACAGCCCAGCCATAGCTTCACCTTAAAACCAAAATGTAGATTGCAGAGCAAATACTTCCCAAGTAACCACGCAGCTCGGGCCGCAAATCACGCACAACACGTCACACATAAGACAAACACTACCCCGCCCGCACAACCGAAACCGATCTGGGGTAGAGAAGGGTCTCTTTCCACTCCAACCCGGACTCAACTGCATCCACAGGGTAGCGCACCCCACACACACTGCACTCATGCATCCATCACGACCCGAGCCGCACGGTCACCTGGGTTGCTTCTATCTGCATGACCTCACCCAACCCGTTACGCAGAGTTTAAAACCCTCTCTTGCATTACAAAGCAGTCCCTCTTCCCAAAGTTTGTGCGTGGTATAAATGAGATTATAAAGCTGAAGAAATCGTCACCAACACAACCGCCAACAATGACCACTCAATGGTGTCGGCAGAGTCAATGACGACCCCCTCAGTCCCAAACCCAATTATCCTACACTACCCAAGTAACCACAATGCTGAAGCCGTTCGCACTGCACGTACGAAGTACATACAGACCTACCCGCACCGCCTAAACAAACCACCTAGGCCGAACACAAGCGAAAAGCGGCGCCACCACTGTTGAACCACGACTATACCAGTAGGTATAATCGCAATTCAGCAATCGTAGATCCATTCCCCGCTCCTACTCAGCCCTGACGATCCATAGCAATGCTTGTCAATATATGCACCCCACACACGCAACCCCCACAACCCAACAGTATGGTCACTTGAGTATCCCTGGGATTTTGATTACATGATGGTCAGGGATCACAGCCATCAAAACGTTCCACACTTTGCCAGGGCTTGCGACCTGTAACCATGATGATTTCCGCTATGGGAAACCATGATGGCTAGCGGTGTTGTTTACATAACAACAAATATTATTGCATGTTTATTTTAACATCGGTTCAATTGACCCCATTAAACTAATTGTATTTGTATTGTTATCAATGGTAGTTTACTATTTACTAGATTCCTTTAATTTATTGGAAAACATTAGAAAAATCATTGTTCTTCTTTTTCTTGTCGTAACATCCTCACTTGGCTAAACCTGCTTTTCAGCTAGTTTCCTATAAGTACTTCCTCAGTTATTCATTGAGAGCTTCCTCTGCCAACACGGCTTGACGTCTGTCAGCCGTGTTTTAGCGAATAACATTCGATAACCGAAACATCTACTGTACTTAAATTTAAAACGAAAACTATAAAAAATTATGTCAAGTGATTTTGTATTTGATTATACAAACATGATCCAAGCAACAATAATATTTATTGTTATTTATTTGTTACGAATTGCTTTTAAGTGTAATTGAGAAATAAACTCTTTAAAAAAAAGTCCATGAGAACTTTGCAGGCACTTTTGCAACTATTTAAAAACAACTTAAATTACCCAAGTAACCATTAAGCCGTAAAAATGGCATTAAATCGGCTCTATAGTCGAATGTAGAACCTGGCTAACAGAGCTAATTGGTTCTATATCCTCTTATAGAGCTGCTCAAAAGCCACTTTTGGCGAATTATTCGGCTGATATACGGCCAACTTTGAAATATCGTACCAAGTCTCTGGAGCGAAAGTTGTCAAAAGTGAGACAAAGAAAAAAGAAAAAAAATATTTTGTTTATCTCCTGTTCTTTTCTAACTTCCTTCGCTTCCATTGAAGTTGCTTTTTTGCTACTTCATCCAGATTCTAGCTGTTGTCCTCCGGGTTCCTGATCAAGTCCAAGTCTGTTCCCTTTCTCATCTGCTCCACCAATGCACCATGGGAATGGTGTGATCAAACTAGTATTTGCATGTTACCTAGCTTTGTGTTGCTGTTTGCGTAACTCTTCAGGAGCCGAACAGCCTGTGGTCCATATCGTTCGCTGATTTCTGTGTAGAATGATGTGCGTGTATTCGTCGCCATTGCAGATTTGGGAAAATATTCGACTGGGATTTTTGATAGCTACGGAGTTTTTTCGGCTTTCAGTCACGGGAAAAAGCGTTGATAATTTTATATCATTGCCAACGTTTCGATCCTTGGGTTGGATCTTCCTCAGGGCCTGTATTTATTGAAGCATATCTGTTAGTTGTGTTTAGAATTGTTAGTTTTGTCCTCTACTCACTCGATCTTAATCAACTTGTAAAGATCGTACTTTGCACACGATCGTTTGTCTGGTTTTTATTCCATAAAACACTGCACCTTTTCCGCTGTAGATTTTAATAAAATGCTTAATGGTTCTAACGGGATTGATGTTATGAACTTACTTCATCACCAGCACCCCAGTAGGATGTTGGGTGGGTGGTACGAATCGGGAGAAATTCGAAAACTAGAAATCAGCGGAACACAAGAATGCGGCTGTTATCAATCGCCGTTCGGGTTTAACTGTGGGGTGTGTATCTTTTGGTGTTATTTGGGTGGTAGGGTTTGTTAGTGTAGGTTAGGGTGTTGGATCAGCTGTTTCTCGTCGGTTATTTTGGATTGTTGACGACGCACTCCTCTCTGCTCTTTGGTTTTTGATTTGAGCGAGGAGGTGCTGATGAATGAGTATGTCTTGTTCTTCTCTACTCCGAGTGGTGCTCAACCTACGGACCCTGTCGATGAAATTGTTGACCACCGCCAGTTTTTGATCGCTCGGATGGAAGGAGAAATAGTTAAGAATCCTGCCGGATGATATTGGTTTGGCATACCAGTCGGTTTTAACGCTACCGTCCTCTTGCCGTATCACTAGCAAATCGAGAAATGGTAGTCGTCCATTTTCTTCAACTTCGCATATGAACAATATCCTCGGGTTTTGTGAGTTGAAGGTTGCCAACACCGCATTCACCTGGTCTTTATGTAAAACCAGGAATAAATCGTCAACGTATTTTCGGATAAGCTCCGGGAGAATATTGGCCGCTGTTGTAGCTCTTCTCAACAAATTCTCCATCACTATGTCGGCAAGAATGGGGGAGAGTGGGCTCCCCATAGCTGTGCCTGATATTTGGACATAGAATTTTTGCCGGAAACAGAAGCAACTGGCTCCTATGCAGAAATCAACAATTTCGAGGAACAAATCCAAATTTATGTTGGTGTTCCCTCGTATTTCATCCCACATGGAGATTATGTCATGGATGACCACCTCTTTCGTTACGTTTGTAAACAATGACACCGCATCGAATGACACTAGCACGTGATCCGGTGGTATCGTTAGTTGATTGGCATATTCGCAAAACGTTTTTGAGTCGACCGCGTTGTACTGGCTTTTGAAGGATCTCTGGAGTATATCGGCAATGTATTTGCAAAGATGGTACGTGGGGGACGTTATGTTGGGGACCACTGGCCTGAGCGGTAAATCAGGCTTGTGTGCTTTGGGTTGTCCATATATTCGGGGGCATACAGCGTTGTAGCTAGTGAGTGTGTATTTTGTTCGGGTGTCTATCAGTTTGAGTGCGTGTAGTCTGTGTACGATGTTGTTGTTTTTCCGTTCGTATCCACCCGTCGGATCTGAGCTCACCTGCTTGTACGTGTTGGTGTCGCCTATCAGCTGAGCGAGTTTACTGTCGTATTCTGCTAGGCTCATTATGACGGTGCGGTTGCCCTTGTCTGCTTCGGTGATCAAGACATCTGGGTTTGTTTTGATAAACTTCTTGGTGATGTTGACGGCAGATTTACAGAATTTGGACAGTGGATCGCTGAACGGTGTGTTCCACTCGGAGTAGAGAAGAACAAGACATACTCATTCATCAGCACCTCAGCAAAAACGATTACCCTCGCACTCTTATCAACCGATTCCTTCATCAACCACCTCGTACAGACAACCCGGAGAAACCAGCAACCTACCGTTCAATTCCATATGTTCATGGTCTCAGCTCAAGCATCAAGAGAATACTCCACAAGAGCAACACAGCAATAGGGATCTCTCACAGTTACAGAAACACAGTAGGACATCTGTATAAAAATGCAAAAGATCCGGTATCCGATCTCAGCAAATGTAACGTCGTATACCGGATCGACTGTAAAGACTGCCCAAGTACATACATTGGAATGACAACGAACAAGCTGAGGAACCGAATGTACGGACATCAAACACACGTAAACACACTAGAGCGAAGATTATCGGAAGGCCACCAATACACGGATCCAGAAATACTGCAGCTCCAGGAAAAATCTGCGCTAATCCAGCACTGCATTGAGCAACAACACCGATTCAATATCAGCAACCCCTCCATCGTCGATACAACACATAAGAAACAGGCTCTGCAAGTGTTGGAGATGTGTCACATCACGACCACCTCCAACACGGTCAACCATCGGACTGATACCGACAACTTAAGCTGTGCGTACGCACACCTCCTCGCTCAAATCAAAAACCAAAGAGCAGAGAGGAGTGCGTCGTCAACAATCCAAAATAACCGACGAGAAACAGCTGATCCAACACCCTAACCTACACTAACAAACCCTACCACCCAAATAACACCAAAAGATACACACCCCACAGTTAAACCCGAACGGCGATTGATAACAGCCGCATTCTTGTGTTCCGCTGATTTCTAGTTTTCGAATTTCTCCCGATTCGTACCACCCACCCAACATCCTACTGGGGTGCTGGTGATGAAGTAAGTTCATAACATCAATCCCGTTAGAACCATTAAGCATTTTATTAAAATCTACAGCGGAAAAGGTGCAGTGTTTTATGGAATAAAAACCAGACAAACGATCGTGTGCAAAGTACGATCTTTACAAGTTGATTAAGATCGAGTGAGTAGAGGACAAAACTAACAATTCTAAACACAACTAACAGATATGCTTCAATAAATACAGGCCCTGAGGAAGATCCAACCCAAGGATCGAAACGTTGGCAATGATATAAAATTATCAACGCTTTTTCCCGTGACTGAAAGCCGAAAAAACTCCGTAGCTATCAAAAATCCCAGTCGAATATTTTCCCAAATCTGCAATGGCGACGAATACACGCACATCATTCTACACAGAAATCAGCGAACGATATGGACCACAGGCTGTTCGGCTCCTGAAGAGTTACGCAAACTAGTATTTAAACCATGAAAAACAAAACAGTTTGGGCATTTCGAGGGTTGAAAATGATATGGGATGAGGATGATTCAGTGGTAAGCTTCCCAAGTAACCACTAAGCCCTGTCGTAAGCTGTCTAAAGGTCATAAAAAAGCTTTTCCGTGTCAATAGGCTCTATAGAAAATTTTCAAATGTTCTCAGGCATTATAAATAGTAAGCACTGAAATAAGCCGTATATTAGTATATGACGCTATGCTATAGTGCTTGTAAACCCAGTGTCTATGAGCCGAATAAGAAGCCTCACAGTGCTGTTAAAAGGCTTGGCCTGCATGACGTTTATATCAATCAAAGCTGATTTCAAGCAAAACAAAAATAAACCACCGACTGATCCGGAGCAAAACGATCAAATATCCTCGGAAATTTCTTCCGATCAATAGGGTGTTTGAAGCTTGTTATCAGACACTTTAAGCATTGAATTGATACAGAAAATGTATAACTACTTTCTCGATTATATTATTAATGCATCGGATGTTAATCTGTGGAGTATCAATCGTTTTATCCACATCCACAGACGAACACCAAAACTAATCGATGAGCGATGAGCCCCATTTTGATTATCCTGTTATTGAACCTCGTCAACCTCCCAAACTTCCCTAGCTGCATCTCCTACAAATCTCTCTCAGCCATCCATAAAACCATTTTATACATCGAATGCGGACACTTTGTGCCCGATTTCCGATCTGAACATCGGATCGTCCGGAACATCAACGCTGTACCAACTTGTCTGCTTTTCTTTAAATACGGTGCTGAGCCAACCGATCTGTTGGTTCATCGATGGAGCAGATGGGAAATGTGACGAAATCCACTTAGAAATAACAATCCCGAGGATATCAGATCGAATCTGGGTCAGGCCGTAAAAATCGAAAAAAAAACTTCAATGGAAAAAACATCCAGAACAAAAAAAAAGAAGGTAAATAACTTTCTTTTTTTTGTTTTTTTTTTCTGACTCTCATTTGACAACTCTTCCACCAGAGACTTGGTACGCAGATTGAAGCTGGCCGTATATCAGCCGAATATTTCGCCAAAATTGGCTTTTAAGCAGATCTATTATAGGATGTAGTTCTGGTAAGCTCTGTTAACATTGCTCTTCATGTGAATATAGAACCAACTTGGTGCCAATTTTTACGGCTTAGTGGTTACTTGGGTTGGTGGTGACGAACGCAGGAAATGAAGCAGGAGATGCAATGTTTATATAAATTTTCGGGAAACGTTTCAGAAGAATAGGGAAACGAGCTGGAGTTTGTCTTGATTGAAAAAAAAATGGAATAATTAACATAACCAGATTCCATTATCTATTTAACAACACCATTCCGATAAACATTCCCACATGGATGTTTAAAATGTATTGATCATGACCGACTCGAGTCTGTTTTGGTCGAAATCTATTTTGATTGATATAAACGTCATGTGCTCCAAGCCCTGTGACAGCACTGACAAACTTCTTTACAGCTTGTAGGCTTTATATAGGCTTACAGGGCTTAATTTAGTTCTTACTGGTTATAGTGCCCATAAGCATTAGGAATGCTTATATAGAGCTATTTAGCACTGAAAAGCTGTTATATGGCTGTTATAATGCTCAGAACAGTGCTTAGTGGTTACCTGGGTAATTTTTACTGATAGTAACTTTAAATTATTATAGAACTATTGAAAAACAATCGAATCAATTAGTCACTAATAAAGCTAATGTTGACTTATTGTACGAACTATATGGGCTTGATTTCTATTGTAAAAAGTAACAATATATCTACTATGTGTTTTATTGCCAACAATAAAACCAATCATTTGTTAATAATATTTACCATGTAATGAATGGTAATTTTTTATCCGGGATGTTAGCCCAAATGAACAGTCGGATGAAGTTTACGTTCATTCAACGTCAGTTGATGGTTTGTTGACACTGTCAGACATTGCAGTTATCGGATTTTCGTTCGCTAAGTGAAACGTAAACATGTTGCAGTTATCGAACGTCTACTGTACCAGAAAAGGTGCTTCCGCAACTGCACGCCAATCACGGAAACACCAGATGGACAATTCGACAAATAACACCAGAGGCGAGTCCCCACCTTGGTCCCCACCAAATCAGAATCAAAAAGAGTCTTCTCGTGTTTTCACCCACATCGAGTAGCTTTTTCGTTTGGCCGGACTGCTGAAAAGGTCTAACGCCGAAAATTCGCTTTTGGAAAGATCCAAATAAACACCATAGTGTTTGCAAATCTATTGTTACAAATACATTTTTTTCATCATAATTACCCAAGTAACCACTAAGCCCTGTCGTAAGCTGTCTAAAGGTCATAAAAAAGCTTTTCCGTGTCAATAGGCTCTATAGAAAATTTTCAAATGTTCTCAGGCATTATAAATAGTAAGCACTGAAATAAGCCGTATATTAGTATATGACGCTATGCTATAGTGCTTGTAAACCCAGTGTCTATGAGCCGAATAAGAAGCCTCACAGTGCTGTTAAAAGGCTTGGCCTGCATGACGTTTATATCAATCAAAGCTGATTTCAAGCAAAACAAAAATAAACCACCGACTGATCCGGAGCAAAACGATCAAATATCCTCGGAAATTTCTTCCGATCAATAGGGTGTTTGAAGCTTGTTATCAGACACTTTAAGCATTGAATTGATACAGAAAATGTATAACTACTTTCTCGATTATATTATTAATGCATCGGATGTTAATCTGTGGAGTATCAATCGTTTTATCCACATCCACAGACGAACACCAAAACTAATCGATGAGCGATGAGCCCCATTTTGATTATCCTGTTATTGAACCTCGTCAACCTCCCAAACTTCCCTAGCTGCATCTCCTACAAATCTCTCTCAGCCATCCATAAAACCATTTTATACATCGAATGCGGACACTTTGTGCCCGATTTCCGATCTGAACATCGGATCGTCCGGAACATCAACGCTGTACCAACTTGTCTGCTTTTCTTTAAATACGGTGCTGAGCCAACCGATCTGTTGGTTCATCGATGGAGCAGATGGGAAATGTGACGAAATCCACTTAGAAATAACAATCCCGAGGATATCAGATCGAATCTGGGTCAGGCCGTAAAAATCGAAAAAAAAACTTCAATGGAAAAAACATCCAGAACAAAAAAAAAGAAGGTAAATAACTTTCTTTTTTTTGTTTTTTTTTTTTCTGACTCTCATTTGACAACTCTTCCACCAGAGACTTGGTACGCAGATTGAAGCTGGCCGTATATCAGCCGAATATTTCGCCAAAATTGGCTTTTAAGCAGATCTATTATAGGATGTAGTTCTGGTAAGCTCTGTTAACATTGCTCTTCATGTGAATATAGAACCAACTTGGTGCCAATTTTTACGGCTTAGTGGTTACTTGGGATCGTCTTAATTATTTTATTTCTAGAAAACTACATATCGTATTTATGTGTGATGGCATATAAAATGTAATAGGTTAACATATAAAATAAAAACGTACAGACCTTTATTATTTATGTGCATTGCATGTAGAAACTAAGGTGAGTTAGAAATCTGGTTCTATGTGCAAGGCCAGTGAAATTTATGTGCAAAGCTTGATTGCAAAAATCTATGTGCGCGGCATAACAAACTAGATGCGTATTATTTTTAGTGTAATGCACGGAAATGTTGGTTGATTGTTAACCACCAGTGAGTGACCAATCGGTCAACTTTGCAGCTCCGAGTGATGTTTCAAACTGTGAAAACTCTTGAAATTCCCGAATTTTCAATGATGTTTCGTCTTCAAGTGATTGAGAACGACTTTTTCATGATCCAGTGCACATAGTCGCTATGATTTTGGTAAAATAACTTCACTGGGAGCTGCAACTCTTGCAGCAATTTTATGCAAACACGTTTCAGTCGCCATTTTTTCACTTTGCACATCGCGGACGGCTGACACAGACGCCATGCATTGTTATTATGTGTGTACACACATATTTTTTTGCTATGAGTGTTAGGGGCTGTCCATAAACCACGTGGTCATGAGGGGGGGGGGGGTTCGTCCAATGACCATTTTGTTTGAAAAGTCCCAAAAAATGACCACGTGGTTTATGGACAGCCCCTTAACACATACCAACTATTTGTGAAATTAATCTAAAGCATAGACAACAAATATACTGTTCATATTTTAGGTTATAAAATGTATGTGTGGGAAAGTCAATAGAATCGATGTGAATTTTCACATTGATTGAATATTTGCAGTTTTTGCAGTGTAGGGCCCGACGCTCTTTCACGTATAGATATTGATTCTGAAGTTCTTAAAAATATGTTAGTTCTACCAATGCAGACCAGATCTTAAACCAGAAGGACGACACAAGATGAAATTACGAAATCAATAGCTGACAAGACTGATCACCTTCAAGCTTATGATTCAATTGACAACACTGATGCTTTTAATTTACCTAAGCTAACTTTCCAAGCCTCCAAAGAACATTTGTATATAAGTATTAAAACAAAAAACCTGAAAGGAATTATTACTCAAGGGCAAATATTCCAACAAAAGGGAATGATTTGTTTATATGAATGCATGAAATTATTAAATGAAATGGCCAAATATGCATTCATAAAAAGAATTTCGATCAGTGTAATGGATCCAATCTTCAATAATGTTTCCCGGGAACAATTTAAACAAATATGCAATGGAAAATTAAGTGACGTCACAGTAATATTATATACACCAGCAAAGGTGATAACGAAAAACGATGAAATCAATCAACTTATACAGTTATGACCCGCTGGTTGGGGGCTTAATAGTTGGGTGACTTTTTAGTTGGGGCTCCGTTAGTTGAGCTGTCAGCCAACTAAAAAGCACCTGGATGTCATAATTCAATGTCAACCAATCTGTAATTCCGAGGGGCGAGCTAATGAGTTTTGGTTTCTTAAACTTTACTGATAATCGAGAAGAATTTCTATTTCATATTTCTTAAAAAAAAAAACAATATGTACAATTACTTCGAAACAAATGCAAAACATCGGCAATCTTTATTTTGTCGATCAATGAAAGAGTTTTGTGCTTGCATTTTGGTCCGGGTATTTTCATAAACATCCAAGGGGTTGGTCACTCGGCACAATGTGCCCAGGCACACTTCGGCACACATCGGCACACTCGCCGGCACGTTTCGGCACACTTGTCGGCACACTCTACACATTATCAGTGCATGAGTTAAATGAAATGGGAGCACTGTCGCTTTCTGTCACTGCAGGTGCTGTAGCTAGGGTAGATGAAAATAAACAAAGCGTTGGCCTGAATTCAAGAATTTAAAATTCTCTTGAAATCTTACTTAGTGCTTGAAATATTATTAATTATTATTGAAGTGCAATATAGTACCTTCACCCAAGCCTCGAGCAGTATATGAGAATTGATAAATGCTACTATTTACCTCAAGATTTACCTGCTGCCCAACTAACAATTGCAAGTCACAAACAAGCAAGCTTGCTGAATTGTTGCTTAATAATGGTAATGATAGCTGAACTAAAATTATGCTCTACACATTACTGTTTAAATGATTTTTCAAACGAGAAAATAGTCAATGTTCGACTTTCCACATCGGTATCAACAATAATGAATTAAAACACTTTTCAAAAGTTTAACAAAAAAATTATTCGACAAGCATTGATTCCTTAACAAAAGAGTTTAACAAAACATTTGTCTGCATCTTATTAAGCTGATGTATCGATAAGCATATGCTCCTGAACAATGTGCTTTTCACTTGTCAAATAAACGCCTTCAGCCCGTTATAGTTTGACTCGGAACTTTGTTCGGATTATGGGATAAATCATGGCTAAAACTGTTTAGACAACCAAGTTATTAAAGAACCAAAATTTTAAACGAATCACATAAAATAAAACAGAATAGAATTTTGTAGTTTAACATTGAGTGCCAAGAGACGTAATCAACGTAAAATGGAGCATTTATTTATTAGTCTGTAACAAGATATCTTGTACATACCTTAATTATTATATTTTTTATCTTACGCAGCAGTTCGATTGTACGAGACGCTTGGATCGACGCATTTGACATTTCAGTGCTGTCGTGTTTACTGAATATTGTTCCCACAGTCACCTATATAATCAAACAGCATTCAGAAATCGACACATATCAAGTATCCCTAAACATCCTTATGCACTTTTTATTGAACATAATATCAAGATTCCATGACAAAATCATAAATAAAAAAAAATGCTTAGCGGATTTTCGACTGAGCTTGAGTAGATTACCTGAACAGATGATGTGAATGCAGTGTCCAAGACCATACCGCACCACATATTGTCATACATTTTTAAGGATCTATATACACACTAAGATCAGCTCGGTATTTTTTCAATGTTTTACTGAGTTCTCAACAGCAGATTTAACTCGGTACGCTCGGTTGTTTCTTTTGCAGATATTCTGTAAATGTGTTACCGAGCTCAGCTAACAAACTGTCAAAAGTTGCTGATGCACGGTAAATATCGTTACTGGTGAACGGTAAATACGATTACCGAGTGTACCGAGATAAATCTGCTGTTGAAAACTCAGTAAAAAGATGGAAAAAATACTGAACTCAGTGAAAAAATTACTGAGCTGGAACATCTGAATCTTAGTGTGTATATATACATTTTTAAGGATCTATATATATATATATATATATATATATATATATTTAATAATAAAAATAAAAACATTCATATCGCAATAAGTTCGTCTGGAAACAATATCTTCAATAATGACCAACACTTTTTGGCCGCATTCGATACAAGTTTTCTCACCGTGCGATAAAAATACTGACAGCGAAATCAGAATGGAAAACACGTGTTTTGGGCTGAACAGCTGTTGAAGTATAAGGCGTTGTTCAGTTGATTACCACGTGCTGTGCTAATTCACCACTGCTGAACACAAGTTCAGGAGTGATCATTATTGAGTCATGGGAAGATTATGTTTTGCTTTGGTCGCTGCATCTCACCATCTCTAGGATGGCGCAGATAGGAAGGCAAGCGGCTGGCAATCGACAGGTCTCGAGTTCTAATCCGGATTTAGCTAATTTTATATGCAATTCTTATTTCATAATAAGTGTTCTCATAATAATAATAATAATAACTCTCGTGAGAGTTCAAAATTTTTGCATTTCATTTATTTTCAGTCATTTTTGCCAATGCTGAATAACAACTTTCTTGTACATTTGTAAAACGTTTTGAAGAACAAAAAATTAAGTTGGTGCACAACATGATGCTTTATAACTTCTCCAAATTTGTGTGAACAAAACCCGAACATAGGTTGTACGTGAAGATAATTCAAATGTTATTCAACATTATGTTGAATTAATTCGTCATAATGGTGTTTGTTAAATGAGTGATTGTTAGTTGGGTGTTTACTGGGCACCTTCAACAGATCATTTGCTACAAGTGAGATTTGTAAACTGCTTTAGAAAATCAAACAGACATCCAGCTTTGAACGTGAATAATTTAGGAACAAATCTATACGTGCCATATCCAAGAGTTGCAGTTCTAGCAGTTAAAACTCTTCGCATCGCACAGAATAATTCTGATGAAGATTCCCAAAATTTGTAATGAAATATGTTTTATCCACAAGAAAATCGAGAACAAATCCATGTAGAGCGAAGGTGATATTTATTTCTTTTGGAAAACATATACTATATCTCCGTTTGCAAGCCCAAGACTTAACAATAACAAACACCAAAAATCGAATATTGACCACTCCATTGCATACGTCAAAGAATCTTACCTGCAACCATATACCTAAATTGGTTGAAAACTAATTCAAATAAAACAAAACAAAAGGAACTCAGTTCAAAAACTAAAACAAAACGATTTATTTTATAGTGCGTAGTTTTACTTTACACATTTCCAAGACTTATCTGACATTCGTTCATTCGATATTATATGAAGCTCAAACCTAGATTATTCAAAAAATAGTATACGGTGACAACACCTAATTTTAATCACTTTTTTACGGTTCCTAATTTCGTTCACACCAAGCAAAACGTATAAGGTAAATGGAATTAGTAACCGAGAAAAGATGTTGGAACTTGGGGTGGAATTAGATGATGTCACGGTACATTATCTAATTTATTAATCGATTCCTTTTCCTTCGACAAAACAAGACCGGCTTTACTAACTGAGCAATATTTGGGTTAAGTTCGTCAGCGGCTCTATGACCGCTCTCTGATGGTGTTGTCAAAATGATCCAGAACATAGGCAGTGGGACTTTCGAGATCAGCAGAGCCAGTCCGGTGTTCTGCAACGTAGCTTCCACTCTACTATGGCTGCCGGTTCGATGGCCTCCGCGCCCGGTATTGTGAGTCAGTTCCGGCAGTATGTGAAACGTAGTCGCGTCCAGAAACGTTCCTGCAGAAAATAGCGTCGCGATGCCGGTGGAATTCAGGGACTACCAGGTTCCCTTCTACTAATTCCGAAGAATAACAGCAAGCGAGATGGAGTGAGAAGAGGAGCACGTGCTATCGTATTCGTCATGCAGTAGAAATCCAACTATTCCAAAAGCTACCGGAGCTGTTTTACATTTATCTCGACGTCGATGGCTGGTGGAAGCTGCTTCCTCGAGGCCCACTTCGCCAATCCCGACTCGAACGTGCCAGTCTGATTGCACGTAGAAACCCTCTCATACTGGTAAAAAAATCTGATCCACCAACATCATCATAATGAGTCCTAGCACCAGCAGGCCAATTGTAGACGAGTGCTCATCCGCACTGTGCTGTTGATCCGGATTATATCCATGGTCTTCGTCTCCTGTTTACTCTCATGGAGCAAGATCGTTTTCCTTCTAGAGTGATGACCGTGGTTACCTGTGGTGGTGCTTCGAAGAACGACAAATGTTTCATTTTCTCCTAGAACGGAATAATTCATTCATTTAAACACTTCCAACGAATCATACGGTAATATTCATGATAAGTTTGAGGGCTTTTCCGTAATAATATAATTAATTCAAAATACCTTTTTCGCACCGGTCGCAACTGATGTTTATTTTGTTTACGAAAAGATCGCCACGAAACACCTAAATTTGGCATGGTTGCCAGATACATCAACACAATTATGTTTTGACAATCCCTGCACGCTAAATGTGTACGGCACAGAAACGGGCACTATTGGGCACAGCGCCGGCACAATCGGCACAGTTCGGCACAGTACTGGCACATTGAAGGAAAAGTAGATGTGCTGAGCGACCAACCCCTTGTAAACATCTATATTTTCACTTCACCGGCTAAAAATGGGTGAAAATAATTATTTACGTATCAGTTTTGCTCTAAATGTAAAAAAATTTATTTACTTTACACTTCCAAACTAAACATGATTTAAAAAAAAAATAATGCGCACGCCCCTTGTGCTGATGTCACTTCACCCAACTAGCGAATCGAATTCGTTGGTTGGGTGGAGGTTGTGGCTCAACGAGCGAGTTCCGACTGTAAAGGAAAACCACGATACCCCTTCGGGAGGACACGTAGGTATTAACAAATTATTACAAAAACTAGGAGTGGGTAATGTCTGAGACATAACCGCAATGTTGACGTAGGACAAAGGCTGGAACGAGATTCCGACTTTTATAATTCCATAATACAATGTTTGTTGTTAGGATAACACAAAATGGTGGACTGATGTGTTGAGTAAAGTTGTTGTGTGATCGCTTTCGCTGAACGCATTCACAACCCAACACACATTTTTGCTGTATAAGAGTAAAACAAATCACTCTTAAGCTAACTTTAGCTCAAGAAGCTGTTATTCAGCTGGTTCTGTTATTTGGGAAGATGTTGACTAGTTCATGAGTTATTTCGTTTTGAAGAGAAATGGTTAAATTACTGTTCTACGAGAGAATTTTCATCGAGCGGATAAAATTATTAGATAATTGAACGGCGTTAAATAGATCTTTTCAACGAAAGTTTAACGTGAAACTCTTTCGACAATACGTTGTTTTCATCCAGGAAGAACATTAGTAGCCACTTCACTATTGCTGAACTACCAAGCTTTCAATCTGTCGCTTTTAATTACACAGCGTAACAAAAATTAAGTTTTGGTCTGTCTCAAGTGCAAACTTATGTGTCTTTGACAGATTTTGGGCCGCTGAATCCGAATCCGGGCTCAGATTTGCTCCAGCACGTCACAATTTTGAGCTATACCTCAATTTATAGGGCAAAATATGCGATTTTGGTCTTTTTTGACTGCCTGCCATTAAGCATGGAAATATTTTTTTTAATCAATCAAAGGATAAATTGGTCATTTAACATCTAAATTAACGACTCATGCAAAATATTTTGTTTTACCAAATCGAATTTGATAGTTTTGAGCGATTTATGTTAGGTACGATATTTCCCATACAAGTCACCCTCCAAAAGTTGCATGCAAGTTTTCATACTAACATAAAATGCTTAAATCTATCAAATTTGATTAGGTAAAACGAAATATTTTGCTTGAGTCGTTAATTTAGATGTTAATTGACCAATTTACCTTTTGATTGCTTAAAAAAATATTTCCATGCTTAATGGCTTGCAGTCAAAAAAGCCCAAAATCGCATATTTTGCCCTATAAATTGAGGTATAGTTCAAAATTGTGACGTGTTGGAGCAAATCTGAGCCCGGATTCGGATTTAGCGGCCCAAAATCCTTCGGAGACACATAAGTTTGCTCTTGAGACAAAAAAAATGTTGCGCTGTGCACAGCGTAACAAAAATTAAGTTTTGGTCTGTCTCAAGTGCAAACTTATGTGTCTTTGACAGATTTTGGGCCGCTGAATCCGAATCCGGGCTCAGATTTGCTCCAGCACGTCACAATTTTGAGCTATACCTCAATTTATAGGGCAAAATATGCGATTTTGGTCTTTTTTGACTGCCTGCCATTAAGCATGGAAATATTTTTTTTAATCAATCAAAGGATAAATTGGTCATTTAACATCTAAATTAACGACTCATGCAAAATATTTTGTTTTACCAAATCGAATTTGATAGTTTTGAGCGATTTATGTTAGGTACGATATTTCCCATACAAGTCACCCTCCAAAAGTTGCATGCAAGTTTTCATACTAACATAAAATGCTTAAATCTATCAAATTTGATTAGGTAAAACGAAATATTTTGCTTGAGTCGTTAATTTAGATGTTAATTGACCAATTTACCTTTTGATTGCTTAAAAAAATATTTCCATGCTTAATGGCTTGCAGTCAAAAAAGCCCAAAATCGCATATTTTGCCCTATAAATTGAGGTATAGTTCAAAATTGTGACGTGTTGGAGCAAATCTGAGCCCGGATTCGGATTTAGCGGCCCAAAATCCTTCGGAGACACATAAGTTTGCTCTTGAGACAAAAAAAATGTTGCGCTGTGTTATCCGAATCATAACTCTTGAGGAATCATTTTCGCTGATCCTGGAAAAGACCGTTTATAAAACGGAAGATTTTGGCAAGACAATTGCATGAATTCATCACGCAATGCGATTTTACCCATACTGAATGCGGCCGTTTGCTGTCGTGGATGAGATTCCTAATGCTGCCACCACGATAGCCGAGAGTCATCGCTGAGTTTGTGTGCTGCTGCCTAGCTGGGAGGTGGCATCTCCACTCTCCTTGACTGATCCATGGAAAATGACGAAAGTTGTCTGAGGAAACAGCTTTTATGCCCCTAGATTAGCAGATGAAGCTCCTCCCATTCGGCGGGCTTCCCAGTTTATTCCGTTTGCATGACCCGCCCACATTGTGTCAGACGCTTCAAACTACTGCAACCGTTCTTTGAGACAATTTCGAATCGAACGGATAAACTAATCAAAGTATTGAATAATTAAGATCATTTTAATTCGATAAATATTAGAATGAAACAATGTTTCAGGTACAATTCTCCGAATAAGATAACGCGTTGCTAAATTTCGGGTAGAAAGATTAGTGATCGATTTTGCTGTTTCTGGGCCACCAAGCATTCAACCATTCACTTTTCGAATGCACTGCACTTTTACCGATCGTTGAAATATATTCGAAAATTATCCGATTCATAACTCTTAAGGAATACCCAAAAGCCGTAAAAATGGCATTAAGTTGGCTCTATAGTCGAATGTAGAACCTGGCTAACAGAGCTAATTGGTTCTATATCCTCTTATAGAGCTGCTCAAAAGCCACTTTTGGCGAATTATTCGGCTGATATACGGCCAACTTTAAAATATCGTACCAAGTCTCTGGAACGAACGTTGTCAAAAGTGAGACAAAGAAAAAAGAAAAAAAATATTTTGTTTATCTCCTGTTCTTTTCTAACTTCCTTCGCTTCCATTGAAGTTGCTTTTTTGCTACTTCATCCAGATTCTAGCTGTTGTCCTCCGGGTTCCTGATCAAGTCCAGGTCTGTTCCCTTTCTCATCTGCTCCACCAGTGCACCATGGGAATGGTGTGATCAAACTAGTATTTAAACCATGAAAAACAAAACAGTTTGGGCAGGGTTGAAAATGATATGGGATGAGGATGATTCAGTGGTAAGCTTGGTGGTGACGAACGCAGGAAATGAAGCAGGAGAAGCAATGTTTATATAAATTTTCGGGAAACGTTTCAGAAGAATAGGAAAACGAGCTGGTGTTTGTCTTGATTGAAAAAAATGGAATAATTAACATAACCAGATTCCATTATCTATTTAACAACACCATTCCGATAAACATTCCAACAACAAAAATAATCCCGTTCCGCCAATCCCGTCCGACATGGATGTTTAAAATGTATTGATCATGACCGACTCGAGTCTGTTTTGGTCGAAATCTATTTTGATTGATATAAACGTCATGTGCTCCAAGCCCTGTGACAGCACTGACAAACTTCTTTACAGCTCGTAGGCTTTATATAGGCTTACAGGGCTTAATTTAGTTCTTACTGGTTATAGTGCCCATAAGCATTAGGAATGCTTATATAGAGCTATTTAGCACTGAAAAGCTGTTTAATGGCTGTTATAATGCTCAGAACAGTGCTTAGTGGTTACCTGGGTAATTTTCTCTGGTCCTGAAAAGGTCCGTTCAAATAACGGTTGATTTTAGAAAGACAATTGAAAATTATCCACACTGAATGCGGGAAGTCATCGAAAACTGCCGCCGCCTGCTGCCGTGAATGAGATTCCTGGTTCTATCAGATAGATAGCCGAGAGCCGTCGCTGGGTTAGTGCGCAGCTACCCAGCTGCGGAGGTAACTTCCATTGCCGGGCCCACCGCAGCCGTGATCAGTGGATGAGATTCCTGGTGCTATCACTCGTCGCAGTTGACGTGCTGCTGCGCAGCCGTGGACGTGATATCCACCTCCACCCTCCCTGACTGATCCAATGAAAATGACGAAAGAAATCGGAGGAAACAGCTTTTATGCCCCTAGATTAGCAGATGAAGCTCCTCCCATTCGGCTGGCTTTCCAGTTTGTTTCGATTGCATGACCCGCCAGCATGCTTCGGACGCTTCAAACGATTTTCAACCAAGAAATGAGAGAAAATTTCATTTAACAAAATAAAGTAACCAAAATATAAAAAGATTTAGATCATTTTAATTCGAAAAATGCTAGAATTAAACAAGGGATCGTCCTTAAATTGAGGCACACAAAAATTAGTCATTTTCAACCCCTCCTCATCCCTATGTCACACTTTTTGTATGGGACCTCAGAAATTTTTGTATGGGTTGTCACACTTTGCTGACCCCCCCTTTAAACGTGACGTAATTTCTGGACGCTCCCCAGTGTTTCACCAAAAATGGTTCTGATAGGACAATGCGTTGCTAAATTCTGGGTGGAACGATTAGTGGCCGGAATTCAATTTTTCATTTTTCGATTGAATTACATTTTTCTCGATTGATGGAATGAAATTACCTGATTTACAACTCTTGAGGAAATATTTTCGGTGGTCCTGAAAAGGACCGTTTGATCATGTCACGCAATGCGTGTTGGTTTTCTCCTTAATGCTAAATACAGGATGCCACCGAAAACTGGTACGCCGCTTTCTGCCATGGATGAGATTCCTGGTGCTATCCGCACGATAGCCGAGAGTTGCGGCTGGGTTGATGTGCCACTGCTCAGCTGTGGAGGTGACATCCACCCTGCTTGACTGATCCAACGAAAATGACGAAAGAAATCAGGGGGAACAGCTTTTATGTCCCTAGATTAGCAGATGAAGCTCCTCCCATTTGACTGGATTCCAGTTTATTTCGATTACATGCCCCGCCCCGCCCGAATAAAAAATACAGTAGAAAAACCGTACGTTGTATTGTAACAGTACTATTCAAAACCATATTTTGACAATAGACACTACTGTAAAAATAAAAATACTAAAACAATAAAATGTAATGTAAACACCATACAGTAAATTGTAAATAAGATTTTTACAATATCCTATACGGGTGGTTAAGTATCGTAACAATATATAAAAATATTTTTCTCCATAACCATACATTATATTGTAAATGAATTGTTATAAATACTTATACGTGGGTTTTAATTAACTGTACATTGTATGGTACACATATGGTTTCAAACAATAAAATGTACCGTAAATATATTGTTTTTAATTGTAGTTTCACTACTGGTTATACATTTAATTAAATGGTTTTGGAATGGTTCTTTTTTGTTATGTTGTATTGGTTTACCTTACATAAACCATATAATGTTATATTATCTTGTCATTTTCCTCCTGTTAATGGCATCTCAGGCTTACTAGCATTATGAGATACGCTTTAAGAATTCTCAAGAGCGTTTTGGATAATCATTCATTTCATATATTGGATCGCCCACGTCCAAGTCTGAGTCGAGGTCTGAGTAGTCTCTGATTGCATTAAAAGTTGAAGCTTAGGCTCCCATGCCCCACCAGCCAGATAACCGGGTTTCGCAAACTAAGCATTATTTGTGGCAACACTTTGAGCGGCATGATGGAACTATGCCGAGCGCGCTAAGTATTATTAGACCACTAATGTAGTTGCATGAAGTGGGTGACGAGGTACATAAGTATCACAGCGTGCTTAACCGTTATTGCAATATTGAGGCTCCAGTTTGACTAAAGTTTGAAATACACGGGGAAATACATAACAACTCATGAGAAAACTGTCAAGTTCGATTCAAGTATAAGTTAGGTTAAAAAAGCGAACCCGCAGACGAACCTATATTAAAAGTCATTTCAGTGTTCAGTCCAGTCCATGTGTTAAAGATGGCTCTACGTCAAAGATAAAGTTTGTCAATCGCATTTCATTCGATTGTGGTCGAAGGCAAGTTCAAATGAGAGAAGAGGAGATAACTCCCCTAAATGCAAATACAGAAATAATAGTGTTGAACTCATCCACTGATTTACGGTAATCTGATCTGCATCATTCCGGGTTGGCCTACATTCGTATTTCTCTCATCGCACTCTACGCACCTAGCCCACCATATCTCTTGGACCCCTGCTTGGACCTCGGCTTGGACCTGCAGTTCTTAGGATAGGACATCTGGTTTACCCTCGGGTTTACCACTGATTTAAACAAGTTATTGATTTTCAATTTTCTCTTTCCTATGAAAGTTTTCCTTTGCATCAAAAAAGTCACAAACATCAACAAAACAAAGCACGAAAAAAATGTTAAACTGAATAAATCTGGTGTTTGATTTGAATAGGTCGAATCTGCATATGAATCACAGCAAATATGCGACCTATTCAAATCGAACACCAGAAATAATTAAAAATTCACGGAAAAATAATGTTTCGGAAAAGTGAATGGTTCAAACGTAAGAAAAACAGTATAATATATTGTTACATAAAAATCCAATGTAAATGTATAGTATAGCGAACCATTTCATCACAACACACTTTATTGTAGCTGGTACAATGTATGGTGCAGAAATGGTTTTCACCATACACCCTATGGTTAGTTTTTATCCGGGCGCATGCACCAGACGCTTGAAACGGTTAATCAACCGAGAAATGGGAAAATTTTCATTTAACGAATAAAGTAACCAAAATATTGGAAGATTTGGATAATTTAAATTCGAAAAATGGTTAAATCAAACAATGTTTCACGAAAAATGGTCTGGGTATGATAAAACGTTGCTAAATTCCTGGTGGAATCATTAGTGGCCGGCATCATTGTAACCACTAAGCACTGTTATGAGCATTATAACAGCCATTGAACAGCTTTTCAGTGCTAAATAGCTCTATATAAGCATTCCTAATGCTTATGGGCACTATAACCAGTAAGAACTAAATTAAGCCCTGTAAGCCTATATAAAGCCTACGAGCTGTAAAGAAGTTTGTCAGTGCTGTCACAGGGCTTGGAGCACATGACGTTTATATCAATCAAAATAGATTTCGACCAAAACAGACTCGAGTCGGTCATGATCAATACATTTTAAACATCCATGTCGGACGGGATTGGCGGAACGGGATTATTTTTGTTGTTGGAATGTTTATCGGAATGGTGTTGTTAAATAGATAATGGAATCTGGTTATGTTAATTATTCCATTTTTTTTCAATCAAGACAACCCAAGTAACCACTAAGCCCTGTCGTAAGCTGTCTAAAGGTCATAAAAAAGCTTTTCCGTGTCAATAGGCTCTATAGAAAATTTTCAAATGTTCTCAGGCATTATAAATAGTAAGCACTGAAATAAGCCGTATATTAGTATATGACGCTATGCTATAGTGCTTGTAAACCCAGTGTCTATGAGCCGAATAAGAAGCCTCACAGTGCTGTTAAAAGGCTTGGCCTGCATGACGTTTATATCAATCAAAGCTGATTTCAAGCAAAACAAAAATAAACCACCGACTGATCCGGAGCAAGACGATCAAATATCCTCAGAAATTTCTTCCGATCAATAGGGTGTTTGAAGCTTCTTATCAGACACTTTAAGCATTGAATTAATACAGAAAATGTATAACTACTTTCTCGATTATATTATTAATGCATCGGATGTTAATCTGTGGAGTATCAATCGTTTTATCCACATCCACAGACGAACACCAAAACTAATCGATGAGCGATGAGCCCCATTTTGATTATCCTGTTATTGAACCTCGTCAACCTCCCAAACTTCCCTAGCTGCATCTCCTACAAATCTCTCTCAGCCATCCATAAAACCATTTTATACATCGAATGCGGACACTTTGTGCCCGATTTCCGATCTGAACATCGGATCGTCCGGAACATCAACGCTGTACCAACTTGTCTGCTTTTCTTTAAATGCGGTGCTGAGCCAACCGATCTGTTGGTTTATCGATGGAGCAGATGGGAAATGTGACGAAATCCACTTAGAAATAACAATCCCGAGGATATCAGATCGAATCTGGGTCAGGCCGTAAAAATCGAAAAAAAACTTCAATGGAAAAAACATCCAGAACAAAAAAAAAGAAGGTAAATAACTTTCTTTTTTTTTGCTTTTTTTCTGACTCTCATTTGACAACTCTTCCACCAGAGACTTGGTACGCAGATTGAAGCTGGCCGTATATCAGCCGAATATTTCGCCAAAATTGGCTTTTAAGCAGATCTATTAGGATGTAGTTCTGGTAAGCTCTGTTAACATTGCTCTTCATGTGAATATAGAACCAACTTGGTGCCAATTTTTACGGCTTAGTGGTTACTTGGGAAACACCAGCTCGTTTCCCTATTCTTCTGAAACGTTTCCCGAAAATTTATATAAACATTGCTTCTCCTGCTTCATTTCCTGCGTTCGTCACCACCAAGCTTACCACTGAATCATCCTCATCCCATATCATTTTCAACCCTCGAAATGCCCAAACTGTTTTGTTTTTCATGGTTTAAATACTAGTTTGATCACACCATTCCCATGGTGCACTGGTGGAGCAGATGAGAAAGGGAACAGACCTGGACTTGATCAGGAACCCGGAGGACAACAGCTAGAATCTGGATGAAGTAGCAAAAAAGCAACTTCAATGGAAGCGAAGGAAGTTAGAAAAGAACAGGAGATAAACAAAATATTTTTTTTCTTTTTTCTTTGTCTCACTTTTGACAACGTTCGCTCCAGAGACTTGGTACGATATTTTAAAGTTGGCCGTATATCAGCCGAATAATTCGCCAAAAGTGGCTTTTGAGCAGCTCTATAAGAGGATATAGAACCAATTAGCTCTGTTAGCCAGGTTCTACATTCGACTATAGAGCCGACTTAATGCCATTTTTACGGCTTTATGGTTACTTGGGAAGATGCAAGTATGGTTAAATTTTTCGGTCATAAATCGCTAGGTTGCGATGCAATCTAGCGTCTTAGCACAGACAAACAGACGTAACACTCTGACATTTCCCATCGTACACCGAATTAACGGTCTATTTAAAGATTTGATAGTTGGCCAACTGCCCACCCGTGGCGCTCGCATCGTTTTTGTTCGAGTTTGACGTTTGCCCACTACCGCCACCTAGTTCATGGTCGGCCTAACTCAGTCCTTTTAGCATTGGGCGAACATGTTTTCGGGACTATGATTTGAATCGAAAAATGTTCGTAGTGTTACGTCTGTTTGTCTGTGGTCTTAGAGCCGATGCACACGGGCGGCGCGTCCACGCAGCGTGCACGCAAGTGCGTCCTGAGTTACACACAATCAAATGGGGTGATGCACACGAGAACGCAACGCTACCGCACCGCAACCGCGCCGCACCGTGTGCGGCACGCAATGTCAACGCATGCCCCACAGGAACGCTGCGGCGACGCAGCGTGAATTCACGCGGCGTCAATTAACGCTCGTGTGCATCGGCTCTTAGTGTAAAAAAGTTCGATTGAATTTGCATCTTGTCACTTTAATTTGAAGAAGAGCGAGTCGATGAAGAAAACTCTCTCATGTTACTTTCGCCCTTATTTAAACTCAATCTAGATTTATTTTGATTAATAGGGTGTGAACCATTTCGCTTGTTCTTCCAACTTTTAGTTAAAATTTGACACTTCGATAGTTATTTGCCATCGAAAAGTTAAAAAAATAACCACGACGGTAGCCCATTTGAAATTTGACAGAGGAGTAGTTATTTGGAACAAAATACAGTACGCAGCCAAATCATTGCGAACAAAAAATAACTATCGAACTGTCAAGACCAACCCTCCCTGATAAAAAATATCATAAAAATATGATAAATTTTATTGTTACAACGCCATTATTTCGAAAAATATTCACCATTAAACGTATTGTAATTTACACAGCACACTCACCATCACCCCTATTGTTCTATACCATTCGGCGAATGGTAAATGGCACTTTTACAATAAAAAATGGTGGTCGTTATGTATCTTAACCATAAAATTTTGAGAAAATTTTCATACACTTTTTCGCGAAAAACAATAGAATGTATTGTGTTTTTATAAGACATTTTTAGGGTAATTTTCGAAAGAAAACAATAAATCTTAATGTTTTTTCATTGTTCTTACAATACAAATACAATAAATTAAATGGCGTCAAATGAATCGTTGTTACAATAAAAATACAATAATATTTGTTGTTATTAATAAGCAGTTTTCGCTTTTGAAAATCCATAGAATTTATGTTTCTCGCTAACACTTATATCCAGCATTTAAGAGCACTAACGGCCGCCAGAATGATATGCACATTTTATGATAAGAATCAAACACTCTGATGTCTGTCTGGTAAGTATTGCTTGGCAGCTGTTGATAAGATCTATCTTCAATCTTTTCAAATAACTGCCAAATATCACAAGTCAGACCTCAGGTCGTATGATCCATACCATAAATCGTTCAAAATTCATGTGGCCATTAATATCTGTAAATGCTGGAGAAAATTGTTACCGAGAAATATGAATTCTTTGGTTTTTCAAAGGCGAAATCTGTTTACATAACAACAAATATTATTGCATGTTTATTTTAACATCGGTTCAATTGACCCCATTAAACTAATTGTATTTGTATTGTTATCAATGGTAGTTTACTATTTACTAGATTCCTTTAATTTTTGGAAAACATTAGAAAAATCATTGTTCATCTTTTTCTTGTCGTAACATGCTCACTTGGCTAAACCTGCTCCAGCTAGTTTTCTATAAGTACTTCCTCAGTTGTTCATTGAGAGCTTCCTCTGCGAACACGGCTTGACGTCTGTCAGTCGTTGAAGTTTTAGCGAATAACATTCGATAACCGAAACATCTACTGTACTCAAATTTAAAACGAAAATTATAAAAAAAATATGTCAAGTGATTTTGTATTTGATTATACAAACATGATCCAAGCAACAATAATATTTATTGTTATTTATTTGTCACGAACTGTTTTTAAGTGTAATTGAGAAATAAACTCTTTTTTTTTAATAAAAAGTCCATTAGAACTTTGCAACTATTTAAAAACAACTTAAATGAATTTTTACTGATAGTAACTTTAAATTATTATAGAACTATTGAAAAACAATCGAATCAATTAGCCACTAATAAAGCTAATGTTCACTCATTGTACGAACTATATGGGCTTGATTTCTATTGTAAAAAGTAACAATATATCTACTATGTGTTTTATTGTGAACAATAAAACCAGTCATATGTTAATAATATTTACCATGTAAGGAATGGTAATTTTTTATCCGGGCTGCTCGCGAGTAGGGTCATTTTCAAAATAACTATCGAAGTGTCAAATTTTAACTAAAAGTTAAACGAACAAGCGAAATGGTTCACACCCTAAGGCTGTGAACCGTTCACGCTCGTTGAAAACTACTCTCAGGAGAGTAGAACTTTACTCACTTTTAGATTTCATGGAAAATAGAAAAAAGAGAGTGACAGCATTCTTCTAAACTGAGTGATTTTTCACTCACACGTTTGAATTTTGGACAATACTCATTTTTGAGTAACTTGGCATTTTTTCCAAAGTGAGCTGTTTTTCACTCACCCGCTCAAATTTTACTGCAGAATTCTGTTTTTGAGTAACATCATTCAAATTTCATGCCGGTAACCGCCATTTGTACAAAGTTCTGACTTCTTGCCAATAAAATTATATTATACATAACAATTTCTGTGAAATGTTTTTAAATTATGGAAAACCTAGGGGAAAACCCCATCTGTTGTTCAGCAGGTAAGTTTGCTCTTATTATCCAACTAGACTGTGGAAATAACTTTAAAACAAATTCTTACAGATATTCATCAAGACGGATGGTAAGGCAGGCAGCCTTCTCTGATCCCAAACATGTAGAAATATACGCTATTCTTCTAAATGCAACCAATCATGTAAGTAAGTTAAATAATTTCTCTGTATGTACATAAAACTAAAAATATTTTTTTAATTGCTTCTAGTTAAAAAAGAGGACAAGACTATGCATGCGTCGGAGATTCCGGTGGACCGCGGTTACAGCGTAAGACCACCTGAGGGATCACCGCAGCCACCGGGAGCCACGAAGGATAGTTTTTAATACATAATTTACATCCAACTTTGTATACATAGACATAAATAATTGAATAAATGTTCATTTTCGTTGCTTTCTGGAATTTTGTATTCGATTTATTTCATGGTTGAAAAAGAAATAAAGAAAAAAAAATGTTTTTGACATCTACTCACTTTTTAAATTTGTGATTTTACTAGTTACTCACTTTATACTCACTTTTGATAAAATCCCAAGTTTACTCTAAAGTGAGTAAAGGCAGATTACTCTATTTTGAGCTGATGCACTTTGTTCCGAAGTGAGTATACTCTAAAGTTCTATAGAATTCTACTCACTTTAGAGTAGTTTTCAACGAGCGTGTTTCGCTTGTTCGTTTAACTTTTAGTTAAAATTTGACACTTCGATAGTTATTTTGAAAATAACCCCACACGCTAACCCTCAGTTACCCAGATTGGTGTCAAAGCGACCCAGACTGAGCAAAACTGCAGTTACTCTAAACTGAGTAAAGGCACCTTTACTCAAATCTGGGTTACCGATGTTGGTGGCAAAATCTGGGTAAACGATACCCAGCTCCTCCGGGGCCTTGATTTTGTTAATTTATTTTCAATTTAGATTTTAAATAAAAAGCTCTTAATTTCCATGTGCTGTTCACTTACCTGATGCTGGAAAACAGTTCCCCGGAATAATTCCACTGTTTTCCCGTCATTTATCGGCATATTTTTCGCGAAAACATTCATAGTTTTCAGCGTTCTCCTGACCGCTGCCATATTCTCAAGCTGAAAAGTGACAAAGTGCCGATTACCCGCAGATCTTTACCCAAATTCAACGAATCTGGGTTTTCGGGTTACCCGGATTATGACAACTGCTAACAACATGAAAATCCGGGTCGAATCGACCCAGTCGATGGGTAGTTTCAGGTTAGCGTGACTCCCGAGCAGGGTTAGCCTTGACAGTTCGATAGTTATTTTTTCTTCGCAATGATTTGGCTGCGTACTGTATTTTGTTCCAAATAACTACCCAAGTTACCATTAAGCCGTAAAAATGGCATTAAGTCGGCTCTATAGTCGAATGTAGAACCTGGCTAACAGAGCTAATTGGTTCTATATCCTCTTATAGAGCTGCTCAAAAGCCACTTTTGGCGAATTATTCGGCTGATATACGGCCAACTTTGAAATATCGTACCAAGTCTCTGGAGCGAAAGTTGTCAAAAGTGAGACAAAGAAAAAAGAAAAAAAATATTTTGTTTATCTCCTGTTCTTTTCTAACTTCCTTCGCTTCCATTGAAGTTGCTTTTTTGCTACTTCATCCAGATTCTAGCTGTTGTCCTCCGGGTTCCTGATCAAGTCCAAGTCTGTTCCCTTTCTCATCTGCTCCACCAATGCACCATGGGAATGGTGTGATCAAACTAGTATTTAAACCATGAAAAACAAAACAGTTTGGGCATTTCGAGGGTTGAAAATGATATGGGATGAGGATGATTCAGTGGTAAGCTTGGTGGTGACGAACGCAGGAAATGAAGTAGGAGATGCAATGTTTATATAAATTTTCGGGAAACGTTTCAGAAGAATAGGGAAACGAGCTGGAGTTTGTCTTGATTGAAAAAAAATGGAATAATTAACATAACCAGATTCCATTATCTATTTAACAACACCATTCCGATAAACATTCCAACATGGATGTTTAAAATGTATTGATCATGACCGACTCGAGTCTGTTTTGGTCGAAATCTATTTTGATTGATATAAACGTCATGTGCTCCAAGCCCTGTGACAGCACTGACAAACTTCTTTACAGCTTGTAGGCTTTATATAGGCTTACAGGGCTTAATTTAGTTCTTACTGGTTGTGGTAGTCTCGTGTACCACCTAGTAGGCCTTGCCATTGATGAAAATTATTATTACTTGATCTGTCAAGCTGGAGAGTACCACAGTGGCGACGAGGAAGAACCCATTTAATATTTAGCAAAAGCAGATTGTGGCCGAGTGAAATCTACCACGACTCATTTTGTAACGTAATGGACGGATACGAGAAGGAAAAGGATCAGCGGAAATTCGATGGCATTCTTTTCAATTGGACATTTCGAGAACGAGGACAAACAAAGGAAGGACAACGAAAGTAGTTTTAACGCTGAATGAAACTGGGATAGCCGGAACTTGAGGTAATTATAGTCTGTTTTCCGATGGATAGTATCTGATCGGATCAGACATGAGGGAAGTCGGAAAATCTCGCCTCGAAAGAGGGAGATGCCGAAACGGCGGATGAAAATCCGGTCGTAGACGGCAATAATATCTCGCCTCAGAGAAGGGGGACGCCAAAGCGGCAGATGAAAATCTGGCCGGTGCTGGCAATAATGTCTCGCCTTAGAGAAGGGAGACGCCAAAGCGGCGGATGAAATTCCGGCCGGGGCTGGCAATAATGTCTCGCCTCAAAGAAGGGGGACGCCAAAGCGGCGGATGAAAATCTGGCCGGTGCTGGCAATAATGTCTCGCCTCAGAGAAGGGGGACGCCAAAGCGGCAGATGAAAATCTGGCCGGTGCTGGCAATAATGTCTCGCCTTAGCGAAGGGAGACGCCAAAGCGGCGGGCTGATAACAAACTACCCAAGTAACCACTAAGCCCTGTCGTAAGCTGTCTAAAGGTCATAAAAAAGCTTTTCCGTGTCAATAGGCTCTATAGAAAATTTTCAAATGTTCTCAGGCATTATAAATAGTAAGCACTGAAATAAGCCGTATATTAGTATATGACGCTATGCTATAGTGCTTGTAAACCCAGTGTCTATGAGCCGAATAAGAAGCCTCACAGTGCTGTTAAAAGGCTTGGCCTGCATGACGTTTATATCAATCAAAGCTGATTTCAAGCAAAACAAAAATAAACCACCGACTGATCCGGAGCAAAACGATCAAATATCCTCGGAAATTTCTTCCGATCAATAGGGTGTTTGAAGCTTGTTATCAGACACTTTAAGCATTGAATTGATACAGAAAATGTATAACTACTTTCTCGATTATATTATTAATGCATCGGATGTTAATCTGTGGAGTATCAATCGTTTTATCCACATCCACAGACGAACACCAAAACTAATCGATGAGCGATGAGCCCCATTTTGATTATCCTGTTATTGAACCTCGTCAACCTCCCAAACTTCCCTAGCTGCATCTCCTACAAATCTCTCTCAGCCATCCATAAAACCATTTTATACATCGAATGCGGACACTTTGTGCCCGATTTCCGATCTGAACATCGGATCGTCCGGAACATCAACGCTGTACCAACTTGTCTGCTTTTCTTTAAATACGGTGCTGAGCCAACCGATCTGTTGGTTCATCGATGGAGCAGATGGGAAATGTGACGAAATCCACTTAGAAATAACAATCCCGAGGATATCAGATCGAATCTGGGTCAGGCCGTAAAAATCGAAAAAAAAACTTCAATGGAAAAAACATCCAGAACAAAAAAAAAGAAGGTAAATAACTTTCTTTTTTTTTGTTTTTTTTCTGACTCTCATTTGACAACTCTTCCACCAGAGACTTGGTACGCAGATTGAAACTGGCCGTATATCAGCCGAATATTTCGCCAAAATTGGCTTTTAAGCAGATCTATTATAGGATGTAGTTCTGGTAAGCTCTGTTAACATTGCTCTTCATGTGAATATAGAACCAACTTGGTGCCAATTTTTACGGCTTAGTGGTTACTTGGGTAGCCAATACGGACCTGAAAATATACTCAAAAAGAGGGATCCAGTTTGCAAATAAGATTCGATTCAAAAGAAGAGATGCAATGACACAGAACGGTCCAATGTTCACATGTATGATTTAACAAAATTCATGCTTCCAAATTTTTAAAAAAGAAATGAACTGTTTGTTCCTGTAAATAAAATTAATTCGCGCAGTACCACTAAAAATAATTTTGAAGGTATGTTTGTAATTATTTCTACTAGAGATAACACAAAATTCTATTTAAGACTTTATTGATTCCAATACAAATGCAAAATTAATTATTTAATATTTTACTAATTTGAAGTAGAAAAAAAATGCAATTTTCCTTGAACAAAAGGAGATGTGGTAGTCTCGTGTACCACCTAGTAGGCCTTGCCATTGATGAAAATTATTATTACTTGATCTGTCAAGCTGGAGAGTACCACACTGGTTATAGTGCCCATAAGCATTAGGAATGCATATATAGAGCTATTTAGCACTGAAAAGCTGTTAAATGGCTGTTATTATGCTCAGAACAGTGCTTAGTGGTTACCTCGTCTGTCACATTTCAAATGGGCCACCCTCGTAGTTATTTTTTAACCATCCGATGGAAAATAACTACCAAAGTGTCAAATTTTAACTAAAAGTTAAACGAATAAGCGAAATGGTTCACACCCTAAATAAAATATACACGCTAACCTCAAACTACCCATCGCCCGGGTCGATTCTACCCGGATTTTCATGTTGTTAGCAGTTGTCAAAATCCGGGTAACCCGAAAACCCAGATTTCTTGAATCTGGGTAAAGATCTGGGTAATCGGCACTTTGTCATTTTCCGGCTTGAGAATATGGCAGCGGTTAGGAGAACGCTGGAAATTAAGAATGTTTCCGCGGAAAATATGCGAATAAATGACGGGAAAACAGAAATTCTTCCGGGCAACTGTTTTCCTGCATCAGGTAAGTGAACAGAACATGGAAATTAGGAGCTTTTTATCAAAAATCTCAATTGGAAATAAATTAACAAAATCAAGGCCCTGGAGGAGCTGGGTACCGGTTACCCAGATTTTGCCACCAACATCGGTAACCCAGATTTGAGTAAAGGTGCCTTTACTCAGATTAGAGTAACTGCAGTTTTGCTCAATCTGGGTCGCTTTGACACCAATCTGGGTAACTGAGGGTTAGCGTGTACGCTAACCTGAAACTACCCATCGACTGGGTCGATTCGACCCGGATGTTCATGTTGTTAGCAGTTGTCATAATCCGGGTAACCCGAAAACCCAGATTCGTTGAATTTGGGTAAAGATCTGGGTAATCGGCACTTTGTCACTTTTCAGCTTGAGAATATGGCAGCGGTCAGGAGAACGCTGAAAACTATGAATGTTTTCGCGAAAAATATGCCGATAAATGACGGAAAAACAGTGGAATTATTCCGGGGAACTGTTTTCCAGCATCAGGTAAGTGAACAGCACATGGAAATCTCGATGGAAATTAAGAGCTTTTTAATTAAAATCTAAATTGAAAATAAATTAACAAAATCAAGGCCCCGGAGGAGCTGGGTATCGTTTACCCAGATTTTGCCACCAACATCGGTAACCCAGATTTGAGTAAAGGTGCCTTTACTCAGTTTAGAGTAACTGCAGTTTTGCTCAGTCTGGGTCGCTTTGACATCAATCTGGGTAACTGAGGGTTAGCGTGTAGGGAAACTGAACTTAGCAGGCCCATGACACGGCCTATATCAATGCATTGGAATCATGGTAGACAGGATGTCCTGGGCGCTAATAAATAGCGCCCACTGTCAAATGCGAAAACATCAACAATTTTTTGTTTAACGTTTATTTTGGTTTGTTGATCAGTTTTTGGAATCATTTTTTCCACCGCTTATGATCACAAAACACTTCAAACTCGCTTTAATATTAATGTACGGTAAGAGGAGCATGAGATTAGTTGAATAAAGCAACCCAACAAACACGCATTTGTCGTATTCAAACATAGCCACTTTAAAACGGACACACATTATTTACGATTTCCCGACCGACTTGAAGATCGAACACGATGTCGACCGTTCATCACAACAGTAGTCACAAAACCGAAGCATGATTTCCAACTCAATGACATTTAGCCGTTCCATTTTCTATTCTGTTCCTCGAAAAGTCACAGCCCTAGCTGTCATGTGTACACTGTAATTCAAATTTACTCAAAGTCTGCACTACCCAACTCTATTCACTACATTCGCCTTCTTCTCCACTCTTAGCGTCGTGCAAAATTTCACATAAAAGACAATTAACATCATCATCATCATCATCATCATCATCATCATCATCATCATCATCATCATCATCATCATCATCATCATCATCATCATCATCATCAAACGGATACTCTCTGGTAACCAAACTCTCTCCCAGAAAACGGAAGCTCTCTCTCCGGTCCGGCCGAATCATCATCCGCTGGGAAATCACACTCTCCCAACGGATACTCTCTGGTAAACAATAAAATCCTGCAGGGATCTCTCTCTCTTCGTCCGGCCGAATCACTATCCGCTGGGAAATCACACTCTCCCAACGGTCCACTTATCTTGCGGGAAATCACTCTCTCCCGTCTGGCCGAATCATCATCCGCTGGGAAATCACACTCTCCCAATGGATACTCTCTGGTAACCCAACTCTTGTAGGGAAATCTTTCTCTCCCAGAGAACGGAAGTTCTTTCCCCCGTCCGGCCGAATCATCCGCTGGGAAATCACACGCCCCCAACAGTCCACTGATCTTGCGGGAAATCACTCTCTCCCGTCTGTCCGAATCATCATCCGCTGGGAAATCACACTCTCCCAACGGATACTCTCTGGTAAACAAAAAAATCCTGCAGGGATCTCTCTCCCTTCGTCCGGCCGAATCATCCGCTGGGAAATCACACTCCCCCAACGGTCCACTGATCTTGCGGGAAATCACTCTCTCCCGTCTGGCCGAATCATCATCCGCTGGGAAATCACACTCTCCCAACGGATACTCTCTGGTAACCCAACTCTTGTAGGGAAATCTCTCTCTCCCAGAGAACGGAAGTTCTTTCTCCCGTCCGGCCGAATCATCCGCTGGGAAATCACACTCCACCAACGGTCCACTGATCTTGCGGGAAATCACTCTCTCCCGTCTGGCCGAATCATCATCCGCTGGGAAATTACACTCTCCCAACGGATACTCTCTGGTGACCAAACTCCTGCAGGGAAATCTCCCCTTCCAACGAATAGAATCACTTGCCGCTTTCTCGCGCTCTCCGTCGAAATATAACCGAAAATTTCACCACCGGCTGCGCCATGTCGTATTCAAACATAGCCACTTTAAAACGGACACACATTATTTACGATTTCCCGACCGACTTGAAGATCGAACACGATGTCGACTGTTCATCACAACAGTAGTCACAAAACTGAAGCATGATTTCCAACTCAATGACATTTAGCCGTTCCATTTTCTATTCTGTTCCTCGAAAAGTCACAGCCCTAGCTGTCATGTGTACACTGTAATTCAAATTTACTCAAAGTCTGCACAACCCAACTCTATTCACTACAGCATTCCCGCATAGAAAAATACAATTTGTATTACACTCCACACAGTATGTCCCCTTCATCTATTACTGTTACTGTACCACGAACAGGTGCTTTTCTGTTGAAACTATGAAACTCGAAACATTCAATCATAAAGAACGGTCTATGTAACCCATACCAAGTTGTAACAATATGTCATATTGTGCAGAAATTGTCAAATAATATAGGGATGACAACTCAGGAGATATGGTGGCAATATAGAAAGACCTTTTCTCAAACGGTTTGCGATTATATTTTCGCAACACACTTACACTAGTGTATTTCACTATATGCCACCTAAATCCAACAGTTTGCCAAATAGTTGCGCACATTGGTGTATGTACTGATCGAACTTTTGCGGTTTGCAGAAAAAAAAAACTTGAAAACTTGTCTCGGTAAATAAACGGTCCAAAGCAACTAGAGGGAGAAAAAGGGTAAGTTTTGCATGATTTTTCTATTTTGTTTTTTTGGTGCCCAGTTTCCCCCGTGTTCCAGTAGGAGCAGGAGAGTGACCGACAACCACCGCGAAAAGCTCGGCATCACCGTACCGAAAGTAAGCGGAAAGCAAGGCGGAAAGGCCATCAAGAAATGGTTCGCCGGCAAGGCTCAGAAGAACATCGTGAAGGACGAAAAGAAGAAGAAGAAGCCACGCCGGAAGGAAAGCTACGCATCTACCTCTACAAGGTGCTGAAACAAGTCCATCCGGACACCGGTGTCTCGTCGAAGGCTATGAGCGTCATGAACAGCTTCGTCAACGACATCTTCGAACGCATCGCCGCCGAAGCCCCCCTTCTGGCGCACTACAACAAGCGGTCGACGGTCACCTCCCGGGAAATTCAAACCGCCGTCCGGTTGCTGCTCCCCGGAGAGTTGCCCAAGCATGCTGTTTCCGAAGACACCAGCCCGTCACTAAGTACACAAAGGTCGAAGTAAACGAAGCAGACGCACCCCGAAAAATCGCATGTGCCTCTTGCGACTACAAATCCGCTCCCACCGGATCAAGGACGACAGTAAGTTTTCATCGCCGTAGGTGCCACCGGGGCCACAATGGGACGCGTCACGAATTGGGGAATTTCAGCAGTCATCACTGCCCATCCTATCAGAAAGACCCGAGGTGCTCCCCCTTCAATGAAGGATGCGCTGCACGCAATGATGCGTGGAGGTCTTTGGACAATTGTAAATCCTCTTGTGAGTGGAGGTGATGATTATTATTTAATGAATAAAAAGATCTTGAACGCATAACCGCAATTTTGTTTTTAAATGGTTCAAATATGAGGCATGTCGGACTTCGGATACAGAGATATATCTTCACAACGCGACTACTCGGTGTGGAGTTACGAATAGGAATGAATTTTATTTTACTTGACACTTAAGAACTAAGTTTTGAGTACAGCAGAAAATAGGAAGTAGGTAGGTTAAACAAGAATGGCAGAACGACGCGCTAGAGTTGTTTGGTAAACTACTCGAGTCTTGCATATGCGTGTAATTTATTGCGCGCATATGGAAGCACTTTAAGAAGGTTATGGAAACAAGGAAAAGGTTTCGTTACTGACTGCATGTTTTGGTAGGCAAAGAATTTGGATGGAGGTTTCGGGTTTTTTGTGTCACGCTGAGAAAGTGTTTAATTTATGACGGAAAGTTATATTGTTTTATGATAAAGTCCGAGAAATGTTGAAACGAGATTTGTGGGAGAACTGTGCCACGACACCTCCCTCCTTAGGAAGAATGGTGTAACCATTCTAAATTTTGAGACAAATTATAGGCTTTATGCGGTCGTTTTAGCATTCTGTTATTCTTGATTTTTCAGGATTTTTGCTTAATTAATCTTGTTCGATGGACTTTCAAAATATTAGCAGTTGTTTGATGTTTTATAGTAGCATTTGATTCGTCTAGATCTATTATTATATAGGGACCATCTTGTACAATATCTAATTTTCTTCTATTTTCCAATTTTAAATACACTTTATCTCCAATGCTCAATTTTGTTGGTGTTACATCTTTATTTGCTTCTTCTGTTCTTGATAGTTTGACATTCTCGATTTTTCTTAGGATTTCATTGTGTATAAACTGTAGTTTATATCTTATTTCATTTACGTATGAGTCGTGGTTATAAATAGGAGTGATTTGGTCTAGATTTATCTGATCAAATGTATTTACGGGCTTTCCAAATACTATTTCAAAAGGGCTGTAATTGTGTTCCGAGTTGGGAGTAGTATTATAACTAAAGCAGTAAAAAGATAACCATTCATCCCAATTATCTTTAAGATCGTTGACAAAGATTCTCAGATATTCGTTTAAACATCTGTGATTCCTTTCCAACGCTCCCAAAGTTTGTGGGTGATATGCTGTTGCTAGAATGCGATCGATATTGAGCAGTTTACAAACTGATTCAAAGATACCTTTGTACTCTGTACCTTGATCTGTTCGAATTGCTTTCATTGGTCCGTATATCAAAATACATCCTTCCACTACTGCTCTGGCAATCGTGTCAGCTGATTTATCCGGAACAGGTATAGCTATGACGTATTTACTCAGATCGCATTGTATAGTAACTGCGTATCTGTTTCCTTTGCTACTCATTGTGAATGGTCCAATCGTATCTATTGCAACTATGTCGAATGATTTGCATGGAGTTGAAGTTTTTATCATTTTACTTTGAACCGACGAAAAATGTTTGTTCCTTTTACAAATTTCGCAGGATTTGACATATTTAGTAACTAAATATTTCATATTTGACCAAATATATAAATTTTTCAATTTTTTGTACAATCGGTTAATACCAACATGACCTCCGATTGGTGTACTATGGTAATGTTGTAAAATAGCTTGAATTTCGTTTGGGTTGTTTATTTTTCTAGGAGGATGATAAATGATAATTTTAATATTTTTCAAAACTTGATTTCCTATTGTTTTGAAATCATTGATACTTATATAATTAAATATGGTATCGCTAGTCGAAATAGCAATACACTCATTTTCGATTTTATTTTGTTTCATTAATTGTAGGGTACCCTTTTCAATCAGCTTAAATATTTCTGGCAAGTTAACATTGTTAATTGTGAGACCTAACGCTAGAGTTAGACTCGTTTTGAAATTTTTTTCGAGAAGAATTGCCATAGTTGATTTATTTTTATTTTGATGTAATGAAAATTGCAATTTTTTTTGTTTATGTATTTGTTCATTGCTAACTGCTTCATACACGTGGAGTTGATCAGGCTCCGGTACTCTGCTTTGTATGTTATTGTTGACTAAACAAGGTTTGCGTAGCATTGACCTGGTCTGTACTTGTAAAATGTTAATTGACTTTAATTTATCTGATGTAATATTAATTCTAGACAATGCGTCAGCCACAACGTTACTTTTACCTGGGACGAACTCTACTTCAAAGTCGAATTCTTCGAGATCAATCCTCATTCGCGTCAACTTTGAAGAAGGGTTCTTCATTCCAAAGAGGTAAACTAACGGTCGGTGATCAGTACGCACCAAAAATTTACGACCTAATAAGTAGGGTTGATAATGCATGATAGCCCAGTGAATAGCGGCTAATTCTTTCTCAATGATGTGCTTATTTGCTTCGCCTTTTGTAAACGCGCGACTGGCGAAAGAAACAGGTAGATCATTGCTTCCATGCATTTGGGACAAAACTGCCCCGCAAGCGAAATCTGATGCGTCTGTAGTCAATATAAATGGTTTTTGATAATCTGGATACTGTAATATTTGTGGTGAAAGTAGCATAGTCTTTAATGTTTCAAAGGCGGACTTGCATTGTTCTGACCACACAAAAACTGTATTTTTTCTTAATAATTTGTTCAAAGGACAACAAATATTTGCAAAACCAGGAATAAATCTCCTGTAATAATTACACATGGCTACAAAACTTCGAACTTGGTCTGCGTTTTGAGGTTGTGGGTAATTTTTTATTACATCAAATTTTGAATTATCAGGCAAGATACCTTTATCAGTGATTTTATGACCTAGAAATGTAACTTCTGCTTTGAAAAAATTACATTTTGAAGGGTTCAGTTTCAGGTTTCTTTGCCTGAAACATTCGAAAACATTCCTCAAGTTTTTCAGATGGTGTTCAATTGAACAACCTACGACAATAACATCGTCAATGTACAAGAATGCACACTCGGGACTCAAGCCACTGAGTGCTATTGACATCATTCGTTGGAAACTGTTTGGGCTTATATTTAGTCCAAACGGCAATCTTTTATACTGAAAATGTCCACGTTCCTGCAACGAGAACGCGGTGAACTCTCTGGAATTTTTCTCGATCTCAATCTGGTGAAAACCTGACATGAGATCAAGCGTCGAAAAATATTTGGCTCTGCCAAGTTGATCGAGAATATCGTCAATCCTTGGAAGAGGAAATTTATCCGCAAGCAATTTTTTGTTCAATTGACGAAAATCAACTACTAATCTCCATTTCTTTTCGGAAGTAGTTGACTTCTTGGGAACAAGTAATAATGGTGAGTTGTAACTAGACACCGAAGGTTCAATTATATCGTTTGCAATTAAATTATCTACTTGACGACAGATTTCTTCCTTGTGACACTGTGCATTCCGGTAGTTTTTAATGTATACCGGTGATTTATCTTTTAGGCTAATTTTTTGTTGATAAAAATTGTTACACGTTAATAAATCATCCTTTAAACTAAATATATCATTGTATTCGTGACATAATTGTTGTAAAGATTGTTTGGCGGATGCAGGTATATCGTTAAAATTTAGTTCTGCATTCAATTTTTCGATTCTATCTGTATTATTACAGTCAATTTTAGCTATGTAAAAGTCGTTAAGATTGGAAGTTTTTAAATTAAAATTTGCAAGTTGCACAGGATATTCATTAGTGTTTATAATTTTAGCATAAGGTGCGGAACTATTCACAATGGCGTTGGCACAAAACACGCCTGGTGCAAGCTCAGCGGAATTAATTATGACATCTCCATGAACATTAAAATTGTTTATCAATCTAAATACTTCAGATCTAGCTGGTATCCACGCAGACCCATTTAGATTATTGCAAATTGGGATTTCAAGTCGGATGTTATTTACGTATGCTGCTAAAATCCACGTATCGTAATTTATTTCACATCGGTATGTAGTAAGGAAATCTCTTCCCAGTATACCGTCAGTTGGTATCGGGAAATCGTCTTCTATCAGATGAAACAGGCTATTCACAGCTGTATTTTGTATATAAGAAAAACAATTGATTGTTCCTCTGCAAGTAGCTTCACCGGGTGTTATTCCGCGTAAAACGCAAGTATTATTTTGATTAATTGATATTGGACGTGAGATACATCGTGTTTTCAATAATGAAATGTCTGCTCCTGAATCTACCAGGAACGAACAGTTTTTATTAGATACGCTAATTGGCACATTAATGAAATTGGAGGCAGCTACATTGATTGTGTATACTGCCCTACTGTTCCAAAAAAAGGTTGATTTGGTTGAGTCATATTCGGTGGTTGTACTGTATTAGCGTTTGCGAAATGCTGACCTTGGCTTTGCACGCCCGGGGGCGGATTGGGAAAAACGTTTTGCATTGGTGAGCTCGATTGATTGTCAGCAAAATATATTCTGTTAAATTGTCGCGGATAACCGCGTGCATGACCACGGTTGTCTGTTCGGTAACGGTAGTTGTTGTTATTTGGGAACGGTCTACTTTGATTGTTATTAAAACGTATCGGGTATGATCCGTAACGCTGATTACTTTGATGGGAACCACGAGGAGCAACATTATAGTTCCCTCGGTTCTGAGTTTGTCGTTTTTGCATGATTCTTTTTGAATTTACGTGGAATACACGATTCATGCTGTTACTGGACTCGACACTATCCGGTAGCTCATTTACTTTCTGGATTGCCTCTTCGATTGTCGAAAATGTTCCTGCTTGCAGTATTATTTTTTCTGTCTCGTTAGATGTACTGTTAATCAAAGTTTCCAAACCTGCTTTGGTGGCTAACTTTTTAGCGGTCGCGTGAGGAACATTCTCTCTCACGTAAATATTGGTAAGCTTATTGCAAAGAATTTCCACTTCTTGACAATATTGTTGTTTTGACAATCCGCGTTTGACTGATTTAATTTTTGCCAATATCTGTTCTGCAGTAGTTTTACTTTCACAGGCAGATTTGATGAGATCAATCATCGCATCAATAGTAGTCCCTTGGATATTGTTAGGTAATGCATCTCGGGCTTTACCTGAAATTCTCGTTAAAAGGAATAGCTTTAACGTTCCGTGTTGTGCTTGGGTATACACCTTTTTCAAAAATTTTACACCGTCAATGAAAGCGGAAAGTTTTTTGGCATCGCCGTCGAATGGCATCAAGACCGATGCAGCTAGCTTGGCATCAAAAGGATTTTCGGTGGCCATTTCCACTTGTTTTAAATTATTAATTTTGGTTACTTTCCTAACTCGGACACTTTCTTTAATATATTCTATTGCGTTTCTTGATTGTCTAGTAAAAGTAAAAAATTCTTTATCTGGAATTTCGTCTTGGTTTTCTAAAAGAAGCTCATCTATTTCAGCGAATAAAATGATAGCCTTATTAAAATGTGCGTCAAGAGTATTACTGGAAATATTTTGATTTATAGATTTTCTAAAATGCTGTTCTATTTTTAGTAGAATTCCTACTTTTTCGATAATGGCCCTTTTCGGCATAACATTAGGAGATTTATAAAGATTTGTTCTACTTATCGTTTACTGCCAGTGTCCATCGCCACCTGTTGTTTCGCTGCATGTGCTGGTTCTGGAAGAGCGGCGGTTTCAGCTGACATCGGCATAAGTCTGCTCTTGGTCAATGCTACCTTTCCGATGCTTCTCGAGCGGTTTGACACACACGCATTGCACTATGTTCGGGTTCTGGTTGTGTAAATGTTCAACATCGTAAGAGGTGAATGCAATCTTATTAACACGGTAACGCGAAAAAAAACTAATACAAGAACATAGATGAAACTCAAAAGCAACGATTCTAGTTGTTTAGTTGTCCAGTTTTCTCGTAATGCTACGGCGCGGGTTTCGGTTTTTCAGCGTTGGCAGTAACACTAAACGGAATTGCATACAGTTTATTTTCTGACTGAGAAACGATAAGCTTAAAACGTGCGTTATTACGAGTTGATCCGACATAAGCGTGGTTTAAAAATTATTCATACCCGGTATATAATTCAATTTAAAACACAAACATACAATAAAATTATTGTATTCTTCCGACAGCCGGCTGGCGGAAGACTAAATCATATCAAGGGTTGCATAGCTCACATCACTTACCAATGTGAATCCAGATCTATGTAACTTCCTATCCCTTCCCTTCCCACTAACAAACGTCCTTCCTGTGACAACCGTGGGGATGCGGAGGTACACACGGTCTCTAGTAGCAACGGATGTCACACCAACATTCCTTTCCTTCCCTGATGACCGTAAGGACGTGGCCGGCGCCGGTACTGACAATATAAAGTTTTGAACCTTCAAAATTGCACATTGAGGATGGAAAGCTACACCCAGGCCCCATCCATTTGGTTCCCTGTGCAATGTTGACTGTTCTGGTTAGTAACGGAGTAGCAACTACGAATTGTACGGTCATCTCATGCTCATGCTCATGCTCAACATCGTAAGAGGTGAATGTCACTAAATTCTTCCTTTAGGAATACCCACAGAAGGTATCCCACTATTAATGATGTTAGCAAAATTGCTACGCTTAGCCAGGTCTTCATCTTTTCACTCATTTCGTCTTATGTTGTCAGTTCACTTAAATCGTTCTTCTTCACTCTTCACTAATTTGACTCCCTCTATGTTTAGCGTCTAAATGTTCGCGTACTTTTGTCCACTGTCTGTTCTTGTTCTTCGATTAATGCGCTGGTGCCGTAGATGTGGTGACGTTATTTAGGCTTATTGCCCGATCAACGACCCTTTGATTTTTGATTCGCTCGTACTTGACGATGAGTCGATACACTAGGAACAAGGTGGCTACACATATCACCGTTAGTAGAATGTATGCGATTAATTCTACCGATTTGGCGGTTTTTTCACTATGCACTTTTTCTTTTACGTTGCTGGCGTTGATGATACTCACGATCTGCTCGTGAGTCACCGGTTTCGGGGTTGACGATTCGTTTCCCATAGCTTAAGCTGCACTTTGACGGTTATTATTTTTGGACGACGTTTGCGGCGCACTTTAATCACTTATCTCTCGTCACGGTCAGCCATGAGGCATGTCGGACTTCGGATACAGAGATATATCTTCACAACGCGACTACTCGGTGTGGAGTTACGAATAGGAATGAATTTTATTTTACTTGACACTTAAGAACTAAGTTTTGAGTACAGCAGAAAATAGGAAGTAGGTAGGTTAAACAAGAATGGCAGAACGACGCGCTAGAGTTGTTTGGTAAACTACTCGAGTCTTGCATATGCGTGTAATTTATTGCGCGCATATGGAAGCACTTTAAGAAGGTTATGGAAACAAGGAAAAGGTTTCGTTACTGACTGCATGTTTTGGTAGGCAAAGAATTTGGATGGAGGTTTCGGGTTTTTTGTGTCACGCTGAGAAAGTGTTTAATTTATGACGGAAAGTTATATTGTTTTATGATAAAGTCCGAGAAATGTTGAAACGAGATTTGTGGGAGAACTGTGCCACGACAAATACACTAGACCCATATGGCATAAGCTTAAATAACCATGGAAGATCATAAATCAATAATAACACATACTGTGTTCGTTTTCCTTCCAAATTTATGGTTAAACTGTTTTATAACCATTTGCTATGTGGTGAATTGTCTGAAAAACATGATAGTATATTGACAGTAAGCTTTACGGTTTTGCGAAAAATTTGTTCGAGAAAACGAGAGATTTTTTATGGTAACCAATCTTAACCGCCTATTCCACATACTGTAAATTGGCGGATTACCATTTGTCAAACTGGCAAATCTGTACATGGTATGGTTATCATACTGTTATCTCACACAGTCTGAGAAATGGTTCAATGGCAATTGCTAATGGTCATCTACAGTATGAGAAACGTTGCGTTTAAAGTTAGTGATTATGCGGGTTGTGAATGTGATTTCGTGTGTGGCTCACAACATCAAACAAAAGCTGCGTTTGTTGATTACACGCTCGTTTCAATTTGCCAGAGTATCTGTACGCATAAATCTCATTACGAGATTGAGAAAAGTTGGCTGTGTGTACATGGAATTTCCTTGAGCTTGAGACTCGCGATGTTGGTGCACATCACATTAGCATTGCGAGTCTCAATGAGACATCTCAATGAGACAAGCTCCAGGAGGGTCTGGTGCAGCTTGTTATAACCCGACACCGACTTGATACACTCGCTAAACCTTCACTAGGATTACATTTACAGATAATGTTCATCTGGGATTGGGTTGACGTATTCCAGGAGTGGAAAGGATTCTGGTTATAAGTATTCTGGGGCAGATGGAAAGCAGCCGGAGGTTGTTTTACGACGGGAAACGTGGTACCTAAGAGGAACAATCCTGGAACGAGCGTCTTTCCTAGTTATGTGAGTACATATGTCCAATGTTCATAATGTTTTGAGAAATTGCATAAGAGTGCTGTAGATACTCGTTTGGTCAGTTCGTGTGCTTGCGATTGGTGATTTTGTGGTCGTGTTTTGATTGACCAACGGAGGAATGAAGGGAAATGGTCCTAACATTCTTCAATTCATAGATTATAATCGGCGGGTTCCGTCTTTTTTCACTTCACATAAATGTACCATAATTGGTTTGCCAAGTAGAGCCTGGAGCGACTAGAAACGAGAACAGTTTTTGTGTTTCCTCTGTAGCTATTCAGTGTCGCCCCAGAGTCAAATAATACGGTTTATTCTGGTAAAAATTTGTAAAAAAATGGGTTCAATATGATCTACACAAGCAAGTTGAACGTGTGCACCCAGTGCCGCAGAGCTGTGTACCTTACATAGTTTCTAATCGATGTAACCAAAACCAATATTCATTGGATCTCCAATTCACCCAAGTTTGCGAGCGGTCTGCGAAAGGGTGAGGAGGTTACGAACCACTTCGGTAACCCCCAAAGAAACGTCAAAATCCAAACCCACCTCCGCCATTACCGCTCGTGGATAAATATATTGAATCCCTAGATATTTGTCGATCTCGCTATTTCTGCCTTAATTCTAGGATGGGATCAGGTTCACAAGATATCTGGGCCTCTAAAATAATTCCTCTGCAATTCGTTTCAACTGACAAATGTCTCAATGAGACGAGTCTCACGAGACGTCTCATTGAGGCACGTACACACATTTTTTTATGAGCATGCTATGATCTCAAATCACGCAAATTTTCTTGAGACGCATTTTCAACCAGCGCATGGCACACTGTCTCATTCATGTATACATGAGATTTCAGACACTCTGCAATTTGCACGAATATGAGTATAAGGCAGTTAGATGTTGGCTACGATAAATTTCATTGATGCCAGGGGCCTGGAACCAGGCCCCTGGCATCAATGAAATTTATCGTACACGCTAACCTGAAACTACCCATCGCCTGGGTCGATTCTACCCGGATTTTCATGTTGTTAGCAGTTGTCAGAATCTGGGTAATCCGAAAACCCAGATTGGTTGAATCTGGGTAAAGATCTGGGTAATCGGCACTTTGTCACTTTCCGGCTTGAGAATATGGCAGCGATCAGGCGAACGCAGGCAATTATGGATGTTTCCACGGAAAATATGAGGATAAATGACGGGAAAACAGTGAAATTCTTCCAGGGAACTGTTTTCCTGCATCAGGTAAGTGAAAAGCACATGGGAATTAGGAGCTTTTTATCAAAAATCTAAATTGGAAATAAATTAACAAAATCAAGGTCCCAGAGGAGCTGGGTACCGGTTACCCAGATTTTGCAACCAACATCGGTAACCCACCCAGGTAACCACTAAGCACTCCCAAGTAACCACTAAGCCGTAAAAATTGGCACCAAGTTGGTTCTATATTCACATGAAGAGCAATGTTAACAGAGCTTACCAGAACTACATCCTATAATAGATCTGCTTAAAAGCCAATTTTGGCGAAATATTCGGCTGATATACGGCCAGCTTCAATCTGCGTACCAAGTCTCTGGTGGAAGAGTTGTCAAATGAGAGTCAGAAAAAAAAAGCAAAAAAAAGAAAGTTATTTACCTTCTTTTTTTTTGTTCTGGATGTTTTTTCCATTGAAGTTTTTTTTCGATTTTTACGGCCTGACCCAGATTCGATCTGATATCCTCGGGATTGTTATTTCTAAGTGGATTTCGTCACATTTCCCATCTGCTCCATCGATGAACCAACAGATCGGTTGGCTCAGCACCGTATTTAAAGAAAAGCAGACAAGTTGGTACAGCGTTGATGTTCCGGACGATCCGATGTTCAGATCGGAAATCGGGCACAAAGTGTCCGCATTCGATGTATAAAATGGTTTTATGGATGGCTGAGAGAGATTTGTAGGAGATGCAGCTAGGGAAGTTTGGGAGGTTGACGACCCAAGTAACCACTAAGCCCTGTCGTAAGCTGTCTAAAGGTCATAAAAAAGCTTTTCCGTGTCAATAGGCTCTATAGAAAATTTTCAAATGTTCTCAGGCATTCCCAAGTAACCACTAAGCCCTGTCGTAAGCTGTCTAAAGGTCATAAAAAAGCTTTTCCGTGTCAATAGGCTCTATAGAAAATTTTCAAATGTTCTCAGGCATTATAAATAGTAAGCACTGAAATAAGCCGTATATTAGTATATGACGCTATGCTATAGTGCTTGTAAACCCAGTGTCTATGAGCCGAATAAGAAGCCTCACAGTGCTGTTAAAAGGCTTGGCCTGCATGACGTTTATATCAATCAAAGCTGATTTCAAGCAAAACAAAAATAAACCACCGACTGATCCGGAGCAAAACGATCAAATATCCTCGGAAATTTCTTCCGATCAATAGGGTGTTTGAAGCTTGTTATCAGACACTTTAAGCATTGAATTGATACAGAAAATGTATAACTACTTTCTCGATTATATTATTAATGCATCGGATGTTAATCTGTGGAGTATCAATCGTTTTATCCACATCCACAGACGAACACCAAAACTAATCGATGAGCGATGAGCCCCATTTTGATTATCCTGTTATTGAACCTCGTCAACCTCCCAAACTTCCCTAGCTGCATCTCCTACAAATCTCTCTCAGCCATCCATAAAACCATTTTATACATCGAATGCGGACACTTTGTGCCCGATTTCCGATCTGAACATCGGATCGTCCGGAACATCAACGCTGTACCAACTTTTCTGCTTTTCTTTAAATACGGTGCTGAGCCAACCGATCTGTTGGTTCATCGATGGAGCAGATGGGAAATGTGACGAAATCCACTTAGAAATAACAATCCCGAGGATATCAGATCGAATCTGGGTCAGGCCGTAAAAATCGAAAAAAAAACTTCAATGGAAAAAACATCCAGAACAAAAAAAAAGAAGGTAAATAACTTTCTTTTTTTTGTTTTTTTTTTTTCTGACTCTCATTTGACAACTCTTCCACCAGAGACTTGGTACGCAGATTGAAGCTGGCCGTATATCAGCCGAATATTTCGCCAAAATTGGCTTTTAAGCAGATCTATTATAGGATGTAGTTCTGGTAAGCTCTGTTAACATTGCTCTTCATGTGAATATAGAACCAACTTGGTGCCAATTTTTACGGCTTAGTGGTTACTTGGGTTATAAATAGTAAGCACTGAAATAAGCCGTATATTAGTATATGACGCTATGCTATAGTGCTTGTAAACCCAGTGTCTATGAGCCGAATAAGAAGCCTCACAGTGCTGTTAAAAGGCTTGGCCTGCATGACGTTTATATCAATCAAAGCTGATTTCAAGCAAAACAAAAATAAACCACCGACTTGATATAAACGGGCACAAAGTGTCCGCATTCGATGTATAAAATGGTTTTATGGATGGCTGAGAGAGATTTGTAGGAGATTCAGCTAGGGAAGTTTGGGAGGTTGACGAGGTTCAATAACAGGATAATCAAAATGGGGCTCATCGCTCATCGATTAGTTTTGGTGTTCGTCTGTGGATGTGGATAAAACGATTGATACTCCACAGATTAACATCCGATGCATTAATAATATAATCGAGAAAGTAGTTATACATTTTCTGTATCAATTCAATGCTTAAAGTGTCTGATAACAAGCTTCAAACACCCTATTGATCGGAAGAAATTTCCGAGGATATTTGATCGTCTTGCTCCGGATCAGTCGGTGGTTTATTTTTGTTTTGCTTGAAATCAGCTTTGATTGATATAAACGTCATGCAGGCCAAGCCTTTTAACAGCACTGTGAGGCTTCTTATTCGGCTCATAGACACTGGGTTTACAAGCACTATAGCATAGCGTCATATACTAATATACGGCTTATTTCAGTGCTTACTATTTATAATGCCTGAGAACATTTGAAAATTTTCTATAGAGCCTATTGACACGGAAAAGCTTTTTTATGACCTTTAGACAGCTTACGACAGGGCTTAGTGGTTACTTGGGCTGTTCTGAGCATTATAACAGCCATATAACAGCTTTTCAGTGCTAAATAGCTCTATATAAGCATTCCTAATGCTTATGGGCACTATAACCAGTAAGAACTAAATTAAGCCCTGTAAGCCTATATAAAGCCTACAAGCTGTAAAGAAGTTTGTCAGTGCTGTCACAGGGCTTGGAGCACATGACGTTTATATCAATCAAAATAGATTTCGACCAAAACAGACTCGAGTCGGTCATGATCAATACATTTTAAACATCCATGTTGGAATGTTTATCGGAATGGTGTTGTTAAATAGATAATGGAATCTGGTTATGTTAATTATTCCATTTTTTTTCAATCAAGACAAACTCCAGCTCGTTTCCCTATTCTTCTGAAACGTTTCCCGAAAATTTATATAAACATTGCTTCTCCTGCTTCATTTCCTGCGTTCGTCACCACCCAAGTAACCATTAAGCCGTAAAAATGGCATTAAGTCGGCTCTATAGTCGAATGTAGAGCCTGGCTAACAGAGCTAATTAGTTCTATATCCTCTTATAGAGCTGCTCAAAAGCCACTTTTGGCGAATTATTCGGCTGATATACGGCCAACTTTAAAATATCGTACCAAGTCTCTGGAGCGAAAGTTGTCAAAAGTGAGACAAAGAAAAAAGAAAAAAAAATTGTTTATCTTCTGTTCTTTTCTAACTTCTTTCGCTTCAATTGAAGTTGCTTTTTTGCTACTTCATCCAGATTCTAGCTGTTGTCCTCCGAGTTTCTGATCAAATCTGTTGCCTTTCTCATCTGCTCCACCAATGCACCATGGGAATGGTGTGATCAAACTAGTATTTAAACCATGAAAAACAAAATAGTTTGGGCATTTCGAGGGTTGAAAATGATATGGGATGAGGATGATTCAGTGGTTGGTGGTGACGAACGCAGGAATTGATGCAGGAGAAGCAATGTTTATATAAATGGTCGGGAAACGTTCACAAGAGGGAAACGAGCTGGAGTTTGTCTTGATTGAAAAAAAAATGGAATAATCAAGATAACCAAATTCCATTATCTTTTAACAACATCATTCCGATAAACATGCCAACAACAAAAATAATCCCGTTTCGTCAATCCCGTCCGACATGGATGTTTAAAATGTATTGATCATGACCGACTCGAGTCTGTTTTGGTCGAAATCTATTTTGATTGATATAAACGTCATGTGCTCCAAGCCCCGTGACAGCACTGACAAACTTCTTTACAGCTTGTAGGCTTTATATAGGCTTACAGTGCTTAATTTAGTTCTTACTGGTTATAGTGCCTATAAGCATTAGGAATGCTTATATAGAGCTACTTAGCACTGAAAAGCTGTTTAATGGCCGTTATAATGCTCAGAACAGTGCTTAGTGGTTACCTGGGCACCAAGCTTACCACTGAATCATCCTCATCCCATATCATTTTCAACCCTCGAAATGCCCAAACTGTTTTGTTTTTCATGGTTTAAATACTAGTTTGATCACACCATTCCCATGGTGCATTGGTGGAGCAGATGAGAAAGGGAACAGACTTGGACTTGATCAGGAACCCGGAGGACAACAGCTAGAATCTGGATGAAGTAGCAAAAAAGCAACTTCAATGGAAGCGAAGGAAGTTAGAAAAGAACAGGAGATAAACAAAATATTTTTTTCTTTTTTCTTTGTCTCACTTTTGACAACTTTCGCTCCAGAGACTTGGTACGATATTTCAAAGTTGGCCGTATATCAGCCGAATAATTCGCCAAAAGTGGCTTTTGAGCAGCTCTATAAGAGGATATAGAACCAATTAGCTCTGTTAGCCAGGTTCTACATTCGACTATAGAGCCGATTTAATGCCATTTTTACGGCTTGATGGTTACTTGGGCAGATTTGAGTAAAGGTGCCTTTACTCAGATTAGAGTAACTGCAGTTTTGCTCAATCTGGGTCGCTTTGACACCAATCTGGGTAACCGAGGGTTAGCGTGTAGCCAACATCTAACTGCCTTATACTCATATTCGTGAAAATTGAAACGAGCGTGTAATCAACAAACGCCTCAAGTAACCATTAAGCCGTAAAAATGGCATTAAATCGGCTCTATAGTCGAATGTAGAACCTGGCTAACAGAGCTAATTGGTTCTATATCCTCTTATAGAGCTGCTCAAAAGCCACTTTTGGCGAATTATTCGGCTGATATACGGCCAACTTTGAAATATCGTACCAAGTCTCTGGAGCGAAAGTTGTCAAAAGTGAGACAAAGAAAAAAGAAAAAAAATATTTTGTTTATCTCCTGTTCTTTTCTAACTTCCTTCGCTTCCATTGAAGTTGCTTTTTTGCTACTTCATCCAGATTCTAGCTGTTGTCCTCCGGGTTCCTGATCAAGTCCAAGTCTGTTCCCTTTCTCATCTGCTCCACCAATGCACCATGGGAATGGTGTGATCAAACTAGTATTTAAACCATGAAAAACAAAACAGTTTGGGCATTTCGAGGGTTGAAAATGATATGTGATGAGGATGATTCAGTGGTAAGCTTGGTGGTGACGAACGCAGGAAATGAAGCAGGAGATGCAATGTTTATATAAATTTTCGGGAAACGTTTCAGAAGAATAGGGAAACGAGCTGGAGTTTGTCTTGATTGAAAAAAAATGGAATAATTAACATAACCAGATTCCATTATCTATTTAACAACACCATTCCGATAAACATTCCAACATGGATGTTTAAAATGTATTGATCATGACCGACTCGAGTCTGTTTTGGTCGAAATCTATTTTGATTGATATAAACGTCATGTGCTCCAAGCCCTGTGACAGCACTGACAAACTTCTTTACAGCTTGTAGGCTTTATATAGGCTTACAGGGCTTAATTTAGTTCTTACTGGTTATAGTGCCCATTGTAGTATCCAGAGATGACAGAGTAGAAAAAGCGATATATTCATAGTTTTATTTTGTATTGCATTTTCTTAGCGTACACGCATGCGTTTATCTGAGCGTGCATGAATGGAATTTTATAAACGTGCTCACGGGCTAACGCGCGTAACGCACCCTAAACGTCAGATAGATTGACTCGTGCTTGATAGATGAGGATGCTTCAGTTTAGTGAAGATTGTTGTGACGGACGGATGTTCGTCGTCGTGCGCGTTAAAATTTGGAAAAACAATTCGGCTGATGGCGGATCGGCCGAATGGTAAAAAAAAGTGTCGGATACCACAATGACGCAGCCGGTTTGGAGCCGTAGCGCTCCCACTGTTTTGTAAAGTGCTAATAGGTTTGTATTATTGTGAAAAGGATACAGATTCCCCCGGTAAGACTCCCTGACAAAAGATCTGGGGAGTAGGCCGGGAGGTAAGAAAAGATTCCCCCCCGGTAAGACTCCCTGACGGAAAATCAGTGGAGTAGGCCGGGAGGTGAAAAAGAAAATATTCCCCCAGGAGAGACTCCCAGACGGAAGGGCACTGGAGTAGGCCGGGAGGAGAAAACGCAAAGATTCCCCCGGTAAGACAAAAGATCTGTGGAGTAGGCCGGGAGGTAAGAAGAAAAGATTCCCCCCGGTAAGACTCCCTGACGGAAAATCAGTGGAGTAGGCCGGGAGGTGAAAAAGAAAATATTCCCCCGGTAAGACTCCCTGACGGAAGGGCACTGGAGTAGGCCGGGAGGAGAAAACGCAAAGATTCCCCCGGTAAGACAAAAGATCTGTGGAGTAGGCCGGGAGGTAAGAAGAAAAGATTCCCCCCGGTAAGACTCCCTGACGGAAAATCAGTGGAGTAGGCCGGGAGGTGAAAAAGTAAATATTCCGCCGGTAAGACTTCCTGACGGAAGGGCAGTAAAGTAGGACCGGGAGCCAAGAACAAATGATTCCCCGGAAAGGCTCCCTGACTAAAGGGCAGAGGAGTAGCCCGGGAGGTATGATCACAGACAAACAGAGGATGTGTGATGATTGTCACAGACAGAGGATTTGTGATAATGATCACAGACAAACAGAGGATGTGATGTTGATTACAGACAAACAGAGGAAGTGTGATGATGATCACAGACAAACAGAGGATGTGTGATGATGATCACAGACAAACAGAGGATGTGTGATGATGATCACAGACAAACAGAGGATGTGTGATTATGATCACAGACAAACAGACGATGTGTGATGATGATCACAGACAGAGGATTTTTGACGATGATCACAGACAAACAGAGGATGAGTAATTATGATCACAGACAAACAGAGGATGTGTGATGTCGATCACAGACAAACAGAGGATTTGTGATGATGATCACAGACAAACAGAGGATGTGTGATGATGATCACAGACAAACAGACGATGTGTGATGATGATCACAGACAAACAAATGATGATCACAGACAAACAGACGATGTGTGATGATGATCACAGACAGAGGATTTGTGATGATGATCACAGACAAACAGAGGATGTGTGATGATGATCACAGACAAACCTGTGATGATGATCACAGACAAACAGAGGATGTGTGATGATGATCACAGACAAACAGAGGATGTGTGATGATGATCACAGAGGATTTTTGACGATGATCACAGACAAACAGAGGATGTGTGATGATGATCACAGACAAACAGAGGATGTGTGATGATGATCACAGACAAACAGAGGATGTGTGATGATGATCACAGACAAACAGAGGATGTGTGATTATGATCACAGACAAACAGACGATGTGTGATGATGATCACAGACAGAGGATTTTTGACGATGATCACAGACAAACAGAGGATGAGTAATTATGATCACAGACAAACAAAGGATGTGTGATGTCGATCACAGACAAACAGAAGATTTGTGATGATGATCACAGACAAACAGAGGATGTGTGATGATGATCACAGACAAACAGACGATGTGTGATGATGATCACAGACAAACAAATGATGATCACAGACAAACAGACGATGTGTGATGATGATCACAGACAGAGGATTTGTGATGATGATCACAGACAAACAGAGGATGTGTGATGATGATCACAGACAAACAAAGGATGATGATCACAGACAAACAGAGGATGTGTGATGATGATCACAGAGGATTTTTGACGATGATCACAGACAAACAGAGGATGTGTGATGATGATCACAGACAAACAGAGGATGTGTGATGATGATCACAGACAAACAGAGGATGTGTGATTATGATCACAGACAAACAGACGATGTGTGATGATGATCACAGACAAACAGAGGATGTGTGATGATGATCACAGACAAACAGACGATGTGTGATGATGATCACAGACAAACAGACGATGTGTGATAATGATCACAGACAAACAGACGATGTGTGATGATGATCACAGACAAACAGACGATGCGTTATGATAATCACAGACAGAGGATTTTTGACGATGATCACAGACAAACAGAGGATGTGTAATTATGATCACAGACAGAGGATTTTTGACGATGATCACAGACAAACAGAGGATGTGTAATTATGATCACAGACAAACAGAGGATGTGTGATGTTGATCACAGACAAACAGACGATGTGTGATGATGATCACAGACAGAGGATTTGTGATGATGATCACAGACAAACAGAGGATGTGTGATGATGATCACAGACAAACAGAGGATGTGTGATGATGATCACAGACAAACAGACGATGTGTGATGATGATCACAGACAGAGGATGTGTGATTATGATCACAGACAAACAGAGGATGTGTGATGATGATCACAGACAAACAGAGGATGTGTGCCGGGACTAAAGGGCAGAGGAGTAGCCCGGGAGGTATGATCACAGACAAACAGAGGATGTGTGATGATTGTCACAGACAGAGGATTTGTGATAATGATCACAGACAAACAGAGGATGTGATGTTGATTACAGACAAACAGAGGAAGTGTGATGATGATCACAGACAAACAGAGGATGTGTGATGATGATCACAGACAAACAGAGGATGTGTGATGATGATCACAGACAAACAGAGGATGTGTGATTATGATCACAGACAAACAGACGATGTGTGATGATGATCACAGACAGAGGATTTTTGACGATGATCACAGACAAACAGAGGATGAGTAATTATGATCACAGACAAACAGAGGATGTGTGATGTCGATCACAGACAAACAGAGGATTTGTGATGATGATCACAGACAAACAGAGGATGTGTGATGATGATCACAGACAAACAGACGATGTGTGATGATGATCACAGACAAACAAATGATGATCACAGACAAACAGACGATGTGTGATGATGATCACAGACAGAGGATTTGTGATGATGATCACAGACAAACAGAGGATGTGTGATGATGATCACAGACAAACCTGTGATGATGATCACAGACAAACAGAGGATGTGTGATGATGATCACAGACAAACAGAGGATGTGTGATGATGATCACAGAGGATTTTTGACGATGATCACAGACAAACAGAGGATGTGTGATGATGATCACAGACAAACAGAGGATGTGTGATGATGATCACAGACAAACAGAGGATGTGTGATGATGATCACAGACAAACAGAGGATGTGTGATTATGATCACAGACAAACAGACGATGTGTGATGATGATCACAGACAGAGGATTTTTGACGATGATCACAGACAAACAGAGGATGAGTAATTATGATCACAGACAAACAAAGGATGTGTGATGTCGATCACAGACAAACAGAGGATTTGTGATGATGATCACAGACAAACAGAGGATGTGTGATGATGATCACAGACAAACAGACGATGTGTGATGATGATCACAGACAAACAAATGATGATCACAGACAAACAGACGATGTGTGATGATGATCACAGACAGAGGATTTGTGATGATGATCACAGACAAACAGAGGATGTGTGATGATGATCACAGACAAACAGAGGATGATGATCACAGACAAACAGAGGATGTGTGATGATGATCACAGAGGATTTTTGACGATGATCACAGACAAACAGAGGATGTGTGATGATGATCACAGACAAACAGAGGATGTGTGATGATGATCACAGACAAACAGAGGATGTGTGATTATGATCACAGACAAACAGACGATGTGTGATGATGATCACAGACAAACAGAGGATGTGTGATGATGATCACAGACAAACAGACGATGTGTGATGATGATCACAGACAAACAGACGATGTGTGATAATGATCACAGACAAACAGACGATGTGTGATGATGATCACAGACAAACAGACGATGCGTTATGATGATCACAGACAGAGGATTTTTGACGATGATCACAGACAAACAGAGGATGTGTAATTATGATCACAGACAGAGGATTTTTGACGATGATCACAGACAAACAGAGGATGTGTAATTATGATCACAGACAAACAGAGGATGTGTGATGTTGATCACAGACAAACAGACGATGTGTGATGATGATCACAGACAGAGGATTTGTGATGATGATCACAGACAAACAGAGGATGTGTGATGATGATCACAGACAAACAGAGGATGTGTGATGATGATCACAGACAAACAGACGATGTGTGATGATGATCACAGACAGAGGATGTGTGATTATGATCACAGACAAACAGAGGATGTGTGATGATGATCACAGACAAACAGAGGATGTGTGATGATGATCACAGACAAACATAGGATGTGTGATGATGATCACAGACAAACAGAGGATGTGTGATGATGATCACAGACAAACAGACGATGTGTGATGATGATCACAGGCAAACAGAGGATGTGTGATGATGATCACAGACAAACAGAGGATGTGTGATGATGATCACAGACAAACAGAGGATGTGTGATGATGATCACAGACAAACAGACGATGTGTGATGATGATCACAGACAGAGGATTTGTGATGATGATCACAGACGAACAGAGGATGTGTGATGATGATCACAGACAAACAGAGGATTTTTGACGATGATCACAGACAAACAGAGGATGTGTAATTATGATCACAGACAAACAGAGGATGTGTGATGTTGATCACAGACAAACAGAGGATGTGTGATGATGATCACAGACAAACAGACGATGTGTGATGATGATCACAGACAGAGGATTTGTGATGATGATCACAGACAAACAGACGATGTGTGATGATGATCACAGACAGAGGATTTGTGATGATGATCACAGACAAACAGAGGATGTGTGATGATGATCACAGACAAACAGAGGATGTGTGATGATGATCACAGACAAACAGACGATGTGTGATGATGATCACAGACAGAGGATTTGTGATGATGATCACAGACAAACAGAGGATGTGTTATGATGATCACAGACAAACAGACGATGTGTTATGATGATCACAGACAGAGGATGTGTGATGATCACAGACAAACAGAGGATGTGTGATGATGATCATATAAAAACAGAGGTTCTGTGATTATGATCACGATCACAGACAAACAGAGGATGTGTGATGATGATCACAGACAAACAGACGATGTGTGATGATGATCACAGACAGAGGATGTGTGATTATGATCACAGACAAACAGAGGATGTGTGATGATGATCACAGACAAACAGAGGATGTGTGATGATGATCACAGACAAACATAGGATGTGTGATGATGATCACAGACAAACAGAGGATGTGTGATGATGATCACAGACAAACAGACGATGTGTGATGATGATCACAGGCAAACAGAGGATGTGTGATGATGATCACAGACAAACAGAGGATGTGTGATGATGATCACAGACAAACAGAGGATGTGTGATGATGATCACAGACAAACAGACGATGTGTGATGATGATCACAGACAGAGGATTTGTGATGATGATCACAGACAAACAGACGATGTGTGATGATGATCACAGACAGAGGATTTGTGATGATGATCACAGACGAACAGAGGATGTGTGATGATGATCACAGACAAACAGAGGATTTTTGACAATGATCACAGACAAACAGAGGATGTGTAATTATGATCACAGACAAACAGAGGATGTGTGATGTTGATCACAGACAAACAGAGGATGTGTGATGATGATCACAGACAAACAGACGATGTGTGATGATGATCACAGACAGAGGATTTGTGATGATGATCACAGATAAACAGAGGATGTGTGACAATGATCACAGACAAACAGAGGATGTGTGATGATGATCACAGACAAAGGATTTGTGATGATCACAGACAAACAGAGGATGTGTGATGATGATCACGGACATACATGAGATGTGTGATAATGATTACGGACATACATAGGATGTGTGATGATGATCACATACAAACAGAGCATGTGTGCTGATGATGATGATGATAATGAGGATGACGATGATTTTTTTTGCCATTAGAGTAGAGAGGAAGGCGGATGTAGTATCCAGAGATGACAGAGTAGAAAAAGCGATATATTCTTAGTTTTATTTTGTATTGCATTTTCTTAGCGTACACGCATGCGTTTATCTGAGCGTGCATGAATGGAATTTTATAAACGTGCTCACGGGCTAACGCGCGTAACGCCCGCATAGAAAAATACGATCAATGGAATAATTCATATCATAAGATATTTGTTCGTGGAATGATTATTATAAATGTTGTAATAGTTCAAACATTGGATTATTGAAGTTGGCAAATTGGCATTATTCAATATTTTTCAGATATCATATTACTTATGATAATGATACGTCAAATAGTGTATTTATCATTTTTAATAATATGTTTTTGTACGGTGGGCAAACAAAAGCACTCTTGCCGAGCTTTTACGCTGTTTAATCATTGCAATCGTCTTGGAATTGGTAAAATAAATCCATCTGTGTAACTGAGTTGCTTGAATTCCCACACTGGGTTCTAACGAATATCACTTTGCGGCAAATTTCTGCTTCTTTTGATGTCTTTTGTTTTTGCGCGTAAGCAGCAGCCGTTGAGGATTATTAATTGCGAATTATTTGAAAAATTCTCTTGAAAACTCACCAGCACTCACCTGGGGGGCAGCCCAGCATGCAAAAGTCGAGCTTTTGATCAAAGGTCGATCGGTTGTTGATACCGGACACTAAACTCCAAAGGTTCCTCATTACACTAGACTAGAGGATTCTCCTATCACAAACTTCTGTAATTCCAAATCTTTCCTAACCGCTTCTCCAGGCGAAGAACATCTATACATTAGAAGCAACCGCGAGCACTGATCCGGTTTGGAGTAGTGAATAAGCACCGCGCGACGAGTAGTGGAAGCAACATCCGAAATCACACAACAGTTCGATTCCCGGTTCAACAAAATACTTAATAAAAAAAACAGAAACTAAACAATCATTCACATAATCGTAGACAAATTTGACAGTGCTCGACAAATGCCCGCAGGGGTGTGCTTTTTTTCAGTCGGCAAAACAGATTTGATGAAATATTTCCATTTTGTTTTTAGTATTCGTTGTATCATAATGTCGATGATAAAGTAATCATAACATGTATAATTCCGCAAAATATTTGTTCGAGGAAAATGGCATTTTTGAATGGTAACGATACTTAACAACCCATTCAGTCTATCATTAAAACATCGATAATGGTAACTGCTATCATTAATATGATTTGTTGTATCATGCATTTATCATCCAGTTTACGATAACACGTATGATCAGAAAATGATACACTGTTAAATTGATGTATGATACCGTTTTATTCGGGCGCACCCTAAACGTCAGATAGATTGACTCGTGCTTGATAGATGAGGATGCTTCAGTTTAGTGAAGATTGTTGTGACGGACGGATGTTCGTCGTCGTGCGCGTTAAAATTTGGAAAAACAATTCGGCTGATGGCGGATCGGCCGAATGGTAAAAAAAAGTGTCGGATACCACACCCATAAGCATTAGGAATGCTTATATAGAGCTATTTAGCACTGAAAAGCTGTTATATGGCTGTTATAATGCTCAGAACAGTGCTTAGTGGTTACCTGGGGCAGCTTTTGTTTGATGTTGTGAGCCACACACGAAATCACATTTACAATGCGTGTTTGTTGGGTTGCTTTATTCAACTAATCTCATGCTCCTCTTACCGTACATTAATATTAAAGCGAGTTTGAAGTGTTTTGTGATCATAAGCGGTGGAAAAAATGATTCCAAAAACTGATCAACAAACCAAAATAAACGTTAAACAAAAAATGGTTGATGTTTTCGCATTTGACAGTGGGCGCACCCAGGACATCCTGTCTACCATGATTCCAATGCATTGATATAGGCCGTGTCATGGGCCTGCCTGGAACTTAGAGTGTAAATAAAAAAAATGATGGTTTTTACCTATTAATGGTTTTTGAAAATAATCGTGTAATAGGAGTCTCAGCGGTTTCGCGCTTCGTTGTTGATGGTTTTCACTAGAGTCAGTCTAGTTAGAGTCTGGCGGACTGTCACTTTCGATCGGAGCCAATCGAGCATGACGTCACGGTGTTGCATTTATCGGTGAGGACACTATGACGTCATGCTCGATTGGCTCCGGTCGAAAGTGACAGTCCGCCAGACTCTAATTATAGGGACTCTAGTTTTCACGCTAAGGTCAGGTTACCCAAATATGGGTAAATTTTACCCATAATCGTCGAAAAGTGCACATTCGCATTTTATGGGTAAAGGCGCTTTACCCATATTTGGGTATGATGCGTCTACGACTCGTATGATTCTTTCTTCCCTCTTTCAAACAATCCTATGTTCCACCAAAGCATCCACCTATTCGGCACATATTTTCCAACGAAATGATAAATAATTGGTGATTTTTTGATGGACAAGTTCATAATCCAATCCAGCTGCAGTAATGTTTTCTTTTGTGCTTTTGGATGAGTAGGGGAAAATGAAGAAACAAATAAGATGCACAAATTTGTAAACAGAAGCATAGGCTCTGTAAGAGAGAGACAATATGTGTTGCCAAATGCGTAACATATCTCCCAACCTTTTTGCTCCTAGCATTTAAAGAGCAGTTGAAAAGCATTCTGTATGCTTCCAAGTGAAACCACTTCAAGCCGTTGAAATGCTTATTAACAGCCAAAAGCTTTTGAGCAGCACAGCTTATGCTAACTCAAGGCAGCTATGCATTCGAACTGCTTATGTAGGGCAGCAAGCAGTTTAAATGCATAATACGGGCTGATACACGGCTTATTCAAATGCTTAGTGGTTACCTGGGATGCTTGTAAGAATCACAGAACCAACTTTCGGATGAATCCGTGAAGGAACTCCGTGACATTCCAGGATGAGCTGATGAAGGAATCCCAGTAAAAGTTCCGGAAGGTATCCGAGAAAAAAAACGTGGAGATTCCAGAAAGAATTCCGCTAGCAAATGTTTTGCCTCGCATTTGGCTTTTGGTGAAAAAAAAAACTGTTTGGCCACGATCAAAACGTTGCATGCTTCTGTTCTGGTTGGCAAAATGCGTGTACCAAATTGGATTACGTCTGTGGGATTACTTAAAAATGCATTTGATTAGATTTCCAGTACGAGATTATTGTCGGTTTGCTAAATAATGTGGTAAATAATTTAGAACATTCGAAAACTTCGATTGACTGTCGAACGATAAACTGCAACGATCGACGCGCCAGCATCTTTTGAATAGTGGAGGGTGTAGGTACCGTTTTCGCGGTGTTGTTTACGGTGAAGCAACACCGCGAAAAAGGTACCTGTGCTCTCCAACATTCGAAAAATGGTGGCGCGTCGATCGTTCTACACTCTGAAATAATAGAAATCGTGTTAAGTTTAAAATATAGTCGTTTTTGTCATTAACGTCATTTAAACGTGTCCTAGTATAAAAAGTATACTGTTGTAACTTAATAATTTAAACTTGATCAAATTAAAGCAGAAGTATTTTTGCCAGAGTATTAGCCTGAGTCGGAAAACTGTTGCTTTGATCTTCGCCATTTCCAGTTGTGACTTGTCCACTTCAATTTCCATTTTTTTGGCGAAAAAAACTTGGAAAAAACGAGTCATATTTTCATTATTTCAGTGGGAAATTATTTGCAGCAGCATATTTTAACTCAAGTAAGTTGATTTCAGTCGAAGCTGTTTGTGAAAACTAGAAAAAAAAACTGTTGATTTACAAACTTATTTTCTTTCAGGCTGGCATTGCAACGCGGGACGAAACGCATCCGAAAGGAATGTGCCTCCACCGGAATCCGAGTTACATAACGAATTCAGTGAACCGCTGGTCGTCGGATGGTGCTGAGAAGCTCCCGCATCCGGAAGATTAACAAGCGAGGGCAGAATCCAATAACCACTTCGGAACGCGTGAGATGTACATCATCAGCAGAAGAAGAAAATGTAATGCACCGAGAAAGGCCACACAAAAAAGTGAAAAAGATGATGACCGTGGAGCGCACGCTTATCCGGAAGAGGAGAAATCGCTGATGCCCAACCGTTCTGAGCATCCCTCCAAATGCTGACGTACAAGTGTGATATTTTTTCGTACACAGGCGAGCCTTTCGGGATACTTCCGGAGGTTCTGGAGAGGAGATCTGCATGCATCTGCATCTGAATAAATGCTGCTGCCCACCAATTCCGTTACGAAATAAACTAACCTAATTTTATTTAATAATATAGGTACTTAATAAATAAAACGAGTTACATCTCCCAATGTTTTTTATTCTAAAGATAAAAACAAAAATATATCAGTCCTACACAAATTTAAATAAATCCTGGTTAAACAAGCTTTAATATAGCGGAGTTATACTAGGTTACGTTTAAATCAAAGTTATACTGAGCCAGTATAGCATGCACATAAACGAAGCCTAGGGTCAACCAGGAGAAAATGATTTAGTATGGGATTTATACTATTTAGTTTAATTTTTTTCCAGAGTGTACGCTAGCGATTGTGCACCCAAGTAACCACTAAGCCCTGTCGTAAGCTGTCTAAAGGTCATAAAAAAGCTTTTCCGTGTCAATAGGCTCTATAGAAAATTTTCAAATGTTCTCAGGCATTATAAATAGTAAGCACTGAAATAAGCCGTATATTAGTATATGACGCTATGCTATAGTGCTTGTAAACCCAGTGTCTATGAGCCGAATAAGAAGCCTCACAGTGCTGTTAAAAGGCTTGGCCTGCATGACGTTTATATCAATCAAAGCTGATTTCAAGCAAAACAAAAATAAACCACCGACTGATCCGGAGCAAAACGATCAAATATCCTCGGAAATTTCTTCCGATCAATAGGGTGTTTGAAGCTTGTTATCAGACACTTTAAGCATTGAATTGATACAGAAAATGTATAACTACTTTCTCGATTATATTATTAATGCATCGGATGTTAATCTGTGGAGTATCAATCGTTTTATCCACATCCACAGACGAACACCAAAACTAATCGATGAGCGATGAGCCCCATTTTGATTATCCTGTTATTGAACCTCGTCAACCTCCCAAACTTCCCTAGCTGCATCTCCTACAAATCTCTCTCAGCCATCCATAAAACCATTTTATACATCGAATGCGGACACTTTGTGCCCGATTTCCGATCTGAACATCGGATCGTCCGGAACATCAACGCTGTACCAACTTTTCTGCTTTTCTTTAAATACGGTGCTGAGCCAACCGATCTGTTGGTTCATCGATGGAGCAGATGGGAAATGTGACGAAATCCACTTAGAAATAACAATCCCGAGGATATCAGATCGAATCTGGGTCAGGCCGTAAAAATCGAAAAAAAAACTTCAATGGAAAAAACATCCAGAACAAAAAAAAAGAAGGTAAATAACTTTCTTTTTTTTGTTTTTTTTTTTTCTGACTCTCATTTGACAACTCTTCCACCAGAGACTTGGTACGCAGATTGAAGCTGGCCGTATATCAGCCGAATATTTCGCCAAAATTGGCTTTTAAGCAGATCTATTATAGGATGTAGTTCTGGTAAGCTCTGTTAACATTGCTCTTCATGTGAATATAGAACCAACTTGGTGCCAATTTTTACGGCTTAGTGGTTACTTGGGCAGTGGGGTGATGACGTTTGGTGGCGAATAAATTTCAGTTTGTTTACAATCACACACGTCGAAAATGCAAAAAGTGAAATTCGAATCAAGAAATACACATTATAAGGAAAATACTCAATTATTGCATAAATACACGTCAATCCTTTTTCATTCACAAAAGTGCAAGAGAATACACTAATACAAAAAATACGTGTCAATACACCAAAAATCAACCCCCCCGTAACTTGACAGATGAGCCCAGTTTCGCGTACCTACTTGCAAATCGCAGATGTCGCTACTGTTCGTAAACAACGGGTCCATCCTTCACTGACGCAACAATTTTTGTCCATGCGAAAACACCTTTTTGTTTCGTGGTGAATGGAAGCCAACAAGAGGCTAGCGTTTCGTATCAAAAGGACGTATTCAACAGAAGCGCAAAAACTAATGTTCGTTGAATGGACTACCCGCTTGGCGCACACCCACAGTTGATCAGCAGAAGTAAATCCATTTTATTTGGTATGGTGAAAAGCATCTAAGCTTGAATTACCCAAGTAACCACTAAGCCCTGTCGTAAGCTGTCTAAAGGTCATAAAAAAGCTTTTCCGTGTCAATAGGCTCTATAGAAAATTTTCAAATGTTCTCAGGCATTATAAATAGTAAGCACTGAAATAAGCCGTATATTAGTATATGACGCTATGCTATAGTGCTTGTAAACCCAGTGTCTATGAGCCGAATAAGAAGCCTCACAGTGCTGTTAAAAGGCTTGGCCTGCATGACGTTTATATCAATCAAAGCTGATTTCAAGCAAAACAAAAATAAACCACCGACTGATCCGGAGCAAGACGATCAAATATCCTCGGAAATTTCTTCCGATCAATAGGGTGTTTGAAGCTTCTTATCAGACACTTTAAGCATTGAATTGATACAGAAAATGTATAACTACTTTCTCGATTATATTATTAATGCATCGGATGTTAATCTGTGGAGTATCAATCGTTTTATCCACATCCACAGACGAACACCAAAACTAATCGATGAGCGATGAGCCCCATTTTGATTATCCTGTTATTGAACCTCGTCAACCTCCCAAACTTCCCTAGCTGCATCTCCTACAAATCTCTCTCAGCCATCCATAAAACCATTTTATACATCGAATGCGGACACTTTGTGCCCGATTTCCGATCTGAACATCGGATCGTCCGGAACATCAACGCTGTACCAACTTGTCTGCTTTTCTTTAAATGCGGTGCTGAGCCAACCGATCTGTTGGTTTATCGATGGAGCAGATGGGAAATGTGACGAAATCCACTTAGAAATAACAATCCCGAGGATATCAGATCGAATCTGGGTCAGGCCGTAAAAATCGAAAAAAAACTTCAATGGAAAAAACATCCAGAACAAAAAAAAAGAAGGTAAATAACTTTCTTTTTTTTTTGCTTTTTTTCTGACTCTCATTTGACAACTCTTCCACCAGAGACTTGGTACGCAGATTGAAGCTGGCCGTATATCAGCCGAATATTTCGCCAAAATTGGCTTTTAAGCAGATCTATTATAGGATGTAGTTCTGGTAAGCTCTGTTAACATTGCTCTTCATGTGAATATAGAACCAACTTGGTGCCAATTTTTACGGCTTAGTGGTTACTTGGGTACTTGAAATAGAAAGCCTTTACTGAAAAAATAATTGGTAGGCTTAATAGTAGTCACCATTGTGCACAACCACTACCAAATATTTTTTCGAATAATGTATTCCACTTCGATATATTTGCCTTTAGATGCTATTCGCCATACAATATTTTTGCGATTTACTTTTAGCGATTTTTCGCGCATAGAAGCTAGCGCCACATTGGTCGATGCGGAGAGTAGGAAAACAGCAACCCGGGAGCTTCTTGACAGCTGCCGAACAACGTCAGCGTACCTAAAAATTTTGGTCCGGGTGGTACTGTCAGATTCAAAGCGACAAGCGCTACTTTTGAAAAGGACGAAAACCGACAATACCCAAGTAACCACTAAGCCGTAAAAATTGGCACCAAGTTGGTTCTATATTCACATGAAGAGCAATGTTAACAGAGCTTACCAGAACTACATCCTATAATAGATCTGCTTAAAAGCCAATTTTGGCGAAATATTCGGCTGATATACGGCCAGCTTCAATCTGCGTACCAAGTCTCTGGTGGAAGAGTTGTCAAATGAGAGTCAGAAAAAAAAAAAAACAAAAAAAAGAAAGTTATTTACCTTCTTTTTTTTTGTTCTGGATGTTTTTTCCATTGAAGTTTTTTTTTCGATTTTTACGGCCTGACCCAGATTCGATCTGATATCCTCGGGATTGTTATTTCTAAGTGGATTTCGTCACATTTCCCATCTGCTCCATCGATGAACCAACAGATCGGTTGGCTCAGCACCGTATTTAAAGAAAAGCAGAAAAGTTGGTACAGCGTTGATGTTCCGGACGATCCGATGTTCAGATCGGAAATCGGGCACAAAGTGTCCGCATTCGATGTATAAAATGGTTTTATGGATGGCTGAGAGAGATTTGTAGGAGATGCAGCTAGGGAAGTTTGGGAGGTTGACGAGGTTCAATAACAGGATAATCAAAATGGGGCTCATCGCTCATCGATTAGTTTTGGTGTTCGTCTGTGGATGTGGATAAAACGATTGATACTCCACAGATTAACATCCGATGCATTAATAATATAATCGAGAAAGTAGTTATACATTTTCTGTATCAATTCAATGCTTAAAGTGTCTGATAACAAGCTTCAAACACCCTATTGATCGGAAGAAATTTCCGAGGATATTTGATCGTTTTGCTCCGGATCAGTCGGTGGTTTATTTTTGTTTTGCTTGAAATCAGCTTTGATTGATATAAACGTCATGCAGGCCAAGCCTTTTAACAGCACTGTGAGGCTTCTTATTCGGCTCATAGACACTGGGTTTACAAGCACTATAGCATAGCGTCATATACTAATATACGGCTTATTTCAGTGCTTACTATTTATAATGCCTGAGAACATTTGAAAATTTTCTATAGAGCCTATTGACACGGAAAAGCTTTTTTATGACCTTTAGACAGCTTACGACAGGGCTTAGTGGTTACTTGGGTAACAAACCACACAAAAAAATATTAAAACATTAAACAGAAATCTTAATTTGTTGTTTCCGCTTTTTTGTGGTAGATAAATGCAAATTAAGTGCGGCATGATGAATTTTGTTTACTAGAAGTGGAAATTATATCTTTTAAACGGGTAAAGGCAAAACAGTCGGCTTTCATAAAATTGATAATAAACTCATCCCAAGTAACCACTAAGCCGTAAAAATTGGCACCAAGTTGGTTCTATATTCACATGAAGAGCAATGTTAACAGAGCTTACCAGAACTACATCCTATAATAGATCTGCTTAAAAGCCAATTTTGGCGAAATATTCGGCTGATATACGGCCAGCTTCAATCTGCGTACCAAGTCTCTGGTGGAAGAGTTGTCAAATGAGAGTCAGAAAAAAAAACAAAAAAAAAGAAAGTTATTTACCTTCTTTTTTTTTGTTCTGGATGTTTTTTCCATTGAAGTTTTTTTTTCGATTTTTACGGCCTGACCCAGATTCGATCTGATATCCTCGGGATTGTTATTTCTAAGTGGATTTCGTCACATTTCCCATCTGCTCCATCGATGAACCAACAGATCGGTTGGCTCAGCACCGTATTTAAAGAAAAGCAGACAAGTTGGTACAGCGTTGATGTTCCGGACGATCCGATGTTCAGATCGGAAATCGGGCACAAAGTGTCCGCATTCGATGTATAAAATGGTTTTATGGATGGCTGAGAGAGATTTGTAGGAGATGCAGCTAGGGAAGTTTGGGAGGTTGACGAGGTTCAATAACAGGATAATCAAAATGGGGCTCATCGCTCATCGATTAGTTTTGGTGTTCGTCTGTGGATGTGGATAAAACGATTGATACTCCACAGATTAACATCCGATGCATTAATAATATAATCGAGAAAGTAGTTATACATTTTCTGTATCAATTCAATGCTTAAAGTGTCTGATAACAAGCTTCAAACACCCTATTGATCGGAAGAAATTTCCGAGGATATTTGATCGTTTTGCTCCGGATCAGTCGGTGGTTTATTTTTGTTTTGCTTGAAATCAGCTTTGATTGATATAAACGTCATGCAGGCCAAGCCTTTTAACAGCACTGTGAGGCTTCTTATTCGGCTCATAGACACTGGGTTTACAAGCACTATAGCATAGCGTCATATACTAATATACGGCTTATTTCAGTGCTTACTATTTATAATGCCTGAGAACATTTGAAAATTTTCTATAGAGCCTATTGACACGGAAAAGCTTTTTTATGACCTTTAGACAGCTTACGACAGGGCTTAGTGGTTACTTGGGATGTTTTCTTCTAGTGTGGTTATTAAGCACCAGCAAGTAATAAATTAGGTTGCTTATGCTAACATTTTACAGCTACATATCTGGTGGCAAAGCCAAAATGGAAGTTAAAAATAATCATTTGTTGATGTTTTTTTCGAGTTTGATCTTCGGTTTGGTCTAGCATGACAGTCACCAATTAATATGGAAGAGCGTTTAAACATGCGCTTTTATTTATTACATTTCTTACAACAAATAAAAAAGAAAAATCAAAATAATTTCAATGAATTACCTACATCGGCTGTTTTCCTACTCTCCGCATCGACCAATGTGGCGCTAGCTTCTATGCGCGAAAAATCGCTAAAAGTAAATCGCAAAAATATTGTATGGCGAATAGCATCTAAAGGCAAATTTATCGAAGTGGAATACATTATTCGAAAAAATATTTGGTAGTGGTTGTGCACAATGGTGACTACTATTAAGCCTACCAATTATTTTTTCAGTAAAAGCTTTCTATTTCAAGTAATTCAAGCTTAGATGCTTTTCACCATACCAAATAAAATGGATTTACTTCTGCTGATCAACTGTGGGTGTGCGCCAAGCGGGTAGTCCATTCAACGAACATTAGTTTTTGCGCTTCTGTTGAATACGTCCTTTTGATACGAAACGCTAGCCTCTTGTTGGCTTCCATTCACCACGAAACAAAAAGGTGTTTTCGCATGGACAAAAATTGTTGCGTCAGTGAAGGATGGACCCGTTGTTTACGAACAGTAGCGACATCTGCGATTTGCAAGTAGGTACGCGAAACTGGGCTCATCTGTCAAGTTACGGGGGGGTTGGAAAACAGCCGATGTAGGTAATTCATTGAAATTATTTTGATTTTTCTTTTTTATTTGTTGTAAGAAATGTAATAAATAAAAGCGCATGTTTAAACGCTCTTCCATATTAATTGGTGACTGTCATGCTAGACCAAACCGAAGATCAAACTCGAAAAAAACATCAACAAATGATTATTTTTAACTTCCATTTTGGCTTTGCCACCAGATATGTAGCTGTAAAATGTTAGCATAAGCAACCTAATTTATTACTTGCTGGTGCTTAATAACCGCACTAGAAGAAAACATGAGTTTATTATCAATTTTATGAAAGCCGACTGTTTTGCCTTTACCCGTTTAAAAGATATAATTTTCACTTCTAGTAAACAAAATTCATCATGCCGCACTTAATTTGCATTTATCTGCCACAAAAAAGCGGAAACAACAAATTAAGATTTCTGTTTAATGTTTTAATATTTTTTTGTGTGGTTTGTTATTGTCGGTTTTCGTCCTTTTCAAAAGTAGCGCTTGTCGCTTTGAATCTGACAGTACCACCCAAACCAAAATTTTTAGGTACGCTGACGTTGTTCGGCAGCTGTCAAGAAGCTCCCGGGTTGCCAAAAATGCACCAATTCGATTTTCAATACACGGGGCTGCATCGAAAATACATGAGTGAATCGCCCCTCGGTCTACGAATAAGAGCCGATGCACACGGGCGGCGCGTGCACGCAGCGTGAATCAACGCGCGTCGCCGCAGCGTGCCTGTGGGGCATGCGTTGACATTGCGTGACGCACACGGTGCGGCGCGGTAGCGGTGCGGTTGCGTTGCGGTGTCGTGTGCATTCTCCCATTTGATTGCGTGTAACTCAGGACTCAGGACTCAGGACTCGTCAGGACGCACTTGCGTGCACGCTGCGTCGACGCGCCGCCCGTGTGCATCGGCTCTAATATAGGTAATATTTACCCATATATGAGTTATTGAATTTTGAGCAAATTTTACGCATATTTGGGTAAAAAAACGCTATTTCACAAAAAAATAGGAAGAAGTTCAAAATCTTTCATTTCGGAAAAATGTCCTCAAGTAGACATGAAAATAACGCGTTTTATCTTTTATTTATTCAATATTTAATCACGTTGTAAGCCGCGCTCACTTCTTAATTCCGTATTTTTCCCTGGTTTCAATACCGGTAGGGATTTTCCGCCGGACCGGGCTTTTCCAACAGAACGGGGACGCCAAAAGTTGTTCGACCGGATCCGTTAATCTCAGCCCGTCCAGAGTGACCGATTTGAACCTTCGATAGAAGTTCACCGGAAAGTTGCCGACAGCTGAAAAAGTAGAAGAAAAAGAACGGTATAGCTGGACTTCTCCCTTTTCTGGAGGTGTGCTGAATACTCACTTTCTTGACCTAGTGGCTATCGTTGAGGGTTTTAATCCGGAAGCTTATTCTGCAGGACCCGACGTTTCCAGTGTGGTTCTCGCTGGGGGTAGTCGGTGATGTTTCTGTTCCGGAAGGGGTTTTCCGCCGGACCGGGCGATTCCAAAAAGACGGGGACACCGATAATTGTTCCGCTGGACCCAATAATTCCAAGGACAAATCGTAGGCGGGAATGTTGTTCCGCCAGTTCGTTCCTAGCGTGTCCGGAAGAATCGATTTGGACCTCGTTCAATTCGGCTGGAGTTTGCCGGGGACGTTCCTATTCCGGAAGGGGGTTTCTGCCGAACTGTGCCATTCCAACAAGACGGGGACGCCAAAAGTTGTTCCGCCGGATCGATTAATCTCAGCCCGTCCAGATGGACCAATTTGGATCTGCTTCAATTCGACAGGCGTTCATCGAAAAGTTGCTGACAGCTGAGAAAATGGAAGAAAAAGAACGATTTAGCTGGAATTCCTCCTTTTCTGTAGGTGTGCTGAATACTCACTTCCTTGGCCAAGATATCAGGCTATCGTTGAGGGTTTTAATCCGGGAGCCTTGCCGGGAGCTTATTCTGCTGGACCAGACGGTTCCAGTGTAGCTCTCGCTGGGGGTAGATGGTGACGTTTTTGTTCTGAAGGGGTTTTCCGCCAGACCGGGCAATTCAACAAGAAGGGGACACCGATAGTTGTCTCGCCGGACCGGAGTTCCAAGACAAATCGCAAATCGTAGACGAGAATGTTGACCATTCTGAGCGCGTTCAGAAGGGCCAATTTGGACCTCTTTCACTTTGGCTGGTGTTTATCGGAAAGTTGGCGACAGCTTCCAAGCTGGAAGAAAAATAGTATGACATTCTAGCGAGGATTCTCCTTTCTCTGGATAATTAAGCATGAAACTCACCTTCTTGGGGGCCGTCCATATACCACGTGGACAGCTTGGAGGGGGGAGGGGGTTAGCGAAAAGTCCACGCTTGTCCACGAAGAGGGGGTGGGGGTTCGTCAAATGTCCACGTAGACAACATTGACACACAGAGAACAGACATCCAAGTCTGTGATTCAATACCATGATTTTTTTCCTTGAAGAAGTAACTTACAACTAAAAGGCAATGAATAATAAAATAAAATGTATGAAAGAACTGTTGAAGAGAATCTCATCAATAATGCGACATAATTTGTTTCTTTTGTAGATTCTTGTTTCCTAATTTATATGTCAATCACAGAGAACAGACATCCAGGCTAGAACAAATTTCACACAGAAAGTTGTGTAAGGATTTGAATCTTCACTTGAGTAAGGTTGCAAACCAATACACGATGACAACACTAACGCCGCCAAACACCATATTGCCACAGTCAGTGGTGAGTTGAAACATTTCAAGTGGTGAATAAAAGTAGTATGGGAAATTAACCGATTGCAGCGCCACGCGATTGCCACTTGTGTTGTCGATTTCAAATGGCCGTTAAATTCCTTACACAGTTTCGGAACTGCCCAATTATAATCTACTCTCTACAAAAATCTACGATTTAAAATTACCTTAAGTCAACAAAACAATCAGACAATCACAGATTGAACAAACATTCTAAAATACACCGTCTTCAACCAGAGGCTATACAGACTAAACATTGAACAATCACTAACATTAGGCGAAGGACATTACACGAAAAACACCCACTGAAGAATATTCCGTATGACGAAAATTTTTCACCAACTGGAGCAAGAATTGAACCCACACTCTCACAAACATTGAAGCTGAATTAAAAACTTTGTTGAAAACTTGTAGGTACCTATTTTGTGCTACTTGTTTGTATTCTACGTAAAGCTATAGAATATATGTACTTTAAAAAATGTTCAATTATATTTAAGACATTGTTTACGAAGAAAAAAAATCAATATTAAAAAAAAAACTATTAAGAAAAAATTTTAGAAATATAAAAAAAACTTTTTTTGGATGTCCACGTGGACATTGGGGAGGGGGGTAGGGGTCAATGAAAAGTCCACGCTTGTCCACGGGGAGGGGGGAGGGGGTCAAAAACCATGATTTTTTTGTCCACGTGGTATATGGACGGCCCCTTGGCCTATACAACAGGCAGGCCTCGAGGCAGGCTATCGATTGAACCGCGATTAAGCAATAAAACCGGCACGGTAAAGGCTGGGTATGCTGCGCAATTCAGATCCCATTGTGATCCACTAGCCTCTGCCCAGCAACTCCTATCCCTACCTCCACGCGGTACCGGCCGGAAACTATGAGCAACCTTAGGGAAGATCGGGTAACCAACCCCGGTGGGAACTTTGGTCGTAGGCTGACAGGGAAGGGGGGGTTTGCTTCGGCAAACCTGAGCGTCTGTTCTCCAGGAGGAGCGGCTCACAACAGCGTCTGATCCCCATGTTAGGGGCGGCTGATCTACGTCCGAGTGCCAGGGAAGGACTCTAAGCTCAACTGTGCACTATGGTCCTCCGGAATGTAGGGGGTTGGTGTCAGGCCCTACGAGCCAGTCGTAAAAAACCATTGTAACGGAAAATCAGCAACAGAATAATACGAACCGAGACAAACGGCAACGACCCCAGCGAACAAAAAGGACTTGCGATTGGAAACTCGGTACGTGGAACTGCCGATCTCTCAACTTCATTGGGAGCACCCGCATACTCGCCGATCTACTGAAGGACCGCGGGTTCGGCATCGTAGCGCTGCAGGAGGTGTGTTGGACAGGATCCATGGTGCGAACGTTTAGAGGTAATCATACCATCTACCAGAGCTGCGGCAACACACGCGAGCTGGGAACAGCTTTCATCGTGATGGGTGATATGCAGAGGCGCGTGATCGGTTGGTGGCCGATCGACGAAAGAATGTGCAGGTTGAGAATCAAGGGCCGACTCTTCAACTTCAGCATAATAAACGTGCACAGCCCACACTCCGGAAGCACTGATGATGACAAGGACGCATTTTACGCGCAGCTCGAACGCGAGTACGATCGCTGCCCAAGCCACGACGTCAAGATCATCATAGGAGATTTGAACGCTCAGGTAGGCCAGGAGGAGGAATTCAGACCGACGATTGGTAAGTTCAGCGCCCACCAGCAAACGAACGAAAACGGCCTACGACTCATTGATTTCGCCGCCTCCAAAAATATGGCCATACGTAGCACCTTTTTCCAACACAGCCTCCCTTATCGTTACACCTGGAGATCACCACAGCAGACGGAATCTCAAATCGACCACGTTCTGATTGACGGACGGCACTTCTCCGACATTATCGACGTCAGGACCTATCGTGGCGCCAACATCGACTCCGACCACTATCTGGTGATGGTCAAACTGCGCCCAAAACTCTCCGTCATCAACAATGTACGGTACCGGCGACCGCCACGGTACAACCTAGAGCGACTGAAGCAACCGGATGTCGCCTCAGCATACGCGCAGAATCTCGAAGCGGCGTTGCCAGACGAGGGCGAGCTCGATGAGGCCCCTCTAGAGGACTGCTGGAGTACAGTGAAAGCAGCCATCAACGACGCAGCCGAGAGCACCATCGGGTACGTGGAACGGAATCGACGTAACGAATGGTTCGACGAAGAGTGCAGAACGGTTTTGGAGGAGAAGAACGCAGCGAGGGCGGTAATGCTGCAGCAAGGGACTCGACAGAACGTGGAACGTTACAAACAGAAGCGGAAACAGCAGACCCGCCTCTTTCGGGAGAAAAAGCGCCGCCTGGAAGAAGCGGAGTGTGAAGAAATGGAACTGCCGTGCCGTTCCCAAGAAACACGGAAGTTCTATCAGAAGCTCAACGCATCCCGCAACGGCTTCGTGCCGCGAGCCGAAATATGCAGGGATAAAGACGGAGGCCTCTTGACGGACGGACGTGAGGTGATCGAAAGGTGGAAGCAGCACTTCGATCAGCACCTGAACGGCGTGGAGAACGTAGGCACGGGAGCCCACGGCAACGGAAGGAACGACGACGCCAGTGCAGCGGAGGACGGAAATGAACCAACTCCCACGCTGAGGGAAGTTAAGGATGCCATTCACCAGCTCAAAGCCAACAAAGCAGCTGGTAAGGATGGTAAGGATGGAAACCGAACAGCTACCGGAGGAGTGGAAGGAAGGGGTAATCTGCCCCATTCACAAGAAAGGCGACCATTTGGAATGTGAGAACTTCAGGGCGATCACTATTTTGAATGCTGCCTACAAAGTGCTATCCCAGATCATCTTCCGTCGTCTGTCACCTAAAACAAATGAGTTCGTGGGAAGTTATCAAGCCGGCTTCATCGACGGCCGGTCGATAACGGACCAGATCTTTACCGTACGGCAAATCCTCCAGAAATGCCGTGAATACCAGGTCCCAACGCACCACCTGTTCATCGACTTCAAAGCGGCATACGATAGTATCGACCGCGCAGAGCTATGTAGAATCATGGACGAAAACGGCTTTCCTGGGAAGCTGACTAGACTGATTAAAGCAACGATGGACGGTGTGTAAAACTGCGTAAGGGTTTCGGGTGAACTATCCAGTTCATTCGTATCTCGCCGGGGACTGCGACAAGGTGACGAACTCTCATGTCTACCCAGGTAACCACTAAGCACTGTTATGAGCATTATAACAGCCATTGAACAGCTTTTCAGTGCTAAATAGCTCTATATAAGCATTCCTAATGCTTATGGGCACTATAACCAGTAAGAACTAAATTAAGCCCTGTAAGCCTATATAAAGCCTACGAGCTGTAAAGAAGTTTGTCAGTGCTGTCACAGGGCTTGGAGCACATGACGTTTATATCAATCAAAATAGATTTCGACCAAAACAGACTCGAGTCGGCCATGATCAATACATTTTAAACATCCATGTCGGACGGGATTGGCGGAACGGGATTATTTTTGTTGTTGGAATGTTTATCGGAATGGTGTTGTTAAATAGATAATGGAATCTGGTTATGTTAATTATTCCATTTTTTTCAATCAAGACAAACACCAGCTCGTTTCCCTATTCTTCTGAAACGTTTCCCGAAAATTTATATAAACATTGCTTCTCCTGCTTCATTTCCTGCGTTCGTCACCACCAAGCTTATTGTCTATCCGGTTGGAATCAAGACCGACATTCAATCAAAAATTGCAATTTTCTTGGTCCACAAGTGTCGCAACTGTTTCGCATCTAGTGCGCTGTGTTGCTGACAACAACGGGAAGAATGCGCACTACATTTGACATGATTCAAAAACGTCGCGAGTTGGGTCGCGTCGCGACTTGATTGTGCGAAGTCCGGTTTGGTGGCGGCCCGACAATACCACTGAATCATCCTCATCCCATATCATTTTCAACCCTCGAAATGCCCAAACTGTTTTGTTTTTCATGGTTTAAATACTAGTTTATCACACCATTCCCATGGTGCACTGGTGGAGCAGATGAGAAAGGGAACAGACCTGGACTTGATCAGGAACCCGGAGGACAACAGCTAGAATCTGGATGAAGTAGCAAAAAAGCAACTTCAATGGAAGCGAAGGAAGTTAGAAAAGAACAGGAGATAAACAAAATATTTTTTTTCTTTTTTCTTTGTCTCACTTTTGACAACGTTCGCTCCAGAGACTTGGTACGATATTTTAAAGTTGGCCGTATATCAGCCGAATAATTCGCCAAAAGTGGCTTTTAAGCAGCTCTATAAGAGGATATAGAACCAATTAGCTCTGTTAGCCAGGTTCTACATTCGACTATAGAGCCGACTTAATGCCATTTTTACGGCTTAATGGTTACTTGGGTACTCTTCAACATCGCGCTGGAAGGTGTAATGCGACGAGCCGGGCTCAACAGCCGGGGAACGATTTTCACAAAATCCGGTCAATTTGTGTGCTTTGCGGACGACATGGACATTATCGCTAGAACATTTGGAACGGTGGCAGAGCTGTACACCCGCCTGAAACGCGAAGCAGCAAAGGTCGGACTGGTGGTGAATGCCTCAAAAACAAAGTACATGCTGGTAGGCGGAACCGAACACGACCGGATCCGTCTGAGTAGTAATGTTACGGTAGACGGGGATACTTTCGAGGTGGTGGAGGAATTCGTCTACCTCGGATCCCTACTGACGGCTGACAACAACGTGAGCCGAGAAATTCGGAGGCGCATCATCAGCGGAAGTCGGGCCTACTACGGGCTCCAGAAGAAACTGCGGTCGAAAAAGATTCACCCACGCACCAAATGCACCATGTACAAAACGCTGATAAGACCGGTGATCCTCAACGGGCACGAGACATGGACCATGCTCGAGGAGGACCTGCAAGCACTCGGAGTTTTCGAGCGACGCGTGCTAAGAACGATCTTCGGCGGTGTGCAGGAGAACGGTGTGTGGCGGAGAAGAATGAACCACGAGCTCGCTGCACTTTACGGCGAACCCAGCATCCAGAAGGTGGCCAAAGCCGGAAGGATACGTTGGGCAGGGCATGTTGCAAGAATGCCGGACAACAACCCTGCAAAGCTGGTGTTTGCAACGGATCCGGTTGGCACAAGAAGGCGTGGAGCGCAGAGAGCACGATGGGCGGACCAGGTGGAGCGTGACTTGGCGAGCATTGGGCGCGACCGAGGATGGAGAGCGGCAGCCACAAATCGAGTATTGTGGCGAACTATTGTTGATTATGTCTTGTCTTAATGATGTTGAACAAATAAATGTATGTATGTAAGCAATAAAACCATAAAACTTCAACTTTGAATCTTCAAAACTTCCTCCGTAAAAAACACAGCACTTGCGAGTTTGCCGCTCAATCATGTTTATTTTTTCATCCATATAGGGTAACGGTCGAATTTTGGACCCCTAGAGGACATTAGTTTGAATTTAAGTCAAAAGCATACATATGCAGAGGGTGTTACACATTATGGTGATGCTCGCATGATCGTTAAAGCCTCCACTGCCCGTTAAAAATACCCACAAGGTCATTTCTGGCTGAAAATTTGACGAAAATAACTTATTTTTGAAGCACCAGTTTTCACTGTTTTGGACACCCCAATATATTTTGGACCCTCTTAAGTATGTATTTTGGACACCCGGTGTTTAAACCCGTTAGAAACTATTTTCTGCCAATCTGCCACTTGAATATGCTGGATCACATCCTAATTACTTGATTGACAAAGGCTGATTAGACGAACTTTGCGAATTAATTGCGCTAGAATGATAAACGTTTTTGTTTACATCTGCAAATTTCCTCAGCACCGCAATCTCTTTTTGTAAACATGGTACGACACTGACACGGATGACGAGATTGACAAAAATGTATTTCAAGGCAAATAATGCTATTTCCAGTGCGGAAATGATTGCTGCCCGTGCAGAGGAATCTAATTAAGCGAATGATTCTAAAAATTTTCGCCATCTCTTTATTAAATCTGTGAAATTTGTGATAATACGACTCAGGGGGTCCAAAATATATGGGGGTCCAAATTATATTGGTTACCCTATATGAACGCTAAGGTCAGTTTACCTATTTTTCTAAAATATGGGTAAATTTTACTCAAATTTGCGTAAACTTTAAGCAAATAAGGGTAATTAAAACTCATATTTTGGAATAGTGCACATTCGCATTTATGGGTAATATTTACCCATATTTGGGTTACAATTACTCATATTCTGGTACACATTACCCATATTTGAGTTTTGTTTACCTATATTTGAGTATCATTTACGCATATTTGCGGTTGTGCACTTTTTGGAAAAAAGGTAAACTGACCTTAGCGTGTGGGTAAATATAATTTACCCACACGGAACCTCCAAACTACCCAAAATTGAGTTCTTTTGACGCAATCCCATGGTTCGGCCCAATAAGCCAAATTTGAGTAAATCGATTAAACTCACACTAGGTAAATTGCCTTCACCTCCAGCAAAAACATTTACTTAAGAGTAGGTAAATTCAACCCAAGACCCCCCCCCCTCATTCAACCCAAATTTGAGTAAACCTGCATTTACCCAAAATTGGCTTATTGGGCTCAAGGACCCTCGTTGGGTAGATGCATCTCTGTTTGTTTTTGACAACATCGGTGAGGGAAAGAACACTGAGCCAAAACTCCACCCTCCAATCGACTGCAAGGTAATACGCATCCGCCCCTTGACGAACATCATTCGTTTTCCGGATGATGTTTAACCGTATGCTTGAAAGTAGAATGACAACAACCCGATTGAAGTTCATCACACAACCGAATGATTGATCAACTGATTAGATGATGAATGTTTGAATTTAGTATGGAAAACCGTTTGAATTTTATATGAAAACCCTTGTGAAAACTCGTATTTGAAAAGCATTTGATATTTGAGAGGGAATACAATTATAACTAACACATTTATTTTTTTTCCAGTATTTATTAATCAGTTCAATAAATATACATACACACTTCCACTAAAAAAAATACGAATAGTGGTAATCACGTTCAAATGTATGCGTGTCTCTTTTGTAGATGTAGTAGTGAAACTTGGGGGAAAATATGTGCACTCTTACCCCGGTTGTTAGTTTTATCATTATTTAGCCGTTTTACCCAAATCAGTTGGGTAATATTTTCATATGCAATCTGAATAGCCTTTGAATTGGCGTGCATTTTTGTGTATGGAAAAATTCAAGCTAGTGTTCGTGTGATGAAATGTCACTTATCTCTATTAGAGGAATTCCCGCTTGCGGCATGCAAAGTATCTAAATACTAAGGATTAGTGAGAAAAGGAAAAAAGCAAAAAAATGTTATGAAGTTTGCGCTGATTTGTATGGGCACATCACTATTTAGCAAACTGTCTTAAGAAATTAAGCACTCCCATCTTAGAAGCTATTATTTAATTGCATACTATTTAATTGCATTACTTTGATCACAATATGAGTAAACTTTACCTACACGCTAACCCTCAGTTACCCAGATTGGTGTCAAAGCGACCCAGACTGAGCAAAACTGCAGTTACTCTAAACTGAGTAAAGGCACCTTTACTCAAATCTGGGTTACCGATGTTGGTGGCAAAATCTGGGTAAACGATACCCAGCTCCTCCGGGGCCTTGATTTTGTTAATTTATTTTCAATTTAGATTTTAAATAAAAAGCTCTTAATTTCCATGTGCTGTTCACTTACCTGATGCTGGAAAACAGTTCCCCGGAATAATTCCACTGTTTTCCCGTCATTTATCGGCATATTTTTCGCGAAAACATTCATAGTTTTCAGCGTTCTCCTGACCGCTGCCATATTCTCAAGCTGAAAAGTGACAAAGTGCCGATTACCCAGATCTTTACCCAAATTCAACGAATCTGCACAGCTAGTTTAGATTACCGAGTTCGGTAAAATTTTACTGGGTTTTTGAACTGCTGACTACTCGGTAATATTTCCAATACTGGAAAGTCAGTAAATTGGTAAATTGGTCATCTGTCACAACATTACCGAGCTGGTCAGTATTTTTTTGTAAAAATATTTTACTGACTTTCAGTACATTTATTATTTACTTTAGATTACTGAGTTACTCAGTTTCTTGGATTGCTTCCCGTATGCCGCACCCCAGTTTTATAATGTTGTTTTTTTATTTGTTTCGGATTACCATTCATTAAAACGGACAACATGTTCGAACATTTATGCGTCCCCGCCAACTTTTGGTTGAATAGAGCATATTCGAGGTAGTGATTACACGGCATGGGAATGTACCGGCGTTGGTGCTGACTGGAGCCCGTGTGTAAAGCTCGTCTAATCCATTTCAAGCTGGAAGAATCCAGCGGGAGAAGCTTTGTAAGCTTCATTTACAATCTGTTTCGGTAGTGCCAGTGTAATCCTTCTTTCACAAATTAATCCATTACTTACCTAGAAGTTGGCGGGTCACAAAAAACTCGATCCTGCTGTCCGTTCAGGAGGCATTCCGTTGAAATAATCATGTGAAGAGCGACTTCGACGACATTTTTCTGCTGCTGCTCTGCTGCTGTTGAGAAATGCAATGATGATTCTGTTTGACAGCTACTTCCCAGTGCAGCAGTTTGTTTTGGTTTCATATTAGCGAAAACTCAGTAAAATCACAATGATTACCGAAAAGTCGGTGCTTGTGTCTACTGACTTTTTCCCTTTTTCGGTAAAGCATGATTATTACTGAAAAACTAGCACCAAAAATTACCGAACTCAGTAAAATTGGAAGAATTTTACTGAAGTTCGTATACTTTCCAATATAAATACTGATTTTTCGCCAATCCCATGGTTTACAGTTTGACCCCGGTAGAAAAAAGTACCGAACTCCTAAATACAAAATAAGTGTGTGGGTTTTCGGGTTACCCGGATTATGACAACTGCTAACAACATGAAAATCCGGGTCGAATCGACCCAGTCGATGGGTAGTTTCAGGTTAGCGTGTATATTTATCGGTATAATTTACCCATAAAATAGGTTTTGCATGCAAAACTCAAATATGGGTAAATGAACTACACATTTATGGGTAAACTGAGCTTAGCGTGTTGATGGTTTTTACCCAATGAGCCATTTTACGAGACGTTTCGGATCAGCTGATCGCTCATTTCATGAATGAAAATTTGACAGGAGGTTGCGCCCAAGCCCGTGAGTGTCAATATCAATATCAACACTGTTGTCGTTTCGTAAAATAGACTATAGGTGGGGAAGAAGAAGAGATGGCTATGTTTAGTTATAGTTATGCCTGGTTTACACTGTTCATGTGAAACGAGCATCTGACTTGCTAACTTCTCAAACATGTTCAATCCAATGGAATGATGTGTTTAGACTGAGCAAATAACTTGAATGTCCACTTTCATGCTCTTGAATGCATCTCACCTGAAGCAAGTGTTTACAATGTTCAGCTCGTGCCGCGCGTGAGCAAACTGAATTGAATTCATCTCGCTTGAAAGAGGACTTGAAATCAACTCACATGAATCGGGGGTTTAGACGGGGCAAGTGAGATGATTCCGTTTGACTTGAATGAAAAAGTTCAACATGTTCAACTTTCGTTCAAGTCAAGTCAGTTGCTCAAGTGAGATGAATGGTGGTGTTTACACGTTCAATTCGCATTCAATCAGGCATTTTCAACTGACTGGAATCAAGTCACTTGCACCGTCTAAACCAGGCTTTACAGTCTGTAACACAGTCCCGCAAAGAGTGAAACCAAATCTACCTATCGAACTGTCAAATCGGCTACCTATCGAGCACGCCAGCAAAATTATGAAAACAAAGTCTGGCGAAGAAGAAGAACAACAATCAAAAGAAGTCGCCTTTGCGTGTCTCTATATATACACTGAAATGAAAACTCCATTAGTTTTTATGTGCGCAAAGCAGATAAAAGCGAATCGGTGGCTCAAATCCTCATTTTATGTGCGGCATTTAGATTTTAAAGTGTTTGCATTAAATATAATTGAGTTGCACATATTTCTCATATGCACAGCTATAAATTCTAAAAATGATACATTTACAACCTATGTTAACTGAATATAAATTTTGAGTGTATCGATTGATATTTCAAAACGTTCAAAACATTTCATTAACGGAAAAATGGTGGAGCAAGACTTTTGTTGCTGGCCGAGTTTACGGTCGCTATTTCAAGTCTCCCGGTCGAATTTTTGCAGTTTTTTTAAGGTAACGTATTTTAATCATTTTCTTTAACGTAATGTAATCAAAATATACCATCAGATCCTGACCACAGACGAACTTCCGGAAGATTTGGCAGAAATTTTCGTTTGGACCGGACAAACCCTGCTGGATTGCACTGGAAAGCTCTATCACCTAAACATCGCATTTCGACACATCCATGCAATAAACCTCGCAATCGCCATAGTTTTATATCTAGTTCAAAATACATTTTTCATCATAAATTAATTAGTCTGAATTATTTATTTTCTAAAAAATCACATATAGGATTTATTTGTGATGACATATAAAATTCAATAGGCTTACCTTCCAAATTAAAAAGTACGAACCTTTATTATTGATGTGCATTGCATATAGAAACTAAGATGAGCTAGAAATCTGGTTCTATGTGCAATGGCAGTGCAATTTATATGCACAGCAAAAAAAGTTGTTGAATATTACATCGAAATCGCTGCAACCAGGTCGTTACATCGATTGATTAAAATTACACAGCCCGATGTACTCGACGGCTGTTGATGTAATAAACAGATCCGATGTAATTCTTGCGATGTAATTTATTCGACGTACATTTATACGATGTAAATAATGCGATGTAAAATGGAAGCGATTTCAAAGGCCCTTCTAAAGCCGATTAAATTGCATTTTCATCCCTTTTCGCTCAGAATTTTGTATAGCCGAAGTAAACACTAAATCTATACTAAATTCAAATCGAAAAAGAATAGAAACATAATTTAATCAGCCATAGAAGAGAACAAAGAAGAGAAGGCAATGGATACAAAAAAAAACAAAGCGTCGAACTAAAATTTATTGCTTCTTTAATTGTTTTTATCCCAACTGAGATAAATCCTGCACATAAATATTATGACTATACTGTTATATCCCAAGAAAATCAAACATATTTATGTTATGAAAATATCCTAAACCGATCGGAAAATGAGCATCACTTGCATACCGTTTCGGTTATGCGGACCTTCATACACTATTTTATTACTTTCATTCATTTCATTACTGCTATTTCATTACTTTCATAGTGGTATTATTACTGGTTTTTCTTGCAGCAAGATGAAAACCTTGGTGGGATTCTTGATGATGAAAACGGATTGCCGATGATTGGTCTTGCACAGATTTCCGGGTTCGAGCTTGAGCACGTCTATCACCGGTGGCGATATCGAGCGGATTGAATCGTTCTGGCGTATGCTCGGATCCGGATTGTGGGTCAAGATAAACGGCACCTTCTTTGGGCCGATCTGGATCACTTTCAGGAGCTTGTACTTGGTTTCTTCCGGCGTAATACGGTGAACGGTCAAACGATCCTTGACGTCGTAGATCAAAGAGTGCTGACATCCAATCCAGCCGGGTAGTTGGGGTCAGTGCGAACTTTGCCATCGATCTATAGATGTGAAACTGCTGATGTTGGTGACCTCGGTGTTGGTCAAGACGTACTTAAAACGGTTGCGCTAGGAAATCACAAGCGGCAACGACTCACGCAGCTTGTGTGGGCCAGTGGATGGACGCGGGGCAAAGGTCTGGTCCAACATCCTCTTGAGGCGTTCAAACGCTTCAAATGTTTCTTTGGTCCGTGAGCCATCTTGACACTTTGGAACGAAAAGGAAACGATTATTCCGACGGCGCCAGGGATAATACAACACTAACTCGAAGATCCCTGCGTTGTCATCCTGGAAACATACAAACATTATTAGCAATAGCAATACATTATTAGAAATGGATTCAGGCTTAAGAATATTTCACAAATTATTTCATACATTTTCTCATAGGATTACTCAGCAAAGATGGGACTGTCATGCGAGTGGGGGCAGTATAGACTCCTGGCAGAATTCTGAATTTTACAGATTCTATAGCATTACTCACATAATCGCCCAGAAGTTCCTCGAGGATTCGTACTGGAGTTCTAAGGTTACTCCTTTCCCGGGAATTTCTGCATGAGTTTCTCCAGGAATTCCTGCTGAAGGAATTCGGGTTTTCCTCCAGGAGTTCTTCAAGAATTCCTGCAACAGTTCTTCGGAAATTCCTGTTGGAATTCCTCCAGAAGTTCCTCGGAATTTCCTCAAGGAATTTCTTGGGAATCCTTCAAATAGTTCCTCGGAAATTCCTCAGAAATTGCTCCAGGAATTCCTCGGGGGAATCCCTCCAGTTGCTCTGGAATTCTTCCAGAAGTTTCCCTGGAATCCGTCTAGAACTGCCTTTGACATTCCTCCAGGAGTTCGTCGTGATATGCTGGAAGAACTCCTAGGACAATTCCTGTGGAATTCTATGAGTAATTCCCGAGGAACTCCTAAAGGAATTCCAGGGCAACTCCTGGAGATATACCAGAGGAACTCCTGGAGATATTCTTGAGGAATTCCCGAGGAACTCCTGGAGGAATTGGTGAGCAACTCTAAGAGGAAAAAAATCCCGGAAAGTCGGAATTCTCGAGGAAATTCTTGAGAAATTCCAGAGGAACTTCCGTGAAATTTCCAAGGAATTCCTGTAGGAATTTCCGAAGAACTCCTGGAGCAATTCCAGAGGAACACCGGTAGCAATTCGGGTGGAAGTCCTGGGCCAATACTCGAACTGCAGCTCCTGATAACTCCTGGAGGAATTCCCAGGATCTGCTCAATAAGCTCCTGGAGCAATTCTCGAGAAACTCTTGGACAAATGATATGAGGCTGTAGTCGTAATAAAACACGTCTATATCGATTGACTAACAAATGTGGAATGAAAATTTATTCTAGCTATTTATCTGACATAAACTGTTGCTAAGGCGTAGTTATTCGTCGCCTACTCGACTTCTCCTTCACTCCTCCTCGACGAGATGACTCCGGCCAATTCACGAAACTTCGTAAGCTTGGTGTTCAACAGAGGTTTAGTCATCATATCCGCAATCATATGTTCGGTTGCCAAATACTGCGGTTCAATGACGCCATCTTGTTTGAGTTGCCGGATGAAATGGTACTTAGTTTCAATATGTTTTGATCGTCTGTTGATGCTGCAGGAACTTAGTTGCTTGATACAGCTCTGATTATCCTCGTTCACTTTCACTGGTAACGTGGTTTTGATTCCGAGGTCGTCAAGTATACCTCCTCTCTCCTCTTCTTGGCGTAACGTCCTCACTGGGACAAAGCCTGCTTCTCAGCTTAGTGTTCTATGAGCACTTCCACAGTTATTAACTGAGAGCTTCCTCTGCCAATGACCATTTTGCATGTGTATATCGTGTGGCAGGCACGAAGATACTCTATGCCCAAGGAAGTCAAGGAAATTTCCTTTACGAAAAGATCCTGGACCGAGCGGGAATCGAACCCGTCACCCTCAGCATGGTCATGCTGAATACCCGTGTGTTTACCGCCTCGGCTATATGGGCCCATTCAAGTATACGAAGTATCCAATTCAGTTCCTTGCAGCATTCAGCCATAGCTACATATTCCGCTTCAGTACTGCTTAGGGTAACATTGTCCTGTTTCTTGGCGTTCCATCCAATCATTCCTCCTGCATAGCGAAAAAGAAATCCAGATGTTGACTTTCGATCGTGGGCATCGCCGGCCCAATCAGCATCCACAAAAACTTCGAGCTCAGACGAATCCTGTCCTAGAATCAGCTCATGATTGATGGTTCCTTTTAAATACCGAAGAACCCTTTTTGCTTCAACCCAGTCAGCTTGAGAGGGATTACTAGTCTTGCGTCCTAGGATGGATACATCAACCGATATGTCTGGTCTTGTGTTAACAGATACATATAGCAATCCACCAATTAGACTTGCGAACTGGTGATTATTCGGCAACGCTTCAGTATTCTCCTCCTTTGGCTGTATGTATCCGGGATCAAGGGGTATTTTCGAGGGTTTGGCATCTTGCAATCCAAAACGTGACAGCAGCTTTTGTATGTACACTTTCTGGCTCAGTGACACACCTTCGTTGGTCCGGGTTACTCGAATTCCAAGAAAATGCCTGATGTCTCCTAAAGACGTTACCTTGAAATGGTTGTTAAGGTTCCTCACGATGGCTTCATACTCCTCCTCCGAATTGCAGGCAACTACCAAGTCGTCAACGTACACGGCAATGTACGACATCGTCCCATCACTGTTGCGTTTCGAATACAGGCACGAATCGTTTTCGGAGGGTTTGAATCCAAGTCTCTGGAGAACTGCATTAAGCTTCTTGTTCCAGATGTGAGCTGCTTGCTTCAATCCATAAATCCCTTTTTGGAGGTGGCATACTAACTTGCTGTCCCCAAAATCACAGCCAGGCGGTGGCCGCATGAAAACCATTTCCTGGAGTTCTCCATTTAGGTAGGCGGTCTTCACGTCTATGTGCTTGATGAGCATGTTCCGTTGGTGAGCCACAGACAATAAAGCTTTGAACGTCACTTGTTTGACGACGGGGGCGAACACTTCATCGTAATCTGTTCCATATTTCTGTGTGAATCCTTGCGCTACCAAACGCGCCTTGTAGCGAACAACGTTTCCTTTTTCGTCTTCCTTCCGTTTAAAAATCCATTTACATCCAATGGTCTTTCGTCCGGCCGGGAGGGGTACCACTTTCCACGTGCCATTTTCCTCGTGGGCTTGTAACTCCTCCTTGATTGCCGCTTTCCACAGGTCTTTCTCTGTACTTTCCATAGCTTCCTTGATCGTGCGTGGTTCTGGAACGTTTGATTTCACCATTCCGATGGCCTCACGATATCGAACCGGCGGGAGTCCTTTAGTGCATCTCTCAGATCGTCTAACAGTCACAGGTGTCTCCGGATCTTCATCGGTTTCACTTCTCGAATCCTCGGTTTGTGTCCCTTGACTGCAATCCAGAAAATCATCCTCTCCTTCCGAAAACAGCGGCATCTCTTCTTCATCGTATACTTCAACGTTTGGTTCATCTGCTACTTCACGGTGTATCTCCAGATTCCAATCGTACTCCACTAATTCAGTTGGTCTTGAATTTTTCATCAACGGTTTGCTTTCATTAAGAAAACGGACATCCCTGCTGTGGTAAATCTTGTTGGTTGCCAAATCTACCAAACGATACGCCTTTTGGGAATCCGAATATCCGACGAATGTGAGCTCCATTCCCTTCGGTTCTAGCTTAGTCCGCTTCTGGTCAGGAACATGGACGAATGCACTGCAGCCGAAGATATGCATGTGCTTCAAATCTGGCTTCCTCGTATACCAGGCTTCATAGGGGGTCTTCTCGGTAGCACGGGTTGGTAACATATTCTGAACGTAGTTGGCTGTGTTCACCGCTTCTGCCCAGTACTTGTAGTCCATGGATGCATCGATAAGCATACAGCGCGCCATTTCCACAAGGCTTCGGTTCTTCCGTTCCGCAATCCCGTTCTGCTGGGGGCTGTATGCGGCTGTGAACTGCGCTGTGATTCCTTTTTGACGGTAGAAACTTCCCAATCGTCTGGATCTGTATTCTCCTCCATTGTCTGCGCGAATGACTGCAGGCCGCTTTCCAAAACGGGTCTCCGCCATCTGGACGAATTCTTCAATCTTATCCGGAACCTCCGACTTTTTCTCCAGAAAATATACGACACAGAAACGGGTGAAGTCATCAATTATGGTCATAAAGTAGCGGGCTCCTCCTGGAGTAACGGTATTCATTGGCCCGCATACGTCCGTATGGATCAGCTCAAGCATCCTCGTCGATTGTGCTCCAGTTTGCTTGGGGAAAGGTAGACGGGTCATCTTACCTTCCATACAGCACTCACAGTCGTGGTTCACGTTGCACTTGCGAATCTTGACACCAGTGGCAAGGTCATCCCGTACCATCTTCTGGATCGCTTCTTCTTCACGGTGCCCCAGTACTCGATGCCAATGGTGAATACAGTTTTCAGTATGCTTCATAACAGCAGCGACAATCGGATTGTGCTTCTTCGTTTCAAGGTGGTACAGTCCTGACTTCCTCACGGCAACAGCAGCGACTCGTCCATTCTTCGATATTTTGCATTCTTCTCCAGTGAACGTGACTTCAGCTCCTTTTTCGGTTAGTTTTCCAACGGACACCAGGTTCGTATCCAAATTCGGGACGTGTAGAACTTCATTGAGGGTGACTTCTTTCTCTTCGTCGTCAACTGCACAGCAAATTGTTCCGGAACCTCTCCCGGCCACATTTACTTCGCTTCCGTCTGCCAACGCAACGGTTAGTCCTGGTTGTTGTTCGTAGTGCTTGAAAAAACTCCTGTCCGCACACATGTGGGTGCTTGCTCCGGAATCGACGACCCAGACAGCATTCGTATGGCGCTCGTTCCGTACCGCAAAGCAAAACGATTTCTCCTCTTCCACTGCTGCAGCCTTCGCCTTTGGCTTGAACTTCCGGCGGGATTCCTCTATCTTCTTACCGGGCAACTGGCGACAATCCCTCTTGATGTAACCCGGTCTTCCACAGGAATGGCAAATAATCGTCTTCTTGGTTGATTCGACTCGTAGAATTGACTCACCACGGGGTAGATTCTTCCTTCGCTTCATGGATTCATCCAGTAACTTCGATTTTACCAAATCCATTGTTAACTCGTCATCTGAACGGCTCTCGAGTGCTGTCGTCAACGTATCATAGGCTTCCGGTAGGCTTCTCAGGACCATAGCGACCATCAACTGCGAATCGAGCTTCTGGCCAGCGTTTGATAGGCGCGAGAAAAGACCTTCCATCTCCTGAAGATGTTGCTCCATATCGTCCCCATCCTGGAACTGCAACTGGCAAATCCGTTTGAGCAGCGTTACTCGAGACGTAAGCGACACTTTCTGGTGGTGCTTCTTCAAAGCTTCCCAGGTTTCCTTGGACGTTTGACAATTTCGGATTATGGAGTACTGACTGTCTTCAACGAAAAGCGCAATCGTCGCCCTGGTTCGATCATCTCCTTGCTTCCATTCACTGGTCATCGGGTTTGGCATCTCCTCCGAAATGTGTTTCCAAAGACCTTCACGGATAAGCAGCATTTCGATCCGGAACTTCCAGGCTTCATAATTGCGGTTGTTCAGGCGCTCCATGATGACTTTGCTTGCATCCATCTTGAGCAGCTCCAAAGTTTCGACAATCTTCTCCAAAAAAACGATCCGACAAAATTCTTCAAGGTTTTCTTCAACGATCCAAAATCCACGTAACAGTTTCAATAAAGGCCCATAACCTCTTGGACAAATGATATGAGGCTGTAGTCGTAATAAAACACGTCTATATCGATTGACTAACAAATGTGGAATGAAAATTTATTCTAGCTATTTATCTGACATAAACTGTTGCTAAGGCGTAGTTATTCGTCGCCTACTCGACTTCTCCTTCAGAAACTCCTGGAGGAATTCCAGAGGAACTTCTGGATATATTCCTGAGGAACTGCTGGAGGAATTTCTCAGGGACTCGAGGAGGAATTCAGAAGAACACCAGGAGGAAATCTCGAAGAACTAATGGATGAATTTCTGAGGAACTCCTGGAGAAAAATTCCCGGAAACTCGGAATTCTCGAGGAAATTCTTGAGAAATTCCTGAGGAACTCCCGGAGAAATTTTGAAGGAACTCCTGGAGATGTCTTCGAAAAACTCATGCAGATGTTTCCGCTGAACTCCTGAGAAAATTCTCGAGGAGTTTCTGAAGATTTTCCCGAGGAACTTCTGGAGGAATTTTCGAGGAACTCTTGGAAGAATTCTCGAGAAATACCTGAAGAAATTTCCGAGGAACTCCAGGAGAAGATTCCCAGTAACTCCTGGATTAATCCTCGAGGAAATTCTTGTGAAATTTCTGAGAAACTCCTGGTGAAGTTATCAAAACTTTCCTGGAGGATTTTCCGAGGAACTTCATGAGGAATTCCCGATGAACTTCTGCTGGAATTTCCGAGAAACTTCTGGACATATTTCCGAAGAACTCCTGGAAGAATTCTCGAGGAACTGCTGGAGGAATTTTTAAGGAACTCGAAAAGGAATTTCCGAGGAACACCAGGAAGAAACCTCGAGGAACTCGTGGAGAAATTTCCGAGGAACTTTTGGATGAATTCCCGAGGTACTCCTGGATGAATCCTCTAAGAAATTCTTGAGAGATTCTTGTGGTCGGAAATTTCCGAGGAACTTCCGGAGGAAATCCCGAGGAACTTCTGGAGATATTTCCAGAGAACTCCTGGAAGAATTCTCGAGGAACTTCTGGAGAAATTTTTGAGGAACAACAGAAGCAATTCCCGAGGAACTTCTGGATATATTTCTGAGAACATGCTGGAGGAATTTCTGAGGAACTCGAGGAGGAATTTCCGAGGAACTCCTGGAGGAATACAGAGGAACACCAGGAAGAAATCTCGAGGAATTCCCAGAGAACTCCTGCAGGAATTCCCGAAAAACTCCTGGTGGAATTTCCGAGAAACTCCTGGAGATATTTCCGGAAAACTCCTGGAGGAATTCTCGAAAAACTTCTAGAGAAATTCCCGAGGAACTTCTGCAGATATTCCTGAGGAACTACTGGAGGAATATCTGAGGGACTCGAAGAGGAATTCTCTAGGAACTTCTGGAAGAATTTAGAGGAACACCAGGGTGAAATCTCGAGGAACTCATGGAGGAATTCCCTTCCTGGAGGTATTTTCGAGGAACTCTTGGGAGAATTCCCGAGAAACTCCTGGAGAAAATTTCGAGGAACTCTTGAAAGAATTCTCGGGAAACTCCTGGAGCATTTCCCGAGAAACTCCAGGAGAAAATTTCCCGGTAACTCCAGGATTAATGCTCGAGGAAATTCTTGAGAAATTCCTGAGGAACTCCCGGAAAAGTTTTCAAAGAACATTGAGGAATTTCCGAGAAACCTCAGGAAGAATTCCCGATGAACTTCTGGTGATATTCCTGAAGAACTTCTGGAGGAATTCCGAGGAAATTCTGGAGGATTTTCCGAGAAACTTCTGGAGTAATTCCCAAGGAACTCCTGGAGAAATTCCCAGGGAACTCGTTGAGAAATTCCCGATGAACTTTTGAAGGAATTCCCGAGGAACTGTTGGTAGAATTCACGAGAAACTCCTGAAGGAATTCCTGAGGAACTCCTGCTGGAATTTCCGAGAAACTCCTGGACATATTTCCGGAGAACTCCTGGAGGAATTCACGAGGAACTGCTGGACGAATTTTTAAGGAACTCGAGGAGGAACACCAGGAGGAAACCTCGAGGAGCTCGGGAAGAGATTTCCGATGAACTTTTGGAGGAATTCCCAAGGTACTCCTGGAGGAATTTTCGAGGAACTCTTGGAAGAATTCCCGAGAAACTCCTGGAGGAATATCCGAGGGACTTCTAGATAAAACTTCTCGGAAACTCCTGGATGAATCCTCTTGGAAATTCTTGAGAGATTCTTGTGGTCGGAAATTTCCGAGGAACTTCTGGAGAAATTTTTGAGGAACAACAGAAGCAATTCCCGAGGAACTTCTGGAGGAATTCCCGAGGAACTTCTGGGGGGTATTTCCGTGGCACTATTGAAGATATTTCCAGAGAACTCCTGGAGGAATTCTCGAGGAACTTCTGGAGACATTTTTGAGGAACAACAGAAGCAATTCCCGAGGAAATTCTGGAGATATGCCTGAGAACATGCTGGAGGAATTTCTGAGGAACTCGAGGAGGAATTTCCGAGGAACTCCTGGAGGAATTTTTAAGGAACTCGAGGAGGAATTTCCGAGGAACACCAGGAGGAAATCTCGAGGAACTCATGGAGGAATTCCCAGAGAACTCCTGCAGGAATTCCCGAGGAACTCCTGGTGGAATTTCCGAGAAACTCCTGGAGATATTTCCGGTGAACTCCTGGAGGAATCCTCGAGAAACTTCTAGAGAAATTCCCGAGGAACTTCTGGAGGAATTCCCGAGGAACTTCTGGAGGAATTCCCGAGGAACTTCTGGGGGGTATTTCCGTGGCACTTTTGAAGATATTTCCAGAGAACTCCTGGAGGAATTCTCGAGGAATTTCTGGAGAAATTTTTGAGGAACAACAGAAGCAATTCCCGAAGAAATTCTGGAGATATTCCTGAGAACATGCTGGAGGAATTTCTGAGAAACTCAAGGAGGAATTTCCGAGGAACTCCTGGAGGAATTTTTAAGGAACTCGAGGAGGAATTTCCGAGGAACATCAGGAGGAAATCTCGAGGAACTCATGGAAGAATTCCCAGAGAAATCTTGCAGGAATTCCCGAGGAACTCCTGGTGGATTTTCCGAGAAACTCTTGGAAGAATTCCCGAGAAACTCCTGGAGGAATTTCCGAGGAACTTCTAGATAAAACTTCTCGGAAACTCCAGGAGGAATCTTCGAGAAACTTCTAGAGAAATTCCCGAGAAACTTCTGGAGATATTACTGAGGAACTAGTGGAGGAATTTCTGGGGGACTCAAAGAAGAATTCCCAAGGAACTCCTGGAGGAATTGAGAAGAACACCAGGGGGAAATCTCGAGGAACTCATTGAGGAATTCCCGAAGAACTCCTGGAGGAATTTTCGAGGAACTCTTGGGAGAATTCCCGAGAAACTCCTGGAGGAAGAATCCTCGAGAAACTCCTGGTGGAATTCCCGGGGAACTCCAGGAGAAAAATTCCCGATGATTCCTGGATTAATCCTCGAGGAAATTCTTGAGAAACTCCTGAGGAACTCCCGGAAAAGTTTTCAAAGAACTCCTAGAAGAATTTCCGAGAAACCTCAGGAAGAATTCACGATGAACTTCTGGTGATATTCCTGAAGAACTTCTGGAGATATTTCCGAGGAATTCCGAGGAAATTCTGGAGGATTTCCCGAGGAACTTCTGGAGGAATTCCCAAGGAACTCCTGGAGAAATTCCGAGGAACTTTTGAAGGAATTCCCGAGGAATTCCTGAAGGAATTCTAGAGTAACTCCTAGTGGAATTTCCAAGAAACTCCTGGAAATACTTTCGGAGAACTCTTGGGGGAATTCTCGAGGAACTTCAGGAAAAATTCCCGAAGAACTTCTGAATATATTCCTGGAGGAATTTCTGAGGAACCCGAGGAGGAATTTTCGAGGATTTCGTTGAGGATTTCAGAGGAACATCAGGAGGAAATCTCGAGGAACTCATGGAGGAATTGCCGAGGACCTCCTAGAGGAATTCCCGAAGAACTCCTGGAGGAATTTTCGAGAAACTCTTGGAGGAATTTCCGAGGGACTCTTAGATAAAACTTCCCGGGAACTCCTGGATGAATCCTCGAGGAAATTCTTGAGAATTTTTTGTGTATTTTCCGAAAAAAGAAAATAAGAAAAAAAAAAGAATTCCTGGAGGAATTTCCGAAAAACTTAAGGAGGAATTCCAGATCAACATCGGGTGATATTCCCGATGAACTTCTGCAGATATTCCCGAGGAACTCCTGGAGGAATTCCTGAGGAACTCCTGGAGAAATTTCCGAGGAACTTCTGGAGGAATTCCAAGGCACTTCTGAAGGAATTCCCGAGGAACGTCTGGAGAAGTTCTCGAGGAACTCTTGGTAGAATTCACGAGGAATTCCTGAAGAAATTTCAGAGGAACTCCTGAAGGAATTCCAGAGGAACTCCTGGTGGAATTTTCAAGAAACTTTTGGAGATATTTCCGGAGAACTCATGAGCAATTCTCGAGGTACTTCTGGAGAATTTCTGAGGAACTCCTGAAGCAATTTCCGAGGAACTTCTAGAGATATTCCGATGAACTCCAGGAGGAATTCTCAAGGAACTCCTGGAGGAATTCAGAGGAACTCGTGAAGGAATTCCCGAGAAAACTCTGAAGATATTCCCGAAGAACTCCTGCAGATGTTTCCGGAGAACTCCTGGAGGAATACTCGTGGAATTTCAGAAGATTTTCCCGAGGAACTTCTGGAGGTATTGCTGAGGAACTCCTGGAGGAATTGCCGGAGCAATTCAGGGGAATACAGGAGGAATTGCCGAGGAATACCAGGAGGAATTCTCGAGGAACTCCAGTAGAAAAATTTCCGGGAACTCCTGGAAGAATCCTCGAGGAAATTTCTAAGGAACTCCCGCAGAAGTTTTAAAAGAACTCTTGGAGGATTTTCCGAGGAAATCTTGGAGAAATTCCCAAGAAACTCTTGGTAGAATTAACGAGGAACTCCTGGAGGAATTCCAGAGGAACTCCTGGAGATATTTCCGGAGAACTCCAGGAGGAATTCCTGAGGAACTCTTGCAAGAATTCCCGAGAAACTTCTGGAGGAATTTCCGAAGGAAACCTAGAGAAAAATTTCCGGGAACTCCTGAATGAATCCTAGAGGAAATTCTTGAGAAATTATTGTGGAATTTCCGAGGAACTGCTGGAGGGATTCCCGATGAACCCCTGGCGGAATTCCCGAGGAACTTCTGGGGGAATTTCAGAGGAACTCTTAGTGGAATTTCCGAAGAACTCCTGGAGAAATATTCTCAGTAACTCCTAGATTGGTCCTCGTGTAAATTATTCAAAAATTTCTAAGGAACTTCCGGAGAAATTTCCAAGAAACTCTTGGGGGAATTTCCAAGGAACTTCTGGAGATATTCCCGAAGAAATCTTGCAGATATTTCCGAGGAACTCTTGGAGGAATTTCTGAAGGTATTCCCGAGGAACTTCTGAATAAATTTCAGAAGGGGAGGAATTCCAAAGAACTCCTGGAAAAATTGCGGAGGATCTCCTGAAGAAATTCTCGAGGAACTCCCGAAGGAATTTCAGAATAACTCTTGAAGAATTTTCCTAGGAACTCCTAGAGAAAAATTTCCGGAAACTCTTGATTCATCCATGAAACTCTGGAGAAATTCCTGAGGAACTCCCGGATAAATTTCCAAGAAACTCCTGAAGGAATCCCAGATGAACTCCTGGTGGAATTTTTGAGAAACTCCTGGAGATATTTTTGGAAAACTCCCGGAGGAATTCGAAGGACCTTCTGGTGGAATTTCCGAGGAACTCCTTGATGAATTCAGAGGAACTCCTTGATTAATTCCGAGGAACTCCTGGAAGAATTCCGAGGAACTCCTGGACGAATTTTTAGAGGAACTCCTGGTGAAATTTCTGGGAAACTCCTGCATATATTTCCAGAGAACTCCTGGAGGAATTCTCGAGGAACTTCTGGAGGAATTTACAAAAAACCTTTAGAGGAATTCCCGAGGAACTCATGGATCAATATCCGGGTAACCCCTCCAAAGAACTCCTAGGGAATACCCGAGGATTTCCTGTGTTGGGAACCACTGATCAGCTCAGCATTCTCTCCCTATACTGCTCGCTCACCGAAGGCGATGAGTCTACCTTTCGGTTGATGCACAAAGTAGTTAAGTAGGATTAGAAGTATTGTAGTCGTCAGCTTGTACATACGTGTAGCGTCTTGTAATGTAATCTTTCATGTCAATAAAGTTACGTTTTAATTTGTTATTCGTTTACACCTGGAGTCGTTCTTACATTGCAATATGTCTCAGCCACCCAGAACTCCAGGATGTAACATCCTGGAGGAACTTTCAAGGAACTTAGGGAACTCCTAGGGGATTTTTTTGGGAAAATTATATATACTGGAGATATCCTGGATGGGTTTTGCATAAATCTTTCGTTCGATTTGAATAGGTCCTATCAACTTATGTAGGAATAACAGCAAACATACGTCCTATTAAAATCGAATGCCAGAAATACTTAAGGATTTGAGGATACACTGTTGGAAATTTTCAAAATAACTGTGGACAAATTTCGAGAGAAATCTGGTAAACATTTTCACGAAAATTCAGGAGGAATTCTACCACAAAATCTAAATGAATTAGAACTCCTTAAAGTATTCCTGAAAAATCCATGGAGGAATTCTAGGGAAACCTGGACAATTAATTAGGATCATATCAGTAACAAATTTTGAAAACGACGTATAATCAATGCTACACCATTGATTATACGTCGTTTTCAAAATTTGTTACTGATATGATCTGAATGAATTTCAGTGGAACTGCTCGGAGAAACTCTTGAATGATTTTTTTGGGTATTGCCGAAAGGATTTCCCGGGGTACTTCTAAAAACATCGTTGGGAAAATCCTCGTTGAATTCCCAGGCAAATCTTGGAAGAATTTGTGCCAAACTCCTCGGAGAATTCTAAGGGAAATCCAGGAGTAATGCCAATAAAAATGCTGTATACATTTCTGAGGATCTCCTGGATGATTTTTCAAAGGGAAGGTCCAGTGCAATTATGGAGGGATTGCCAGGAAAAAAAATGGAAAAAATGTCAGAAAAATGTTGGAGGGAGCCTTACATAAATGCTGGAGGAATTTTTGTGGATAGCTTGGAGGGATTCCCGAAAATATCCTTGAGTACCCCTGGAGATTCCAGCGATACTGCCGGAAAAACGCTAGAAAATGCTGGAGGAATTTTGAAAAACTATAGGAATTTCCAGGGAACGCATGGATAAACTACCGAGGAACTGTCGGGAAAATTCCAGAGAACTCCTGGAAGAAATCTTGCAATAATTCCCAGGGAAATATTTATTAAAAGAATCCCCAGCGAAATCCTGGAGGATATCTCATAAAAATTCTTGAGATAATGCAGTCTGGCAATCAATGTGAAAAACTGTGCTTGGTAATGAGAAAAAACGCATCGGTTTAAGAATTAATGCTTTCGGAGAAATTTATAAAAATATCCAGGAGTATATCACATGAATGCTGGAGAGATTTCTGCAAAAGGATTTCCCGGGAATCCATGAGTAAATTCCTCAGAAAATTCCCATAACTCCTGGAGGAAATCCCGTGGAATTGGTTCCTGAACAAGTTTCTGATTAGCGGCTGTGGAATAATTCCCGGGGAATGCTGCAGTTGCAGTTGCGGTTGTTTCCAATGCAACTGCAAAGCTTCCCGTTGTTTCCGTTTGTTAATTGGCGGTATCAGAGTGGAAGTTGCATTCATCTTGCACCTTCCCAGCTCACTGCACTACACCGACTTACTCTTCGATACCACCAGTGATGAATTACAAAATATATTTACCTGCAGTGAATTGCACATTACGCGGATTGAATGCCGACTTCTTCGTGATAATACTCCGGGGCGGTAAAATCCTGAGGCCTTGTACTATACGCCATTCGCCACACACACGCCGCCTATGCATTAACAGAAGAAAGCATTCTTGGGTTATTCTTGGTGGACCTGCTGTTCCGACGGATCCAGGCCGTGGTGAACGAGTTTGATTTTAAGACATCACCTGGATCTTTTAGATGGCCGGTTGGGGGTGGGGGGGTTATAACTTACTTTCACAGACAAGGCTTGATGGTTGCAATGATGGCAGGGAACACCTCCTTGGCACATTATGGGCCATACTCCTGCTGTCGTGGTTCCAATAACTAGAACGGAACGTTTCTTATTCTGGGAATGTCGGTTTCACGGGTGCCCAGAACGATGCTGTATCCGAGACATATTTGACGATTCGGAAGAATCCGTGGAAAGCTGTCGCGAAAAACGCTGGCCGCCTTTATTTAAAAAACGTTATGTTAGACTATAACCATTTGCCATGATTGAATACTTACCAATAAAACAAAAATTTGATTAAGATTGATGAAAACCACTCCGACCGCAAAACTCGCAAAAGAAAAATGGCAGCTTGCGCCGCTTGCGCTGACCGATCACAACAATCAATCAGTACAGTGTTGCGAGATAATATTGAATCATGGGAGATGCGATATGGCATCGATTTTGTGTAATTATTACACTTCTGCATCGTAACCAGTTGGTTGCAGCTATTTCAGTGTAATATTCACATTCTTTCGACGTGAAAATTACACAGATACGATGCGAATGAAAGTGAGTACTTTATTTTCGTGTAAATTAAGGCAAGATGTAATTTAGCATCGAAATGATGTTATTGTACGTATAAAAATCGCGGTTACATAGGATTTTTTACATAATTTCGAAAATACATCGAGCCGAATTACAATAATTTTTGCTGTGTGCAAAGCTTGATTGCAAAAATCTATGTGCGCGGCATTTACAAACTAGATGCGAATTATTTTTAGTGTACAGTCTCTATGTTTAGTAAGCAAAGAAAAATGTAAACACAAATAGTGACGTCACTATTTGACACGCGTTCTTATAGAGGTAATCACATTCAAATGTATGCGTGCCTTTTTTGTAGATGTAGTTGTGATAACTGCGAGGAAAATATTTGCACTCTTACCCCGGACGTTAGTTTTATCATTGTTTACCCGTTTTACCCAATTCGATTGGGTAATATTTGCATATGCAATCTGAGGGTGTGAACCATTTCGCTTATTCTTTAACTTTTAGTTAAAATTTGACACTTCGATAGTTATTTTGAAAATAACCCTACTCCCGAGCAGGGTTAGTCTTGACAGTTCGATAGTAATTTTTTGTTCGCAATGGTTTGGCTGCGTACTGTATTTTGTTCCAAATAACTACTCGTCTGTCAAATTTCAAATGGACCGCCGTCGTGGTTATTTTTTAACTTTCCGATGGCAAATAACTATCCAAGTGTCAAATTTTAACTAAAAGTTAAACGAATAAGCGAAATGGTTCACACCCTGAGGGTGTGAACCATTTCGCTTATTCTCTAACTTTTAGTTAAAATTTGACACTTCGATAGTTATTTTGAAAATAACCCTACTCCCGAGCAGGGTTAGTCTTGACAGTTCGATAGTAATTTTTTGTTCGCAATGGTTTGGCTGCGTACTGTATTTTGTTCCAAATAACTACTCGTCTGTCAAATTTCAAATGGACCGCCGTCGTGGTTATTTTTTAACTTTCCGATGGCAAATAACTATCCAAGTGTCAAATTTTAACTAAAAGTTAAACGAATAAGCGAAATGGTTCACACCCTGAATAGCCTTTGAATCGGTGTGCACTTTTGTGTGAGGAAAAAATCGCGCTAGTGTTTGTGTGTTGAAATGTCACTTATCTCTACACGGAAAAACGAAAGTACCCTAAACTGAGTTCATTCCACCCAACTTCGAGGTTGCGTGCGGGAAGCCAATTTTGAGTTGCTGGAGTCGATGTTTAGGTAGGTAGTTTGCATTTAGGCGTTTACGGCCAAAGTACCTAAAGTCAAGGTTCTTTTTACTCAACCGTCAGTTAAAATTACTCAACTTTCGGTACTGTGCCACTTACTCAATTTTGGCTTCCCGCATCGAACTCTCAAAGTTGGGTTGTTTTGCTATTCACTCTCTGACAACAATAAAGAGAGCGAATGAAACAGGATGCAAAAAAGAACTCAAAAGTGAGTTTAAAATTACTCAAATTTGGGTTCTCTTGTTTTTCAGTGTATAGTGGTTTCTGCTTTTAGTGGTATTGCGTGTACGTACACGTTGCATTACACCGAAGACCACATTATCAAGATGACTTGCAGTACTGCTGAAAAACGGGAGTCAGTGCTAACAGCGCCACTCCGGATGAAGGTGGCACTATTCATGATAGTTTGTGTAAATTTTCATACTCGCACCAATACACTCTTACACTTTTACACAAGCTTTTACACAAAGGTACACTGCAAAAACTGCAAATATTCATTTTATTGCAGGCTACATCCCAAATTGGACTATCACACTTTTTTTGGTACGCCTAAAAAGTGTGATAAAAGTGCACATTTGCCTCGGATCGTCTCGACGTCTTCGGTGCACTTATTCCTCCATTTACAAGGAATAAGTGCACCGAAGACCTCAACTCGATCCGACGTGTCCCTGCTCTGCAATCACACTTTGAAGGTGTGTGCACACTATTGTGTCAGTCCAATTTGGGGCGCAGACAGCAATATGTTTCGTACACATATATTTTTGCAATTTGTCTGGACAAATGATATTTATGTGTGATACACATACCCAATTATTTTTGGTATTCATCGTTTTGATGTGTGATTACACATAAAAACAATACCGAATGACAAATAAAATCAATACATGTGCTTAAATGTTTTTTTTTTGGAAAATAAAAGTTTTACAAATGATGAAACTTCCATAAAGCAGTTAAAACTATTTATTAACAAGTCAAGAGCTCATGTAGAACGAGCCAAACATCGTATTACACTGGAGAGTCGGTCGTTTGTTAACCAACAGTGAGTGACCAATCGGTCAACTTTGCAGCTCCGAATGATGATCAAAACTGCGCTCTTTCGCCCGAGTTTCTAAATGTTTGTCGATATGAAGCAATTGATGATGACTATTTCGTATTGCTGACTGCACCCCAAATTGGACTATCACACTATTTTTGGTACGCCTAAAAAGTGTGATAAAAGTGCACAACTGCCTCGGATCGCCTCGACGTCTTCGGTGCACTTGTTCCTTGATTTATAAGGAATAAGTGCACCGAAGACCCCAACTCGATCCGACGTGGTCCAGCGCTGCAATCACACTTTGAAAGTGTGTGCACACTACCCAAGTAACCACTAAGCCGTAAAAATTGGCACCAAGTTGGTTCTATATTCACATGAAGAGCAATGTTAACAGAGCTTACCAGAACTACATCCTATAATAGATCTGCTTAAAAGCCAATTTTGGCGAAATATTCGGCTGATATACGGCCAGCTTCAATCTGCGTACCAAGTCTCTGGTGGAAGAGTTGTCAAATGAGAGTCAGAAAAAAAAAAAAAAAAACAAAAAAAAGAAAGTTATTTACCTTCTTTTTTTTTGTTCTGGATGTTTTTTCCATTGAAGTTTTTTTTTCGATTTTTACGGCCTGACCCAGATTCGATCTGATATCCTCGGGATTGTTATTTCTAAGTGGATTTCGTCACATTTCCCATCTGCTCCATCGATGAACCAACAGATCGGTTGGCTCAGCACCGTATTTAAAGAAAAGCAGACAAGTTGGTACAGCGTTGATGTTCCGGACGATCCGATGTTCAGATCGGAAATCGGGCACAAAGTGTCCGCATTCGATGTATAAAATGGTTTTATGGATGGCTGAGAGAGATTTGTAGGAGATGCAGCTAGGGAAGTTTGGGAGGTTGACGAGGTTCAATAACAGGATAATCAAAATGGGGCTCATCGCTCATCGATTAGTTTTGGTGTTCGTCTGTGGATGTGGATAAAACGATTGATACTCCACAGATTAACATCCGATGCATTAATAATATAATCGAGAAAGTAGTTATACATTTTCTGTATCAATTCAATGCTTAAAGTGTCTGATAACAAGCTTCAAACACCCTATTGATCGGAAGAAATTTCCGAGGATATTTGATCGTTTTGCTCCGGATCAGTCGGTGGTTTATTTTTGTTTTGCTTGAAATCAGCTTTGATTGATATAAACGTCATGCAGGCCAAGCCTTTTAACAGCACTGTGAGGCTTCTTATTCGGCTCATAGACACTGGGTTTACAAGCACTATAGCATAGCGTCATATACTAATATACGGCTTATTTCAGTGCTTACTATTTATAATGCCTGAGAACATTTGAAAATTTTCTATAGAGCCTATTGACACGGAAAAGCTTTTTTATGACCTTTAGACAGCTTACAACAGGGCTTAGTGGTTACTTGGGTATTGTGTCAGTCCAATTTGGGGTGCAGTCAGCAATACTACTAGGAGGAATATAGCTGCGATCGAGACTGCGATGATTTAGGTGAAATAACTGAACAATTCCTGGAGTACATGATTTTGTAAACACGTCTCAGTCGCCATTTTTTCACTTTGCGCATCTCCGGCGGCTGACACAGACGCTAAGCATTGGTATTATGTGTGCACTCACATATTTTTTTGCTATGGGTGTTTACACATACCATGTATTTGTGAAACTAATCTAGAGCATAAGCAACAAATATCTTGGTTATATTTTAGGTAATAAAACTGATGTGTGGAAAGACCAATTGGATCGATGTTTATTTTCACATAAAATAAATGTTTGCAGTTTTTGCAGTGCACCTTAGCTCACCAGGCGGCGGTGCCGTCGGTGACGCTTGCCGTTAGTATGGGAAAATAACAGAGTTGCATGTCTTCTTGATAAAGTAGTCTTCGATTACACGTACACTACCTGAGTTACTGGTTGAAAATAGTAAACAAAAATCAGCTGGTCCCGGCAAAATCAAATGGGCATATTTTCAACCAGTAGATTTGCATTAGTGTTCGTGACACCGCGCTGTGAAACCACTATGGGAGCACACTTTGCATGTATTAGTGACATGTTTTGCACCAGACACGGATCTCACGCACACGAATTATCTTCTTCCCTACCTCTATAGGGCACTGCATTGTTATGATTTTGTATGGGATTTTGACGTTTCTTGGCCTTGTTGTTTACAAAATTTCTGTAAGAGTGAAAGAGAAGGAGACAATTTCATGCAGTGCCCTATAGTGACATTTCAACACACAAACACTAGCGCGATTTTTTCCTCACACAAAAGTGCACACCGATTCAAAGGCTATTGGCCTCCTAAAGTGAGGTTAAGTTATGTGAAATCCCATTTCGAATTTTAGTGATTGAGTCGTTTCGGATAAAATTTAATGTGGGATCGGGGTAGAAAAATTCATTTTATCGATAAATTTACCAAAAAAATGATGATTACAAATATAGATAGTAGAGTAAACATAGATCCGCTAAGATGAATCCGTTGTATCCAAACGAACTGTCAAAATCTGTATCCAAACGAGCATGACGTCACGATTTGGACAACATCAATGGAACGCATGACGTCATATTCAATCGTCGCACTTTTGAAAATTACTACTTACACGCTTGAAAAATTTTAGTCAGCGGTGTCCGCGGATCTATGTTTACTCTATAGATAGTAGAGTAAACATAGATCCGCTAAGATGAATCCGTTGTATCCAAACGAACTGTCAAAATCTGTATCCAAACGAGCATGACGTCACGATTTGGACAACATCAATGGAACGCATGACGTCATATTCAATCGTCGCACTTTTGAAAATTACTACTTACACGCTTGAAAAATTTTAGTCAGCGGTGTCCGCGGATCTATGTTTACTCTACTATCTATAGTTTACTCTACTATCTATAATTACAAATTAGTCTATGATTACACCGAGAAAAATTTCTACTCACTGACTGAGTTGGCCTTACTCATGTCGTTTTCGTTTTTGCGGTGGAGCTACACCGGTGTAGCACTTTTGCACCGAAAATGTTCGTTTTTGATTTTCGTGCTACACCGGTGCAGCACTTTTTCTGCACCGCGAATGATAGTGTAGCACTCAAAAAATCGGGAGTGTAGCTGGTGCACACCGTGTCCACCAATCAGCGTTTGCAAAGTTGTCTATATTTTGGTGTTTATACACGCACACCAATGCAACTGCACCGAAAATGTTCGTTTATTCTGCAAAAAGTGTAGCACGAAGCGGTGTAGCACCGCCGCAAAAACGAAAACGACATCAGAAATCGAAAAATCCTTTGTTTTCTTACTCAGTTTCGGCTAAAAGTGGGACAACCCATTGGCAATGGGTTGTCACACTTTCAACGGAAACTGAGTAAGAAAACAAAGGATTTTTCTATTTCTGAGTATTTAAGACCAACTCAGCCACCGAGTAGAAATTTTTCCCTGTGTAAACTGACGGGGAACTGGTATTTCCTATAGATAGTAGAGTAAACATAGATCCGTCGATGATGAATCCGTTGTATTTCGTTTGTCAAAATTTGTATCCAAACGAGCATGACGTCACGATTCCAATTACAACAATGGAGCGCATGACGTCATATTCAACAGTCGCACTCCTGAAAAATACTATTCGCACGCTTGAAACATCTCACTCAGTGATGTCCGCAGATCTATGTTTACAATAGAAATACACTAGAACTCTAATGGCGCTGTAGTCACTTTTCCTATTTAATTAAATTAGTAACTTTTATTGTGATAATTGATTGTTTTCAAGTGTCCAGCTTGAAGAGCATCTTTTGTTTTGGTAAACAAAATTTATTTGACACTTCTAGTACCGCTACTGACGCTGTAAGGGCGTGGCAAACTAGATGTTAGTCACACGAACAGTCGCGACAATGGACTTCTGTGGCTAGTTATTCTAATATGTTTACTCTACTATCTATAGTATTTCCCTTTCAAACTTCTAAATTTTCACGACATAACCTCTACTTTTAATCGCCAATTCAGATTGCATATGCAAATATTACCCAATCGAACGGGTAAACAATGATAAAACTAACGTCCGGGGTAAGAGTGCAAATATTTTCCTCGCAGCTTCACAACTACATCTACAAAAAAGGCACGCATACATTTGAATGTGATTACCTCTATTAGACTCCCATTGGTTTTTACCTATTAATGGTTTTTAAAAATAATCGTGTAATAGGAGTCTCAGCGGTTTCGCGCTTCCGGGTAAACGATTTGCAGAATACAAAACCACACCATAACAACATTTCAGACCAGACCGTCAAAATTGCCTGTTCAGCACATTTTCAATTCTTGAGTTTGTCCGCGTTTGTCTAAAAAAATCTGAATATATATTGTAGCTTACCGATTAATAAATGGCAGGAACTAATTTCTGATTATTCATTACTAAACAACTATTACAATGTTTGTGCTCTACGAAACCCCAGCTGGTTATGCCATATTTAAGGTAAGATTTTCGCTATGTTTAGCAATGAAGAATGTGCTGAATTGAAATTCCTTAAGAATCCTGATAAATTACAGTGACAGCCAATTTCAATAAAATATTTTCATATCTTCGCAGCTTCTGGATGAGAAAAAGCTTCAAGAAATTGACAATCTTTACCTAGAATTCGAATCGCCTGAAAATGCCAATAAAGTGTAAGTAGCCCCAGTACTTAGGTATATAAATACTTATTTTCCTCGTTCAGTATCATTGGCGTGCGTCTACCTAACTCATTTTATTAATTTTATTTTAAGTTAGGTATGGTGTGATCATTTGAGCATAGGTAGTATTCTATTAGAATGTGTAGTGCAACATTTGATGTTGTCTTGCTTTCTACCAAATGCAATTTCACGTTTCTGAGGTCCCCGTTAATTTCCTAAGGAGTGAGGAAAACTGTACAAAACGGTGCCCAAACTATTTTGGGCTGCTCTATGCATTATAATGATCCACAAATGTTAGTTTGGAGTCTAAAACAATCCCTAGATCTTTTATTTTCTCACAACGTGCAGAGCTGTTTAACATGGCGCGGATTTTGCGTTTCGCGCGGATTTCGCGCGTTTTTGCTAATTTCGGCGCGGATTTTGCGGAAATCGTTTTCAAATGCTTTTACATTTGGACATGAGGCTCAACACAATCAGTAAAAAGTAATGAACATTTTCAAATTAGAGTTATGGAGCTGGGCTTTCTTGGTGAAAGCTGTTTTTTATGGAAATTGTAAAAAGACGCCTACCGGAAATTTTGGAGAAACATTTGTTTGAATTTTGAAGTCACATTTAATAGAATCTCATAAAAAAATCATTGGTTTTGTAGACAGTATGTCGTTAAAATTCAGATATTCCTAAAAAAAACAGGTAAGACGCCCTGAAGACTTTTATGATTGCATTCTTAGAAAATTCCACGCATAAAAGGTTGGAAAAACTCTAATGATTTTTTTTTAACATGCAGGAATTTTTTCATTCATTATGGATGAGTTTAACGGAGTTCACGGAATTCCTGAATCAGTTATTTGTGAAATTTATGTAGAATCGATTTTTTTTGCTAAAATTCTGGCAGAATTATCCAAAAAATACGTAAATTTCTGTTGTAAAATTTCTCTTTGATTTCCAGTTGGAACACTCGTTTTGAGGAGAGTTGCGGGAACGAGTATTAAAGGATTTCTTGACAGAATTTTTTGAGGATTTTTTTTTGCAGAATACTTGTAGAAATCGTTGAAGTTTTCGGAATCCTAACTTGTTAAAATCTTCACTGAATTTTCAGACAGTTTTTTTTTAAGTGTTTCCTTTTTTTAAATGTATCTCTTAAAAGTAAAGTTTATTGGTGGTTTATAAGGTTTATTGGTGATATATTATATCAATGGTGAATATAATAATCAATTAATTCCACTTGTACAGGTAATCTTCGATATAACGTACCCTCGATATAGCGTACCCTCGATATAACGAATTCGATATAACGTACATTTTGCTTCGATATAACGTACAACATTGAAACTTTTTATTTTTTTCCAGTAATGATCTTTAGATTAACTACGAAATCACTCAAATCAATGTTTTGTTGCAGCATTAGCTTTGTTACTCAGAATTAGCGCAAATTGAGGAAAAATTTTGTGTACGTTATATCGAAGCAAAATGTACGTTATATCGAAGCACAAAAACGAAATGACTTTTTCGCGAAAACTCTTGTTTTTCATTTTAATTTTTGTGAATTTCACCGATATCATTATTTGGGGTTTATTTCACGTCGAATCCATCAACACTAGCATATAAAATATTAAATTTTTCTCTGCTTCGATATAACGTACACTTCGATATAACGTACAAAGAGAAAATTTATTTGTACGTTATATCGAAGAGTACCAGTATTACTCTATTTGTATCTTTATAAAATAAGTGTTAACGCCACTGTTGTTGCAGTTAAATCAGATTCTAATGAGATTAGGTATCATATAAAATCACACAAATAGGTAGATCATTTCTGATCATTTTCTGTTGCTTCGGGGTCACTTCGGATTTCCCGCGCAAATAAGCATTATTGTAACCGACTATAAATAGGGTAAAAGCTCCCTTAGTGGAGGTAGTACCAATAGTGGTGGTAATGCCAATTTAGCACTATTTCGAACAAAAAGCTTGCAAATGACATTTTTAATAGATGCATCATAACTAATTAATAACATTGATTCAGTTTTGTCCCTGGCCAAGTTCGCAGGGGTTGACGGTATTAAAGTGAAGGAGTTTCATTTTGATTATTGTAATGTAGTGTTCTTTAGTGAAACATATCACCTTTTCAACACTTTAATGCGCCTCCAACGGTTCATCACGAACTGGCTGCTGCAGATGGAGTATGGCTGATCATATGCATCAGACATGCTCGATAAACAGGAGGAACCGCCGGGGCTCAGTAGAGTCTATTCCTAAGCAATAGTTCCAAGTCGGTTGGATTTGAGAAGGTTTTGATGATCGTTACAAATCCTAATAAAAGTATTATAGGATTTGTGACAGGTTTTGGAACCTTTTACAGCCATCTGACTTCAACATGTTGTTTGGGCTCTATTTCCCACGTTTCTCGGTTGATTTTTATTGCATAGTAATTTATTAATGTCATAGTCGCTTTTTCGAATTTTTACAATGTTAGTTGGTCATATTTTCTTTAAATAAAGCAATAAAAATCGACCGAAGAATCAATAGTGGGAAGGAGATTTGCAGCACTTAATTGTGCTGATAGATTCAAAGCTAACGTGCGAACACTTAAACGCATTGTTGACGTCAATGCGTTCGACGTGACATTTTGTACAAAAACTGACTGCTTTATATTAACTGAACAACGTTACTTGTGTATGACTAGGTTGACATTTCTAGGCTACGCTTGAGAAAATGATATGGTTCATCTAGGTAGGACCGATAGGACAATTGAACGAATTTGAATATTTTTAATAGTATTTGTAACGGGATGAAAGTTGACATGAAATCTTTATTATTTTAAAATTTTATTGCAATCAACTGAGCAACTTGGCGTATTTTTGATTATCTCTTAGATGTTCAGAAGTTCAGTTACATGTTTCTGTGGATTTTGGACCGATGACAATTTAAGGACACAAGAGATGAACACAAGTAGAAAACGATTAGCGAAATCAAGAAAACAATTTGACACAGGATCGACTATATTTTAACATACAGGGTTCGATTGATTCGATAAAAAAAACAACATACGACAACTGACTTTACGAGGAGAAAAACATATTTAACCATACCACAAAATCAAACAAGGAGACAAACACAAACCGTGTGACCATAACACTACATAGGCAAATCCTGACTGACTGACCAATTGAAAACTTTCCAATCTTCTACCGTAACTTTCTGAGTCAGTAGGCAACAGTGTCTTAATGGATATCATTTTCCACGTACGGCTGGCAAACTGCTTCTGAAAGATTACGTACTCTTTTCCATCTTCGGGTCTAGTGTAGAGGTTTCAACTCTATTCAGAGTGCAGCTAGAAACCTAGCAAAAAAAAAAAAAAAAAATAACATTGATTCAGTTTTGTGTTCAGGATTTGCCGAAAAACCTATTTTAAACAATTATTTTCCTTAAATTTTTTGCTCCTTTGCACCTATAGTGGTGGTAGTGTTCCTATAGTGGTGGATCCCATAAGAACCCAATGGGATGCGCCACTATAGGAACCAATGTTAAATTTTACCTCCATAATAGGAACCGTGTACCTATAGTTGGTGCAAGTGATTTATTAGCAAAAACTTAAATAAACAATGTTTTATACATTTTTCCTAGCAAATTTAAGTGAAAAACTACCGATTAACGTTTTCAGACTTTTTATTTTGTGGTATTATTGTCTATCCGGTTGGAATCAAGACCGACATTCAATCAAAAATTGCCATTTTCTTGGTCCACAAGTGTCGCAACTGTTTCGCATCTAGTGCGCTGTGTTGCTGACAACAACGGGAAGGATGCGCACTACTTTTGACATGATTAAAAAACGTCGCGAGTTGGGTCGCGTCGCGACTTGATTGTGCGAAGTCCGGTTTGGTGGCGGCCCGACAATATCAATTTTATTCAATTATTTTTCTACAACGAGCTATTAGTAGCACCACTATTGGTACATTTACCCTACCGATCACAGAAATAAAAAAAATGTCATTTGTCCAGTCTTAGTATAAGATAATCACTATAATAGTTGTAAAAATAGTAAAAATACCTGACCTGAAGATATATGTCAAGTGTTCCACGTCGTAATAAATTAAATGACCAAGAAGAACTGCTCTGTGTTGTATGTCGGCATCGGCAGTCAAGAAGAATTCCCAGTTCCAGTGGTTGTCCAGAAATTGCCCAATTCATGGCACCGGCATCACAGACGCTAGAATGTGCGTGAACAATAAGTTTCTGTAGAAAATAATCCATGAAATTCTTAAGAAGTTTCCGATAATACTAGATTTTATTCCAGGATTTCTACCATAACGTTGGTTATAAATTGTTTCAAAACATTCGCCAAGAATGCTCTCTTTTCGGAATCCTAGAGATCAGGAAAACCTATTCTCGTTAAATTGCACATACACTGATTGATAAAAAATCAAAGAACGATCGATTCAAAACTTTTTATTTCAATAAAATGAACTAGCCTGTTTACAACATTTTTCAATTCTTGTTTGATGTATAAGTTGTCATCTAAAGTCATAGATTAATAATAGTTATAAAATATTTTTCATTAGAAATGCTCTTCATCTGGACTACATCAAAAGTCTGGCTTTTTATTAGTAATCTGCGGAGGCAGCCATTGTGAGCCAATCGTGCAGAGAGAACTGTCAAAGTGTAAGCCAAATGAACATGCTTATCGTTCGTAGGAAGGCGTCGTTTGAACGGTATTGCAATCGGAACTAAATAAATTAAAATTATTTATTTTTAATATCGAGAAATTGGTGGCATATGTAAGTTTAGTAAAAAGATAAAAAATTATTGATTCTGCTTTCAAAAGCTCATGCTTATGACGACACTTTTGTTGCTGCACTTGTCGAAAAAACATCCATTGCTACTTCTTGCTTCACTTCTGCCGATATGATAAGGGTAACACTTTTGCAATAAATTTCAGATTTCTTCGATTGCTCCGCTATTTCAACAACATTTTGAAAGAAATTTCTACCATAATTAGAAAATGTAAACAAAACAACTTGAACCACAACGAAGTCACGCACAAAGTTTGAACATCTTGCTTTGTAGCAAGTGTTGGCAGCTGTTGTAAACAAAACAAACAGCGTTGCCGAATCGACATACGTAACTTCCGCTCATCTCTATGTAGAGGATTTCTACTTTTTATGAGCTTCAGTCATCAAAACCATATGTTTTTGTACTGGCGCGGATTTGATGACCTCGGCGCGGATTTGATGACCTCGGCGCGGATTTCAAATTGATTGGCGCGGATTTTGAGGTTTCCAAATCGACCCTTTTGTAACAGTCCTGAACGTGTAACATATTCGCTTCCTAATACTACTGGAAAACTTTTGTGTGTTTTGTTACTGTAACTTATAATATTACATTTTTTACATTAAGCTTCAATAAACTTTTGCAGCACCACGTATGAAAAACTCATTCTGAAAATTATAGTTCGTCAAAATTTCAGCATTTTTTATTGATGTTCAAAAAGTTATAATCTTTTAAATAAAAAAAATATGTTGACCAAAAAATTTCTGAACGGACGATTGTTTGATACACTGTACTACAAAATCCAAAAACATCAAAAATATTAACCTCAAAATTCATATACAGGTACTCTTCGATAAAACGTACCCTCGATATAACGAATTCGATATAACGTACATTTTGCTTCGATATAACGTACAGCATTGAAAAATTTAATTTTTCCAGTAATAACTCTCAGATAAACTAAGAAATCACTTAAATCAATGTTTTGTTGCAGCATTAGCCTTCTTCTTCTTTATGGCTCTATGTCCCCACTGGGACTTGGCCTGCCTCGCTTCAACTTAGTGTTCTTTTTGAGCATTTCCACAGTTATTAATTGAAGGGCTTCCTTTGCCTGCCATTGCATGAATTTGTATATTGTGAGGCTAGTACAATGATACACTGCCCAGGGAGTCGAGAAAATTCTCCCGACTGGAACGGGAATTGAACCCGCCGTCTCCGGATTGGCGATCCATAGCCTTAACCACTAGGCTATCTGGAGACCCCATTAGCCTCTTTACCCAAAATTAGCGCAAATTGGGGAAAAACTTAGTTATATCGAAGCAAAATGTACGTTATATCGAAGCATATAAAACAAAATGACTTTTTCAAGAAAACTCATGTTTTTCATTTTAAGTTTTTGAATTTCACTGAAATCATTATTTGGAGTTAATTTCACGTCGAATCCATCAAGACTAACATGAAAAATATGAAAATTTTCTCTGCTTCGATATAACGTACACTTCGATATAACGTACAAAAAGAACAGAACATTTTTTGTACGTTATATCGAAGAGTACCTGTATTGCCAATTAGTGTACAGTCTTACTCAAGTCTTAGCTAAACTCTCGCCTTCAACAGTATGTCATGGTCTGAGATAACATATATTTTGAAAGTAGTAGGGTAGAAGCTTCAGTTTTGGCCAGCCCGGAGTTTTGGCCATAGTGCGGTATTCAGCCTGTAACGATCTAAATTGGCATAAATTTAGTTTTTACTAGTAGATTCTAATATAATAATATGATTGCAGCTGTTGAAACCATACATTTTGATTGAAAACTGGAAGAAAAACATAATTTTCCTTAAAAAAATCAGCTCCCATATATCTATTTTGGCCAGGGTGCTTCTAATTTGGCCACTCCCATAAGAAATACACGTGATTGGCCAAAATAGAAACCAAAGCTGAGAATATGGCCAAAACTGCGGCAAAGCTTCTATTTTGGCCAGTACCACTTTTAATACAAAAATCAAGTATTAGCCTGATTTCTGCATTTTTCTAATAAAGTGTATATCGAAACCTTTCATTTGACACGTTGGTAGTTTTCATTGGATTATTGGTTATTTTTATAAAAATGATTTCCCTTAGACTGGCCAAAACCGGTGCCCGCACCCTATCACACACATCGCTAACATTATCCGATTTAACATTTAATTGAAACAGGTTTATCTGGATGCCTGATGTCACGCTCTAATGATACTGAACTTGTTTTTAACGATGGCTTGTTCCACTCGCTCCAAATAGTTTACTATGGGATGAGTTTTAAAGTTACCATCGTAAAGCAAACATGAATCCTTCACTCAGCATTCAGTGATGATCGAAAAATGTTGATTTTGTTTCATGAACACACAAATAGCACAAGGGTCATTCCACATCAAGTGTACACACCGCGTGTTATCGGCTGTTTTGGGACTGGTCCTTAATTGCCTTCCGATGTGGACTGTATTTTAGGATGGGTGTGATTTCGTTGGATTGACTGTCGGCTGGCATCCCAGGGCAATTTAGGTGTAAATTCCTTCAGGGCTTGTTATCAAGCTCCGTATATCACTTAGGGGCGATTTCTTCACCCTGGCTTAAGCGTTAAGCCAGGTTTAACTATATGGGTAAGCCTGGCTTAACGGTTAAGCCGAGGTGAAGAAATCGGCCCTTAACATAACTACACAGTTTTTTTTTTTTTTACCAGTTCGTTTATTTGATTAGGCTCACATGTTTAATACAAAACTCTACAGAGCGGAGGATCAAAAAGATTTTACAAAAATACAAACAAAACACTTTCAGTATTTGGATTTCCGGGCACACTTTTTCTTCGGAACGGTATTCGAACCGGAGCTGGAGCCGGAACCAGAAGCTGCAAATCGGGATCGTCGTTGCTGCGCTTGCGGGTTAGCCATCGCTTCCTGGAAGGCTTTCGCCACCCCTTCCAATACCGCTATGCTTTTTTTTCTCCGTTTTTCTCTATCCAAAACGTCCTGGTCAACAATAGGCTGCACTTGATCCGGAACAATTGCTTCCGGGGGTTGTTCAAAACTTTCCTCAAGAACTTCGATTATATCGTCCTCCAAGACATCTTCCGTACTGTGATCACCCGCTTCCAGTTCGCCACCAGCAACAATTCCAGCATACGAGACTACCTTCCCCTTTTCCTTCTGCGTCAAATTCCGAACTTTTTTCTGAGGACAAGCATCTCTCCGATGTCCGACAGCTTGGCACGAGAAACATGTTTCTTTCAGTCCATCGTAGAACACATTTCCCCTCCAGCCTGCAACATCGATGAATGAGGGAACATTCCTTTTAACATCCAAATATACTCCTCGCACACCAGTCTGAAGATGACCGACGCCTGATTCCGCTGGGAATTTCTCCCTGATAACGCATTCTACCTTCCCGAATTCCGAAAGAACAAGTGATAAATTATCGTTACTTATCTCCGGCGGGAGATCAAATACACGCACATAACGCATATCGGTGCCGGCGATTGCCATCCGAACCTCCACTGATTTGCCGCAAGAATACACAAATGCTCGGGGTTCCGAATTTTTTTTTCAGCGTCATTTTCATAGCGTCCTCGGATGAGAACTTAATGAAGAGGGACCGATTGCGTGCCGTTTTGTAAGCTGATTCCATAAGTAGTAAATCGGTGTCCAGCTGCTTAAAAAAATTGGCAATATCAATCCACGAGGGCCTTGGGCTACCCGGCGGGAAGCGAAATTGTACAGTGTTGAGCATCATCTCATCCATTTCGGTTGCTATTTCTGGAACACAATATGCACCACCGACGAACGAGCGAATGTGAACGACCGTTAAACAAAGCGGAGTAGGTACACGCGCTTTTGACTACCTAGCTGGCACACTATCCGGGAAGAGCAAACTAGCATACGTCCGCGTTTGACGACAGCAGCGACAGAACTGAACTACACAGTTTATTTAACCTTTCAGAACGCGCGCACTCAAGCAACCGAAACTGCACCGCGCTCGCACTGTATACGATGAGCGAGGTTTTTTGGTGGTGTTGTACTTTTTACAACAGCGCGCGTCCTGAAGGGTTAACAACAGACTACATTTATTACAACTAATTACTACACTAACATCTATTTGTCGGAACAACACATAATTTTGGCTCCGCTCAAGCCTCTTGCCGACGTAATACTGAGGTTCGGTCGGTTGTACTATGCTTCGGTTCCCTTGGCTCTCTCATGGGCGATGCATCGCCGAGGGGTTCATCGATGCAGGCCAACACTCTAACATCGACCATTGCTGATTTTGACCAAATTTTGTTTGTTGTCTATAGCATAGGTTCCCAAACTTTCTGGTGCGCGACCCCCTTTTGCCAGCAGACGTACTTTTCGCGACCCACCATAGAAATTCCCTCATTTGTTGTCTGTTGCAGTAAAATGTTGTACTGTACCTCGCGACCCCCCGGATGATGGCCGGCGACCCCCTTGGGGGGTCGCGACCCACAGTTTGCGAAACCATGGTCTATGGAATGTTTGTAAATGGAGGAAGAAAAAATCAACATTTTGGTGCCGATCGGATCACCCCTCGGCCCGTGGCATCTCTCGTCTTTGCCAATACAAGATTTTAAATTTTAAAATAAAAAAATATGTTTGGCAACACTACAAAAAATAATATTTTTCCTGGATTCCTCTGACAATTTTCTTCAAAAATGCCGAAGGTTAAAAATATATTTTAATTTCAAAGCTGTAAATTAGGTATTCATAAAGGAAGGAAGAACTTGTTTTATTTTTTGTTTTGGCAAAGACGAGGGGTGCTGCCACGAGCCGAGGGGTAATCCGATCGGCACAAAAATTTGATTTTTTTTTCTCCTCCATTAAGACAAACATTTCTTTCAACAAAATTTGGTAAAAATCCGTGATGGTCGATACAGGTCGGACTCGATTATCTGGCGCTTCCCAAAATTGTATTTTACAAACAGAATGCTGTAGGAAGCTGAAATTTTGATTGATCACTAATCAAAGTTGGTTTGACAAAATGTCAAAATTTCAGTTTTATAGATCATTCCGTTCCCCAGATATATGTTTGAGAAGCATCCGAACCCGTCTCCGGATAATCGAATCTGATCTGTAACACGTTTCTACTTTTTCTCGGTCACTTCATATGGAATGACCAAAAGAAATACATATAGGGTGGGGCGGGGCAAGATGGGTCAGTGCCATTTTCGGGCGCATTAATAATTTTGTTAGATGACCAGCATGAATATACAAAAGTTTGGGGCATTGATTGAAAAATTATTCACTCTCATTGGAAATAAAAAATAAAATGGTTTTTAGCCATTTTTCTTATGCGATACATTCCATATGATTTCCATATAAACGGCCGCGGGGCAAGATGGGTCACCTTTAATTTTGAACGTATTTTTGGAGCATTCAAAAGTTATTTATTTTTTATTACAAGACTATCTTATAAATGACTTCAATCAAGCGGAATGAACGCTCAAAATTATAACATAAAATTATGCTAATTTTTCAGTGAAAACATCAATTTTCAAGTTGCCTTAGGGCCACTCAAATCGTAAAGTTTTTAATATTCCAAATCTATCTATATAAAAATGCAGTGGCATACGTGGGACCGCGCATAACTTGCGAACGGAAGGTCCGATTTTGGTCGTCATAGTTTTGTTCTGTTAGTTTCCACCCAAGGAAGGTTTATGAGGCATAAAACATGGAAAAATTGAGAGTTTTTGCAAATCGATCTTCCATACATTTTGATCGGGGATTTGGTCTTGCCTAGAAACTTGAAACGTCAAAAAACGCAGTAGGCAAGGCAAAGTTTGCCGGGTACAGCTAGTAAATTTATAAAATGTTTACTAGTAGCTCTTGTTTACTCAGTATGGATATGCACACCAAATTTTGAATTTCTCTTTTTTTTTAACCAGTCTATTTATTTAAAGGCTCAATCGCCGTGAACAGCTTTACAGAGCCGAAACTCGTGACTAATTATACAAAATATAATTAAAAAAAAACTTATCCTTTCTTGTTTTTCATCGTTGAAACTTTTTCTTTCAAAAAAGTGTCGATAATGCGCTCAACTACATGGCCCGTGTTTGGGGAACACTGGTTGTTACATGCTTTGGTTTCGCTTAGAAATCCTCTACATAGAGATAAGCGGAAGTTACATATGTCGATTCGGCAACGCTGTTCATTTTGTTTGCATCAGCTGCCAACACTTGCTGCAAAGCTAGATGTTCAAACTTTGTGCGTGACTTCGTAGTGGTTCAAGTTGTTTTGTTTACATTTTCTAATTATGATAGAATTTTTTTTTCAAAATTTTGAAAAAAATAGCGGAGCAATCGATGAAATCTGAAATTTATTGCAAAGTGTTAAGCTAAACATATCGGCAGAACTAAAGCAAGAAGCAGCAATGAAAGTTTTTTCGAGAAGTGCAGCAACAAAAGTTTCGTCATAAGCTTGAGCTTTTGAAAGCAGAATTAATTAAATTCTATCTTTTTACTAAGCTTACATATACCGTCAATTTCTCGATATTAAAAATAAATAATTTTAATTTATTTAGTTCGGATTGCAATACCGTTCAATCGACGCCTTCTTACGAACGATCAGCCTGTTCATTTGGCTCACACTTTGACAGTTCTTTCTGCACGATTGGCTTACAATGGCCGCCTCCGCAGATCTCTATAACGTAGGATTACTAGTTTCGCTTGCCTCCTGTTTTTTCGTCCGTCGTCGCTTGTGTGTGACCACGCTGTAGTCCGTCGATGAACTCGATTCATTGTCATCAACATCAGTCCAGTCGTCGTCATTGTGTTTTGCTTCTTCAGCAATAGGTACGCCCGATGATGCATTTGGTATGCGCGATGAAGATTTTTTCTGCTGATTGTTTATCGGTGGAAAGTCTGTTTGCTTGAACAAACCGTCGGGAGAAGACAAAGCTGGTGATGTTGCTGATACGGTTTCGTTTGGGGAGTGGGGCTCCGAGCACATCCCGCCGGGCTGCGACGATCCAGATGATTTCGGCTGATTAGGGTAGACAACCATAGTCTTCTCGTTTTGTATGGTGATGACCGAAGGGATATCTCGGAATAAGTTTATTCGCAGCACACGCACGCCGTTCGACATGCCGGGGAAATAATGTTTCCATTTCTCGTCCCTTATGGAAATTACCTTCCTAAACTGCAGCATATTTTCGCAGATGGCTGCATCGCTGATCGACGGAGACAAATCGAGCACTCTAACGGTTACCGCTTCGCAATCGACGTACACCGGGATACGAAACTCTTTGTTATTACAAAGCATTGTTCGCTTCAGATTGTGGTCTGACTGGTAGCGAAAAGCGATCTCGCAGGAAACCATTTCGATGAGCACATAGGGTAGGTAATCAAAATTTGAACCAAATTGCGGCTTTCTGAAGCAGTGCAAATTTTAAGTGATTTTTTCTCCCACATGGAAATAATTCACTACGACAAAATCGTATGTACATGAAAGCCACGGGTATAGGCTTTCTGTTAAATGGTAAAAAGTTTGTATTTGCACCGAATTTCATTGAAATATTTGATTTTTCATCAACAATGATTTTAATCTTAATTTGAACCATCGTAATCATAATTTGAACCAATTTTAATCTTAATTTGAACTACTGGCGGCAGCAGCTCGAGCAACTCACAAAACAGACAATTCCATGCTAAACAATGAAAAATCACATGAATCTGCTAATTCTCATACCTATTTTTCATTAGGCAGTGGAATCTCAACTCAGAATGTTCGAAATTTTTTAGGAATTTGGCAACTAAATTTGGATTTTTTCATCCCCCAAGAGTAAACAAAGCAACCACTAGCGCAATCTACAGGCCAACACTAGAAGCTCCCCCCGTTTACTAGTTCAAATTTAGATTACAAATGGTTCAACTTAAGATAACATTCTCCATGTAAGAATTACTTAAATTTGATAATTTTATGACAAATAATGCGGAATATTATTCGGTCGGTCGATTCTACGATAAATAAGCTTTCATTTGACGTGTTCACATATTACGTTTGATACAATGCATGAGCTGTACGAGTGCACCGAAAATGTGCTTTTTCTTGGGGGAAATGGGTGAAATCACAGTGATTTTTTAATTGCCTGTTTTCCATGACAAAAACGCTTTTTTCAATGCTTTTAAAGTCCATGTTATCAGGTTATATTACGGAAAGCTGTTTAACATCTTTTTCGGGACAATATTTGCCTGAAAAGTACGTCGTTTTAATGAATTTTGAAATGGTTCAAATTAAGATTACAATTTGACTAGTTCAAAGTTTGATTTCTTACCCTAGTTGCGTAAATGATGCAGCTGTATGCTCCTGACGTCCGCATATTGGAGTTTTATATCTTTCTCCAAAAAAGATTGCACCTTTCCAATATCAGGACAAATTGGTAAGACACTAAAAGTAAAATGTACGGTATTCTTCCGCACACCGTACATTTTACACCAGCAGTGATCGATAGCAAAAGAGGAATCAAAAAAGCGCGTCCGACGTATGCGATGTGTGGCTGTGAACTGAATTTTGAATTTCTCATCCAGCAAAACGTATTGCTGGAACCACATCAGCAAATTAAATTTTACTGAACAATCAGTAATGGTAACTGAAAATTCAGCAAACAATTAAATTGCTGGATAATCAGTTAAACACTTGTCAAACACTTACAATTTTCCAAAAATACTTTTGCACGTCTCCTCACATCAACGCGAGCTAACAGGAATCAATAAAAATTCCATCCAAAAAGGTACTCGGCAGCATCAAATGTAATGCGCCACGCCCACGATGGACATTCCTAGCATTGTAGGGCTGCTTTGGAGCTAAATTTGGTGGGTTTAATATTCATTATTGAACTTTCTTTTTTCTTCGAAAAGAAAAAAAACAAAAAATCCGGCCGGAATCGAGCGCGGACAAAATTACTGGTGAACCAGCAAAAAAATCGCATTACTGGATAGCCAGCAAAGTACTTATTGCTGGATGGATTGCTGGATCCACAGCATGTCAAAAACCAGCAAAATTTTGCTGGTTTCCAGTGAAATAAAAATAGTGTGTGGAGCATTAGTATGGGACACGCTTGTATGGAAAAAATAAATCCTCGCTCCAGTCGACTTTTTAGATCCCATTTAGGTTCCATATGAACTGTACAAAATTTCAGCGCAATCGGTGAAACTATAATTTAGCGCAAGCGGTTCAAAGTTTTCATAGGATTTACTATGGGAAAAGTTACACTTTCAAACTAAAAATCCCAGAGGTAGCCCCTTGTCTCCTTAATTCAAATCGATCAACGCTTCTTGTAGAAAATTCATTTATGAAACTTTCCTTCGAAGACCGCAAAACAATTGGATGCTTGTGGAAAAAGTTATTGATTTATTACCGATTAGTGATCCGACGAACGGCTTTTTGTTTTGTTTTATCAGCAGCACTGTAGCTGCTGCCTTGGCTGCTGCTGTTTCTGGGGGTGGTGATACCACCCGCCACCCCATGCAGCCACGGCTGCAGCAGTGCTGCTGATAAAACAAAACAAAAAGCCATTCGTCGGATCAGTAATCGGTAATAAATCAATATTAATAACTTCTTCCACAAGCATACAATTGTTTTGCGGTCTTCGAAGGAAAGTTTCATAAATGAATTTTCTACAAGAAGCGTTGATCGATTTGAATTAACGAGACAAGGGGCGACCTCTGCGAATTTTTATCTGAAAGTGTAACTTTTCCCATAGTAAATCCTATGAAAACTTTGACCCGCTTGCGCTAAATTATAGTTTCACAGATTGCGCTGAAATTTTGCACAGTTCATATGAAACCTAAATGGAATCGAAAAAGTCAACTGGAGAGAGAATTTTATGTTTGTCCCATCCCGGATAAAAACTAACCATAGGGTATTTGGTGAAAACCATTCCTGTACCATACAGTAGTTTCACCTGAGCTGTGGATTTTTTCCCAATTTGACCAATAATTTACCCATCTGTACATATGTACGTTGAGTTATTTGAATTTCATAAACCATATAATGTTATATTATCTCGTCATGTTCCTTCGATAATGGCAGTTCTAGCCAAACTAACCTAAACTCGTCTAAGTCTGAGTAGCCTCTGATTGCATTAACAGTTAAAGCTTAGGCTCCCATGTCCCACCAGCCAGATAACTGGGTTTTGCAAACTAAGCATTATTTGTGGCAACACTTTGAGCGGCATGATGGAACTATGCCTAGCGCGCTAAGTGTTATTAGACCACTAATGTAGTTGCATGAAGTGGGTGACGAGGTACATAAGTATCATTACAGCGTGCTTAACCGTTATTGCAATATTGAGGCTCCATTTTGACTGAACTATGAAATATGTACATAACAACTTATAAGAAAACTGTCAAGTTCGATTCAACTATAAGTTAGGTTAAAAAGCGAAGACGAACTTATATCAGAAGTCGTTTCAGTGTCCAGTCCAGTCCTTATGTTAAAAATGTCAAAGATAAATCGCATTTAATTCGGTTGTTGAACAAGGCAATTTCACATGAGAGAAGACCAATAATTTACCCATCTGTACATATGTACGTTGAGTTATTTGAATTTCATAATTTGACCACACGGATTGGTATTACCGAAAATTTGCACTTCAAGTGAGTCATTATATGGTTTATCTAATGTAAAACAATACAACATAACAAAAGAGAACCATTCCAAAACCATGATTAAATTTATAACCAGTAGTGAAATTACAATTAAAAACAATATATTTACCGTACATTTTATTGTTTGAAACCATACGTGTACCATACAATGTACGGTATATTAAAGCCCACGTATCAGTATTTCGAACAATTCATTTACAATAAAATGTATGGTTTTGTAAAAAAATATATATGGAGAAAAATATTTTTTTATATTGTTACGATACTTAACAACCCGTATAGTATATTGTAAAAATCTTATTTACAATTCACTGTATGGTGTCTACATTACATCTTATTGTTTTTGTATTTTTTATTTTTACAGTGGTGTTAATTGTAACAATATGGTTCTAAATAGTACTGTTACAATACAACATTCGGTTTTTCTACTGTATTTTTTATTCGGGATACTAGTGGAGCATATATGAATGCGGAACAAATCTCATATTTTGACGTTTTTCGTTGAGAAAATGTGAATTACTTAAAAGGTAGATGGGTCACCCCGCATTTTTTTCACGGAGCAAAATCGATCACTATTCAAAAATGCTTGTTTAACATCATATTTCGTATTCAATGAACTTTTCATCGACTTTTAGCATAGTTAAGTAGCGGACGAATACAAATCAATACGATTTGTATTTACAAAGTTATGGTGATCCATCCTTAGGTGACCCATCTTGCCCCGCCCCACCCTAGGTATTATTTTTTTGTTTATTCCTCATTCAATATTATATTTCACCCCGTGTATTGGGGGTCTAAGGTATCGAGTGCACCAGGTCAAATATTTGCCATATGCTTGACACTAATGAGAATTCGATAGATTCAATCCCAACCCGGGAGCAACTAGTAATCCTACATTATAGAGATCTGCGGAGGCGGCCATTGTAGAAATCCTCTACAATGGCCATTGTAGAAATCCTGCCAACACTTGGTACAAAGCTAGATGTTCAAACTTTGTGCGTGACTCCGTTGTGGTTCAAGTTGTTTTGTTTACATTTTCTAATTATGGTAGATTTTTGCCTTTCTCGTACACCAAGGTGTACCGAAAGCCTATATGTTCACTCCAAAAACGAAAATTTGATAGAGCCTCCGGAGGGATCAAGTCTTATATACCAATCGACTCAGCTCGACGAATTGAGGTGATGTCTGTGTGTGTGTATGTGTGCGTGTGTGTGTACAAAAAAACTCACATCAATTTTTGGCAGTAAACCTCAACCGATTTTATTGACCGACGGTTTATTCGACACGGAATCTGGTCCCATTGTTTCCTATTGAAAATGGTTCAGATCGGTCCAGCCGTTCCGGAGTTATGGCCATTTAGGTGTTCCGGACCGGTACCCCAGGAAAGGGCCAGATATGAAAACGCTACAAACCCATCCATGCGGCACATCAAACTACGGCATTTTCAATAACTTGATGAATGGTAAGCAGAAAAATAGTCTCAGACCATATCTGAACCGGTAGTGTCCCGGAACCGGTTCCGGGTGTCCTGCCGGAAGTGACCAAACATAAAAGTGAACTAAACTAGTAATCCTACATTATAGAGATCTGCGGAGGCAGCCATTGTGAGCCAATCGTGCAGAGAGAACTGTCAAAGTGTAAGCCAAATGAACATGCTTATCGTTCGTAGGAAGGCGTCGTTTGAACGGTATTGCAATCGGAACTAAATAAATTAAAATTATTTATTTTTAATATCGAGAAATTGGTGGCATATGTAAGTTTAGTAAAAAGATAAAAAATTATTGATTCTGCTTTCAAAAGCTCATGCTTATGACGACACATTTGTTGCTGCACTTGTCGAAAAAACATCCATTGCTACTTCTTGCTTCACTTCTGCCGATATGATTAGGGTAACACTTTTGCAATAAATTTCAGATTTCTTCGATTGCTCCGCTGTTTCAACAACATTTTGAAAGAAATTTCTACCATATTTAGAAAATGTAAACAAAACAACTTGAACCACAACGAAGTCACGCACAAAGTTTGAACATCTTGCTTTGTAGCAAGTGTTGGCAGCTGTTGTAAACAAAACAAACAGCGTTGCCGAATCGACATACGTAACTTCCGCTCATCTCTATGTAGAGGATTTCTAAACTAAACCCATGCATATCAAACCGCGGCTTTTTCGATAACGTGGTGAACAGTAAGCAGGAAAACATTCTCAGACCATATCGGAACCGGTAGTGTTCCGGAATCGGTTGCAAATGTCCCGCCGGAAGTGGCCAAGTATTAAAGTTAACCAAAACCATGCATGCGACATATCAAATAGTGGCTTTTTTGATATCCGGATGAACAGTAAGCAGGATAATATTCTCAGACCATATCTGAACTGGTTGTGTCCCGGAACCGGTTCCGGGTGTCCCGTCGGAAGTGGCCAAATATAAAATTGAAATAAAACCATGCATGTGACATATCAAACCACAGCTTTTTCGATTACCTGATGAACAGTAAGCAGGAATGCATTCTCAGACCATATCGGAACCGGTTCCAGATGTTCCGCTGGAGGTGGCAAAGTCTAGATTGAGTTTAAATATGGGCGAAAGTAACATGAGAGAGTTCTCTTCATCGACTCTCTCTTCTGCAAATTAAAGTGACAAGATGCAAATTCAATCGAACTTGTTTACACTTAGACGCTAGATCGCATCGCCACCTTGCGATTTATGACCAAAAAGTGCAACCATACTTGCATCTTGTCACTTTAATTTAAGGAAGAGAGAGTCGATGAAGAGAACTCGCTCATGTTACTTTCGCCCTTATTTAAACTCAATCTAGAAGTATAAAAGTTAATTAAACCCATGCTAGGGACATATCAAATCGTGTCTTTTTTGATATCCTGATGAACAGTAAGCAGGAAAATATTTTCAGAACATATCTGAATCGGTTGTGATCCAGAACCGGTTCCGGGTGTCCCGCCGGAAATGGCTAAATATAAAAGGGAACCAAACCCATGCAAGCGACACATCAAATCGCGGATTTTAAGGCATCTTGATTTGACAAAAAAAAAGTTTCCGGCCATATTGGGGACAACCGGTAGTGTTCCGCAACCGATTACGGTTGCCCCATCGGAAGTGGTCTAATGTGAAGGAGAACCAAACCCATAAATTCGACACATATAATGACGTTTTAGGTAAGCTGATGAACGGTTAACAAAAAAATCATAGACCATACTTTGGAAAACCAATAGTGTGCCGAAACCGGTTCCAGGTGCTCCGACGGAAGTGGTCAAATGTAGAAAAAAAACCAAACGCATACACGCAGCACACTAAATAACGTCTTCTTCGATAACGCGAAGAACGGTCAGCAATAAAATAGTCTCAGGTCAGTAGTGTTCCGGAACCAGATGCGAGTGCCTCGCCGGAACTGGCGAAATGCACGAATGAACCAAACCCATACATGCATTACATCAATCTGCGACTTTTTAGGAGAACTGATTATTAATTTGCATGAAACTAGTCTAAGACCACATCAGCGACAATATGGAAGTGGTAAAATGTGATTCGAAAGTTGTAAATGTGAAATTGAATCAAATCCATGCGTGTCGTACCATAAAACCACGCGAATTCGATAATGATTGCTGTCAAATTACCTGTGTAAACTTTCAATTCGATAAACTAACTCTATTTTAGTTTTGTTTAGATTGTATGATTTGTTTTTGAACACAAATCTTACAGATATTGTGGTGGTACGAATTGATAGCTTGTACATTTTACGATTGTTGGCTTCCGAGGTTCACTGCGGTTGATCACCAAACGGATCAGGTGTCGGAATGCACCAAATTAGAACTTTCGGAAGTAGCAGCTGCACGAGGAGCCGCTGCGGGTGTAAGTAACATCACAATATCGTATCATTCGTATTTACAGTGTATTACACTGTGACATTTGATATTTTTTTTAATTCAACAAATTTCGAATGAGCGGGGTACAAGTTAAAAAGTGTCTTATTAAGGAGTGATGAATACGCGGGGTTTGACAGTACATCAAATAGCAGCTTTTTTGACAACTTCTTCTTCTTCTTCTTCTTCTTCTTCTTCTTCTTCTTCTTCTTCTTCTTTATAGCTCGACGTTCGCATTGGAACTTGGCCTGCCTCTCTTTTACTTAGTGTTCTTTAGAGCACTTCCACAGTTAATAATTGAAGGGTTTTCTTTGCCCACCATTGCATGAATTTGTATATTGTGAGGCAAGTTCAATGATACACTATGCTCAGGAAGTCGAGAAAATGTTCCCGACCGGAACGGGAATCAAACCCGCCGTTTCCGGATTGGCGATTCATAGCCTTAACCACTAGGCCAACTGGAGACCCTTTTTTGATAACACGATGATCGATTCGTAAGAACTAGAAATCCTCTACATAGAGATGAGCGGAAGTTACACACGTCGATTCGGCAAAGCTGTTTGTTTTGTTTACAACAGCTGCCAACACTTGCTACAAAGCTAGATGTTCAAACTTTGTGCGTGACTTCGTTGTGGTTCAAGTTGTTTTGTTTACATTTTCTAACTATGGTAGAATTTTTTTTTCAAAATTTTGTTGAAATAGTGGAGCAATCGAAGAAATCTGAAATTCATTGCAAAAGTGTTACGCTAATCATATCGGCAGAAGTGAAGCAAGAAGCAGCAATGGGAGTTTTTTCGACAAGTTCAGCAACAAAAGTGTCGTCATAAGCATGAGCTTTTGAAAGCAGAATTAATAAATTTTTATATTTTTAATAAACATACATATGCCGCCAATTTCTCGATATTAAAAATAAATAATTTTTATTTATTTAGTTCCGATTGCAATACCGTTCAAAAGACGCCTTTCTACGAACGATAAGCATGTTCATTTGGCTCACACTTTGACAGTTCTCTCTGCACGATTGGCTCACAATGGCCGCCTCCGCAGATCTCTATAATGTAGGATTACTTGTAAGAACATAGCCTCAGATCATATTTTAGACAACCGGTAGTGTCCCGAAACTAGTTCTGGGTGTCCCACTGGAAGTGGTCAAATGTAAAAGTGATTTGTACCCTTGCGTAAGATAAATCAAATCGTGTTTTTTTAGGTAACCTGATGTATGATATTGCATCTTTTGCACCGTATTCGACCCCCTGCAAAAAAATTTTGTCCCACCACAATATGTTCCCACCAGTTTTAGCATACATTGGTTCGTTTCGCTGCTAGAATTTTTCAGCGTCGGTTACACTTTTTGGGTGGTGCATGGAATAATCGGTTTGTTTACTTGCTACTTCCTTTGGTGTTCGACGTGTGAACAAATATTTCAAACGTTTGAACATTTGCACGGTAATCTAAAGAGCAAAGCAAGATGCAATATTGCCTCAGACTATATTTGGGAGACCCGGTGGTGCTCCGGAATCTGTTCCGGAAAGTAACCAAATGTACCATGCGACACATCACATCACGGCTTTTTTAATAACCTGAGCAACGGTTAACTAGAAAATAGGCTCATACCACATTAGAGACTACTGGTAGGGTTGCACAACCAGCGTTTGATGCTTCGCCGGAACTACGAAATTAAATAAAATCAATGCAAGCGATAGGGGAGACTGGGGAGACTTGATCCCTTTTTCTTAATTTACCTGAATCTTTAAGAAAAACACAAAACTAGATCCGATTTCCGTATAAAATGGCAGGTAAACATCTATTGCAAGTTTATACACAAAGAAAGCCTTTAAATTATTGTTAAAGTTTTCAAAACTGTGTTTTTATGGAGGCATGTTTTATGATGTATTTTTCAAAAATGGGTGACACTTGATCCCCCTTTGTGAACATGGTTTATTTGAAGGGAAAATAATTCCAGAGTCTTCCTGTTCTTTTTGTTTTCGAGTTTTCTTGTATTTTCGATGAATATAGAGTGCTTGAAATTGTAAGATTTCCTTGAATTTTTAAGGATATGTTGTATTTTCAAAATGGGGAGACTTGATCCCCATTTTCTTGGTTTGTACTAAAGTTATAATTATCTGACACATTTTATCGTTGAATAGACTAGAATTCCAAGTAAATAGAGGCTTCCGAATAGAATTTTATTTTTCACATGTATAATGTGTGTGTAATCCTCGAGGGATCAAGTCTCCCCATGTCACTGTTGTGTATACTAAGCTGAATTAATTAAAATATGTTAACAACAGCCTTATTTGGATAAATAAGTTTGAAAGTATTTTATTAAAACTATGCGCTGTGAAATTTTGACACGATTTGGTTAAATTTTCACAAAGTTATTGAGATTTTTCGGAATCGCCTTAAAGATTTCTGAACTGCCGTGTGCAGCATAGTTGTCCCATGTTAATAGGGATTCCCATAGAACATGGGACAACTATGCTGCACACGGCAGTGAAGGACTGAAAACAAACCATCAGCCGTTAAAAAATAATGCAATGTACAATCGAAATCACTTGCAGCCAAAACATAGTCGTTTGTCCAGGAGTAGTTTTGGAAAAATTATGCTAGAAGAAAAATGTGTTTGATTCCGAGCAAATATGGGGGGAACAAGTCTCCCCAGGGATCAAGTCTCCTCAGTCTCCCCTAAATATGTGTAAGAGAACAAAATCTTGACATATTAAACCCACATACAAACAGACGTCTCACTATACTCACTACGTTCTTGTTTTTAACGGTCAATAAAATATAACCGAGAATGTGCAGAAGACCGCAAAGTTATCTGTGAATGTGTAAAAAGTTATATCTTAGCTTGTTAGTATCGTCTTGATATTGATCAGCTCCCAATGTTAGTGAAGGTACTCAAGCAGTCATCTGAGAAATCTGATATTATTCAGCTCTGCTTTTACGCTGAACACAACGTCGGAATATGTGCCATCAATAAATTTTAAGTCAATTCAATGATGGCTTTGATAAAATGCTTGCTTTTCTTAAAATATATCAGGATTCAGGAACACTTTGACTTACGTTGACGGAAAGATCGTGAGAACATATACGGCGAGAAAGGCACTATCACCTCTAGGTGGATTAATTTGGGTTTTTTTCAAAATTTTGTTGAAATAGGGCACTGCATTGTTTTGATTTTGTATGGGATTTTGACATTTCTTGGCCTTGTTGTTTACAAAATTTCTGTAAGAGTGAAAGAGAAGGAGAGATTTTCATGCAGTGCCCTATAGCGGAGCAATCGAAGAAATCTGAAATTCAATGCAAAAGTGTTACGCTAATCATATCGGCAGAAGTGAAGCAAGAAGCAGCAATGGAAGTTTTTTCGACAAGTGCAGCAACAAAAGTGTCGTCATAAGCATGAGCTTTTGAAAGCAGAATTAATAAATTTTTATCTTTTTACTAAACATACATATGCCGCCTATATCCCGATATTAAAAATAAATAATTATAATTTATTTAGTTCCGATTGCAATACCCCCTGGCCAAGTTCGCAGGGGTTGACGGTATTAAAGTGAAGGAGTTTCATTTTGATTATTGTAATGTAGTGTTCTTTAGTGAAACGTATCACCTTTTTAACACTTTAATGCGCCTCCAACGGTTCATCATGAACCGGCTGCTGCAGATGGAGTATGGCTGATCATATGCATCAGACATGCTCGATAAACACGGAGGAACCGCCAGGGCTCAGTAGAGTCTATTCCTAAGCAATAGTTCAAAGTCGGTTGGATTTGAGAAGGTTTTGATGATCGTTACAAATCCTAATAAAAGTATTATAGGATTTGTGACAGGTTTTGGAACCTTTAACAGCCAGCTTACTTCAAAATGTTGTTTGGGCTCTATTTCTCACGTTTCTCGGTTGATTTTGATTAGTAATTTATTAATGTCATAGTCGCTTTTTCTATTTTTTATCATGTTAGTTGGTCATATTTTCTTTAAATAATGCAATTAAAATCAACCGACGAATTAATAGTGGGAAGGAGATTTGCAGCACTTAATTGTGCTGATAGATTCGAAGCTAACGTGCGAACATTTAAACGCATTGTTGACATCAATGCGTTCGACGTGACATTTTGGACAAAAGCTGACTGCTTTTTGTTAACTGAACAACGTTACTTTTGTATGACTAGGTTGACATTTCTAGGCCACGCATGAGAAAATGACATGGTTTATCGAGGTAGGACCGATAGGACAGAACGATTTTGAATATTTTTCATAGTATTCGTAGGGGGATGAATACATAATAGTTGACAAGCAATTTTTGTTTTATTACAATCAACTGACCAACTTGGCGTATTTTTGTTTATCTCTTAGATGGTGTTATTACACCAACAGAAAAATATCAGGAGTTCAGTTACATGTTTCTGTGGGTTTTTTACACAAGAGATGAACACAGAGAAGTAGAAATCAAGAAAACAATTTGACACAGAATCGACTATATTTTAACATACGGGTTCGACTGCAGGGATAGGGTGCGACTCAAAACTCTTTGCGTGCCGCACACTCTGCTACGAGACAGCACAACAAACTAGAAGGAGACGAGTACGCGCAATCGGTTGTGTGTTGCTCGCTTACTTTGCCGCGCGCTGGAGCTCTCACGCTCTGTCGTATGCACTCTCTCGGTGCTTGTCTCCGTGCTTAGCACTTGGCTTGATACTACGCACGATTGGCAAAATTTCGAATCAAACGACCCATCACTTGTCAACCCTTGACAAGCTTAACAACTTTGACGAAAACACAAACTCTTCAATTAATTTATTAATTGATTTTTTTCTGTTTGGAGACAAGCGCAGTCCAAGCACCGTGCATTACTCCCTGCGCCGTAGAGCTAGTGCTGCGATTGTCTCTCGCACAATTACGAAAGCTCTCACTCATACGTCTCTTGTCTCTCGGCAAAACGGGAGACGAGCACTTGCGATTGTGTGAAGCACACGCTTTTTTCGCACCGCACGGTGCATGCCGCCAATCCCTGTTCGACTGATTCGATAAATCTATCTAGAAGACAATTGACGCTAAGATTGGAAAAAAAGCTTGCAGTTGGGACTAGACTAAAATAGTGGCCGATAGGAAACAATGCGCTAGACAGCATTATTATACATTTTTTAATATTTACCCGCAGGCTTTTCGCCGGTTGACAGTACAGTATTTAGCTGTGTACGAAGATACGGATTAGTTGATGTACAGATGACAGGGTTCTCACGGGAAGTGCTTCAAGCGAGGCTTACATAACAACTGACAATAAAGAAACCTATTTTCCTTGACTTTCTACGCAATGGACATCCGACCGAACACACGTGTTTTCGTTAATCTCCTAGGCATTATTAAGACATGACGTATCTGCAAGACGGAACAACTAGCAGGTTACAGTTCCAGACGTCTCTTTTTATTAACGACATTCAGCATATTTCCAATAAAACTACACTTCAATAAAGCAAAGACTAAAGCTGCTATGATAGAACAAATCAGAATGACTTAATTGACTATTACCTTGGAGATCTACTTCGAATCACTGACAAATTGACAAGAACCTAACTAAATTCATGGACCATACTACAACAAACCAATTGACATAAAGAAAAAAGGGGAAACTTTTATTAAAACTATTTTTGTTCAACGCAGGCCAAAACAGTGTCGACTTGGGCCACGATATGCCTACGTACTTCTGTGTGTTGAAACAAAAATAGAGGCTCATAGAAGCAAACGTAGGGAAAGGGTGCGGTGTTAGAACATAAGCACAGTGTGCTACCGCCGTAATCACTATGAAAAAAAAAAAAAAAAATTTAGTTCCGATTGCAATACCGTTCGAACGACGCGTTCCTACGAACGATAATCATGTTCATTTGGCTCACACTTTGATAGTTCTCTCTGCACGATTGGCTCACAATGGCCGCCTCCGCAGATCTCTATAGGATCAGGGATAGGGTGCGACTCAAAACTCTTTGCGTGCCGCACACTCTGCTACGAGACAGCACAACAAACTAGAAGGAGACGAGTACGCGCAATCGGTTGTGTGTTGCTCGCTTACTTTGCCGCGCGCTGGAGCTCTCACGCTCTGTCGTATGCACTCTCTCGGTGCTTGTCTCCGTGCTTAGCACTTGGCTTGATACTACGCACGATTGGCAAAATTTCGAATCAAACGACCCATCACTTGTCAACCCTTGACAAGCTTAACAACTTTGACGAAAACACAAACTCTTCAATTAATTTATTAATTGATTTTTTTCTGTTTGGAGACAAGCGCAGTCCAAGCACCGTGCATTACTCCCTGCGCCGTAGAGCTAGTGCTGCGATTGTCTCTCGCACAATTACGAAAGCTCTCACTCATACGTCTCTTGTCTCTCGGCAAAACGGGAGACGAGCACTTGCGATTGTGTGAAGCACACGCTTTTTTCGCACCGCACGGTGCATGCCGCCAATCCCTGTATAGGATACTGCAAGATGACGTCACGAAGCCGTGCACTGACAGTTCAGCGAGCTTGTTTACATGGACATGGACATGGATCTCTGGCGGAGATCCGGCAAAATTCTTTTTCGATACAAATTCAGTAAAACGGTAGTTAGGCGATTGATTTTGTGCTGGTAGAGTTGAATATAATCTAGATTTCCGTATCCCAATGGTTTCGGGACGGAAAACGTAAATTTAATTTTCGCCACTCGTTTAAAATTCTAACACCTTGTAAACAAGCTCGCTGAACTGTCAGACAAAGTGAGGTTAGATCAGGTGCTTGCAGTACCCTATAGTCTATTTTACGAAACGACAACAGTGTTGATATTGATATTAACACTCACGGGCTTGGGCGCAACCTCCTGTCGAATTTCCATTCATGAAATGAGCGATCAGCTGATCCGAAACGTCTCGTAAAATGGCTCATAATGTAGGATTACTAGTGTTGGCAGCTGTTGTAAACAAAACAAACAGCGTTGCCGAATCGACGTATGTAACTTCCGCTCATCTTTATGTAGAGGATTTCTAGTTGACACTGATGCTTTCCAGGCTTGAGCCAAGGTGAAGAAATCAGAGAAAGTTAATGATGATTAACCTGGGCTTGTTAGGGGAATATCTGTAAATAAAAAGAAAATCGGGTTAAGTACGGTTCCTTTGAGGTCGAAATACGTATCTGTCAAAGGATGCAAATTCTTAGAGAAAGTTAGCCCGGTTGAAAATTTGCCTAAGCCTACCCTGATAAAAATTTCCAATAAAATCACCATAAACTACCATTGAATAATGATAAATTTGACTATTCAACAACAAATTATGTTGTGTACGTATTTTCCTGCTGAAAATGGTGTATTGGAACTACAATACGTGTACAATAAAATCAATGGCACTAGAGATTTCAATAATAAAAACACCATAAGTTAAATGGTAGTTGACTTGATTTTTTTCCAGAAAATTTGGATTTTTTTATAGTAAAGATACATAACAACCCCCATTTTCTATTGTAAAAGTGAAATTTACAATACATGCTATGGTGGAAAACCATAAGATCTGTTGTTATTCTATCGTTTTAAACAATTGAATTAATGGTAAGTACCATTCAATTCAGCGTGTTGTAACAATCCATTCTGTTGTATCTCTATGATCTTTTTTATCACCTGCGCGGCACCAGGGCACCGCGGTGCACAGTTTTAGGAGAACTGCCGTAGCCGAGTTTATTTCACACCTTTTTTCAGTGTTCTCATATACTGTATTTTTTCATGATATCTTTTCAGGGTTAAATTGAAGCATTTCGAAAAATTTGCTGATACAACTGAAGCATTATCTGCTGCCACTGCTGCTGTTGAAGGAAAGCTTTCAAAATCGCTGAAGAAAACTCTGAAGAAACTTGTTTCCGATGACGTACAAAACCAACTGTTAGTAGCAGATGCAAAATTGGGCAGTGCCATCAAGGATAAACTAGCACTACAATGCGTTTCCAATTCGGCAGTGCAGGAGCTTATGCGTTGCATCCGCTCGCAGTCAGAAAGTTTACTGTCCGGATTACCAAAAAAAGAGATGGCAGCCATGGCATTGGGCTTGGCTCATTCCCTGTCTCGATACAAACTCAAATTCTCACCAGATAAGATCGATACCATGATAGTACAGGCGCAATGTTTGCTAGACGATCTGGATAAAGAGCTCAATAACTACATGATGCGTGCTAGAGAATGGTGAGTATACAGTTTTGATGCATCGATCGAAGAAGAGTCAGATTTTTGGCAATCACTTTTCTTGCCATTTAGGGTAGGACGGGGCAAGATGAGCACCATTGGGATCACGTGGAGTTTATTGAAAGTGAACGCAATTTTTCATAGTATTTTTTATATCCTTCAAAAGAAGAATATTAAAGATGTTGACAGTCCAAGGCTTGTGCAGTCTCCGCTGTGTGGTCCAATGACCACCCGTATTTATACTACCTTAGGTAGACATAATGAATCCGAGTCCGTCACTTTCAAAGAACATATCTGTTTGCTAACAAAACTACAAAACAAAAAGACGATTCCGCTATCCCAACATCGGCAACTTTACCAAAAAAGTACAAATAACACAAATCCATTCACCAAAACATAACATAGGTATGACAATTACGCAACAAAGGAACAATTTCGTTCACCACAAAAAATAACACCGCTAGCCATCATGGTTTCCCATAGCGGAAATCACCATGGTTACAGGTCGCAAGGCCTGATAAAGTGTGGAACGTTTTGATGGCTTTGATCCCTGACCATCATGTAATCAAAATCCCAGGGATACTCAAGTGACCATACTGTTGGGTTGTGGGGGTTGCGTTTGTGGGGTGCATATATTGACAAGCATTGCTATGGATTGTTAGGACTGAGTAGGAGCGGGAAATGGATCTACGATTGCTTAATTGCCATTCTACCTACTGGTATAGTCGTAGTTCAACAGTGGTGGCGCCGCTTTTCGCTTGTGTTCGGCCTAGGTGGTTTGTTTAGGCGGTGCGGGAAGGTCTGTATGTACTTAGTACGTGCAGTGCGTACGGCTTCACCATTGTGGTTATTTGGATAGTGTAGGATAATTGGGTTTGGGACTAAGGGGGTCGTCATTGATTCTGCCGACACCATTGAGTGCTCATTGTTGGCGGTTGTGTTGGTGACGATTTCTTCAGCTTTATAATCTCATTTATACCACGCACAGACTTTGGGAAGAGGGACTGCTTTGTAATGCAGGAGAGGGATTTAAACTCTGCGTTACGGGTTGGCTGAGGTCATGCAGATAGAAGCAACCCAGGTGACCGTGCGGCTCGGGTCGTGATGGATGCATGAGTGCAGTGTGTGTGTGGGGTGCGCTACTTACTGGCACGCATTCGTACACTGATAGGTTGATTTTGAGTCATATCCCTTAATTCTTGGCGATTTCATCGAGTTAAGCAGCATACGATCAGCTACCTATTGAAAACGAGAGTATTATTCAAGTGATGTTTAAGCAAATCAAGGAAACATTAACATATGTTCAATATTGATAAACACATGCTAAACTGATGAAATACTCCGTGATAGCCGATAGTTCAATCGATACATTGCATAAACAGTTTTCTCTACATTACAGGTATGGTTGGCATTTCCCGGAACTAGGAAAAATTTTAACCGACAATATCGCTTTCATAAAAACGATTAAACTGGTCGGTACCCGTGACAACATGGCAACTACAGATTTGTCTGATATCCTGCCGGATGAGCTGGAAGAGAAGGTCAAGGAAGCCGCAGAAATTTCAATGGGTACTGAAATATCGGAGGAGGACATATTGAACATACAAAATTTATGTGATGAAATTCTCTCAATTAATGAGTATCGTTCACATTTGTATGATTATCTAAAGACGAGAATGATGGCAATGGCCCCGAACTTGACTGTGCTTGTTGGAGAAACCATTGGTGCGCGCCTTATTGCACATGCTGGATCCCTAGTAAATCTAGCTAAACATCCTGCCTCTACTGTACAGATATTGGGTAAGTAAAAAATCTAATTCGTTATTCCGGACAATTATGAGGAAACTTTCTCGAAGAACCAGTGCCTAAAAAAAATCAACCCAATGATGTTCAATCAGTGCGGAAACGAACACACAGGATGAACAAATGCAGGGGTTTGGTGTGGCCACAGTGGTTTGGGGGCCCTTCATATAGAGGATATATTTTGGAAAAAATCTAAAAAATATTAATCATTTTTAGAAAAATGTAATAATGGATGGTATTATTGTCTTTGTGCAAGAGTTTGAATCTAGTTGTTCTAGAAGCAGAGCTTTAAAAAATGTTGATATCCAATCGCAGAAGTTTTCAATTCACGGCGTTTTTTTAAGTTTCACATAGAAATCGAATTTGAGAACTTTAGTCTATTTTCTAAAAAAAAAAATTAAGTTTTTCTCAACAACAGTTATTTAGTAGCTTTTTGGCCACACGCCTTATTTGTTTTTACCATTTTTACTCTTTCGAGACAAATGGTACCAAAATTTACCTGTCAAATACGAAGAAAATAAACAAAACAAACGCACGCGTCATTGCACCAACGGCGGATGTAATATTTCGTCGGTAGAATTTAGCTTCTGGATTACAAAAGAAGTGCAGAAATTCACTTTCATCAATCATGTATTCTCATCTGTACTATACTTCAGTGCCAAGATTCATTGAATGGTCAGTTTCAACAATTATTCAAAAGTTACGGTGTAATTTGAGAAAAGTGGCCTTTTCGGGTAAGCCCGTCACTCATCGGCGGGGGTAACACCGTCATGCTTTTCGGATAACCGGATGTTTGTTGAACTGGCTAGGAATTTCTAATAGATGCCACGCAACTACAAACCGATGACCAACCGGGGAAATTTATATAGGGGTCGTCCATAAATGACGTAGCATTTTAGGAGGGGCTGGAAGTTGAAATCTTGGATTATGCTACGAGCCATGTATTACGTATTGGAAAATAGGAGGGAAGGGGGTGTCAAAAATCGTCAAAAATGCTACGTCATTTATGGACGACCCTATATGAGTTTTTCTATGGCGTCTTTCAGTAATTCCTACGGTTCCTAATTTATCCAACTAAATATACTAGGATTTCTCCAGGAGTTCCTTCTTTGGCTCTTCCTGTTTCTTCTGGACCTTCTAAGGGCATGATTTATGGATTTTTTTCAGAGATTGCAAATTCACTAGCGCCGCCTAGTGGCAGAATTCCGAAACACGTGTCCCGTTTTATGTAAGTCTATGTCATACTGATCAACTTTGCCGAAGACACCAACTTTCTAAATTATTGAGATTCTAAGATATGAGGTGTTGAAAATTTACATGCTCACTAGCGCCGCCCAGTGGAGGAATTTTAAACTTCGTAACTCATCATCTGTGGCGTATCCAATAATTTTTCCGAAGACACTATTCCTAATTATCAGGGTCGCATATCGTAACGTTTGCTTAACAACCTAATATGGATCCTGTAGTGCAATTTAGCATCAATCTGTGGCCTCTGGTGGCCACGTTACCAACTAATACATAATATGAACCAAAGCTCTAAATGGTAGATCTGTTCAAGCCCTAAAAGTATTGCACTATCTCTTAACACACCCGAGATAATTGGACATACCCCCAAAAAGTCCAAATCCCATAAGCTTAGTCTCCTATTAAGCGGATTTCAATTGCTAACCCAAAGTTTACAACTTTCGCTAATATGAAAATGAAACAAAATCGGTCGGCATTCTACGGGTGTTTTTTAATCTTCGCCGGATGTCCAATTTTTGCCTCTCGCTTTATTGATTCCACTGCTGTTTATTTTGGGACTACTACGAAAGGCCGAATCACGAAAGGCCGACGGTAACAAAAGGCCGAGGGGAACGAAAGACCGAAAGTAAAAAAAAGGCCGAAGGGAACGAAAGGCCGAATGTAACGAAAGGTCGAAAGTAACGAAAGGCCGAATTACAAAAGTAGTCATTTTATTACTTAACCCTCTTCTTTCCATTACTTTTCATAATTAAATCTAGAGCAAGAAAAAAAAAATACTAAAGCAAATAAATGTCGTTCAACATAAATTCATTTTACTAAAATCTTTTTGGAAGTTGGAACTGTTGTCTACAAATGTGACATGTATAGTGATATTACAGAACATGGCATAATATGGTGATAACAGCAGCATATGATGATAAGAATTGCAAATAGCTGGCCGAACAACTACGTTTGCTATATATCGGGGAAACGCTTGCTGTCCGCACTCGCTAACGCTCGTCGGACCTAAAAAAGATAACTGTTCGCATTCTACCTAGCATACTATTTAAACTACTGTTTTGCTGGAATTCGAATCGATGCAATTACCTTCTGCCTTCTGCCGCCTTAGTTCCTCAACCCTCCATGCACCTACGCCGCATGATTCACATTTATGTGCATTTTACAGAGTGGAACTACTAAAAAATTACAACTATTCAATTTGAAAATATAAACTACTTAAACAACACTTATATGCATTCTTTTAATTGATAAAGCATTTAACTAAACGGAAACCGAGTTAATATGCGTCTTTCGTAATTCGGCCTTTCGTTATATTCTGCCTTTCGTTACATTTGGTCTTTCGTGATTCGGTCTTTTGTACTTTCGGCCTTTTGTGGTAGTTGCACTGGTTTCGGCCTTTTGTGATTCGGCCTTTCGTGTTTCGGCCTTTTGTATTAATCTCGTTTATTTTCCACACCGCTGCTCACTTTAACGCAAAATATAAATAAAAAAGTGACATAACACAAACAAACGGAATAGCAACCCAATGCAATAATTAAGCTGGGCCCCAAGTGTGGAAACTCGCCGCTGGTTCTATGCTATGTTTTTATTTTTCTCTCCGATTTGGATACCACTAGTAATCCTACATTATAGAGATCTGCGGAGGCGGCCATTGTGAGCCAATCGTGCAGAGAGAACTGTCAGAGTGTGAGCCAAATGAACATGCTTATCGTTCGTAGGAAGGCGTCATTTGAACGGTATTGCAATCGGAACTAAATAAATTAAAATTATTTATTTTTAATATCGAGATATTGGCGGCAAAAAGATAAAAATTTATTAATTCTGCTTTCAAAAGCTCATGCTTATGACGACACTTTTGTTGCTGCACTTGTCGAAAAAACTTCCATTGCTGCTTCTTACTTCACTTCTGCCGATATGATTAGCGTAACACTTTTGCATTGAATTTCAGATTTCTTCGATTGCTCCGCTATTTCAACAAAATTAAAAAAAAAATTCTACCATAATTAGAAAATGTAAACAAAACAACTTGAACCACAACGAAGTCACGCACAAAGTTTGAACATCTAGCTTTGTAGCAAGTGTTGGCAGCTGTTGTAAACAAAACAAACAGCGTTGCCGAATCGATGTATGTAAGTTCCGCTCATCTCAATGTAGAGGATTTCTACCCGTAACAGGTTATTGGTTCGTCGAGAAAATTTCCTCTATTGCTACAGTCATAGCACAATTATGGGTCAATCTCATATGTATAGGATAGTAAACTGGCTGACAGGAATGGAAAATAATTAAGATTGCAGCTGAGCGTAGACAAACGCAAACCAAACCTACTCGTGTCTCGCACCTAAACTAGTTCTTCATGAATAAAAACTCGTTTTTATTTCGTGTTGGACGGGCTTGGTGGTTTAGTGGCTGATTCGTATGCAGAAGGTCCTGGGTTCAATCCCTGGCCCGTCCCTTTCTCCTACTTTGTATCTTTCTATACACTTTCTCTTCTCTACATATACAACTCATTTATACAGGTACTCTTCGATAAAACGTACAAAAAAAAAACCCCTTTGTACGTTATATCGAAGCAGAGAAAATTTTAATATTGTTTATTCTAGTGTTGATCTAGGGGCAAGACACTGTGCAAACGAGAGCAACTCTGAGAGATTCTGAGTTACTCTCTTTATCGATGATCGACGAAATTTGTTGAAAGACATCCCTAAAACTGCAATTTTCATTCAGCACATGCAACACTTTACAGTTTGACATTGGTGCCAGATCGCACTTTGGCATAAATGGGAAAATTTCTGAGGAACTGTGAGGAATTCTGAACAACACCTCGAACACGGATTTGCTCTCGTTAGATCTGTCTTCCCCCTAGGTGTTGATGTATTCGACGTGAAATCAATCCCAATTAATGATTTCGGTGAAATTCACAAATCCAATAATGAAAAACATGAGTTTTCTCGAAAATATAATTTCGTTTTTTTTTGTGCTTCGATATTAACGTACACTAAATTTTTCGCCAAATTGCGCTAATTTTGGAACAAGGCTAATGCTGCAGCACAGCATAGATTTGAGTAATTCCGTAGTCTATCTGTTCTGTCACCTTCCAACCACCCCTCGGTTGTTGCGATCGAAAAAGCTCCAACCCACCTCGAAGAGAAAACCACGAACACGAACAGCAATCAGTACGCGCTCGATAGCGGTAGAAACCATACCTTAGTTTGTAGCACTAAGGGTGCCGTTATAGTTACGCGTGAGAGTGAGAGTGCGCGTGTGCGAAGCCGCAAAAAAGAATATCAACAACAGCAAATCCACGAAAATCCTTTGGACGCGCACTCCCACTCTCACTTTGAAGCGGCACTATGTCGGCGCCGTAAGTTTTATTAGTTGGTCCGTCCCTCCGAAGTTCCGCGGTGTCACAGTGGGTGACTATCGTAAACCCGGTAGTATCCGTTCCGCCGTAAAGTGCCACAGTTTGTGGGCCAGGTTCCGTCCCGAATCCGCTTGGTCGCAGGGTCACAGTGTGTGATTGCTGTATTCCGTTCCCGCCGTCGGAGTTACAGTCTTCAAAAACCACCAGTTTCCCGTTCAATCCCGAACATAAAGTGGTCCGTAACGAAAAAGTGAAAAAGTGCAATTCAAACACGTCCGTAAACGTGTTCGAACTTGTTCCGCCAACCGTGTTAATATGTGCGTAAACCATTTCACGAACTCTGCGAGAAGTCCGATCCCGGTCGGAAAGTATTTCGTCGAGGAAAAAGCTTCGTCGAGAAAAAACTTCTTCGCGACAAGTGACATTTGCGTGCGCGTATGTGAGTGGAAGCGAAAGCTCCAGAAAACGATTCTGCGGGTGGACGAAACCGTTCGTCTAAACAACAACAAACTTTCGTTCGTCGTTGCGTAGTGCGTCGCGTTTTCGCGTTGTGAAAAAACAAACATGGAAAACAACAATTCGAATGATCCAACCACGTCTGCAGTGCCGGAGACGGATCAAAACAAAGCGGATCATCAGACCCCGAAACCGACAGGATCCGTGAAAGTGCCGAGGCCTTATGTCGTCGCAGTCGAACAGTAATCCTTTCCGCTGCTACAGTAAAGTCAGGGACAGACTGGTGGTATTCGTACCATGGTACAAGTTGTCAAGAAAATTATTCCAAGCCTATCTTGATTGGAGACAATAATCAGTATGAAACTCATTTCAAGATAATTGTACCATGGTACGTACACCACCAGTCTGTCCAAGGTTTAAGAGGGAGCTCACCTGCGAACCGGAAACGAAAAAGCAGCTGAAAGCAGTCTTTCGGCAGCGCGACCAGATCCACCAAAAGGTTGTGAAGATGGAACGAGTAGTGTCGGATGGTCAACCAAAAAGCCTGGCACAGCTCACCGTCATGTACAGAAATCTGACAGCAGCGTACACGGAGTTCAGCACCTTTCATAGTCAAGTGATGGCTCTGATTCCGGATGAAGATTTGGACGACCAGGAGGTCGAATATGCGACGTTTGAAGAGCTGTACAACTTCGTCTCCGAGATTGTGGAAGAGCTGATTCTGGAAGCCAAGGATGCGGCACCGGCTGCACCCGCTGAGAGACATCTTATTATTCAGCAACAACCGTTGAAAGCCCCTATTCCGACGTTCGACGGTAGCTATGCTGCATGGCCGAAGTTCAAGGCAATATTCAATGACCTGATGTCCAAGTCCGGCGACAGTGATACCTTGAAACTCTACCACTTGGAGAAGGCGTTGGTCGGGTCTGCAGCTGGAATATTGGATACACGGACAATCAACGAAGGGAATTGGGTTATTAAATTTAGAACAATGTATTGTTTTTTTGATTTTATACGAAAGAGCACCTTTTTCTAAGCCAGTTAGATTTTTTTCAGATTTTTAGAACTTTATTTTGATACCTAAATTCAATTACAAACAAATTTTTTGAAATCACCTTTTGACAGCTGGGCAACTGTTTGACAGCTCCGCCCAGTACAAAATGCTATGAGGGGTGATTCGACAAATCGCTCCCATACAAACTTTAAAACGATTTTTAAATTGGTTCCCGGGCACCAAAATTCATGAAAATTTGGATTTCGGCTCAGTTTGGCATGCAGATTCAGAATATGGAACTATCTCAACACCGCTAAAGAAGCCAATTACGGACAGGCGTGGCAAATATTGACTGAGCGGTATGAGAACGAAAGAGTGCTCGTCGAGTCGCATATTCGAGGACTCTTTTCGTTGAAGCGGATGTCGTCGGAGTCGTCAAAGGATCTTCGTGCCCTAATCGACGAAGCTACGCGGCACGTGGAAAACCTCTAATTCCTGAAGCAAGAACTTCTGGGTGTGTCCGAGCATATGGTTGTCTTCCTCATCTCCAACGCGCTGGACAAATCCACTCGGAAAGCTTGGGAGTCAACGTTGAAGAAAGGAGAGTTGCCGAAATACGAACCGACTGTCAAGTTTTAGAAGACCAGATGCCAAATATTGGAAAATTGTGAAGCCGCCGTACAGCCTCAATCATCGCAACAAGTCAAACCAAAGTCTGCTGCTGCCATCAGCAAGCCTCCAGTACAGAAGTGCTATACGAACGCAACGAATCCTCTAAAGTCGCAACAAGAGCTCCGATCGATGTGTGTTTTGCGAAGGTCAGCACCGAAACTTCCAGTGCGATGTTCTAGGCAGCCTTACAACAGCGGAGAGACTCGAAAAGGTCCGAACAGCCCGTGTCTGCTTCAACTGCCTCAGGAAGGGGCATCTATCCAAGGAGTGCTCGTCCTCGAAGCATTGCAAGAAGTGTCTCAACCAGCACCATACGTTACTACATGGAGACAAGGAAGTAAGCGTGAAACCGGAAGCGCAGTCGAACGTGTCCGTCCCGAAGTCGACAGAAGAGCATGCTGCTCCGGCCCAACCATCGGCGCCAGAAGGCAATGCGACGGTTTCCACATCGTGCTCATGCAACTCTGCCCAACCAATGAAGACCGTTTTGTTGCTGACCGCGGTGGTTCATCTGACGGACTCGAGGAATCAGCTGCAACCGTGTCGCGTTTTACTCGACAGCGGTTCCCAAGTCAACTTTATATCGGAGAAGATGGCTGACTCGCTCGGCCTACCGAAGCAGCCTGCGCGAACATCGAAATCACCGGCATTAGCGCTATCCGGACGATTGCACGAGAAAGGATCAAGGTGAAGCTGCACTCTCGTGATGATACGTTCCACACCATTGTGGAATGTCTTATTACTCCAAGGGTAACCGGAACCTTGCCAACTTCCAAGATCGACGTAAGCAGTTGGGAACTGCCCGACGGAATTACGTTGGCCGACGTCGACTTCCACAAACCATCCCAAGTAGACATGCTGATTGGAGCCGCATATTTCTTCGATCTGCTCAATGCAGGTCAGATTCAGCTTGCGCCTCACCTGCCGCAGCTTCGTGAGAGCCACCTTGGCTGGCTTGTAGCTGGCACAATAAACGACTGAGATGCTCCAGTCAGGACCGCTGCACACTCCAATGTAGCATCAGTAGCAGATATCGAGCAAATGATGTACCAGTTTTGGCAGATTGAAGAGGTTCCCAACGTTTCAAAACATTCGGCGGAAGAGCAGTTCTGCGAGGCCCATTTTCGGTCAACTCATCACCGCGATGACACTGGAAGATTCGTGGTCAGGCTCCCCTTCAAGGAAAACGTGGATCAATTGACGGATTGCCGAGAAGTTGCCCTGAAGCGTTTGTGTGTAAGGAGACGCTTTCAGCCCTTACCCGCTGTTACCCGGCAGGGCGGCCTAAAGCAGGGTACCTCCACTAAATATTGGATTTCGGATGAAATGAAATGTTTAAATAAATAATTTTGCAATTTCATATACTTATATTCTAATCTGACCTTTTACCCCGTTTTCCCCTTTGCACTTCGGCTTCGGTCGACTCGTTGGGGCCCTTTGATGAACAGCAGCGGTGGTGATGGTCGTCGTTGGTTTCGCTCCCGCACGGACTATGCGGAGCTTCTTCCTTCTTCTTCTTTCTTCTTCTGTTTCTTCTTTTTGGGCACTTTTAAGACTGCTGAGCAGTCGTCCTTGTCGTTTAGCTAGGGGGAAGAGCGGGCTCCTTTGTCGGATCCCCCCTAGCGACGGTGGTGAAAAACACCGGATCTATCCACTCGCCGTGAATAATCCCGGCAGATTCCGCAGAATGCTGCCACAAGTTGTACGCCCCTTTGTACAAACTTGTCTTCGTTCTCCTTGACACTTAGCTACACGGGCGAGACTGGCTCTATTGGCTGAGCCCGTGTAGCGAGAACGGTCGATGTGTGGTACACTTGGCGAACCGCAATGGCGGTGGTCCACACACCTTTTGACACTATTACTAGCACTCACTTGTTCCCGAACCGCGGCCGGCACTGTCCTCTTTGGGAACTATGAACGGACACTCCCGACGTTGCTGGGAACAACCATCCAGCTAATATATGCGACACGGAGGCTGAATTGCGCTTTTCCCGGTCAAATTAAACGGGGAACCAAATCGCGTCCGTCGTTGTTCGCGGTTCGTAACTTTCTCCTCTAATAAAACAAAACAACACCACACACCGCACTCGATTCTTTCTGCTGCTGCTGCTGCTGTTTTCGATGTGTGCAATGGGGTGGGGAGATTGGGGGTCAAATGCCTCACCGATACAATATATATACGAATTTATTTCCCTAATTTTAACTAAATAAATATCAAACAAAAATTCATAAAAACAAACAAATTAAACTGTTGCAAAACACAGTGGTGTAGGTGGGTGAAATGCACGTAGCGACAAAAGTACACAAAATTGTAACCACGGGTTACAATCTCGCCCACACCGAGGAGAAACAAAATGGAAACCATTTTTTTTTTAACTAACCCTAACACCTAACACCGATAACAATATATATAACGAATTAAAATGAAATAAATCAACATGAAAATAAATAAAAAAGTGTAAATAAAAAATCTGCCTAACCTAACCAAACAAAGACATTTTCCACAGATTAAAATGTTACAAAGACACTATCAGGGAAACGACCGAACAAAAAGAAAATGGTTAAATCGGTACATCGTCTCGTGGTTGTTCTGCAGACAAGGACTGGGACCCGTCGCTATTAACGGCACCAGACCACCCTCGGACACATCCGGTTCTCAATGGGAGAGCTAAGAATCTTCAACTCCCCCAGACCAATTCGGGATAACACTCAAAACAACCTGACTTCCTAAAACCCTGCTAGCCTCCGATTGGAAGTAGCGTAGCAGAGGAACGGTTGTCGTGGTATGGTTTTTTTTCAAGCTATTTTTTCTTCCGACGTCCACTATTCCCGTCCTGACGGTATTTATACTTCCTAGACAGGTGGGGTTCCAATTCAATCCACATTCATCCAAAGTGTATCACTCATTCATCCCAATCACTGGCCTACGCGTACACACAATCACACAAGACATTTGAATGAACACCCCGCCATTTCACACACTTTCACTCATTCTCATTCACTCTCATTATTTCACTCAAACAATATAACTCATGCAGCACACAAAATACCAAAACAAACGGGCAATAGACGCAAGGTATTGTCTTTTACGCTACAAGTAATTCCTTTCCCAAGGATACTTGAGCAAGACACCGAACGTGAATGCAGATTAATTACGAACTGATTCCGTTTGGAATCAGTCGAATTTCCCTGATTCTGGCAGATAAAAACAACGAAGAACAAACAAATTAAAAAAGGTTAAAATGGTGTTGTCATCTATGCGCTGGAAATCAACATGAAGATAACTTTCAGTGTACAGGTGCGCATACATAGATGACCTCCCGAATGGATCGGCGGTCGTGTTTGAGTCCTTCCCTCAGGGAAGGATGATTTAATTGGGGTGTATTGGCGTTGTATTGAGGTAATGACCCCTAGAGGTCACAACCTCGAAGAGTTGTCAGGTGCCGAGAGATTTAGGTGTCGACTCCTGAGGAAAGAAGATGATTGCCAGCGTGAAGTGATGCGCGATGCTCCCGGATCCATCGATCTTCGGAAGCTCCCAAGTGAGCGACCCAGTGAAGTCGATGTTGTGGATCCGAGGAGCTCTAGGAAGATTTTATATTCACGCTGGCTTGGGAAAATTTGCTGCCTCCCTCCAACGGCTCAATCAGGTTGTGTGGGCGACACCATTCTTCTTCAGGTGAGTATTGTGATTAAAGTTAGTGTAATAACCGCTGTGTCCTAGTGGTGACAACCGTAGTTGTCAAGCCAATGTTTGACAGTCTTGGGCTGCCGCTAGGATTATGGAATCGGACACTCCCTGGTGTTCCACTAACTTTTCTCAAAATCTCACACTGAATTCGACATCTACTTGCAGGTCATCGTTGAGCAATATGCAAGCAACGGATGCCTGTATCAAAATAATGGAGATGTTACTATCTTTGAAGTGAAAATTAATGTTCACTCCTCCTGTACCAATTAGGGAAAAAATGCTATGAAATTTTGAAATAGAAATAGCCTTTGAAGAATTGGTACAGATAGGAGCTACGGGACGTTTTCATTGAAGAATTATAGGGAGATTAGATTTCCGACCGGTTTAGTTGGATCTAATCCCATTTTGCAAGCAATAAGGGCACCGAGAAGCTTCAAATCCCTTAAATCCACACAATACGCAGAAATCACGCTTGGGCTTGGAACACTTTTCGTGTTCATGCCCCTGAATTCCACAGTTGTAACACACTCCCAAGTGTGGCGGACGGTGTTTGTCCACCAGGGAGCTCAAACATATTATGCCTTCTTGTCGCGACTGTGAAGATTTAGGGATTGGGCTAGTCTTCTCTCGGAGATTTCTTTCGGGTCGACCTCCCATATCTTTGAAACGAAGAGGTGGAGGTCTATTTCGTTTTGGTGACGATGGAGGGCTATTCTTGTTGTAGAATACCCTTGGTACCCATTTCCATTGTCACGAGATTGTTGTTGCTGCTGGCTTTGTTTATAACCATCATATGAAGCTTGCTTGAAATTGTAGATGCTTCCTTGGGAACTCCAAATACTTTTTGGTAAATTGAGGTTTTGGAAGCATCAATGGTCTTTCCGATGAGCATCAACTCGGACAATGTGTTCACCGGCTTGAAGACGAGTACCTGTTTATAATCAGGCCTCAGGTTTCGCTTGAGGATGTCTAGCTTCTCGTGGGAACTTAGCGGCGCAGGCATAGCACGGAAGATCTTCTCCATCTCAAGATAAAAATCTTGGAAGGATTCATTCCTCTGCTGTCGCCGCTGAGACGCTTTCATCCTCAGCGCAGCATCAAGTTCCGGGTGCACGAAGTTTGCCTTCAACTCGCACACCAGGTGGTTCCAGTTGTAGAACCGCTTCTGGGAACGCATCGCTTGAAACCAAGCCAACGCGTTACCGGTGAACAAATGCATTGCATTGCCGAGCTAAACAGTTCTGCTTCGGACATTTGTTCTGACTCAGCATAATGATGGACACATTCCAAAAATTCGTTGAGTCCCATTCCTTCGTCATTCCCAGCATACTTCCTGATTTTCCAATCGGCCACCCGTTGGGGCCGACGCTGGTAACCGGTGAACTCTACCGATGCTAAGCTTCCCGACTGCTGCGGAAGCGCGAAATTCGGAAGAGTGTGTTGTTGGTAAAAGTGCTGGGAATTGAGCGAAGGTCCGAGATTCTCAAAGCTTTTAGAATTATTCACCTTACGCGAGTCAAAACGTCTAGGAAATGGTTGATTGGGTAGTCCAAAGTTCTTGCTAGAAGTTTGCTTCTGCAGGTTCTCCGGAGTACCCAAACCTTCTAACGCTTGCTGATCAAAATCAGGCAAATCCGGTAGATCGGGACTTTGTTGCAATCGAAGATCATGCGTATCTACCGGGAAACTCTGGGAGTTTGCGTTAGGCATAATTTTGTTGACGATGTCCTGTAACTCAGAGATCTTCTCGCGAAGTGTTTGCACTTCGCGGTTAGTTTTCTGTAGTCCGGATGCAATCGTACTAATGGACGCAAGGCCGCTACCTAGTTTTCTGATTACATCTTCGAGTGAATCCACTCTGGATGCAGTCCTAGTTTCGCTTTGATTAATCTGCTCTTGCGTCCTTTTGATCTCCGCCCTTATGTCAAGTAAGACATCGCGAATTTCTTCGCCCACCGCCTGATTGGAGGATGCTTCAACGATTGGAAGTTGGTTCCCTTTCGGTGAAACATCCTTTCCCGCGGCAATTTGAGCCAGCAAATCCTCACCATCATCTTCTTTGTCTTCCTCGGTTGGCGTGAGGAGAGGCACTAAACTATTCGCAAAGTGGTAGTTATGGAGGGCTACCACATCACTCAACAAATCTACAAAGGCCTCGTTAGCCTCCCCCACGACATAGTTTTAGAGTTTTAGAGCCGAGCACCCAGATGGAGCAATCTGCTCCGGTAAACCTCCTTGTTCGGACACCTGTACCCCAAATCTTCCTTCATGGACTCAAATTTGCCACGACAAAGTTCCAACTCCGCGTCAATATCCCCTTTAAAGGAACGGACAGTGGTCTCGGAGCATTTCTGCTCACTGACCAAAAACGCTCGCAGTCGACTACGCTTTTTGGAACTCGATTGACCCGATTCAGGAGGGATAACAACACCGCGGGAGTTCAATTCAAAGTCAATTTCGTCAGGTTCTAAGTGATCGGCACGCAAATGGAAGTAGGCGACGTTGAACTCCCCCAACGTCAACATGTCGATCGGCATTTTGACGAATGAGATCACAAATCTTAAAAATGTGGACGAAATTAAAACTTACCAACTGTTTCGTAAGTATAAATACGGTGAGGAACCAAGTTTCGGCTTACTGACGGTTCCAAAATGGTTCTCGGTCACCAGGTTGCGTCAAATGCTACCCCAAATCGGCCCAGAAGAATCAAAAATCTCGCCCTGAGAGCAAAGAGACCCAAAATGCACCAATTCGTTCTGCAGACGAGACGAATAACCGATTTAGGACACAAAACAACAAAATAAAATAAATAATACGACCACGCGACTGTGAAAAATGTCCCCACCACTGCGTTTATTCCACCCAAAATCCAAATTTTGGTGGAAGTACCCCTCGCTCAGTGGGAAAAATCGCAGATTTTTCCGCAAAATTTACGTTGGGCGCCAATTGTAAGGAGACGCTTTCAGCCCTTACCCGCTGTTACCCGGCAGGGCGGCCTAAAGCAGGGTACCTCCACTAAATTTGAATTTCGGATGGAATTAATTGGGAAAATATAAATAAATAAATTTTGCAATAAACTTTTATATTAATCTCAAACCTCTGTTTTCCCCTTTGCACTTCGGCTTCGGTCGACTCGTTGGGGCCCTTCGATGAACAGCAGCGGTGGTGATGGTCGTCGTTGGTTTCGCTCCCGCACGGACTATGCGGAGCTTCTTCCTTCTTCTTCTTTCTTCTTCTGTTTCTTCTTTTTGGGCACTTTTAAGACTGCTGAGCACAGTCGTCCTTGTCGTTTAGCTAGGGGGAAGAGCGGGCTCCTTTCCGGATCCCCCCTAGCGACGGTGGTGAAAAACACCGGATCTATCCACTCGCCGTGAATAATCCCGGCAGATTCCGCAGAATGCTGCCACAAGTTGTACGCCCCTTTGTACAAACTTGTCTTCGTTCTCCTTGACACTTAGCTACACGGGCGAGACTGGCTCTATTGGCTGAGCCCGTGTAGCGAGAACGGTCGATGTGTGGTACACTTGGCGAACCGCAATGGCCGAACCGCAGCCGGCACTGTCCTCTTTGGGAACTATGAACGGACACTCCCGACGTTGCTGGGAACAACCATCCAGCTAATATATGCGACACGGAGGCTGAATTGCGCTTTTCCCGGTCAAATTAAACGGGGAACCAAATCGCGTCCGTCGTTGTTCGCGGTTCGTAACTCTCTAACAAAACAAAACAACACCACACACCGCACTCGATTCTTTCTGCTGCTGCTGCTGCTGTTTTCGATGTGTGCAATGGGGTGGGGAGATTGGGGGTCAAATGCCTCACCGATACAATATATATACGAATTTATTTCCCTAATTTTAACTAAATAAATATCAAACAAAAATTCATAAAAACAAACAAATTAAACTGTTGCAAAACACAGTGGTGTAGGTGGGTGAAATGCACGTAGCGACAAAAGTACACAAAATTGTAACCACGGGTTACATGTGGAGCGGTTAGGGTCACCAAGTTTTTAGTCGCACCATGCTATGGGGTGAGGGTTCGATTCCCGCTCCGGATGATGAAACTTTTCGTCAGAATAGTTTCTTCTCCGTATCCACTGGTGCATGCTCCGTGTGCCCCTTGTCTGGTGTTAAGTTTCATTCAGTCTGTACAGCCTCTGGCTGAAGACGGTGTCCGCGTTTTTTTTAAGCGTTTTTTGTTGCTAGAGAAGCGTTTCCTGCGAGATCCTGACCTCAAAGCGCAGTACGTTGAGTTTGTTCGTGAGTACGAGTTGCTGAACCACTGCCACGAGATAAACGAAGCCGACGATACTAAGGACAAACGGAAATATTATTTACCGCACCACGCAGTATTGCGACCTGCAAGTACCAGTACCAAGTGTCGTGTCGTTTTTGACGCCAGTGCAAAACCATCCCCATCTGCACTCTCGTTGAATGACGTTCTTCACGTGGGACCGGTGGTCCAAAGTGATCTGTTCACTATAGCGCTTCGATTCCGTAAGTACAAATTTGTATTTTCTGCTGATATTAGCAAAATGTACCGGCAAGTGCTGCTGGTGCAGGACGACACGTGCTACTTGAGGATTTTTCGGAGGGAGGATCCGTCGTAACCGCTGCGTGTGCTGGAGCTTAATACGGTAACGTACGGCACAGCTTCAGCCCCATTCCAAGCCACCAGATGCCTCATCCAGCTCGCCGAAGAAGATTCCACGATTTCTCCCGAAGTAGCCAGAATCATCAAAGAGGAATTTTATGTGGACGATGTGCTTTCGGGCGCAGACACCATCGAGATAGCGGCTTGGATAGCGGTTGAATACTATAAGAAGCTGAAATCATCTTTGGCTCGTGGAGGATTTCCATTGACAAAGTGGTGTTCCAACTCGGAAGTCTTTCTGCAGCATGTCCCACCAGAAGAGCAGGAGAAGCAGCAATCCATTCCGGTCTACGAAGCGAACGAGTTGATCAAGCTGTTGGGATTAACATGGGATCCGAAGGCTGATACTTTCCACATTGCGGTCCCGTATGCTCCATCGTCTGTCGCCATTCATGCCACCAACAGAACCATCTACTCCGAAATAGTAAAACTGTTCGATCCCCTGGGACTTTTTTCTCCGGTGATCGTTGTCGCCAAACTCCTGGTACAGCATCTGTGGAAGACGAAACAAGGATGGGATAAACCTGTGGAAAGGGAATGTCAGCAGAAGTGGAACGAAGTGCAACAAGCTATACCGCAACTAGCTCTCATCCAAGCGCCTAGGAGGGTTACAAGTGACGACGCAGTCTTCTTTGAATTGCACGGATTTGCCGATGCATCTACCGTTGCTTACGGTGCGTGCTGTTACGTGCGCAGTGTTTTGCCGAATAAAACCGCTAAACTTGTGTTGTTGACCAGTAAATCCAAGGTGGCACCGCTCCATGATCTGTCGATTCCAAGGAAGGAATTGTGCGCAGCGTTGCTTTTGACTCGTCTGTTGCAGAAGGTGATCCCAGCCATACAGATGTCCTTTCGTGAAGTTGTTCTATGGTCCGACAGCAGCATCGTTCTGGCGTGGTTAAAGAAGCCGTTGGACCAACTGCAGACTTTCGTGCGTAACCGTGTAGCGGAAATGTGCAGTAACACGGAAGTTGCCAGTGGAAATACATCAGCTCGAAGAACAACCCCGCAGATATCGTCTCCAGAGGGCAGCTACCTGAAGCTCTTAGCCAGAACCGTTTGTGGCAGCATGGACCAGAATTTCTAGCTTGTTCCGACTACGAAATGGATGTTGCAGACAGTGTTCCACCCGAACCGTTACCAGAAATGAAGGTCGTTGTAGCAGCAGTAACCAAAATTGGTACTTCTCGGTTCGAATTCTTGCATCAACATAGCAGTTTCCGTAAGGTTCAGCGAATCATGGCGTATGTCCGAAGGTTCTTCGATAACTGTCGGAAAAAAGATCCAAGTCAGCGAGTGAAGAATGTATACCTGACCGTCAGCGAGTTACGACGAGCAAGCGAGGACATCTTCAGGGTAGTTCAGCATACTCACCTGAGCGACGAAATCAAGCTAGCTGCGTCTGGTGAATCAAGCAAGCAAATTGGAAACCTCCGTCCTGTCCTCATGGACGGTTTACTTCGTGTCGGAGGGCGTTTGGATAAGTCGGCGTTGCCTTTCGAAGCCAAGCACCCCATCATACTACCTGATAAGGATCCACTGATTAAAATGTTTATTCGCACCATGCACGAGGAACTCGTCCACGTAGGGCAGACCGAACTGATCAATGCCATCCGGCAGAGATACTGGCTGCTGAATTCCCGTTCTACCGTCAGGCAGGTCACACGCGGATGTGTCAAGTGTTTCCGCACCAATCCCGTCGGAACCACACAGCTTATCCGTCACGAATGAACTTCATTGTTTAAAGTGACGTTAATAAAAAAGGCCACACAGCTTATGGGATCCTTGCCATCATCGAGAGTAAATCCATCGCCGTCATTCGCTGTAACAGGCGTAGATTATGCGGGTCCGATCTGGGTTAAACAGGGAACGTACCGTCCGAAGTTGGTAAAGGCCTATGTAGCAGTGTACGTTTGCATGGCTACCAAGGCCATCCATTTGGAAGCGGTCAGCGATTTGAGCACCAGTCATTCCTGGCATCGTAGAAGAGGTTTGTAAATCGCCGAGGTCTGGTTCAGCGGCTTTACTCCGATAATGCCACAAACTTCAAGGGCGCACACCATGAACTGAATGAGCTCTTCAAACAGTTCCAGAACCAGCATACGGTTGACGAGATCCAGCAATTTTGCCAAATGCGTGAGATGGAATGGCACTTCATCCCGCCGGACGCTCCCGAGTTCGGGGGACTTTGGGAGTCCTCCGTGAAGTCGGCCAAAACACACTTGAAAAGGATTGTCGGCAACTCCAAATTGACATTCGAAGAGCTCGCGACCGTTTTGACCGAAATAGAAGCGGTACTAAACTCACGTCCTCTATTTGGCATCTCAAATGATCCAGCTGATCCGAAGGTAATTACTCCAGTACACTACTTGATTGGACGTCCGCTAGTTGCCCCAGCCGAACCGTCGTTGGAAGACATCAAAGCCAGCCGTTTGGACCGCTGGCAGCACCTGCAAGTAATGAGAGACCATTTCTGGAGAGCCTGGAGTCGCGATTACCTCAACACTTTGCTGCCCCGCAAGAAGAATTTGAAACCCGCACCGAACATCGAAGTGTGAACGATTGTCCTGCTTCACGAGAAAACGCAACCTCCTCTCAACTGGAAGTTGGGCCGGATTTCAGCAGTGTATCCAGGAGATGACGGCTTAGTGAGGGTGGTCGATGTTTTCTCCAAAGGGTCTACGTTTCGTCGTCCCATCACGAAGGTTTCGATTATGCCCATCGAAAACAACCGTCCAGAACCAGAGCTTGAGGACTAATGTTGAAATCTTCATTCCAAAGGGGGGAGTATGTTCTGTCACCATCCATCCACCCCTCGGTTGCTGCGATCAAAAAAGCTCCAACCTAGTGCTTTGTGCATGCTTCCTTTCCTTTGACACTTCGGAGCACGGCTTAGACATGACTGAGTACAAACAATGCTCATCTACAGCGATATTTTTTACCAGCATCGCACCACTGTCGTACTGCATTACTTCCATTTTTCACTGCTATCACTGCTTACTGCTATCACTCATGATACTCATACATGAAAATATAAAACAAATATTAGTAGCGCTTTTGGTGATACTTTCACGACCGCCATTCAGAATGGTGCAACGGATGCAGATACGAAGATCTTCCCTGCTGGCTAGCAGCGTTCATCAAATTCAGTTGAAGATGAAACTTAAAATATACGAACACGAAGAGCAACAAATAGACGAACGCGAATATTCTAAAACAAAGAATGATCTTGCATCCTCACAAGCAACATCTTTCGTTCAAGCACTTTTGAATGTCCATATGCAACTTGTTCTCACAAGAAATTTGCCTCGACCAAGTTGGCAGAACGCGCCCAACCGAAGGGCAGGGTGTACAGGTACTCTTCGATATTATAACATACAAAAAAAAAATCTCTTTATACGTTATATCGAAGTGTACGTTATATCGATGCAGAAAAAAATAGAATATTTTGTATGCTGGTGTTGATGAATTCGATGTGATATAAACCCCTAACAACGGTTTCGGTTAAATTCACAAAACCAATAACGAAAAATATGAGTTTTCACAAAAAAGTCAGTTTGTTTTTTGTGCTTCGATATAACATACATTTTGCTTTGATATAACGTGCACTATTTCTTTTCCAATTTGCCCTAATTCTGGGTAACAAGACCAATGCTGCCACAAAACATTGAGTTATTTTGAGTGATTTCGTAGTTTATCTGAGGGTTATTACTGGAAAAAATGAAATTTTTCAATGTTGTGCGTTATATCGAATTCGCTATCCAGGGTACGTTATATCGAAGATTACCTGTATATAACGCCTACAATTTATGCAACCAAAGCGAACTGTGCCGCTTGACCGTCAGTCTGTGCAGCCTTTGGCTGAAGACGGTGTCCGCGTCTTTTTTTTTTTAATATAGTATTAACCGCACAATCTATAACCTTACGAATACTATAAATATCCCCTATCCATGGAACGGTGACTCCCAGATCTCCCATCCTTTCCGTCTAACAAATACTCCAGTCCATGCGGATTGTGGGGACGCAGAGTGATCTCGGTCTGTAGTACCAACAACCAGTACATTCTAACATTCCTTTCCCTTCCAGCTGACTGTAAGGATTTGGCCGGCGCCGTTATTGATCAAAAATGTGTGAGCTGCTTAGAAAACCACTTTGAAAATAAGTTGAGTGTCCCAGCCTCATATCCCAGTTGGATCTCAATGCAATTGGGTTGTTTAGTGAATAAAATATTGCTATTTTCTACAGCCTAATCGAAAGAGCTCATTTTTCTGAGTACAACGTGATTTTATTGGATTCCAACGCCTTTGTTTTGATGGTTAAATTAACAAAACAGTTTTAATTTTCGTGGATACAATGACAGTTCAATCGTTTAAGTGACAGTTCGACCCGAACAAAAAATTTTCCCCATACAAACTTTAAATGCATTTTAAAAATAGTTCCCGGACTCCAAAAATTTTGAAATTTTGGATTTCGACTAATTTTTGGGCGGAGAACCCGATAATGAAATAATCCGGATACCCCTAAAGAACCCAATTGGTATCAGTTTAGATCAATCACGGAAGAGCAACCATTGATATGTATTATACTGCCGTGAATCGCATATCAGTCCCATCTTTGCTGGATTTCCTATGCAAATGGGACAGATATGCGATTCACGGTAGTATAGGGCACTGATTTGCACGGGTATTCAGCATGACCATGCTGAGGGTGACGGGTTCGATTCCCGGTCGGTCCAGGATCTTTTCGTAAAGGAAATTTCCTTGAATTCCTTGGGCATAGAGTATCTTCGTGCCAGTGGCGTAGCCAGAAATTGTCTCTGGGAGGGGTTTTCAACGGCCAATAATACCTTTTTTGATTAGACATTTACATTTTGTGAAATGTAATGAGCAATTGTATTCGTAATTTGAAAATAGCGGCGCAGCCGAAAATTTTTTCGTCGCAAAGCGCTTTATACTGAAAATTTGTTCCACAAATTTTGGCTCTGTGGGGGGGGGGGGGGGGGGTTTAACCCTAAAACCCCCCCCGTGGCTACGCCAGTGCTTCGTGCCTGCCACACGATATACACATGCAAAATGGTCATTGGCAGAGGAAGCTCTCAGTTAATAACTGTGGAAGTGCTCATAGAACACTAAGCTGAGAAGCAGGCTTTGTCCCAGTGAGGACGTTACGCCAAGAAGAAGAAGGAGAAGGGCACTGATTTGTTTTGATTTTGTTTGGGATTTTGATGTTTCTTAGCCTTGTTGTTTACAAAATTTCTGTAAGAGTGAAAGAAGGAGAGAATTTCATGCAGTGCCCTATAGTCAGAATTGATCGTTGATCGTGATGGATTAAAAACTCGTTTTTATTTCGTTTTGCTTCGTTTTTGTTTTCGTTGCGCGTGCGAATAAACTCACACTGCTTACTCTCAAATCCGTAGGTAAGTAAGCCTTGTGTTCGTTTTTCACTCGCGAGTTGGTTCACGATGAGAACGTTTCCGTTGATATTTGTGACAGAGTTACCCATAATTGTGCAATGACTGTAAATTGGACGGATACAATTTTGATTATTCAATGATGATATGAAGGACATGGTTTCGCAACTTCTATATGATAAAGGATGATTTTATTTTCCTTGGCTGTCTGAATGATCATCTATACTTTCTTAAAAAAAAATGTTGTTTCTTAGTTATAACCGTTTCTTTCACTCCTAGGTGCGGAGAAGGCTCTGTTCAGAGCGTTGAAGACAAAGAAAGACACACCAAAATACGGTATCATATTCCATGCCAGCTTGATTGGTTCGGCTAGCGCAAAAAATAAGGGCAAAATTTCTCGATCCTTGGCTGCGAAAGCTTCACTAGCGACACGTGTGGATGCATTTGGCGAGGACGTTACTATGGAACTTGGTACTGAACATCGGGCCAAGCTAGAAATGCGGTTACGCATGTTGGAGGAAGGTAACCTGTCGAGACTTTCTGGCACTGGAAAAGCTAAAGCAAAGCTGGAAAAATATCACTCCAAGAGCGAAGTGAAAGTTTTCAAGGCCGGAGAAGATAATACAATTCCTATTGGTAAAAAACGAAAACTTACCGATGCCGATGACGACGAAGAAAAGGTAGAAATTCCCAAAATTAAAGAGGAACCATTCGACGAGTCCGGCGGCCAGGAGGGGTCATCAAAGAAGAAAAAGAAAAAGAAACAAAAGGTCAGTAAACACAACACTTGTACTTGTACTTGATATTAATTATTATTTCTCTTTCGTAGGAAACTGAAGAACAAGTTCCAAAGAAGATTAAAACTGAAGATGATGCAACAACCAGTGAGAAGAAAAAAAAGAAACGTTTGAGTGAATCGACACCGGCATCTGCATCTGAAGAGCGGGAAGGCAATGAAGACTTCGAAAATCAAACAGAAGTGACAACTCCTAAATCAGAGAAAAAGAAGAAGAAGAAAAAGGCTAAGGAAGAAAGTGTCTAGTTGGGCATTTTTATTTTGTATTTTTGTATTTTTATTTTATGGAATAACTAACTATTGAATTGAATTGATTCAATACTATTCATAGACTTTTGAAATAAATATGAGTATATTTGACAACTTGTTACTTGTTGGGATTTCAATTCTCTCCGTTGACGAATGTTTGTTTGTTTGTTTATTTATTTATTAACGACACTTTACACAATTGTGCATTCGTGTCGCTCCGTTGACGAATGTATACCGTAAACGCACAATAGAGGCTTGCAGCAAAAACCTAACCTCATCGAATTCTCATACGATTTGTAAACATTGCCCTCAATTTTTTTGAGGGCAAGGGCGGCTTTATGCCCGAATAAAAAAATACAGTAGAAAAACCGAACGTTGTATTGTAACAGTACTATTTAGAACCATATTTTTACAATAGACACCACTGTACAAATAAAAATACAAAAACAATAAGATGTAATGTAGACACCATACAGTAAATTGTAAATAAGATTTTTACAATATACGGGTTGTTAAGTATCGTAACAATATAAAAAAAATATTTTTTTCCATATATATTTTTTCACATGTACGGTTTCATTAAAAAAAGACGCGGACACCGTCTTCAGCCAAAGGCTGCACAGACTGAATGAAACTTAACACTAGACAAGGGGCACACGGAGCATGCACCAGTGGAAACGGAGAAGAAACTATTCTCACGAAAAGTTTCATCGCCCGGAGCGGGAATCGAACCCTCACCCCACAGCATGGTGCGATTAGAAGCTTGGTGACCCTAACCGCACGGCTACGAGGCTAGCATTACAAGAATGCGCTTTGGGAATTCTCCAGAGCGTTTTGGATAACCCTTCATATATAGGATCGCCCACGTCTAAGTCTGAGTAGTCTCTGATTGCATTAACAGTTGAAGCTTAGGCTCCCATGCCCCACCAGCCAGATAACTGGGTTTTGCAAACTAAGCATTATTTGTGGCAACACTTTGAGTGGCATGATGGAACTATGCCGAGCGCGCTAAGTGTTATTAGACCTTTAATGTAGTTGCATGAAGTGGGTGACGAGGTACATAAGTATCATTACAGCGTGCTTAACTGTTACTGCAATATTGTGGCTGAGGCTCCAGTTTGACTAAAGTTTGCAATACATAACAACTCATGAGAAAACTGTCAAGTTCGATTCATGTATAAGTTAGGTTAAAAACTCGGTTTTAAAGCGAACCCGCAGACGAACTTATATTAGAAGTTCTTTCAGTGTTCAGTCCAGTCCATATGTTAGAGATGGCTCTACGTCAAAGATAAAGTTCGTCAATCGTATTCCTCTCATCGCACTCTATATACCTAGCCCGCTATATCTCTTGGATCTGCAGTTCATAAGACATCTGGTTTACTACTTATTTAAACATTTTTATTGACTTTAAATTGATGTTTCAACTTAAGGTACACCGGGGCAAGTTGAAACGGGTGGGGCAAGATGAAACAGTGGATTAACATGATGTTTTCTAATCACGATAAACAATTTGATTGCCATAACACATAGTTTTTGATTTAAACGATCTTTTAGCGAAGGATACATTCCCAAATTGTATTGAAACCTATTTCAAAACTCCGTGTTTCATCTTGCCCCACCCGTTTCAACTTGCCCCGGTGTACCTTATTCACTTTTTTCTAGAAATCCTCTATATAGAGATGAGCGGAAGTTTTATATGACGAATCGGCAACGCTGTTTGTTTTGTTTACAACTGCTTCCAACACTTGCCACAAAGCTAGATGTTCAAACCTTGTGCGTGACTTTCTGTGGTGCAAGTTGTTTTGTTTACGATTGCTAATTAATGGTTGAGCTTTATTTTACAAAATTTTGGAAAAAATTGCAGCGCAATCAAAAAAATATGAAATGCATTGCAAAGAGCAGCGCTAATCATATTAGTAGAAGTGAATCAAGCAGCAGCAATGGAAGGTTTTACGGGAAGAGAAGATACAAAAGTTTCTACATGAACATGAGTACTTGAATAAGCATAATTAATAAATTATTATCTTTTTTACTCAGCCCTGTCGTCCTCCTTAGTCACGGTTAGTCGACGACTAAGGAGCATTATTTTTAAGTCAAAAAAGATTTTTTTCAAAACAACCATGTAAAATGGTTCATGTGATTATTACCACCACCCACGTGGTGCACATTTACCAAAAAAAAAATCACTTCACGACCACCCCCTCAGGAAGCAAAATTTAATAAAACTTTATTTTTGACCATTTTGGGTGTTCAGTGTTAACGCCCTGACCGTACCAGATTGAGTGTGAATGGGATTTGGCAAAAGCCGGTGTTATAAACACGTAAAAGCAAAAGGGTTTCGGAAGAACATAGCTAAAGACGTGCTTAGCGGTTTGCAGTCTGAACATAAACTGACTAGATGGTTTATTGCTATCTTCTCATACTCTCTCGATTAACAGTAAATCTCAATGAGGGGGTTTGCTATTACACCGTCATATCTTAATTCGAATGGATTGCGTTTTCGTGATCCTTACAGTTCCTTTACCCTTGAGATAAAAGCTAATTTATTCTGAAATGCTAACTTACACATATAATCAGAGCGCAACTTTTTTACACAATTTTTAATTCCCTTTGTGTTGCTGATTTATTAACTTACTATATGTTTATTTAATCGTGTTTTTATAATAGCTGTTCAAAATCACTTTCTTCAAAAATCCTTGAATCATCCTTTTATCGTTATGAAAAAAGTTCAAACAATTTATGATTTATAAAGAAAAACTACTTCCAGTCAAGAATCTAAATAGTTATTCTGTCCACCACGTCTAGCTAGGTCTAATAATCTAAAATTCCTTGGACACTAAATTTGCTGTCGAAGGTCGCATCCTAGATCTCTTCATATCATCTGTACGATTAGTTGGAATCATCAGTATAAACATTTCCTTTAACGATTAGTGAGCTCATGCTATCAATCCTTTTTAGCGAATTCAGTGGAAGCACGATCCAAACAAGTCCAAGTTCCATCAAATTCTACTGCAGTCAATTGCTCACGATTCCAGTCTCTGACCCAGGTCATAAATGGGGCGCAATTGCTCACCAGACCTTACCGCACGACTTATTCTTGTACATGCACCGTTTCAATGGTGATCTCTTCCCGGTGTTCATTTCATACAAAAAGGAAGGACAAAATCTCCGTCACAAAATGTGTAGAAAACAAAAAAATACAGAGAACACAAAACACAAAATCTATTACTAGATTCAACAATAGGCATATCTGCAGTAAATAAGTTCTCTAAATGTGTCTACAAAATTGCAGGAAAAATATCGGTTGTTCGAAAAAAACGAACCCTCTGCACAAACATTCTTTTATTGTAATCTCACAAAACCAAATATTCACGACAAAAACAGCTTAGGTTGGGCCGTGAAAAAAAAAAACAAATATCACTATTTTTCCTATCAAAGTTACTTTTTCAGCAGCTCAAAACACCAAAACATAAAAGTCATTAAAACATACCATGTGATGTAGCACAAAACAACAAAATTAAAAAATGTCCTAAAGGTGTAATTACCCTAGTCAATATCAAAACTAAACTTGACTCACATGACAATGGAGAAAAAAATACGTACACATTTGCACCCGACACTTCCATCACCAAAAAATAAAAACACCACTCCAAGGCTGACCGACAGAAAAGCGGTCACAAGTGTAAGAAAACTTCCAGGACCAGCAGCAAACAAGAGCTCATGGGCTATGTAAATTCTCATCCAGGTGACGATGTACTTGCATCATGCAAGTTGCATGCACGCATTCGTCACTTCAGTGTGTTTCTCTCTTCCAGCTTAGCTCCATAGTAACTTTCAATGCTCACTGTCGCCAGAATTGCTCACTTCACTTCTCACTGAAGATGACTGGAACCCAACGTAGCTTTGTTCTCTATATGAGCAACTAAAATTATAGCTCATGAGATAATCCGGACGGCGGCTACGGTAAGCTTGCTGATACTCTCACCTCAGAAAACAATCCAACAGAGGCAATGGCGAAAAAGTTGTTGAAATGCACAAAAGAATCTATATGCAGATTACAAATGGTGCAAGTCGACGAAATATGCTATCCTCAGAAGAAAAAAATCGGCAAATTGCGTATACAAATCACGGGTGCTTAAAAATGGGACGGAAAAAATGTTGGACAGGGAAAAAATGTAACGATGCTACATAGTACACCCTTTATCCGCAGAAATACGTCCATAATACAGCAGCTGACCCGTATCAAAAACGATCTTCATTGGGTGGCCTGTTAACAAGTTCAAACTCGCTAAATACTTTTCACATATGATAGACAAAGGCTGCACGCAAAATAATTAGTTACAGCAACACAAAAAGTTACACTTGCCACATTTCACAAAACACAAACTGCAAAAAAAACCAGTTCATCCTCGAAGCCACTGTTATAAACACGTAAAAGCAAAAGGGTTTCGGAAGAACATAGCTAAAGACGTGCTTAGCGGTTTGCAGTCTGAACATAAACTGACTAGATGGTTTATTGCTATCTTCTCATACTCTCTCGATTAACAGTAAATCTCAATGAGGGGGTTTGCTATTACACCGTCATATCTTAATTCGAATGGATTGCGTTTTCGTGATCCTTACAGCCGGTACCCACTAGTAATCCTACATTATAGAGATCTGCGGAGGCAGCCATTGTGAGCCAATCGTGCAGAGAGAACTGTCAAAGTGTAAGCCAAATGAACATGCTTATCGTTCGTAGGAAGGCGTCGTTTAAACGGTATTGCAATCGGAACTAAATAAATTAAAATTATTTATTTTTAATATCGAGAAATTGGTGGCATATGTAAGTTTAGTGAAAAGATAAAAAATATTGATTCTGCTTTCAAAAGCTCATGCTTATGCCGACACTTTTGTTGCTGCACTTGTCGAAAAAACATCCATTGCTACTTCTTGCTTCACTTCTGCCGATATGATTAGGGCGAGAGGGTGACACTCTGATCTTTTGAGTTTAATCTTTTTTTAATCTTTTTTGAATCATTCGGAATCTTTCTGAATCTCGCCAAATCATGCATATGAAATAGTGATGTAATTTTTGCTTCAGTGCATTAACAGCATCTGTCAAACTCGGTTCGCGCGCGGCCGCGGGCTAAAACCTCTACACGACTCCACACGACCAGCAGCTAAAGTGAGACTTTTAACCGCAAAACAGCCGTCTCCGACGAGGAAATCCGATTCCGAAGCATCCTGGAGATGTTTCTCGGCAAAGTGGAAACAACCTCCGCAAGGTAGCTCACAGATATCAACCGTAAGTGCTAGGTACTAAATAAATAAAACTTAAAATTTTGCTTTTTCATTGCAGAGATCCATACGCTACCGCGCCGGCATCTGCGGATTGCTGCTCCATTCAACTTCCTCGGGAACATCCAACACTCGCCAAATACCTCGACGTGGTCAGCTCACCTTGGTCACCTGTGCTCCAAGCCATGCCATACCATCCGGATCTCTTGCGAACATAATCTTTGAAGGATAACTATTCGACATACTTGCAACATGTCCTGCCCACCGCATCCTTCCTGTTTTGGTCACTTTCTGGAAGCTGGTTTCGCCGTAGAGTAAAGCGAGGTCTCGTTCATCTTCCGCCGCCACACACCGTACTCCTGCACACCGCCGAAGATCGTCGTTAGTATGCGCCGCTCAAAAACTCCCGAGTGCTTGCCGGTCCTCCACGAGCATGGCCATTTCTCGTGTTCGAAGAGGACCACCGGTTTGCGTTTTGTAAATTGTACATTTAGTGCGGGGATGAATCTAGGTAAGTCAGACGCTTGTCTCTTAGAATACTTTAGTTTTAATTATTATTGGTGAAAGACTATTGAATTTGCTACAACTTCTTGTTTTTTTTTAAACTACATATGAAATGAAGAAGGGTGTGATTCGGAAAAATGGGTCATTCGAGGAAAAGTGCCATTTGTGGAAACGACATTTGGGGAAAAGTAGCACAACCTGAGACAGCCCAACCAGTTTGAATATATAGATAAGAGTTTTTGAAAACAGATTTACTTAATTTCAAAGACCTTTTACGTTTCTGCGACAAATATTTTGCTTTTGGTTGACATCCGAAGTGGCCTGGAATGTGTAAATAGATTTTATGCCTTTTACATGTCGCAACTAGATTTAGACTACCTAGTGCATATTTTACGGAAAAGCTCATGAAAATGAAAATGAAAATTGATTGATCGCCCGTAGATGCTACTCCAGTATCACCAGCTACGCTCACACAAGGAACCAATGAGATACCTGCTTGGGGTGAACAGGCATCTTCAGTGTGTGAGTACTGATGATCTTCTATTTTTAAGCGATAATGGCTACGTCAGGTTGCTGGTCAATGTGGGGATGGGGAGGGAAGTGATGATTGCAATCACTTGTTGCCAACAGACCGCGGAGTTTATTGTATCTTCCAAGGGGTTGGTCACTCGGTACATTGTGCCCGGCACACATGTCGGCACATTGAGCCCGGCACACATGTCGGCACATCCCGGAACATTTCGGCCCATCAATGAAATCCAACTTTGCGGTATGGAATTAACCTGCCAACCAAGGTTGCAACCATTCATTTGCAAAAATTTACATTCATTTGCTATTATCTCAGTTCAGAAGCATGCTATCGAAAAACAATGTATGGATGAATTTACCCTTGTAGTTTTATCTGAAAGTTTGCCGAATAACATTGAGGTTGCACACGCATTCCAAAGTCGTGAGTGAGCTGTGAAGGCAACTTTCCACAGCGTGAATGAAATTTATATTCACCGCGTGGAGAGTTGCCTTCACAGCTCGCTCACGACTTTGGTATGCGTGTGTGACCCTAATGCTATTCGGCGAACTTTCAGATAAAACTACAAGGCTCAATTCATCCATACATTGTTTTTCGATAGCATGCTTCTGAACTGAGATAATAGCAAATGAATGTAAATTTTTGCAAATGAATGGTTGCAACCTTGCTGCCAACATACTTACAATTGCAAAAATCCTTTTATATGAATTTAAAACAAGTGTTCTGGGTGGGATTGGGTTGGTAAATACTGATCAGAATAACAACATTTGCCAAACATAGACACGGTTCTAAATAGCGAAATCATATTCAAAGAAAACTTCCACTGGGCACATGCGGCACACCTTCGGCACACACTGATAAATAACCGGCACAGTTTCGGCACACATTGGCACACTCAAAAATAACGGCACAAATGAAGTGTGCTGAATGACTAACCCCTTTGTATCTGCACAAGGTCATGCGGATGTCGGATTGATTGATTGATTTGTCTTTATTAGAGAGACTTTCAGCCCTTGGCTAGTTCGTCTCTCGCGGATGTCGGAGTGTTGTTGGGAAATGTTTATTTTTGGCATAGCAGTTCAGAGTAAAATTGATCACTTGTGAACAGTAATCGTTTTTTTTTTTTACATGAAAATTCGTATATTCGCTTTAAAACCCGTTTCAGGTCAACTATGGGTAACTAGCGGTAACATCATTAAAAAAATCTACATGGACCAGCTACTTCACCCGTCTCATCTATCAAATGTTTTGTAATATATTTTTTCACTGTTGTGTAATATCAATAAAAATGCTGTGGGTGGGGTGTTTCATTCGACCAAGCCATCCGAAATTACATCGGGGTCTGACTAGGGGCAACTCGTTGTATGAAAAAAAAATAACTGTTAGGGTGAGGTGGGGCAAGATGTGTCACGGGGCAAGATGGGAAGATATCGTTTTAGAGTGATTTACAATCCGAACTACTTAGGCTGGCCATCCGTCCCGTATTTAACGGGACACTTCAATTTTCAAATACTTGCCACTGGAACATTGTTCATGTTTTTGACTGAATTACTCGTTCTTTTCAGCTGAAATAGCCTTATTCACAATATCCACTTCTGTTCTTGGACATTGATTTCTTTTTTTTTTGTTGAGTTTCCAGCATGTGTCCCGTATTTAAACGGAACAAATCTGGTCAGCCTAGAACTGCTACAATTTGGTTTTGATTATGCAAACCTTCCTAATACATCACGTTAGGAACAGCTCGCTGACGTAGTGTACAGTTTGGGTAAAAAATGACCCTAATGCACAAGGAGGGTTAACATGATTCTATTGGGAAATCAGCATGAATCTATGAAAGCAAAGGGTGTTTATTGAAAAAAAAAATCCCATATAGTCCCCATATAAGTGACCGCAGGGCAAAATGAGTAATAATATTTTTGTAGCGCATTTTTTCGAGTATTGAAAAGTGTTTTACTTTTTATTGCAATACTTTCTCGTAACCAACTGCAACCAAGCAGAATGAGCTCATCAAATTATTTTTTGAGAAAATATAGATTTTTAAGTCGTCTTACAGCCATCCAAAATAAATACGAACAAGACGTTCACTAGTATGTAGCTCTTATTTGCTTAATATGTATATGGAGTATAGATGAATACAGAGAAAATCGTGTATATAGTAGTTTTTCGTTGAGAAAATCTGAATCACTCAAAAAGTTATCCATCTTGCCCAGTTTTTTGTTCTTTTTTGTGAGCAAAATCAATCACTTTTGATAACTGCTTGTTCAAAAGCATGCTAATATATTGAATAGAAAAGGACGAAAACAAAAACTAATGTGATTTGTATTTATGGTGATCTCTCCTAAAGTGACCCATCTTGCTCCATCTTCTACTCCCCCATATACAGCGATGTTCATAAAAATGGCAGTGAAAACCGATTTTTATACAAAATGGCCAACTTTGACATGATGTAACTTTGGTCCCCTATAATCGATTGAGCTGAAAATTTGACAGCGAACAATTGATCATGCGAGAGAAAGTTGGAAATTTAGGAAGTCAAAACTTCGGTGAAGTTCGGCGTCGGCATTCTAATTTGGGGTTCGCCGACGCGTAAGAATTGCCTGTGTCGGTGACGTTTCAATTAGAATTCCGACGTTTTTACTTCGTGGAACTTTTGTTGGGGATAATTGATTTCACATATCGACTTCGGTCTAAAATAAATCAATATGTACAATACAAATATGGTCATTTTGTTAGAGAAAAAAAAAAATTTCGAAGCACGTGGAAAACACTATGTGAAATTGTTCAAAATAATACCAGTATTTGTTTTGATTTTTTTTTAATTCAGCAAATATTTTTATAATTTTTAACCTTATATATTGACTTGTTGCTGAGCTTGTTGCCTAGGCGGTAATAGTTCAAATAGCGTGCGAAAATAATTCTTCCTACTTCAAGGTTAAGCTACAATTCAATTTGTTAACACTGCTATTATTTTGAACAGTTTCACATAGTGTTGAACCTTTTTCCACGTGCTTTGAACATATTTGTAGTTCGCTGTCAAATTTTCAGTTCAATCGATCATAGGAGACCCAAGTTATAGCATGTCAAAGTTCACCATTTTGTATGAAAATCGGCTTTCACTGCTATTTTTATGAACACTACTGTACGTTGATCAGAAAGTGGCGCAAAATCTCTAGTAAACCTCCGCTCACGTTTAATCGTTATGGTATCTTGCACAATAAGTGCGCAAATGAGTCAAAGAATACTGCGTCGAAAACACCAACATGATTTAGACATTCCCTAGATTATGGTTTTTGAACAACTTTGTGGAACGATATCTTTGTGCATATGTCATCGATTTCCAATTTCTACGCTTCAAAACAAATATAATTAAGCAAATATTTCACTATTTGACCAATGCCAAATATTTGACCACTTTTGACAGTTTTGACCAAGGTGTACTGATCTGAAGTCAAGCAGCCTCTATTCAATTCTGATCTTTTGATATTGCTGACTGCACCCCAAATTGGACTATCACTCTATTTTTGGTACGCCTAAAAAGTGTGATAAAAGTGCACAATTGCCTCGGATCGCCTCGACGACTTCGGTGCACTTATTCCTTGATTTGCAAGGAATAAGTGCACCGAAGACCCCAACTCGATCCGACGTGGCCCTGCGCTGCAATCACACTTTGAAGGTGTGTGCACACTATTGTGTCAGTCCAATTTGGGGTGCAGTCAGCAATATGCTGGTTGGCATAAATTGAACATTGTTAAGTATTTTGAAGCGAAAGTAACACCGTGTGGAATGTGTTTTAAACGTACAAGCGGATGTACACTGCGGGAAATAAATATAAAGACAGAGCCGTTTCCCATACAAAATAATCATGTTTATGGATCAAAATCTCTTTTTCTAGCGATTCGATTGTTTTGGAATTTTGGCTGCCACCCTAAAATAACTAGAATTTTGACTATTAGTATAAATTATCATCCACGCAAACGTTTACATAGACTTTTCAGATTCAAATAATTATAAAGACACGATTTTCATACAAAAAGGTGTCTTTATAATTATTTAAATCTGAAAAGTCTAGGTAAACGTTTGCATGGATGATAATTTATACTACTAGTCAAGGTCTAGGTATTTTAAGGTGGCAGCCAAAATTCCGTAACAATCGAATCGCTAGAAGAAGAGATTTTGATCCCTAAACATGAATATTTTGTATGGGAAATGGCTCTGTCTTTATACTTATTTCCCGTAGTGTATAAGACTATTTGCTCCTAACATTTTCGAGCAACGCATATTAAAAAGAATCAACTTATCAAAGCGAAGGTACAAAGTCTATGATCATAACCCGTACGGCAGACATCATACATCAGTATTTATAAACAATTCGTGTATGCGGGTAAGTACTTACATATTTTAAGATACACTGCCTGATAGGTAAACTTTTTATGTTAAATCTATAGAAGTAGATCAGTTTTCTTCATAGTTATTCCTCGTACTGAACAGATCTTGCCGTGAAGAAGGTTCACCAAGTCCTCTGAAGTCGTTTGGTGACGCACAATGAATCTACGTTTAAAATGGATCAGTTTTCTTTATAGTTATTCATCCTACTGAACAGATCTTGCCGTGAAGAAGGTTCACCAAGTCCTCTGAAGTCGTTTGGTGATGCACAATGCATCTACGTTTAAAATGGATCAGTTTTCTTCATAGTTATTCCTCCTACTGAACAGATCTAGCCGTGAAGAAGGTTCACCAAGTCCTCTGAAGTCGTTTGGTGACGCACAATGCATCTACGTTTAAAATGGATCAGTTTTCATCATAGTTATTCCTCCTACTGAATAGATCTAGCCGTGAAGAAGGTTCACCAAGTCCTCTGAAGTCGTTTGGTGACGCACAATGCATCTACGTTTAAAATGGATCAGTTTTCTTCATAGTTATTCCTCCTACTGAATAGATCTTGCCGTGAAGAAGGTTCACCAAGTCCTCTGAAGTCGTTTGGTGACGCACAATCAGGGATGGCAAAAATACTTTTTTCTCTTTTCCGTTCATCGATACTGGCAGTAAAATAAAAACAAAACAACGGCAGCACCAATACCATCAGACGCCGCGCCGACGGCAGTCAAGCAGACGCTTGATGGTTTTCGCTTCCCCACGAAAACATTTATGAGCAGTCATGCTGAGGCGGGTGATTGCGAAAAATGTCAAATATTTTCAACTGCTAATAACTCACTTGTTTTAATAAATAACTTAAATCGATTTGCACAAATAGCTAGAGCGCACTCCTAGCTTTGTGATGCATGTAAAGAAGTTTGTCTGGAAGCGGTTTGAAACGCAGAAAAATGCGAAAACGGGAGAGACAGAAATTTTTGTCGTCGTTGTGCTCGAGTACTGGCGCTCTCGCGCTTGGAAACCGTTTCGAGGAAGAAGGCTGCAGGAAAAAAAAATGTTATGACATTTATTTTTCGAACAGTTTGAGTTTGGCTGGGCCTATGATGTTCGTGTGGAAAAATGTCAAATGTACAGCCGGTAACCGTTTTTTCCAGTACATTTCTCATCCCTGCGCACAATGTATCTACGTTTAAAATGGATCAGTTTGCTTCATAGTTATTCCTCCTACTGAATAGATCTTGCCGTGAAGAAGGTTCACCAAGTCCTCTGAAGTCGTGTGGTGACGCACAATGCATCTACGTTTAAAATGGATCAGTTTTCTTCATAGTTATTCCTGAACAGATCTAGCCGTGAAGAAGGTTCACCTAGTCCTCTGAAGTCGTTTGGTGACGCACAATGCATCTACGTTTAAAATGGATCAGTTTTCTTCATAGTTATTCCTCCTACTGAATAGATCTAGCCGTGAAGAAGGTTCACCAAGTCCTCTGAAGTCGTTTGGTGACGCACAATGCATCTACGTTTAAAATGGATCAGTTTTCTTCATAGTTATTCCTCCTACTGAATAGATCTAGCCGTGAAGAAGGTTCACCAAGTCCTCTGAAGTCGTTTGGTGACGCACAATGCATCTACGTTTAAAATGGATCAGTTTTCTTCATAGTTATTCCTCGTACTGAATAGATCTAGCCGTGAAGAAGGTTCACCAAGTCCTCTGAAGTCGTTTGGTGACGCACAATGCATCTACGTTTAAAATGGATCAGTTTTCTTCATAGTTATTCCTCCTACTGAATAGATCTTGCCGTGAAGAAGGTTCACCAAGTCCTCTGAAGTCGTTTGGTGACGCACAATGCATCTACGTTTAAAATGGATCAGTTTTCTTCATAGTTATTCCTCCTACTGAATAGATCTAGCCGTGAAGAAGGTTCACCAAGTCCTCTGAAGTCGTTTGGTGACGCACAATGCATCTACGTTTAAAATGGATCAGTTTTCTTCATAGTTATTCCTCCTACTGAATAGATCTAGCCGTGAAGAAGGTTCACCAAGTCCTCTGAAGTCGTTTGGTGACGCACAATGCATCTACGTTTAAAATGGATCAGTTTTCTTCATAGTTATTCCTCCTACTGAATAGATCTTGCCGTGAAGAAGGTTCACCAAGTCCTCTGAAGTCGTTTGGTGACGCACAATGCATCTACGTTTAAAATAGATCAGTTTTCTTCATAGTTATTCCTCCTACTGAATAGATCTAGCCGTGAAGAAGGTTCACCAAGTCCTCTGAAGTCGTTTGGTGACGCACAATGCATCTACGTTTAAAATGGATCAGTTTTCTTCATAGTTATTCCTCCTACTGAACAGATCTAGCCGTGAAGAAGGTTCACCAAGTCCTCTGAAGTCGTTTGGTGACGCACAATGCATCTACGTTTAAAATGGATCAGTTTTCTTCATAGTTATTCCTCCTACTGAATAGATCTAGCCGTGAAGAAGGTTCACCAAGTCCTCTGAAGTCGTTTGGTGACGCACAATGCATCTACGTTTAAAATGGATCAGTTTTCTTCATAGTTATTCCTCGTACTGAATAGATCTAGCCGTGAAGAAGGTTCACCAAGTCCTCTGAAGTCGTTTGGTGACGCACAATGCATCTACGTTTTAAATGGATCAGTTTTCTTCATAGTTATTCCTCGTACTGAATAGATCTAGCCGTGAAGAAGGTTCACCAAGTCCTCTGAAGTCGTTTGGTGACGCACAATGCATCTACGTTTAAAATGGATCAGTTTTCTTCATAGTTATTCCTCCTACTGAATAGATCTTGCCGTGAAGAAGGTTCACCAAGTCCTCTGAAGTCGTTTGGTGACGCACAATGTATCTACGTTTAAAATGGATCAGTTTGCTTCATAGTTATTCCTCCTACTGAATAGATCTTGCCGTGAAGAAGGTTCACCAAGTCCTCTGAAGTCGTGTGGTGACGCACAATGCATCTACGTTTAAAATGGATCAGTTTTCTTCATAGTTATTCCTGAACAGATCTAGCCGTGAAGAAGGTTCACCAAGTCCTCTGAAGTCGTTTGGTGACGCACAATGCATCTACGTTTAAAATGGATCAGTTTTCTTCATAGTTATTCCTCCTACTGAATAGATCTAGCCGTGAAGAAGGTTCACCAAGTCCTCTGAAGTCGTTTGGTGACGCACAATGCATCTACGTTTAAAATGGATCAGTTTTCTTCATAGTTATTCCTCCTACTGAATAGATCTAGCCGTGAAGAAGGTTCACCAAGTCCTCTGAAGTCGTTTGGTGACGCACAATGCATCTACGTTTAAAATGGATCAGTTTTCTTCATAGTTATTCCTCGTACTGAATAGATCTAGCCGTGAAGAAGGTTCACCAAGTCCTCTGAAGTCGTTTGGTGACGCACAATGCATCTACGTTTAAAATGGATCAGTTTTCTTCATAGTTATTCCTCCTACTGAATAGATCTTGCCGTGAAGAAGGTTCACCAAGTCCTCTGAAGTCGTTTGGTGACGCACAATGCATCTACGTTTAAAATGGATCAGTTTTCTTCATAGTTATTCCTCCTACTGAATAGATCTAGCCGTGAAGAAGGTTCACCAAGTCCTCTGAAGTCGTTTGGTGACGCACAATGCATCTACGTTTAAAATGGATCAGTTTTCTTCATAGTTATTCCTCCTACTGAACAGATCTAGCCGTGAAGAAGGTTCACCAAGTCCTCTGAAGTCGTTTGGTGACGCACAATGCATCTACGTTTAAAATGGATCAGTTTTCTTCATAGTTATTCCTCCTACTGAATAGATCTAGCCGTGAAGAAGGTTCACCAAGTCCTCTGAAGTCGTTTGGTGACGCACAATGCATCTACGTTTAAAATGGATCAGTTTTCTTCATAGTTATTCCTCCTACTGAATAGATCTAGCCGTGAAGAAGGTTCACCAAGTCCTCTGAAGTCGTTTGGTGACGCACAATGCATCTACGTTTAAAATGGATCAGTTTTCTTCATAGTTATTCCTCCTACTGAATAGATCTTGCCGTGAAGAAGGTTCACCAAGTCCTCTGAAGTCGTTTGGTGACGCACAATGCATCTACGTTTAAAATAGATCAGTTTTCTTCATAGTTATTCCTCCTACTGAATAGATCTAGCCGTGAAGAAGGTTCACCAAGTCCTCTGAAGTCGTTTGGTGACGCACAATGCATCTACGTTTAAAATGGATCAGTTTTCTTCATAGTTATTCCTCCTACTGAACAGATCTAGCCGTGAAGAAGGTTCACCAAGTCCTCTGAAGTCGTTTGGTGACGCACAATGCATCTACGTTTAAAATGGATCAGTTTTCTTCATAGTTATTCCTCCTACTGAATAGATCTAGCCGTGAAGAAGGTTCACCAAGTCCTCTGAAGTCGTTTGGTGACGCACAATGCATCTACGTTTAAAATGGATCAGTTTTCTTCATAGTTATTCCTCGTACTGAATAGATCTAGCCGTGAAGAAGGTTCACCAAGTCCTCTGAAGTCGTTTGGTGACGCACAATGCATCTACGTTTAAAATGGATCAGTTTTCTTCATAGTTATTCCTCGTACTGAATAGATCTAGCCGTGAAGAAGGTTCACCAAGTCCTCTGAAGTCGTTTGGTGACGCACAATGCATCTACGTTTAAAATGGATCAGTTTTCTTCATAGTTATTCCTCCTACTGAATAGATCTTGCCGTGAAGAAGGTTCACCAAGTCCTCTGAAGTCGTTTGGTGACGCACAATGTATCTACGTTTAAAATGGATCAGTTTGCTTCATAGTTATTCCTCCTACTGAATAGATCTTGCCGTGAAGAAGGTTCACCAAGTCCTCTGAAGTCGTGTGGTGACGCACAATGCATCTACGTTTAAAATGGATCAGTTTTCTTCATAGTTATTCCTGAACAGATCTAGCCGTGAAGAAGGTTCACCAAGTCCTCTGAAGTCGTTTGGTGACGCACAATGCATCTACGTTTAAAATGGATCAGTTTTCTTCATAGTTATTCCTCCTACTGAATAGATCTAGCCGTGAAGAAGGTTCACCAAGTCCTCTGAAGTCGTTTGGTGACGCACAATGCATCTACGTTTAAAATGGATCAGTTTTCTTCATAGTTATTCCTCCTACTGAATAGATCTAGCCGTGAAGAAGGTTCACCAAGTCCTCTGAAGTCGTTTGGTGACGCACAATGCATCTACGTTTAAAATGGATCAGTTTTCTTCATAGTTATTCCTCGTACTGAATAGATCTAGCCGTGAAGAAGGTTCACCAAGTCCTCTGAAGTCGTTTGGTGACGCACAATGCATCTACGTTTAAAATGGATCAGTTTTCTTCATAGTTATTCCTCCTACTGAATAGATCTTGCCGTGAAGAAGGTTCACCAAGTCCTCTGAAGTCGTTTGGTGACGCACAATGCATCTACGTTTAAAATGGATCAGTTTTCTTCATAGTTATTCCTCCTACTGAATAGATCTAGCCGTGAAGAAGGTTCACCAAGTCCTCTGAAGTCGTTTGGTGACGCACAATGCATCTACGTTTAAAATGGATCAGTTTTCTTCATAGTTATTCCTCCTACTGAACAGATCTAGCCGTGAAGAAGGTTCACCAAGTCCTCTGAAGTCGTTTGGTGACGCACAATGCATCTACGTTTAAAATGGATCAGTTTTCTTCATAGTTATTCCTCCTACTGAATAGATCTAGCCGTGAAGAAGGTTCACCAAGTCCTCTGAAGTCGTTTGGTGACGCACAATGCATCTACGTTTAAAATGGATCAGTTTTCTTCATAGTTATTCCTCCTACTGAATAGATCTAGCCGTGAAGAAGGTTCACCAAGTCCTCTGAAGTCGTTTGGTGACGCACAATGCATCTACGTTTAAAATGGATCAGTTTTCTTCATAGTTATTCCTCCTACTGAATAGATCTAGCCGTGAAGAAGGTTCACCAAGTCCTCTGAAGTCGTTTGGTGACGCACAATGCATCTACGTTTAAAATGGATCAGTTTTCTTCATAGTTATTCCTCCTACTGAATAGATCTTGCCGTGAAGAAGGTTCACCAAGTCCTCTGAAGTCGTTTGGTGACGCACAATGCATCTACGTTTAAAATGGATCAGTTTTCTTCATAGTTATTCCTCCTACTGAATAGATCTAGCCGTGAAGAAGGTTCACCAAGTCCTCTGAAGTCGTTTGGTGACGCACAATGCATCTACGTTTAAAATGGATCAGTTTTCTTCATAGTTATTCCTCCTACTGAATAGATCTTGCCGTGAAGAAGGTTCACCAAGTCCTCTGAAGTCGTTTGGTGACGCACAATGCATCTACGTTTAAAATGGATCAGTTTTCTTCATAGTTATTCCTCCTACTGAACAGATCTAGCCGTGAAGAAGGTTCACCAAGTCCAAGTGGATCAGTTTTCTTCATCTTCAAAAATAGATCAACTATACTTGCAGATTGGAGGAGCCCATGAGATATTCTTTCCAGTAGTCAGAGCTTGTCCTACCTTTCGATTAATTCACATAACACATTTAATTAGTTTTGTTATTTATTTATATAAACATATTATTCATTTGAATACATAAATAATGCAATATGTGTTCCCCTTTCGAAAATTTATAAATTCTCTCCCGGATTCTCCTACAGAACCAGGGGAATGATTCAAATTCAAAACAAGGAATTGGAATTCCCTATTAACAATCGATCTTAGGAACCTTACGGCGTTTATTCAACTGCGACCGTACTCACTGTTCGCTAAAAGCGCTCCTGCTTCACTCCTTTATTTGTGCAATCATTTCTCCCACTTGTAGTCCTGCAGATCGAGATCACTCAGCTGCGTCCCTTGTATTACTCGTATTAAATATCGTCCCACGAAGATAGGCATCTGTGATCGGTCGTCATCAATTATTCTTTGGTGAAGACCAGCCGACGCAAGGGAATATCCATACCGTACCGGTAGAGCAACTCCACTGGACCATTTTGATGCCGTGAAACTGTTCAGTAAACTTTCACTGGATTTCTCCGATTCGCATGATGGTGATTTGAGCGGCGTTGCTTCGATAGGCCATCAATTTGACACGCGCATCTTTTCGGCACAAGTTTCTTGGTGGGTGGTGGTGACTTTTGCTGACGTACCTTCATAGGTCGATACTCCAGAATGCTTCGTGGCTTCGGCGTGGGACTCGTGGGAGCTTTCTCCGATTCGGAAGTTCGCGAATATCGGACCCGCTCCACTGGTGCTGGCGAAGGAATCGTCGCGATGTCTCAGGTCGCGATGGACGATCCTTATTAGTAACGCGATGTAACTTTGGCACAAGTTCCGGCGATGAGCGGCCGTTAACAGTCATTGGACACCGGATGCATTGCGGGATGATTGCGTCCACTTTTTTCAGTTTTCATATGCACCTCGGGGGGATGACGGCGATGCCGGATGGAAACGCGGACGCCACTCTTTCCAGCAACTGAAAGAGAAAAAACATTAGTTTTTTAATAACTGTTTTATTACTTTAGTGTTTTTTAAATAAATTTATACCTTTCATTTCGACCTCGATTTCGTATTTATGAAATGAAGAATCACTTTTTGTTATGCACGATCAGCATCAGCAGTCAGATCAAAACAAACACTGAACGAAATGATTCAGTTATTTCGATATAACTGACGTGCGTCCTTTTTTCTATTAATCCCGCCAAATCACCTTGAATCTTTTCGAATCTTTTTGAATCTTTTAAATTGATTCCAAAAAGATTACAGTGTCGCACCCCCTGGATTAGGGTAACACTTTTGCAATAAATTTCGGATTTCTTCGATTGCTCCGCTATTTCAACAACATTTTGAAAGAAATTTCTACCATAATTAGAAAATGTAAACAAAACAACTTGAACCACAACGAAGTCACGCACAAAGTTTGAACATCTTGCTTTAGCAAGTGTTGGCAGCTGTTGTAAACAAAACAAACAGCGTTGCCGAATCGACATACGTAACTTCCGCTCATCTCTATGTGAGGATTTCTACTAATGATGGTCCATAATAGAAATCCTCTACATAGAGATGAGCGGAAGTTACGTATGTCGATTCGGCAACGCTGTTTGTTTTGTTTACAACAGCTGCCAACACTTGCTACAAAGCAAGATGTTCAAACTTTGTGCGTGACTTCGTTGTGGTTCAAGTTGTTTTGTTTACATTTTCTAATTATGGTAGAAATTTCTTTCAAAATGTTGTTGAAATAGCGGAGCAATCGAAGAAATCCGAAATTTATTGCAAAAGTGTTACCCTAATCATATCGGCAGAAGTGAAGCAAGAAGTAGCAATGGATGTTTTTTCGACAAGTGCAGCAACAAAAGTGTCGTCATAAGCATGAGCTTTTGAAAGCAGAATCAATATTTTTTTATCTTTTTACTAAACTTACATATGCCACCAATTTCTCGATATTAAAAATAAATAATTTTAATTTATTTAGTTCCGATTGCAATACCGTTTAAACGACGCCTTCCTACGAACGATAAGCATGTTCATTTGGCTTACACTTTGACCACAAACTCATTTACAGACCACTTACTGCGAAGGAATCCGATAAAAAATCATGGTTCTCGGGAATAGAATTTTTCATGAAGTACTAGCACATTTCCCTTTATTTTGATCACGATTTCTTCAGCGTGTTCATCAGGGGCCCCCCTCGTCATGTAAATATTATTTCCGTCTCTTTCTTTCACATGTGAAAATAAGACGTCAAAATCAGAAACACTGATATAAATAACGAAATCACTTTCAATATATTTGTTAGCCAAAACACTAACATTGACCTTAATTGACTTAAAACGATAAATATTTAACCGTATTTTATAGGAATTCATGATGTATAGTTGAATTATTATGAAGTAGTTGTTTCATTTTAGAATTATCGTCATCAAATCACTATATATTCGGTGGCTTGAAATTGCATTTTAAATCAAGCTGCTTTTTCTGCACGGTGCATATCCACGTCTTGGTTTGCGCGGCAAAGCGCATCGCGTAGAAAAACAAAACAAAACACTTTTCTTTCGTCCGACAAATTCTCGGTTTTACGAAATTTTTTAAACTTCTCCAACCCGGTTAAATCTAATTTCAAGGTAACTATCATTTAAATATTAATAGATTAATACATATTGATATCCACCTCATTTATAATATTTCTACCAGGTCGATCAGGAAAGCGCTCCAGTTGCTGAAACAGTGCAAAGTGCCCTAGTTCCATCCCACTGTGGCCGCCGGGTTTTATGAAGTTCAGCTGAACTGGTCCGAGCAATTGGTTTACCCCCTACCGCGGATGTTGGACATTGGGATCGGCAAACAATAATCCGCGAGGTGCTCAACCTGGGTGATCTAGGAGATTCGGATGTAATTTGCGTTGGTTTACTTTGGACACAGGAAGCTCGCACCGGGAAGCGCACTTCCAACAGAAAGATGAGGACGTATCCGACGTGGAAGAGCTGCTGGACGAATTGGAACCGGAGGTCTTCCGGATCCTGACTGGGGTGAATACGGTGATGCACAACTGGTTGTCCATTACAATGCTGCGTGTGCTGCTAGACCTTCCGAAGGCCCAAATTGATGAGGTGCAAACACTCAGCATATCCAGTCTAAAGTGCGAGATGATATAATTAAGTGAACATATACTGATCCGACTCCACACCAAAATCAATGTAAAGCATCATCAAATTTCCACCCGGTAGAGTCTCCAGATTGGGCAACTGTAACAGAACCTTCTGAAAAAAAGTATTTGAAGGCTCTTCCCGGTGAATCTGAACTAGCAGTTGAAATGGCTGAACGTACTGCTGCTAACACTAACAAACACCAATCAAACAATCCGGGTGCCACTTGCAAGCTCACCTTCAACTAAACTGCTGCACGCTGAATCAAATTCTTACACCGTTCGAGAAGCTGCTTAAAATCCGGAAGTGGTGTTCAGTGCTGGAGGAAAAGGCTCTGCGCGAAGAGCGGCGCACCGAAGGCACAACCTACATTTCCCTGCAACTGGGTAAGAAATTAAATAGATTTTATGTCTTTCATTTGCACACATTTGCACTGCGGCTCCGTCAAAGTCTATTTTTCGTTAAGGTGAAGATATGACGAAGCTACAGCTCAAATTTTCAAGAGCACAAATCTTGGATTGAAGAAATGTCGGATTGCGTTGAAAAGTTGATCGATTTGTTACCCGCTGCTGGTGACTAATCAATCAACTTTTCAGCGTAATACAACATTCGGTTATTCAGATTTGTGCTCTTGAAAATTTGAGTTGTGGCTTCGTCATATCTTCACCTTGAGAGAATACTAATTATTAGTTGCGCTTTCATATGTGAATCCAAATACACCTAATTACGACCAGATTCCCCATGTTATTTCAATGTATTTGAATGGAATCCGCAGCAGTATTTAACGGGAGCGTGTTGAAAGTAATGGGTTTGTTTCCCGATCGGTCCAGGAACTTTTCGTGGTGTAAATTTCATTGACTTCCTTGGGCATGAAGTATTTTTGTGTCTGTCACACGATACCTATACAATGTATATGTATATGTATAGTATACATATGCAAAATTATAGTTGTCAGAAGGAAGCTCTCAATTAATAACTTTGCACTTCCACAGTTGTTAACTGAAAGCTTCCTCTGCCATTCAGCATTATTTGCCTGCTTTCAGAAAAAGTTTAATATATACTTTATTATGCTATCAAATATTTTAGAAGTGTTACAAATACATTTCATTGACCCAGGTAATATCAAGAAAATTGATAGATACCCACTACGTTGTTATTTCGATTCCAAAAACCTTATTTTAGGTCAGCTGATTCTTATAATATTTCCCAAGTACATGACCACTTCACGCATTTTGACTATTTTTTTTTTTTTCAAAACAAGCGGCTTTTCTGACTAATGTTTTGTCATCAATTCATTGGATTTAAGATAAAGCTACAATCAACCAAATTGTTTAGAAAATTTGGAAATTTACACTGAAAATACAAGGTGCTCATTATGCCCTCCTACTCCTATCCGTGTATGGAAAATCATGTCAATTGGTTCAAAATTGATGAGTTATAGCAAAAAACAACCCGTGCAAAAAATAGAATCGAGTGTATAATGTTCATTATACAACTCATTTCACTTGCATTGTGAACATTATGCAACCCAAATGAGATGTATAATGAAAAAAATAAACAGCAAAAAATGTTGTAGGTATGTAATTGTTGCAAAACTCGATTTTTCAGCACTTTAGTTCCCCGCTTTAACCTTCCGTCAGTCAGTTATGCACCAGGGTAAACCTCATGTAACGGGTAGTACTCGCTCTTGTAACGGGTAGTACTTGCTCTTTTTAAAACATTTCCGACTGGAAACGTCTGCGTGTTATCAGCACAAGACTGCGTGCAACAGCTAAAGACACATTTACCTAATCGAATTATGGCCAATTCCATAAATACTTGTTTTGATTTTAATGCGTTAAAACAATATTGACCACAGCAATAATGGGTTCACAGAATTATTCCTCAGCTCAACAACACTAATTTGGGAGCTGTTTGTGGACTTAAAATCACTAAATTTGACTGCATGAAGAAAATCAGCTCCAACTAACTGTTAAACAGATTTAGAGCATATGTTAAGAAATAATCAAATTATAGGTTCAAATGAGCTGAACTACGTAGGTTCCCTGGCCAAGATCACAGGGTTCGACGGTATTAAAGTGAAGGATGTTAATTTAAATTCTTGTAATGAAAATATCACCTTTAACACTTTAATGCGCCTCCAACGGTTCATTGCGAACCGGCTGCTACAGATGGAGTATGGCTGATTTATCAGAAATGCTCGATAAACAGGAGGAACCTGCCAGGGCCCAGTAGTTTCTATACCCAGGAAACAGTTCCGGTCGATTGAGTCTGGGAAGGTTTCGAGAGTCGTTGTGAATCATAATGAAAATATTTATGTTTCATGACGAGTCTCGGAATCTTTTTTGAGTCGGCAGACTTTAAACTGTTGCCTGGGCTTCCCACTATTCGGTTAATTTTAACAAATACAAATTCAATTCAAATATAAAATAATTAGTAGTATCCATTTGCTAATACATAGTTCTCAACATTTGATGTGCTTTCGTGATTTAATTTTCTCTATCATTATTTTTATATCTGATAGTTTTGTGAGTAAACCCTAATATGTTTTGAATGCCTAATGCTTAATAATATTTTCTTGCAATATCAATTTAAAATAACTATGAAACTAATAGTGGGAAGTGCAGCATTTAGTAGTGCATGCTTATAGATTCGAAGCTAACGTGTGATCAAGACGAAATCGACAAAAACTGACTACTTCGACTTTGACTAACGCATATTATTTATGACAAATTAGATATGTTTACATTTTTCAACTGAGCATATTAAAGGTTTTTTTTTTTATTTGGACTTATTTGGACAGATGCTGATAGTGCTAGGGATGTGGACGAAAAACAACTTTCAAAGATAATAAAAACAGTACTAAAATGAGGATCAACAAAAATGGACATAACGAACACATCGACCATCTAACAGATCATAGGCACACCAAAGATTACTGAATTATAGGGCACAACATAAATTTGAACAATAACATTCTTTAAGCCTTGACATGACAAAAAAAAACAAATACGAAATCGACCATATGACAAAACCGAAATTTTCACACCTTCTACCGTAACCTTCTGAGTCAGTACGCAACAGTGTCTTACTGGACGACATGTTCCGTGCACGGCTGGTGAACTGCTTCTGAAGGATTACGTTCTCTGTCCTATCCAAAGGCCTAGTGAACTGTCGTTGTCCGCGCAAACGCGAGACGATTGTGCGCACATTGATGGGAGAGGTTTCTACGTCCGTCGGCGTGCCGCTAGGAACCTTTCAAAAAAAAAAAAATGAGCTGAACTACGTAGGTTAAACCTTAATTCAATTTATATTCTCTTTTCGGGCTGTTTATCTCAGTCAAGATAAGAAAAGTACCCCAAACGGGCAGCGGCTGGAATATTGCCGCCAACGCTGGTAGCCTAAACGGGCAGTGTAACTATAATGCCCCCTGAAAAGTTTGAAGAATGTCAAACGGGTAGTGGCAACTTTATTGCCACCAGTGTTTTAAGGCTAAACGGGCAGTGATAACTTGTGATCACACCTAGGAATTTCATTTCAAAAGTATCATTCCAATGGCTCAAGGGCTTAGAAGAAATTTATACATCCAACTGCATAGGCAAATGAAGGAGAGGGATGACCACGACGCTCTTGTCTCTGGCTAGAAAAAAAATCCACTTATCTAATTTTAATTCTGTTGCAGGCACACCTGGAGTAGCTACTTCGTCATCATTCATTCAACGACAGAAATACTGTGGTCCGAGTGGGGTGGAAACATACTATGAATATGTGTATTGCTGAGATTGTATTCATAATTTAAAATAAATAATACTGTGGTGGGTGGGCTGGGGTGTTTCGCTGGACACGATAACTTACCATATCCTTACTGGTTGCAAATAGATGCAACCACGTCTATTGATAACATAGGTCACGTCTCCATAAATTAGTATTCTATAAAATAATTCCCAAGTTATCATAATTTATGGTTATAAAACTTGATCTTGTCCTCTCATGTTGCCAGGTGACGCACAATACATTGAGTACACTTCAGTAGAGCATGGTATATTGTTCAAAGTAAATCAGAATTTGTAGGTTCACTAAGTCCACCCAAGTTGCTTGGTGAAGCACAATACGTAAAATAAGTCATTTCTCCTAGTATTTCATAAGATATTAATCAGAATTTGTAGTTAGGAAGGTTCACTAAGTGCACCCAAGTTGCTTGGTGAAGCACAATACGTCCTTTTTTGTAGTTAGTAAGGTTCACTAAGTCCACACAAGTTGCTTGGTGAAGCACAATACGTTCTCTTTAAAATAAGACATTTCTTCTAGTATTCCATAAGATATTAATCAGAATTTGTAGTTAGGAAGGTTCACTAAGTCCACCCAAGTTGCTTGGTGAAGCACAATATGTCCTTTTTGTAGTTAGTAAGGTTCACTAAGTCCACACAAGTTGCTTGGTGAAGCACAATACATCCTCTTTAAAATAAGACATTTCTTCTAGTATTCCATAAGATATTATTCAGAAGTTGTAGTTAGGAAGGTTCACTAAGTCCACCCAAGTTGCTTGGTGAAGCACAATATGTCCTTTTTGTAGTTAGTAAGGTCCACTAAGTCCACACAAGTTGCTTGGTGAAGCACAATACGTTCTCTTTAAAATAAGCCATTTCTCCTAGTATTTCATATGATATTATTCAGAATTTGTAGTTAGGAAGGTTCACTAAGTCCACCCAAGTTGCTTGGTGAAGCACAATATGTATGTCCTTTTTGTAGTTAGTAAGGTTCACTAAGTCCACACAAGTTGCTTGGTGAAGCACAATACATCCTCTTTAAAATAAGCCATTTCATAAGATATTATTCAGGATTTGTAGTTAGGAAGGTTCACTAAGTCCACACAAGTTGCTTGGTGAAGCACAATACGTCCTTTTTTGTAGTTAGGAAGGTTCACTAAGTCCACACAAGTTGCTTGGTGAAGCACAATACGTCCTCTTTAAAATAAGCCTGTGCTCATTCTGCGAATGGAGTGACGTGAGAAAAGTCGGAGTCGTATATCGAGATGAGGAATACCGTCTCGAATGAAGTGACTCGCCGTGTAAATCAAATGGAGAGTCACCTCATTCGAGTCGAGATTTCTCACCTCGATATACGACTCCGACTTTTCTCACGTTACTCCATTCGCAGAATGAGCACATAAGCCATTTCTCCTAGTAAGATATTCAGAATTTGTAGTTGAGAAGGTTCACTAAGTCCACACAAGATGCTTGGTGAAGCACAATATGTCCTTTTTGTAGTTAGTAAGGTTCACTAAGTCCACCCAATTTGCTTGGTGAAGCACAATATGTCCTTTTTGTAGTTAGTAAGGTTCACTAAGTCCACACAAGTTGCTTGGTGAAGCACAATACATCCTCTTTAAAATAAGACATTTCTTCTAGTATTCCATAAGATATTATTCAGAAGTTGTAGTTAGGAAGGTTCACTAAGTCCACCCAAGTTGCTTGGTGAAGCACAATATGTCCTTTTTGTAGTTAGTAAGGTTCACTAAGTCCACACAAGTTGCTTGGTGAAGCACAATACGTTCTCTTTAAAATAAGCCATTTCTCCTAGTATTTCATATGATATTATTCAGAATTTGTAGTTAGGAAGGTTCACTAAGTCCACCCAAGTTGCTTGGTGAAGCACAATATGTATGTCCTTTTTGTAGTTAGTAAGGTTCACTAAGTCCACACAAGTTGCTTGGTGAAGCACAATACATCCTCTTTAAAATAAGCCATTTCATAAGATATTATTCAGGATTTGTAGTTAGGAAGGTTCACTAAGTCCACACAAGTTGCTTGGTGAAGCACAATACGTCCTTTTTTTGTAGTTAGGAAGGTTCACTAAGTCCACACAAGTTGCTTGGTGAAGCACAATACGTCCTCTTTAAAATAAGCCTGTGCTCATTCTGCGAATGGAGTGACGTGAGAAAAGTCGGAGTCGTATATCGAGATGAGGAATACCGTCTCGAATGAAGTGACTCGCCGTGTAAATCAAATGGAGAGTCACCTCATTCGAGTCGAGATTTCTCACCTCGATATACGACTCCGACTTTTCTCACGTTACTCCATTCGCAGAATGAGCACATAAGCCATTTCTCCTAGTAAGATATTCAGAATTTGTAGTTGAGAAGGTTCACTAAGTCCACACAAGATGCTTGGTGAAGCACAATATGTCCTTTTTGTAGTTAGTAAGGTTCACTAAGTCCACCCAATTTGCTTGGTGAAGCACAATATGTCCTTTTTGTAGTTAGTAAGGTTCACTAAGTCCACACAAGTTGCTTGGTGAAGCACAATACATCCTCTTTAAAATAAGACATTTCTTCTAGTATTCCATAAGATATTATTCAGAAGTTGTAGTTAGGAAGGTTCACTAAGTCCACCCAAGTTGCTTGGTGAAGCACAATACGTCCTTTTTTGTAGTGAAAGTCTCTCTAATAAAGACAAATCAATCAACCTTTTTTGTAGTTAGTAAGGTTCACTAAGTCCACACAAGTTGCTTGGTGAAGCACAATACGTCCTCTTTAAAATAAGCCATTTCTCCTAGTAAGATATTCAGAATTTGTAGTTGAGAAGGTTCACTAAGTCCACACAAGTTGCTTGGTGAAGCACAATACGTTCTCTTTAAAATAAGCCATTTCTCCTAGTATTTCATAAGATATTAATCAGAATTTGTAGTTAGGAAGGTTCACTAAATCCACCCAAGTTGCTTGGTGAAGCACAATACGTCCTTTTTTGTAGTTAGGAAGGTTCACTAAGTCCACACAAGTTGCTTGGTGAAGCACAATGCGTTCTCTTTAAAATAAGATATTCAGGATTCGTAGTTAGGAAGGTTCACTAAGTCCGCACAAGTTGCTTGGTGAAGCACAATACATCCTTTTTAAAATAAGCCATTTCTCCTAGTATTTCATAAGATACTATTCAGAATTTGTAGTTAGGAAGGTTCACTAAGTCCACACAAGTTGCTTGGTGAAGCACAATACGTCCTTTTTTGTATTTAGTAAGGTTCACTAAGTCCACACAAGTTGCTTGGTGAAGCACAATACGTTCTCTTTAAAATAAGCCATTTCTCCTAGTATTTCATAAGATATTAATCAGAATTTATAGTTAGGAAGGTTCACTAAGTCCACCCAAGTTGCTTGGTGAAGCACAATATGTATGTCCTTTTTGTAGTTAGTAAGGTTCACTAAGTCCACACAAGTTGCTTGGTGAAGCACAATACATCCTCTTTAAAATAAGCCATTTCATAAGATATTATTCAGGATTTGTAGTTAGGAAGGTTCACTAAGTCCACACAAGTTGCTTGGTGAAGCACAATACGTCCTCTTTAAAATAAGCCATTTCTCCTAGTATTTCATAAGATATTAATCAGAATTTGTAGTTAGGAAGGTTCACTAAGTCCACACAAGTTGCTTGGTGAAGCACAATACGTCCTCTTTAAAATAAGCCATTTCTCCTAGTAAGATATTCAGAATTTGTAGTTGAGAAGGTTCACTAAGTCCACACAAGATGCTTGGTGAAGCACAATATGTCCTTTTTGTAGTTAGTAAGGTTCACTAAGTCCACCCAAGTTGCTTGGTGAAGCACAATATGTCCTTTTTGTAGTTAGTAAGGTTCACTAAGTCCACACAAGTTGCTTGGTGAAGCACAATACATCCTCTTTAAAATAAGACATTTCTTCTAGTATTCCATAAGATATTATTCAGAAGTTGTAGTTAGGAAGGTTCACTAAGTCCACCCAAGTTGCTTGGTGAAGCACAATATGTCCTTTTTGTAGTTAGTAAGGTTCACTAAGTCCACACAAGTTGCTTGGTGAAGCACAATACGTTCTCTTTAAAATAAGCCATTTCTCCTAGTATTTCATATATTATTCAGAATTTGTAGTTAGGAAGGTTCACTAAGTCCACCCAAGTTGCTTGGTGAAGCACAATACGTCCTTTTTTGTAGTGAAAGTCTCTCTAATAAAGACAAATCAATCAACCTTTTTTGTAGTTAGTAAGGTTCACTAAGTCCACACAAGTTGCTTGGTGAAGCACAATACGTTCTCTTTAAAATAAGACATTTCTTCTAGTATTCCATAAGATATTCAGGATTCGTAGTTAGGAAGGTTCACTAAGTCCGCACAAGTTGCTTGGTGAAGCACAATACGTCCTTTTTTTGTATTTAGTAAGGTTCACTAAGTCCACACAAGTTGCTTGGTGAAGCACAATACGTCCTCTTTAAAATAAGCCATTTCTCCTAGTATTTCATAAGATATTAATCAGAATTTGTAGTTAGGAAGGTTCACTAAGTCCACACAAGTTGCTTGGTGAAGCACAATACGTCCTCTTTAAAATAAGCCATTTCTCCTAGTATTTCATAAGATATTAATCAGAATTTGTAGTTAGGAAGGTTCACTAAGTCCACACAAGTTGCTTGGTGAAGCACAATACGTCCTCTTTAAAATAAGCCATTTCTCCTAGTAAGATATTCAGAATTTGTAGTTAGTAAGGTTCACTAAGTCCACCCAAGTTGCTTGGTGAAGCACAATACGTCCTCTTTATAATAAGCTATTTCTCCTAGTCAGGCTTATTCTGCGCGGCGTGTGAGGTGAGCCGGACGGTTTCGTCTCACGTGACGTGAGACGACTAATTGTGCTCATTCTGCGAATGGAGTGACGTGAGAAAAGTCGGAGTCGTATATCGAGATGAGGAATCCACTCTCGAATGAAGTGACTCGCCGTGTAAATCAAATGGAGAGTCACCTCATTCGAGTCGAGATTTCTCACCTCGATATACGACTCCGACTTTTCTCACGTCACTCCACTCGCAGAATGAGCACAAATGTAAATCAAAGGGGCGAGTCGACTTTTGTCACCTCATTCGACTCGTCTCACCTCACACGCCGCGCAGAATAAGCCTGAGTATTCCACAAGATATTTTTCAGAATTTGCTGTAAGGAAGGTTCACTAAGTCCACCCAAGTTGCTTGGTGAAGCACAATACGTCCTTTTTTGTAGTTAGTAAGGTTCACTAAGTCCACACAAGTTGCTTGGTGAAGCACAATACGTTCTCTTTAAAATAAGGCATTTCTTCTAGTATTCCATAAGTAAGATATTCAGAATTTCATGAAGCTGACAGGTTAATGATATCCTCTATTGTGCTCATTCTGCGAATGGAGTGACGTGAGAAAAGTCGGAGTCGTATATCGAGATGAGGAATCCACTCTCGAATGAAGTGACTCGCCGTGTAAATCAAATGGAGAGTCACCTCATTCGAGTCGAGATTTCTCACCTCGATATACGACTCCGACTTTTCTCACGTCACTCCATTCGCAGAATGAACACAAAAATCACTCCCAAGCGTTAGAAATTTGTGCTCATTCTGCGAATGGAGTGACGTGAGAAAAGTCGGAGTCGTATATCGAGGTGAGAAATCTCGACTCGAATGAAGTGACTCTCCATTTGATTTACACGGCGAGTCACTTCATTCGAGAGTGGATTCCTCATCTCGATATACGACTCCGACTTTTCTCACGTCACTCCATTCGCAGAATGAGCACAAATGTTCACCAAGTCCTCTGAAGCTGTTTGGTGACTCACAATACAAATCTTTGACAATACAATCACTTCTCCTAAGCGTTAGAACTTGTCGTTGAGAAGGTTCTCCAACTCCTCTGGAGTTGTTTGGTGATTCACAATACATCATCTTTGACAATAGAATCACTTCTCCTAAGCATCAAAACTTGTCGTTGAGAAGGTTCACCAAGTCCTCTGGAGTTGTTTGGAAATTTACTTAGACGCTTAGGTTCACCACGAGTTTCTTACTTGGCTTGTTAGGTTTACCATGTCCTATGTTTAAACTAATAAAGTGACGCAAAATATGTTTAAACTAATAAATTTGTAATGGAATTAGTTAAGACGTACGAGTGCTTTTTCATTATAAGCGAAGTTTCTTAGGCTCCCAACTTCTCTGAGAAAAGAAGGAAAAAATAAAAATTTACTAATTTGGTATATTTATTGTCCAGATTTTGGTTGCCCTTCGGAAAAGTGACGTCACTCCGTCCATCGAAACAGAGACAGCGTGGAAGAAGCGTTAAGCTGGGCGCCTCACCGTTCCTCGCTTTTCGTGTGCCTCAGGGTTAGCATCGTTTTGGATAAATGGTGATGTTTTGTCCGATGGCATCCGTAGACGTGATGTGGACTTTCCAAGTGCAATACAAGATTAACCGGGAAAGGCATGATGATTGGAGGCGATGGGACCATTGTTGGAAGCAGTGCTCGCTCCACTGTTAAGTTATGATAACTAATTTAACGGCATTCCAGTTAATAGGTTCATTGGAACCGGCAACACAAAATGACGACTGTGCGAGCTCCAGGTGACCGTGGAGAGCGATCCCGCACTCCAATCAGCTGGAAACCGGCAAGATCGAAGATCCAATCGCTATTATCTTCGCCTGGAAAGACAGGAGAAAAGCAGATTGCAATTACAATCCTAATGATTTCGGAATGAGATGTTACCAGCTGCCGAGAGTCTTATGCTGGTTCAGCTGTCGACAGTCCAATGCCCGGAGCTTTTCTGGTACCGCACAAACGAGCGGTTAAATTCATCGAGCCCGTGAACATGTAGTTCTGCTTGGAATGGAACGTCACCTTTTTCAAAATCCTGGGTGTAGATCTGCAGTGCAAATATCTATTATGGATCAGATTTGTACCGTCGTATCTTAAAATTCGGTGGGGCACCCTACGGATGGAATTTTGTGACCAGATCGCTCGGCAGGTGCTCGATAATCATGTAATTAGCTACATGCATCGTAAGCACCTTCCGCATTCCGACGTACAATTTCTGTTCGATTGTCCACCTCGGTCCACAGAAGCATCCTGAAATCCGCTGACCAGGGGGCATCCTTCTTCGTTGATGATCAGTCTGCAATCTCGGGTCTGTAAGCTGGTCAGCTTTTCCGTGAAGAACCGCAGCTTTATTAGTCGCAAATTTCGTGAACAATGAAAACGAGACTAACTGCATTTTTTTTCGTTTTTTCTTGTTTGGTCGTTGGGAAAACAAAACAAAACGTTTAAACACGGACAAACGTCATATCTGACATAAAACTAGTACCCCGCATTCCACTCTGATACCGCAAATTTTCAGTATCACCCCTCGACGATACACTGTGAATATTCGTTAAGAAGTGAACCATGGAAAAATCGCCAGTGTCCCGTCTGTAAATAAGTTTGTGCTTTGACAGTTCTCTCTGCACGATTGGCTCACAATGGCTGCCTCCGCAGATCTCTATAATGTAGGATTACTAGTCCCCAGTATAGACACTATAGATTCCATAGACTCGCGGAGACATGGTTGAGCAATTCGATTTTAGAGTGTTTTGCCGTGAATTTAGAGTGTACCGAGCGAATATGACGTCACGCAATCCATTGTCGCTACTGAAATCGTGACGTCATGCTCGTTTGGCTACACGAACTGACAGTTCGTTTGGCTACAGTTGTCTTTGCCTCCGCGAGTCTATGGAATCTATAGTGTCTATAGTCCCCAGTTGTTGAGTCTGTCTTTGGTAGCTAAATGTCCTGTTCGTAGTCGATTTATTGTAATTGTATGGTGTGTTGGAAGTTTAATTTCTGAGAACCACGGTTTGCTTTTAACATCCTGTTCTATTTTATAGTGATAAATTCCTTTTTCCTCTGATATAGTTTTGTATCTTTGATTCCAGTAGCATCTAGTTTCAATTTTCAGGTTCAATATTAAATCATCTTTGGTTAAGGGAGTGTTTTCTATTTGTTGGTGGGGCTGGCTCACCGACACTTCCGGTCCGCTTTAGTGCTTTATGCATCATTGTGGCCAGGTGTTGCTCTAGTTTTTCCAACTGTATTGTAAAGCATGAGCGGTGATCCTTGACATTCTTGTGTAAATTGGGGTAGGTACTCGAAATGTTGATCGATCACCGATTTTTGCTGGCAGATGCAGTGGAAAGTTTGTCTTAATACGTATCAATCGTCTCTGACAAACGAGAAAAACTGACTTCACTGATTACCTGTCTCTGAGCCAAATTTGGTATAGAGTCTTCAGTCTCCGATTAATCGCTTCATGTTTGATGGAGGTTTTTAATCCAATGGGTTACATAGCCGCTATCCGAATGAAGAGAGTAATGTTCCGCGTAATATATCACAAATCGAAAGAGGTACGGTACATTACGTGGAGCGGATATACTGAATTGGGTACCAGACCAAGTCCCTGCTGGGTGGCGCTAAATAGATGAGCCATAGACAATAGAATCGTCAATGTCGTAGGGCATAGTATGTGACTATTGTCGAAACAACACTATTATTGGTCATTGTCCACTAAGCGCATAACTATGTTAGGGTCAAGATTAGAATGAAATAATTGGTAAAATATAATAACACTTTTTAGTTTGTGTAGTTAGTTAAACTAGTGTTAACTTTTATTGTGACATTTTCTGTAGGTTTATTCTGGATTACAATGCATTAGCTGCCCTTTAACTGAATTATTTTATAACAGTAAACAACATTATTCCTTCTTGATAAAAGATGTATGGACATAGAATTGCCAAACTATACATCTAATTAGATATTTTTCCGGTATTAAATTTGAGATAGAGAGTTAAACACCTACGGAAAATAGTTTTTCAATGTCAGACAAACATCACATGAACACAGCTACCAATGTACCAAACATTCTCTACTGTCTTCTCATTTCGCCGCTTCCTATCCTCAATTGAACTTATCTGACACTAGTTAGGACTGTCTGTGGGAGATCCGGGTTTCTAATTCTGTGTAGGACTTGTTAAAACGGGATGCCTGATATGTACTGCGGACAAATGGGCTGGAATTACTGAGCAATCACAATTACTGTCGTACTAATCATATTAAATGCATGCTTTTCTACTTACATCGCGAACGTCGCCAACCGACAAAGAGGACATGACGAAAAAACGCGAGATGGCCCTAACAAAAACTAGAAAAGCGATGAAAATGGTCACCGATGCAACGATATGGAAACAAAATAGATGAGAAATTATCGACCAAATCATAATCTATGAACATATCGCTAATGTTCTTTATCATTCATTCTTTCTTTTTCTCGTTTCAGCAACAAAATGGAAACCTCTCTACTATCTCTTCATTTTCTACCTCTTCCCATCCTATTCCCACATCTTCCTATATCCTCTACCCCATCTATTTAATGTATCTGACACTTGTTGGGACTGGTAACGCCAGCGCCTGCCTGTGGAAGATCCCGGTGTGCTAATTCGGTGTAGGACATGTTAACGGGGGAGGCTTAGTAGGTCCACATCTGCCTACAAGCAGATGGGCTGACAGTTGTCGGCCTGGGTGTGGACTGAGCAATTACAATTACAATTACAATTACAATATTAAATCATCTTTGGTTAAGGGAGTGTTTTCTATTTGTTGTCTATCTGTTCCTAGTTTTGCAGCTAAATCTGCTCTATCATTTCCCACTAACCCTGAATGTCCTGGTATCCATTGAATTGTTAAACGTTCTAACTGAGAGTCATTTAATTCTTTTATCAATTTCCCCACTAAAAAGTGTACCGATGGGAACAACTATACCTGAATCAAGAGTCACTTTGGTTATCTGACAGATCTATACATCGCGGGCGGTTTATGTGTGCGTGCGAATAAGGGCATTACTAGAGCGGCAGTTTACGGTTAGACAGGAACGGGAACGCATCGGTACAATGGCGACGAGGATGGGATTTTTGGTGAGTAAAGTGAAAACGGCCGAAAACCTCGAAATAATGTGGAACTGCGATACGAACTGGAGAAAAGTGAAAACATGAGAACAATTAGATCAACGTTTCCGTTCTTCTGGGCGATTGAAAACCATTTTTAAGCGAAAAAAAAAAAATGGATTCGGCATCATAAAAGAATGGGGCCCACCGACGCTGGGGGCATAGTACCCTTCCTGAACTAGCGTGGGTTTTTATTTGGGGTTATGTTGATTGAAACCATGAATGGTGATTATTGATGGGAGTTGCACATGTGTTCGTGACATCATTGAATGATTCATCGTTGATTTGCTCTCACTATCCGAACCTCATGTCAAGTGTCAATTTGTTTTTGCTCTCGTCGGGTTTTTTTTAAGATCGTTTCGCGTATTTGTAAACATACTTTTTTTTTACCGTCTATGCCAGTGGTGACATGCTGCATAATGTTCAGGTGAATACAGTGATTTGGGGGAGAGTTGTTATTGCTAGGCATTAGTAAAAGAAGGTTTGTGGAGGTATGTAAACAAGTGTATCATCTGTTTATTTTGCAAATGTGACAGACAATATTGAATTTTTATGTATGAAAATGTGTTTCGTGTGATAAAGTGGTATTTGCTCAACATCTGATTAGAGTTTTCATGTAGTGCAGTTGTTCAATTGTGTGTATTTTGCGAGCGGAACCACCTGGAAAAGTTATGAAAACCTGGCGGAAAAATGTGTCGACCATTTTAGTATAAAAAAAAGTGAACTTGAAGATACGGAACAAAGAGCCGGGATGTGTGGGTAGCACACAGTGCATGTGGGTAGCACATGTAAAATGAATGGCTACGGCGTGGGGGGGCACACGATGCATGTGGGTAGCACATGAATTGAGAATTATAGCCGAGATTATAGCAATGGTGTGGGCAGCACACTTGTATACGAGCAACATACCTAAAATTGTTAAATAAGATAATTATGTTAAACAAAGTGAAATTCCAACACAGTGTATTTTGATTATTTTTAGACGCAACAGTGGTTCCTCCGTTCAAACCAGGACACGACACTCGTAGCGATTGGCTCAAATGGAAACGCGTATTGGAGCGCTATTTGAAGCTGAGCAAAGTGACCGATGAAGAAGAGAAATGTGACCTGTTGTTGGTACTCGGTGGTATTGAATTGCAAGACCAATATGAGAAAATTGTCCATTATGATGTTATGACCACCGATGCTGAGACAGATGAACAGAGAGTTGACAAATATGCGTCGATCATCCTATCGCTTGACAGATACTACGTACCCAGAACAAACAAGCGATATGAACGTCATCTGTTGCGCAGTATCAAGCAGGAAGAGACCGAATCATTCGACAATTTCGTTAACCGCATACGAGAACAAGCCAACAGATGTGAATTCGCTGACGTCAGCGATGCTACGATCGATCAAATAATCGAAGGCTGTTTCTCCCAAGACTTCCGCAAGAAATTGCTGTCGGAGGACAAATCTTTCGAGGAAATACTGCAGCTGGGAAAAGCAATGGAAGACCTGCAAACTCAGTGTAAGGCGTATGTGAAAGATGTTCGTCCATCAGAATTCGTACAACGAGTGCAGCCGTCCTCGCAGCCATCAAACAAGTCAGCAGTGAGATGTTTTAGATGCAACCGTTTGGGTCACATTGCGCGCGACAAGAACAAATGCTCAGCATCTGGTGTGAAATGTCATACATGTGGCGAGCTTGACCACTTCAAAATTTGCTGTCCGAAAAAACGCAAATGGGATGGAAGTGACAACTCGGGACCTGCTAAGAAACAAAAGGTGGCGTTCAGGAGAGGATTATACTGCGTCAACGCTGGAGATAAAAGCGATACCTTGGCTTTCGAAGTTGGTGGCATAAAAATACAGATGTTAGTTGATTCCGGTTCACCGCCTAATATCATCACACAGAAGACTTACGGAGAGCTGAAACGAGCAGGAGCAGATATCATCAACGAGCGCGAAGCATTGGAAGAGAGCAAGCAATACCAAGGATACGGATCATCAGACACCATCCACTTCAGTAAGGCTTTCGAAACCGAAATAAAAATACCAGGTGAAGAAAATGGAGTCTGGAGTTACGTTCTGGTTTCTCCTAATGGGCAAACCAATTTACTATCCAAATCGACGGCTTTTGCTCTCGGAGTACTGAGAATTGGCTATGACGTTGGAAGCGAAGTCAATACCATTACTGGCGCTGAACAAAACCCTAAATCGCCTTTCCCAAAAGTGCCAGGAATTCAGTTGAAAATACACATTGATCCATCCGTCACTCCTGTATGTCAGCCAATACGACGTTTACCTATCGCTATGGAAGCAGAAGTTGAACAACAGATACAAGAGTTACTGGCACAAAAGATCATAGAGAAGGTTGAACATCCCACAAGCTGGGTATCTCCACTAGTTCCTGTCCGGAAAAGCGATGCGAAACTCCGTCTGTGCGTCGACCTTCGAGCAGCGAATAAGGCAGTACTAACCGAGAAATATCCGATGCCCAACATAGAAGAAGCTTTATCGTCTATCCACAAAGCTGAAATGCTGTCAACGCTTGATTTGGAGTCCGCATTTTACCATCTTGAGCTTGAAACAGAAAGCCGTGATATAACTACATTTGTTTCGAGAAGTGGACTGTATCGTTTCACACGACTCGTTTTTGGAATAAAAAGCGCTCCGGAGCTATTCCAAAAGACAATAGCAAACCTTATCGGCGGGATCAAAGGGGTCATAATATACCTCGATGATATATTGATCTTTGCTGATTCAGTCGAAGAACACGATCGCATTCTTGCATTGGTAATGGAGCGGCTGAAAACCTTCAACCTAAAGGTAAACGAAAAGAAGTCCGTATTGAGAGCATCAAGCGTTGAATTTCTTGGGTTCAAGGTTTCGAAGAAGGGAGTAAGTCTCACTGAAACGAAGATTAAGGCATTTCTGGACATGCGCGCTCCACAAACAACTAGTGAGCTGCGTTCACTTCTGGGTACTGCACAGTTCTTTGGAAAGTTCATTGAGAACCTTTCAATGCGTACCCATCACATGAGGCAACTACTGCATAAGGGAACCGCGTTTTGTTGGAAGCCATGCCATCAAAAGGAACTTGACGATCTGAAAACGTTAGTAGGGAAACATTAGACTAACACACATAGAATAACTCGTTTCGTTTCTTACAGGTCGATAGCAGATCAAAGGACGCTCAAGTATTACGATCCTCGTGATAAAACGTATTTGATAACCGATGCCGGTCCGAGCGGCCTGGGCGCAGTTTTAGCACAAGCAGAAAATGATGAAATTCGTCCGGTTGTGTGTATTTCTCGAAGCCTCACACCTTGTGAAACCAAATACTGTCAAACCGAGAAAGAGTGTCTCGGAATTATCTGGGCTATGGAAAAATTGTATATCTATCTCTACGGAACACGTTTCACCCTCATTACGGATTGTAAGCCGCTTGTGTATTTGCTTGACCGCGTCCGTTCGAGACCATCTGCTCGAATGGAGAGATGGATATTACGTCTCCAGAATTTTGACTTCGATACACGTTATGAACCGGGCGACAAAAACGTTGCCGATGCTTTCTCAAGGCTTTGTTCACCCCAGCCCCATGGTGCTCACGAAACAGATGTTGTGAGCTGGATAACACCTTACATGCAGCCATGTAGAATCAGCAAAACTGAACTGGAACGAGCCAGTGCAGAGGATACGATTTTGAACAAAATCCGTGAAGCTTTGACAACAGGGGATTGGACGGACGTTCCAGCTCAGTTCAAAACACTTGGAATCAAAGAGGAACTGTCCCAGTACGGTGAGTTGATTCTACGTGGAGACCGAATCGTCATTCCTGCGGCTCTTCAACGAAGAGTCACAGAGATAGCGCATCTTGGTCATCAAGGATCGACAGCGATGAAAGCACATTTAAGATCGAGATTGTGGTTTCCAGGTAAGAGTTAAAAGGATGTGTTTGCCAATAATTACCTCTATAAATGTTGATTACGTTTCAGGGCTAGATGACCTCGTAGAAAAGACCTTGAAAGCGTGTAAGGAATGCACGATGATGGCGAAACCTGATCCACCGTGCCCAATGGCAAGAAGACTACCGACTCTCCCGTGGCAGGATGTTGCAATGGATTTCATCGAAGGACTGCCCCAGGATTACTCATTGCTCGTAGTAGTTTGCTACACAACTCGATACACAATGGTAGAACCAATGAAGCATCCAACTTCGTCGATGGTGGTGATGGCACTGCTGAAAATGTTCAGCAAATTTGGCATCCCTCAATCGATAACAACTGATAATGGCCCTCAGTTCCGTGCCGCAGAACTCGCAAAGTTTTGCAACTCCTACAATATACATCTGAACCTAACAACTCCGTACTGGCCGGAACGCAACGGTGCTGTCGAAAGACAAAACCGTAATTTGAAAAAGAGGATTAAAATCAGTGTGGCACAGGAGACCGATTGGAAGCGGGATCTCTACGAATATCTCTTGTTCTATCATTCGACCCCTCAGGAAACTACCGGCCTGTCTCCAGCAAAAATGATGTTTAACCGAGAGCTGATTAGCTATCTACCGACGATTCAGGATCCGAAGAGAGTATTCTTTGAAGGAGCAGAGGAACGTGATGCGTTGACCAAGGAACGTAAAAAGCAATATGCCAATACAAACAGACATGCCAAAGAAAACGATCTTGTGGCTGGTGATACCGTGTTAATGCGTAATTTGAAACTAGGATCAACCCAACCAAACTTCCGACCAGAAGAGTTTGAAGTAATCGATGCGAACGGTAGTGAACTTGAGGTCAGGTCTAGAGAAACCGGAAAGGAGTACAAGAGAAACCGAACTCATTTGAAGAAACTATCCTCTCACGACTCCAGCGACGTTGTTATACAATCAGGTCTACAACCACTTCCATTGGACGTTGTCGACGACTGCCGGGAACCTATCGGTAACGGGTCTCATTGCGAACAAGAGCAGACGAGCTTCGAAGTGGTACAGCAAGAAGAGGATAGTCGCCCCCGAAGGAAAAGAAACGCTCCAGGAAGATACAGAGATTTTCACGTGTATCAGTAATCGCTGAACATTTCAAAGACAAGATATTCACTAATAAATAAGAATTAAATGAAAGCTATTGTCTTGGCTATTGTAGATGTTATATCCAAATTGGAGGAGGGATGTACCGATGGGAACAACTATACCTGAATCAAGAGTCACTTTGGTTATCTGACAGATCTATACATCGCGGGCGGTTTATGTGTGCGTGCGAATAAGGGCATTACTAGAGCGGCAGTTTACGGTTAGACAGGAACGGGAACGCATCGGTACAAAAAGTTATCGTTTGTAGTGTTATTTTTAATAAGGAGGGTTGCGCTTTTTGAGTCCGTTAGAATTACAGCAGTTTGAGCATTTTTTGTTTTTAGATATTCTACAGCTTTTAGAATCGCGAATATTTCTGCATTCATTAAGGTACACCGGGGCAAGTTGAAACGGGTGGGGCAAGATGAAACAGCGGATTAACATGCTGTTTTCTAATGATGATAAACAGTTTGATCGCCATAATACATAGTTTTTGATTCAAACAATCTTTTAGCGAAGGAAAAAATTTCAAATTATATTGAAATCTATTTCAAAACTTCGTGTTTCATCTTGCCCCACCCGTTTCAACTTGCCCCGGTGTACCTTATTGTAAATTGTGTTTTTAATCTTCCACTATAAGATGTTTTCTCTATACTATCATATATCCCATATCCTGTCTTTCCGTTTATTTTGGAGCCATCCGTGTGAATTTTGTACTCATTTTTGTATTTCTGTGAAATTAACTCTAGTGTCTTCTGTTTCTGTATGGCTGTGGATGTTTGTTTTTTGTTCAAGTTATCTACTTCTGTCTCTACTTTTAGTTTAGTTGTACTTTCATAAGGCAATTTTGTTCCCAATTGAATTTAATGAAAATTGTTGATTGATGCAATGCTTTCTAAATAGGAACTATGTTTAGGCAACTCGTCTGATGTAATAAAATATTGTATAAACTTAAGCAATGGAGTGTTCTGGTAGTACAATAATTTAACTATTTCTTTTAATGTCAAATATTCTGCTCTTTTTTTTAAAGGTAAAATACGACTTTCCGCTAATATAACGTGATTGGGTGTCGACCTCAAATATCTCATACATGTTCTTATATATAAATGTTGTACTGTTTCAAGTTTAGCAAATATCGTTTTCGATGCTTTAGCTATTATTGATAGTCCGTAATCTAAGTGTGGTTGTACTATAGCTTTAGCTACTTTTAACATTGTTTCCGGATGAGCTCCATTCTTTCGTTTCCCTATCATTTTTAAAATATTGATTTTCTTTTTGGCTTTAACAACTGTTGTATTGATATGTGTTTTATAGTTTAGTTTGTGATCAATTTGGATACCCAGAAATTTATGGAATGCTTTTATTTCTATAGGATTATTATTGATGTGTATGTTTGTATTAGGATGAAATTTGTTAGTAAAGATTATAGTGGCACATTTATCAGAGTTAACAATCATACCTAGATTATTGAGTTTTTCAACTATTTCCGCTAAAAAGGAGTTCATTTTTTCCGTCGCTACTTGTAGATTTTTGGCTATTATCATGACAGTGAAATCATCGGCAAATTGGAATTGTGGTGTATACCACCCTTACACCGACCACTGTATTGATATATAGCTAAATAAAGCATTCGAGCAAAGGCTCGATCTCTTTGTATGTTAACTCTTGAACGAACAACAACTGTTTTATTTAGTCTCCTCCAGAAGTACCCCATATAGCCCCATGTATAATTTATTTATATTAAACAAACATAACATAAATATAAAAGTGGCGACGAGGTGAAAATTCGACGCACCGTGAGAAAATGAAACGAACGAGATATTATACGCATTGCATCGTTTTTAATATTTAACTCATCATATCATCCGCGGCGCGGCGTCGTACCTACATACCATTGTGATGTGAAACAAATATCAACCTACAGTGTGAAATTAATTGCCTTGCTTAGGAAGTACAATGAGATGGCGGCTTGATACCTATGTCAATGCCATTTGATGCGTATTAACCCTAAAAGGGATACCTGGGGTCCATTGGACCCCAGGCGCCTTTCAGAGCTCGTTTTTGATGGAACACACTCAGCGAGGTGACGAAACTGAGGCCATGAAGGTATCCCTTTTAGGGTTAATAACATACGAACTTTTTTTTTCTAAGGTTTAAGGGATATTTGACAAGCTTTCGTTGAAGCACTTTGTAAAGACGGGTAATCCACTAATATTTCATAAATTGCACAGCCAACGGGCTGATCGTTTTGAGGAAGGTGATAGAAGACAAAGGCCGTATTCAAGCGATGATGGTTGCTACTGCGAGATGGGAAAAGTCAGCATCTACGATCTGGAGCTTGAAGCCATTGATGAGTGCATGCAAGATGGATATGCATGCTCAGGCACTTACTAGTATATTTGTGTGTTGGACGATGAAAGTGTCGTTTCGAAACGTTAGGTTAAAAAAAAGTCTTATCACGACTATACATAAATGATTGTTGTGAAAAAGAGTTCTGAATAGGACTAGCTTGCAAATTCATTGTTATTGTGTGGAATATAATTAAGTGATAAAAATCAGGGTCATGTACAGTTATTTTAATATGTTCTTTTATTTAAAGGGGGGAGAACTGTGGTGTATACCACCCTTACACCGACCACTGTATTGATATATAGCTAAATAAAGCATTCGAGCAAAGGCTCGATCTCTTTGTATGTTAACTCTTGAACGAACAACAACTGTTTTATTTAGTCTCCTCCAGAAGTACCCCATATAGCCCCATGTATAATTTATTTATATTAAACAAACATAACATAAATATAAAAGGAATAAAATTTTATCATTTTCAGTTAATTGATGTAGTTCTGCTGTATATACATTAAAAAGTATAGGTGAAAGAGGGCAACCTTGAGGTATGTATACCCTTATTTGTTGTTGAAGCTAAAACACTGCCGTCATTAAGAATCAATTTTGTATTCCTTTTGCTTAGATAGTAATAGATCCTGTTACACCCTCAGGATTCGGATTCTTCGGAAGATATTCATAAATAATTAACACTCTTATATTCACACAATACAATATCTATATTATCATAATCTACACGCTAGACATTCATCATTACACATAGTAAACAACAACACAACATATCCCTCACTCTCGCACTCTGACAGCTGCTTCACAGGGTGTTTCATGCCGTATTTTAATGACATGCACAGGGGGTGCCACATCTCGTTTTTTCTCAAGGATAAGAAGACTCATCATCAACGACGTAATCATCAAACTTCGTAGGACGTCGACTCAATCGTTTCGGTCGTTCAGAAGGCTCTGGTTGTTCCTTGTCCAGTTCCAGGTTCATGGGTTCTTCAAAGGTCGTTGGTTGATCTGACCTGCTAACCATTTCCGATACATCATGGTCCTCTTGAAAGTCCTGTAAAGAAGAATTTTTAGAAGTTTGGAGTTGTTCCTTACGGTCTAAAATCTTCTTCAAATGTGTCGAGCTGCGTTGATAAGTTCTTCCTGTCTGTTGGTTTTGCACTGTAACGCCTGTATCTGCCTTTGCTATTACTGCACATTCCGCTGCATCATACGTAGTTGCTAACTTGTTTCCTGATGTAAGGTTTGCATCACCACTCCATCTCCTTCCTTCAATTAGATTCTTTTGCATGCCGTTTTTCGTTTTCCCGTTTATGAGAATGATACTTGCTACTCCAGTCACAATCTTGGAATCCTTCAATGGAAGGGATTGTCTCTACATCCCTGAGAAAAAGAATTTTAGTTCGAATTGCACTGCCCATCAAACAGCTGAGTTGGAGTTTTTCCAGTTACAGAGTGTGAAGCTGAGCAGTACATGATAAGGTATTCATTTAGATCCTTTTTCCAATCGCGCTTCAAGGCTAAACTAATTTGTAGTCGATTTAGCAGTGAACGATTTTGGCTTTAAGTTCTCCATTTTGTTGTGGTCAGTAGGGTATTGTGAAATTTAAAATAGTACCAGCGGCGTCGTGGTCGCATTTTTTTCGCAATCAAGTTCGCAGATTGTGAACAATAGAAATCCTCTACATAGAGATGAGCGGAAGTTACGTATGTCGATTCGGCAACGCTGTTTGTTTTGTTTACAACAGCTGCCAACACTTGCTACAAAGCAAGATGTTCAAACTTTGTGCGTGACTTCGTTGTGGTTCAAGTTGTTTTGTTTACATTTTCTAATTATGGTAGAAATTTCTTTCAAAATGTTGTTGAAATAGCGGAGCAATCGAAGAAATCCGAAATTTATTGCAAAAGTGTTACCCTAATCATATCGGCAGAAGTGAAGCAAGAAGTAGCAATGGATGTTTTTTCGACAAGTGCAGCAACAAAAGTGTCGTCATAAGCATGAGCTTTTGAAAGCAGAATCAATATTTTTTTTATCTTTTTACTAAACTTACATATGCCACCAATTCCTCGATATTAAAAATAAATAATTTTAATTTATTTAGTTCCGATTGCAATACCGTTTAAACGACGCCTTCCTACGAACGATAAGCATGTTCATTTGGCTTACACTTTGACAGTTCTCTCTGCACGATTGGCTCACAATGGCTGCCTCCGCAGATCTCTATAATGTAGGATTACTAGTGAACAATCCTCGGTATCCACTTTACGTAATTTATGTTTAATCCCTTACTGTCAGAGCTGTCAGATCAGTGTAACACGCTAAATAAAATTTACACAAAAGGCTATTTACACGAAAAAAAATACACGATTATGAATATTTATTGGGTACCGGACTGGACACTGAAAATTTGATCGTTTTCTTTGGTACATCGAGGTCTTTAAATTAGTCTAGGATAGTACCATTTGTTTTACAATACTAAATTGTTTGGCGTTGTCTAACATAAAGGTGCGAGGGAATCCCAACCGCCTGAATTTCCTATATAATGTATTTACTGTCTCTTGTCAATTATTTTTGTCATAATTTCGGCTTCCTTATATCGGCTATAGCAATCAACTATCACAAACAAATATTCTCCGGAAGGCAACGGACCAAGGAAATCGATCGTCACATTAGTCCATAGTTCTGAAGGCAACGGTCTTCTATGCATTGGCTCTGGTTTCTGAGGTAATCCAACTAGTCGACATCCTTCACAAGTACACATTCCCAGTCACCATTTATTTTAAATATTAATTTGATGTCAACCTTAGGACTAACATTACACTCACCAGCCACCAAACTTTATCGCGCATTTTCCGTTTCATCGTGTTTCACCTGAATGTCCTTCATGAGCTAACTCTATGAACCTTCATCTTAAGCCTTGTGGAATAACCGTTTTACACGCACTAAGTTCACCAACAAGGACTAGCTCATTTTGAAACGGTTCTTACGATTTTGTCTCAGATCTATACCATGAGCCGTTACATCGATGGCAGATTATTCCAAGATAGCTAGTATTAGAAATTATTCGTCTTGCTCCATGTCCTTATCATCCACAGGTCGATGCTCCCTTAGTCTTGACAACTGATCAGCAATGTTTGTCGAGCCTTTCCAAACCTCCACCGAGAATGTGAAAGGTTGCAATCTTAGAACCCACCTGTCGATCCTCGGGCACGACCGTAAATTTGGTTTGAATAACATTTCCATAGGCTTATGGTCAGTCTCAAGTTCAAATGCGCGTCCAAGCACATATATAGAAAACCTTCCCACACTAAACAAAGGCTTCCTTATCCGTCTGACAATAACGATCTTTTGTAGTTGCGAGGCTTTCGCTTGTATAGCAAATGATTTTATTATTACTAGCTTTATTAATGAGGCTTTCAGCCCTTGGCTGGTTCACTTTAGATAGCAAATGATGTAAGGATCAGTATCAATGAACTTGTATGAAAACTGCACCCAAAAGAACAGGCGAAGCATCAGCATTTTTTTCCTTGTTGGGTATATGTTACTGCAACTAGTTTTTTTCTTAGCATCAACAATGACTCTGGTACACAAATTATTGTTCAAACTTTTTAGATGTTCGACATCTGCAATCATGTTTTTCATTTTTTAAAAACAGGAGTCCTGGTTTGCATTCCAGACAAAAGTTGTTCCACTGTTAACCTGATAAGGTGCTGAAATAGTCGCAAAATCTGGCAAGAACCAGCTCACATACGTTGCAAGCCCAAGAAAACTTCTCAGATCTTCGGCATCATGTGGCGGTCTAACAATTTGTAGAGCTTTTACTTTACTTTCGGTAGGTCGAGTACCTTCTCTAGAACGTAAATCATCTGGTCAGAAGTCTAAATCGGTGACATTGAAAACACATTTCCTAGCATTCAGTAGTACATCATGGTTTCGTAAAAACATCCAAAAACCTTTCGCAAACAACGATTATGCTCTTCCTCATTAAAATTGACACAGCTCTCACAGTTGGCCAAAATTTGCTCAATTATCTTTTGAAACATTTCTGGAGCGCATGACATTCCAAACATCAACCGCAATGACGACCAGAGGCGAAATCAAATATCTGTACTGTATTGATCCACCTACTCTATTATATCCGTTGGAACTCCCCTTCGCAGAACAATCACTTCATTTGCCGTATCCTTCCCCAGAAGTGGCTGATATCCGTCATGTACTATGTAGAACCTTGCATCGCACTGGGCCTGGTGATTTCCATTAGGTATCTCGATAGTAGAATCAAACATCCGTATGCACGAAATTATTTATTACCGCTCTTGGTCATTTCGAATAACAATAGTTTGCAATTTAAGCGAATTCCAAGTAGAACAGTCAATTATGTTCTTGCGACTACCGGAATCAATAACATTGGAGTCATTACACCTCCGAGCTTTAGCCAAATGAAATCATCGCCATCGCCAATGGAAAATATAAAACTCTGAGGATTTTCTTTATCGACCTCATCTACATCTTACGACGAAACTACTCTGATACGCTGTAAAGATTGTTGTGGGCCGCTTTTCATAGGTTTGCTCCTTTGAGAAACACTAGCGATGTTTTCGCATTAGAAGTTTTACATTTCTTGGCATAATGCCCAATACGTTTTTTTTTTTGTTTTTATTAATGTGTATTTTAACTTAAATGCTAATTCTACACTCGTGCCCAATACGCTTGCAGTAACCCCATTCCTTGTCTCGAGCAGGACACTTGGGATATTTCCAAGATGTTTTTTTTCGACCACATCGAGAACACACTAATCCAACTCGCCCGCGTTGGTAACCATACATACGATTTACGCTTCCTCCTGCATTAGAATCGTTTGTTCCATCGAATCATGGTGTTTCGGAACAAAATATTCTTCTAATTTACCCAAAGCGACTTCGTAAGGGTTAATATCGTCCGACTCTACCACATCAGCATTGGGAATAGACTGAAAAACTTCTTGTACGTCTGGCCCTGCTTTCGCCAGCAATAGAAATTTCAATTTCGTTAGGTCTTTTCCTCCACTAGCGGCACTACGGCAAGTTCCAGTGGAGCCATTGTCCTCGAATCTCATTCTGAGCTAGGACCTTAAACGCAAACTGTTGCATTTTCCATTTATTCATTATCCTAGACACAAATCAATATGTTACTCATAATGAATTGAAATAGTGTTACGGCATTTAAGCCCCACTGTAAAAGAACTTCTGCTTTTACCAGTATCAGTTTTTCACTTATTTTGATCAACGGCATTAAAGCCAAGTTTTCCGGCATTTAAACCAAATTTTCCGGCATTTAAGCCAACTGGATCAAACCCTTTCTTATCGACATCGATACCATCGGCCTTTATTTGGCAATCGGCATTTAAGCCATCTTCATTAAACAACGGCATCTAAGCCTAAATCTTTCGCATTGAAGCCTTTTGTAGTAGAACCACATACGAATTTATTATTATCTTCGTTTGTGGTAGAACTTCCCATTTTCTCCGTTTTCATGGATTACATACCTTTGGAATATAGCAGACAAATAAATATAAACCCGCATATTAAATTACAGTTTGGATTAAGTTCCAAACAGTATGTCTCCTGTTTCTGTTAATGTTACTGTACCACAATCAGGTACTTTTCTGTTGAAAACTATGAAACTCGAAGCATTTGACCATCAGGAACGGTCTAAGTAACGCATACTAATTTGTAACAGTATGTTATACTGTACAGGCATTGTCAGATATTATAGCGATGAAAACTTGTGAACATGGTGGGAATATGGAATGGCCATTTCTCAAATGGTTTGTGATATAGATAGTAGAGTAAACATAGATCCGCGGACACCGCTGACTAAAATGTTTTGAGCGTGTAAGTAGTAATTTTCAAGAGTGTGACGGTTGAATATGACGTCATGCGCTCCATTGATGTTGTCTAAATCGTGACGTCATGCTCGTTTGGATACAGATTTTGACAGTTCGTTTGGATACAACGGATTCATCAACACGGATCTATGTTTACTCTACTATCTATAGTTTGTGATTATGTTTGCGCAACACACTTATACATGTGTATATCACTGTATGCAACATAAATTTAACAGTTAGCCTAACTGTTGCACACATTAGTATTTGTAAAGACCATACATTTGCAGTTTGCAGTTTCTTAGCAGAAAAAAAAAACGAAATCTTTCGTGAGGTCACTCGTGTGTTGAAATTTGCTGTGGTAAACAAGTAGAAGTATCTGGAGCAGCCTGGATTAGACAACCCGCATTATCACGAACTGTAAATACAACGTTTCTCATACTGTAGATGCCTATTAAAAATTGTCATTTAACCATTTTTCGAACTGTCCGAGATAACAGTAAGCAAACCATACCACGTACAGATTTGCCAGTTTGACAAATGGTAATCCGCTAAATTACAGTATGAGGTATAGGCGGTTAAGATAGGTTACCATAAAAAATGGCTCGTTTTCTCGAACAAATTTTTCGCAAAACAGTAAAAGATACGTCAATTTACTATCCCGTTTTTTTCAAGCAATTCACTGCATGGCAGATGGTTAGAGAACAGTAAAACAATAAATCTAGAACGGAAACGAACAATGTATGTGGTATTGTTGATTTTTGGTCATCTATGGTACATTAAGCTTATGATATATGGTTCTATTGCATTTAAACTGTTAAAATAAAAAGTCTGTTATGCGTTCACCAGAGAATATTTTATTCAAAAATAAAATTCCACCTCGGCTATAACTCCAAAGCGCATTACTTCTGTCGCCCTCCACGCATAATATTTTCTGGAATTACCCGATGCATACAATCCTGGATCCGTTGGCACCTATGATGATTGCGGGAACTTCGTCCGGATGGGGCGGATTCCGTACAATATCTGCATACAGCAGGAGGGATCTTTCTCACCTTCCTTTCGCGGAATCCCTCACAGTTGCACAGAGTAAGGCGGAATGTGGCTTATGCTGTTGGCGAATTCTGCAATATAATTAATATCCGATGAGTTATATGTACCACCAAAAAATATGATGGAATAATCAAGCAAAACTTACCCTTCCCGCATATTAAATTACAGTTTGGATTAAGTTCCAAACAGTATGTCTCCTGTTTCTGTTAATGTTACTGTACCACAATCAGGTACAGGGAATGTCATACAAAATTGCCCCCAGCCGATGCACTAGCCAAATAATTATTCTTCAGTTATCACTAAAATCAAAACATTTACACTTCTCACCTTTCCGTTTTGCCCAGGTTCAGAGTACCGTCCTCGTCGCCAATGTTACACCCTCAGGATTCGGATTCTTCGGAAGATATTCATAAATAATTAACACTCTTATATTCACACAATACAATATCTATATTATCATAATCTACACGCTAGACATTCATCATTACACATAGTAAACAACAACACAACATATCCCTCACTCTCGCACTCTGACAGCTGCTTCACAGGGTGTTTCATGCCGTATTTTAATGACATGCACAGGGGGTGCCACAGATCCAATTAACAATTACACTTGGGACATTAACTTCTGATAATCTTTCAAGCAATGTATTTACATTCACGTTATCAAAAGCCTTCGTAAGATCTAAAAAGGTGGCAATAGCTACATTACCTTCTCGCTTTGCTTTATATACATGAGAAATTAATGTGTTTACGCAATTTATCGCAGAAGTCTTTTCTGTTTAAATCCAAAGGAGTAATCTGGTATGATATTGTTAATCTCTAAAAAAGAATTTAAGTATTTTTTTACCCTTCTTACACCCCGAGTTACACCCATAAGAAGGGTATAAATACCGCTTGGAAAACCGACTTTCGATCCGAGGCCCGCAGGGCCGAGTCACATATACCAATCAACTCAGCTCGACGAATTGAGCAAATGTCTGTATGTGCGTGTGTGTGTGTGTATGTGTGTGTGTGTGTGTGTGTGTGTGTGTGTGTGTGTGTGTGTGTGTGTGTGTGTGTGTGTGTGTGTGTGTGTGTGTGTGTGTGTGTGTGTGTGTGTGTGTGTGTGTGTGTGTGTGTGTGTTACAAAAAAATGTCACTCAGCCGTCTGTTGACCGATTTGAGTTCTCTTGGAAGCAAATGAAAGCTACTATATCCTAGTAGAACGCTATTGAATTTTATTTTGATTGGACGTTCGGTTACCGAGATATCTTTCAAAGAGTGCTAGGGAGTAGTACAACTTAATTATTTTAGATATTTTTGACAAAGTGTATCACCATAAATTTCTCAGCCGTCTACCAACCGATTTGGGTTCTTAAGGCCCCAAACGAAAACTACTACATGCTAGTAGAACGCTTTTGAATTTTATTTTGATTGGACATTCGGTTACCGAGATATCTTTCAAAGAGTGCTAGGGAGTAGTACAACTTAATTATTTTAGATATTTTTGACAAAGTGTATCACCATAAATTTCTCAGCCGTCTATCAACCGATTCGGGTTCTTAAGGCCCGAAACGAAAGCTACTGCATCCTTGAAGAACGCTTTTGAATTTCATTCCGATTGGACATATTGTAATCGCGATATCTTTCATTGGTTTCTGAAGGGAATGTGTGCTAGAGAGTAAACAACTTGTGGTTGCAGTTGAATTGACCTCGAAACACTGTGTTTAGTACATCTTAACTGAATTCCAGTTGGTCAAACGTGTCTCTAGTGATAGAAGTGCTTGAACTGTTTGAAGTTTGCAACTATCGAACGTTTTTTGTGGAGTTTTATCAAAATTTTGAAGTGGTTGCTCCATAGATAGTATACGCATTGCCCCCTTCAGAAAATTATCTCTACTGAGCGGAATGTCGATGGAAAACAACAAACCACTTACTCGTTCCACATCCTCTTCTTCATCATCGTTGACAAATGAAAGCAAAGTGAACAAGCAAAACAAACATGACGATGTTGATTCGCTGGGTGACCTGTGGAGCAAAATTAAGAGAATGTTTGCGGATTCGAAATCGGATATCGAGGAGAAAATTGTGAGCTGCAAAAACGATTTGGAATTGCAAATTACTGGGGTCGAGCAACAGCTAACGGATCTCAAGTTGGGCTGTGAAGCGAAGATCAAGGATGTATCTGATGCTGTAACCGGTGCGCGTAACGAACTGGAGCTAACCAAAAGGAACGTAAACCGTCTTGCTACGACAAATGAACTTATTGTCACTGGTGTACCGTACACGACTGATGAGGACCTCTCGCAAGTTTTCCAGAATATCTGTGTTGCTGTTGCCTATACCCAATCCAACGTACCCAACGTGTATCTGAAGCGGCTCTCCAAAACACCGATCACCGTTGGTTCATCTCCCCCAATATTATGCCAATTCGCATTACGTGGTGTACGTGATGAATTCTACGGTCGATATCTTCGACAGCGTTCACTGAATCTACGTCACATCGGGTTCAATAATAGCAACCGCATATACATCAATGAAAACCTGACGGTGCATGATAGAGAAATACGAACACAGGCGATCAAACTACGAAACCAGGGACGACTCCAACAAGTGTACACCAGGAATGGAGTGGTCTATGTGCGAGCAAAGGATGGAGATGAAGCGAAACCATTCCATACATTGGATGAACTCTTTGCATCAGTTAATTAACCCTTCCAATTCGTTTTTCAATTCCTTCCATTTAGTCCATGTATCACATCCCTGTTTTTCCAATGTATCCATTGCCACTCCTAAAAGTTGAATAATTTAAAATGCCCTTCCTGGATTTGTCCTCTTTTCCTTCCAAATAACTCCATGATACCGATCCTTTGATATCCATGTTTTCTTCAGTCCTAAAAGTCAAACTTCGTACATACATCGACGATAAGCACGAAAATATCAACGACGAGACTGTGGACATCTACGTGAGTTACATCCCGATGACGTCGGCAAAAAGTAAGAATGTGTGTTGCGGTTCATGAGCGAGTTCCACTGCTTCTACGAAGACTGTCCACCGAAGCTTCTACGGAGATAACGATGACGACGATGAGGATGATGATAACGTTCCAATGCAATGTAATCACTGTTGCTGCTGCTGTTGTTGTACCCTGGACCCTGTTGCTGTTCGATGAGTTGAATATGTTGCGTTCGGCCTTTCGACAATGATGACTATCCGTGCTTCTGCTGTTGTTGCTGCTGTGGCTTGAGTCCTTTGCTGCTTGATGTTAGATCAATCAGTCAGAAAATCAGATGTTAACTAAAATAGCCCTTTGATATTATCCTTTTAAATCTACAGCTAGTGCTGTTCATACATGCTTTACCCTCTTTTGTAGCTAGCCAATTCAATTGCAACAGCGTGTAGTGATTTTGTTCATGTTCAGAAACTTGTTAGAATGTAGTATTAGTATTAGGTTAAGTTTCCTCATCATTGATGCTGGTTTGTTTTCGCCAATGTTGCTGAATGGATCTTTTTTGGGTTTTGCGGTAAATCTCAATGGCTACGGATGATATAGTTCAAAACAACGTCTCTGCGTCTATGTTGATTCCAAAAGCTGTTTTCAATGCTATTTTGACTGAAGATAAAATAAACATTTGTCATATAAATGTTCAAAGTCTTTGCGCGCGTAAGTTCACAAAGTTCAATGAGTTGAAATGCAACTTTATTGATAGTAAAATGGACATTGTTTGCATGACTGAAACCTGGCTGAGTGATGTTATAACTAATCAAATGATTTCTATGGAAGGTTATAGTTTGTTACGAAATGATCGCAACAGACATGGTGGTGGCATATGTATTTATTTTAAATCCAATCTGAATTGTAAAATTGTGAAAATGTCTACATCATTGGGTCACGGGAATCTCACTGAGTATTTACTTCTTGAAGTTCGTGGTGGTGGACACCCCTTCTTAATTGCAGTTTACTACAATCCCCCAGAGATCGACTGTTCAGATGTACTAAATGAGCATATGGAAGAATTTACTGTAAAATACAACCATACTTTTTTCATAGGAGACTTTAATACAGATCTTTTAAAAAGTACTGCAAAATCAAATAGGTTCAAGAACTCACTATCTGCATTGTCTTACACTTGCGTTAACAATGAATCTACTTTTTTTCACTCAAACGGTTGTTCTTTATTGGACTTGCTTATAACAGATTCTCCTGATTTTGTCCATAAGTTTGATCAAGTTTCTGTGCCATTTGTTTCGAAGCATGATTTAATTTTCGCATCACTGAATATTTCTAAGATTAAAGCTGGATCAGTCTCGTACAGAGATTATAAAAATTTCGATGCTTCCCGATTAAATCAAGAGTTCCAAAGAATGGATTGGAACTCTATGTTGAGTATAACTGATCCTGATATATTTCTGGATATTTTTAATAATCGCTTGAAATTTCTGCATGATGAACTTATACCGCTCCGAAAAAGTAAACCTAAAGTTAATCCATGGTTCAATCATGAAATTGAAAAAGCAATTATTGACAGAAATGTCGCATACTCTAATTGGAAACGTAGCCGAAGTGAAACTAGTGGAGCACATTTTAAAAGCGTTAGGAATCGCGTGAATATGCTTATAAGAGATGCAAAACACCAGTATGATCGAGAGAGATTCAACGCTGATTTGCCTAGTAAACAATTGTGGTCTAATGTTAAAAAATTAGGTGTTTCCAAGTCGCAATCGACAGACTGTGGTTCAAATTTCGATGTTGATGAGATGAATAAGTATTTCACTGATAACTTCACCATAGATAATTCTACTAGATTTGAAATATCAGGCAGATCAGATGGTTTTAGGTTTCGCTTTGTTGAGGATTTTGAAATTATTAACGCTTTACATGAAATTAAATCCAATGCTACAGGATTGGACGGAATTCCTATAATTTTTATTAAAATTATGATCCCCCTGATTATACTTTACGTTAAACATTTGTTCAATATTATAATTTCGAATTCTAAGTTTCCTCGGGGATGGAAAATTGTTAAAATAATACCCATAAAGAAAAAGCAGAATGTAGATGATATAACAAATCTTCGTCCAATTAGTATACTGTGCGCCCTTTCTAAGGTTTTAGAGAAGCTTTTGAAAGCACAAATATCAGTTTTCATAACAGAAATGAATTTTTTACATCCCTTACAATCGGGATTTCGTCAACATCACGGGACGAATACAGCTCTTCTCAAAGTTCACGATGATATTGCTAGGGTAATTGATAAAAAAGGAATTGCAATTCTGTTGTTGATCGATTTCGCGAAAACTTTCGACCGTGTGTCCCATAAAAAGCTCTTGATGAAGTTGAATGACTTTTTCCAGTTCTCTGCTGATGCAAATCGGTTGATTCATTCATACTTATCTGGTCGTTCCCAAGCAGTGTGTTGTAATGGAAATTTTTCCAATTTTGATTATATTACATCAGGTGTTCCGCAAGGTTCGGTGTTAGGCCCTTTATTATTTTCACTATTTATAAACGATTTGCCATCGTCATTAAAATATTGTTCCATTCACCTTTTTGCCGACGACGTCCAAATTTACTTGTGCGATAGTCATAATAGTAATTTAAACGAAATCTGTTTCAAAATTAATCACGATCTGCATAATATTTTTCTGTGGTCGCAAAGCAACCTATTGCCTATTAACCCAACGAAAACTAAAGCCATGCTTATAAGTAAAAATAGGAACACAATAGCATATCCTGATTTGTTCTTCAATGGTGAACAAATTGAATTTGTTGATAAAGTTTCTAACTTGGGGATAACATTTACAAGCAACTTAAGTTGGGATGACCACATCAATGCCCAATGTGGAAAGATTTATGGATGTTTGAAGAAACTAAATATGACAACCAGGCATTTCAGTACGAGTACTAAATTAAAACTGTTTAAATCATTGATATTGCCGCATTTCGTGTTTGGAGATTTTCTTATAGCAAATGCTTTGATTTCTTCCATTGATAAATTAAGACTCGCGCTAAATGCATGTGTGAGATATGTTTTTAAACTAACTAGATATTCCAGAGTTTCCCATTTGCATAGTCATCTTATTGGTTGTAGTTTTTCGCATTTTTACAAATTTAGATCATGTGTCACCTTGTGTAAAATAATGCTTTCCAAAAAGCCAGGCTATTTGTTCAGCAAACTGAATCCAATGAGAAGCGATAGAAATAAAAACTACCTCATTCCTCAACATCTGTCTGCTTATTATAGTCAATCACTGTTCGCACGAGGCGTTGTATATTGGAACCAATTGCCCCTCAATATTAAATCTAATACTACGATATATAACTTTAAAAGGGATCTTAAGCAACATTTGGCAACATAAATCAGCAATAGATGAGAGGAAACCTCAGGAACATGAATTCGATAAATAATATCATAGATTATAATCATGGTGTAGTGATAAAAAAGGCTTTCAGCCTTATGCTACGCGAATAATGGTAATGAAATAAATAAATAAATATCTTTCGGGGAGTACTTTGGAGTAATACAACCTAGAATACAACTTAACTTTTTAAGAGGTCTTTGACAAAATGCTTCATAATAAATGAATCAGCCGTGTGTCAATCTATTTGAGTTGTCTCAGCATCAAATGAAAGCTACAGCATCCTAGTACACGCAGAAAAATGTCGCATATTTGAAACAAATGCATTACAACTTTGATTCAAATTCATTACTGTTTTTTAAATCAAAGCAAATCAATATTTGATTCTAATACTAAGCGACTTTGATTCTAAAATAAATGTATTAGAAACAAAGCCGTTGTGTCTTTGATTTAAAAAAATAACTACTTTGAAATAAATGTATCATTTTGCACAAGTGGATCCGCCGGCATTTTGTTTTCATTGTTAAAAAGTGACAAAAAAAAGACGAAATTGTCGAAAAAGAGGTCGTAAAACATTTTTTTTAACGTTTGGTGCCTTCATTGGTAAGTACAATGAAGTGAAACTTATTGTTTATTTCTAAAATTCATATCCTTCTAAATAACGGCTACACAGCAAACCTGTTCAGGATAATCGAGCGCAAGGAACTCGAGGAACTCACTCTGTAGTCGTTTCTACAGTCGTTCGTTGCCGTAATGGAGAAAATACCTGGTAAGCATATATTGTTCATAAAATTATGTTTTCTAAGGAAACCCATTTTGATATACAGAATCTTTCTCCGCTATCCAGCGAAACTTCCGCCGAATCTGCGTCTGCAACTACGCCGCTTCCAGGAGAACGTGCCTCTGGAGCTGACCTACTGATACGCCGCTTCCGCCCAGCTCCACCGGTTATTGCTGATGCAACAAAAGGCAACTGCAAAAAATATAAAACTGAAACATTCTAAAAACTTTCATTAAGATTATGTAATTAGGAAAATATAGTAAATATTGCGCATTTCCCACCCCACTGGACCCCTTTCGCAGTAAGTATAAGTGCGGGATCATGAATAAAACTGCGATTTTGCATCGAATCGTGTCGGTGTCTTCTGCGCACTTATGCATTACAAAGTGCTGGATAAGTTCGCAGAAGACACCGAAACAATTCGATGCAAAATCGCAGTTTTATTCACGATTCCGCACTTATACTAACTGCGAAAGGGGTCCAGTTGGGTGGGAACTGCGCAATATTGTTCCTGAAAAGTTTTATCCAATTCTATTGGATTATCTGCTTTGATTGAATACGACTTTTAAGCAGCATTTATGGAGCATTTTGATCACATGCTCTCAGTATTTATAAGATCGCAATCAATTCAAAGCAGGTAATCCATTAAAAACATATTTTTATGGTCTTTTTGAAGTATATTACTATCAAATAGTATTATTTTTAAAACAGAAAAAACCGTATTTGATTTAAAAATAAATATTTTTGAAATAAAGTAGTAATATATTTGTTTCAATGAACATTAGTATTAGAATCAAATATTTTACACTTTGACAGCTGGACTTAAAAACAACAAAATAAATGCTTTGAAGCTAATACTCGCTGTTTTTGATTCAATAAAAATTGCACTTAGGCCGTGGATCAATGCTATTTTATTTTTGATTCAAAGTCGTTTTTTTTAGAATTTAAAATATTCTGCGTGTAGTATGCTATTAAATTTCATGCCGTTTGGACATTTTGTTTCCGAGATATCTTTCCACGAGTACTAAGTAGAAATCCTCTACATAGAGATGAGCGGAAGTTACGTATGTCGATTCGGCAACGCTGTTTGTTTTGTTTACAAAAGCTGCCAACACTTGCTACAAAGCAAGATGTTCAAACTTTGTGCGTGACTTCGTTGTGGTTCAAGTTGTTTTGTTTACATTTTCTAATTATGGTAGAAATTTCTTTCAAAATGTTGTTGAAATAGCGGAGCAATCGAAGAAATCCGAAATTTATTGCAAAAGTGTTACCCTAATCATATCGGCAGAAGTGAAGCAAGAAGTAGCAATGGATGTTTTTTCGACAAGTGCAGCAACAAAAGTGTCGTCATAAGCATGAGCTTTTGAAAGCAGAATCAATATTTTTTTATCTTTTTACTAAACTTACATATGCCACCAATTTCTCGATATTAAAAATAAATAATTTTAATTTATTTAGTTCCGATTGCAATACCGTTTAAACGACGCCTTCCTACGAACGATAAGCATGTTCATTTGGCTTACACTTTGACAGTTCTCTCTGCACGATTGGCTCACAATGGCTGCCTCCGCAGATCTCTATAATGTAGGATTACTAGTCAGCCGCTACGCTCGGTTAAAGCTCTGACGGTCGGGAAAACAGACAATTTACAATGGCGACGAGGATGTTAATTGGTAAGAATTGCGTGCAAAAAGAAGGGACAGTTTTAATAAATTATAGCAGCTAAATGGAAAACAAATATTTCAACGTTGACGGCAGGATGGGCATCCATCGGGTTGGCACGAAAGTGCAAACATGGCGGATGTGGAAAAGTGTGGTGCGGGGGAAAAAAAGAAGGAATCCATTGTTTCACCTAGTTGATTTTTACAAACGTTCAGCGATACGGTGGAGGCTTCGTGCCGAAGGGGAGGTTTTGTGTTGAAACGAGAGGCTTCGTGCCGAAAGAGGCTACGTGCCAAAAGAGGCTACGTGCCAAAAGAGGCTACGTGCCGAAAGAGGCTACGTGCCGAAAGAGGCTACGTGCCGGAAGAGGCTTCGTACCGAAAAGAGCTTTGTGTCGGAAAAAGGCTTCTGCTGAAATAGATAGCTCCGTGCTGCACTAGAAAGCTTGATGCTAAAATGAGTAAGCTTCGTGCTGGAATGAAAATAAATGTAACATCGTAGTACTAGAATGTTTGTATTTATATAAAAAAGCTCCGTGCTTCAGAGTGTTTACTATACCAAAACAAATAGTATTTTTCATTGATACAACAAGGATCGGTAATGCATATCTTGATAGCTTTAAAATATTTGTTTTTTTTTTTCTTCTCATATAGATGCGGCAGCAATGCCACCGTTCAAAGCGGGAGATGATCCGAGAAACAACTGGATAAAATGGAAAAAAAGCTCTGGAGCGATTCTTGTGCGTTAACAAGGTTGAAGCTGACGAAGAAAAATATTATTTACTGCTTGTTTTGGGGGCGATTGAGCTACAATCGTTTTACGATAAAATCACGAAATGGGAGTGCCGTCAACCGACATCCGATACTGGTGATGAGTTTGTGGTTTTGCAGTATATGTCGGCCATAGCGTCACTGGACGCGTATTTCGCACCACAACTCAACAAACGATTTGTGCGTCATCTTTTTCGTGCTATGAAGCAGGAGAGCCAGGAACCCTTTGAGGAATTCGTGTTCCGCCTCAAAGATCAGGCAAACCGATGTCAGTTTAGTGACGTGGACGATGCGATCGTGGACCAGATCATAGAAGGCTGCATCTCACCGGAGCTGAGGAAAAAGTTGTTGACTGAGGATCTCAACAAATATTGACAGCGCAATGGCAACGATTACTAAGGTAAGGAATTGATTCTACTTTATTTTCTCTGGTAAAAAAATGATTATAGAAAATTTTGAAACAGGCCGTGAAGATGTCAAAAATTGACCTGGAAGCAGCATATTACCACTTCGAACTACATCCCGAGAGCAGAGATATTACTATGTTTGTAGCAAGAAGTGGTGTCTACCGTTTCCGTCGGCTCATGTTTGGGATAAAATCTGCTCCAGAGTTGTTCCAACGTGAGATGGAATCCGTATTTAGGGACATCGAGGGTCTAATCGTCTATATGGATGATTTGTTGCTACATGGCGAGACTGAGGAAGCACATGATCGTACTCTGGAGGAAGTGATGAAGCGAATCGCGGAGATGAAACTGAAAATTAATGAGCAGAAATCGGTATTCGGCGTGAGCGAACTTTCTTTCCTGGGATACCACATCTCCGAAGATGGCATTCGACCCACAGGCGATAAAATCCAGGCCATACAAAATTTGCAACCACCACAATCTGTTTCTGACCTAAGATCTCTCTTGGGATTGATCAATTTCCTGGGCAGATTCGTTCCTAATTTGGCAGATTTGACTTTTCACATGCGCCAGCTGCTTGTGAAAGGTACCCCATTCGAATGGAAGGCATCACACGACCAGGAACTCAACAAACTAAAGGAACTTCTGGGAAAGGTTGATTCGTTGGCCTTCTTTGACCCGACAGACGAAACCTTACTGGTTACCGACGCCAGTCCAGTTGGGCTTGGTGCCATATTGATCCAGATTAAGAATGGTTCTCCTAGACCAATATCCTGTGTATCCAAAAGTTTGACAGCATGCGAAAAAAAGTACTGTCAGACTGAAAAGGAGTGTTACGCAATTATTTGGGCTATGGAGAAGTTGTTCATGTACCTCTACGGACTACATTTTACACTCATCAGTGATTGTAAGCCCCTGGAGTACCTCTTTAATAGGGCACAATCTAAACCGTCAGCTAGGATTGAGCGCTGGATTCTCAGACTGCAAAGCTTCGACTTCACGGTTAGATACGAACCGGGTGAAAACAATCTAGCTGACTCTCTATCCCGACTTTCGCAGATGGACCATGTTTCAGAAGAAGGCTCGGATGTGATTGCTTGGTTATCCGAAGAAATCAAACCATCGGCGATATCAATTGAAGAAATCGGTAAAGCAACCATTGAAGATGACGAGCTGCAAAGAGTGAAGGAGGCCATTTACTCAGAGGATTGGGAAGGTGTACCAGCCGAGTATAAGACGGCGACTGTTCGCAGTGAGCTTAGTTTGTATGATGACCTAGTGCTTCGAGGCGACATGATCGTGGTTCCCGGACAATTACGAGCAAAAGCTCAACTTCGAGCCAAAGTCTGGTTTCCTCAGATGGACAAAGCAGTAGAGTCGACTGTCCGGAATTGTAAGCCCTGCATCATGACATCGATCCCTGATAAGCCGAACCCGCTGTCCCGACGACTTCCGACGGAGCCATGGCAGGACCTCGCCATAGATTTTAAAGAAGGACTGCCGGATGGTTTGTCGTTGCTGGTAGTGGTATGCTATACTTGTCGGTTCGTTCAGGTCGAACCAATGAAACCAGCGACAACACAACGTGTCATTGGAGCATTACTGAGAATGTTCAGTTCTTTTGGAATCCCGCGGTCAATTACGGCAGACAATGGACCGCAATTCAGAGCTGCAGAGTTTTCGAAGTTTTGTAACTGCTAAGGGATTCATCTCAACCTATCAACACCATACTGGCCAGAGCAAAATGGTGCTGTGGAGCGCCAAATGAGGAACATTGGCAAAAGGTTGAAGATCAGTGCGATACAAGATACCAACTGGAAGACGGATTTATACGAATACCTTACACTGTACCATGCAACTCCACAGGAGACCACCGGTTTATCTCCTGGACAGATGATGTTTGGTAGAGATATACGGACTCGCATACCTTCGATCTATCAACCACCGAAACTGAGATGGGAAGCAGCAAAGGATAGGAACATGATGATGAAAGAAAACCATCAACGATATGCTAATGAAGAACGTAATACAAAGGAGCATAATCTGAAGAGGGGAGACGTTGTACTGATGCGTGATCTCAATCCGGGAGCCATGCAGCCAAACTTCAGACAGAAAGAGTTTCAGGTAACACAGGTGGATAAGGGAGCAGTCACTGTGAAATCGACTAATACTGGGAAGGTATACTTGCGGAACAGCACACATCTTAAGAAACTTAAGGACGCCTGTTCTGAGGAAGATGCTACGGCACAGCCAAATGACTACAATGGTTCAAACGAGGCTGGCCCACAGGATGATGATAGATATTCAGGAACATCATGTGAGGCTGCCGGACAGGTGGATTCGAATACGGATGACACTGCAGACAAATGTGATCAACGACCCAAACGTGCCAGCAGACTACCGAATAAGTTTCAGGATTTTGTGATGAATATTGACGAGTAGAAAGGCTAAGGATTGATGTGAGTTACGGAACTTTTAAATAAAGATGAATGATTTGATAACTCGTTAGAGGGTCGGATTTTCTATCTAAAAATAGGAGGGATGTAACGATGCGATGGTTTGAACTTAAGCTTTACTTTCAGTGTAGGTAAGTACCGGAGTTGATTGGGGCACTGCTACGTCAGACAGCGAGGGAAACAGGATCATTGGACGAGAGACACTGGAGCAGGTCAGACGCTACGCTCGGTTAAAGCTCGGACGGTCGGGAAAACAGACAATTTACACGGTCCAAGAAAGATCGTTGCGGGTGCCGATCAGTGCAGAAGTAAAGATCGTGGCGGGTTGCCGATCTAGAAATTTTCGACCGTGGCGGGTGCCGGTCCAAGGATGATCGTTGCGGGTGCCGATCAGTAGATAAGTAAAGATCGTGGCGGGTTGCCGATCTAGACATTTGTGACCGTGGCGGGTGCCGGTCTATTGAAGATCGTTGCGGGTGCCGATCAATGGAGAGGTAAAGATCGTGACGGGTTCCCGATCTAGAGATTTTCGACTGTGGTGGGTGCCGGTCCAAGGAAGATCGTCACAGGGAGTCGATTAATGGAGAACTATAGATCGTGGCAGGGTGCCGCTCTAGAAAAACAGCTTTTCTACCGTGGTGAATAATTGTGGAGGGAGGCCGACCAAAGTAAGGGTGTGGTGTTTGTGACTGGTTCCTGCGCGTAGTAACAAGACAGGTTCATGGCTTGGCGGCAAACGAAAGAATGGGTTGCCTAGAAGGTCCTAGCAAATGTAAATGGTTTTGGGAGCAGGATGATATTTGCACTGGGAAGGAAAGTTAATTTTCACTTGTTGCTCTTAGAGTCGTAGGACGGAATAGTTGTTTTAAGGGCTGTTTGCAGATCAGAAGGAATTTCTCAGCCTATCTTGATGCATGGGAAATTCCTTGCCTGAATTGCTCAAGAAACCGTTTTTCTTCGATCGCAGTACGCAGTTGCGAAGAAATGACAGTTCAAATGTAGAAAGTTTCTGCCAGGAATGGGTCAAGAAGTTTCTTGAACAATTTCTGTTGAACTCGAAACTGGGCTTTATACCTTGAATATGATTGAGGGCAAAAGGGGTTTACCTTTGAAGTTCCAATTGAACATGGGAACGTGGTAAAAAAAATAGTTTCCTGGAAGATTATGATGGAAATAGAATTCTGATGTTTTCTATAGCATGAAGTTGTCTAGAACACCAAAAAGAGTGAACGAGGGTTTTTCACAATAGGGTTTCTACAGATTCTCGATCGGTTCGGGAATTGTTCGTAGTTTTCTTGTGAATTTTCTTGGATTTCTTAGGCATGGAGTATCTTCGTGCATTCCTCAGTTAATATGAGCACATGGGTGGTCATATGGTGAACGGACCTCGCAGATAATAAGTGTAGAAGTGCTCGCTCAGCACTGGCACAGCACAGAGACCGATAAATGGGCCTTGTCACCAGCGTAACGTTGCATCAGGAATATATGGAAAGTTGTGAATAGGAAGGACTGATTACATAAACAACAGGATGATTGTTTAGCATGCGATGCAGTTTATCGAAGTGACCAATTGGCACAGTTGGCATGATATGCTACGTGACCCTAATACGGGAAAGTAGGATGTTTTTCAAATGCACAAATTTGGCGATTCACTTCATCTCAGGGTGGATCTTTGAAGTTGAAATGATGATGTAGAAGATGATCTAGAACAACAAAAGTCTAAAAGTTCTTAAAGCACTATAGTGTTAATGTGAATATATTTAATTACAGTCGGAACTCGCTCGTTGAGCCACAACCTCCACCCAACCAACGAATTCGATTCGCTAGTTGGGTGAAGTGACATCAGCACAAGGGGCGTGCGCATTGTTTTTTTTTTAAATCATGTTTAGTTTGGAAGTGTAAAGTAAAATGTTTTACATTTAGAGCAAAACTGATACGTTTTGCAAGATACATATATGGCCAATGCGAGAAATAATTATTTTCATCCATTTTTAGCCGGTGAAGTGAAAATATAGATGTTTATGAAACAACCCGGACCAAAATGCAAGCACAAAACTCTTTCATTGATCGACAAAATAAAGATTGCCGATGTTTTGCATTTGTTTCGAAGTAATTGTACATATTGTTTTTTTTTTAAGAAATATGAAATAGAAATTCTTCTCGATTATCAGTAAAGTTTAAGAAACCAAAACTCATTAGCTCGCCCCTCGGAATTACAGATTGGTTGTCATTTTCAGTTTGACATTGAATTATGACATCCAGGTGCTTTTTAGTTGGCTGACAGCTCAACTAACGGAGCCCCAACTAAAAAGTCACCCAACTATTAAGCCCCCAACCAGCGGGTCATGACTGTACTTGGAATAATTGTTTGTTCAACTTAATAGGTCACTTTTTTAATATAACTTTTTGGTTCTAATTTGAAACACCGAGCTATAAAAGTTGACGAATCGCACGAGAATAATAGCCCCCTAACAGGAAAATCGCTTTTATCAACTCTACAAAATTTCGTATCTATTTTGATACGAACGCAATTTAAGGCCACCTCATCTCATTCTGCCTTCCGCTAAACAGATAAAGCGATCTCATTTTGGCCAATTCTTTGATGATGGAGAAAGATCGCAGCAAAGCGGATTGAAAATACTACCAGCGGATTACATTTGAAAAGGCACTTGATCTGCATTGCGATCTAATAAATGAGATCCGTGGAGGTGCTCACGAGTATTTTCGGAGACATTTGAAATTAAACTTTATCGAAAAAGCATCAGATGTCCCAACTCATTCTGCGAGATGGCGTGTCGGTCACTGAAAGGGTCTTATGTACCAGCTTTTTATACACTGTTAATTTTAATTAACGGTGATAGATTTTGGAGCTTATTATTGGTCGTTACATTTTCGCCAATGCTTAATTTAAAAAAAATGAAATTTTCAAATTTCATTTTTTTTAGAAGTTTGAAATTGCATTAAACAAAGCACTCTTTTAGAATACCAAAAACCGAAACTTAATATCAAACGCAAAATTTTTCGATTTATTTAAACGAACGGATTGAATATGTAAAGGGGTTTGATTGAGTTTTTTTTTTTTTTAATACAGTGACGATTCGTTCGTTGAGAGCTCGTTAGATGGGCTGTCTCGATGGTTGAATGTTCACTGGTTGGGGCAAAACCCAACTAAAAAGCACTGTCAATGTCAAAATAGATGTCAAAACGAGTTTGACGTCTGACCGCCGTCGCATCACAGCTCCTGTATACAGAACGTTTACGCAAGTATGTGAGTGTTCCGTGACGTATTTCTCGTCACTTGCGTGTGTCTAGAGCATTTTGATCAGTTGTCAGTTGCCCCAACGAACGAACACGATTCGCTAATCGGGGCGCAGTCGTGACCCAACCAGCGAATCCGGACTGTAATTTGAAATATATGCGCGAAACATTGTAATTTAAACAAAGGTTACAAAAGGGAAAATTTGAACGCAAAATAGTGAAATTTTATTTAATACACAACAGATTGAAATTTTCTACCGGATATTCTGAGCCAAACTAACTCCATTCCTCATTTAAATCTAATCTCATTCACCTATCCTAATCTCAACGACATCAGAAATTTCTGATTAATTTGTTCCTATTCACTAACCGAGTTACTTCAGACATATCTGAAAAAATAATTTTATTCGCTAAAGAAATAACTCCAATAATGATTGGAAATGTGTATTTTTTTCGAACGTGTAACCTAAGCTATAAAACTCTCATCATCATTCACGCCCAAAAGCTCGCTCTCTCAATGAGAGTAAGCACTTCCCAATCAGAATACCCGGATCGAAAACATCGCACGAATTAATCCTATAAGAAAACTAAATCAAAACAAGAAACTGTCAACTGCTATGGAACGTGAAAATTTATCAGAAAAGTGCTAAGAAATGGTATTAATAAAGTGAAACTTACAGTGAAAACCGGGCTATGGAAAAATTGGAAAGGCATTGGAAGAACTGTCCTATTGTGAAATATGGAATGGACTATTGCTGAGTCTAAATTACTAACTGTAAGAACTCTAATTCTAAGTAAAAACGTACCCAATCAGAATACCCGGATCGAAAACATCGCACGAATTAATCCTATAAGAAAACTAAATCAAAACAAGAAACTGTCAACTGCTATGGAACGTGAAAATTTATCAGAAAAGTGCTAAGAAACGGTATTAATAAAGTGAAACTTACAGTGAAAACCGGGCTATGGAAAAATTGGAAAGGCATTGGAAGAACTGTCCTATTGTGAAATATGGAATGGACTATTGCTGAGTCTAAATTACTAACTGTAAGAACTCTAATTCTAAGTAAAAACGTACTGACTTACTAATTTATTCCTATCGGCATTACAGGGACGAAACAAAACAAAAGGATGGTGGATCTACGTGCGAGGAAACACTGGTGTGACATCTCTAACACGGATAGGAGTACCTCTAGGAGTGTTTTGGACAGTATGCTCTGGTTGAAGGAGACTAGCTCGACTTCGACATAGCTGGTTCTTCAGTGATTCTTCAACGTGAGTTCACACTTAAAGTGACTCTCTCAACGTTGGAATAAACAACCTCAGGGGAGTGTTTTCATGATAACAATACTCATAGTTTATGTGCACCTAATGATGACACCGACATGAGCCTCTGCACGAATTTGCCCTGTCCTGCTCACTTCCACAGAAAATTTGAAAACACCGCGCACAGTAAAAGTCACATTTGACTTTTACTGTGCGAACTGTTTTCAAGTTTTCTGTGGGAGTGAGCAGTACGCCAGATTCGTGCAGAGGCTCATAGCTTGAGTTGAGCCAGTATTATGCTCTTTTTAAGAACGACCCGTGATACACTCCAGAGATTCGTTTACCGTCTAAGCTCTCAAGGATGTAGGAATTTGTCCCTACTTTTTCCTTCACGCGGACTCTCGTGAATTTACTCGCTAGTTTGCCCACATACAGTGTATCAAACAATTGTCCGCACAGCAAATTTTTGGTCAAAATAATTTTCCATTCAAATGTTTATAACTTTTTCATACGTCAATCAAAAACGCTGAAATTTTGACCAATCATAAACCATATATTGCAGCTCCATTGGTAAAATTTTGAGCGAGATCGAATAAGTTTTCTGAAAGTTATAGAACTTTTAGTAAAACTTTTAGGATTTTTGAACAAATTTTTAAAACATTATATCTCAATATGTAGTCGATGAAACTTTTTCGATCTTTTTTGTGTTACAGCTTATACCTAAGGATTTTATATGCAGCTTCGTTTGAGGTTTTATATTCACTATAAAAAATATGAAAAATCTGTATATATTCAGTGTATAATTTGGAAATTTATCATATTTTGATCAATAAAAGTGCCAAGTGTTTTCAACTTTTTTAAACTCTTTTAATGTGATATTTTTATACAGGACCTACTAAACAACATATGAAGAGTAGGTCCTATGCATTTTTTGTTCAGTTAATGCACTTTTATTGGTAGAGAACGTTTAGCAGATTATATTTTCAAAATATGGTGATTTTTTAAATACCGTCAACTGCATAAGCAAATTTTTCATATTTTTTGTAGTGAATATAAAACCTCAAACGAAGCTGCATATGAAAGCCTTAGGTGTAAGCTGTAACACAAAAAAGATTGAAAAAGTTTCATCGATTACATATTGAGATATAATGTTTTAAAAATTTGTTCAAAAATCCTAAAAGTTTTACTAAAAGTTCTATAACTTTCAGAAAACTTATTCGATCTCGCTCAAAATTTTACCAATGGAGCTGCAATATATGGTTTATGATTGGTCAAAATTTCAGCGTTTTTGATTGACGTATAAAAAAGTTATAAACATTTGAATGAAAAATTATTTTGACCAAAAATTTGCTGTACGGACAATTGTTTGATTGATACACTGTAGTCTCGACTTTTGTCGGACAAATTTATGTTTTTCTTAAAAACGATGTGACCGGGTTCGAAGTTGTGTTTGGCGTTTGCTCGAAGGTTGTACGTCCTGGAATATTTCTGGTATGCCTTCATGAGATTCTGTCGAACTATTCCAAATAGTTGTTTCATTTCTTCGCTTAGTTTCAACGGACATCGAGCCGCATCTTCCGATTTTCGCAAGAAATCATACTCTGCACCCGAACTAATCATATTGCGTCCGAAGTTTATGAAAAACGGAGTATGGCCGGTGCTATCGTGAACCGTTGTCCTGATGGCCTGGGCGATTTGGTGGATAGATCGATCCCATTCCCGGTGATCCTTTTGTTGATGTAGGGAGCAGCGAATAGCGGTTACTATTGTGCGTTTAGCACTAAATTGATTTCCGAAAAAACTTCATTGACTTCCGCTGCCTTTCCTATGTGTTAAACATAACGTCGGAAGTAGTGCGCTGTATAGAAACCAGATTAATTGTACAGCGCACTACTTCCGACGTTATGTTTAACGCATAGGAAAGGCAGCGGAAGTCAATGAAGTTTTTTCGGAAATCAATTTAGTGCTAAACGCACAATATTACCCGATTCACCCTCTCAACGGGATTCGGGCTAGGGTGGTAGACAGCGAGATTCCAATGTGTGACGTCGTAGGTCTTCAGTAGCTTCGCAAAGGCATCGGATTTGAAGACCTTTGCGTTATCTGTGATGCAGATGGCTGGCACTCCGAACAGGTTAAATATCTGGTTCTCCACAAACATGCACACGGCCGGGGCTGTAGCGCTGCGCATACATTGGTGTCGTAACGTGACGAGGCGGTGAATAGACTTAAATTGTTTAAGCATATAAATACGCTACGATTTAATAAAATAGTATATTTCGCGGGACACTTTAAAACATGTTCTTCATTGTCGAGAATTGGAACAATACAATGATATTATGACAATCTCATTCTAATTACAAAAGGTTAGTCATGACACATGTGACGTCGATCCGGATGACAGTCGCCTGTCAACGGTGAGCCCTGTGGTAGGTTCTGGGTCAGAGTTGCCAGTGTTCCCAACATCTCCCTCCTTAGTATCTGCGGTACGCCTGGAACCATTGAGGCGGTCTTCGGTTGCGAGAAGAGCGCCTAGGTAGCCTGACCGCAGGAGACGAGTCGTTAGCAGATCGGAAATCCGCTGATGAAGACGAAGTTGAAGTTGAGCTTGAACTACTGGATGCTGGGGAGGCCACAGGCTGACCCACTATCGACGTTGGCGACGTCGGTTCGACATTTCCCAGCGGTGGTGATGTGGACGCCCACGCTACAGGCGTTGCAGCGGTGGACAGTTTCCATTCATTCAACAGGATGTTGATTGGCAGCTGTTGCTTTGACGATGATGACTTCGCTATGGTTGAATTTGTCCCGGTCCTGGCCCTAAGCTGGTTTATGTGGGACCGAATCATCCTCCTGTCATTCAACCAGATGTTGTACATCACCTTGCCCACTTTCTCGACCACGGTGCCCGGCGTCCAAGTCCATTTGTTGCGTGAATAGACTTTGGCGTACACGAAATCCTTAGGTGCGAACGCTCTGGTTTGACTCGAGTTGGCTTGATCTGCTACCTGTTCGGGCGGTGCTCGAAGAAGATCCATGGTTGTTCGCAGTGGTCGATTGTACATTGCTTCTGCAGGTGATTTCTTGTCTGGCACGTTCGGATTCGGTGTAGTGCGGTAGGTCATCAGGAAAAGGTCGAGTGCTTCCTTGATAGTGCCTTCTCCTTCCTGGATTTTTCGAACTGCTCGCTTGAAGGTGTCGACAAACCGTTCGGCTTGGCCGTTTGATTGTGGGTGAAACGGTGCCGTGGTGACGTGTCGTACACCGTTTTCGCTGCAAAACTGGCTGAACTCCGCGCTCTTGAACTGGGTGCCGTTGTCTGTAACGAGGAGTTCCGGCATCCCTTTGTTGGCGAAGAGCGAGCGAAGCAGGTTGATGGTGGCTTTCGTCGTAATTTGGCGGGTCGGAAAAATTTCTGGCCATTTGCTATAAGCATCAACGACGATGAGGTAGAACTCTCCGTCCAATGGGCCCGCATAGTCAGCATGAACACGCTGCCATGGAGCGGTTGTAGTTTGCCACGGTTCCGGTCTAGCTTTCGGAGGAGACCGTGCTGCAGATGCACAGTGCTGACAAGCCTTAACGAAGCTGGATATTTCCTCATCCAATCCTGGCCAATACACATAGCTGCGTGCAATGGCTTTCATCCGCTGCACGCCCGGATGGCCCTTGTGGAGTTGATTCAAGCACCTCTTCCGGTAAACTGCGGGGATCACCAGTCTGTCCCCAAACATAATGCACTCTTGGACGATCGACAGCCCTTCTTGGCGGTCGTGGAATTGCCGTAGTTCGTTGTCCCGTAGATCGTGCTTCGATGTGGGCCAACCATCTCGGACGAAACGATACACTTTGCGAAGAACTGGATCGGTTTTGGTTGCTTGTTGGACCATGCTGAAACTGAGAGGCAAACAATTTACGCTATTGACCGCTACTGACCTCAAATCTTCCTCCAAGGTGGTGCAGGCCACGACGAAATCCTCGTCTGGTTTGGCATGCTGGTCGATGAGCCTGGACAACACATCAGCATTCCCGAACTTGTCAGTCGAGACGTATTCCATGGAGAAGTCGTAGTTGAGTAGTGTTAGGGCCCAGCGCTGGAGCCGGTTGGCCGTGTAAACCGGGATGCCCTTTTTGGACCCGAAAATCCGTAGTAGCGGCGCATGGTCTGTTTGAAGCCGGAATCTTCTTCCAAAGATGAACTTATGGAATTTTGTTACTGCATATATAATAGCTAGACCCTCTCGATCCGGCTGGGAGTATCCTGTTTCCGCCGCAGTCAGTGCCCGGGAAGCGTGCTGGATGACTTTGACTTTACCGTCAGGGAACTTATGGCTTATAGTTGCCCCAACTCCAACTGATGACGCGTCGGCGGACACTATTATTTCTTGCTTCGGGTCATAATGGGTGAGCAGGAGGTCGGAGGACAGTATTTCCTTGAATTTGTCGAACGCCTGCTGGCATTCTGGGGTCCAGTTGAACGATGAGCTGCATTTGAGTAACTCGTCCAACGGATAGCGAAGAATTCTCATATTTGGGACGAATTTCGCATAATAATTTATAGCGCCTAGAAAAGAGCGAACTCCGCTAATGTCCTTCGGTGATGGCATGTTCTTGATTGCTGCGATCTTGACAGGATCCGGGCGGATTCCATGGCGATCCAGCAGAAGACCCAAGTACCCGAGCTGATGTTTCGCAAAGGAGCACTTTTCAGGACGTATGGTGAATCCGTACTCTTGGATCCGCTGCAAAACTGCGTGAAGATTGCGTTGGTGCTCCTCGGCGTTCTTGCCACCGACGATGACATCGTCCAAGTAGCCAGATGTACCCGGTAGTCCGGCCAGCATGGTGTCTATCATTTGCTGGAATGCACCTGGAGCAGCTTTTACACCGGGTGGCAATCGATTATTCTGATACAGGCCACGGTGTGTATTAATCGTGAGCATGCTACGGGAACTTTCATCGACCTCCATTTGAAGGAACGCGTCCGACAGATCGATCGTACTGAACACCGTGCAACCCGCCAACTTGGAATAGATGTCCTGTGGCAGGGGGAGCGGGTATTGATGAGGTTGGAGTCGCTCGTTCAGTCCAGTGGAGTAATCTCCACAAATGCGAATGCTGCCATTCGCCTTCCTGACCACCACGATTGGCGCTGCCCATTCGGAATAGTCCACTGGTGAAATGATGTTCAGCCGTTCCAGACGGTCGAGCTCTTGATCCACTGTTGGTAGCATGGCGTATGAAACCGGTCTGCGAGGGCGGTAGATCGGTCGGCAGGATTCCTTGAGAGCTAGCTTGATTTTGGCCTTGTTGCACAGGCCCAGCGTGTTGCTGAACAGCTTCGGGTACGCTTTCTGCAAAGAACTGGCATCAACAGGCACACCGCTTACCTGATTGCAAAAGTTGTCCATCGGTAGTGACCAAAGGTTGAACTTATCGATGAAGTCGATGCCCAGTAAGTTGAGCGAGCGCTTGGAGACAAAAATGCGGCCCTGCTGGGCCAACCCGTTGAAAGACACCTCACATGCGAATTCGTGTTCCAAATCGATGCTGATTTGGCGATCTGTGTTGCTGGAACCACAGTTGGTTGGCCTAGTTGCTTCCAGACCTGCTCGGACACAATGGTTATGTCCGACGCCGTATCCAGCTGAAGACGCACAGGTACGCCGTTGATTTCCACCTGCACAAATCGCCGCTTGCTCTGTACGTTACCGACGGTAAGTGCGATGGTCTTGGTGGAGAACTTTCCGCTACGCTGCTTCTTCGGCTTGGACGATCGCTTGGCACTTGAGCAGTAACCCTCTTTATGGCCAAACTGCCTGCATTCGGTGCATCGGTGATTCCGGAAACTGCAGTGGTTTGAGAAATGCATCGCACCGCAATTCCAGCACGGAGTGGCTGGTACCTTCTTCTGCTCATCTGGCGCTCGTGGAGCATTACGCCTTTCGTTTGACCGCTTCCGGAACTTACTGTGATGCTGTGGACCTCTTTGGATTGCTTGCACCTGTCCCGATGGGCCGTCGATCATCGCTGTGTCGTTCTTCAAATTAATTAGCCGCTGACATTCCTCGATCATCGCTTCCAGGGTGACGTCATCATTGCTCTCGATCTTCGCCAACAACCTGGTTCGTACATCGGCGTCGCACTCTCCCTTCAATCCGCAAACGAACATCAAACACTTAAATTGCTGCTCGGACATCTTCGTCAGCTCGAATTCTACGCACATTTTGTTCACCCGACACGCAAAAGTGGCATAATCTTTAGTCGGGACTTTAGTGATGGTGAGCGTGCTGTAGCGTTTCTTCACCGTTGATTCCGTGGTCCCGAACAGCGCTGTGAGCTTCTGAACTGTGACGTCGAATGTGAAGTCCTTCGGCGTACTGGGAAGTATGTAGCTCACATACCTGTAGTGCTCGTTGGTTCCCAGGCGACGCAAAAGTAGCCTTACCTTCGCATCGTCATCGAGCCTCTGCGCATCCTTGGCGAAAAGATCTTCGTAGCGCGCAAACCAAGCAGCAAAGGTGCAGTGGTTCTCAGGATCAAACTGGAACTCTTTGATGTTACCAGCTAAAGAGTCCAGAATCGCTTCTGGATTTGGCGGAACGCTGACATTGATAGAAGCCATGGCATTCCGGAAAAGCGCTTCCTGCTGCTGCAGAAACCCCTGTTGTTGCTGGGCGGATTCGCGCTGTTGTTGAAGAAGCTGGTTCGTGACTGCCTGCTGCTGCTGCAGTTGTTGCAAGATTTGCACGATGACATTGTCTGCCGACATCCCTGGAGGGTAAATCGGCTGCTGGCGATACTGCGTATGCTGGCCGGGTGGACTGTTTCCCGGATTGTGCCATTGCGGAGCTTGAGGAGGCAGCTGCTGCTGCTGGAGGAACTCTGGATGTCCGTTCGGATGCTGATTCCGATCAGGTGGAACGTTTCCCTGGCTCGGATCCACATGCTGCTGCCCGTCCATTGTACTGAAAGTGCGCTTTCTTTTGTTCGGCGGCGGCGTCGTGGTTAAAATTCGATCGCGCTTTTTCTACGCGAATTTCCCGGCGAAACACTCGCGAAACATACGAATAACTCGCGTTCTCGTCGCCACTGTCGTAACGTGACTGTCGTGACTGCGGAAAACTACCAGCCAAATCTCAAACAGATGATGCGCAAAACACATCCATCTGATCCAAGATCAGCCAACAGAATGCCCTTGCCTTTCAAGACAAGAGAAAGCAGAACCTCCAACTTCACGTGCTCTTGTTCGAATACACCAACACATCTCCCCTCTTACATAGCTTTAGATGATAACTATCACGCGCACCATTCTCAAGCGCAACGTTATGCACTGCACACATCCATGAGGGCTTTTATGCTGATGATCATTATCATCATCGCTTGCTCGAAAATAGAGCACTCTCAAAATATACCATCTACAAATACACACTCTAAAATATATTTAATTTAATTCCACATCATATCTACTACATTCTCCTTCTCGTCTACTCTTAAGCGACCATAAATATATTATTTTAAAGTTTAACAAAGTTTATCATTTACTAAAACAAATTAATTTTTTTTTTCAAACTTATCTAAACTGAGGGGCTAATCACCATTAAAACAACAGAATAGAAAATGCGTTAGAAAATGATTAATTTGCCCAGATTTGGCCTAATGCATTGAAAAGTACAATCTAATCTAAATTTAACCCTATCCAAATCCAATCTGAATCTAATTCTAACTAAAATTTAATCAAAGTCCAATAAAAATCCATATCTATTCTAAATATATTCTGGATTCAATCCCAATCCAATAATCATTCAAACCAATAAAAATCTGATTCAAGTCCAATCCAAATCCAAATCCAATCTAAATACATTCCAAATCAAGTTCAAATTCAATCAAATTCATATTTATACCGATCCAAGTTAAATCAAAAACTAATACAAATCCAATCCATTTTTAATCTTATTGCAATCCAAAACCAAGTCAAATTCAATCCGAACATAATTCGAATTCAAATCCAATTGAAATTTAATGCGAATCCAATTCAAATCCAATCCAAATCCAGTCTGAACGCATATCCAATCCAAATCAAATCCAAAACCATTTCAAATCCAAAACAAATCCGAATTCAATCACAATTCAATACAATCTTAATCCAAACCAAAACCAATTCAAATCCAATCCGTATATAGTTCAAATCAATTCAAATCAAATCCAATCCAAATTCAATCCGAATCCAATTCAAATCCAAATCCAGTCTGAATACATATCCAACCCAGGTAGACGAGAATATCTAAATCAAATCTCAAATCAAACAACTTTTGCTGTCAAAGTTTGATATGATTTTGATGTGTTATTCAAAAATTCAATGAATATCGCACGAATAGCTCAAAGTGATATGACATCAGTTTTTGTTCCTGTCGAAATATCTGAAAATTTCTACCTGTCTCTTTCTGAGCTGTGGAAACGAAGAACGTCATGCTCTTATTCCCATGGTATTCACAACAGTGAGCCACATCTCTTACCTCTCAGCTATTTCACCGCGTTACTGTTCGAAAAAGGTCGACAAATCTTGTCCGCTGTTGGTTTGATCTTGTAATCTCTTAACGAGCTATTATTGAGCAATTCACCATACTAGATTTAGCTCTTATTTCTGATCTTTTACCTCTTATATCAATTAAACCAATATCAGTTTTTATTCCTCAGTATTGTGCGTTTAGCACTAAATTGATTTCCGAAAAAACTTCATTGACTTCCGCTGCCTTTCCTATGTGTTAAACATAACGTCGGAAGTAGTGCGCTGTATAGAAACCAGATTAATTGTACAGCGCACTACTTCCGACGTTATGTTTAACGCATAGGAAAGGCAGCGGAAGTCAATGAAGTTTTTTCGGAAATCAATTTAGTGCTAAACGCACAATAATTCAGTTAGTAGTAACTGAATATGGTATCAAAATCCAAACCGAATCCAATTCACATCCAATTCAAATTCAATCCAATCCAATCCAAATTTAATGCGAATCCAATCCAAATCAAATCCAATCCAATTCAAATCCAAAACAAATTCGAATTCAATCACAATTCAATACAATCTTAATCCAATCCAAAACCAATCCTAATCCAATTCAAACAGAAATCCAGTATGAATACATATCCAAACCAAATCTAAACCAAATCCAATCGAAATTACGAATCTAATCCCAGTCCAAATTCAATTCAAATCTAACCTAAATCCAATCCAAATTCAACTCGAACAAAAAATCCAATCTGAATACATATCCAATACAATCTAATACAAATCCAATTCTAATCCAATCCAAACCCAATACAAATTCAATTCAAGTCCAATCCAAATTCAACCCAAATCCAACCTGAATCCAATCCAATTCAATAAAAAAATTGTATCCAAATCCAAACCAAATCCAATTCACATCCAATTCAAATTCAATCCAATCCAATCCAAACCTCATCGATTTGAAAATTCAAAATTCGAATTCAATTCAAATCCAATCCGAATTCATATCCAATCCAAATTCAATGCAATCCATATTATTCCAAATCAAATCTAAAACTAATCCCAATCCAATAAACATTAAATTCGATCAAAATCCGGTCCAACTCCAATCCAAAACCAAATACAATCTAAATACCATCAAAATCTAATTCAAAATCAATACAAATCAAATCTATAACGATCCAAACTCAATCAAAATCTAATCGAAATCCAATCCAAATTAAGTTTGAATATGTTTCCAATTCAAATCCAATCCAAACTCAATCCAAACCCAATCACAATCCAAATTCAATTCAAACCTGATCTAAATCTGATGCTAATTCAATCCAAAATCAAAACAATAAATATCCATTCCACATCTAATCCAAATCCAATCCTAATCCTTTCCAAATCCAACTCAAATCCATTCCAAATTCAATTCAAATCCAATTCAGTCTGAATTTCTATCCAATCCAATCCAAATCCAGTTCAGATTTAGTATGATCCGAATCAAAACTAGATTTCATACAATCCATCCAACTTCAATTTTTTTCGCCTTTTGGTGAAGATCTATGTGGTGGGCCTACTGGAACTCTGTTATTTTTTTTATTGCATTTTTTTTGCTAGTGTCTTGGATCATTCACAGCCTACCCACCATCAAGTGGGCCTACTGGAACTCCGTTTGTTTTTTTTTTTTTGACAATCTCGGATCATTCTCAGCCTACCCACTATGTGGTGGGCCTACTGGAACTCCGTTATTTTTTTTATTGCCATTTTTATTTGCTATACTGGAACTCCATTCATTTAAATTTTTATTTCTTTGCGTGAATCTCGGATCATTCTCAGCCTACTCGTAGTGAGCCTACTGGAACTCCATTAAAAAAACATCACTTTCCTTTATACACACTGATTATACTTACGCTACAAAAAACACGAAATTCTTCGTACCGACTGCGCCAATTGTCGTGACTGCGGAAAACTACCAGCCAAATCTCAAACAGATGATGCGCAAAACACATCCATCTGATCCAAGATCCGCCAACAGAATGCCCTTGCCTTTCAAGACAAGAGAAAGCAGAACCTCCAACTTCACGTGCTCTTGTTCGAATACACCAACACATCTCCCCTCTTACATAGCTTTAGATGATAACTATCACGCGCACCATTCTCAAGCGCAACGTTATGCACTGCACACATCCATGAGGGCTCCTATGCTGATGATCATTATCATCATCGCTTGCTCGAAAATAGAGCACTCTCAAAATATACCATCTACAAATACACACTCTAAAATATATTTAATTTAATTCCACATCATATCTACTACAGTGACGAGGCGGTGAATAGACTTAAATTGTTTAAGCATATAAATACGTTACGATTTAATAAAATAGTATATTTCGCGGGACACTTTAAAACATGTTCTTCATTGTCGAGAATTGGAACAATACAATGATATTATGACAATCTCATTCTAATTACAGAAGCGTAGTCATGACACATGTGACGTCGATCCGGATGACAGTCGCCTGTCAACGGTGAGCCCTGTGGTAGGTTCTGGGTCAGAGTTGCCAGTGTTCCCAACAATTGGACCATGATAAACTTCGAGAAATGGTCGCAAACCACCAGAAGCCAGATGTTCCCATTCTTAGATCTAGGGTAAGGTCCCAGAAAATCGAGGGATATCATTTCCCAGGGACGAGAGCAGATTTTCGGTTTTCCACAGACCGGCCGGACATTAAGATTAGGGGTTTTTGACTCTTTGCAAATCAGGCAGTTATTACAAAAGCGCTGGACCTCCGACGCCATTCGCGGCCAGTAATAGCGCTCACGAAGGCGGGCTAAGGTTTTAAGAAACCCGTAATGAGCTTGTTCGTGGGCGTGTTTGATGAGATCACGACGTTCCGGTAAGGGAACAACATACTTCCATCTAAATCCTGGATCTTCCAAAATGGTGCAGTTAGTAATGAACTTGAAGACTTTCCCATCAGTGATCTTGAAATCTTTGTAGCGCTCAGGATACTTTTCGACCATGGTTCGTAACTGGGTTATGTACGGGTCCGGCAAGCTGTCCTCAAGCGTATATATAGATCGAGACAGGGCATCCGCGGGAATATTCTCCGATCCCTTCTTGTATTGGTATAGCACATCGTATTTCGCCAGCTTCAGAGCCCACCGTGCAATTCGAGGTGACTTGGACTCGATGGACATACTGTGAAGAAAGGTCAGGCTCATAGCGTCCGTTTGGACTATGAACTGGGACCCTTCCAGGAAGTGTTTGAAATGTTCGATGCTCATCAGAACCGCAAGACACTCCCGATCTGTAGCGCTATATCGGCGCTGAGTGCTGGACAACTTTTTCGAGAAGTATGCGATAGTTCGTCGTTCTCCATCCTGGATCTGCACCAGTACAGCACCGATGGCCAAATCGGAGCTATCCGTTTCGAGAATGAAAAGCATTTGGAAGTTGGGATTTGCGAGGATTGGAGCAGTCACGAGTGCCGTTTTTAACTTCTGTAGAGCTATATCCGCTTCTTCGCTCCATGCGAATTTCTTCTTACCTTTTTTGAGAAGGTCAGTGATGGGGGTTGTTATGTCGGAATAGTTTTGCACGAATTTCTGATAGAAACCGGCTAATCCGAGAAGTCTCCTAGTGTCCTTCACGGTTTTTGGAGTCGGGTAATCCAGCACGGGTTGGATTTTACTGACGTCCACCGCAAGACCTTTTTCTGACAAAACGTAGCCAAGGTAGCGGATTTCTGTTTGGCAGAATCTACTTTTACTAAGGTTGATGGTTAATCCTGCTCTGCGAAGGCGTGCAGCTACAATCCGTATGAGCTCCAAATGTTCCTCCAGGCTATTGGAGACGATTATAATATCGTCCAGGTACACGTAAACCCGGGGCTCTAAATCATGCCCAAGAACCTTGGACATTAGACGGGCCATAGTCGCCGGAGCATTGGTAAGCCCGAAAGGCATGACGGTAAATCGAAAGAGACCCTTGTTGGTCTTAAAAGCTGTCTTATCTTTGGCGGACTGTGCTAGTGGAACCTGATAATACGATTCCGAGAGATCGATAACCGAAAAGAATTTCGATTTCTCGATTCTCTGTAGAATTCCCATCATATTTGGGAAGGGGAAGTCGTCACGTTTAGTGCCTTGATTGAGTCGCCTCGAATCCAGGCAAATCCTCCATTTGCCGTTAGACTTTTTGATGGGGAGTAGAGGATTTACGAAATCTACGACTCCTGAACACTCTTCGATCACCCCTAACTTGAACATTCTATCGACTTCCGCATCGATTACCTGTTCTACGACCGGAGACCAACGGTATGAGGGGATTCTCCGAGGTGATGCCCCTGGAAGTAGCTCAATCTGATCCATGATGTGAGTTCGGCCTAATGATCCTTCTTTAGTAGCTGGTAGTTCTTTAACGACATTGAACAGGGCTAAACGTTCTTCTTCGGACAAGGCATGTTCTGTATGAACATCTTCAGGACAATTTAAAGGACACTCTGGGATTTCAATTGTGGGGACTTCGAGGCTTTCGTCCACTTCGATGTTTGCTTCCTTTTGATTTTCCGGTATCGACACCGGCTCCAACTGAAAACAAATCTTTTCTCGATCTCCGAAGTATTCTTCTACACAACCAAGGCCTTCTCGAAGTGCCAACGATTCTGAACTAGATCCTTGAGGACCAACAAGCTGGAATCCGAATTTATTCAAGAAGTCGACTCCTAGGATAAGATCCTTCTTCATTTCCGGCACTACAATGGTCGGTAGAATGTGGGTTGTTGATTGATAGGTCACTGGCAAGTTCACAAATCCAAGGCAATGGTAAGGAGTCCCGTCTGCCGTTGTTATTTGTAGTTGAAGCGGCTGAATCTTCAAACCAAGCTTGCTTATAAGCTTCACCGAGCTAATCACTGATATGCTTGCTCCAGTGTCGGCCAAACCTTCTACGTTTTCTGACATTATCTGGACTTGTAGGTGGGGACATTTATGGACTCGAGTATCGATCTGAAGAACTTTGTTGAACTGAGAATACTGGGGATTGGGAATCTGATTATCAACGGATGAGGAAAAGCGATTCCCACACCGTTCCTCGCTTATTCGTTTTTTGATTCGTCGTCATCGCGTGGTTTTAGATTATGTTGATTGGGACATCTGTACGCAGTAGTGTCCACATGTCCACAAATGTGGCAAAAGATCTCCTTTTTCTTATTACAGTCCTTCCACAGATGTCCGGTCTGTCTACAGTTCCAGCAGACTAATGGTGACCCAGTCTGATTCTCTGAATCTCCTGATCCATCCTTATTGACTCGTTTGAATTTGCCAAACCGCTTTTGTAACGCGAAAATCTGATCCATTTCCTCCGAATCGTAGTTGTCTTCCTCTTCATCCTCGGCTGTAAGTTGGTGTACCGTAGCTTTCGTCGGAGCTCCTGCTGCATACAAATTAGGCTCGAGAGCATCAAACTTGTAACACATCTGGGCCAAGTGCTCAATCGATTGTATCGGCTCCAAGCTAAACGGCGCTTATACCCAATCTTCATATTTTCTATGATCAACTCATATTTTTCCCTTTCCGTCATTTTGTGGTTCAATCGCTGGGCGAGCATTTCAATGTCAGCCAAGAACGCACTGAACAGCTCGTTTGATCGCTGCTTGCGGTTCCGAAGTTCTTCCTTGACGATATGATCCCGGTTAGGGTTGTCATAACGCATCTTGAGATAATTTTCCAAAGTTTCCCAAGTTTGAAACCTGTCCTCGTAGGTTGTATACCAGACGTACGCATTGTCTTTGAACAAAAGATGTGCATGCATTCGCAATTCCTGCTTACTTATAGCGTAAGACCGACACAAAATGTCGATCTGGCGTAAGCCGGCACTAGGCGGCTCAGAAAAGTTTTACTAGGGCGTTCGGGTTGAAGGGAAACAAAGTGGCTTATGCGCCACCTCCGAAGAGGACCACCTGTCGATATCAATTGCCCAGCAAACTCAAACCTCAGGGCGAGTTCAGTTTAAATCAAACGACCGAACGAACTAGCAAATGTTCTATGTTTGGAAGTACTCCAAACGCTATCGACTGACCGACTCAAAGAATAATCAAAAACACGACTTTCTACCGATAACGAATGCACGTGGTCGACCTGTATCATCACAGGCCAAGTCCGTCTCGACCCCAATTCTCTACACGCTTCAGGACAAAAATGGAGGACTGAGGAGTCCGACTTGGAGAACAACAAATCAACGAAAACTACAACCAAAACGAACGAAACGTGAAAAAGATCCTAGAACCAGTGCATTAACTACGGGAAGCTCTAACTAACAGAATTACTCACATCATTTAGGGAAACACCAACTTTCAAATAACATTTATTCCAACGATCTTACATTTCTATTCGGGTACCCACTTCACATCTCTCAACTTTCCTCTCCCTTCTATTGCTCCTAACTGTGCGGATTTCTATTTGGCCTATCGATCTAATTTTAGATTTTCGCTCTCGAGCTCTCACGAACGCTTCCCACTCTCACATTCCTTCACTGTCTCAATCCATCCAAAAATAGCAGAAACATGGGCAGTCTACTTACGGTTGGACTTCTGCTTTACCGTCTCTTCATTGCCGGTTATACCGGCACCGTCGCCCCTTCCTTCGCGTCGCTTCTGCGACGCTGACCCACGTGGATGAACAAAGGGACCACAAATGAATGGCGCTTGGTGATGCAGGCCGCCGGCGCAGTGAATTCTGCTTCCTGGCGGAAAAATCGCTCTGGTGGAGTGCGATGGTGACGGCGCAAACTCCCTTCTAACTCCGGCCGGCAGTTAGGACCTTCGAAGCTGGCGCGTGGGGTCAGAAGTGTGGAATTGGCGTATGGGGCGCGGTGTGTCGAGCGGGAGGGTTGGTGGTGCGGGAAATCAAACTGCCAAATAAAAAGCCGTCGAACGGCTATTCGACGGGAATGAGCTTTTGTTCGGGAAGCGTTCAGTTTTCTCCTTACCTTTTTTTAGTCTCAATCTCGCACAGCACCGCACAACCTGGCTAATTTATTGCTTTTAGCACTACCTATCGGGAGGGAAAATCTAGCTATTAAACACTGATCACTAAGAGACTTCTCACGTTTTAATTACCTGGGACAAACACACCGCGAAACTATTTAAAGAAAAACTTCACACTCCTGCCTCTTCCACGGGTCAGATCAAAGTGGACGAGACAGAACTTGAGATGCCTCAGTAAGGTCGTCTTTTGGGTTTTGGGCCTTCGTACCGGAAATCGGGTAACGATCTTATCAAAAGTCGGTTCCCGATTACTCTTTGAGCCGATCAGTGATTTTGTCCTTTTCCCCCTCAAACATTTCGCATTTAGCTAGCTCGGTTTAATTCTTTACTTCTAAGTCTTATTCTTTGAGGGTAACGACAAGTGATCCCGACGGGAGATCTTACTCAATCCCAACGGACCTTGGCACATGCTTCGTGAGATGAGTTATGTACGCTCCAAGTGAGTGAACGATAACTTCCGAGTTTATTAGTGAGTGATCTTAGTTCATTATTGCATGCAAGTAGATGAAACATACTGCTGTTCGTTCTGAAGGTTACTGAATTTATATTGCTGTTCGTTTAGTTTAGTTTTCTCATATGATAACATAATTTATTGGTTCTCTATCGACTACCGCTACTTAACACTAGACTTGTTTTACGAAAATTTGGTTGTAGGAGTACAACCAAATTTTCGTAAGGGCAAGCCTTACTGTATCACAGAATTTCAAAAAATGAGACACCTACATTGTAAATAAAACTCTACACAAACTACGCATAAATACTCAATAAATATAAATAAATTTGTAAATAATGTGTAAATATCTGTACAACTTTCCAAAATATGAAAAAAAAACTTCAAAAAAAACATAAATAAATAAATAAATAAATATAATAATAAATAACTAAATAAATAAATAAGTAAATAACTATGTAAATGCATAAACAATAACATGTACACAGATATATTTACAACCAATCAACAAAACATGAACACATCAATATATAAATTCGAAAAAAAGATCAACAAATATATCACCAGTTCTACATACGTCAATGAATTAACTACATCGGCTGTTTTCCTACTCTCCGCATCGACCAATGTGGCGCTAGCTTCTATGCGCGAAAAATCGCTAAAAGTAAATCGCAAAAATATTGTATGGCGAATACCATCTAAAGGCAAATTCTTCAAAGTGGAACACATTATTCGAAAAAATATTTGGTAGTGGTTGTGCACAATGGTAACCACTATTAAGCCTACCAAATATTTTTTCGGGAAAAGCTTTGTATTTCAAGTAATTCAAGTTTAGATGCATTTCGCCATACAAAATTAAATTGATTTACTCCTGCTGATCAACTGTGGCTGCGCGCAAAGCGGGTAGTCCATTGGAAAACTACTTTATCAGAGAAAATAGGTAGAGAAGCGAAGAGTGAACAGCCGCCTGAACGGCAACACTTTTTCTGTTTTGATTTCATTGCTCGGATGCTGGCAACTGTCGCAAAGCAGATTAATCCACCCATCGAAGGTAGTGCCTATCTCGCATACCGCATTTGAAAACTTTTTATACTGTTGTTGTATCAACTAGGAATTATCAAACTGATGTTCCAAAATGGAGCAATTTTCATTAATTCAAGAAATCAATGTTGTTTGCACTGTTATCCATAATAATTGGAAACTTTGGTGAAAATTTGTTTGAAATGAGTGCAATACTTATCTTCACTTTTGCGGCAATCGTCAAGGTTTGTTGATTTTGTTCATTAGGATACCAGTTTGACAGTTCGATAAGGTATTTTTGGCTTCACACTATTCGCTTCTCTACCTATTTTCTCTGTACTTTATATTTACAATGAATTGGGTCTCGAAATTTACACTATAGTACGGATCTTTGGTTCATTGGAGAAATCAATAAACAAATTCAGTCTCAACACCTTCAACCACAACATCATAGACATCAAAATCACTTGGATATTGATTCATGACGACTTCAACTACTACCACTTACCATAACCGACTCATTCAGCCATGAAGCTACCCCATACCTGATGATGGCAATACTACTGCGGTAAAATAGAAAAAATCCAACGGGGTTGCGGTGGTTTCGACCGCCGCAGTCGTTCCGCAAACGTCAAAAGTGCTCGGTTCACGCTAAAAAGCTCTCACTCACTTGGTTGCCATAAAATTAAAAAATAATGAAAATTGTTTCATTTATGGTTTATGTAATCGCAATTGTTGCCACAACATGTAACTTATTTCTAAACTATATTAGGTGTAGTTTTAACACTTTAGTATGCAGCTGTACGCCATTAAACACGATTGAGATTTTCAATTATTTATTTTTGTTTCAAGGTTGTGTGCATACTTTTTGAAGTGTGCAGCAGTTTGACGTTTGCGGAACAGGTCTTCTTTGTCTTCTTCACTCCGCCAGGTTGGAAGATTTCTCTGGATAAGCAATACTTCATTCTGAATTCGCCTCACTGTTTGCTCTTAGATCGACCATCAAGGCTACTCCCTGATTAAAAGCTTTCTAAGAACAAACGTTATAACTTAAACTCTAAAGCGCGTATGATTACGCATCGTCTTCAATACCAATACCTTGGCTAGGAAGAGAGCGCTTTCATAGCATAACTTGATCCCACATACGGAATATGCCAGGGGGCCAGCGAAAGGCAAAATCCCCGTAGCTGACAACAAAAACACGTTCAAAATTGTTTGTGCTGAAAATTCATGCATTACACAATTTATTACTGATTTATTTGCTATCTTTGCGTTGTCGTGTAATTTCGAACGATTGCACGCTAAAATTTTGATAATCCTTTGCTAGTTTTACACGTTTTACTTAAGTAAAAACTTATGGTTATGACTAATTCGCAAATGTCGTGCACATCCCAGATCTGTCAGAGTGCCCAAAAGTGTCAATTTCCCAAACATGTCAAATTCATGTGGACTACGGCTCATCTATTCGTGGTTGACGTCCGTGCTGCCCCGCTGGAATATGCCGAATCAGTACTTCAACATCCCATTTCTGTACTGTTTCTCACGTCAGGCATCGAGCATGACTCACCGAAACCTGTAAGAAGTGAGTGACTCCACAACTCATGAACCCTGAATCTGTTCATCGATAACTCCCAGTGAACCGCTGATACGTCAAAATAGGTGGACTGCTGTAGTTATTTGTTTATCATTTGATACGAGCGGAACATTTAATTTTCATTATTGTCAGAATTTACGTGCTAAATCAACAAAAAAGTGTCAAAAAAGTAACTACACAATCAAAAAATGAGAGAGGTATGTGTATAATATGTTTATATTGTTTTGTTTGTAGCTAATTGGATGACTACGGAGACGGCGCTAAACAACCATGAAACTGTACGATGGAACTATCGAAAACGACCAAAAATTGAAGATTTTCAGCTGGACAACTTCTGGATGGGTTTATAGGAGCTTTGTTGGATGCGGGATGACCAGATCTACACGGAATCAGATAAGTATCATTCCATTTAGTAATTTTTAATCGCTCATGTACTATTTCTTTATTTTTCTTTTTAGGGTCACTCAGACGGCGACAAGCAACGAAATGGTTCTAGCGATGGTTAACCCACAGACAGACGTAACACTCTGATGATTTCCATCGTACATCAATTTAACGGTATATTTTAAAATTTGATAGTTGGCCAACTGGCCATCCTTGGCGCTCGCATCGTTTTTGTTAGAGTTTGACGTTTGCCCACTACCGCCACCTAGTTGATGGTCGGCCAAACTCAGTCCTTTTAGCATTGGGTGAACATGTTGCCGTGACTATGATGTGAATCGAAAAATGTTAGAAGTGTTACGTCTGTTTGTCTGTGGTTAACCGCTAACCAGGAAAACGATGACGTCACAAATTTGCATGCAGATCGAGATAACTAATCGACCATAACGAGAATAAATAACAAAAAAAAAATAAATAAATAAACATCTTCATAATCAACTAAATAAATAAATCATCTAATAAATAAATTAATAAATACATGTAAAAAAAATAGAGCATCTCCTAAACTATAAATAATGCATCTAATAAATACTATACACAACAAACAACTAGAATAAGGTAAATAAATCATCTGATAAATAAATAAATAAATAAATAAACGAACAATGAACATATTTACAGGAGAAATAAAGCTTTTAGCCATAAGTACTAAAATAGCTTTAAGACTCGATGTGCACTACATGCTAACATCCATCATCCATCCATCAAGAAAAACCCTTGATTGGTCATATTTGATATATACAATTTTAAAAACGTTAAGTTTGGTCATTTTACGAACTAGAAGACTATTTGCAATGGGAAAAGTATTTACAATTAGATCCTTAGTACTATGAATTCAATTTGCAACTTCGGTTGTTCTGACAGCTCGATTGACTAGATTAGCTCTTCTTTATCGACCCATTTCTGGGCAATTGAGTCTATTTCGCGATCAGCGTCTGAGCATCCCCAAACTCACACTCACGCTTTCACCTTCCAATCAAGTACTTCTCGTCAACGCTTTCTCAGCTCAGAGTTTCTGGCAAAAAGGTCATCGTCCTTAATAATCAAGGACTCCCTCTGTCTTCTGGTCGAGGGGATAGGCATTTGCAGAACAAACCAAATTGAAATAGAATTTACCATCCTAAGGCGGTCAAAAGTTAACATTGACCAACTCATTTGTGAAGTTTCTTCTTGGGCTAGAACGAATGTCCTTGCCCAAGGATTCCCCCAGTAGATAGAGTTTTTGTGGGGGCGGCATCAGACTAGTTCTGATGCTAAACTTCACAAACGGTGGCAAGCGTTTCCGCTGCAACCAGAGCTTTTAAGCATCATGGCGCAATTGTTACTACTCAACTATACTGAGAGCTACATAGCTTGACCAACGAAGAAATCAGTTCTATTGAACCAATTTCTTCAAAAACTTACAATTGAAGATACCTAATCTTTTCCCACTGGGGTCTTCGAGATCGTAGCAGTGGCTTCCTACCACCTTCTTGACCACTGCCTGGACATATTTTGGTGCTAATTTAGAGCAGAACTTGTTGCCTTTGTCTGATTGCTCCATGTTTTTCTTCAAGACTTTTTCACCTACCTCATATGTTGGGCAATTTGTATTGGAGCGAAGATTGTAATAAGACGCGTGTTTTTCATATGCCTTCTTAAGATTACTCCTGACATCTTCAAGCAGTTTTTCCCTTTCATCAGTTTTAAGCTGGTGGTCTTCTGTAGAGTTAAAATCTCGTAACTTCCTGTATTCCCTACCATCGGAAACCATGTTGCGACCAAACAAAACGAAGTAGGGGGTGTAGTGTGTGGCTTCGTGAACTGAATTTCTGACAGCATTGGCGATTTGCTGAATATTGTTGGACCATTCAGTATGACCATTTTTGATCGAAGCGCGGATCGCCGTGGTGATCACGCGATTCACCCTCTCCGTATCATTGATCTGCGGATGATAGTTTGGAGTCCGCCAATGATTCACGTGGTACTTTGCCAGTAAGGATTGGAACTGCTTTGAAGTAAACTGTGTACCGTTATCTGATAGGACTACCTCAGGTACTCCAAAGAGTAGGAACAGGGAGTTTTCGACAAATTGTACTAATGTATCTGCCGTGGCCTGTCGGAAGGGCTGCACAATGACGAACTTCGTAAAAAGGTCCGTAATGACCGAAAGGCAAGTGTTTCTACTGCGGCCTGATGCCGGAAGTGGGCCTACATAATCCATGGCCAAGAATTGCCATGGATATTGTACAACTTTTTCTGTTCTGCCATTGGGGGTGTGGTATTTTTGTTTGTTGCTTTGCTTGTTTGGCATACAAGGCAACTTCGACAAAACTTTTTGATTTCTACGCCCATTGAGGGCCAGAAATAACGTTCCTTAACCGCTGAAGTCGTTTTCTCAGCACCAAGATGTGCTGTATCGTGAATGTCCTTTATGATTTCTTGTCTTTTGGACTTTGGAGGATAGAGCTTCCATTGGAATCTACTATCTTCGAGTTTTCCTGGAGTTTTAACAAACTTGTAGACCTGATCATCTACAATTCTGAAATCAGGATAATCAAAGGGTTTTTGCCAAATATAATCCAGAAGCTCTTGGTATTCGGGGTCTATTGCTATCGTGGGCTGCAAAACGGTGAGTCGATAAGGAGAGCGTCCAATATAGCTCTGGTCCTCACAAGTTCCTACCTCATGCTTCCACGGGTCAAGCGATGACAAAGACCGCCAGCTAAGAGTTGTGTGCTTAGCTGATAGTGCAGCCTGGGCACTGTTGTCCTTCTGACTTCAGCTAGATTGAGGAGGTACGATCCGAGTGTCTGTTCACCAAGGAGGTGCGGCTCAAACAGCGTCTGTTCTGGCATCCAGCGGCTGAGTAAGAAACGCTGCACCACGCCCAGCTAGATCCAAGGTGGTAGCCCCATCAGCGTGGTCGTCCCAGTGTTGGTTGGGACGTTAAACAGAACTGGCACGATGGCCCTCCGGCGAGACAGGAGTGTTGGCGTAGGCCCAATAAGCCACCCGTAAAAATCCCCATTGCGAATAACATAGGAGAAAATACGACTCGATACAATCGGCAAAGACCCACGCGACGAAATAAGGACTACGATTGGAAACTTGGAACATGGAATTGCAAGTCACTAGGTTTCGCAGGATGTGACAGGATAATCTACGACGAACTACATCCCCGCAACTTCGACATCGTGGCGTTGCAGGAACTTTGTTGGACTGGACAGAAAGTGTGGAAAAGCGGGCATCGAGCGGCTACCTTCTACCAAAGCTGTGGCACCACCAATGAACTGGGAACAGGTTTTATAGTGTTGGACAAGATGCGACAACGTGTGATCGGGTGGCAGCCGATCAACGCAAGGATGTGCATGTTGAGAGTTAAGGGCCGTTTCTTCAACTACAGCATCATCAACGTCCACTGCCCACACGAAGGGAGACCCGATGACGAGAAAGAAGCGTTCTACGCGCAGTTAGAGCAAACATACGATGGTTGCTCGCCGCGTGACGTGAAAATCGTTGTCGGCGACATGAACGCGCAGGTAGGAAGGGAGGAAATGTACAGACCGGTAATCGGGCGAAACAGCCTGCACGCCGTATCGAATGATAACGGCCAGCGATGCGTAAACTTTGCAGCCTCCCGTGGTATGGTAGTCCGAAGCACCTTCTTCCCCCGCAAAGATATCCACAAAGCCACCTGGAGATCACCCGACCATCAAACGGAAAACCAAATCGACCACGTTCTAATCGACGGTAAATTCTTCTCAGATATAACCAACGTCCGCACATACCGCAGTGCGAATATAGATTCGGATCACTACTTAGTCGCTGTATGCATGCGCTCAAAACTTTCGACAGTTATCACCACGCGTCGAAGTCGAACGCCGCGGCTCAACATCTAGGGGGAAGACAGATCTAACGAGAGCAAATCCGTGTTCGAGGTGTTGTTCAGAATTCCTCACAGTTCCTCAGAAATTTTCCCATTTATGCCAAAGTGCGATCTGGCACCAATGTCAAACTGTAAAGTGTTGCATGTGCTGAATGAAAATTGCAGTTTTAGGGATGTCTTTCAACAAATTTCGTCGATCATCGATAAAGAGAGTAACTCAGAATCTCTCAGAGTTGCTCTCGTTTGCACAGTGTCTTGCCCCTAGCTCAACATCGAGCAACTTCGTAACGAAGAAGTGGCTCAAGACTACGCGCAGCAGTTAGCAGTGGCCCTACCAACGGAAGAGCAGCTTGGCGCAGCTACACTTGAAGATGGCTGGAGGGACATCCGATCCGCCATAGGCAGTACCTCGGCTACAGCACTAGGCTTTGCGACTCCGAATCACAGAAACGACTGGTACGACGGCGAATGTGAACAGTTGAAAAACGAGAAGAATGCAGCATGGGCGAGAATGCTGCAACACCGTACGAGAGCGAATGAGGCACGTTACAAACAGGCGCGGAACAGGCAGAACTCAGTCTTCCGGATGAAGAAGCGCCAGCAGAAAGAACGAGATCGCGAAGCGATGGAAGAGCTGTACCGCGCTAAGGACACACGAAAGTTCTACGAGAAGCTGAACCGCTCGCGCAGAGGCTTTGTGCCACAAGCCGACATGTGCCGAGATAATCACGGGAATATTCTCACGAGCGAGCGTGAGGTGGTCGAGAGGTGGCGGCAGCATTACGATGAGCACCTCAATGGCGACGTTGCAAGTACCGAAGGTGGCGTGGTAACAGATCTAGGAGTATGTGCACAGGACGAAAGACTTCCGGCCCCTGACCTTCAAGAGATTGAGGAGGAGGTTGGCCGGTTGAAAAACAACAAAGCCGCTGGAGCAGATCAACTACCAAGCGAGCTTCTAAAATACGGTGGAGAAGCACTGGTGAGAGCACTACACTGGGTCATTACCAAGATTTGGGAGGAAGAAGTATTACCGGAGGAATGGATGGAAGGTATCGTGTGTCCCATCTACAAAAAGGGCGACAAGTTGGATTGCGGGAACTACCGCGCGATCATACTACTGAGCGCTGCCTACAAGATACTCTCTCAAATTTTATGCCGCCGTCTATCACCGATTGCAAGAGAGTTCGTGGGGCAATATCAGGCTGGATTTATGGGTGAACGCGCTACAACGGACCAGATGTTCGCCATCCGCCAGGTGTTGCAGAAATGCCGCGAATACAACGTGCCCACACATCACTTGTTCATCGATTTCAAATCGGCGTATGATACAATCGATCGAGAACAGCTATGGCAGATTATGCACGAATACGGATTCCCGGACAAACTGATACGGTTGATCAAGGCGACGATGGATCGAGTGATGTGCGTAGTTCGAGTATCAGGGACACTCTCGAGTCCCTTCGAATCTCGCAGAGGGTTACGGCAAGGTGATGGTCTTTCGTGCTTGCTGTTCAACATTGCTTTGGAGGGTGTAATAAGAAGAGCGGGGATAAACACGAGTGGGACGATTTTTACGAAGTCCGTTCAGCTGCTTGGTTTCGCCGATGATATTGATATTATTGCTCGTAAATTTGAGACGATGGCGGAAACGTACATCCGACTAAAGAGTGAAGCCAGGCGAATCGGATTAGTCATTAATGTGTCGAAGACAAAGTACATGATGGCAAAGGGCTCCAGGGAGGAATCACCGCGCCCGCCACCCCGAATCCATATCGACGGTGATGAAATTGAGGCGGTTGAAGAATTCGTGTACTTGGGCTCACTGGTGACCGCCGACAACGACACCAGCAGAGAAATTCAGAGGCGCATTGTGGCAGGAAATCGTGCCTACTTTGGACTCCGCAAAACTCTACGATCGAATAAAGTTCGCCGTAACACGAAGTTAACTATCTACAAAACGCTGATTAGACCGGTCGTCCTCTATGGGCACGAAACATGGACCCTACGTGCAGAGGATCAACGCGCCCTTGGAGTTTTCGAACGGAAGGTGTTGCGTACCATCTACGGCGGAGTGCAGATGGAAGACGGGACTTGGAGAAGGCGAATGAACCACGAGCTGCATCAGCTGCTGAGAGAACCAACCATCGTCCATACCGCGAAAATCGGGAGGCTACGGTGGGCGGGTCACGTCATCAGGATGTCGGATAGCAACCCGACTAAAATGGTTCTCGAGAGTCATCCGACCGGTACAAGAAGACGTGGAGCGCAGCGAGCTAGGTGGGTCGACCAAATGGAGGACGATCTGCGGACCCTACGCAGAGTGCGGAACTGGAGACAAACAGCCATGGACCGAGTGGAGTGGAGGCGGCTACTATGTACAGCAGAGGCCACCCCGGCCTTAGCCTGACCGGTAAGGTAAGTATGCTATCGTGCCCAACGTTTCAATGGACCTAGAGAGGCAATCGGCCAAAATGTTATTTTTCCCCTTTCGGTACTCCAACTCAATGTCATGGGATTGAATTTTTAACGCCCACCGTAGTAACTTCGAGTTTCCTGACTCTACGCCTATGGTAAACAACCATAACAGGCTTCTGGCATCGGTTACGACCTTAAAACCGCCGAAAGATTTCTCGGCAGCCTCTGTCCAAATGAATTTGTTCCGTGTTTTTTTCAGGAGATCGTAGATCGGAGCAACGATGGCGCTATAATTTCGTATAAACCGCTGATAAAACCCAGCAAGGCCTAAAAGTCTCCGAATGTCTTTTACGTTTCTTGGCCGGGCATAATCGAGGATTGGTGAGATCCTCGAGTTGTCTATCGAGACGCCCTCTCCAGTCAGAAGATAGCCGAGGTAAGATACCTGTTTACGACAGAATCTACTCTTATCGAGCGATATGGTCAAGTTGGCTGCGGCAAGGCGTTCAGCAACTATCTTCAACAAACGGATATGGTCCTCAAACGTGTTAGTGGCTATGACTATATCGTCTAGGTAGACGAATACGTTTGGCTCTAATTCAAACCCGATCACACGGTCCATTAAACGGCACATTGTAAAAGGCGCGTTAGTTAAGCCAAATGGACAGACTTTGAAACGGAATAACCCTTGTGGTGTCCTGAAGGCTGTGTAGTCTCGAGATTCCTCTTTTAGAGGAATCTGAAAGTACGCATCCTTTAGGTCCACCACCGAGAAGAATTTCGCTTTTCCAAGCCTATGGAAAATTGCTCCCATATTACGCATTGGATACGAATCCTTTTTTGTCCAAGCGTTGACTCCACGTGAATCCAGACAAACTCGTAGCTTACCATTCGACTTGCGAACTGGCACTAGAGCGCTGGCCCACTCGCTTGTACACTCCTCAATCGCGTCCATTTTCCGGTATCGTTCTAGTTCTGCTTCCATTTCGGCTTGAACCGTCGGTGAACACCTGAGCAATGGCTTTGCTCCTTCTTTAAGGACTATTTCGTGCTGTATCAAAGTCGTCCTACCTAACCGCTGTTCTGAAGTGCACGGAAACGCTTCAACAGTCCTAACTAACTCCATTCGTTGAGCATCCGAAAGAACGTGTTCCGTCTCAATCGTAGCTGGCGTAATCTTTGAAGCCTCTGGTAGCTCCAAAGCTGGAATGTCTAGGGTTTCATCAGGTTCAACCTTTTTGATTGGTAAGGTCTCAATGGGACACAATGAGAATTCAATCGTCTCTGCCGATTGACTCTCTACCGAAATTGTAGCAATCTGTTCAAATCCATTTTTGCTTTTAATCATTGGCTTAATTTCGAATTCTTCCCAAAAATTGCAACCCAGTATCAACTTCCTGGCGATTTGAGGCACAACTAAGGTTGATATAACTTTCGTTACGCCTCGAAACACTACGGGTGGATTGACGTATCCTAGACATTCGTGAGCCGTTTTATCTGCTGTCACGATTCGGAATGGACTTTCATGCAGTTTGAGACCGTGGTTTTGTGCAATATTTGCAATATTTGTAACGCTCACACTTGCTCCAGAATCAAGCAACGCGTAATAAACTTTGTTAAAAATTTGGACGCTAACATGAGGACAACTTCCGGTCTGTACCTTAACTTCACAAACTTGAAGAAAAGGGTCTTTAAACGGTCTAACGGTGGAAACACTTTCTGCATTTGGAGTGGATTGGTTCCCCGTGTTACACTCCAAATTTAGTTTCCCGATCGTTGAGTTGCCGGCTGCGTATCTCGAACGTGGTTCGGACACGAGACCGTAGTTTTTCCTGGATTCCCACATGCATAACAAAAAATTCTCCTAGGTTCTTTGCAATACCTCCAGAGATGGCCAGTTTTATTGCAATTCCAGCAAAGAGGAATGTTCTTGTCTTCAGGCGTTTCCCTATTAACCCTAGATTGCTGATTCATAAGGACTCTATTTTTAGTTTTATCAAACTTTCTACCAACTTCATTGACTTCCTCCGCCTCTGAATCAGAAGAGTAGGATTTCTCTGATTCGGTAGTCGCCTCTATATTGTGGATGGCATTGGCTGTTCTGACAGGAACTTCCCTTTGTCGAAAAGACGAATCATTGGCGTCAATTCGATAAGCATAGTACTCAAGCATATATAGATCCCTAACGTTTATACAGGCTAGTTTGGATCTATAATGGGGACGCATGTTATCCCAAATGATCTCGAATAATCGGCCCTGATCGAGTGGGGTAGAGAGAAGTTTGTTTAAACGTTCAATCTCCATTTTAAAAGCTAGGAATGTTTCGTTACGCTGTTGCTTCCGTTCATATATTCTTTGCCGATTGCCCTGATCTTTGTTAGGATTGCCGTACATATATCTAATTCGTTCTTCGAAGTCTTCCCAGTTCCTGAACTCATCTGAATAGCAAAGGTACCAATCGTACGCCTCACCTCTCAAAATGGTGTGGATACGCTGAAGTAATATATCTTTGCCGATCCGATCCATGTGAGCTAGTCTTTGAACTTTATGGAGAAAGTCTTCTAATGATCTTTGTCGAGAGTCACCATTGAACGTAAGATGCCATTTTTCCATCCGTCTGTCAGCATTTACAATATCCGTTTCACTTGCTGGACGTCTGGGAAAATGTGGGTAAGCATTATCGTCTTCCTCAAAAGGTTGGTAAGGTACTTTATTACGGATATCAGATCTACTATTATGTGAGTCAGGTGTTGGACAAGGCCGTACGTACATTCTATTACTTCCTCTACTTTGATTCAGATTTGCTTCTAGTTCATGAGCTCTATGTCTAAATTGGTTCCTATCTGAAGTAACCATCAAAATGGTCAAAAGCGAAGGCAACTATAGGGAGGACGGGAGCGACAGTAAAAGACATGTTGTTCAGTCAGCTGTTACGATACGACTCGTTATCTTTATTTATTCAGATCGTGTACTCTCTACTTGCACAGGCTCTCATTTGAGGTACACTTGCAGACGGGTTATAACAACTCCTTCACCCATTGGTTTTCGAATACAACTAATTATTATTTGTTTTTCAGAACCCTATTATTCATAGGAATATATTTAAAACATATTAGTACATTAAAACGCTTGACGCAATTTATATAATATAACAAAAGTAAGCTCTATCTGTAATAATGAAACGTAGATTTATCCAATGTACCATTTGCATTATGACCTGAATCTAGTGTGTCCGTTGTACTGGACGAGTTTAACTGCATACATTTGCAAATCGTCGTAGGCTTAAAATGTCCATATTGATGATTTCTGCCAAGCTGCGTAACTCATGCTCTCCAAGCTGAATCTCAACGGGGTGACTCACGCTCTCCAATCTCATCGGAGTGACTCTCGCTCTCATCCAGATGGCCATGGTATTCGAATAATGCATCTAGCAGTACTGGTATTCTCCCCTTTTGAGGAAAAAAAAGCGCATAGTATTGGCCCGCTGGACCGTAATTATTGGTCTTTTGTCGTCTAAAGCCAGGCGCCACAAAGAAAAAAATATACAGTGCTGGTAAAATATTACGACCAATAAATGCTTGGTGGACTAAAATCGACACAAAATCATGCACCAAGTTAGGCTTCTTTGGGACAAAATGTAATACGCATCTCGTATGGCAAACTTAAAGAAAAAGTGTCGGAAAAAAGCCATATGGCATTTTTGCAAAAGCAAAACTCGACACAAATGTTTCTGTTTCATGCATATGATCTTGTAAAGAAATGCCACCTACAGCTCCAGCAACTTGCCCAACATTCAAAGACTCTTTGTAAAAAGGGTCCTTAGGAGCGAAACGTTTCAACATGGAACTGATCTCCTGACATAGTTCTTCCTTCAATTGTGAGGATCGAGGATCATCCGCAACGCAACGCTCAACTCTCATCAGATAATGTTTCAGCCTTGATATACTTTTATCATCGAAACCTTTTTGTAACCTTTGGTTTAGAGTATAGAGTTTTCCAGTAATGTGGTCATATTCTTGATCCATCGTGTAACGAGACGTGTGAGTTCTGTTCTCTTTAACATCTTCGAAAAACAAGTTTCTTAGCAGACGATGTTTAGCACCTAAATCGTCTTTTATTTCCTCACGTCTACCTCTAATGGTAAGTTCGTAGTCTACTTCTTCATTCGTTAAATGGTCTGCTCGAGGGAATTTGGCAGCCATTTCCACAAAATGTTCCAAAAACAAATAACAAACAAACTCAACAATCACCAAGGAATTATAAATACGAAAAAGCGGTTTTACTTATTTTTTTTAACAACTGACTAACTAACGAACTAAAACTTGCAATTAACCCAAATAATTTAGATAACACTCAACAAAAATAGTACGTAACTTGAAACCTTGCAGTTGGGCGCCAATTTGTAGCCGGCACTAGGCGGCTCAGAAAAGTTTTACTAGGGCGTTCGGGTTGAAGGGAAACAAAGTGGCTTATGCGCCACCTCCGAAGAGGACCACCTGTCGATATCAATTGCCCGGCAAACTCAAACCTCAGGGCGAGTTCAGTTTAAATCAAACGACCGAACGAACTAGCAAATGTTCTATGTTTGGAAGTACTCCAAACGCTATCGACTGACCGACTCAAAGAATAATCAAAAACACGACTTTCTACCGATAACGAATGCACGTGGTCGACCTGTATCATCACAGGCCAAGTCCGTCTCGACCCCAATTCTCTACACGCTTCAGGACAAAAATGGAGGACTGAGGATCCCAAGCAGTCCGACTTGGAGAACAACAAATCAACGAAAACTACAACCAAAACGAACGAAACGTGAAAAAGATCCTAGAACCAGTGCATTAACTACGAGAAGCTCTAACTAACAGAATTACTCACATCATTTAGGGAAACACCAACTTTCAAATAACATTTATTCCAACGATCTTACATTTCTATTCGGGTACCCACTTCACATCTCTCAACTTTCCTCTCCCTTCTATTGCTCCTAACTGTGAGAATTTCTATTTGGCCTATCGATCTAATTTTAGATTTTCGCTCTCGAGCTCTCACGAACGCTTCCCACTCTCACATTCCTTCACTGTCTCAATCCATCCAAAAATAGCAGAAACATGGGCAGTCTACTTACGGTTGGACTTCTGCTTTACCGTCTCTTCATTGCCGGTTATACCGGCACCGTCGCCCCTTCCTTCGCGTCGCTTCTGCGACGCTGGCCCACGTGGATGAACAAAGGGACCACAAATGAATGGCGCTTGGTGATGCAGGCCGCCGGCGCAGTGAATTCTGCTTCCTGGCGGAAAAATCGCTCTGGTGGAGTGCGATGGTGACGGCGCAAACTCCCTTCTAACTCCGGCCGGCAGTTAGGACCTTCGAAGCTGGCGCGTGGGGTCAGAAGTGTGGAATTGGCGTATGGGGCGCGGTGTGTCGAGCGGGAGGGTTGGTGGTGCGGGAAATCAAACTGCCAAATAAAAAGCCGTCGAACGGCTATTCGACGGGAATGAGCTTTTGTTCGGGAAGCGTTCAGTTTTCTCCTTACCTTTTTTAGTCTCAATCTCGCACAGCACCGCACAACCTGGCTAATTTATTGCTTTTAGCACTACCTATCGGGAGGGAAAATCTAGCTATTAAACACTGATCACTAAGACACTTCTCACGTTTTAATTACCTGGGACAAACACACCGCGAAACTATTTAAAGAAAAACTTCACACTCCTGCCTCTTCCACGGGTCAGATCAAAGTGGACGAGACAGAACTTGAGATGCCTCAGTAAGGTCGTCTTTTGGGTTTTGGGCCTTCGTACCGGAAATCGGGTAACGATCTTATCAAAAGTCGGTTCCCGATTACTCTTTGAGCCGATCAGTGATTTTGTCCTTTTCCCCCTCAAACATTTCGCATTTAGCTAGCTCGGTTTAATTCTTTACTTCTAAGTCTTATTCTTTGAGGGTAACGACAAGTGATCCCGACGGGAGATCTTACTCAATCCCAACGGACCTTGGCACATGCTTCGTGAGATGAGTTATGTACGCTCCAAGTGAGTGAACGATAACTTCCGAGTTTATTAGTGAGTGATCTTAGTTCATTATTGCATGCAAGTAGATGAAACATACTGCTGTTCGTTCTGAAGGTTACTGAATTTATATTGTTGTTCGTTTAGTTTAGTTTTCTCATATGATAACATAATTTATTGGTTCTCTATCGAATACCGCTACAAAGTCCATGACCGGAACAGCATTATTGTCACCGCTGAACTTAGGCCATTTCTCGATGATGTTGCATTGTTGATGGGGCTGACGTCGCGCATACACCGAAGATGCTTGAGCATTGGGAACTACTGCAGGATCGTATGGATTCGAAAATGTTCCTCGTGGTGGAGGCTGCATCCCTTGACGAGGTACCGAATAGGGGTCTCGTGGCGAAACAGGACGATTATTTGACGGAGCTGGTCGATGTACCGCATCCGCGCTCAATGGAACACGTTCTCCTTGATTCTGCGACGACAGCTGCAATGGCGGCACGGGCGAATGATCAGGCGTGATCAAACCTCTCAGATCACCTCGAGAAATCTGAAAAGCCTCAGTATCCCGCAATCCGACATTAGTGATCCGATCGGCCAACCGGCTTACATCGATGTCCGGAGGTGTCATGCGTTGAGAACCACTGTCTAACAATCTGTCCAGGTATGCCTTAACGTAGTTTTCGATCTGCGACGCATGAACATATTCTCTCATATTTCTTTCATTTCTTTCAGGGTTACTCGGTGCCGGGGAGGCTGCAACCTCGACCCGAGGTTGACCGGTCTGTCTAATCGATTCCCTTTCCGGCAGGGGTTGCGATACCGAAAGATACTCGGGATTAAACGGCCTACCCACACTTGGTTGAGCAACGTTGGTTTGAAACGGAGGAGTGTAGAACGTCTTGTCTAAGAAACTAGCCGAGAGGGTCGGATTGGCTGGCCCATCTGCCCCAATTGGAGAACTGCTGGTCCGAGGCTGCTCTTTCAGGGACTGAATCGTAGGATTACTCAGAAATCCAGGAGCAGACCGACGCCGATCGGAATCGACTGCGGCATTTCGACCAACATAATCAGACCCACGGTAGGTTGGTACATTATCCGACGGCATAAACGGATTGTTCTGAGGCTGTGTGACGGACAAGCCTCCAACGGCCCCTTCTTCCTCGGTCGCGCTAGCTTCATACGGTACGTTGACCGGAGCAGCAGTGCTCAACGGTGCGTTCTCGGTTTCCCGGTTGGCTTCCGAGGCTATGCTGGACGGTTCACGACCGGCTGTTCCAGAGGGAGCATCCACTGCCTGCTGCAATCCACTGCTGAATCCTGTTGACGATTGAGGGTCCTGATTGGCGGTTGACGCCATCGGTAGCTGAGTCGACATCGGCACAATCTGACACGTTGGTACCATCCACATCACTTCACTAAAATCCGCTGCAAAATATTTCACTGCCAGTTGGGTAATCACATACAACAGCATTCTCTGATGATCCTTTTGTTTCTCCGTTTGAACCACGTAGCGTCGAACACGTTTATGGTAATGAACCAACCGCGAGAGACAACCGGCACCTCTTCCATTCATTATTTGATCCTCGATTTCTTCGAGTTTGTAAGGAATAGCCACATAATCACGAGCGAATTCGTAACGAGATTTCAGTTCAAAGTTCGGGTCTTCGTTGCCTCTTAGCCATTTACGAAGAGTCCGGCGCTTGGCAACAATCGGTACGTTAGTCGGTTGGGAGCGAATACTCAGCTCATAGTCCAACTCCTCTTCAAGGAGGTCATTTGCATTAATGCGATAGCCTTCCATCCTTGGATGGTAAACGAAGAACGAAAAACAAAAGGAAAATACTACCTAATTTTAATTTGATTAAATTCGTACCCCGGTTTTGAAAACCTAAGACACAATCGAATATTAGTAGAAAATTTCAATTCAAAAATTATTATCTAATTCCATAAACTAATCTCAACGAATTCAACGGAATTTCACTTCAACCCAATTCAAATATTCTAAAATTGATTCAATCCGAATTATCTAATGTCTAATCCGAAATACTAAAGGGATATTCTTCGGGCCCCACGTTGGGCGCCAAAATGTAACGAATGCTCCAGGTACGTGACCACAGCAGCTTATGCGCCACTCACCGAAGGTGAGACTGCTGAGGCTGTTAATGGCCCGGCAGAGGCTCTTTTCTAGGGCAGGTTGAATTTATCCCTCAAACACGCAACTACACCTAGCAAACCACAAAGCAGACTCAAAGAATACCAATCTAAACTAATCCAATTCAAAAAAATCTATATAAGTGCCAAAAGGCCAATTCAAAATTATCAACAGAAGGCTCAATGAGACATTTTCATTAAGTATTTCCTGTAAATCAAATCGTATATCCGTCAACCTTCACTGTGGTGTCGGCCTATTGGTTTTCAAGTCCTGTTTATTGAAATTCAAATTCATTACAGAGGCCTATTTATCTGAAGGTGACGTCACCAATTGGTTTTTGAACTCTTACTCCTAATCTTGTATCTTAATTGCTAATAAAAAAGAAAACTATATACAAATATACAAAAAGATCTGACCTGGTACAGGTTCCCAACCTGCTCGTTGACCGGTGATCGTGTCCTGCTCCGTCGGAATTCCGGAATCCTTGAAAAACTCCCACGCAGATTACTCCTACTCGCGTGGTCTAGGCTTCATGCGCATGCGAATTGTCGAACCGCACATACGCTTCACTTGCAGGTGGCGTATTGACGTTGAGCTACCGACGACCACACGCAAACGGCGATACTGGAAATAATCGCCCCCTCCGTCGGCGATGTTTGCGGATTCAGCCAAGGAGAATACATTTTACTAAGGTGGCGCAGATAAACATTGCAAACCACTGGTTGTCTCTTCCATTCTTCTGGTGTTCTTATGGAACTGAAATAGTGACGTCACTATTTTAGTTGCATAAGAACACCAGAAGAGTGGAAGAGACAACCAGTGGTTTGCAATGTTTATCTGCGCCACCTTAGTAAAATGTATTCTCCTTGGGATTCAGCCACTCGTCGACAGATGGCGGGCACGGAGCTTTAGGAATTCGTGCGTTATGCGTCGTGCGATGAATTGACAACCGCCGAGCGACGAAACGGAGGAGCTTCTATGTTGCGGGTCGTGTTGCGTAGCTTGGCGATGCAAGGAAGCTTTATGGCACGGTGTGCAAGGAGGCACTAGGGTGGGTCGACCAGATGGGAGAAATTCAACACGTGCTGATCGAATTCCGTCGAGTTGAAAATTCACCCCACACAAACACCCGCGATGACCAGCGGGATTCACCTGGTCAAGCGATTCAATGAAATACTAAATTTGTCACAAATTATCGCACAAAGTATCTTCTTACCTTCTAATCACAGGGATGTCTATTCTCACCTGTCAAGGTGATTTTTTCTTTAAACCCAAATTTTTCTTCTAGGGTCTAATTTCTGGAAAAACTATTAATTTTATGTTATAATCGTGACACTTTAGAATAACAAAGTTTATCACCTGCACTATTTGCAACAAATTACACGGTATTATACTTGGAATAATTGTTTGTTCAACTCAATGATGCAAATGATCACCTCACTAGTGCTCACAACTCATCAACTGTATATTTATCGCGTGCGATTGAACTGTGCACTGATCAGCGATGACCAGCAGCAAAGAGGTGGCAAAACGAACATGATGTAAATCACAAACGAAAATTCAACACGTGCTGATCGAATTCCGTCGAGTTGAAAATTCACCCCACACAAACACCCGCGATGACCAGCGGGATTCACCTGGTCAAGCGATTCAATGAAATACTAAATTTGTCACAAATTATCGCACAAAGTATCTTCTTACCTTCTAATCACAGGGATGTCTATTCTCACCTGTCAAGGTGATTTTTTCTTTAAACCCAAATTTTTCTTCTAGGGTCTAATTTCTGGAAAAACTATTAATTTTATGTTATAATCGTGACACTTTAGAATAACAAAGTTTATCACCTGCACTATTTGCAACAAATTACACGGTATTATACTTGGAATAATTGTTTGTTCAACTCAATGATGCAAATGATCACCTCACTAGTGCTCACAACTCATCAACTGTATATTTATCGCGTGCGATTGAACTGTGCACTGATCAGCGATGACCAGCAGCAAAGAGGTGGCAAAACGAACATGATGTAAATCACAAACGATTTTGCACACAGCTGACTGGGCCGTCACACGCTCGTCCGAACAGCCGAACCATACCGAATAGGTTGGTTTGCGAAGCTACGGCACGAACGCTCGACACGCACACAGAAGCAACATTCGCATGTACCGATACCATACTAATAAAGCTTCCAGCCAACGATGCTTCGCGATAAGCTGTCGAAAAGCATCGAAAGCGATGAAAAGAGATGCTTGGCTAGAACGCAACGGCTCAACGGCGAAAAGGAAGAGTCAACTATGCTGATTAGTGTTGAGTCCGTTCGTGTGCTACTCGTATGGGAGGTTGATTGAATAAACCGAGGATGGGTGAAAACGTATTCGTTGTCGAAAGCAAATCGCATCATTTCGCGAATGTTTTCATCAAATAGCAAGCTTGGTTCAACTTAATAGGTCACTTTTTTAATATAACTTTTTGGTTCTAATTTGAAACACCGAGCTATAAAAGTTGACGAATCGCACGAGAATAATAGCCCCCTAACAGGAAAATCGCTTTTATCAACTCTACAAAATTTCGTATCTATTTTGATACGAACGCAATTTAAGGCCACCCCATCTCATTCTGCCTTCCGCTAAACAGATAAAGCGATCTCATTTTGGCCAATTCTTTGATGATGGAGAAAGATCGCAGCAAAGCGGATTGAAAATACTACCAGCGGATTACATTTAAAAAGGCACTTGATCTGCATTGCGATCGAATAAATGAGATCCGTGGAGGTGCTCACGAGTATTTTCGGAGACATTTGAAATTAAACTTTATCGAAAAAGCATCAGATGTCCCAACTCATTCTGCGAGATGGCGTGTCGGTCACTGAAAGTGAAGGAAAACACGTGTGGTTGCAACGGAATGACAAACTAGAATGATTTATTAAACTTAAATAATTCAAGGGTTACTATGACCAACATCCCCCCTTAACCCTGAATTTAAGAAACCCCAAGTGATTTTCTTGCTTCTCGGAGTTTCGGATACGGAACCGGCTTCATCAGGACATCCGCCAGTTGACCTTCGGATGGAACGTGTTGAAGGGCAATAGTTTTCTGCTCCAACTGCTCCTTGACGAAATGATGACGCAGATCGATGTGTTTCGTCCGCGCCGAGTAACCGACTTCTTTTTCGGCTAAACACATTGCACTTCTGTTGTCGCAACGCATTTCAACTGTGGTAGTGAGGCCACTGAGCTCTGCTCGGAATGAGCGCCACCATAGAGCTTCCTGGCCCGCGGCTGCGATCGCCATGTACTCTGCTTCCGTCGTGGAGAGAGCAACGGTGGTTTGTCTTCTGCAGCTCCATGCAACTGCACCGCCCGAGTGCTTGAAAACGTAGCCTGTCACGGACCGTCTGGTCTCTGGATCGTTTCCCCAGTCTGCATCCGAATACCCGTGGAACGATTCTTCACTTTCGCTACAGTAGATTAACTTCATATCCTTCGTTCCTTTCAGGTACCGCAGAATGCGTTTGGCTGCCGTCCAGTGAGCTTCTCCCGGGTTGCTGTTGAAACTGCTGACTGCATTGACCGCGAATGCTATATCCGGTCTGGTGCACTGAGCCACGAACTGCAATCCACCGACGAGTTCGCGGAAAGGTACATTTGCCATCCTCTCGACGTCATCGGGCGATTTCGGGCTCATTTCCTTGCTCAGTTTCTGGCTTGCATCGAACGGCGTGGAAACGGGATTGCAGTCATTCATTCCAAACCGCTCGAGCAGTTGCTCGATGTACTTTTCCTGGTCCAATGTGATCCTCCCGTCAACTTGTGTGACCCGCATTCCGAGGATCTGCTCCGCGTATCCAAGATCTTTCATCTGGAACCGGATCATTAGCTGCTGTTTCAACGCATCGACTATTTCATCATCGTTGGCGAACACCAACATATCGTCCACATACACGGCCACGATGAGAATCTTGTCGCCGTCGATCAGGAAATACACGCACGAGTCCATCTTCGATTGCTGCAGACCGATTTCCCTGAGTACATTATCGAGCTTCTTGTTCCATACGCGACTCGCTTGCTTGAGTCCGTAGAGCGCTTTCTTCAAACGACACACCTGGCCGCCAGGGATTGCGAAGCCTTCTGGTTGCTCCACGTAGATCTCCTCATCCGTCAAGTCGCCTTGAAGAAAGGCCGTCACTGCGTCGAGTTGATGGATCTTTAATCCTAACCTCGCTGCTACTGCCATCAGGTAACGGACCGTGGAGTATCGGACCACTGGAGAGTAGGTTTCTCCATAGTCGACTCCTTTGATTTGCGAGTAGCCCTTCGTCACAAATCGCGCTTTGTACCGCTCGATCGAGCCGTCCGCTTTCGTCTTCAGCTTGAACACCCATTTCGATTTTAGGGCTTTCCGCCCCGCCGGTAGGGCACAGAGCTCCCAGGTCCCATTGTCGGTGTGGGATTTCATTTCTGCCTCCATGGCTTCATGCCACCGGTTGCTGTCGTCACGCTGCATTGCTTCCGCAAACGTTTGCGGCTCATCGAGAAATACCTGAGATGGGGAAATGCTTTGAGGGACGGCACTGAAGCTCAACTGAAAATCATTGTACTTGCCTGGGATACGGCGCTCCCTGCCACTGCGCCTTACCACACATTGGGGGTCCTCTGGTTGTGGAGGGAGCGCAATTTGTGATGGGTCCGACAGCACTTCGCCGCCAGTTTCATTCGCTGGTAATGGTTCTGCTACGGTAACTTCTCCGCCTTGCTCGGATTCCGGATCGGTGTCCACTGATGCCATCCGAAACTGTAGCATCTCTGGTTCGGGAGCTTCCAGTCGTTCTTCGCTGCTGCCTTCGTTCAGGAACACAACGTCCCGACTCACATACACCTTCCTGGATTTCGGATTGTAGACTCGATAGCCTTTCGTTCCCGCTGCGTATCCGACAAAGATGCCTTGCTCCGATTTCGGATCCCATTTCTTCCTTCTTACCTTCGGTATGTGCGTCATCACTCTCGTACCGAAAACGTGCAGATAGGATAGGTCCGGCTTCTTTCCGCTGAACTTTTCTTCCGGAGTCACTTGAAGACCTTTCGTTGGTGAACGGTTCACGAGGTAGCACGCTGTTCCAACCGCTTCGGCCCAAAACGATTTGTCCAATCCTGCATCAAATAGTAGGCAACGAGCACGTTCCACAAGGGTCCGGTTCATCCGTTCTGCCAGACCATTTTGCTCCGGATTATGCGGCACACTGGTTTCGTGTCGGATTCCACATTGCCGCAAATATCGCTCCATGTCATGATTCACGTACTCCGTCCCGTTGTCACTTCTCAATCGCTTCACTCGCCTACCTGTTTGGGTCTCCGCATACGCTTGAAAATCTTTGAAGCATTCCAGCACTTCCGTCTTCGATCGAATGAAGTAGATGAAGCACTTCCTGCTGCAATCGTCGACGAAGGTAAGGAAGTACTTGCTGCCTCCTACGGAAGTCGTTTCCATGGGACCACACAGATCACTGTGGACGAGATCCAACACCTCTGCTGCTCTGGCCCCTTTGAATTTGAACGGTTGACGTTGATGCTTCCCTTCCAAGCACGGAATGCACGTCGGCATATCGGATTCGTCGAATTGCACACCACAGACCATACTGCGAAGTTGCTTCAAACTGTGTGCATTCAAGTGTCCCATGCGGCGATGCCATAATCCGATGTCCTCCCTGGGCGTCGCGATGCACGATACATTTCTTCCGGTTTGGCGGAGACGATATAGTCCGCCTTGCTGATCTCCAACAGCCACAATCCGACCGGTCTGGTCGAAAACTTCACACACGTCCTTGGAAAACACCACCTGATGACCACGACTGCAGATCTTGTGCACGGATAAATGATTCATCGCCAGTTCCGGAATGCACAGCACTTCCGAAACATCGAGCACTTCGGTTGCATCACCCAAGTCGGCTTTGATTACCACGTTACCCCTAGCAACGACTGGTGTCTCCATGTTGTTTGCAACTATGACACTATCACTCACCTCTTCTGCTTCTTTCAGGATTGCTTTTTCGCGACACATGTGGGACGACGTGCCGGAATCGAAAATCCACTCACCCGGACTTTCACGACGATGTTGGACCATGAACGCCGAGTGTCTGTCGAACTTCTTCGGTGCTTCTTGCCCGCCTCTGCGGTGTCCTCGTGGTTCCATTTTGCCTTCTCGCTGGCATTCTGAAGCGTAATGACCCGGCTGGTTACACCGGAAACACTTCACGTTACTCTTGTTCGGTTTTGCTGGCTTTGGCTTCGCTCCGGGTTGGCCATAGAATGCCCGTCCAGACTCGCTTCCAGAGCCGTCAGGCCACTTCACGTCCTGGAGAATCTTCGCCCGTATCGTGTCCGCCCGCATCTGGATCCCTGATGCTTCCAGACCCATGATCATGGGCTCATACTGTTTCGGCAAGCCCATCAGCAGAATGCTGGACATCCACCGATCGTTCACCTCGAAGCCAATCTGCGACAGTTTGTGCCTGGTGGACATCAGCTGGTTGACGTAGTCCTCCACCGTAGCACAATCCACTAACTTTACTCCGGTCAGTTGCCGAAGTAGTCCAAATTCCCGGATGTATCCGCTGTCCTGGAATGCAGCCTTCAAACTGTCCCATGCTTCCTTGGCCGTTGCAGCGTTCTGGACAAGGCTGTAGTTCGTCGGATCGATGCTCAAACAAATGGTTGCAAGCGCACGCTCCGAAAGCTCTTCCGTCGGGTTATCCGTCCTGATGGCCGCCCACGTACCTTCTCGGATCATCACCATTTTGATTGCGAAGGACCAGGAGCTGTAGTTTTCCTGCCCTCGTAACCGCTCCGTCAATGGCAACGATAGGCTTCCTCCCGCTGGTAGGATTCTTGAATTCGTCGCCACCGGTGCTCCTCCAACGGAATCCGCTTGCTGGCTTCCTGCTCCTGCTGTTCCGGCCGGACCTCCGGCGCCTGGAAGTGCTTCTGAGCTGCTACCATTCATGCTTCGTGTTGGAGTTCTCTGGAGCGACATCAATTTTCTTCTAGTATAAAAATCTTGAAATTTTCAGTTCTTCACATCGGCGAAAAATTTTCTTCAATTGTTTGTCCGTTGCTATGGTGCCACAGGCCCATAACCTGAAGGAAAACACGTGTGGTTGCAACGGAATGACAAACTAGAATGATTTATTAAACTTAAATAATTCAAGAGTTACTATGACCAACAGAAAGGGTCTTATGTACCAGCTTTTTATACACTGTTAATTTTAATTAACGGTGATAGATTTTGGAGCTTATTATTGGTCGTTACAAGTTAACCTTTGAGATCAGGGTCGTGCAATTTCGAAAGGAAAACATGACGTACGACAGCTGTAGCAAATCGTTTCCCATACGAACGGACTGCTGTGATGCTTCATCTCTCACCCAGCAGCACACTCGTTCGCTGCTGCTTCAGAAACAAGTGTGTATGAAACATGAAATGATACACTTGGATTTTCGTTTCATTTATGAGTCATTGAAATACTTCAACATGCTGAAAACACTATTTAAACGCTTCATCTTTAAAATTTGTTGTAAGGAGTTAATACTGACGCATTTCAATACTTGTAGTAGGAGAGTTTTTAAGATCTTGGAAGAAACAGTTCTGAGTTTTTTTATTCAACATCATGAGCATAGTGAATGAACATTATGAGAGGCTGATGTATTATTACCCAAGTAACCATTAAGCAGTAAAAATGACATTAAGTCAGCTCTATAGTCGAATGTAGAACCTGGCTAACAGAGCTAATTGGTTCTATATCCTCTTATAGAGCTGCTCAAAAGCCACTTTTGGCGAATTATTCGGCTGATATACGGCCAACTTTGAAATATCGTACCAAGTCTCTGGAGCAAAAGTTGTCAAAAGTGAGACAAAGAAAAAAGAAAAAAAAAATGTTTATCTTCTGTTCTTTTCTAACTTCCTTTGCTTCCATTAAAGTTGCTTTTTTGCTACTTCATCCAGATTCTAGCTGTTGTCCTCCGAGTTCCTGATCAAGTCCAAATCCGTTGCCTTTCTCATCTGCTCCACCAATGCACCATGGGAATGGTGTGATCAAACTAGTATTTAAACCATGAAAAACAAAATAGTTTGGGCATTTCAAGGAAAATTTTGAAAATTGAAAATGATATGGGATGAGAATGATTTAGTGGTAAGGTTGGTGGTGACGAACACAGGAATTGATGCAGGAGAAGCAATGTTTATATAAATGATCGGGAAACGTTTCACAAGAAGAGGGAAACGAGCTGGAGTTTGTCTTGATTGAAAAAAATGGAATAATCAAGATAACCAAATTCCATTATCTATTTAACAACACCATTCCGATAAACATGCCAACAACAAAAATAATCCCGTTTCGTCAATCCCGTCCGACATGGATGTTTAAAATGTATTGATCATGACCGACTCGAGTCTGTTTTGGTCGAAATCTATTTTGATTGATATAAACGTCATGTGCTCCAAGCCCTGTGACAGCACTGACAAACTTCTTTACAGCTTGTAGGCTTTATATAGGCTTACAGGGCTTAATTCAGTTCTTACTGGTTATAGTGCCTATAAGCATTAGGAATGCTTATATAGAGCTACTTAGCACTGAAAAGCTGTTTAATGGCCGTTATAATGCTCAGAACAGTGCTTAGTGGTTACCTGGGTATTTTTGTGGTTAGGAAAGCCCTAAATTTAAGAGCAAATTGTACAAAGACAATTATAACTAGTAGACATTTGCTATTGTTTTCAGAACGATTGGAAAGGTTGTTCTTTTCGTAGGCTTGTTCGCGCAGAAATTCACAAGAAAACTAAATATCTTGACAATGCCTGTTAGAAGAAAAGGGATTTCCACGAAATAGTCTATTTTATTTATAAAAAATATCTTCTTCAGCATATAGGACAACTTGACGACTATTTTGGGCCAGGGTGTGAATGTCCTAATAAACCAACACCATACACGGACCGTAATGTAGACGGTTCAACAATACCGCATACTGTTCGAATTGTATTCGAATGTGGGGTTATGCACGTCTTATAGTTATCGTTTATGCGGGTGGTTATAAACAACAGATAATAATGACGGTTATATACAGGGTGTTTGTTTCCGGAGTGCAGATATTTTTAGGGTGAATAGGTCTCCATGAGTTATGAAAAAGTGCCCAGGGAATATGGGGTCGGAAATCACTGCTAAGTGAGTTAATCACATTTTAAGTTTTTTAATTTAGCTCATCTTTGAAACCCTCTATCTACTAAACTATCAGTCGTACCATCAATGTCAACGCTCGAATTGAAAGCTAATGACTTCTACTATCTTAGCCTCTTGGACGTGAACTTTGTAAAATTAGTCTAAAAGGCTTAAATTTTCAAAACATTGGAAAACATGTCGAAAAAAACAGCTCTTTTTCAGACATTTTTGATGATTTTAATATGAAAACAAATTTTCTGTTAAAAAAGTTCTTCTACAAAACACGCACGAACTTGTTCTCTAAAAATGTTTCTTTGACAGCAAAACTCTATCTTTTGTAGATTAGCTAGAAAATGATTTTGAAAATATCGCTCCAAATTGCATCAACACCATGCCAAAATAATGGTCATCACCCCATCCGTTCGTGCGTTCGTGTGATGTTGCTCTACGGTATGAGGACGACGGCAGCTGCTGGTGCTGCCGTCGCGAACAGAGAACGAGTTCGCTCTTTGTCGCGTTGTATCCCCGCCTGTGGAAGATTTCGAGGCGGAGTGTGGCTTCTGTGCCATATTCAGTTTGACGCGCACTATACACTTGTTTTGGACGGAGCGAATGCGCTGACAAAAGTGTATTTACAAGAGCATCCCTTTAAATCCTTCGCACTCGTAGCTCTGCTGCGGTGCTGTTCAGATGGGGAGGTCTATGCGTGCGGGAATTTTGAGCATGCACTAGAGAATGCACTTATTAAATGCATTTTCAAATGTACTAAATGTATTATGTGTAGCGTTATTCTTCTTCTTATTACTGGTATAACATCCCCAATGGAACAGAGCCTGTTTCTCAGCTCAGCTGATAAACATGCAGTAAAAATTTGCGGGATTTCATGGTTAATAATGCTCATAAGAAATCTGGGAAATAAATTAATCATTTTAGAAGAAGTTGTTGGTTTTTAGAGAACGTTGGGGATTTTTAGGAAATATTGAGGTCGTCCTAAGAAATTATGCTTTTGTGAAGTCTAAGCATTAAGTTGGACATTTTAGGAATAGTTGGGGATTTTTAGAAAACATTGGGGATTTTTAGGGAACAATGGGGATTTTTAGGAGATATTGAGGATGTTAAAGGAAACTTAGCAATCATGAGGGTCTTCATGAGGAATGACGCCTTTGTGAAGTCTAAGCATTAAGTTGGACATTTTAGGAGAAGTTGGGGATTTTTAGGGAACATTGAGGATTTTTTGGGAACAATGGGGATTTTTAGGAGATATTGAGGATGTTAAAGGAAACTTAGGAATCATGAGGGTCTTCATGGGAAATGACGCCTTTGTGAAGTCTAAGCATTAAGTTGGACATTTTAGGAGAAGTTGGGGATTTGTAGGAAACATTGGGGATTTTTAGGAGATATTGAGGATGTTAAAGGAAACATGGGAATCATGAGGGTCTTCATGGGAAATGACGCCTTTGTGAAGTCAAAGCATTAAGTTGGACATTTTAGAAGAAGTTGTTGGTTTTTAGAGAACGTTGGGGATTTTTAGGAAATATTGAGGTCGTCATAAGAAATTATGCTTTTGTGAAGTCTAAGCATTTTGTTGAACATTTTAGGAATAGTTGGGGATTTTAAGAAAACATTGGGGATTTTTAGGGAACATTGGGGATTTTTAGGGAACAATGGGGATTTTTAGGAGATATTGAGGATGTTAAAGGAAACTTAGGAATCATGAGGGTCTTCATGGGAAATAACGCCTTTGTGAAGTCTAAGCATTAAGTTGGACATTTTAGGAGAAGTTGGGGATTTTTGGGGAACATTGAGGATTTTTTGGAGATATTGAGGATGTTAAAGGAAACTTAGGAATCATGAGGGTCTTCATGAGGAATGACGCCTTTGTGAAGTCTAAGCATTAAGTTGTACATTTTAGGAGAAGTTGGGGATTTTTAGGGAACATTGAGGATTTTTAGGAGATATTGAGGATGTTAAAGGAAACTTAGGAATCATGAGGGTCTTCATGAGGAATGACGCCTTTGTGAAGTCTAAGAATTAAGTTGGACATTTTAGGAGAAGTTGGGGATTTTTAGGGAACATTGGGGATTTTTTGGGAACAATGGGGATTTTTAGGAGATATTGAGGATGTTAAAGGAAACTTAGGAATCATGAGGGTCTTCATGGGAAATGACGCCTTTGTGAAGTCTAAGCATTAAGTTGGACATTTTAGAAGAAGTTGTTGGTTTTCAGAGAACGTTGGGGATTTTTAGGAAATATTGAGGTCGTCATAAGAAATTATGCTTTTGTGAAGTCTAAGCATTAAGTTGAACATTTTAGGAATAGTTGGGGATTTTAAGAAAACATTGGGGATTTTTAGGGAACATTGGGGATTTTTAGGGAACAATGGGGATTTTTAGGAGATATTGAGGATGTTAAAGGAAACTTAGGAATCATGAGGGTCTTCATGGGAAATGACGCCTTTGTGAAGTCTAAGCATTAAGTTGGACATTTTAGGAGAAGTTGGGGATTTTTAGGGAACATTGGGGATTTTTAGGAGATATTGAGGATGTTAAAGGAAACATGGGAATCATGAGGGTCTTCATGGGAAATGACGCCTTTGTGAAGTATAAGCATTAAGTTGGACATTTTAGGAATAGTTGGGGATTTTTAGAAAACATTGGGGATTTTTAGGGAACATTGGGGATTTTTAGGGAACAATGGGGATTTTTAGGAGATATTGAGGATGTTAAAGGAAACTTAGGAATCATGAGGGTCTTCATGGGAAATGACGCCTTTGTGAAGTCTAAGCATTAAGTTGGACATTTTAGGAGAAGTTGGGGATTTTTAGGGAACATTGGGGATTTTTAGGAGATATTGAGGATGTTAACCCTAAAAGGGATACCTGGGGTCCATTGGACCCCAGGCGCCTTTCAGAGCTCGTCTATGATGGAACACACTCAGCGAGGTGACGAAACTGAGGCCATGAAGGTATCCCTTTTAGGGTTAAAGGAAACTTAGGAATCATGAGGGTCTTCATGGGAAATGACGCCTTTGTGAAGTCTAAGCATTAAGTTGGACATTTTAGAAGAAGTTGTTGGTTTTTAGAGAACGTTGGGGATTTTTAGGAAATATTGAGGTCGTCATAAGAAATTATGCTTTTGTGAAGTCTAAGCATTAAGTTGAACATTTTAGGAATAGTTGGGGATTTTAAGAAAACATTGGGGATTTTTAGGGAACATTGGGGATTTTTAGGGAACAATGGGGATTTTTAGGAGATATTGAGGATGTTAAAGGAAACTTAGGAATCATGAGGGTCTTCATGGGAAATGACGCCTTTGTGAAGTCTAAGCATTAAGTTGGACATTTTAGGAGAAGTTGGGGATTTTTAGGGAACATTGAGGATTTTTAGGAGAAATTGAGGATGTTAAAGGAAACTTAGGAATCATGAGGGTCTTCATGAGGAATGACGCCTTTGTGAAGTCTAAGCATTAAGTTGGACATTTTAGGAGAAGTTGGGGATTTTTAGGGAACATTGGGGATTTTTAGGAGATATTGAGGATGTTAAAGGAAACTTAGGAATCATGAGGGTCTTCATGGGAAATAACGCCTTTGTGAAGTCTAAGCATTAAGTTGGACATTTTAGGAGAAGTTGGGGATTTTTGGGGAACATTGAGGATTTTTTGGAGATATTGAGGATGTTAAAGGAAACTTAGGAATCATGAGGGTCTTCATGAGGAATGACGCATTTGTGAAGTCTAAGCATTAAGTTGTACATTTTAGGAGAAGTTGGGGATTTTTAGGGAACATTGGGGATTTTTAGGAGATATTGAGGATGTTAAAGGAAACTTAGGAATCATGAGGGTCTTCATGAGGAATGACGCCTTTGTGAAGTCTAAGAATTAAGTTGGACATTTTAGGAGAAGTTGGGGATTTTTAGGGAACATTGGGGATTTTTTGGGAACAATGGGGATTTTTAGGAGATATTGAGGATGTTAAAGGAAACTTAGGAATCATGAGGGTCTTCATGGGAAATGACGCCTTTGTGAAGTCTAAGCATTAAGTTGGACATTTTAGGAGAAGTTGGGGATTTTTAGGGAACATTGGGGATTTTTAGGAGATATTGAGGATGTTAAAGGAAACTTAGGAATCATGAGGGTCTTCATGGGAGATAACGCCTTTGTGAAGTCTAAGCATTAAGTTGTACATTTTAGGAGAAGTTGGGGATTTTTGGGGAACATTGAGGATTTTTTGGAGATATTGAGGATGTTAAAGGAAACTTAGGAATCATGAGGGTCTTCATGAGGAATGACGCCTTTGTGAAGTCTAAGCATTAAGTTGTACATTTTAGGAGAAGTTGGGGATTTTTAGGGAACATTGAGGATTTTTAGGAGATATTGAGGATGTTAAAGGAAACTTAGGAATCATGAGGGTCTTCATGAGGAATGACGCCTTTGTGAAGTCTAAGAATTAAGTTGGACATTTTAGGAGAAGTTGGGGATTTTTAGGGAACATTGGGGATTTTTAGGGAACAATGGGGATTTTTAGGAGATATTGAGGATGTTAAAGGAAACTTAGGAATCATGAGGGTCTTCATGGGAAATGACGCCTTTGTGAAGTCTAAGCATTAAGTTGGACATTTTAGGAGAAGTTGGGGATTTTTGGGAACATTGGGGATTTTTAGGGAACAATGGGGATTTTTAGGAGATATTGAGGATGTTAAAGGAAACTTAGGAATCATGAGGGTCTTCATGGGAAATGACGCCTTTGTGAAGTCTAAGCATTAAGTTGGACATTTTAGGAGAAGTTGGGGATTTTGAGGGAACATTGGGGATTTTTAGGAGATATTGAGGATTTTTAGGGAACAATGGGGATTTTTAGGAGATGAGAGCGCAGTAGGCGTAGCCGCGTGCAGACGTGTTTTGTTTTGCTCGTCGCGTTTCTTTCGCGTTCGCCAATTTTTTTTTTGTGATTCTGCTGACGGTTTGGCCGGTGCTACGCCATCCGGATAGTTTCCGCGTGTGAAAGAATGCTTGTTCTGCGAGAATTTCAATAGAATCATCGTTTCCAAATGACTAGTCGTGTGACTAGTGCGATTGCGGGGGGTATCAAAGATTGTGCGTGTTTGAATGCCGCTGCTAAAGTAGTTCGGGTTCGGAAACGGTGCTGAAATTCGTTTCCAGAGTGTAGGAATGTGCCGTCAATTTCGCGTTTTCACGTAGAACGGTCAATGGCGCTACGCCTTCCAGTAGTTTTTCATTGTAAAGTCCGTATGACTGCAGTTTTGTTCCGTGTTTTTTTTACGTATGCGGCTATTAAACTACCGCCATGCCATCAGTGATTCGCGAGGGATTAGAGAATCATCCCGTGTGGCTCAACATTCATAATTTCGTGAGAGCTAAAGTGACGTGTGTTCAAATGATGACTGACTGCAAGCGCAACGGTGGCGAAACGAAGAGGAAGCCTGACTGCACAATGAAGACGTTGCCTTGGTGATGGCAGCGCTACCTTGGATTGGATGGATTCCGGTGAGAATGTTCCGATTACTTTTACTACAACAAATGAACTAAATACGCGCCAGTTTCAAAGATTCTCTTTGAATCAGGAAGTGTGTTTGCATTATCATTATCCAAATGATAACGGTAATGTACACATGCGGGGCTTATTGTAAGTGAAAGTGACTTCTGAATGGACGTGTCTCTCCAGCCATTCTGAAATGGGTCTCTGAATCTGCAATAGAGCTATCACCTTCTAACTCCCGGACTAAAGCTTTTTGCAAAAGCATCAAAATGATATTGCAGAAAACTTTCTTCCATAATACCACTGCCGGACAGTGGGGGTTAGTTGGATCACACACACACACACACACACACACACACACAATGGGGATTTTTAGGAGACATTGAGAATGTTAAAGGAAACTTAGGAATCATGAGGGTCTTCATGGGAAATGACGCCTTTGTGAAGTCTAAGCATTAAGTTGGACATTTTAGGAGAAGTTGGGGATTTTTAGGGAACATTGGGGATTTTTAGGGAACAATGGGGATTTTTAAGGAGATATTGAGGATGTTAAAGGAAACTTAGGAATCATGAGGGTCTTCATGGGAAATGACGCCTTTGTGAAGTCCAAGCATTAAGTTGGACATTTTAGAAGAAGTTGTTGGTTTTTAGAGAACGTTGGGGATTTTTAGGAAATATTGAGGTCGTCATAAGAAATTATGCTTTTGTGAAGTCTAAGCATTAAGTTGGACATTTTAGGAATAGATTTTTAGAAAACATTGGGGATTTTTAGGGAACATTGGGGATTTTTAGGGAACAATGGGGATTTTTAGGAGATATTGAGGATGTTAAAGGAAACATAGGAATCATGAGGGTCTTCATGGGAAATGACGCCTTTGTGAAGTCTAAGCATAAAAGCACTGCCGATCAGTGGGAGATGGATTGTACACACACACACACACACAACATTGGGGATTTTAGAAGATATTGGGAGGTCAAAAGCAAGCAAGGAATCATGAGAGTCTTCATGGACAATAATGTCTTTTTGAAATCTAAGCATTAAGTTGGATATTTTAGGAGAAGCTGGGGATTTCTATAGAACGTTGGGGTTTTTTAGGAGATATTTAGGATGTTAAAGGAAACATAGGAATCATGAGGGTTTTCATGGGAAATGATGCTTTTGTGAAGTCTAAGCATTAAGTTAGACATTTTAGGAGAAGTCGGGGATTTTTATGGAACGTTGGGGATTTTTAAGAGATATTGAGGATGTTAAAGGAAACTTAGGAATCATGAGGGTCGTCATGGGAAATGATGTCTTAGTGAAGTCTAAGCATTAAGTAGGACATTTTAGGAGAAGTTGGGGATTTTTAAGAGATATCGAGGATGTTAGAAGAAACATGGGAAATTATGCCTTTGTGAAGTCTAAGCATTAAGTTGGACATTTAAGGAGAAGTTTTGGATTTTAAGGGAACATTTGGGATTTTAGAAGATATTGGGAGGTCAAAAGCAAGCAAGGAATCATGAGAGTCTTCATGGACAATAATGTGTTTTTGAAATTTAAGGACATTTTTGGAGAAGTTGAGATTTTTAGGGAACGTTGGGAGTTTTTAGAGAACGTTGAGGATTTTATGGAGACATTAAGGATGTTAAAAGAAACTTAGAAATTATGAAGGTTGCCATGGGAAATGATGCTCTTGGGAAATCAAAACATTAAGTTGGACATTTTGAAAGAAGTTGGGGATTTTTAGGGAACTTTGGGAATTTTCAGAGAACGTTCTCTGAAAATCATTGACTTTGCCTAAAATGTTCAACTTAATGCGTAGATTTCACAAAGACATCATTTCCCATGAAGACCCTCATGATTCCTAGCTTGCCTTTGACCTCTCAATATCTCCTAAAATCCCCAACGTTCCCTAAAATCCCAAACTTTTCCAAAAAATCCCCAACGTTCTCTAAAAATCCCCAACTTCTCCTAAAATGTCCAACTTAATAATGCTAAGACTTCACAAAGGCATAATTTCCCATGGAGACCCTCATGATTTTTAACTTGTCTTTTACCTCCCAATATCTCCTTAAATCCACAACGTTCCCTAAAATCCCAAACCTTTGGGGCTGTTCATAAACCACGTAAACCAAAATTTGGTCATCTCAGACCCCCCCCCCTCCCCCCTCGTAGACTTTTGTCCATACAAAAAATTTGAAATTTGTATGGAGCGTAGACTTTGACCAGACCCCCCCCCTCCCCCCAAAAAGTCTACGTGGTTTATGAATGGCACCTTTCTAAACAATCCCCAACATTCTCTCAAAATCCCCAACGTTCCCTAAAAATCCCCAACTTCGCCAAAATTTCCAACTCAAAGCTTAGATTTCCCAGAAGCATCGTTTCCCATGAAGACCCTCATGATTCCTAAGTTTCCTTTAACATCCTCAATATCTCCCATAAATCCCCAACGTTCCCGTAATCTCCCAAACCTTTCCAAAAAAATCCACAACGTTCCCTAAAAATCCCCAACTTCTCCTAAAATGTATATTTTAATGCTTAGACTTCACAAAGGCATAATTTCCCATGCAGACCCTCATGATTCCTAAGTTCCCTTTAACATCCCCAATGTCTACTAAAAATCTTCAACGTTCTCTAAAAATCCCAACTTCTCCTAAAATGTCCAATTTAATGCCTAGATTTCACAAAGGCGTAATTTCCCATGAAGACCCTCATGATTCCCATGTTTCCTTTAACATCCTAAATATCTCCTAAAAATCCCCAATATTCCCTAAAAATCCCCGACTTCTCCTAAAATGTCCAACTTAATGCTTAGACTTCACAAAGGCGTCATTTCCCATGAAGACCCTCATGATTCCTAAGTTTCCTTTAACATCCTCAATATCTCCTAAAAATCCCCATTGTTCCCTAAAAATCCCCGACTTCTCCTAAAATGTCCAACTTAATGCTTAGATTTCAAAAAGACATTATTTTCCATGAAGAATCTCATGATTCCTTGCTTGCTTTTGACCTCCCAATACATATCTTTTAAAATCCCCAACGTTCCTTTAAAATCCAAAACTTCTCCTAAGATGTCCAACTTAATGCTTGGACTTCACAAAGGCATAATTTCCCATGAAGATCCTCATGATTCCTATGTTTCCTTTAACATCCTCAATATCTCCTAAAAATCCCCAAGTTCTCCTAAAATGTCCAACTTAATGCTTAGACTTCACAAAGGCGTAATTTCCCATGAAGACCCTCATGTTTCCTAAGTTTCCTTTAACATCCTCAATTAAAAATCCTCAAACATCCCCAACTTCTCCTAAAATGTCCAACTTAATGCTTAGACTTCACAAAGGCGTCATTTCCCATGAAGACCTTTATGATTTCTAAGTTTCCTTTAACATCCTCAATATCTCCTAGAAATCCCCAATGTTTTCTAAAAATCCCCGAGTTCTCCTAAAATGTCCAACTTAATGCTTAGACTTCACAAAGGCGTAATTTCCCATGAAGACTCTCATGATTCCTAAGTTTCCTTTAACATCCTCAATATCTCCTAAAACTCCTCAATGTTAACTAAAAATTCCCAACTTCTCCTAAAATGTCCAACTTAATGCTTAGACTTCACAAAGGCGTAATTTCCCATGAAGACCCTCATGATTCCTAAGTTTCCTTTAACATCCTCAATATCTCCTAAAAATCCTCAATGTTCCCTAAAAATCCCCAACTTCTCCTAAAATGTCCAACTTAATGCTTAGACTTCACAAAGGCGTAATTTCCCATGAAGACCCTCATGATTCCTAAGTTTCCTTTAACATCCTCAATGTCTCCTAAAAATCCCCAACTTCTCCTAAAATGTCCAACTTAATGCTTAGACTTCACAAAGGCGTCATTTCCCATGAAGACCCTCATGATTCCCATGTTTCCTTTAACATCCTCAATATCTCCTAAAAATCCTCAATGTTCCCTAAAAATCCCCAACTTCTCCTAAAATGTCCAACTCAATGCTTAGACTTCACAAAGGCGTCATTTCCCATGAAGACTCTCATGATTCCTAAGTTTCCTTTAACATCCTCAATATCTCCTAAAAATCCCCAATGTTCCCTAAAAATCCCCAATGTTTTCTAAAAATCCCCAACTATTCCTTAAATGTCCAACTTAATGTTTAGACTTCACAAAAGCATCATTTCCCATGAAGACCCTCATGATTCCTAAGTTTCCTTTAACATCCTCAATATCACCTAAAAATCCCCAATGTTCCCTAAAAATCCCCAACTTCTCCTAAAATGTCCAACTTAATTCTTAGACTTCACAAAGGCGTCATTTCCCATGAAGACCCTCATGATTCCTAAGTTTCCTTTAACATCCTCAATATCTCCTAAAAATCCCCAATGTTCCCTACAAATCCCCAACTTCTCCTAAAATGTCCAACTTAATGCTTAGACTTCACAAAGGCGTCATTTCCCATGAAGACCCTCATGATTCCTAAGTTTCCTTTAACATCCTCAATATCTCCTAAAAATCCCCATTGTTCCCTAAAAATCCCCAATGTTCCCTAAAAATCCCCAATGTTTTCTAAAAATCCCCAACTATTCCTAAAATGTCCAACTTAATGCTTAGACTTCACAAAGGCGTCATTTCCCATGAAGACCCTCATGATTCCCATGTTTCCTTTAACATCCTCAATATCTCCTAAAAATCCCCAATGTTCCCTAAAAATCCCCAACTTCTCCTAAAATGTCCAACTTAATGCTTAGACTTCACAAAGGCGTCATTTCCCATGAAGACCCTCATGATTCCTAAGTTTTCTTTTAACATCCTCAATATCTCCTAAAAATCCCCATTGTTCCCTAAAAATCCCCAATGTTCCCTAAAAATCCCCAATGTTTTCTTAAAATCCCCAACTATTCCTAAAATGTTCAACTTAATGCTTAGACTTCACAAAAGCATAATTTCTTATGACGACCTCAATATTTCCTAAAAATCCCCAACGTTCTCTAAAAACCAACAACTTCTTCTAAAATGTCCAACTTAATGCTTAGACTTCACAAAGGCGTCATTTCCCATGAAGACCCTCATGATTCCTAAGTTTCCTTTAACATCCTCAATATCTCCTAAAAATCCCCATTGTTCCCAAAAAATCCCCAATGTTCCCTAAAAATCCCCAACTTCTCCTAAAATGTCCAACTTAATTCTTAGACTTCACAAAGGCGTCATTCCTCATGAAGACCCTCATGATTCCTAAGTTTCCTTTAACATCCTCAATATCTCCTAAAAATCCTCAATGTTCCCTAAAAATCCCCAACTTCTCCTAAAATGTACAACTTAATGCTTAGACTTCACAAAGGCGTCATTCCTCATGAAGACCCTCATGATTCCTAAGTTTCCTTTAACATCCTCAATATCTCCAAAAAATCCCCATTGTTCCCAAAAAATCCCCAGTGTTCCCTAAAAATCCCCAACTTCTCCTAAAATGTCCAACTTAATCCTTAGACTTCACAAAGGCGTCATTCCTCATGAAGACCCTCATGATTCCTAAGTTTCCTTTAACATCCTCAATATCTCCTAAAAATCCCCATTGTTCCCTAAAAATCCCCAATGTTTTCTAAAAATCCCCAACTATTCCTAAAATGTCCAACTTAATGCTTAGACTTCACAAAAGCATAATTTCTTAGGACGACCTCAATATTTCCTAAAAATCCCCAACGTTCTCTAAAAACCAACAACTTCTTCTAAAATGATTAATTTATTTCCCAGATTTCTTATGAGCATTATTAACCATGAAATCCCGCAAATTTTTGCTGCATGTTTATCAGCTGAGCTGAGAAACAGGCTCTGTTCCATTGGGGATGTTATACCAGTAATAAGAAGAAGAATAACGCTACACATAATACATTTAGTACATTTGAAAATGCATTTAATAAGTGCATTCTCTAGTGCATGCTCAAAATTCCCGCACGCATAGACCTCCCCATCTGAACAGCACCGCAGCAGAGCTACGAGTGCGAAGGATTTAAAGGGATGCTCTTGTAAATACACTTTTGTCAGCGCATTCGCTCCGTCCAAAACAAGTGTATAATGCGCGTCAAACTGAATATGGCACAGAAGCCACACTCCGCCTCGAAATCTTCCACAGGCGGGGATACAACGCGACAAAGAGCGAACTCGTTCTCTGTTCGCGACGGCAGCACCAGCAGCTGCCGTCGTCCTCATACCGTAGAGCAACATCACACGAACGCACGAACGGATGGGGTGATGACCATTATTTTGGCATGGTGTTGATGCAATTTGGAGCGATATTTTCAAAATCATTTTCTAGCTAATCTACAAAAGATAGAGTTTTGCTGTCAAAGAAACATTTTTAGAGAACAAGTTCGTGCGTGTTTTGTAGAAGAACTTTTTTAACAGAAAATTTGTTTTCATATTAAAATCATCAAAAATATCTGAAAAAGAGCTGTTTTTTTCGACATGTTTTCCAATGTTTTGAAAATTTAAGCCTTTTAGACTAATTTTACAAAGTTCACGTCCAAGAGGCTAAGATAGTAGAAGTCATTAGCTTTCAATTCGAGCGTTGACATTGATGGTACGACTGATAGTTTAGTAGATAGAGGGTTTCAAAGATGAGCTAAATTAAAAAACTTAAAATGTGATTAACTCACTTAGCAGTGATTTCCGACCCCATGTTCCTTGGGCACTTTTTCATAACTCATGGAGACCTATTCACCCTAAAAATATCTGCACTCCGGAAACAAACACCCTGTATATTTATATAGATTGACATAGGTTTGCATATGGAATTTACAAGATACGTTCTGTAATGTATAATAGTTTAAGGTGCTCGACTTAAGCCAAAACTGATAAAAAAAGAGTTATGTGTAGCTACTTCGCAGAATTGTATGCTACGGATTGATGATTTATGAATAAGTGGGGGTTTCTATGAAGAAGCAAAATTAATGCTATGAATGTAATGTATGTGAAATAGACGAGAGTATGACAGGCTTGAAGCAAGACACTGTGCAAACGGGAGAAACTCTTAGAAATTGTGAACAACTCTATGTGAAAAATTCCCATTGAATCTAATTGTTTTCCTTCAGCACATATAACACTTTGGTGCAGACGTGAGAAAAGTTGAGAAGTTGTAAATAATCCTGAGCAACACTTTGTACGCAGATTTTCCCCCGTGAGTCGTGATATCTGTCTTGCCCCTAGATGACAAGGCATCTCTTCTGTATGATCGGAGAGGACTCAGATAATAAATCTGTAGCTGGTTGTTACGTATGTGATTAATAGCGTGGGAGAATGTGTACCATATTCAGTGGTCGAATTCAAGAAAATCATACAATAAGAAAGATGTACTTGTTTAGACGAAAAGTTATTCTAAGCATTTCTTCATTTAAAGAAGGAAGGGGGTGTAGGGTTCGAACTAGCATGTACTTGCTGGGTTTACATTGAATGTGTAAAGAGTGGATTTTGGGTTGTCACTGATCAGCGTGTAGAGTGACAGGCGCCGGAGCGGAGGAAGGAACGGTGGCGGAGAAGTACGAGTAGCACCGGTGATAGGCAGACAAGAGGAAGTTATCGAGGCACCGGATTACCGGAGTGGACTGTGGCGAGTGTCCTCCCGGATGAGAACCCTACAAAAAGTGAGACAAAGAAAAAAGAAAAAGAAATTGTTTATTGTTATATTCGTGAGACGTAGCTCACGGAGACATTCTTTCATAAAGCTAAATGGACCGAGCATGTCTGTAGTCAAACTAGAACTAACTATATTTCTGTATTGAGGATACACTGGCTGGACGTATTCGAAGATACACTCATGAGAACCCAGACAGTTGGGTTCGGGCATTTTACCGATGAATCCTAGTCGTAACAACTCCTTCCCCCTTTAGATGTTATTTATTTAAAATAACTAGCTGGCTTTTGTTTAAATTATTTTCAAAATGTCTTAAGTTATGACAAACCGATTCAGAACGCTCCAAAAATATGAAACTTTACAAACATTGAAATTTGAACATTAAATGGATGAATTATCAACAATTTGGACTCATAACATTTAAACAATTAACATTGATCTATACATATACGCAAAACAACTGAATCTTATTCTCTAACAATTTCTTTTACAGTTGTACACTTCGCTTCTATCGCTCCAAACAGGGTGGCCACTCAGAGCGGCAAATAAAATTCCCGAGTTTTTCCCGGTTTTCCCGGTAGCTTTTTGAAGATTTTCCCGATTCTGAAATATGATACACAGTGAAAATTAAACGTAACCTGCCAAGAAAATATTAAGAGATTTAATATTGAATATTTTCAAATCTTCGGATTTAACAAAGTATTGATATGACCCTTGAAAAAAGTTTATAACTAATTTAGTAAACATTTAGCTAAATAAGTCGTGTGTTGTTTGATCTTTTTGTCTTGTATATAATGAGGGGCATTAAAGCTACAACAACTTCATTAGAGATTGGTTAAATTCGTAGATAACCAACTAGTACAAATTATGCAGTTATTAAAGAAAACAAAAATAAAGAGGATGATCCTGGGGGGTCGAAAGCCTTAGAGAAAGCACTATGAATAGGCTCAGTGTACCAGTTATGGCTATCCAGCAATTTACGAGCGCTAATGGCCGCCAAGATTAAGCTCGCTTTTTGGTAGGGATAAGCCGATCTGACGTTGGCTTGTGTCGTTTGACAGCTGATCGATAAGTTTTATGATCGATCTTATCGACCAGCTGTCAAACGACACAAGCCAAACGTCAGATCTCCTTATCGCTACCAGAAAGCGAGCATGATTGTGGCGGCCATCAGCGCTCGTAAATTGCTGGATAGTACCTCAAATTCGCCATAGTTGATTTTCAACCTTTAAAGATATAAATCAACAAGAAAAATTTCGTGAACAATAGATCACGATCACAAAAGATGATTGGTATCATTCAAACTTCACAATTTGGTCAAATTATGGTAGAAATGAATCATTTTCCTTAACTTTTCGGCCTCCTTGCACCCTATTTCGCCATAGTGTACCAGTTATGGCAAATCCCATAAGGAATGCATGTAAATAGTGCGAAGTGGAACCCAAATTAACAAATGTGTCCATAACTGGTACAGGGTTCCTATCATTGGCACACGCCGTAATAAATACTAAAAGTAGTTTTGGCTCCGGTTTCATATTTTTCCAGTAAAGTATGGAAACTAATCTTTCATTTGACTTATTGTTTACATTCGTCGGTCTTCTTCTTATTTTTGTAGAAATAGTTTTTCTTAGGTGGTGCGATAACTGGTACAGGCACCCTATAGGATTTGTTGTACGAATCTAATAATAGGTGGATTTCTTATAAGATTATATATTATATAACCAGTTATATAACCAGTTATATAACCAGATTCCATTATCTATTTAACAACACCATTCCGATAAACATTCCAACATGGATGTTTAAAATGTATTGATCATGACCGACTCGAGTCTGTTTTGGTCGAAATCTATTTTGATTGATATAAACGTCATGTGCTCCAAGCCCTGTGACAGCACTGACAAACTTCTTTACAGCTTGTAGGCTTTATATAGGCTTACAGGGCTTAATTTAGTTCTTACTGGTTATAGTGCCCATAAGCATTAGGAATGCTTATATAGAGCTATTTAGCACTGAAAAGCTGTTAAATGGCTGTTATAATGCTCGGAACAGTGCTTAGTGGTTACCTGGGACATTTATAGGGTTCTGACAAAATATGAAATGCAATCCAATATTGATTGCCAACTTTCAGACAATTTCGGGCAGCGGTCAAGTACTAGAGAGGTAAACCTTTCCCTGCCACGGACTTCAAGTTGTTAAGCTCAAGTATCGAACCCTGAAACGGAATGCCCGATTAGGATTAGTTTTCCTAGACAAAACCAAACAATGAACACAGCAACAAATACTGTGAACTAAAAGGCAAACTGCCAAATAAAATACAATTCCAGGATGACTGATGGACCCAAACCAATGCATGAAACCTCGTCATCCTGTGATCGGAAGATGTTATCCATCTGGATAACAGGGCAAATTCATGTTATGTGTCGTGTTGCGTCAATTTGTGATGTCTGTAAATTGTACATTTGTAAGGTTCTGTGTATCGTGAAGTGGTAATACTTTGTAAAAATTAATTTCTTTTATTTTTGTAACATGGCGCCCAACGTGGGGCCCTTGCATTTGTAGGGTTCCATGTTGTGTTTTGTAACATGGCGCCCAACTAAAAAACCCCGTGTATGCAAATGAAGGCTAGTTGGAAGGATTATAATGACAGTTTTAAGGCCATTTTATTTTTGTGGACAGTTAACCTCCATAAAAGTAAAGTTTAATTTAGGTTAGATTTATTCGTTACGTGATTTGGAGAGCAGTTTGGCTTTCGGGTAACAATCTATTTTTTTGAGTTAAGGTGTTTTCTGGGGACTTGTTAGTCCTGTTCACCGCTACGTTTCTGGAAAGCATTGTGGCTTTCGGGTAGCATAACTCGTTTTGGTTTTGTTTTGTGTTTAGGTTAAGTTATTTATCTTTATCGTAGTGTTAAGTTATGGCCTTAACACTATTGTTATGAAGGATATGAAGCATAAGGGAGCTGAATTTTTCGTGAATCGGTGAACGATTCACGAAAAATTCCTGCTCAAACGTTGGATTGTGTTACGGGTATAAATATTTGTTACAATTATAAGACAGAATAATTGTTAAATGTGCTATAAATATTATATTCGTACGTTCTTTGTGTTAAATGTTTCATTTTAAGTTGTAAATATTCCCCGAGTTTAATACACATTTATAGGGTTCAAAATATGAAATGCAATCCAATATTGATTGCCAACTTTCAGGCAATTTCGAGCAGCGGTCAAGTACTAGAGAGGTAAACCTTTCCCTGCCACGGACTTCAAGTTGTTAAGCTCAAGTATCGAACCCTGAAACGGAATGCCCGATTAGGATTAGTTTTCCTAGACAAAACCAAGCTATGAACACAGCAACAAATGCTGTGAACTAAAAGGCATACTGCCAACTAAAATACAATTCCAGGATGACTGATTGACCCAAACCAATAAATGAAACCTCGTCATCCTGTGATCGGAAGAGGTTATCCATCTGGATAACAGGGCACATTTATGTTATGTGTTGTGCTGTGTAAACTTGCGATGTTTTTTTTTGTTTATGCATTTGTAAGGTTCTATGTGTATCGTGAAAGTGTTAAATCCTTTGTAAATAATTTATTTTCTTTTATTTTTGTAACAAAATGGCATTAAGTCGGCTCTATAGTCGAATGTAGAACCTGGCTAAGAGAGCTAATTGGTTCTATATCCTCTTATAGAGCTGCTCAAAAGCCACTTTGGGCGAATTATTCGGCTGATATACGGCCAACTTTAAAATATCGTACCAAGTCTCTGGAGCGAAAGTTGTCAAAAGTGAGACAAAGAAAAAAGAAAAAAAAAATGTTTATCTCCTGTTCTTTTCTAACTTCCTTCGCTTCCATTGAAGTTGCTTTTTTGCTACTTCATCCAGATTCTAGCTGTTGTCCTCCGAGTTCCTGATCAAGTCCAAGTCCGTTGCCTTTCTCATCTGCTCCACCAATGCACCATAGGAATGGTGTGATCAAACTAGTATTTAAACCATGAAAAACAAAATAGTTTGGGCATTTCGAGGGTTGAAAATAATATGGGATGAGGATGATTCAGTGGTAAGGTTGGTAGTAACGAACGCAGGAATTGATGCAGGATAAGCAATGTTTATATAAATGGTCGGGAAAGTTTCACAAGAAGAGGGAAACGAGCTGGAGTTTGTCTTGATTGAAAAAAAATGGAATAATCAAGATAACCAAATTCCATTATCTATTTAACAACACCATTCCGATAAACATGCCAAAAATAATCCCGTTTCGTCAATCCTGTCCGACATGGATGTTTAAAATGTATTGAACATGACCGACTCGAGTCTGTTTTGGTCGAAATCTATTTTGATTGATATAAACGTCATGTGCTCCAAGCCCTGTGACAGCACTGACAAACTTCTTTACAGCTTGTAGGCTTTATATAGGCCAGCAAATTTCACTAGATACGCCAAAAAATGTTTCAGAAAAATTAATAAAATAGATGGAATCACTTGGGCGTCTGAAAGTTGAACTAGATTTGCCAAAGAAAATATTTGCTTTTTGGTCGGCTGCATTGGCGGAGGCAAAGGGGGGGCAAGGGGGGGCACTTGACCCCCCTAAATTTCCGTTTAAATACGCCAAAAAATGTTTCAGAAAAAATAATGAAATTTATATATAGAATCAATTTGGCGCCAGCAAATTTCACTAGATACGCCAAAAATGTTTCAGAAAAATAAACAAAATAAATAGAATCAATTTGGCGCCAGAAAATTTCACTAGATACGCCAAAAAATGTTTCAGAAAAATTAACAAAATAAATAGAATCAATTTGGCGCCAGCAAATTTCACTAGATACGCCAAAAAATGTTTCAGAAAAATTAACAAAACAAATAGAATCAATTTGGCGCCAGCAAATTTCACTAGATACGCCAAAAAATGTTTCAGAAAAATTAACAAAATAAATAGAATCAATTTGGCGCCAGCAAATTTCACTAGATACGCCAAAAATGTTTCAGAAAAATTTACAAAATAAATAGAATCAATTTGGCGCCAGCGAATTTCACTAGATACGCCAAAAAATGTTTCAGAAAAATTAACAAAATAAATAGAATCAATTTGGCGCCAGCAAATTTCACTAGATACGCCAAAAAATGTTTCAGAAAAATTAACAAAATAAATAGAATCAATTTGGCGCCAGCAAACTTCACTAGATACGCCAAAAATGTTTCAGAAAAATTAACAAAATAAATAGAATCAATTTGGCGCCATAAAATTTCACTAGATACGCTAAAAAATGTTTCAGAAAAATTAACAAAATAAATAGAATCAATTTGGCGCCAGCAAATTTCACTAGATACGCCAAAAATGTTTCAGAAAAATTAACAAAATAAATAGAATCAATTTGGCACCAGCAAATATCACTAGATACGCCAAAAAATGTTTCAGAAAAATTAACAAAATAAATAGAATCAATTTGGTGTAAGCAAATTTCACTAGATACGCCAAAAAATGTTTCAGAAAAATTAACAAAATAAATAGAATCAATTTGGCGCCAGCAAATTTCACTAGATACGCCAAAAAATGTTTCAGAAAAATTAACAAAATAAATAGAATCAATTTGGCGCCAGCAAATTTCACTAGATACGCCAAAAATGTTTCAGAAAAATTTACAAAATAAATAGAATCAATTTGGCGCCAGCGAATTTCACTAGATACGCCAAAAAATGTTTCAGAAAAATTAACAAAATAAATAGAATCAATTTGGCGCCAGCAAATTTCACTAGATACGCCAAAAAATGTTTCAGAAAAATTAACAAAATAAATAGAATCAATTTGGCGCCAGCAAACTTCACTAGATACGCCAAAAATGTTTCAGAAAAATTAACAAAATAAATAGAATCAATTTGGCGCCAGCAAATTTCACCCGATACGCCAAAAAATGTTTCAGAAAAATTAACAAAATAAATAGAATTAATTTGGCGCTAGCAACTAGAATCGTCAAAAAATGTTTCAGAAAAATTAACAAAATAAATTGAATCAATTTGGCGCCAGCAAATTTCACTAGATACGCCAAAAAATGTTCCAGAAAAATTAACAAAATAAATAGAATCAATTTGGCGCCAGCAAATTTCACTAGATACGCCAAAAAATGTTTCAGAAAAATTAACTAAATAAATAAAAACAAATTGGCGCCAGCAAATTTCACTAGATACGCCAAAAAATGTTTCAGAAAAATTAATAAAATAGATAGAATCACTTGGGCGTCTGGAAGTTGAACTAGATTTGCCAAAGTAGTTTTTCCAACTTAAAGAAAATATTTGCTTTTTGGTCGGCTGCATTGGTGGAAGCAAAGGGGGCAAGAGGGGGCACTTTACCCCCCTTACTCTAAATTTCCGTTTAAATACGCCAAAAAATGTTTCAGAAAAATAAATAAAATATATATGTAGAATCAATTTGGCGCCAGCAAATTTCACTAGATACGCCAAAAAGTGTTTCAGAAAAATTAACAAAATAAATAGAATCAATTTGAAAAATTAACAAAATAAATTGAATCAATTTGGCGCCAGCAAATTTCACTAGATACGCCAATAAATGTTTCAGAAAAATTAACAAAATAAATAGAATCAATTTGGCGCCAGCAAATTTCACTAGATACGCCAAAAAATGTTTTAGAAAAATTAACAAAATAAATAGAATCAATTTGGCGCCAGCAAATTTCACTAGATACGCCAAAAAATGTTCCAGAAAAATTAACAAAATAAATAGAATCAATTTGGGGCCAGCAAAAATTTCACTAGATACGCCAAAAAATGTTTCAGAAAAATTAACAAAATAAATAGATTCAATTTGGCGCCAGCAAATTTCACTAGATACGCCAAAAAATGTTTCAGAAAAATAACAAAATAAATTGAATCAATTTGGCGCCAGCAAATTTCACTATATACACCAAAAAATGTTTCAGAAAAATTAACAAAATAAATAGAATCAATTTGGCGCCAGCAAATTTCACTAGATACGCCAAAAAAGGTTTCAGAAAAATTAACAAAATAAATAGAATCATTTTGGCGCCAGCAAATTTCACTAGATACGTCAAAAAATGTTTCAGAAAAATTAACAAAATAAATAGAATCAATTTGGCGCCAGCAAATTTCACTAGATACGCCAAAAAATGTTTCAGAAAAATTAATAAAATAGATGGAATCACTTGGGCGTCTGGAAGTTGAACTAGATTTGCCAAAGAAAATATTTGCTTTTTAGTCGGCTGCATTGGTGGTGGCAAAGGGGGCAAGGGGGAGCACTTGACCCCCCTAACTCTAAATTTCCATTTAAATACGCCAAAAAATGTTTCAGAAAAATTAATGAAATATACATGTAGAATCAATTTGGCGCCAGCAAATTTCACTAGATACGCCAAAAAATGTTTCAGAAAAATTAACAAAATAAATAGAATCAATTTGGCGCCAGCAAATTTCACTAGATACGCCAAAAAATGTTTCAGAAAAATTAACAAAATAAATAGAATCAATTTGGCGCCAGCAAATTTCTCTCTCTCTCTCTCTTCTTTGCGTAACGTCCTCATTGGGACAAAGCCTGCTTCTCAGCTTAGTGTTCTATGAGCACTTCCACAGTTATTAACTGAGAGCTTCCTCTGCCAATGACCATTTTGCATGCGTATATCGTGTGGCAGGCACGAAGATACTCTATGCCCAAGGAAGTCAAGGAAATTTCCTTTACGAAAAGATCCTGGACCGACCGGGAATCGAACCCGTCAACCTCAGCATGGTCATGCTGAATACCCGTGCGTTTACCGCCTCGGCTATATGGCTTAATGAAATATATACGTAGAATCAATTTGGCGCCAGCAAATTTCACTAGATACGCCAAAAAATGTTTCAGAAAAATTAACAAAATAAATAGAATCAATTTGGCGCCAGCAAATTTCACTCGAGACGTCAAAAAATGTTTCAGGAAAATTAACAAAATAAATAGAATCAATTTGGCGCCAGCAAATTTCACTAGATACGCCAAAAAATGTTTCAGAAAAATGAACAAAATAAATAGAATCAATTTGGCGCCAGCAAATTTCACTATATACGTCAAAAAATGTTTCAGAAAAATTAACAAAATAAATAGAATCAATTTGGCGCCAGCAAATTTCACTAGATACGCCAAAAAATGTTTCAGAAAAATTAACAAAATAAATAGAATCAATTTGGCGCCAGCAAATTTCACTAGATACGCCAAAAAATGTTTCAGAAAAATTAACAAAATAAATAGAATCAATTTGGCGCCAGCAAACTTCACTAGATACGTCAAAAAATGTTTCAGAAAAATGAACAAAATAAATAGACTCAATTTGGTGCCAGCAAATTTCACTAGATACGCCAAAAAGGTTTCCGAAAAATTAACAAAATAAATAGAATCAATTTGGCGCCAGCAAATTTCACTAGATACGCCAAAAAATGTTTCAGAAAAATGAACAAAATAAATAGACTCAATTTGGCGCCAGCAAATTTCACTAGATACGCCAAAAAATGTTTCAGAAAAATTAACAAAATAAATAGAATCAATTTGGCGCAGGCAAATTTCACTAGATACGCCCAAAAATGTTTCAGAAAAATTAACAAAATAAATTGAATCAATTTGGCGCCAGCAAATTTCACTAGATACGCCAAAAATGTTTCAGAAAAATTAACAAAATAAATAGAATCAATTTGGCGCCAGCAAATTTCACTAGATACGCCAAAAAATGTTTCAGAAAAATCAACAAAATAAATAGAATCAATTTGGCGCCAGCAAATTTCACTAGATACGTCAAAAAATGTTTCAGAAAAATTAACAAAATAAATAGAATCAATTTGGCGCCAGCAAACTTCACTAGATACGTCAAAAAATGTTTCAGAAAAATTAACAAAATAAATAGAATCAATTTGGTGCCAGCAAATTTCACTAGATACGCCAAAAAGGTTTCCGAAAAATTAACAAAATAAATAGAATCAATTTGGCGCCAGCAAATTTTACTAGATACGCCAAAAAATGTTTCAGAAAAATTAACAAAATAAATAGAATCAATTTGGCGCCAGCAAATTTGCAAATTTCCTTAGATACGCCAAAAAATGTTTCAGAAAAATTAACAAAATAAATAGAATCAATTTGGCGCCAGCAAATTTCACACGAGACGTCAAAAAATGTTTCAGAAAAATTAACAAAATAAATAGAATCAATTTGGCGCCAGCAAATTTCACTAGATACGCCAAAAAATGTTTCAGAAAAATCAACAAAATAAATAGAATCAATTTGGCGCCAGCAAATTTCACTAGATACGTCAAAAAATGTTTCAGAAAAATTAACAAAATAAATAGAATCAATTTGGCGCCAGCAAACTTCACTAGATACGTCAAAAAATGTTTCAGAAAAATTAACAAAATAAATAGAATCAATTTGGTGCCAGCAAATTTCACTAGATACGCCAAAAAGGTTTCCGAAAAATTAACAAAATAAATAGAATCAATTTGGCGCCAGCAAATTTTACTAGATACGCCAAAAAATGTTTCAGAAAAATTAACAAAATAAATAGAATCAATTTGGCGCCAGCAAATTTGCAAATTTCCTTAGATACGCCAAAAAATGTTTCAGAAAAATTAACAAAATAAATAGAATCAATTTGGCGCCAGCAAATTTCACACGAGACGTCAAAAAATGTTTCAGAAAAATTAACAAAATAAATAGAATCAATTTGGCGCCAGCAAATTTCACTAGATACGTCAAAAAATGTTTCAGAAAATTTAACAAAATAAATAGAATTAATTTGGCGCCAGCAAATTTCACTAGATACGCCAAAAACGTTTCAGAAAAATTAACAAAACAAATAGAATCAATTTGGCGCTAGCAAATTTTCAAATTTCACTAGATAGATATTAGTGGGCTTCGTGGCCGAGCGGTTAGCGGCGTCAGTCGTTTAGGTGTCTCGTAAGCCTCGGAGTGTGGGTTCGATTCCCGCTCCAGTCGGGGAAAACTTTTCGTCAAACGGAAAATTTTCCACTGGGCCACTGGGTGTTATACGTGTGTTGTCCGTTGTCGAATGTTTGTACTGTTCAGTCTGTAGAGGCCGTAAGGTCGAAGACGGTGTAATTGTCTTTTTTGATACGCCAAAAAATGTTTCAGAAAAAATAATAAAATAGGTGGAATCACTTGGGCGTCTGAAAGTTGAACTAGATTTGCGAAAGAAAATATTTGCTTTTTGGTCGGCTGCATTGGCGGTGGCATAGGGGGGCAAGGGGGGGCACTTGACCCCCCTAAATTTCCGTTTAAATACGCCAAAAAATGTTTCAGAAAAATTAATGTAATATATATGTAGAATCAATTTGGCGCCAGCAAATTTCACTAGATACGCCAAAAATGTTTCAGAAAATTAACAAAATAAATAGAATCAATTTGGCGTCAGCAAATTTCACTAGATACGCCATAAAATGTTTCAGAAAAATTAACAAAATAAATAGAATCAATTTGGCGCCAGCAAATTTCACTAGATACGCCAAAAAATGTTTCAGAAAAATTAACAAAATAAATATAATCAATTTGGCGCCAGCAAATTTCACTAGATACGCCAAAAAATGTTTCAGGAAAATTAACAAAATAAATAGAATCAATTTGGCGCCAGCAAATTTCACTAGATACGTCAAAAAATAATTCAGAAAAAATAACAAAATAAATAGAATCAATTTGGCGCCAGCAAATTTCACTAGATACGAAAAATGTTTCAGAAAAATTAACAAAATAAAAAGAATCAATTTGGCGCCAGCAAATTTCACCCGATACGCCAAAAAATGTTTCGGAAGAATTAACAAAATAAATAGAATTAATTTGGCGCTAGCAAATTTCACTAGATACGCCAAAAAATGTTTCAGAAAAATTAATAAAATAGATAGAATCACTTGGGCGTCTGGAAGTTGAACTAGATTTGCCAAAGTAGTTTTTCCAACTTAAAGAAAATATTTGCTTTTTGGTCGGCTGCATTGGCGGAAGCAAAGGGGGCAAGAGGGGGCACTTTACCCCCCTTACTCTAAAATTCCGTTTAAATACGCCAAAAAATGTTTCAGAAAAATAAATAAAATATATATGTAGAATCAATTTGGCGCCAGCAAATTTCACTAGATACGCCAAAAAATGTTTCAGAAAAATTAACAAAATAAATAGAATCAATTTGAAAAATTAACAAAATAAATAGAATTAATTTGGCGCCAGTAAATTTCACTAGATACGCCAAAAAATGTTTCAGAAAAATTAACAAAACAAATAGAATCAATTTGGCGCTAGCAAATTTTCAAATTTCACTAGATAGATATTAGTGGGCTTCGTGGCCGAGCGGTTAGCGGCGTCAGTCGTTTAGGTGTCTCGTAAGCCTCGGAGTGTGGGTTCGATTCCCGCTCCAGTCGGGGAAAACTTTTCGTCAAACGGAAAATTTTCCACTGGGCCACTGGGTGTTATACGTGTGTTGTCCGTTCTCGAATGTTTGTACTGTTCAGTCTGTAGAGGCCGTAAGGTCGAAGACGGTGTAATTGTCTTTTTTGATACGCCAAAAAATGTTTCAGAAAAAATAATAAAATAGGTGGAATCACTTGGGCGTCTGAAAGTTGAACTAGATTTGCGAAAGAAAATATTTGCTTTTTGGTCGGCTGCATTGGCGGTGGCATAGGGGGCAAGGGGGGGCACTTGACCCCCCTAAATTTCCGTTTAAATACGCCAAAAAATGTTTCAGAAAAATTAATGTAATATTTATGTAGAATCAATTTGGCGCCAGCAAATTTCACTAGATACGCCAAAAATGTTTCAGAAAATTAACAAAATAAATAGAATCAATTTGGCGCCAACAAATTTCACTAGATACGCCAAAAAATGTTTCAGTAAAATTAACAAAATAAATAGAATCAATTTGGCGCCAGCAAATTTCACTAGATACGCCAAAAAATGTTTCAGAAAAATTAACAAAATAAATAGAATCAATTTGGCGCCAGCAAATTTGCAAATTTCCTTAGATACGCCAAAAAATGTTTCAGAAAAATTAACAAAATAAATAGAATCAATTTGGCGCCAGCAAATTTCACTCGAGACGTCAAAAAATGTTTCAGGAAAATTAACAAAATAAATAGAATCAATTTGGCGCCAGCAAATTTCACTAGATACGTCAAAAAATGTTTCAGAAAAATTAACAAAATAAATAGAATCAATTTGGCGCCAGCAAATTTCTCTAGATACGCCAAAATATGTTTCAGAAAAATTAACAAAACAAATAGAATCAATTTGGCGCTAGCAAATTTTCAAATTTCACTAGATAGATATTAGTGGGCTTCGTGGCCGAGCGGTTAGCGGCGTCAGTCGTTTAGGTGTCTCGTAAGCCTCGGAGTGTGGGTTCGATTCCCGCTCCAGTCGGGGAAAACTTTTCGTCAAACGGAAAATTTTCCACTGGGCCACTGGGTGTTATACGTGTGTTGTCCGTTGTCGAATGTTTGTACTGTTCAGTCTGTAGAGGCCGTAAGGTCGAAGACGGTGTAATTGTCTTTTAAATTTTTTTTTTTGATACGCCAAAAAATGTTTCAGAAAAAATAATAAAATAGGTGGAATCACTTGGGCGTCTGAAAGTTGAACTAGATTTGCGAAAGAAAATATTTGCTTTTCGGTCGGCTGCATTGGCGGTGGCATAGGGGGGCAAGGGGGGGCACTTGACCCCCCTAAATTTCCGTTTAAATACGCCAAAAAATGTTTCAGAAAAATTAATGTAATATATATGTAGAATCAATTTGGCGCCAACGAATTTCACTAGATACGCCAAATATGTTTCAGAAAATTAACAAAATAAATAGAATCAATTTGGCGCCAGCAAATTTCACTAGATACGCCGAAAAATGCTTCAGAAAAATTAACAAAATAAATAGAATCAATTTGGCGCCAGCAAATTTCACTAGATACGCCAAAAATGTTTTAGAAAAATTAACAAAATAAATAGAATCAATTTGGCGCCAGCAAATTTCACTAGATACGCAAAAAAATGTTTCAGAAAAATTAACAAAATAAATAGAATCAATTTGGCGCTAGCAAATTTCACTAGATACGCCAAAAATCGTTTCAGAAAAATTAACAAAATAAATAGAATCAATTTGGCGCCAGCAAATTTCACTAGATACGCCAAAAAATGTTTCAGAAAAATTAACAAAATAAATAGAATCAATTTGGCGCCAGCAAATTTCACTAGATACGCCAAAAAATGTTTCAGAAAAATTAACAAAATAAATAGAATCAATTTGGCGCCAGCAAATTTCACTAGATACGCCAAAAAATGTTTCAGAAAAATTAACAAAATAAATAGAATCAATTTGGCGCCAGCAAATTTCACTAGATACGCCAAAAAATGTTTCAGAAAAATTAACAAAATAAATATAATCAATTTGGCGCCAGCAAATTTCACTAGATACGCCAAAAAATGTTTCAGAAAAATTAACTAAATAAATAGAATCAATTTGGCGCCAGCAAATTTCACTAGATACGCCAAAAAATGTTTTAGAAAAATTAACAAAATAAATAGAATCAATTTGGCGCCAGCAAATTTCACTAGATACGCCAAAAAATGTTCCAGAAAAATTAACAAAATAAATAGAATCAATTTGGGGCCAGCAAATTTCACTAGATACGCCAAAAAATGTTTCAGAAAAATTAACAAAATAAATAGATTCAATTTGGCGCCAGCAAATTTCACTAGATACGCCAAAAAATGTTACAGAAAAATTAACAAAATAAATTGAATCAATTTGGCGCCAGCAAATTTCACTATATACGCCAAAAAATGTTTCAGAAAAATTAACAAAATAAATAGAATCAATTTGGCGCCAGCAAATTTCACTAGATACGCCAAAAAATGTTTCAGAAAAATTAACAAAATAAATAGAATCAATTTGGCGCCAGCAAATTTCACTAGATACGTCAAAAAATGTTTCAGAAAAATTAACAAAATAAATAGAATCAATTTGGCGCCAGCAAATTTCACTAGATACGCAAAAAAAATGTTTCAGAAAAATTAACAAAATAAATAGAATCAATTTGGCGCCAGCAAATTTCACTAGATACGCCAAAAAATGTTTCAGAAAAATTAATAAAATAGATGGAATCACTTGGGCGTCTGGAAGTTGAACTAGATTTGCCAAAGAAAATATTTGCTTTTTAGTCGGCTGCATTGGTGGTGGCAAAGGGGGGCAAGGGGGAGCACTTGACCCCCCTAACTCTAAATTTCCATTTAAATACGCCAAAAAATGTTTCAGAAAAATTAACAAAATAAATAGAATCAATTTGGCGCCAGCAAATTTCACTAGATACGCCAAAAAATGTTTCAGAAAAATTAACAAAATAAATAGAATCAATTTGGCGCCAGCAAATTTCACTAGATACGCCAAAAAATGTTTCAGAAAAATTAACAAAATAAATAGAATCAATTTGGCGCCAGCAAATTTCACTAGTTACGCCAAAAATGTTTCAGAGAAATTAACAAAATAAATAGAATCAATTTGGCGCCAGCAAATTTCACTAGATACGCCAAAAAATGTTTCAGAAAAATTAACAAAATAAATAGAATCAATTTGGCGCCAGCAAATTTCACTAGATACGCCAAAAATGTTTCAGAAAATTAACAAAATAAATAGAATCAATTTGGCGCCAGCAAATTTCACTAGATACGCCGAAAAATGCTTCAGAAAAATTAACAAAATAAATAGAATCAATTTGGCGCCAGCAAATTTCACTAGATACGCCAAAAATGTTTTAGAAAAATTAACAAAATAAATAGAATCAATTTGGCGCCAGCAAATTTCACTAGATACGCAAAAAAATGTTTCAGAAAAATTAACAAAATAAATAGAATCAATTTGGCGCTAGCAAATTTCACTAGATACGCCAAAAATCGTTTCAGAAAAATTAACAAAATAAATAGAATCAATTTGGCGCCAGCAAATTTCACTAGATACGCCAAAAAATGTTTCAGAAAAATTAACAAAATAAATAGAATCAATTTGGCGCCAGCAAATTTCACTAGATACGCCAAAAAATGTTTCAGAAAAATTAACAAAATAAATAGAATCAATTTGGCGCCAGCAAATTTCACTAGATACGCCAAAAAATGTTTCAGAAAAATTAACAAAATAAATATAATCAATTTGGCGCCAGCAAATTTCACTAGATACGCCAAAAAATGTTTCAGAAAAATTAACTAAATAAATAGAATCAATTTGGCGCCAGCAAATTTCACTAGATACGCCAAAAAATGTTTTAGAAAAATTAACAAAATAAATAGAATCAATTTGGCGCCAGCAAATTTCACTAGATACGCCAAAAAATGTTCCAGAAAAATTAACAAAATAAATAGAATCAATTTGGGGCCAGCAAATTTCACTAGATACGCCAAAAAATGTTTCAGAAAAATTTACAAAATAAATAGATTCAATTTGGCGCCAGCAAATTTCACTAGATACGCCAAAAAATGTTACAGAAAAATTAACAAAATAAATTGAATCAATTTGGCGCAAGCAAATTTCACTATATACGCCAAAAAATGTTTCAGAAAAATTAACAAAATAAATAGAATCAATTTGGCGCCAGCAAATTTCACTAGATACGCCAAAAAATGTTTCAGAAAAATTAACAAAATAAATAGAATCAATTTGGCGCCAGCAAATTTCACTAGATACGTCAAAAAATGTTTCAGAAAAATTAACAAAATAAATAGAATCAATTTGGCGCCAGCAAATTTCACTAGATACGCAAAAAAAATGTTTCAGAAAAATTAACAAAATAAATAGAATCAATTTGGCGCCAGCAAATTTCACTAGATACGCCAAAAAATGTTTCAGAAAAATTAATAAAATAGATGGAATCACTTGGGCGTCTGGAAGTTGAACTAGATTTGCCAAAGAAAATATTTGCTTTTTAGTCAGCTGCATTGGTGGTGGCAAAGGGGGGCAAGGGTTAGCACTTGACCCCCCTAACTCTAAATTTCCATTTAAATACGCCAAAAAATGTTTCAGAAAAAATAACAAAATAAATAGAATCAATTTGGCGCCAGCAAATTTCACTAGATACGCCAAAAAATGTTTCAGAAAAATTAACAAAATAAATAGAATCAATTTGGCGCCAGCAAATTTCACTAGATACGCCAAAAAATGTTTCAGAAAAATTAACAAAATAAATAGAATCAATTTGGCGCCAGCAAATTTCACTAGTTACGCCAAAAATGTTTCAGAGAAATTAACAAAATAAATAGAATCAATTTGGCGCCAGCAAATTTCACTAGATACGCCAAAAAATGTTTCAGAAAAATTAACAAAATAAATAGAATCAATTTGGCGCCAGCAAATTTCACTATATACGCCAAAAAATGTTTCAGAAAAATTAACAAAATAAATAGAATCAATTTGGCGCCAGCAAATTTCACTAGATACGCCAAAAAATGTTTCAGGAAAATTAACAAAATAAATAGAATCAATTTGGCGCCAGCAAATTTCACTAGATACGCCAAAAAAATGTTTCAGAAAAATTAATAAATTAGATGGAATCACTTGGGCGTCTGGAAGTTGAACTAGATTTGCAAAAGAAAATATTTGCTTTTTAGTCGGCTGCATTGGTGGTGGCAAAGGGGGGCAAGGGGGAGCACTTGACCCCCCTAACTCTAAATTTCCATTTAAATACGCCAAAAAATGTTTCAGAAAAATTAATGAAATATATACGTAGAATCAATTTGGCGCCAGCAAATTTCACTAGATACGCCAAAAAATGTTTCAGAAAAATTAACAAAATAAATAGAATCAATTTGGCGCCAGCAAACTTCACTAGATACTTCAAAAAATGTTTCAGAAAAATGAACAAAATAAATAGAATCAATTTGGTGCCAGAAAATTTCACTAGATACGCCAAAAATGTTTCAGAGAAATTAGCAAAATAAATAGAATCAATTTGGCGCCAGCAAATTTCACTAGATATGCCAAAAAATGTTTCAGAAAAATGAACAAAATAAATAGAATCAATTTGGCGCCAGCAAATTTCACTAGATACGCCAAAAAATGTTTCAGAAAAATGAACAAAATAAATAGACTCAATTTGGCGCCAGCAAATTTCACTAGATACGCCAAAAAATGTTTCAGAAAAATTTACAAAATAAATAGAATCAATTTGGCGCAGGCAAATTTCACTAGATACGCCAAAAATGTTTCAGAAAATTAACAAAATAAATTGAATCAATTTGGCGCCAGCAAATTTCACTAGATACGCCAAAAATGTTTCAGAAAAATTAACAAAATAAATAGAATCAATTTGGCGCCAGCAAATTTCACTAGATACGCCAAAAAATGTTTCAGAAAAATTAACAAAATAAATAGAATCAATTTGGCGCCAGCAAATTTCACTAGATACGCCAAAAAATGTTTCAGGAAAATTAACAAAATAAATAGAATTAATTTGGCGCCAGCAAATTTCACTAGATACGTCAAAAAATAATTCAGAAAAATTAACAAAATAAATAGAATCAATTTGGCGCCAGCAAATTTCACTAGATACGCCAAAAAATGTTTCAGAAAAATTAACAAAATAAATAGAATCAATTTGGGGCCAGCAAATTTCACTAGATACGCCAAAATATGTTTCAGAAAAATTAACAAAATAAATAGAATCAATTTGGCGCCAGCAAATTTCACTAGATACGCCAAAAAATGTTTCAGAAAAATTAACAAAATAAATAGAATCAATTTTTCGCCAGCAACTAGAAACGTCAAAAAATGTTTCAGAATAATTAACAAAATAAATTGAATCAATTTGGCGCCAGCAACTAGAAACGCCAAAAAATGTTCCAGAAAAATTAACAAAATAAATAGAATCAATTTGGCGCCAGCAAATTTCACTAGATACGCCAAAAATGTTTCAGAAAAATTAACAAAATAAATAGAATCAATTTGGCGCCAGCAAATTTCACTAGATACGCCAAAAAATGTTTCAGAAAAATTAACAAAATAAATAGAATCAATTTGGCGCCAGCAAATTTCACTAGATACGCCAAAAAATGTTTCAGAAAAATTAATAAAATAGATGGAATCCCTTGGGCGTCTGGAAGTTGAACTAGATTTGCCAAAGAAAATATTTGCTTTTAGTCGGCTGCATTGGTTGTGGCAAAGGGGGGCAAGGATGAGCACTTGACCCCCCTAACTCTAAATTTCCATTTAAATACGCCAAAAAATGTTTCAGAAAAATTAATGAAATATATATGTAGAATCAATTTGGCGCCAGCAAATTTCACTAGATACGCCAAAAAATGTTTCAGAAAAATTAACAAAATAAATAGAATCAATTTGGCGCCAGCAAATTTCACTAGATACGCCAAAAAATGTTTCAGAAAAATTAACAAAATAAATAGAATCAATTTGGCGCCAGCAAATTTCACTAGATACGCCAAAAAATGTTCCAGAAAAATTAACAAAATAAATAGAATCAATTTGGCGCCAGCAAATTTCACTAGATACGCCAAAAAATGTTTCAGAAAAATTAACAAAATAAATAGAATCAATTTGGCGCCAGCAAATTTCACTAGATACGCCAAAAAATGTTTCAGAAAAATTAATAAAATAGATGGAATCACTTGGGCGTCTGGAAGTTGAACTAGATTTGCCAAAGAAAATATTTGCTTTTTAGTCGGCTAAATTGGTGGCGGCAAAGGGGGGCAAGGGGGAGCACTTGACCCGCCTAACTCTAAATTTCCATTTAAATACGCCAAAAAATGTTTCAGAAAAATTAATGAAATATATATGTAGAATCAATTTGGCGCCAGCAAATTTCACTAGATACGCCAAAAAATGTTTCAGAGAAATAAACAAAATAAATAGAATCAATTTGGCGCCAGCAAATTTCACTAGATACGCCAAAAAATGTTTCAGAAAAATTAACAAAATAAATAGAATCAATTTGGTGCCAGCAAATTTCACTAGATACGCCAAAAAGGTTTCCGAAAAATTAACAAAAAAAAAAAACAGAATCAATTTGGCGCCAGCAAATTTCATTAGATACGCCAAAAAATGTTTCAGAAAAATTAACAAAATAAACAGAATCAATTTGGCGCCAGCAAATTTCACTAGATACGCCAAAAAATGTTTCAGAAAAATTAACAAAATGAATAGAATCAATTTGGTGCCAGCAAATTTCACTAGATACGCCAAAAAATGTTTCAGAAAAATTAACAAAATAAATAGAATCAATTTGGCGCCAGCAAATTTCACTAGATACGCCAAAAAATGTTTCAGAAAAATTAACAAAATAAATAGAATCAATTTGGCGCCAGCAAACTTCACTAAATACGTCAAAAAATGTTTCAGAAAAATGAACAAAATAAATAGAATCAATTTAGTGCCAGCAAATTTCACTAGATACGCCAAAAAGGTTTCCGAAAAATAAACAAAAAAAAAAAACAGAATCAATTTGGCGCCAGCAAATTTCATTAGATACGCCAAAAAATGTTTCAGAAAAATTAACAAAATAAACAGAATCAATTTGGCGCCAGCAAATTTCACTAGATACGCCAAAAAATGTTTCAGAAAAATTAACAAAATAAATAGAATCAATTTGGCGCCAGCAAATTTCACTAGATACGCCAAAAAATGTTTCAGAAAAATGAACAAAATAAATAGAATCAATTTGGCGCCAGCAAATTTCACTAGATACGCCAAAAAATGTTTCAGAAAAATTAACAAAATAAATAGAATCAATTTGGCGCCAGCAAATTTCACTAGATACGCCAAAAAATGTTTCAGAAAAATTAACAAAATAAATAGAATCAATTTGGCGCCAGCAAATTTCACTAGATACGCCAAAAAATGTTTCAGAAAAATTAACAAAATAAATAGAATCAATTTGGCGCCAGCAAATTTCACTAGATACGCCAAAAAATGTTTCAGAAAAATGAACAAAATAAATAGACTCAATTTGGCGCCAGCAAATTTCACTAGATACGCCAAAAAATGTTTCAGTAAAATTAACAGAATAAATAGAATCAATTTGGCGCAGGCAAATTTCACTAGATACGCTCAAAAATGTTTCAGAAAAATTAACAAAATAAATAGAATCAATTTGGCGCCAGCAAATTTCACTAGATACGCAAAAAATGTTTCAAAAAAATTAACAAGATAAATAGAATCAATTTGGCGCCAGCAAATTTCACTAGATACGCCAAAATATATTAAAGAAAAATTAACAAAATAAATAGAATCAATTTGGCGCCAGCAAATTTCACTAGATACGCCAAAAAATGTTTCAGAAAAATTAACAAAATAAATAGAATCAATTTGGTGCCAGCAAATTTCACTAGATACGCCAAAAAGATTTCCGAAAAATTAACAAAATAAATAGAATCAATTTGGAGCCAGCAAATTTCACTAGATACGCCAAAAAATGTTTCAGAAAAATTAACAAAATAAATAGAATCAATTTGGCGCCAGCAAATTTCACTCGAGACGTCAAAAAATGTTTCAGGAAAATTAACAAAATAAATAGAATTAATTTGGCGCCAGCAAATTTCACTAGATACGTCAAAAAATGTTTCAGAAAAATTAACAAAATAAATAGAATTAATTTGGCGCCAGCAAATTTCACTAGATACGCCAAAAAATGTTTCAGAAAAATTAACAAAACAAATAGAATCAATTTGGCGCTAGCAAATTTTCAAATTTCACTAGATAGATATTAGTGGGCTTCGTGGCCGAGCGGTTAACGGTGTCAGTCGTTTAGGTGTCTCGTAAGCCTCGGAGTGTGGGTTCGATTCCCGCTCCAGTCGGGGAAAACTTTTCGTCAAACGGAAAATTTTCCACTGGGCCACTGGGTGTTATACGTGTGTTGTCCGTTGTCGAATGTTTGTACTGTTCAGTCTGTAGAGGCCGTAAGGTCGAAGACGGTGTAATTGTCTTTTTAATTGTCTTTTTTGATACGCCAAAAAATGTTTCAGAAAAATTAATAAAATAGGTGGAATCACTTGAACTAGATTTGCGAAAGAAAATATTTGCTTTTTGGTCGGCTGCATTGGCGGTGGCATAAGGGGGCAAGGGGGGGGCACTTGACCCCATAAATTTCCGTTTAAATACGCCAAAAAATGTTTCAGAAAAAATAATGTAATATATATGTAGAATCAATTTGGCGCCAGCAAATTTCACTAGATACGCCGAAAATATTTCAGAAAATTAACAAAATAAATAGAATCAATTTGGCGCCAGCAAATTTCACTAGATACGTCAAAAAATAATTCAGAAAAATTAACAAAATTAATAGAATCAATTTGGCGCCAGCAAATTTCACTAGATACGCCAAAAAATGTTTCAGAAAAATTAACAAAATAAATAGAATCAATTTGGCGCCAGCAAATTTCACTAGATACGCCAAAAAATGTTTCAGAAAAATTAACAAAATAAAAAGAATCAATTTGGCGCCAGCAAATTTCACTAGATACGCCAAAAAAATGTTTCAGAAAAATTAATAAATTAGATGGAATGACTTGGGCGTCTGGAAGTTGAACTAGATTTGCAAATGAAAATATTTGCTTTTTAGTCGGCTGCATTGGTGGTGGCAAAGGGGGGCAAGGGGGAGCACTTGACCCCCCTAACTCTAAATTTCCATTTAAATACGCCAAAAAATGTTTCAGAAAAATTAATGAAATATATACGTAGAATCAATTTGGCGCCAGCAAATTTCACTAGATACGCCAAAAAATGTTTCAGAAAAATTAACAAAATAAATAGAATCAATTTGGCGCCAGCAAACTTCACTAGATACTTCAAAAAATGTTTCAGAAAAATGAACAAAATAAATAGAATCAATTTGGTGCCAGCAAATTTCACTAGATACGCCAAAAATGTTTCAGAGAAATTAACAAAATAAATAGAATCAATTTGGCGCCAGCAAATTTCACTAGATATGCCAAAAAGTGTTTCAGAAAAATGAACAAAATAAATAGAATCAATTTGGCGCCAGCAAATTTCACTAGATACGCCAAAAAATGTTTCAGAAAAATGAACAAAATAAATAGACTCAATTTGGCGCCAGCAAATTTCACTAGATACGCAAAAAATGTTTCAGAAAAATTAACAAAATAAATAGAATCAATTTGGCGCCAGCAAATTTCACTAGATACGCCAAAAATGTTTCAGAAAAATTAACAAAATAAATAGAATCAATTTGGCGCCAGCAAATTTCACTAGATACGCCAAAAAATGTTTCAGAAAAATTAACAAAATAAATAGAATCAATTTGGCGCCAGCAAATTTCACTAGATACGCCAAAAAATGTTTCAGGAAAATTAACAAAATAAATAGAATTAATTTGGCGCCAGCAAATTTCACTAGATACGTCAAAAAATAATTCAGAAAAATTAACAAAATAAATAGAATCAATTTGGCGCCAGCAAATTTCATTAGATACGCCAAAAAATGTTTCAGAAAAATTAACAAAATAAATAGAATCAATTTGGGGCCAGCAAATTTCACTAGATACGCCAAAATATGTTTCAGAAAAATTAACAAAATAAATAGAATCAATTTGGCGCCAGCCAATTTCACTAGATACGCCAAAAAATGTTTCAGAAAAATTAACAAAATAAATAGAATCAATTTGGCGCCAGCAACTAGAAACGTCAAAAAATGTTTCAGAAAAATTAACAAAATAAATTGAATCAATTTTGCGCCAGCAACTAGAAACGCCAAAAAATGTTCCAGAAAAATTAACAAAATAAATAGAATCAATTTGGCGCCAGCAAATTTCACTAGATACGCCAAAAAATGTTTCAGAAAAATTAACAAAATAAATAGAATCAATTTGGCGCCAGCAAATTTCACTAGATTCGCCAAAAAATGTTTCAGAAAAATTAACAAAATAAATAGAATCAATTTGGCGCCAGCAAATTTCACTAGATACGCCAAAAAATGTTTCAGAAAAATTAATAAAATAGATGGAATCCCTTGGGCGTCAGGAAGTTGAACTAGATTTGCCAAAGAAAATATTTGCTTTTAGTCGGCTGCATTGGCGGTGGCAAAGGGGGGCAAGGGGGAGCACTTGACCCCCCTAACTCTAAATTTCCATTTAAATACGCCAAAAAATGTTTCAGAAAAATTAATGAAATATACATGTAGAATCAATTTGGCGCCAGCAAATTTCACTAGATACGCCAAAAAATGTTTCAGTGAAATAAACAAAATAAATAGAATCAATTTGGCGCCAGCAAATTTCACTAGATACGCCAACAAATGTTTCAGAAAAATTAATAAAATAAATAGAATCAATTTGGCGCCAGCAAATTTCACTAGATACGCCAAAAAATGTTTCAGAAAAAATAACAAAATAAATAGAATCAATTTGGCGCCAGCAAACTTCACTAGATACGCCAAAAAATGTTTCAGAAAAATTAACAAAATAAATAGAATCAATTTGGTGCCAGCAAATTTCACTAGATACGCCAAAAAGGTTTCCGAAAAATTAACAAAAAAAAAAAACAGAATCAATTTGGCGCCAGCAAATTTCATTAGATACGCCAAAAAATGTTTCAGAAAAATTAACAAAATAAACAGAATCAATTTGGCGCCAGCAAATTTCACTAGATACGCCGAAAAATGTTTCAGAAAAATTAACAAAATAAATAGAATCAATTTGGCGCCAGCAAATTTCACTAGATACGCCAAAAAATGTTTCAGAAAAATGAACAAAATAAATAGAATCAATTTGGCGCCAGCAAATTTCACTAGATACGCCAAAAAATGTTTCAGAAAAATTAACAAAATAAATAGAATCAATTTGGTGTAAGCAAATTTCTTTAGATACGCCAAAAAATGTTTCAGAAAAATTAACAAAATAAATAGAATCAATTTGGCGCCAGCAAATTTCACTAGATACGCCAAAAAATGTTTCAGAAAAATGAACAAAATAAATAGACTCAATTTGGCGCCAGCAAATTTCACTAGATACGCCAAAAAATGTTTCAGTAAAATTAACAGAATAAATAGAATCAATTTGGCGCAGTCAAATTTCACTAGATACGCCCAAAAATGTTTCAGAAAAATTAACAAAATAAATAGAATCAATTTGACGCCAGCAAATTTCACTAGATACGCAAAAAATGTTTCAGAAAAATTAACAAGATAAATAGAATCAATTTGGCGCCAGCAAATTTCACTAGATACGCCAAAATATATTTCAGAAAAATTAACAAAATAAATAGAATCAATTTGGCGCCAGCAAATTTCACTAGATACGCCAAAAAATGTTTCAGAAAAATTAACAAAATAAATAGAATCAATTTGGTGCCAGCAAATTTCACTAGATACGCCAAAAAGATTTCCGCAAAATTAACAAAATAAATAGAATCAATTTGGAGCCAGCAAATTTCACTAGATACGCCAAAAAATGTTTCAGAAAAATTAACAAAATAAATAGAATCAATTTGGCGCCAGCAAATTTGCAAATTTCCTTAGATACGCCAAAAAATGTTTCAGAAAAATTAACAAAATAAATAGAATCAATTTGGCGCCAGCAAATTTCACTCGAGACGTCAAAAAATGTTTCAGGAAAATTAACAAAATAAATAGAATCAATTTGGCGCCAGCAAATTTCACTAGATACGTCAAAAAATGTTTCAGAAAAATTAACAAAATTAACAAATTTCACTAGATAGATATTAGTGGGCTTCGTGGCCGAGCGGTTAACGGCGTCAGTCGTTTAGGTGTCTCGTAAGCCTCGGAGTGTGGGTTCGATTCCCGCTCCAGTCGGGAAAAACTTTTCGTCAAACGGAAAATTTTCCACTGGGCCACTGGGTGGTATACGTGTGTTGTCCGTTGTCGAATGTTTGTACTGTTCAGTCTGTAGAGGCCGTAAGGTCGAAGACGGTGTAATTGTCTTTTTAATTGTCTTTTTTGATACGCCAAAAAATGTTTCAGAAAAATTAATAAAATAGGTGGAATCACTTGGGCGTCTGAAAGTTGAACTAGATTTGCGAAAGAAAATATTTGCTTTTTGGTCGGCTGCATTGGCGGTGGCATAGGGGGGCAAGGGGGGGCACTTGACCCCCTAAATTTCCGTTTAAATACGCCAAAAAATGTTTCAGAAAAAATAATGAAATATATATGTAGAATCAATTTGGCGCCAGCAAATTTCACTAGATACGCCGAAAATATTTCAGAAAATTAACAAAATAAATAGAATCAATTTGGCGCCAGCAAATTTCACTAGATACGCCAAAAAATGTTTCAGAAAAATTAACAAAATAAATAGAATCAATTTGGCGCCAGCAAATTTCACTAGATACGCCAAAAAATGTTTCAGAAAAATTAACAAAATAAATAGAATCAATTTGGCGCCAGCAAATTTCACTAGATACGCCAAAAAATGTTTCAGGAAAATTAACAAAATAAATAGAATTAATTTGGCGCCAGCAAATTTCACTAGATACGTCAAAAAATAATTCAGAAAAATTAACAAAATTAATAGAATCAATTTGGCGCCAGCAAATTTCACTAGATACGCCAAAATGTTTCAGAAAAATTAACAAAATAAATAGAATCAATTTGGCGCCAGCAAATTTCACTAGATACGCCAAAATATGTTTCAGAAAAATTAACAAAATAAATAGTATCAATTTGGCGCCAGCAAATTTCACTAGATACGCCAAAAAATAATTCAGAAAAATTAACAAAATAAATAGAATCAATTTGGTGCCAGCAAATTTCACTAGATACGCCAAAAAATGTTTCAGAAAAATTAACAAAATAAATAGAATCAATTTGGCGCCAGCAAATTTCACTAGATACGCCAAAAAATGTTTCAGAAAAATTAACAAAATAAATAGAATCAATTTGGTGCCAGCAACTAGAAACGTCAAAAAATGTTTCAGAAAAATTAACAAAATAAATTGAATCAATTTGGCGCCAGCAACTAGAAACGCCAAAAAATGTTCCAGAAAAATTAACAAAATAAATAGAATCAATTTGGCGCCAGCAAATTTCACTAGATACGCCAAAAAATGTTTCAGAAAAATTAACAAAATAAATAGAATCAATTTGGCGCCAGCAAATTTCATTAGATACGCCAAAAAATGTTTCAGAAAAATTAACAAAATAAATAGAATCAATTTGGCGCCAGCAAATTTCACTAGATACGCCAAAAAAATGTTTCAGAAAAATTAATTAAATAGATGGAATCACTTGGGCGTCTGGAAATTGAACTAGATTTGCCAAAGAAAATATTTGCTTTTTAGTCGGCTGCATTGGCGGTGGCAAAGGGGGGCAAGGGGGAGCACTTGACCCCCCTAACTCTAAATTTCCATTTAAATACACCAAAAAATGTTTCAGAAAAATTAATGAAATATATATGTAGAATCAATTTGGCGTCAGCAAATTTCACTAGATACGCCAAAAAATGTTTCAGAAAAATTAACAAAATAAATAGAATCAATTTGGCGCCAGCAAATTTCACTAGATACGCCAAAAAATGTTTCAGAAAAATTAACAAAATAAATAGAATCAATTTGGCGCCAGCAAATTTCACTAGATACGCCAAAAAATGTTCCAGAAAAATTAACAAAATAAATAGAATCAATTTGGCGCCAGCAAATTTCACTAGATACGCCAAAAAATGATTCAGAAAAATTAACAAAATAAATAGAATCAATTTGGCGCCAGCAACTAGAAACGTCAGAAAATGTTTCAGAAAAATTAACAAAATAAATATAATCAATTTGGTGCCAGCAAATTTCACTAGATACGCCAAAAATGTTTCCGAAAAATTAACAAAATTAACAGAATCAATTTGGCGCCAGCAAATTTCACTAGATACGCCAAACAATGTTTCAGAAAAATGAACAAAATAAATAGAATCAATTTGGCGCCAGCAAATTTCACTAGATACGCCAAAAAATGTTTCCAAAAAATTAACAAAGTAAACAGAATCAATTTGGCGCCAGCAAATTTCACTAGATACGCCAAAAAATGTTTCAGAAAAATTAACAAAATAAATAGAATCAATTTGGCGCCAGCAAATTTCACTAGATACGCCAAACAAAGTTTCAGAAAAATGAACAAAATAAATAGAATCAATTTGGCGCCAGCAAATTTCACTAGATACGCCAAAAAATGTTTCAGAAAAACTAACAAAATAAATAGAATCAATTTGGCGCAGGCAAATTTCACTAGATACGCCAAAAAATGTTTCAGAAAAATTAACAAAATAAATAGAATCAATTTGGCGCCAGCAAATTTCACTCGAAACGTAAAAAAATGTTTCAGAAAAATTAACAAAATAATTAGAATCAATTTGGCGCCAGCAAATTTCACTAGATACGCCAAAAAATGTTTCAGAAAAATTAACAAAATAAATAGAATCAATTTGGTGTAAGCAAATTTCACTAGATACGCCAAAAAATGTTTCAGAAAAATTAACAAAATAAATAGAATCAATTTGGCGCCAGCAAATTTCACTAGATACGCCAAAAAATGTTTCAGAAAAATTAACAAAATAAATAGAATCAATTTGGCGCCAGCAAATTTCACTAGTTACGCCAAAAATGTTTCAGAGAAATTAACAAAATAAATAGAATCAATTTGGCGCCAGCAAATTTCACTAGATACGCCAAAAAATGTTTCAGAAAAATTAACAAAATAAATAGAATCAATTTGGCGCCAGAAAATTTCACTAGATACGCCAAAAAATGATTCAGAAAAATGAACAAAATAAATAGAATCAATTTGGCGCCAGAAAATTTCACTAGATACGCCAAAAAATGTTTCAGAAAAATTAACAAAATAAATAGAATAAATTTGGCGCCAGCAAATTTCACTAGATACGCCAAAAAATGTTTCAGATAAATTAACTAAATAAATAGAATCAATTTGGCGCCAGCAAATTTCACTAGTTACGCCAAAAATGTTTCAGAGAAATTAACAAAATAAATAGAATCAATTTGGCGCCAGCAAATTTCACGAGATACGCCAAAAAATGTTTCAGAAAAATTAACAAAATAAAAAGAATCAATTTGGCGCTAGCAAATTTCACTAGATACGCCAAAAAATGATTCAGAAAAATGAACAAAATAAATAGAATCAATTTGACGCCAGCAAATTTCACTAGATACGCCAGAAAATGTTTCAGAAAAATTAACAAAATAAATAGAATCAATTTGGCGCCAGCAAATTTCACTAGATACGCCAAAAAATGTTTCAGAAAAATTAACTAAATAAATAGAATCAATTTGGCGCCAGCAAATTTCACTAGTTACGCAAAAAATGTTTCAGAGAAATTAACAAAATAAATAGAATCAATTTGGCGCCAGCAAATTTCACTAGATACGCCAAAAATGTTTCAGAAAAATTAACAAAATAAATAGAATCAATTTGGCGCTAGCAAATTTCACTAGATACGCCAAAAAATGATTCAGAAAAATGAACAAAATAAATAGAATCAATTTGGCGCCAGCAAATTTCACTAGTTACGCCAAAAATGTTTCAGAGAAATGAACAAAATAAATAGAATCAATTTGGCGCCAGCAAATTTCACTAGATACGCCAAAAAATGTTTCAGAAAAATTAACAAAATAAATAGAATCAATTTGGCGCCAGCAAATTTCACTAGATACGCCAAAAAATGTTTCAGAAAAATTAACAAAATAAATAGAATCAATTTGGCGCTAGCAAATTTCACTCGATACGCCAAAAAATGTTTCAGAAAAATTAACAAAACAAACAGAATCAATTTGGCACCAGCAAATTTCACTAGATACGCCAAAAAATGTTTCAAAAAAAATGAACAAAATAAATAGAATCAATTTGGCGCCAGCAAATTTCACTAGATACGCCAAAAAATGTTTCAGAAAAATTAGCAAAATAAACAGAATCAATTTGGCGCTGGCAAATTTGCAAATTTCACTTGATACGCCAAAAAATGTTTCAGAAAAATTAACAAAATAAATAGAATCAATTTGGCGCCAGCAAATTTCACTAGATACGCCAAAAAATGTTTCAGAAAAATTAACAAAATAAATAGAATCAATTTGGCGCTAGCAAATTTAACTAGATACGCCAAAAAATGATTCAGAAAAATGATCAAAATAAATAGAATCAATTTGGCGCCAGCAAATTTCACTAGATACGCCAAAAAATGTTTCAGAAAAATTAACAAAATAGATAGAATCAATTTGGCGCCAGCAAATTTCACTAGATACGCCAAAAAATGTTTCAGAAAAATTAACAAAATAAATAGAATCAATTTGGCGCCAGCAAATTTCACTTGTTACGCCAAAAATGTTTCAGAGAAATTAACAAAATAAATAGAATCAATTTGGCGCCAGCAAATTTAACTAGATACGCCAAAAAATGATTCAGAAAAATGAACAAAACAAATAGAATCAATTTGGCGCCAGCAAATTTCACTAGATACGCCAAAAAATGTTTCAGAAAAATTAACAAAATAGATAGAATCAATTTGGCGCCAGCAAATTTCACTAGATACGCCAAAAAATGTTTCAGAAAAATTAATAAAATGAATAGAATCAATTTGGCGCCAGCAAATATCACTAGATACGCCAAAAAATGTTTCAGAAAAATTAACAAAATAAATAGAATCAATTTGGCGCTAGCAAATTTCACTAGATACGCCAAAAAATGATTCAGAAAAATGATCAAAATTAATAGAATCAATTTGGCGCCAGCAAACTTCACTAGATACGCCAAAAATGTTTCAGAAAAATTAACAAAATAGATAGAATCAATTTGGCGCCAGCAAATTTCACTAGATACGCCAAAAAATGTTCCAGAAAAATTAACTAAATAAATAGAATCAATTTGGCGCAGGCTAATTTCACTAGATACGCCCAAAAATGTTTCAGAAAAAATTAACAAAATAAATAGAATCAATTTGGCGCCAGCAAATTTCACTAGATACGCCAAAAAATGTTTCAGAAAAATTAACAAAATAAATAGAACCAATTTGGCGCCAGCAAATTTCACTAGATACGCCAAAAAATGTTTCAGAAAAATTAACAAAATAAATAGAATCAATTTGGCGCCAGAAAATTTCACTAGATACGCCAAAAAATGTTTCAGAAAAATTAACAAAATAAATAGAATCAATTTGGCGCCAGCAAATTTCACTAGATACGCCAAAAAATGTTTCAGAAAAATTAACAAAATAAATAGAATCAATTTGGCGCTGGCAAATTTGCAATTTTCACTAGATACGCCAAAAAAATGTTTCAGAAAAATTAACAAAATAAATAGAATCAATTTGGCGCCAGCAAATTTCACTCGAAACGTCAAAAAATGTTTCAGAAAAATTAATAAAGTAATTAGAATCAATTTGGCGCCAGCAAATTTCACTAGATACACCAAAAAATGTTTCAGAAAAATTAACAAAATAAATAGAATCAATTTGGTGTAAGCAAATTTCACTAGATACGCCAAAAAATGTTTCAGAAAAATTAACAAAATAAATAGAATCAATTTGGCGCCAGCAAATTTCACTAGATACGCCAAAAAATGTTTCAGAAAAATTAACAAAATAAATAGAATCAATTTGGCGCAGGCAAATTTCACTAGATACGCCAAAAATGTTTCACAGAAATTAACAAAATAAATAGAATAAATTTGGCGCCAGCAAATTTCACTAGTTACGCCAAAAATGTTTCAGAGAAATTAACAAAATGAATAGAATCAATTTGGCGTCAGCAAATTTCACTAGATACGCCAAAAAATGTTTCAGAAAAATTAACAAAATAAATAGAATCAATTTGGCGCCAGCAAATTTCACTAGATACGCCAAAAAATGTTTCAGAAAAATTAACAAAATAAATAGAATCAATTTGGCGCCAGCAAATTTCACTAGATACGCCAAAAAATGTTTCAGAAAAATTAACAAAATAAATAGAATCAATTTGGCGCCAGAAAATTTCACTAGATACGCCAAAAAATGTTTCAGAAAAATTAACAAAATAAATAGAATCAATTTGGCGCCAGCAAATTTCACTAGATACGCCAAAAAATGTTTCAGAAAAATTAACAAAATAAATAGAATCAATTTGGCGCTGGCAAATTTGCAATTTTCACTAGATACGCCAGAAAAATTTTTCAGAAAAATTAACAAAATAAATAGAATCAATTTGGCGCCAGCAAATTTCACTCGAAACGTCAAAAAATGTTTCAGAAAAATTAACAAAATAATTAGAATCAATTTGGCGCCAGCAAATTTCTCTAGATACGCCAAAAAATGTTTCAGAAAAATTAACAAAATAAATAGAATCAATTTGGTGTAAGCAAATTTCACTAGATACGCCAAAAAATGTTTCAGAAAAATTAACAAAATAAATAGAATCAATTTTTCGCCAGCAAATTCCACTAGATACGCCAAAAAATGTTTCAGAAAATTAACAAAATAAATAGAATCAATTTGGCGCAGGCAAATTTCACTAGATACGCCAAAAATGTTTCACAGAAATTAACAAAATAAATAGAATAAATTTGGCGCCAGCAAATTTCACTAGTTACGCCAAAAATGTTTCAGAGAAATTAACAAAATAAATAGAATCAATTTGGCGCCAGCAAATTTCACTAGATACGCCAAAAATTGTTTCAGAAAAATTAACAAAATAAATAGAATCAATTTGGCGCAGGCAAATTTCACTAGTTACGCCAAAAATGTTTCACAGAAATTAACAAAATAAATAGAATAAATTTGGCGCCAGCAAATTTCACTAGTTACGCCAAAAATGTTTCAGAGAAATTAACAAAATAAATAGAATCAATTTGGCGCCAGCAAATTTCACTAGATACGCCAAAAAATGTTTCAGAAAAATTAACAAAATAAATAGAATCAATTTGGCGCCAGCAAATTTCACTAGATACGCCAAAAAATGTTTCAGAAAAATTAACAAAATAAATAGAATCAATTTGGCGCCAGCAAATTTCACTAGATACGCCCAAAAATGTTTCAGAAAAATTAACAAAATAAATAGAATCAATTTGGCGCCAGCAAATTTCACTAGATACGCCAAAAAATGTTTCAGATAAATTAACAAAATAAATAGAATCAATTTGGCGCCAGCAAATTTCACTAGATACGCCAAAATATGTTTCAGAAAAATTAACAAAATAAATAGAATCAATTTGGCGCCAGCAAATTCCACTAGATACGCTAAAAAATGTTTCAGAAAAATTAACAAAATAAATAGAATCAATTTGGCGCCAGCAACTAGAAACGTCAAAAAATGTTTCAGAAAAATTAACAAAATAAATAGAATCAATTTGGCGCCAGCAAATTTCACTAGATACGCCAAAAAATGTTTCAGAAAAATTAACAAAACAAATAGAATCAATTTGGCACTAGCAAATTTCACTAGATACGCCAAAAAATGTTTCAGAAAAATTAACAAAATAAATAGAATCAATTTGGCGCCAGCAAATTTCACTAGATACGCCAAAAAATGTTTCAGAAAAATTAACAAAATAAATAGAATCAATTTGACGCTAGTTAATTTGCAAATTTCACTAGATACGAAAAAAAAATGTTCCAGAAAAATTAACAAAATAATTAGAATCAATTTAGTGCCAGCAAATTTCACTAGATATGCCAAAAAATGTTTCAGAAAAATTAACAAAATAAATAGAATCAATTTGGTGTAAGCAAATTTCACTAGATACGCCAAAAAATGTTTCAGAAAAATTAACAAAATAAATAGAATCAATTTGGCGCCAGCAAATTTCACTAGGTACGCCAAAAAATGTTTCAGAAAAATTAACAAAATAAATAGAATCAATTTGGCGCCAGCAAATTTCACTAGATATGCCAAAAAATGTTTCAGAAAAATAAACAAAATAAATAGAATCAAATGGGCGCCAGCAAACTTCACTAGATACGTCAAAAAATGTTTCAGAAAAATAAACAAAATAAATAGAATCAATTTGGTGCCAGCAAATTTCACTAGATACGCCAAAAATGTTTCCGAAAAATTAACAAAATAAACAGAATCAATTTGGCGCCAGCAAATTTCACTAGATACGCCAAAAAATGTTTCCGAAAAATTAACAAAATAGACAGAATCAATTTGGCGCCAGCAAATTTCACTAGATACGCCAAAAAATGTTTCAGAAAAATTAACAAAATAAATAGAATCAATTTGGCGCCAGCAAATTTCACTAGATACGCCAAAAAATGTTTCAGAAAAATTAACAAAATAAATAGAATCAATTTGGCGCCAGCAAATTTTACTAGATACGCCAAAAAATGTTTCAGAAAAATTAACAAAATAAATAGAATCAATTTGGCGCCAGAAAATTTCATTATATACGCCAAAAAATGTTTCAGAAAAATTAACAAAATAAATAGAATCAATTTGGCGCCAGACACTAGAAACGTCAAAAAATGTTTCAGAAAAATTAACAAAATAAATTGAATCAATTTGGCGCCAGCAAATTTCACTATATACTCCAAAAAATGTTTCAGAAAAATTAACAAAATAAATAGAATCAATTTGGCGCCAGCAAATTTCACTAGATACGCCAAAAAATGTTTCAGAAAAATTAACAAAATAAATAGAATCAATTTGGCGCCAGCAAATTTCACTAGATACGCCAAAAAATGTTTCAGAAAAATTAACAAAATAAATAGAATCAATTTGGCGCCAGCAAATTTCACTAGATACGCCAAAAAATGTTTCAGAAAAATTAATAAAATAGATGGAATCACTTGGGCGTCTGGAAGTTGAACTAGATTTGCCAAAGAAAATATTTGCTTTTAAGTCGGCTGCATTGGTGGTGGCAAAGGGGGGCAAGAGGGAGCACTTGACCCCCCTAACTCTAAATTTCCATTTAAATACGCCAAAAAGTGTTTCAGAAAAATTAACAAAATAAATAGAATCAATTTGGCGCCAGCTAATTTCACTAGATACGTCAAAAAATGTTTCAGGAAAATTAACAAAATAAATGGAATCAATTTGGCGCCAGCAAATTTCACTAGATACGCCAAAAAATGTTTCAGAAAAATTAAAAAAATAAACACCCAAGTGATTCCATCTATTTTATTAATTTTTCTGAAACATTTTTTGGCGTATCTAGTGAAATTTGCTGACGCCAAATTGATTCTATATATTTTGTTAATTTTTCTGAAACATTTTTTGGCGTATCTAGTGAAATTAGCTGGCGCCGAATCGATTTTATTTATTTTGTTAATTTTTCTGATACATTTTTTGGCGTATCTAGTGAAATTTGCTGGCGCCAAATTGATTCTATTTATTTTGTTAATTTTTCTGAATCATTTTTTGACGTATCCAGTGAAATTTGCTGGCGCCAATTTGATTCTATTTATTTTGTTAATTTTTCTGAAACATTTTTTGGCGTATCCAGTGAAATTAGCTGGCGCCAAATTGATTCTATTTATTTTGTTAATTTTTCTGAAACATTTTTTTTGGGTATCTAGTAAAATTTTCTGGCGCCAAATTGATTCTATTTGTTTTGTTAATTTTTCTGAAACATTTTTTGGCGTATCTAGTGAAATTTGCTGGCGCGAAATTAATTCTATTTATTTTGTTATTTGTTCTGAAACATTTTTTGGCGTATCTAGTGGAATTAGCTGACGCCAAATTGATTCTATTTATTTTGTTAATTTATCTGAAACATTTTTTGGCGTATCTAGTGAAATTTGCTGGCGCCAAATTGATTCTATTTATTTTGTTAATTTTTCTGAAACATTTTTTGGCGTATCTAGTGAAATTTGCTGGCGCCAAATTGATTCTATTTATTTTGTTGATTTTTCTGAAACATTTTTTGGCGTATCTAGTGAAATTAGCTGGCGCCAAATTGATTCTATTTATTTTGTTAATTTTTCTGAAACATTTTTTGACGTATCTAGTGAAATTTGCTGGCGCCAAATTGATTCTATTTATTTTGTTAATTTTTCTGAAACATTTTTTGGCGTATCTAGTAAAATTAGCTGGCGCCAAATTGATTCTATTTATTTTGTTAATTTTTCTGAAACATTTTTTGGCGTATCTAGTGAAATTTGCTGGCGCAAAATTGAGTCTATTTATTTTGTTAATTTTTTTGAAACATTTTTTGGCGTATCTAGTGAAATTTGCTAGCGCCAAATTGATTCTATTTATTTTGTTAATTTTTCTGAAACATTTTTTGGCGTATCTAGTGAAATTTGCTGGCGCCAAATTGATTCTATTTATTTTGTTAATTTTTCTGAAACATTTTTTGGCGTATCTAGTGAAATTTGCTGGCGCCAAATTGATTCTATTTATTTTGGTAATTTTTCCGAAACATTTTTTTGGGTATCTAGTGAAATTTTGTGGCGCCAAATTGATTCTATTTGTTATGTTCATTTTTCTGAAACATTTTTTGGCGTATCTTGTGAAATTTGCTGGCGCCTAATTAATTCTATTTATTTTGTTAATTTTTCTGAAACATTTTTTGGCGTATCTAGTGAAATTTGCTGGCGCCAAATTGATTCTATTTATTTTGTTAATTTTTCTGAAACATTTTTTGGCGTATCTAGTGAAATTTGCTGGCGCCAAATTGATTCTATTTATTTTGTTAATTTTTCTGAAACATTTTTTGGCGTATCTAGTGAAATTTTCTGGCACCAAATTGATTCTGTTTATTTTGTTAATTTTTCTGAAAGATTTTTTGGCGTATCTAATGGAATTCGCAAATTTGCTGGCGCCAAATTGATTCTATTTATGTTGTTAATTTTTCTGAAACATTTTTTGGCGTATCTAGTGAAATTTGCTGGCACCAAATTGATTCTATTTATTTTGTTAATTTTTCTGAAACATTTTTTGGCGTATCTAGTGAAATTTGCTGGCGCCAAATTGATTTTTTTTGTTTTGTTAATTTTTCTGAAACATTTTTTGGCGTATCTAGTGAAATTTGCTGGCGCCAAATTGATTCTATTTATGTTGTTAATTTTTCTGAAACATTTTTTGGCGTATCTAGTGAAATTTGCTGGCGCCAAATTGATTCTGTTTATTTTGTTAATTTTTCTGAAACATTTTTTGGCGTATCTAGTGAAATTTGCTGGCGCCAAATTGATTCTATTTATTTTGTTAATTTTTCTGAAACATTTTTTGGCGTATCTAGTGAAATTTGCTGGCGCCAAATTGATTCCATTTATTTTGTTATTTTTTCTGAAACATGTTTTGGCGTATCTAGTGAAATTTGATGGCGCCAAATTGATTCTATTTATTTTGTTCACTTTTCTGAAACATTTTTTGGCGTATCTAGTGAAATTTGCTGGCGCCAAATTGATTCTATTTATTTTGTTTATTTTTAAACGGAAATTTAGAGTTAGGGGGTTCAAGTGCCCCCCCCCTTGCCCCCCTTTGCCTCCGCCAATGCAGCCGGCCAAAAAGCAAATATTTTCTTTGGCAAATCTAGTTCAACTTCCAGACACCCAAGTGATTCCATCTATTTTATTATTTTTCTGAAACATTTTTTGGCGTATCTAGTGAAATTTGCTGGCGCCAAATTGATTCTATTTATTTTGTTAATTTTTCTGAAACATTTTTTGGCGTATCTAATGAAATTTGCAAATTTGCTGGCGCCAAATTGATTCTATTTATTTTGTTAATTTTTCTGAAACATTTTTTTTGGCGTATCTAGTGAAATTTGCTGGCGCCAAATTGATTCTTTTTGTTTTGTTAATTTTTCTGAAACATTTTTTGGCGTATCTAGTGAAATTTGCTGGCGCCAAATTGATTCTATTTATGTTGTTAATTTTTCTGAAACATTTTTTGGCGTATCTAGTGAAATTTGCTGGCACCAAATTGATTCTGTTTATTTTGTTAATTTTTCTGAAACATTTTTTGGCGTATCTAATGAAATTTGCAAATTTGCTGGCGCCAAATTGATTCTATTTATTTTGTTAATTTTTCTGAAACATTTTTTGGCGTATCTAGTGAAATTTGCTGGCGCCAAATTGATTCTATTTATTTTGTTAATTTTTCTGAAACATTTTTTGGCGTATCTAGTGAATTTTGCTGGCGCCAAATTGATTCTATTTATGTTGTTAATTTTTCTGAAACATTTTTTTGCGTATCTAGTGAAATTTGCTGGCACAAAATTGATTCTGTTTATTTTGTTAATTTTTCTGAAACATTTTTTGGCGTATCTAATGAAATTTGCAAATTTGCTGGCGCCAAATTGATTCTATTTATTTTGTTAATTTTTCTGAAACATTTTTTGGCGTATCTAGTGAAATTTGCTGGCGCCAAATTGATTCAATTTATTTTGTTAATTTTTCTTAAACAGTTTTTGGCGTATCTAGTGAAATTTGCTGGCGCCAAATTGATTCTATTTATTTTGTTAATTTTTCCGAAACATTTTTTGGCGTATCTAGTGAAATTTGCTGGCGCCAAATTGATTCTATTTATTTTGTTATTTTTTCTGAAACATTTTTTGGCGTATCTAGTGAAATTTGCCTGCGCCAAATTAATTCTATTTATTTTGTTAATTTTTCTGAAACATTTTTTGGCGTATCTAGTGAAATTTGCTGGCGCCAAATTGATTCTATTTATTTTGTTCACTTTCTGAAACATTTTTTGGCGTATCTAGTGAAATTTGCTGGCGCCAAATTGATTCTATTTATTTTGTTAATTTGTCTGAAACATTTTTTGGCGTATCCAGTGAAATTTGCTGGCGCCAAATTGATTCTGTTTATTTTGTTAATTTTTCTGAAACATTTTTTGGCGTATCTAATGAAATTTGCAAATTTGCTGGCGCCAAATTGATTCTATTTATTTTGTTAATTTTTCCGAAACATTTTTTGGCGTATCTAGTGAAATTTGCTGGCGCCAAATTGATTCTATTTATTTTGTTATTTTTTCTGAAACATTTTTTGGCGTATCTAGTGAAATTTGCTTGCGCCAAATTAATTCTATTTATTTTGTTAATTTTTCTGAAACATTTTTTGGCGTATCTAGTGAAATTTGCTGGCGCCAAATTGATTCTATTTATTTTGTTCACTTTTCTGAAACATTTTTTGGCGTATCTAGTGAAATTTGCTGGCGCCAAATTGATTCTATTTATTTTGTTAATTTTTCTGAAACATTTTTTGGCGTATCTAGTGAATTTTGCTGGCGCCAAATTGATTCTATTTATGTTGTTAATTTTTCTGAAACATTTTTTGGCGTATCTAGTGAAATTTGCTGGCACCAAATTGATTCTGTTTATTTTGTTAATTTTTCTGAAACATTTTTTGGCGTATCTAATGAAATTTGCAAATTTGCTGGCGCCAAATTGATTCTATTTATTTTGTTAATTTTTCTGAAACATTTTTTGGCGTATCTAGTGAAATTTGCTGGCGCCAAATTGATTCTATTTATTTTGTTAATTTTCCCGAAATATTTTTTGGCGTATCTAGTGAAATTTGCTGGCGCCAAATTGATTCTATTTATTTTGTTATTTTTTCTGAAACATTTTTTGGCGTATCTAGTGAAATTTGCCTGCGCCAAATCAATTCTATTTATTTTGTTAATTTTTCTGAAACTTTTTTTGGCGTATCTAGTGAAATTTGCTGGCGCCAAATTGATTCTATTAATTTTGTTCACTTTTCTGAAACATTTTTTGGCGTATCTAGTGAAATTTGCTGGCGCCAAATTGATTCTATTTATTTTGTTAATTTTTAAACGGAAATTTAGAGTTAGGGGGTTCAAGTGCCCCCCCCCCCCACCCTTGCCACCCTTTGCCACCGCCAATGCAGCCGGCCAAAAAGCAAATATTTTCTTTGGCAAATCTAGTTCAACTTTCAGACACCCCAGTGATACCATCTATTTTATTAATTTTTCTGAAACATTTTTTGGCGTATCTAGTGAAATTTGCTGGCGCCAAATTGATTCTATTTATTTTGTTAATTTTTCTGAAACATTTTTTGGCGTATCTAGTGAAATTTGCTGGCGCCAAATTGATTCCATTTATTTTGTTATTTTTTCTGAAACATTTTTTTGGCGTATCTAGTGAAATTTGCTGGCGCCAAATTAATTCTATTTATTTTGTTAATTTTTCTGAAACATTTGTTGGCGTATCTAGTGAAATTTGCTGGCGCCAAATTGATTCTATTTATTTTGTTAATTTTTCTGAAACATATTTTGGCGTATCTAGTGAAATTTGCTGGCGCCAAATTGATTCCATTTATTTTGTTATTTTTTCTGAAAAATTTTTTGGCGTATCTAGTGAAATTTGCCTGCGCCGAATTGATTCTATTTTTTTTGTTAATTTTTCTGAAACATTTTTTGGCGTATCTAGTGAAATTTGCTGGCGCCAAATTGATTCTATTTATTTTGTTAATTTTTAAACGGAAATTTAGAGTTAGGGGGTCCAAGTGCCCCTCCTTGCCCCCTTTGCCTCAACCAATGCAGCCGACCAAAAAGCAAATATTTTCTTTGACAAATCTAGTTCAACTTCCAGACACCCATGTGATTCCATCTATTTTATTAATTTTTCTGAAACATTTTTTGGCGTATCTAGTGAAATTTGCTGGCGCCAAATTGATTCTATTTATTTTGTTAATTTTTCTGAAACATTTTTTGGCGTATCTAGTGAAATTTGATGGCGCCGAATTGATTCAATTTATTTTGTTAATTTTTCTGAAACATTTTTTGGCGTATCTAGTGAAATTTGCTGGCGCCAAATTAATTCTATTTATTTTGTTAATTTTTCTGAAACATTTTTAAGCGTATCTAGAAATTTGCTGGCGCCAAATTGATTCTATTTATTTTGTTCACTTTTCTGAAACATTTTTTTTGGGTATCTAGAATAGAATCAATTTGGCGCCAGCAAATTTCACTAGATACGCCAAAAAATGTTTCAGAAAAATTAACAAAATAAATAGAATCAATTTGGCGCTAGCAAATTTGCAAATTTCACTAGATACGCCAAAAAATGTTTCAGAAAAATTAACAAAATAGGGTGGATGTACCAATTATGGCACTATCTAAGGAAAACTATTTGTACAAAAATAACGAGAAGATCTACGAATGTCATCAATATGTTAAAAGATAGCTAAGTTTCCACACTTTACAGGAAAATATAGAAACGGAGCCAAAACTACTTTTAGTATTTATTACAGCATGTGCCAATGATAGGAGTCCTGTACCAATTATGGTTACATTTTTTAACTTCGGTTCCTTTTCCCACTATTTGCATGCATTCCTTATGGGATTAGCCATAACTGGTACACTATGGCGAAAAAGGGTGCAAGGAAGCCGGAATTTTAAGGAAAATGATTTATTTCTACCATAATTTGAGCATAATGTGGGATTTAAAAAAGTGCAACCATCTTTTGTGAACGTGATCTGTTGTTCACAGTTTTTTTCTCTTGCTGGTTTACGCCGTTAAAGGGTGAAAATCAACTATGGCGAATGATTGGTACTATAACCATAATTGGAACACTTACCCTAAATAGAATCAATTTGGCGCCAGCAAATTTCACTAGATACGCCAAAAAATGTTTCAGAAAAATTAACAAAATAAATTGAATCAATTTGGCGCCAGCAAATTTCACTAGATACGCCAAAAAATGTTTTAGAAAAAATAACAAAATAAATAGAATCAATTACGCGCCAGCAAATTTCCTTAGATACGCCAAAAAATGTTTCAGAAAAGTGAACAAAATAAATAGAATCAATTTGACGCCAGCAAATTCCACTAGATACGCCAAAAAATGTTTCAGAAAAATTAATAAAATAGATGGAATCACTTGGGTGTCTGGAAGTTGAACTAGATTTGTCAAGAAAATATTTGCTTTTTGGTCGGCTGCATTGGCGGAGGCAAAGGGGGGCAAGGGGGGGCACTTGAACCCCCTAACTCTAAATTTCCGTTTAAAAATTAACAAAATAAATAGAATCAATTTGGCGCCAGCAAATTTCACTAGATACGCCAAAAAATGTTTCAGAAAAGTGAACAAAATAAATAGAATCAATTTGGCGCCAGCAAATTTCACTAGATACGCCAAAAAATGTTTCAGAAAAATTAACAAAATAAATAGAATCAATTTGGCGCAGGCAAATTTCGAATGTTTCATAAAAAATAACAAAATAAATAGAATCAATTTGGCGCCAGCAAATTTCACTAGATACGCCAAAAAAAATGTTTCAGAAAAATTAACAAAATAAATAGAATCAATTTGGCGCCAGCAAATTTCACTAGATACGCCAAAAAATGTTTCAGAAAAATTAACAAAATAAATAGAATCAATTTGGCGCCAGCAAATTTCACTAGATACGCCAAAAAATGTTTCAGAAAAATTAACAAAATAAATAGAATCAATTTGGCGCCAGCAAATTTCACTAGATACGCCAAAAAATGTTTCAGAAAAATTAACAAAATAAATAGAATCAATTTGGCGCCAGCAAATTTCACTAGATACGCCAAAAAATGTTTCAGAAAAATTTACAAAATAAATAGAATCAATTTTGCGCTAGCAAATTTGCAAATTTCACTAGATACGCCAAAAAATGTTTCAGAAAAATTAACAAAATAAACAGAATCAATTTGGCGCCAGCAAATTTCACTAGATACGCCAAAAAATGTTTCAGAAAAATTAACAAAATAAATAGAATCAATTTGGCGCCAGCAAATTTCACTAGATACGCCAAAAAATGTTTCAAAAAAATTAACAAAATAAATAGAATCAATTTGGCGCCAGCAAATTTCACTAGATACGCCAAAAAATGTTTCAGAAAAATTAACAAAATAAATAGAATCAATTTGGCGCCAGCAAATTTCACTAGATACGCCAAAAAATGTTTCAGAAAAATTAACAAAATAAATAGAATCAATTTGGCGCCAGCAAATTTCACTAGATACGCCCAAAAATGTTTCAGAAAAATTAACAAAATAAATAGAATCAATTTGGCGCCCCCAAATTTCACTAGATACGCCAAAAAATGTTTCAGAAAAATTAACAAAATAAATAGAATTAATTTGGCGCCAGCAAATTTCACTAGATACGCCAAAAAATGTTTCAGAAAAATTAACAAAACAAATAGAATCAATTTGGCGCAAGAAAATTTCACTAGATACTCAAAAAAATGTTTCAGAAAAATTAACAAAATAAATAGAATCAATTTGGCGCCAGCAAATTTCACTAGATACGCCAAAAAATGTTTCAGAAAAATTAACAAAATAAATAGAATCAATTTGGCGCCAGCAAATTTCACTAGATACGCCAAAAAATGTTTCAGAAAAATTAACAAAACAAAAAGAATCAATTTGGCGTCAGTAAATTTCACTAGATACGCCAAAAAATGTTTCAGAAAAATTAACAAAATAAATAGAATCAATTTGGCGCCAGCAAATTTCACTAGATACGCCAAAAAATGTTTCAGAAAAATTAACAAAATAAATAGAATCAATTTGGCGCTAGCAAATTTGCAAATTTCACTAGATACGCCAAAAAATGTTTCAGAAAAATTAACAAAATAAACAGTATCAATTTGGCGCCAGCAAATTTCACTCGAAACGTCAAAAAATGTTTCAGAAAAATTAACAAAATAAATGGAATCAATTTGGCGCCAGCAAATTTCACTAGATACGCCAAAAAATTTTTCAGAAAAGTGAACAAAATAAATAGAATCAATTTGGCGCCAGCAAATTTCACTAGATACGCCAGAAAAATGTTTCAGAAAAATTAACAAAATAAATAGAATCAATTTGGCGCCAGCAAATTTCACTCGAAACGTCAAAAAATGTTTCAGAAAAATTAACAAAATAATTAGAATCAATTTGGCGCCAGCAAATTTCACTAGATACGCCAAAAAATGTTTCAGAAAAATTAACAAAATAAATAGAATCAATTTGGTGTAAGCAAATTTCACTAGATACGCCAAAAAATGTTTCAGAAAAATTAACAAAATAAATAGAATCAATTTGACGCCAGCAAATTTCACTAGATACGCCAAAAAATGTTTCAGAAAAATTAACAAAATAAATAGAATCAATTTGGCGCCAGCAAATTTCACTAGTTACGCCAAAAATGTTTCACAGAAATTAACAAAATAAATAGAATCAATTTGGCGCCAGCAAATTTCACTAGTTACGCCAAAAATGTTTCAGAGAAATTAACAAAATAAATAGAATCAATTTGGCGCCAGCAAATTTCACTAGATACGCCAAAAAATGTTTCAGAAAAATTAACAAAATAAATAGAATCAATTTGGCGCCAGCAAATTTCACTAGATATGCCAAAAAATGTTTCAGAAAAATAACAAAATAAATAGAATCAATTTGGCGCCAACAAACTTCACTAGATACGTCAAAAAATGTTTCAGAAAAATTAACAAAATAAATAGAATCAGTTTGGTGCCAGCAAATTTCACTAGATACGCCAAAAATGTTTCCGAAAAATTAACAAAATAAACAGAATCAATTTGGCGCCAGCAAATTTCACTAGATACGCCAAAAAATGTTTCCGAAAAATTAACAAAATAGACAGAATCAATTTGGCGCCAGCAAATTTCACTAGATACGCCAAAAAATGTTTCAGAAAAATTAACAAAATAAATAGAATCAATTTGGCGCCAGCAAATTTCACTAGATACGCCAAAAAATGTTTCAGAAAAATGAACAAAATAAATAGAATCAATTTTGCGCCAGCAAATTTCACTAGATACGCCAAAAAATGTTTCAGAAAAATTAACAAAATAAATAGAATCAATTTGGCGCAGGCAAATTTCACTAGATACGCCCAAAAATGTTTCAGAAAAATTAACAAAATAAATAGAATCAATTTGGCGCCAGCAAATTTCACTAGATACGCCAAAAAATGTTTAAGAAAAATTAACAAAATAAATAGAATCAATTTGGCGCCAGCAAATTTCACTAGATACGCCAAAAAATGTTTCAGAAAAATTAACAAAATAATTAGAATCAATTTGGCGCCAGCTAATTTCACTAGATTCGCCAAAAAATGTTTCAGAAAAATTAACAAAATAAATAGAATCAATTTGGCGCCAGCAAATTTCACTAGATACGCCAAAAAATGTTTCAGAAAAAATAACAAAATAATTAGAATCAATTTGGCGCCAGCTAATTTCACTAGATACGCCAAAAAATGTTTCAGAAAAATTAACAAAATAAATAGAATCAATTTGGCGCAAGCAAATTTCACTAGATACGCCAAAAAATGTTTCAGAAAAATAAACAAAATAAATAGAATCAATTTGGCGCCTGCAAATTTCACTAGATACGCCAAGAAGTGTTTCAGTAAAATTAACAAAATAAATAGAATCAATTTGGTGCCAGCAAATTTCACTAGATACGCCAAAAAATGTTTCAGAAAAATTAATAAAATAGATGGAATCACTTGGGTGTCTGGAAGTTGAACTAGATTTGCCAAAGAAAATATTTGCTTTTTGGTCGGCTGCATTGGCGGAGGCACAGGGGGGCAAGGGGGGGCACTTGAACCCCCTAACTCTAAATTGCCGTTTAAAAATTAACAAAATAAATAGAATCAATTTGGCGCAAGCAAATTTCACTAGATACGCCAAAAAATGTTTCAGAAAAATAAACAAAATAAATAGAATCAATTTGGCGCCTGCAAATTTCACTAGATACGCCAAAAAGTGTTTCAGAAAAATTAACAAAATAAATAGAATCAATTTGACGCCAGCAAATTCCACTAGATACGCCAAAAAATGTTTCAGAAAAATTAATAAAATAGATGGAATCACTTGGGTGTCTGGAAGTTGAACTAGATTTGTCAAGAAAATATTTGCTTTTTGGTCGGCTGCATTGGCGGAGGCAAAGGGGGGCAAGGGGGGGCACTTGAACCCCCTAACTCTAAATTTCCGTTTAAAAATTAACAAAATAAATAGAATCAATTTGGCGCCAGCAAATTTCACTAGATACGCCAAAAAATGTTTCAGAAAAGTGAACAAAATAAATAGAATCAATTTGGCGCCAGCAAATTTCACTAGATACGCCAAAAAATGTTTCAGAAAAATTAACAAAATAAATAGAATCAATTTGGCGCAGGCAAATTTCGAATGTTTCATAAAAAATAACAAAATAAATAGAATCAATTTGGCGCCAGCAAATTTCACTAGATACGCCAAAAAAAATGTTTCAGAAAAATTAACAAAATAAATAGAATCAATTTGGCGCCAGCAAATTTCACTAGATACGCCAAAAAATGTTTCAGAAAAATTAACAAAATAAATAGAATCAATTTGGCGCCAGCAAATTTCACTAGATACGCCAAAAAATGTTTCAGAAAAATTAACAAAATAAATAGAATCAATTTGGCGCCAGCAAATTTCACTAGATACGCCAAAAAATGTTTCAGAAAAATTAACAAAATAAATAGAATCAATTTGGCGCCAGCAAATTTCACTAGATACGCCAAAAAATGTTTCAGAAAAATTTACAAAATAAATAGAATCAATTTTGCGCTAGCAAATTTGCAAATTTCACTAGATACGCCAAAAAATGTTTCAGAAAAATTAACAAAATAAACAGAATCAATTTGGCGCCAGCAAATTTCACTAGATACGCCAAAAAATGTTTCAGAAAAATTAACAAAATAAATAGAATCAATTTGGCGCCAGCAAATTTCACTAGATACGCCAAAAAATGTTTCAAAAAAATTAACAAAATAAATAGAATCAATTTGGCGCCAGCAAATTTCACTAGATACGCCAAAAAATGTTTCAGAAAAATTAACAAAATAAATAGAATCAATTTGGCGCCAGCAAATTTCACTAGATACGCCAAAAAATGTTTCAGAAAAATTAACAAAATAAATAGAATCAATTTGGCGCCAGCAAATTTCACTAGATACGCCCAAAAATGTTTCAGAAAAATTAACAAAATAAATAGAATCAATTTGGCGCCCCCAAATTTCACTAGATACGCCAAAAAATGTTTCAGAAAAATTAACAAAATAAATAGAATTAATTTGGCGCCAGCAAATTTCACTAGATACGCCAAAAAATGTTTCAGAAAAATTAACAAAACAAATAGAATCAATTTGGCGCAAGAAAATTTCACTAGATACTCAAAAAAATGTTTCAGAAAAATTAACAAAATAAATAGAATCAATTTGGCGCCAGCAAATTTCACTAGATACGCCAAAAAATGTTTCAGAAAAATTAACAAAATAAATAGAATCAATTTGGCGCCAGCAAATTTCACTAGATACGCCAAAAAATGTTTCAGAAAAATTAACAAAACAAAAAGAATCAATTTGGCGTCAGTAAATTTCACTAGATACGCCAAAATATGTTTCAGAAAAATTAACAAAATAAATAGAATCAATTTGGCGCCAGCAAATTTCACTAGATACGCCAAAAAATGTTTCAGAAAAATTAACAAAATAAATAGAATCAATTTGGCGCTAGCAAATTTGCAAATTTCACTAGATACGCCAAAAAATGTTTCAGAAAAATTAACAAAATAAACAGTATCAATTTGGCGCCAGCAAATTTCACTCGAAACGTCAAAAAATGTTTCAGAAAAATTAACAAAATAAATGGAATCAATTTGGCGCCAGCAAATTTCACTAGATACGCCAAAAAATTTTTCAGAAAAGTGAACAAAATAAATAGAATCAATTTGGCGCCAGCAAATTTCACTAGATACGCCAGAAAAATGTTTCAGAAAAATTAACAAAATAAATAGAATCAATTTGGCGCCAGCAAATTTCACTCGAAACGTCAAAAAATGTTTCAGAAAAATTAACAAAATAATTAGAATCAATTTGGCGCCAGCAAATTTCACTAGATACGCCAAAAAAAGTTTCAGAAAAATTAACAAAATAAATAGAATCAATTTGGTGTAAGCAAATTTCACTAGATACGCCAAAAAATGTTTCAGAAAAATTAACAAAATAAATAGAATCAATTTGACGCCAGCAAATTTCACTAGATACGCCAAAAAATGTTTCAGAAAAATTAACAAAATAAATAGAATCAATTTGGCGCCAGCAAATTTCACTAGTTACGCCAAAAATGTTTCACAGAAATTAACAAAATAAATAGAATCAATTTGGCGCCAGCAAATTTCACTAGTTACGCCAAAAATGTTTCAGAGAAATTAACAAAATAAATAGAATCAATTTGGCGCCAGCAAATTTCACTAGATACGCCAAAAAATGTTTCAGAAAAATTAACAAAATAAATAGAATCAATTTGGCGCCAGCAAATTTCACTAGATATGCCAAAAAATGTTTCAGAAAAATAACAAAATAAATAGAATCAATTTGGCGCCAACAAACTTCACTAGATACGTCAAAAAATGTTTCAGAAAAATTAACAAAATAAATAGAATCAGTTTGGTGCCAGCAAATTTCACTAGATACGCCAAAAATGTTTCCGAAAAATTAACAAAATAAACAGAATCAATTTGGCGCCAGCAAATTTCACTAGATACGCCAAAAAATGTTTCCGAAAAATTAACAAAATAGACAGAATCAATTTGGCGCCAGCAAATTTCACTAGATACGCCAAAAAATGTTTCAGAAAAATTAACAAAATAAATAGAATCAATTTGGCGCCAGCAAATTTCACTAGATACGCCAAAAAATGTTTCAGAAAAATGAACAAAATAAATAGAATCAATTTTGCGCCAGCAAATTTCACTAGATACGCCAAAAAATGTTTCAGAAAAATTAACAAAATAAATAGAATCAATTTGGCGCAGGCAAATTTCACTAGATACGCCCAAAAATGTTTCAGAAAAATTAACAAAATAAATAGAATCAATTTGGCGCCAGCAAATTTCACTAGATACGCCAAAAAATGTTTAAGAAAAATTAACAAAATAAATAGAATCAATTTGGCGCCAGCAAATTTCACTAGATACGCCAAAAAATGTTTCAGAAAAATTAACAAAATAATTAGAATCAATTTGGCGCCAGCTAATTTCACTAGATTCGCCAAAAAATGTTTCAGAAAAATTAACAAAATAAATAGAATCAATTTGGCGCCAGCAAATTTCACTAGATACGCCAAAAAATGTTTCAGAAAAAATAACAAAATAATTAGAATCAATTTGGCGCCAGCTAATTTCACTAGATACGCCAAAAAATGTTTCAAAAAAATTAACAAAATAAATAGAATCAATTTGGCGCAAGCAAATTTCACTAGATACGCCAAAAAATGTTTCAGAAAAATAAACAAAATAAATAGAATCAATTTGGCGCCTGCAAATTTCACTAGATACGCCAAAAAGTGTTTCAGAAAAATTAACAAAATAAATAGAATCAATTTGGTGCCAGCAAATTTCACTAGATACGCCAAAAAATGTTTCAGAAAAATTAACAAAATAAATAGAATCAATTTGGCGCCATCAAATTTCACTAGATACGCCAAAAAATGTTTCAGAAAAATTAACAAAATAAATAGAATCAATTTGGCGCCAGCAAATTTCACTAGATACGCCAAAAAATGTTTCAGAAAAATTTTCAAAATAAATTGAATCAATTTGGCGCCAGCAAATTTCACTAGATACGCCAAAAAATGTTTCAGAAAAACTAACAAAATAAATAGAATCAATTGTGCGGTGCACAATGTGGGTAGATCCGGACGGGGAACGGAACCAAAGAAGGGCATCCGAAATTTGCCACTGGCTAACACCAACAGGCCAGGAAAGTTCAGTTGAACCCGTGTGCAAGTCGGTCCGGTATCCACTACAGGTTACCGGAAAGCTCTGATCGTGGAGCGGACCGATGGGGCACTGAAAATTCCTTGTTAGTGCTCCAGCAACGACTGTTCGGTAGGCACCTTCTGGAGTACTAGTCTGTCCGTGTGCAGTCAAGCCGGTATCCACAATCGATTACCACTGGTGGGGTCGAGTTGTGGAGCGGTCTGAAGGGACAGCGCTAATGCTCCGGGATTTGCTCGGTTGAGCGGTGGACTGTATCTCGTAGGCAGCAGCAGCGAGCGGTCGCTTCGCTTCGACAGTGGAGGCAGGACTGATGGCTTGTCGGTGGGAAAGGAAAACTCTGGGTGGCTTCGCTTTGTAGACGATGTTTATTCGATGACGTTCAAAATAAAACTGATGCGCTCTGCGCGATGTGCGTTACTTATATACTACATAGTTCAGTGATGTGTGACAGCAAGTGTTACAAATAGGCTCCTCCCCTTTCAATGGGAATGACAAGGTAAAACAAAAACATCAAAAAATGGATGGTCTGGAAATCGGGAGAAGCTTCTAGAACTGTCGTTACTTTTCTTAATGCTAATTGGAGAAAGGTATTGGTAACAAACTATTTTACAAAACAAATTACAATGCAGGGGGAACATGGGTCAAATGGGAAGGGGAATGAAGGGAAACATGGCTATTTGGGCATTTACATACATAGTGGGTCAAACATAACAATAAAATGGTCAAAAAACAAAGAATACAAAAAAAAATAAACGTTCGGAACCGAACATTCTCCCGCCGGGTTTCACTGTGGATCTGTAGATGCGAGAGCTTGATCGTTGTCTTCGATTGGAAGTGGTGCGAGTCTGAATACTGAACGACGGTATACCCCAGTAGATGTTTCAACGTCAACTACCCTTACTACTAAATCCTTGCCAGGGTAAACCTTCACAATTCTGCCCAATTTCCATGACTGCGGTGGAAGGTTGTCTTCTTTAATAATCACGATGAGCCCAGGAGTAACGTTTGGAGAACCGTTATGCCACTTAGAGTGAGCTTGGAGTGTGTTGAGATACTCATTCGACCAGCGTTTCCAAAATTGCTGTCGAAGAGACTGCAAATACTTCCAACGGGTCAAGCGGTTGACAGGTGCATCTTCAAGCGTCGGCTCTGGAATGGCGACCAATTCTCGGCCAATAAGAAAATGGCCAGGGGTTAAAGCAGACGGTTCATGGGTATCCAACGAGTTGGCGAAGAGTGGACGCGAATTAAGTACTGCTTCAATTTGCGTCAATACAGTACAGAATTCTTCGAAGGTGAGACAGGCGTTAGATAAGACCTTTCGTAAATGGGTTTTTGTACTCTTCACCCCGGCCTCCCACAACCCACCAAAATTGGGTGAGCGAGGCGGGATGAATTTCCAGACAATTTCACGGGCAGAACAGAACTCATCAATCCTTCCCTTGGATTGATCATCTCTGAACATCAGGAACAGTTCATGGAGGTCCGATTTTGCACCTACGAAATTTGTGCCGTGATCGGAATGTAACTCTTCAACTAAGCCTCTGCGGCTCACGAAACGGTGGAGAGCAGCCACGAACGCTGCGGACGACAGGTCGGAAACCAACTCCAAATGAATGGCTTTGGTAGCGAGACACACAAAAATACAGATGTAGGCCTTCACACAAACGAACTTCCGGAGACCAACCTTCACGAATACCGGTCCGGCGAAGTCAACGCCGGTTCGAGAAAACGGAGCGGAGGGAACGACACGAGCCTCCGGAAGGCGACCCATCATAGGCTGTAGGCAGCGAGGACGAGATCGGAAACAAGTCACGCATCTCCGCAAAACCTTCCGAATGGTTGATTTAGCGTTAATCAACCAGAATCGTTGACGCATAAGAGACATCAACCCTGAAGGACCAAGATGAAGGTTTTCGAGATGCATGTCCCGAATCAGAAGCTCACAAACTGGGCTCTTATTCGGAAGAAGAACCTGGTGGCGAGCTTCATACGGTAGGTGAGAATTCTCCAAACGACCACCTACTCTTAACAAACCGTCCACCAATATGGGATCAAGTGGACCTAAACGACGACTATTTTTCCCTGACGAAATCAGGTTGATTTCATCCGACAATTCAAGACGTTGAACGACTCCAATAATAGTCATCATGGATTTACGCAATTCAGGAACTGTCAAATGTTTGGATGACACACGATCGGCGTGCCTCACTCTACAATTGTTTGCAAACCGTAAGACGTACGCAATCACCCTCTGCAATTATCGGAATGATCCGAAGGCTTCTAAGAAAGGTACGTCAGGAGAAACAACTGCCGCAGAGACAGTTGGCACAATCGGTGTATCATCAGGCACTTCGGATTCCGGAAGTGAATCTGGAATCAGAACTTCATACTGGGGCAGCTTCAAAAATGTCGGTCCATTCCACCACAAACTGTTACCGGCAAGAGTTTGCGGCAACTGCCCCCTGGACACGACATCGGCTGGGTTATCCTCAGAACGAACGTAAGACCAAGTAAAACCTTTGGTGGCTGAATTGATCTCCATCACCCGATTGCGAACAAAAACATCGTTGGGCAACCTTTTCAACCAGGCGAGTACAATGTTGCTGTCAGACCACAGGCAGATGCGTTGAATTTCCATTTTTAACGACCCAACGCATTTGGGAACAAGTCTGGACAGCAATAGGGCAGCGCATAGCTCTAATCTGGGAATCGTCAAAGGTGACAATGGAGCAATTCTGGATTTACTACAGAGCAATGAAACCTTTACATCGGAACCAGATACAACTCGTAAGTAAATGACTGCTCCGTACGCACGAAGGGAAGCGTCAGCGAATCCATGTACTTCAACACTCTCGACGCTTACCAAGCCGACGAAGCGTGGAATTTTGACGGAGTCAACATGTTTCAGGGATTCTCTAAACGTAAGCCAAGACTGTAGATTCTCGCCTGTCAACGGGTCATCCCAACCTACCTTGTCTTTCCACAACTGTTGCATAATTATCTTGGCGAGGACTATAACTGGAGCCACAAGCCCAAAGGATCGAACAAACGAGCAATTTCGGAGAGGACGATACGTTTCGTTGGAACAGACAACGGTTGGAACGGCAACTTACAATGGAAACGAAATTCGTCTTCCTCAGGATCCCACAACAGGCCGAGGGTTTTAATAACCTTGTTCACGTCGGAATCTTCAAACACCAAATACTTTTCGCGGTCTTCCTCGGGAACGGTATCTAGGATGGCTGCGTCGCTTGCACACCATTTATGCACAGGGAAACCTCCGGAATTCAACATGTCGGTCAAATCCGAGCGAAGCTGAACGGCCTGCTCAATGGTATCAGCCCCTGACACTACGTCATCTATGTAGACATCCTCTTCTACTACCTTGGATGCAACTGGGAAAAGTTGGCACTCGTCACGTGCAAGCTGCAGCAATGATCGAGTGGCCAGAAAAGGCGCACTAGCCGTCCCGTAGGTAACGGTTGTCAACTCCAGGACTTGGAGCGGATCATCAGGATTTTCCCTCCAAAATATTCGCTGGAGCCCAGAATGATTTTCGACCACACGAATCCTTCGGTACATTTTGGAGATATCAGCGGTTATCGCGAATCGATGCTTACGGAATCGTAGGATAATAGAAAAAAGTTCATCCTGGACAGTGGGGCCAATCATCAAAACATCATTCAAAGATGGGCCAGTTGTTCGAGCCGAGGCGTCGAAAACAACTCTCAAGCGAGTAGTGGAACTGCTTGGCTTGAGGACGGCATGGTGCGGTAGATAATGAACCAGTTTCCCTGGGTTATCATCTGACTCGGAAATTTGCTTACAATGGGACAACGACTTGTACTCATTAATGAAATCGACATAAGCCTTTTTCAATTCGGGATTCTAGCTGAAGCGGTGCTCCAGGATATGGAAACGTTTCAAAGCTAGATACCGGTTACTGCCTAGTTCACTCACGGATTCCTTCAATGGAAGATGGACGGTGTAGCTACCATCTGGGTTTCGAACGGTGGACGAGCTGAAAAGTTGCTCACAATCTTGCTCCTCCTTGGAACTGACACTACTATTCTCGACCGACTCAACAGACCAAAACTTTTCGATGCATTCTGTGAGCGGCCGCAAGCTGGCCGTGTAGCAGTGCTGATTTTCATCCATGTCCTCAGCACCACCAGCAACGACCCATCCTAGACGAGTCTCCTTGAGTATAGGCAGGTTTTGGTCTAGCACCAAATGGCCGGGAAGCATCAAATCGAAGAACAGTTTAACTCCAATCAGTAACTGCACTTCTCCTGGAGTATGGAAAGTGGGATCAGCAAGCGAAAGACCTGAGGGAATGTTCCAAGACCGACAATTCATCTTACGACCGGGGAGGGGACCAGTCACCACATCGGTGACCAAACATTTGATTCGGGCTTGATAATCCTTACAACGGGACCGGAACGAAAGTGTTGCCTTTCTGTCGAGCACCGATCGCTTACCGGTAGCTCCAATAACTTCTACATGGGTAGGTACCTGGTCGATTCCCAATCGTTCAACAATCGAACGGGAAACCAAATGTGGTTGGGAACCACAATCGAGGAATGCACGGCAAGGGAAGGAATTTCCATGGCTGTCAAGGACATCAACCATGGCCGTAAGCAATAGCGTGCCATCCGAACGAGGTACCTTTTGGACGGGATTGGAGACAGATTCAACACTTTCAACAGGATTCGGAACTTGGGAACTAACAACAACCTTAGCGGGTTCGGGATTGGGCATTGGATTATCAACAATGGGCTTGGATTCGGGCTTGGGAACTTTGGGCTCGTGTAACAAGGTGTTATGCCTACCTTGACACTCCTGGCATGATTTGTTGGATGGGCATTTTGAGGAAAGGTGTCCCTTCCTCAAACAGTTGAAACAAAGGAAAAGCTCTCTTACCTTAGTTCTACGTTGGGGTACCGTCAGCGCAACAAACCTTTCACATTTGTAGTTTGGATGGCTCGCACTACAAATCTCACAGGTCGCCTCACTATTAGCTACGGGTGTAGCCATAGCGAACGACTTCACCGGCGGGGGCTTCGACGATAGCTTCGGGTTGGACTTCTGACTGGATTCCTTGACTGACGACGGCTTCGGGTGACTGGCTTCGCAACGCTCCAACAATGAGCATCGCTCCTTCAGGAACAAGACGGTGTCTTCATACGATGGGATCTGCTTGTGGGGAATGGTGGTCTCCCACTGCTTCCTCGTTTCGGGATCGAAAGCATCCGACAGCACGACGACTACGAACCTTTCGGAAACTCCTTCTAAATCCTGATTCAACAGTCGCAGCCCCTCGACGTGGCGGGTAACTTCATTCAGCAACTCCCTCATCTGCTTGGAGCACTCCTTGGTCATCCGTTTCAGACTCAGTAGGCCATGGATGTGCGAGTCCACTGCTTTCCTTTCGTCTTCGTAAACGTCAAGCAGCAGCTCCCAGGCGTGATCGAAATTGCCATCACTGAGCGTCTTCGGATCGATTATCTTGGCGGCGGACCCACCGGACAGTGCCCTCTCAAGGTGGTGTAACTTGACGGCGTTGGAGTCTCTGGACCGTGACATTATGTCCGAAAAGACCTGCTGGAATCTCGGCCAGTTCTCCGGTTTCCCGTCAAACGAAGGGATTGGAACCGGCAGCGGTTGCTGCTGGACGACTATCTGTGGTGGTAACTGGGCACTGTTCGCGGGTGCGGGCATATTTGTTGGAGGTTGCTGCGGGGTGGCGGACTGGATGAGGGTTTCCACCATCATTGCGGTTTCGGTGTGATGATTCTCGAATTGGAGGTAGGTGGCGTCGTTGTCATCCAATTTTTCCGCTGGCAACAACGCGGTGATTTGGTGGTGGAAGCTTAGGTATTCTTGGAAATGGGCTTCCAAATTCCGAGAATATACCTTCAGCTGGGCCAGGGTAAACTGGACAACGCCGGCTGCCGATACGTCTTCAATCGTTTTCCGGATTCGGGTCACTTTGGCCTTCGCCTGGCCACGCAGGTGGATGAGCGTCTTCAGTTCGGCCATTTTATCACTTTTGGTTGGCGTGTGCATCAGCATCCTTCACGCACACGATTTTTCACTTCTTTCTTCAAACTTTCTTTTCGCCCGGAGGGCACACACACACTTATTGTCTGTTCGAGACCGTACTCGGTCGGTTTTTCTTCAGCCCAAGGCGGGCACACACACAAGCACTACTTAACTGTCCTTGTCGAAACTTGTTTCGACGTGTTTCACTTTTCACAGCGTCACTCGCGCGGACTACTTCTCGAAACGCGAACGACGCCACCGGCGGCGTGGGAACACTTGCGGAAATTTCGTTCCTCCACCTCAGCCGCTAAATTTCCTCCAACCGATGCTGCATCCGGCTCGAAGGACCAAACAATGTGCGGTGCACAATGTGGGTAGATCCGGACGGGGAACGGAACCAAAGAAGGGCATCCGAAATTTGCCACTGGCTAACACCAACAGGCCAGGAAAGTTCAGTTGAACCCGTGTGCAAGTCGGTCCGGTATCCACTACAGGTTACCGGAAAGCTCTGATCGTGGAGCGGACCGATGGGGCACTGAAAATTCCTTGTTAGTGCTCCAGCAACGACTGTTCGGTAGGCACCTTCTGGAGTACTAGTCTGTCCGTGTGCAGTCAAGCCGGTATCCACAATCGATTACCACTGGTGGGGTCGAGTTGTGGAGCGGTCTGAAGGGACAGCGCTAATGCTCCGGGATTTGCTCGGTTGAGCGGTGGACTGTATCTCGTAGGCAGCAGCAGCGAGCGGTCGCTTCGCTTCGACAGTGGAGGCAGGACTGATGGCTTGTCGGTGGGAAAGGAAAACTCCGGGTGGCTTCGCTTTGTAGACGATGTTTATTCGATGACGTTCAAAATAAAACTGATGCGCTCTGCGCGATGTGCGTTACTTATATACTACATAGTTCAGTGATGTGTGACAGCAAGTGTTACAAATAGGCTCCTCCCCTTTCAATGGGAATGACAAGGTAAAACGAAAACATCAAAAAATGGATGGTCTGGAAATCGGGAGAAGCTTCTAGAACTGTCGTTACTTTTCTTAATGCTAATTGGAGAAAGGTATTGGTAACAAACTATTTTACAAAACAAATTACAATGAAGGGGGAACATGGTTCAAAAGGGAAGGGGAATGAAGGGAAACATGGCTATTTGGGCATTTACATACATAGTGGGTCAAACATAACAATAAAATGGTCAAAAAACAAAGAATACAAAAAAAAATAAACGTTCGGAACCGAACATACGCCAAAAAGTGTTTCAGAAAAATTAACAAAATAAATGGAATCAATTTGGTGCCAGCAAATTTCACTAGATACGCCAAAAAATGTTTCAGAAAAATTAATAAAATAGATGGAATCACTTGGGTGTCTGGAAGTTGAACTAGATTTGCCAAAGAAAATATTTGCTTTTTGGTCGGCTGCATTGGCGGAGGCACAGGGGGGCAAGGGGGGGCACTTGAACCCCCTAACTCTAAATTTCCGTTTAAAAATTAACAAAATAAATAGAATCAATTTGGCGCCAGCAAATTTCACTAGATACGCCAAAAAATGTTTCAGAAAAATTAACAAAATAAATAGAATCAATTTGGCGCCATCAAATTTCACTAGATACGCCAAAAAATGTTTCAGAAAAATTAACAAAATAAATAGAATCAATTTGGCGCCATCAAATTTCACTAGATACGCCAAAAAATGTTTCAGAAAAATTAACAAAATAAATAGAATCAATTTGGCGCAGGCAAATTTCACTAGATACGCCAAAAAATGTTTCAGAAAAAATAACAAAATAAATAGAATCAATTTGGCGCCAGCAAATTTCACTAGATACGCCAAAAAATGTTTCAGAAAAATTTTCAAAATAAATTGAATCAATTTGGCGCCAGCAAATTTCACTAGATACGCCAAAAAATGTTTCAGAAAAACTAACAAAATAAATAGAATCAATTCGGCGCCAGCAAATTTCACTAGATACGCCAAAAAATGTTTCAGAAAAATTAACAAAATAAATAGAATCAATTTGGCGCCAGCAAATTTCACTAGATACGCCAAAAAATGTTTCAGAAAAATTAACAAAATAAATAGAATCAATTTGGCGCGAGCAAATTTCACTAGATACGCCAAAAAATGTAGGGCCCATATAGCCGAGGCGGTAAACGCACGGGTATCCAGCATGACCATGCTGAGGGTGACGGGTTCGATTCCCGGTCGGTCCAGGATCTTTTCGTAAAGGAAATTTCCTTGACTTCCTTGGGCATAGAGTATCTTCGTGCCTGCCACACGATATACACATGCAAAATGGTCATTGGCAGAGGAAGCTCTCAGTTAAAAACTGTGGAAGTGCTCATTGAACACTAAGCTGAGAAGCAGGCTTTGTCCCAGTGAGGACGTTACGCCAAGAAGAGGAGAGAGAGTAGGGTGGATGTACCAATTATGGCACTATCTAAGGAAAACTATTTGTACAAAAATAACGAGAAGATCTACGAATGTCATCAATATGTTAAAAGATAGCTAAGTTTCCACACTCTACAGGAAAAATATAGAAACGGAGCCAAAACTACTTTTAGTATTTATTACAGCGTGTGCCAATGATAGGAACCCTGTACCAATTATGGTTACATTTTTTAACTTCGGTTTCTTTTCACACTATTTGCATGCATTCCTTATGGGATTAGCCATAACTGGTACACTATGGCGAAAAAGGGTGCAAGGAAGCCGGAATTTTAAGGAAAATGATTTATTTCTACCATAATTTGAGCAAAATGTGGGATTTAAAAAAGTGCAACCATCTTTTGTGAACGTGATCTGTTGTTCACAATTTTTTTTCTTGCTGGTTTACGCCGTTAAAGGGTGAAAATCAACTATGGCGAATGATTGGTACTATAACCATAATTGGAACACTTACCCTAAATAGAATCAATTTGGCGCCAGCAAATTTCACTAGATACGCCAAAAAATGTTTCAGAAAAATTAACAAAATAAATAGAATCAATTTGGCGCCAGCAAATTTCACTAGATACGCCAAAAAATGTTTCAGAAAAATTAACAAAATAAATAGAATCAATTTGGCGCTAGCAAATTTGCAAATTTCACTAGATACGCCAAAAAATGTTCCAGAAAAATTACCAAAATAAATAGAATCGATTTGGCGCCAGCAAATTTCACTCGAAACGTCAAAAATTGTTTCAGAAAAATTAACAAAATAAATAGAATCAATTTGGCGCCAGCAAATTTCACTAGATACGCCAAAAAATGTTTCAGAAAAATTAACAAAATAAATAGAATCAATTTGGCGCCAGCAAATTTCACTAGATACGCCAAAAAATGTATCAGAAAAATTAACAAAATAAATAGAATTAATTTGACGCAGGCAAATTTCACTAGATACGCCAAAAAATGTTTCAGAAAAATTAACAAAATAAAAAGAATCAACAAGTTGGATTGCGGGAACTACCGCGCGATCACACTACTGAGCGCTGCTTACAAGATACTCTCTCAAATTTTATGCCGCCGTCTATCACCGATTGCAAGAGAGTTCGTGGGCAATATCAGGCTGGATTTATGGGTGAACGCGCTACAACGGACCAGATGTTCGCCATCCGCCAGGTGTTGCAGAAATGCCGCGAATACAACGTGCCCACACATCACTTGTTCATCGATCTCAAATCGGCGTTTGATACAATCGATCGAGAACAGCTATGGCAGATTATGCACGAATACGGATTCCCGGATAAACTGATACGGTTGATCAAGGCGACGATGGATCGAGTGATGTGCGTAGTTCGAGTATCAGGGACACTCTCGAGTCCCTTCGAATCTCGCAGAGGGTTACGGCAAGATGATGGTCTTTCGTGCTTGCTGTTCAACATTGCTTTGGAGGGTGTAATAAGAAGAGCGGGGATAAACACGAGTGGGACGATTTTCACGAAGTCCGTTCAGCTGCTTGGTTTCGCCGATAATATTGATATTATTGCTCGTAAATTTGAGACGATGGCGGAAACGTACATCCGACTAAAGAGTGAAGCCAGGCGAATCGGAATAGTCATTAATGTGTCGAAGACAAAGTACATGATGGCAAAGGGCTCCAGGGAGGAATCACCGCGCCCGCCACCCCGAATTCATATCGACGGTGATGAAATCGAGGTGGTTGAAGAATTCGTGTATTTGTTCGGCAATTTCTCTAGGAGTTCTTCCGGACATTCCTCCGAAAGTTCCTCCGGCAATTACTTTACTAGTTGCTCTAAAAGTATTTCTGGGAGTTGCATAAAGAATTCCCGGAGTTTCCTGCGAGAATACATCTTAAAATTCCTCCGTGAATTCTCTAAGAGTTTTTCTAAGATTTGTTTCCGGAATTCTTCCAGGAGTTTCCCCAAACGTTCTTCTAAGAGTTCATCAGGGAATTCTTTTAGATGTTCTTTTGGAAATTCGTTTAAGAGTTCATCCGGAAATTCCTCTACGATTTCCTCCGGGAATTCTTTCAAGAGTTTATTTCCTTTAGAAGTTTCGCCTGGAAGTCCTCTAAAATATCTTCCGGGAATTCCTTTAGGATGTCATTCTGGATAATTTTTTGGGCAGCTGATTAATGATTCACCATAACAATTACTTCAATAAATTTTCAAAAAAACATGCGAAAAAATAACAAAAAAAAATCGGTAACTATAAACAGGTCATTGCATCTTCAACATTATGAGTTACTAAAAAATAAAACACTGATGTTGATTAACGTATTTATCAATTTTGACCACGCCGTTTCACGCCGCCGCCGCCGAAAATTCATTCGAGGTCACGCCGATCACGCCGCCGCCTACAGATTTCAAATCGGCGCACATCTCTACATGTAATGTGGTTGACTCAATCATACATATTATGCTTACATCAACAATATTTACTGTTGATGGTTTGACAGCTCGCATATTCTCATGACAGATTCAAGCATGTTATGCTTAACTTAACCTATCTTACCCCTTAACTTGAGGGTTAAACTAACTCTTATGAATGGTTTATTTAAGTGAAGCAAAAATTGGTCAAATGAGGTTATGTGCAATTATTGATGTGCAAAAATTGATCAAAAGCTTTAAATTCAGGATTAACAATTCTATAGTGGTCGTATTTTAGTGCAATATTATCTAACTAGCAGACCCAACGTGGCTAGCCACGTTCCTAAAAAGTGTAGTTTTTTTCAATATAGTTTATTGCATTGCTAACTGGACTGCGATAAAGTGCGGAATCTCAAATAAAATTGCGATATTGCATCAAATCGTTCCGGTGTCTTCACCGCACTTATTCATCACGAGCTAATGAATAAGTGCGATGAAGACACCGGAACGATCTGACGCAAAATCGCACTTTTATTTGAGATTCCGCACTTCATCGTCGCACTTATAACCGCGCAATGTGCAAGGCAATGAAGAAAATCCTAGAATCTCCTAGAAGGAAATTTGTGGTAGATTTCTTGTGCATATATGAAATATTTCACTCAGCATGGTGCAGCTCTTTGGAAAGCGCCAGAGGGTATACTATTACATATCCAACATTGGCTTATATATTACTGTTGTAGAGTTCTAATTCATAGAATGAAAGAAATAAATGTAAAAGTAAATGTGTGAGTGTTACACATTTTTGGTGTAGTCTGGAAATTATGCACTTTAGTGCTGAGCGGTCTTAGCGTGAGCGATACACTAATGCAGCGATGCAACAATACGATACACCAATGCAAAAATACAACAATGCACCAATGTACGACGGAACAATGGAAAGATAATACTTGTGGATCCATGTGAAACAGTTCAATGAAACATTTCAAACGTGACGGAAGAACGGACAACTCTGGGATATTTTTTTAATTCGCAGAATCTTCTAGAAGGAAACTTTTTAAAAGATTCCACGAAAGCTATTACATCAATGCATATGTGAAATATTTCACAGCATTGGGCATCTCATCGAGAAGCGCCAGAAGGTATACTTCCAAGCATCTACATTTTGACTGTAAATGACTGTTGTAGGGTTCTGATCCATAGAATGGAAAGAAAATTCTAGAAACTGCTGAATTGATTTAACAAAACCATGCCTTAAAAATCCTACGATGCATTGATGTACGACCAATGCAACGATGCATCTATGTAGATGTACCAATGCAACGATGCACCAATGCAACGATGTAATTCAAATATGCATCAATGCAACGTACGATGTACATATGCAAAGATGCACCTATGCAACGATGCAGCTATGCAACGATGCACTTATGCAACGATGCACTTATGCAACGATGCAACTATGCAACGATGTACCTATGCAACGATGCACCTATGCAGTGACGCACCAATGCAATGAGGCACCAATGCAAGGATGCACCAAGTCAACATAGGTACAATGCTAGAGTGCAATGATTATTGAAGCTTTCATTCGGTGAAACATTTCAATGAAACATTTCAAAACGTGACGGAAGGACAGACAGACAACTCTGAGATTTTATATATATGATTGTTATATATTGCGCTACATACACTATACCAGGAACGATTAATCGGCAAAACAAATCTTTTGATGTCGTTCATCAAGGCAATATGACAAGATCGTCGTAACCACTTTGATTGAGTTTGAACTACCGCCGCTGCTCCCACTAGCTCCGTGATCACCAAAGTGCGACCCGCGGGCCGCACGTGATGTCTAAATCTCTTGTTTGCCGAAGAATTCCTGGCAATGTTTTTTGTGGAAGTTGTTCTACTCTCGAAATAATCAAGAGTAACGAGTTGAATGATTCACAAATCGATCCAGGTATTGCAATACGAGCAGTTGAAAAAAACGGGCCTGAGGATCACTGCTTTAACTCATCAAGCCCGATCGATAGATACCCATATTTCATGGTATTATAGCTCAAACTACAATTCCGTGGCCGCCATCTTGGATTTCAAAATGGCGTCAAATATCGATTTTTGGCTTCTATTCATCAAGCCCGATCGATAGATATCCATATTGCAGCTCAAATTACCATACCGTGGTCGCCATCTTGGATATAGCCCGTCATCTTAGATTTCAAAATGGAGTCTAAAATAGATTTTTGACTTCTACTCATGGAGCCCGATCGATAGATAGGGGAAACTGAGGAGACTTGATCCCTGGGGAGACTTGTTCCCCCTATATTTTCTTGGAATCAAAAACAGTTCCAAAACTACATCTGGACAGACGACAATGTGACTAGCTGATAACCAAAGACTGAGAAAACAGCAGTCAGGAGGCTCGGTCAATACGGGCTCAAGCAAGGTTTAAGTAATGACATATATGCTTAGCTTGAGCATTTGGTGGTTGGTGTGCAATTATGTTATGATTTAAACGAAATTTATGCGTGGTGTGGACAAACCCATAGAGCAGAGGCGGTAAACGCACGGGTATTCAGCATGACCGTGCTGAGGGTGACGGGTTCGATTCCCGGTCGGTCCAGGATCTTTTCGAAAAGGAAATTTCCTTGACTTCCTTAGGCATAGAGTATCTTCGTGCCTGCCACACGATATACGCATGCAAAATGGTCAAGTGTGTGTGGAAGTGCTCATAGAACGCAAAGCTGAGAAGCACGCTTCCCAAGCAACACACATGTTATAATAGAGTTACGACAGCGCAAGTTTTGGTTGTATAGAAGAGAGAAAGAGAGAGAGAGAGAGAGAGAGAGAGA